>NW_023416357.1:18348070-20748070 GCF_014108235.1 Myotis myotis | reverse complement strand
AATGGAGAAATTAATGTAAATTTTTTATTTATGTGTGTTGTCACGAGGTTATTCAATATCTTCTATTGTTTTAGAACATTGTATTCAATAGTTCATTTCAAACCTATGTTGTTTAGTAGAGAGAAGTATTTAGTCATATGGAACCCTAATTTAAAACTATATTATTTCTGAGTATAACTGTATGGGTAGGATGTAGAAGAAAGACATATTTATTATCTAACAGTAAAATTTAGTTTAGAATAACTGTCTTCTATAGACATGACCTTAACTTGCCTGACGTTTTATTAAGATCAAATTAGCATCCATCATTTAAATGTCTGTAATAATCTATTATCTGTCTTTGAAATTTAACATTTGTAAAACTGCTCCTATGAAAAGGCACTTTGAAAGTAGGTGAGCAATAAACACAACCCTGAAATATTCATATACGCATAGTGGCAAGGTTTATTAATCATCACAATGAAATTAACAGTGCATAGTTAACAGGAAATCACTTCATGCATCGGGTAGAAGATTATCACAGAGACCTTTCAATGTATTAATGTGGTCTAATATAAATCCAGTTTTAAACTTTAAAAATAATTATGAGGTTCAATAAATGTCACCCTAAGTAAAAAATGTGCTTGCAATATAGGTGGGGGTTTTTAGGTTTGATTTTGTTTTTCTGCTTTTTTTTGGTTTTCTTTTTCCTAACAAGTAAAAAATACCTTTGGAGAACTTCAGAATGAATAGCTCAAAATCAACTATGCTTATCAGGGACAAACAAGTGGAACTATGACACACACTGTAGAATGTACATGAAGATATTGGATTGTGCTTCAGAATGGTCATAGATATTGGTTTCTCCTTTCATGTTTTTAAAACAAATTATCCAAGATAAAGGCTTGTTGCAGAAAAAAATCAAAATTCTAAATTTTATTTAAACAGTATATCACAACAGCTTTAATTTTCAGGGGCTAAGAGCAGAGAAATGATTGTTGCTATTTCTTTTATGTCACTGATTAGGAAAGCAATTTCCAAAGTAACTTTATATCTTCTAGCATATATCAAAGTGCATTTCAAACCTTTAAAACTTCCCATGTTTATATCTGTAAGTTTATTGAACCCCCCAAAAGGTCTTTAATGCACCACCATTTAGTTTTACAATTTATGCTACTTATCTCAAAAATAGAGTCCTATGCTCTGTGTTTTGGTTTATTTCATAACAAATTGTGAAGAATTGGGGTTTGAATAAACTCTTTTTATGATGTTTATTTCTCCCCAAGACATTACAATAAAATCCTCCTAGTAGAAGTTTTATTTCTTAAAGTAGTTTTATACATTCACTTTCAACCTTCCCTCCAGCAATATGTCTCTAAATTTCCCAAGGGTTGGCATAAAATTATCATATAAAAATAGAAAATAAACAAAGTAAATTGCTTTCAGGAGGTGTCAATAGCAGTGGACAGTTTTAACTTCACAAGCATCATTTACTCATGTGCTTCTAATATATTTATTGCTACAATGGAAAGTCTACATTTATATTTTCTATAAAAATACCTCAGATCATTTCTATATTTTATTTTTTTATTTGAAAATGATCTTAGATTAATAGAGACATTGTAAAGATAGTACAGAGCGGTCTCATAAACCCTTAACCCAGTTTCTCCTAATGTTAACCTTTTACATAATCAGGTTACATTTGTAGAAACTAAATATTGAATGTTGTTATAATATTATTAACTAAACTACCAACTTATTCATATGTCACATTTTTTCACTCACGATATCTTTAATTTAATTTCATTTTTGTTGTTCAATCATCCAATCCAAGATATCAAGTTGCATTTAGTCGTTGTCTCCTTCAGTCTCCTGCAATGTCTGTTTGTCAGTCTTTCCTTACATTTAAAAACCTCTATAAATAGAAGACTGTTGTTCAGGTATTTTTTAGAATACCTCTCGGGTCAGTTTTGCATTATGTTTTTATTGGTTAGCCTAAGGTTATGGATTTGGGGAAGAATAGCACAGAGACGAAGTGCCTTCTCTTCACACCAGGAAAGAGGTACCTGACAGCAATATGACTGGTGATATTGATCAGCTGGTTAAGGATATCATTGTCAGGTTTCTACACAGTAAAGTTATTCCTTTCTGCTTTCATACACTATTCATTAGAACTGATTTACTAAGACCAAGACCCACCCAAGGGTAGAGAAATTAAGCTCCGCCTCCAAGAAGATGAAGTATCAGAAGTTTAGTGGACACTTATTAAAGCCAGCACAGTGTATGGAAAGCATTATGCTAAGGGAAATAAGCCAGTCAGAGAAAGACAAGTATCACATGATCTCACTCATATGTGGAATCTAATGAACAAAGTAAACTGATGCACAAAATAGATCCAGAGACAGAGAAGCATCAAAGAGACTATTGAATCTCAGAGGAAAGGTGGGGATGAGTGGGTGAGAGGGAAGAGGTCAACCAAAGAAATTATATTCATATTTGCATAACCCATGGAGATAGACAATAGTGTGGTGAAGGCCTGGAGTGGGGGGAAGGCAGGAGGGCTAGAAAGGGTCAATGGAGATAAAAGGGGACATATGTAATTCTTTCAAATAATAAATAAGACCAAAGCAGTAATTAATATTTCAGAGATGTAATCTGAGGCTCTACAACTATCTTCTTTCTATTCAAATTTTATCATTACTTCTAGTATTCATAGACATTATTACTATGGAGTTATGAAAGTGATTTATAGTATCCCTTATTCCGATGCTTCCATTTTTGAAGTTCTCCGATAGGAAGTATTTATTTCTTTTTCATAATTTTAAAAGAAATTGTTCCATTTTTATATCAGTATTGATTTATGAATATGTATTTTATTATTTCAGTTAGAATCTAATGGTATAATTATGTATTCTGTTTAAGTTTTTTCAGCTTTGGTCATTGGGTATCAGGGTGGCTTCTATGCTTGTGGACATACTTCAATCACTTTCTTTAACTACCAGATGCTCTTGATTTATTTTGAATTTTTTTTAACTTCACACTAGATTGAATCATTCCTCAAAGACTCCTGATTCTTTTATTGGAGAGTAATAATAATTGGAGGGAAGAAGATCTGGGAGTTGAGTGTGCTCTTTGCAACTAAGTGAGTACTGGTTCTAGCTCCTCTCTGAAGACTGTGGTTAAAAAATACATGTATGAATACTGGCATATGAACGCACACAATGTTAAAATAAACAAGAATTCCTAATAACATCTCCCACTAGAATTCACTGTAGTCTTCCCTTCTTGCTTATTTGTAACTTCTTTTTCTGACATTAAGAAACATCATTGCTATGACCTTCAATTCATTTATTTAACACTAGTATACCTATAGGTTCAAAACTGCTAATCCAGGCCCCTATAAAAAGTACAAATTGTCAACTAAGTCAGTTTTTATTCCTTTCCTTGCTTCTTTGCTTCCTTTTTTCTATTTTCTTTCTTCTTTTTTTCTTACTTCTTGCTTAAAGTATTACAAAGAGTATTACATATGTCTCCTTTTTTCTTTTCCCCGCCCTTGACAATCCCCTGGCCTCCCCTACCCCCCAGTGTCTTATGTCCATCGGTTATGCTTCTATGCATGCATATAAGTCCTTCAGTTGATCTCTTACCCACCCCCCTCCTGCCCTCCCACCCTCCCCGGCCTTGCTGTTGTAGTTTGACAGTCTGTTCGAGGCAGCTCTGCCTCTGTATCTATTTTTGTTCATAAGTTTATAATGGTCTTTATTATCCAGAAATGAGTGAGATCATGTGATATTTTTCCTTCATTGACTGGCTTATTTCACTTAGCATAATGCTCTCCAGTTCCATCCATGCCGTTGCAAATGGTAAGAGTTCCTTCTTTTTTATAGCAGCATAGTATTCCATCGTGTAGATGTACCACAGTTTTCTAATCCATTCATCTACTGATGGGCACTTAGGCTGTTTCCAGATCTTAGCTATGGTGAATTATGCTGCTATGAACATAGGGGTGCATATATCCTTTCTGACTGGTGTTTCTGGTTTCTTGGGATATAGTCCTAGAAGTGGGATCACAGGGTCAAATGGGAGTTCCACTACATGGGAGAACATATTTGACAATGCTATCACTGATAAGGGTTTAACCTCCAACATTTATAGGGAACTCATACAACTTAACAAAAGGAAGATAAACAATCCAATCAAAAAATGGGCAAAGGACCTAAATAGACACCTTTCAAAAGAGGACATTCAGAAAGCCAAGAGACATATGAAAACATGCTCAAAGTCACTAATCATCCGAGAGATGCAAATCAAAACAACAATAAGGTACCATCTCACACCTGTCAGAATGGCTATCATCAACAATTCAACAAACGGCAAGTGCTGGAGAGGATGTGGAGAAAAAGGAACACTGGTGCACTGCTGGTGGGAATGCAGACTGGTGCAGCCACTATGGAAGACAGTATGGAGTTTCCTCAAAAAACTAAAAATAAAAAATATATATTTTTATTGATTTTAGAGAGGAACGGAAAGGGAGAGAGAAAGAGAAACATCAATGATGAGAGAGAATCATTGATCACCACCTCCTGCACACCCCACACTGGGGATAGAGCCCACAACCTGGGCATGTGCCCTGATCAAGAATTGAACTGTGACCTCTTGGTTCATAAGTCGATGCTCAATCACTAAGCCACACCTGCAGGGCTCTCTTTTCTTTCTCTTTCCTTCAGAGTAGGGACAGAAGGGGTATTCTCTGATGTCCACAGCCTGAGAATCAAGGATGGCCTTCACCAGTGCAAATACTCATCCTGATGTAATGCTGGGTCTAGTACATGTTCTTTCCCTGTCACAGAAGTAGAATTTCCCCCCTGATCTCAACCTTCAGCTGCAATAACTTCAGGTAGTATTTGGATCACCTTTACCTGGATCAGGCCCCTAGGGAGACATACCTGGGTGAGCTTGGTTGGTGACCTCTATCTTTCTCCCCTAGTTGCAGTAATTTTCACCAGAGCCCAAGAGCTACATGTGTTAATGATATCCCTCTGAAAATCCAGCTGAGTGAAGCTTGGGCAAAGTTTTAGTGGTGGTAGATGCTCCCCATTCTCAACCAGTATCTTGAGGGAGATTTGTAAGGGTTCATCTTTATCCTTCCTGTGAGTTGTTAGGAAAACATTACATTGAAAACGTGTTAGAAACAACAAAGTAGATTTTATTCAAAACTAATGCAATAGGGCAGAGAGATGAATTTAACCTTACTGAAATGAAAGGCTGGTTTTTAAACGTTGGCATAAGCTAGTGGAAAAATACTGGAGGACATTAGGCGGAAGGCCGGTTAAATAATTAGGTCATCTGTGTTATGCAGTCATTGCTTATCAAAGTTTGTTACCTATCTTCTATGGAGAATAAGAGACAGGGTCCTCCTTTGTTGATTACATTTCAATGGGTTGTTTCATAGATCCTAGAGAAAGACCTGGGTTATAGAAGATTTATATCTCAAAGGAGCAGAAAAAGAATTGACAATTACAAGTTTTCCAAAGTAAATATTTAAGGAAAACGAAGTAGGGTCCTGTAGTGAGAAAAAAAACCTGTCCAAAGTCCTGGTTACAGAGCAGGACAAGGCTTGAAAGAGGGGGCGTGCACCTGTCTGTGTTTGCCATATAAACTGAGAGGTTCACCTCATGCTAGATTTTGGGTTGGTTGTTTATCATGTAACATCAGCTCTCAGACTGGTTCAAGAAGTCTTAAATCTGCAGCTGTCCAGCTTAACTTCCCAGTTGTAAGTGCAGGAGAGATGCTCTTCCCCACTCTGTACAGCTCTGAGCTGAAACCAGAAGTATAATAGCTTATTCTTTTAATTACATCATTTGAATATACAAAGTTAAAACTATTATCTCTTTTTCATACAGGAAGTCTACATAGCATGAGTGCTTAGATGTATTTGTCAGATTTATTTACACCTTCCAGAACATCAGTTGTAATGAACTTTATATAAGGAGAAAAATAAAGAGTGCACACTCCTCATCATATAAGTAGAAATGTACATACTACAGCAAAGATGGCTTAAGTGCTTTCTTAAGCATCATATGTCTAATTTATGATGACAGCTTCTTACTCCAAGTATCAGATTTTTTCCCTCTACACCCACTTATAGTAATAATTCCATTTCTTTCCAACTGTGTATCTATATTCTATTTATTATATCGAAACTTGTATTTATTTAATAAAGAGATGGAATAGAACACTGAGATAAAAGTAAACATAGGTAACTATATAGGTGTAATAAAAATGCCATTTAATATGAAAAACATGTTTTATTCTTTCTATCCTTTTTATACATTTTTTGCATCTAGTTCAAATTCAAATTGTTCCTGACTTTCTTTTGAGTTTTCTTTTCAAATTATGGATTAAAATTAATGGGCATGCCTATTAATTAATTACATGCTTTAATTATTCTTTAATTATTTAAATGATCAATGCATTTTTTTCTTTTTTTGAGTAGTGTTTCTATATCTTTTTAAAATTAAATTTACTGGGGTTACATTAGTTAATAGGGTCATATAGGTTTCAAGTGTACATTATCATGATACATGATCTGCATAAAGGCATTTTTTTTTCAAAAACTTGCCTTTGATATTTTTTCCATTACATGTACATATTTGCACATTTATTTATAAATGTTTTATAAAAATAGTAAATTTTCTATCTACCTTTATTAGCTACCAAAGAGATGCAAAATATATAAAATAAAATTCATGAAGAAACATGTAAGAAAGCCATATTTCAGTTGGGTTATAGGTCCTGGAGAAAGACCTATTTGCATATGACTCAAGCTAAAGAAGCATTGTGATTCACTGATGAATTGATATCTGGTTTTCAGGATAGCACAAGCTGAATATTTTCTTAAAACCTCTAGCTACCGCTCTACTGGTATTGCTCAGTGGATAAAGCGTCGGCCCACCAAAAGGCCTCAGATTCTACTCCTGGTCAAGAGCGCATACCTGGGTTGCTGGTTCGCTCCCCGTTCCCCGTCAGGGTAGGTGCGGGAGGCAGCCAATTAATGCATTTCTCTCACATCCATGTTTCTGTTTCTCTCTCTTTTCTCTTCCTCTCTCCATCTCTTCCACTCCCTCTAAAAAAATAAATTTCATGGGAACAATTTTTTCAGGTGAGGATTAACAAAACAAACAAATAAAGCTTCTAGCTATCTACAATATATGTTAATATGTTTAAAATGTCTTTCTGCAATTAATATGAAGTTTTACCTTATGCATTTTTATTTTAGATAGTTTTAAAGAAAAGAAACACCTAGTGCCATTCTTACAAGAAGTGCATGGAGGAGAAATGTTTTATTACTTTGTTTCCCCCTCCCCCAATAAGTTTCCAAAATTTATGCAAAGTTGTAAGAATTGTTTTCCAAACATTATAGAATTAACGAATCCAGCTTTCACCGACTATTTTTGTCATTGAAAAAATTTAAAGGACCAGTAGAGAGTTATTGTGATAAAAAAAAAAAGTCTAGTAAGGAGGACGATATTTAAAAATTTTCATACAATTGTTAAAATGAAAGAATACATAAAGTGTTACAGATAATACATGATAGAGTATGTACTTTGGAATAAAATAGAAATATTCTGGTTTCATTACCTAAAATAATTGTGAAACTGAGATACATTATTTTTAAACTGCAAAAAAAAATAGTATATGTTTGACATATTGGTTTATTGTGAGACTTAAATGACATGAGGTCTTGGTAATATATGAAGTGGCAATCAAATTATTAAGGGACTTTTAAGATTTTGTTATTTAATCTCACAACCACCACTTGATGAAAAGATTGTGCCTATTGCATTAGGTACTTTTTATATCACTGAGAGTATTCCTAATATTGAACAAAAGGAGTATGATCATATTATTATGGCTCTTGTCCAATTATAGGGAAAAAAAGTCATTTAAAAATTTATAATCTTAATTATTTCATTATGATTATGTCTATTATCTGATGAGAAAGTAAAAGTATCTGACAGGAAACTTAATCTAGTCTAGTATGTCCAGAAGACTTTTTCATTTCCAACTTGATGTATAATAGATAAATTGGAGTTAGGCAATAGCAAGAAAATTTATAGCAGTGATAAAGTATGTGAATTTTCAGAGGGAGCTATGGGCTGATTTTTGTTTCTGAGAGAACAGAAATTTGATCGGATTGCCTGAATTTTGGTAAGCAATGGGAAGAAAAGCTCAAAATGAGTTTGGAGAGTTCATGTTAGGCTAATATAGGGCTATAGAACTCTATTATAAAGGCAACAGGAAGCAATAGAAGAATCTTCAGTGGGAAAATGGCATGATCAGAATTAACTGTAAGGATAATTTGTACTAAATTCTGAACTAGAGTGTGTTCTGAGTGAGGGACAGCAGCAATGTTTCTGAAATACTCAGCCACCATTGACCAAAGATATCAAAGTGGAAAACTGCATCTAGTGACATGTTTCTATGTAGTGATCACCTCTAAAAGAAAAAAGGTGACTTTATACTTTATTTATACCCACTGAAACCACATTAGTGGGAAATGACCAGGAATGTTCAGTGCCTGAAGTAATTTCAATTATGTGGACTGTGTTACTGATATGTCATCCATAAAGTAAACCTTCCCCTCCATGATCTTGTGACCTATTTTATTCAATAAGACCTCTAAAGGGGCATGGATAATAGTTCTTTTCTCCTTTTCTTCTTGAAAATAGTATTTTTCTCCATAAAAATCCTGAATCATTTCTTAAGCTTAAAGTTTTTACTCACTGTAATATTCAATAAATTTTATTTTCCCAATTCATAGACCACATGGAATACATCTTATTTTTTCACAGCATATATGCCATACACAAAATATTTTAAGTATGGTTGACAATAGAGAGACACACTTACTGGGTTTATTTTCCATATGTATTACAATTTAAGCTTTTTCTTTTTAACATAATGCATTCCCCTCCTGACTATAATTATGATTTTTTTTTCCATAGAGAGGCTATAAATGACTCAGAAAATGAGGGGAAAAAAGCTTTTAGAATACTGAGCTAATAATGGTCTATTGATTCATTTGAAAACTTCTTTATGAGACATCTTCGGGTGTTGAAAAATATATAATAATTGGGTTAGCATCTGAAAAAGTACACATTTGCCTGGCATATTAAAGAATGGTTATTTTCCAGGCATAAAAAGAGAAGGTATGAAGACAATGCTTTAAATGAAAACAAAGTTAATGAATGTTAATTTTCCAAGCCTGTGAAGAAGCAATAATAGCAGGACTTCATAGTAAGCATAGGAGGGCTGATTAATATCACAGAGTTGCAATTAATTGTACTAAAGGACAGAAAACTCTAAGACAGTTTCTTTTTTCTTTATCAACCAATCACAAATATGTATGAATTAGCACTTTCTATTTATTGGCCTTCCTTTGTCCTGCACACTAATTACTTTGGAAAACTTCCCAGGCATTTGGATTTTTATCAATCTTGTAAGAACAATACAAATATAAAAATAATTTTTGATCCTTGAAATTTAATGGCATTCAATACACAGATCCTATTTAAGACTATTTAAACCTGCCCAGTTTTATGAGTGCTGGGTGAAGTTGTTTCTCCACTGTATTCTTCCAAAAATCAAAAATTTACTCAAAGAAAAAAGAACAATGTGATTGCAAAGCAACCCAACTATCCTGACAACGAAATGTGTAAAATCCCCATGAGCATTCAATAAGGAGGGAGTTTCAAATTCAGTGAAGAAGGGACAAGTAAGGTGAGACAACCAGAGAGTCTGAAACAAATTTCAAATTAATTTGGTACAATGCATTTCTGAAATATGAGCTTCAAGCAAGGAAAAGAAACAATTATTTCTTAGGAAAACACAAATAGACTGTGCTGACAGAAGGAGCTACATGGAGTCTTGACTGTCACTACAGAATAGCAAAAGAATAACAGCTGAGAGAGAAAGCATGTAAATACACTACAGTTTCAAGGTACATTAAGTCATTTAACTGGTTTATTTGCTTACATAATTGTGATTATTAGCATACAAAGATTTATTTCTATCTTACTACTTTGTGTTAATTGTAGCATTTTTTTTTCACTTTTTTCTACTTTTCTGCCTCCTATTTATCTAGTTTTCATTGTTTTGGGGTCTAAATTTTATTCTTTAAATGATATCCTAATAAATTGGGTACACTTTCAATCTAGAATTTATCTATTCAACAAGCAATATTAAGAAATAAAATATTGAACTTAAATTTTATTCATCTTTATTTTCCATGTTATTATCACCTAAACTTGTTTATTCCTTATTTTATTATTGCTTCCAATATGTATTTGTGTTACTCAATTATTTGTTTACAGATTATCCATTTGCTTAGCGTATTTCTCAATATTTTTAAATTTTTATTTCTTCTTTGAATTTCTTTCTCTCTTAAATCTATCCTTGCTAATCTAGTAAGGAACTGTCAGTAGCAAATTTTCTGTTTGTCTGGTTCTTTTTTCTTTCTTCTTACTTTTGAAGATAGTTGAGCAAGATACAAAACTGCAATATTACTCTTATTCTATCTCATTTTTTTTAAAAGATACCATTCTAAACAATCAAACAAAAAAAAAAAACACAGAAAATAAATACATAAATAAACACATAAATAAACAAACCATTCGATTGGTTTTGTCTTTTTGTTGTTATTAAAGAAAAACCTACTATATATTATTTTTATTATTTTCAGAGAGGAAGGGAGAGGAAGAGAGAGATAGAAACATCAAGGATAGGAGAATTATCAATCTCCTGTCTCCTACACGCCCCCTATTGGGGATTGAGCAGCACCTGGGCATATGCCCTGACCAGAAATCAAACAGTAACCTCTTGGTTCCTGGGTCCACACTGGACCACAGAGCACACCTAGTTGGGCAAAAAAAAGCGTTTTTCATTTTAATAATGTCTTGTTTGTAGGTAACCTTTTTTCCCTCTTTTTGGTTACTTTTAAAAATCTTAAAAACCTTTTTGCCTTTAACATTTTATTTTATTACATGTCTTCTTTTAAAAATTAAGTGAATGTAAGACATTTTAAGATGATATCCATAAGAAAGTGACAGGTATTTGAAATTTTTCCATTCTGAAAAACTACTTTTTTCCAATTACAGAAAACTCAGGGGGGAAAGTATTTGTTATAGAATAGTGACAATCTCGGCAAATTTGCCTTTCTTAGATCAAATTTAACAAAAAATTTCTTCATTGATATATTTCTATAAATCTAGAAAACACAAGTGCAAATATGGGAAAACTTGTAAGTTGTGTCTACCTTAACATCAGGGATTTCAGAGAATGTAATGTTGTTCTTGAAATTTTCTCGGCATAAAATATACTTAAAGTCATTTGGTTCTTTTCAACAATGTTACTGCATTTCTACTCATAGCTCAGCACATTAGCTTGTCAGGAAAAATCATCACCTAGCAGATCCAAATATGTTTATAACATTTTTATGGGCTCCCTCTAATGGATGCATGCCATCAAGAAAAACCATTCTGATATCATTTTGATGCAGCACAATAATGTTTCATAGTCTATAAGAGATTTTCCATTTACAAGGGTTAGAGAAATTTACATATAAAGTGGGGTAGCCCAAAAGTGCCACATCATTAAGTTAAAGCATAGCACAATATACCCATTAGTTTAAGATTCTGTTGCATTTCTTTAGTTAAGCAATTTCTGCATGCCATCATATTTCCACAGATAAGCACACAAAAACAAGAAGCCATTTAACTGATTATTTGCGATACCCTGCTTTGTTTTCAAGATATTGTTTTGCTTCCACTAATGTTCCCAGAGCTCTTATTGGCTGCCCCTAAAAGCTTCTCTGCTCTCAATGCTTTCATGCCATGTTCATGATGGAAATAGCACCTTCGTAGAGCATACTGCATTCTGTGAAAGATATCCCTTTCCCAAGGATTCAAAACCTTGAAAGTTCACTAGAGACTGCTGTGATCTTCTACTTTATCCATAATGTAATGATATTCATATCAGAACTGACCCAGGGATGACATTGGGCTCAGTCTTCTTACTGGTTCAGCACAATAATAAACCTAGTTAACAGGGAGTCCCCTTGTTCCTTCCTCATTATTCACAAAATATTCCCATCTCAAAATCACCAGTTGGAATCACTGACTCAAGCATGTTTTTCATGCCACAGCTCCTTTAAGAGATCATGGGGGGCCTACAAGAGATGCCCGCGGTGTTCGTATTCAGCAATATGGAACCCGAGATGCTCAGTCTGGTCTCTGAAGCGTCACATCCCCTGCTCCTGAGATCAATCTGCCCACTTGTAGTCCTAGGATCTCTCTAAATAGACAAGTCACTGAAAATGTCATTGAGTGTGAATGTGTCCCTCAGTTTTCTTGGTTTAATTACACTGTTACTTTCCTAAGTATAATCAGATGTGTTTTCAACTGTTGTATTCCTTTTTCTAGTGGTTTTGTACAATGTTTCCCGACCTCTAAGGGGTCATGTCTTATTTCTTTCCCCTTGATGTCACTCCCTATTCACCCTCCTCCTTCTCTCCCTGCTGCCTTTTTCATTCTCTCTCTTCTTTCAATCCCACTCCTATGGAGACTGTTTCTTAGAATATATAGTGTAAAGCATCATGGTTGCTCCATACTTTATTTACATACTAGAGGCCCAGTGCACAAAATTCGTGCATGGGGGAGTAAATTTTTAATACTAAGTGGGGCAAAAGTAGGCTTACCGCTGTTTGTATAGAAGATAATATAATAAATAAAACAAGAATAAGTTCTCTTTTGCATATGCACAATTGTAAAGATATTTTTCCCCATCCTGTATTTGCTATATCTATGTCAAAGTATTCTATATAATAAAAAGCTAATATGCAAATTGACCGAACTGCAGAATGACGGGTTCCTATAATGCACACTGACCACCAGGGGTCAGATGCTTAACAGAGCAGTGTGCTGGTGGTCAGTGTGCTCCCACAGAGGGGGTGCAGCTCAGACAGAAGCTGGGCTCCCGCCTCCCCGACAGCACTTAGACACCTCGGAGGATGTCTGACTGCTGGTTTAGGCCAGCTCCCCACAGTTGGACATCCCCCAAGGGGTCCTGGACTGTGAAAGGGTGCAGGCCAGGCTGAGAGAGTCTCCCCTCTCCAGTGCACGAATGTCATGCAGCAGGCCTCTAGTATTATATAAACTGAAGTAAAAATCATTCATCTTTGTGGGTCTATTCAATTTATTTCATTCAAAAAGTAACCAACAACATATTTGTGATGAAAATTCTCACTTTGACTTTTAAATGTAGTCTAAAATAATCCACTGTACCAATAACAGTCATATTCTTACATAAATAGTGAAATAGCATTTATAATTGAGCCCAAATCAAAGTCATATAAACAACATTAATTACTGGTAGTATTGGTTGAAGTAAACAAGTTCTGTAGTTTTAATATAGCCATACATTGGAGAACTATAAAGCAATAAAGAAAATGTGCCATGTAGAGCTACATATGCCTATGTTAAAAAGTGACAATGTATGTTAAATAAAAAAGCAAATTTGCAGAGAAATATTCAGAGTATGATCGTGCTTATCTAAAATATATTTGCAATTTTGTATGTATGGTCTGTACCTATGTATAGTTTGTGCATGCATATGGAAAGGTACATGAAATATATTGCAGGTAGTTAGCTCTGAGTAGTTGGGATGGGAAACTGCTTGGGATTGGTGAAGAGCGAATCATTATTTTTCTTCTTATTCCCTCAAACCTTTGTGTAATTTTGGCTTGTTTTGTATTTGTGTGTGTGGGTGTGTGTGTGTATGTATGTCTCAAAGAACATTCTATTTTACTTTCATTAGAAACTTGTTCACTTTTAAAATATCACCAACACACACACACACACACACACACACACACACACACGCACACAAGTGTGCAGTAAAAAGGTGTTCCCCAACATTTGAATTCCCAGGATTAGTATAATTTCTGTATTTTAATGAATTGGCTTACCCATTTGGATAGAATGGCATGCAAAGCATATGCCACTATTTCCTACTGAATTATGAAATTAAAACTGTACTTTGCCAAAAAATGCCAGATGGACATGATGTACCAATTGCCCATATTGACTATGGTGCAACATTTCAAGGTTGGAATAAGGCAGAAATATGGTGCAAAATATCATAAATGCCAGAAAAGACTTTTAGAAGACATTGGTCAATATGAATTTCCAGGCATTTCCACCATCTATATATTATACTGGATATTAAAAAATAAAATAAAATAATAAAGCAAGTCTATGCTTTAGAAGAAATAAGCATCATCTAACATCTATTCTATAGTTTTTATGAATTGTTCCTTAGATGAAACTCACATTTTTACAACCTTTTTCTGGATGCTGAGATCTGCACCAGTCTTCTTTAGGAAACTGTTTTTTATTTGATCTACTTGGATTTCGGGTTTCCACATTAGACAAACCATGCAACTTAATTTTTTTTTAAGTTGATAAGATAGAGAACATGAAATGTCATTGAGTAGCCTCTACTTATACCATTTGTACACATATGTTTAGTCTATTTATTGACAGGATCCAGTTAAAATGACAAATGACATTTTATGCCGCTTTAAAGTAGATATCTCTTAAATTTTAAACAGGATAATTTCAGAGCTATGATTTGCTTTTCCTTTATGAAAAATAAATCAGTGTTGCAGTAGGTGCTATGGTGCTCTTCCAAGGTACCCACAAGATGGTGGGCCCCACTCCACCAGCTTGTGGGAATGTTGATGGACGCCAATTTCAATCTAAGTCCCTCTCTATGAACTATCTTCAGTCCCCTCACTAGGGCAGCCTGCAGCCCATAACTGTGTGAGCACATTTGCTTTATCACAAAATATAAAGCAGGATTTATCTTCTCCTATCCACATTGAATAAATTTTAAAGCTGATAACAGTCAAGAACAAAATAACTCTTCAAAGAGTATAGACACATTTATTGCCTCTTAACCTTAGAATCTGCATGTCTCCTGCTGCCTGCTTATTCGTTTTTTTAAAAAATCCTCACCAAGGATACATTTTTTGTGTTGTTCTTGTTTTTCAAGAGAGAGGAAGGTAGAGAGAAAGAAACATCCATATGAGAGAGAAGTATCGATCAGTTGCCTCTGTGACATGCCCCAATCTGAGATGGAACCCGAAACCTACATACGTACCCTGGCTGGGAGTCAAACTTGCAACTTTTTGGTATACAGTGACACTCCAACCTGCTGGGGTCCAACCCCAGCGGGTCCAGGGGTCCCCAAAGGTGTGGATGGAGTCGGCGAAGAAGGAATGACACGGAGACAGCGTTCAGTTGATCAGCAGCCTAGCCAGGATCTCTAGCCAGGATCTCCAGCCAAGTTCTGTCTGGATCTCCAGCGAAGTTCTGCTTAGGATCTCCAGCCAGGTTCTATCCAGGTTCTCCAGCCAGGTTCAGTCACCAGGTTCTAGTCAGGTTCTCTTGCCATGTTCTATAGTCAGGTTCAGTCCAGGATCTTTTGTCATGTTCTCTCGCTAGGTTCTGTCTCTAGGTTCTGTTGCCAGTTTCTGTCCAGGATCTTTTGCCATGTTCTCTCCAGCGAAGTTCTTCTGTCTCTAGGTTCTGTGTAGGTTCTGTCTTCTTGGTTCTGTCTTCTAAGTTCTGTCTTCTAAGTTCTGTGTCTCTTCTTCTAAGTTCTGTGTCTTGCTGTCTTGTTACATCTGTATTTATACCAGTTGATTCAATCCTATCAATCTCTACTACAAAGGTTAGGGCGTTTCTTATCTCCATTCCAGGGAGTAAAGATTATGTAGCTTAAGCATGATTGTTCATAGTTAAAGTGATTAATTACCCGCCTGGCACTTAGTTGAGGGGTTTTATTCCCTCCTTAACTTCAGGGGAAAATCCCTACTTGGGGAAACAACCTTTCTCAGAGAGGCGACCTTGGTTAAAACACATAGTGCCAAGAAGGTGAGCAAACATTTTAAGAACAGTATGCCATATTGCCAGGTCCTTTGAAACAGCAAGGATGGACCGGCTCCCGGCACCAACCAACTGAGCCAACAGGCCAGGGACATGCTGCCTGTGTTAACAGATCATGAACTCAAGTGTAGAACCTGTTGGCAGAGCATTTCAATGCTTTCACTCCCACACCAAAGAATTATGAGAATTTGTAAAGCTTAATTATAAGACATTTTCTATTCAAAGTCTGAAGTAATGCACAATTAAACATAAATTTATCATATTTACTAAAGCTTGCTTTGTTTATAACAAAAAGATAAAGAAGAAAATTTTAGTAACATATTAGAAACCACATCATTTACTGCCTCATGCTCACAAGCAATTGCCAGTAGCGTTATTTTCCCAAGGAGGATTGAAAATTACATGTATATTTCAAAAATCAAATGGAATTTTATCTGTAATTTTGTACAGGGAAACATAGCGCCCCACATCACTTTAAGTCATTTTAACCTACTTACATTTTATTATTTATGGCATAAAGCCACTGTTCTTTGTGTTCCCTAAGTTGCTAATGTGATTAGCAATATTTAACAGCTTTATGTCCCCGATTTTCCCAATACAGATTCACCTACAATCTTTTGGAAAATTAATATAAAACTAAGTTTAAGCTAAGTTTTTTTAATGAGATAAATGATCAGCCTCAGGTGTTGATTAACAATGAGTGCTTCAGTCACCATGCTCCGGACACGCCTGTACTTTTAATGAGGTATAATAAAACCGCATCAGCTAATTCTTGTTGCATAAAAACACTCAACACCCTGTGGCTTGTAATAACACTCATTTATTGTTGCTAATGCATTTGCTTGTCACTGGAGGCGTGTTGTTCTAGGCAGAACCTGACTGGGGCAGCTCAGCCATGGTGGCTCTGCTGTCCATCACTCTCCTCCTTCTCCTGGGTCCATGAGCGTCTCATAGGGATGTCAAAGGTGCAAGCACGTTAGTGGAAAGACATGAAACTTGGTCAGCCCTTGGTTGAATTGGTGCACTGGAAACTCAATTGCTCTCATATACCATTGTCCTTAGCAAGTCCTGGGGCCAAGCCTGATGTCCAGGAACTCTGGCCACAAGGAGGCATGACAAGATTGTAGATGCAAGGAAGGGGCAAAATCAGAGTCAAGAGTGCACCCAACCACACATACACACAGATGACAACAGAACAAACTATCCTTACTGCTCTATTATGATTTTTGTTTATTTTATAATGCTATAGAGAAGGCATTTACTGAACTGTTGTTAGTTACACATGGCACAACCTTAGGAGTGAAAAGCTTTTTATGAACTAGTTCCTTCTCTTTGGTAAAAATATGAACCACTTGAAACCCAGATAATAAATCTTTATTTTATTTTTCATGACTGAAGTAGAGATTATGAAATGTACAAAAGTGAACTGGAATTCATTATTCGTTCAATAAAGATTATTGAAGTCTCCTATGTGATTAGCATTCACAAGAATATGAAATGCAAAGGACTACAGAGTATTTTTTTTATATTTATTTATTTATTTATTTATTTACTAGAGGCCTGGTGCACTAATTCAGTGGGGTCTCTTGGCCTGACCTGCAGGGTCAGGCCAAAACCAGCTCTCCAACATCCCCCAAGTGGCTTCGGATTGCAAGAGGGTACAGACCAAGCCGAGGGACCCCACCGGTGCACGATCAGGGTTGGGGAGGAACGCAGGAGGGCTCCCAGGCATTTCCGGACCATCTCACTCTGTCCTGATCTGCTAGATTCCAGCAGCAAACTAACCTATGGGTCGGAGTGTCCACCCCTTGGTGGTCAGTGCATGTCATAGCGAGCAGTTGAGCAGCCTTAGCATATCATTAGCATATTACACTTTTATTGGTTGAATGGCTGACTAGTCGACCAGACACTTAGCATATTAGGCTTTTATTATATAGGATTTGTTAATCCTCACCAGAGGATATTTTTTCCATTGATTTTTAGTGAGAGTGGAAGGGAGGGGCAGAGACAGAGAAAGAGAAAGAAGCATAGATGTGAGAGAGACATATTAATTGGTTGCCTTCTGCACATGCTCCCACCTGGGAGCCATGGATGGATCCTGCAACCAAGGTATGTGCCATTGACTGGAATCAAACCTGGGATCCTTTAGTCAGAGGGCCAATGATCTAACCATTGAGCGAAACCTACTAGGGTAGAGTAGATATTCTTGCTGTCACACATAGAACAGCCTAGGGAGGTTCATTTGGCATGAGATATGTGGATTATAGCCACAAAGAGAAATGGCAACTATGTCACACTTTAAAACATGATGCAGTTAGAAAAGTAAGTTAAACATTTATCATATTTGGGACTTAGAAATTGTTGGAATATTACAATATTTCTAATATTTCAAAACCAATCTAAAAGAAGGGAGGTAATATAGGTAATTACAATAAGCAAGGTGAGAGTTCCAAATATTTTACAGCAGTTGCATTAGGAGAAGAGAGAAATGGACTTTGAGGGGCATATAAGAAGCTAAATTAACATAAATTTTTGACGGATTAGAAAAGATGTGTGGAGAAGTGGTTTTTGGTTTAAATTTGAATTTCCCTGATGATTGGTGATGTTGGCCTCATTTTCATATATTTGTTTTGCCATTTCTATGTCTTTGTTTTATAAATGTCCATTTCAATTTTAAGCTAATGTTTAAATCTAATTATTTTGGAGGCTTTGCTATTGTTTTATACAAATTCCGTACATACTTTGGATATTAACCCTTCATCAGATATATGATTTTCAAAATTTTTCTCCCACTCCATAGTTGCTTTCTTATTCTACTGATTGTTTTCTTTGCTGTGCAGAAGCTGTTCAGTTTGATCTTGTCACTTGTTTAGTTTTGCTTTTATGCCTGTGCTTTTAGTCATCTCCAAAAGGGCAATGTCGGGGAATCTTTTCCTATGCTTTCTTCTAGGATTTTTATAATTTCAGCTTTATGTTTAAGTCTTTAATTCATTTTGAGTTAATTTTTGCTAAGTGGTGCAAGATGGGGGTCCAATTTCATTATTTTGCACGTGGATACCCAGTTTTCCCAGCACCAATTATTGTAAAAATTGTCTTCCCATTGTGGATCCATAGCATAGTTGTAAAAGATTAGTAGAGCATATATGTGTGGATTTATTTCTAAACTCTCTATTGTCTTCTTGAATTGGACAAATTAATGTTATTGAAATGTCCATATAACTCTGATTTACAGATTTAATGCAATCTCTATTAAAATTGCAATGGCATTTTTTTTTACAAAAATAAAAAAATATCTAAAATTTGTATGCAATCGCAAAAGACCCTGGAAAGCCAAAACAATCTTTAGAAAGAAGAACAAAGATGAAAGTATCACAGTTTCTGCGATGCTTAGGGTAAATTCTAACCTTTGAAAGGCAGTGGATTGCCACAGACTGTTTGTGGGACTAGAACATAAAAAGTAATTATTGTTAGAGGTCACATATCTTGTAACCCCTTCTGTTTCTGTTTCTATTAGCTGTCTGGCTTCATTGACTCTAGCTAATTTCCATATTATATTATACTGTGATAAATGATAAGCTTTGGGGCATTCACAGATATGTAATTCTGCACATACCCTGTGGTGATATCATTCCATTCAAAACTCCAACCAGCTACATGCTAAACTCAGATACTGAGAACAGAACTACATCTATTAACAAGTCCTTCATTACAGGGGAAATGCTTAGCTAAAACCTATTCAAGATGTGTTAGCCATTCAGCAACAAATGAGCTTCAGTTTTGTAAAACAAAATATAGCAATGGCATTATTTTTAAATAATGCGAATTTTCTTTAGGATCCAATCTAATGGGTTTCCTAATTGATTTTGATTGTTGATGGCCACACCTGATTATTCTTCCCTTTACTGTCACAGTTCAATCCTGTTTTTTGTTGTTTTTTATCACCTACTGGAGTATTATTGTCAAGTCTAGAAAAAATTGTTAATATCAGTATCATCTAGTTTCAAACTCAAGTTTTCATTCATAAAATCTCGTGGTACCAGCTCCACAGAGCTCTGCCCAGGTCCTGATGTTAGGCTGTTGTCATGCCCACGTTTCCACGCTGCAAACACCCCAATTTGACAGAACAGGACCTACTTACTGAAGCACCACAAGTAAGAACATTGTTCAACTTCATTTTCCCTTGTCTTGGTTTTTCTAACTATATGGTTGAACTCTGACTTTTTAATATCATATTGTATGCATTTTATCTTCTTTATCTGTGCCTGATGCATCAACTACTGCATGAGAGGGATTTTTTTCAAAGCTCCTTCCAACCAGCTTCCCAAGGGAGGTCATTGTACCTTGCTTCCTATTCACAGAAAGAAATATTTTCTGCTCCGCTGGAGATTTCAACCATTACCTGAACTTCCTAATGATAAGTAATACTTAGTGAGTGCTTTCTATTTTCCAGGTACTGTTCTTATTATTTTACATGATCTACCCAATTAAATTCCCACAATAGCTCTATATATTTGGCACTGTCTTTCCCCCAATTTTATAGATGTACCTGAGGCACATAAAAGTTAAATCACTTGCTAAATGTAATGAAGTTAATAGTCAGTGGAACCAGAATTTGAAACGGATTTCACCTTCTTAAATAATGTGTAATGGTGCCTCTTCCTATATTTAAACAAAAATATTTTTGGCATCAATTACTTCAAGATCTTATAAAAATTACACTTCTTGGACTATGGACCTGTGCCTCCTCTTTATTACTTTAAATTGGGTCAATACTCAGTTTTAATGCATGTGCTTTATATCACTTTTATGTTTTTTGAGATAGTTTTAAATATATATATATCAATTTATCAAGCTATTTTTTTTTTTTTTTAGCAGAGGTTTCAAATGGAGGACAGTCAAGCCTTTTGGTCAATTCAGTATCATGCCATGGGTACATACTACATTCAATTATACTAGTGTTAGTAAAACGCTATATAAATATCACTCATTTGTATTCCTAATTTAACATTGATGCGAAAACTTATTTTATCTTCAGTGTTGTTAATGTGTTTTAAAAATCATACTGAAAAGAGCCATGAAGAACTGTTTACTGAATCGCTTAAGTATGGAGATGAAGAGCAATTCAAGTCAGGGATGGGAAAGTACAATTAGTGAAAGAAGAAGTCCAACTGCAGCAAAATTTGACAGAGGCCGCAGCAGATCCCATAGGACCCTTTGGGACTGGGATGGCTCTTGTGCTTTGCACATCCACCACAAGCAGATGTAGATGCGGGTTTCCTGGTAGAAGGGAAGATAGCAGCCAGGGCAAGACAGCTCCCTTAAGTGAGGACAATGCCCAGAAGAGAAAGCAGCTCTGAACCTCCAGTATCCCATGTGCCAGGCAGCAAGGAGAGTGAGCGCCCCATGCTGAAGGAGGGATCTTCAAGGGCAGCATAGCAGTCAGGACAACACCATTATTGAGACAATTACATCCCTCTGAGCCCTAATGTGAGGTATTATCAATGTAGCAATAAAAATCCCATTGTTAATAACCTCAGGATCTGAATATTTTTTGCAGTTGTTGAGTTTAACAGTCAATTTGGAATTATGTTAATTTTTTTCACTTACAGGTGCACTGACCTGGGATATTCTAATATTTGATGAGGTAAGGTCTGATAGAAATACACTCATTAGAATATTAGGAATGAGCAAAGAAAAATATATCAATAAATTAAAACTGCAAGTTCATGCAACAAATTATATTTTAAGCACACTATAAATATTTAATTATGGGTCACAAAACTACTTGCTTATTCTAATATCTGTGCTTTTACTGTATATAGAGATCCCTGAGAATTATTAATTAATGAGAGGTTTTTTTTGTTGTTTTTTTTTTAATCTGGTTGAATTGCCTGTGTCTATTTCTTTCCAACGTAATGAGATGCAGGGGAAGGATGCAGGATTTATAATTTTATTCCAGTTCTGTCTTTATCTAACTTTTGAGCTAGGATTTTTGATATTCCTGAAGTTGGAGGTTTCAAGTATAAATAGTAAAATATGTTCATTCAACATCAACTATGACTCCTGGAACCCAAATGACCTCAATTAGTATTTATTGAATGAACACATAAATCATTATTTGTTCATTCATTGCATTATAAAAATGAGAAAACAACTATGAACTTTGTGGCTTATTTTTTTGGCTGTTTTGCCTTTTGTTATTACTGTTTACTTTTCCATTCTTAATTGCTTTCCAAATCAGAGAATTAGAAAAGGAAAAAATATATATGAGTGGATATAAAAGAAATAGCAGTACTAATTAGTTATTACTGAAAAAGCTTTCATTGGAAGAAGCAACAATGCATTGAGGTTAGAGGATTAACTGGTTATCTGTTATATGTTATTTATTTTGGGCACACAATTAGCATAAATAATAAAGACTTGCTTGAGCGATATGTTTAAATATGAATGAATGTTTGAGATCATTTTGTACAAATCTCTACTTTGACAATTGAGGAAAATGTAATTTAGAGAAGTTTTAAGTGGGTTACTCAGAACCACGTGATTGTTAGTTCTTAATTAAGATTTCTAATTTCCCTCTATTTAGAACTCCACAGTTGAGAATATTATAAAAATATGGGTAATTTTTTATTTTGTATCAGTTATAATGCTTTTTAGCTTACAATATGTGTACTGAATGCAGGTAATAACTTTCTTTAGGTTAAAGGTGTTGCCGGGGTCCAACCCCAGCAGGTCCAGGGGTTCCCAAAGGCGTAGACGGAGTTGGCGAAGAAGGAAGGACACGGAGACAGTGTTCAGTTGATCAGCAGCCTAGCCAGGATCTCCAGCCAGGATCTCCAGCCAAGTTCTGGTCTGGATCTCCAGAGAGGTTCTGCTTAGGATCTCCAGCCAGGTTCTGTGTCCATGTTCTCTTGCTAGGTTCTCCAGCCAGGTTCTGTCCAGGTTCTCCAGCCAGGTTCAGTCACCAAGTTCTAGTCAGGTTCTCTTGCCCATTTCTGTAGTCAGGTTCAGTCCAGGATCTTTTGCCATGTTCTCTCCAGCGAAGTTCTTCTGTCTCTAGTTCTGTGTAGGTTCTGTCTTCCTTGGTTCTGTATTCTAAGTTCTGTGTTCTAAGTTCTGACTTCTAAGTTCTGTGTGTAGGTTCTGTCTTCTAAGTTCTGTGTTCGAAGTTCTGTGTGTTGCTGTCTTGTTACATCTGTATTTATACCAGTTGATTCAATCCTATCAATCTCTATTACAAAGGTTAGGGCGTTTCTTATCTCCATTCCAGGGAGTAAAGATTATGTAGCTTAAGCATGATTGTTCATAGTTAAAGTGATTAATTACCCGCCTGGCACTTAGTTAAGAGGTTTTATTCCCTCCCTAACTTCAGGGGAAAACCCCTACCTGGGGAAACAACCTTTCTCAGAGACCTTGGTTAAAACACATAGTGCCAAGAAGGTGAGCAAACATATTAAGAACAGTATGCCATATATGCCAGGTCACCTGAAACAGCAAGCATGGACCGGCTCCCGGCAAGGTGTTATATAATTTCTGTAATGATTTATTTTCCATTTTTCAATCATTATGTTTTTAGCTTATAAAAAGCAAGTGGTGAGATTGCATAAACATTTATTCAAATCTGAAAAAAGTTTCCTAAAGTATACTTAACTTTTCATATTTTTTTCATTTTTGAGCATTTGGATTTACTAGCATTTTTATTAGATAATTTAGTTATTTGTTCTTTGGCTGTGCTAGTCTTGAATTATATATTCTATTTCTACAAAATACACTTTCACTCTTATTTCCACATCTCTCCAACCTTCAAGTTATATTGATGTGAATTATAGTTTTATATATTTTTATTCTTCATACTAGCAAATTCATTTTTTAATTACCCACACATATACAAATTTACTCTTTCACCTTTGCTTCTTTTATTTTACTCGTTTAAAGTGCGTTTTAGCTTTATTTTCATTAAGAATATCTTAAAAGTATTTGTTAAGACAAATTTTTGAACGGTAAATTCTCTATTGTCTCTTGTGTATTGTATTTGTTATTATAGCTGTGGGTTGTTAATATGTTTTTATTGACTTTAGAGAGCAAAAGGAAGGAAGAAGGGATAGAGACATGAAACATTGGTGAGAGGAACATCACTGATAGACTGCCTCCTGCACGCCCCCTAGTGGGGATAGAGCCAACCTGAGCATGTGGCCTAACTGGGAATCAAACTAGTGATCTCTTGATTCCTGGGTTGGCACTCAACCACTGAGTCACACCAGCTGGCTCTGCGGCTGTTTTAAAAATCCTAAGTCTTTATTTTCTTCATCAGCTCTAATGACACATACAGCTAGAATTTCACATTCTAATCTCCTGATCTCTTATACAATCTTCCAGATTTTCTGGCATTTCCCCACTCAGCTGCATTCAGTGAAATTTGTTCATGGCTGGTTGTGTTTTCATAGGGTTTCAATGACACATTGACTCTTTGTTCATATTGGTTGGCTTACTTTTCTGTGAAAACCTCTTCTAATATGAGTCTCTGGTGAATCATTTGTCAGGAATAAATTTTATATTTAAAAAATGGGTTTTGGAGGGAGGAGTAGATGTCCTCACCCAATGTGGACCATGTAAATTCAAACTGAAAACACCATGAACTTCAGTAAATTTAAATGATATTGAGGCCCAAAGCCAAAGAAGAGAAAGATAATTGCTTATATCTTATCCCTGTTTAGTAGAGAGAGTAAGTTTTTCTAGCCTAACATGTTATTAGAGATATGACTTAAGAGTAAATATCTAATTGCAATTTGCTGTTTTACAACGAATCAAGAATTTCTTAATTTTGATCTTTTAAAAATGTATTATTATTTTTAAAGATATTACTATTAATGTGGTCTGCCATACTTAGAACTGAAGATTAACCTGGTCAATTCTCATATAGTTATAGCTAACTAAATATGAATGTGTCCTTAATAACCTTTGCTAAAGTTAATAAAAATATTAAAACTCTCTCTTATCCTGCGTACAATTGGACTGCTATAAGATTATATTTTCAGATAAAGTCTTATTTGGATTTGAAAATATTATGAATTTAATCTGTATAATTAATTCACAAAAATGTTTCCTTGTTATCTAGAAGATTAAGCAATGGTCTCTTTTTATTATAAGAATTTACTGACTGTTTACACTTTGTAGAACTATATCCTCATTGAGCTTGTAGTAATAACTTTTGTAAGATGCCATGGATTTTATTTAATGGAGAAATAAAATTTCTTGAATCAACTTCAAGTTATAATGATTTCTGTGAGCATTACTACACTGTGCGAGCAAGATAGAGAATTAATAAATAGAATGGTTGTGATTTCAATCCAAATACCAATTGCTAACACAACTGATATATTGATTAATTACTGTGTGTCAGGAACTATGCATTGCATGAGTATACAGACATAAGAAACCCAAAGCTAACCCCTGAACTCATAAAACATTACATTTTAGATTTTTTAATGTAATATGAACACCATTCACTTACCCCAAATCAAGATGAGAATACAATTTTTTTTTCTTAAGTAATATTTGTAACTCTCTCAGAGAGAATGCATTCTGTCTAAAGTTCTGACCCATGAGTCACACAGAGACTGTGTCCAAGATTGTTAAATGCTCTCTGTCTAATGCTGTTGAAAATGCCCTGTCACTCCTAGAATGCAAAGAAAATTAGAATTTTACAAGTTTGCCTCTCTGACCCCTCTTTACGGGACTGAAGACAGGTATTGAAATTGAATTTGTATGCTTTCTATATTTATTTTTGGTGCTGTGAAAGAGGAAAGATAAAAAAGAAGAAAAGGAGGGGGGGGAATGAAGGGGTTCATTTTTTCATGGATTCTGCGCTCAAAACCCAAAATAAAGTAATTCAGCTAGTTAGCTAAATACATTAATTGGAGAAAGACCATAGTTGTTTTGAGAAAAAAATAAATATTTACTAAAGAAATAAACCAGTAAAGAATCTGAGAAGAGGGGATTAGATCTTGATTCTTTCTCCATGTATATGTTTTATAACTAGCAGTTCCAGAGAGAACATCTAATTATTTACCACAGCATATTAACTTTCAAAACCATAATTCACGTTCTAGTCAGATAACCCAGGTTACCCAAGTGATGTAAGTTTTTTTGCTTGTTTTGTGTTTGTCTTTTTAAACTCAAATTTATCGAGGTGACATTTGTTAATAATATTAAATAGGTTTCAAGTGTACAATTTTATGATACATAATCTGTATTTGCATGTTGTTCTGAACCATGTAGGGAGTTGTCAGAAATACATTATTCATCGCACTGTTTCCAGTACATTAGAAGCAACCACATTCTACTGTAATACTTCTAACACACAGCAGAGGGCTCTAGTAGTATTGACTATAGAACTGAACATTGTATTAGCAATTTGAGCAAATATAAAAACAGACATTTATTGAACACAATATTGTAAAATAAAATGAGAAATAAAAATGGTAGTTATCATTTGAGTTGCAAAGTTTTTTTTCAAATCTAGTTCAATGTTCTGTTTATTTATTTTTTTCTTCTTTTTAAAAATAATTGCATTAAGCCTCGCCTGGTTAGGCTTGTTTCTTTGCCAGTATTATTATATGAACATTATATAGATCTGGAAATTCATGATGAGAGAGGCTATAGATTCTTCCCTAAATCATTTTAGCAATAAGACCTCCAAGAGCATCATGGTCACGGTAAAAATAAGAAATAATGTTGCTCTTAAAGCAAATGAGATTATAGTTTGTAAATGAAACAAAATTATTGAAAAGTTGATAAGTATAAGGCATGGGGCCAACCACTGAAGTACGATAATTGTACATAAAATACAGTGTCTTCTCTCATTAGCATCCTATATAATAAAGAGCTAATATGCAAATGGTTGTCACACCCTCGTGCCAGGGCTGAGGGACCTGAGGCCAGGCCGGGGGACCTGAGGCTGTGCCCCCCGCCTGGTGGGGCTTGATGGGGGACCTAAGGCTGCATCCCCAATCAGCGCCGGGCTAGGGGACCTGAGGCTGCGCCCCCCCCCCCCTCCCCCCCCCCCGCCCTGAGGAACTTGACAGGGGTGCAGCTGGCCGGGTCTGGGTCTCGTGTAATTTCAAGGCATGCATGGGTGGACAGGACTTGACTCTGGGTCCTGTGGCGCACCCCAGACTCTGACAGAAGGGAGATTTTCATATAGATTTTACTAATTTTCTTTCATCTCTGACACTTCTATTATAGAGAAAGGGAAAATAGCAATATTAAAATATTTCCTTTAATTAATTCCCTTTTAATGTGCATGAATTTCATGCACTGGGGCGCTAGTAAATAATATAAAAGGAAAAATAATTATGTAGGATAAGATAATGTTAGTAAAAATGAAAGAGATGAAACTTAAGCAAAGTGTTAAAACAGCTCAAATGAGAAGAGTCTTATAAATTGGTAGATGCATGATGTTAATAAGAGCCAGAAGCTTTTTAGGCAGAGCATAAAGCTCCACCAAGCACAGGATTAGTGCAAACACAGAGAATATCCAGGGAGTTGTTGATGCTCAACTGGACAGAGAAGTGGGTTTCAGAAAGGTTGTAACAGTGAAATAAGTTTTGTGTGTCTAGGTGCATTAATTTTATCAAGAAGCTACAAATGGTGTAATGGATAGTTTTTCTTAAAATCAGGTAAGCTTGGGCCAGCCAGAGTGATTCAGTGGTTGAACTTCAACCTATGAACCAGGAGGTCACAGTTTGATCTCAGTCAGGACATATGCCTGTGTTGCAGGCTCGATCCCCAGTGTGGGGCATGGAGGAGGCAGACAATTAATGATTCTCCCTCATCATTGATGTCTATATCACTCTCTCCCTCTCCCTTGCTCCTCTGAAATCAATAAAAACATATTTTAAAAAAGTAAAATCAAATCAGGTAAGCTTCAATATGGCCCCTACTAAAACCAGAACACTCACATGCCAACTATCTTAAAGTCATCAGGTAGCCATGGATTTAAATATCCACCTATTTAAGTTCAATACACAGTGATAGCATTATATGTGTAAGAATTGCTGCTGGAATATACAAATATTTCCATTGGATCTTATAAAGTTTGACAATTATTTAAATATTTTTACTTGGCTATAGTGTCACGATGTCATACAATAAACCTCATGCACATTAAAGAAGTTTCCATGGACAGATGCAGAGTAGAGGGGATTAAAGGGGTGGGGGGGGGGGGAATGGGACATCTGTAATACTTTCAAAAATAAAGATAGTTTTTTAAAATTTTCTAGTATGTTTTTCCCAAAGTACATGATGGATTCCTGGTAGGGAAAGTAAAACAAACAAACAAACAAAAAAAAAAGCTCTCTGTATGAAGTACTGACTTATTGACTGTTTTGATAAGAAAATTCCATGAAACTTTTAGTCCATTTAAATTTATTATAATTACTAATATATTTTGTAAAACTAATTGCATTGTGCTTTCAGACAATCAAGTTTGTTATTTATCACTCAAGATAGATTTTTCAAAGTAGTCATCCACAATATCCATGAGACACAATATTTTATATATTTTAATTAGAGTGACATCACAGCAAGTTTTTGGTTTTGTTTGCTTTCCCCCCATAGTTTAGGCCTTATCAATAAACTGCCTCTCCCTACTGCAAATAGTTTGGGTAATATTCTTGAAATGTTTACTTATACCTCTATGCTACAGACTAAGAAAATAATTGCAGTGTAACATGGTCTTTAAGAACATAGGATTTTTATGCTATCCTTTTAAGAAAAATAATATAAAAATAACCCAACCCACTTGTAACCTCAATTTGTATATTAAATATGAAGTTTCCTGATTACTACTTAAGTTTCAAGTTTACAACCAAAGTAATAAACACACTAACGTTTTAGTGATTTAATTAAATTAAATTTTCCATTTCTGAAATATTTGAGATGTGCAAAGAAAAGAAAGGGAGATGAACAAACTGCTAGGTTTGGAATTCACCATGCTTATTTCTTTGTTCCATTTTTGAAATGATGTAGAAATAACTGTGCAAGGATTCCTGGTCTATAAATATGCTTTATGACAGATGAATAAGCATAGATTTTGTAGTTGGCATGACTGCTACTTTAATAAGCTTTCCCAGTGGTAGGCGTTTATAACCTTGGGTAAAGTAAAACATTGTGAAAATCTATAATAAGGTTATATTTGGGGAAGGTGATACTGACAAAAGCAACATAGTAAGATCAATTTGCAATGACCATGAAAATTTGGCCCTTAACTCCTCACATAACTGATTGATGGCACTAGCAAATGGTTCCATAGATCCACCCCCCCATATACAGGGTGTCCCCCCAAAATGTATACACACTTTAACAGCTAATAGCTCAATTTTGAAAATAAAATGTATTTTAATAAACACTGCCTTTATATAGGTTGTCCCAAATATCACGCAAGATTTGCAATTCAATTCAATTGCAAACCTTGCGTGAATTTTGGGACACCCTATAATTATTTAAAGTGTGTGTATACATTTTTGGGGATACCCATACATCCTTATTGCAACTCTTGGAAACAAAAACACAAACAATAGAACAGATTTACATGATAGCAGTGCAATTAGAAAAGTATCACCCTAGCTAGTTTGGCTCAGTGGATAGAGTGCCAGCCTGCACACTGAAGGGTCTTGGGTTTGACTCCAGTCAAGGACACATACCTCAGTTGCAGGCTCCTTCTAGGCCCAGGCCCTCGTTAGGGCTCCTGCAAGAGGCAACATGGATGTGTTTCTCTCACATCGATATTTCTGTCTGTTTTTCCCTCTCTCTTCCAGTCTCTCTCAAAATCAATGGAAAAATATCCTCTAGTGAGGATTGAAAAAAAGGTTCTTAAAAATCACCTTATTGCATATATACCTTTCTTGTTTTGTTTTCAATGATGGGAAACCAGACATTTGTTTTTATACATTTCAGTGAATTCTTTATTGAGGATAAAACAATGAAACATCCTTCTTTTCCCTATGAGTTCTAGTTTTAAAAACAGTTCCTTATTTTAAAATGTTTAAAGATTACTAATAAATAGAAAAAGAGCTGTTACACACTAACTCTTTTCTCTACACGATAGAAAATAAAGTAGACAATACACAGAAACTTGCTTCGTAAATCAAATAGTTGGCATTTGATGTTAAGATGACCAACACTGGACAAGTTTTCTAGATCCATCACATCATATTATATAGTTGTGTCTCATTCACATCGATGGCTAGACAATCACCAGTGGCCATCACCCACTTTGCTTCCAGCGCACAGAGATAGCCTGAGACCTTCAGATCCCTCCCAGTGGTCTTCTCCTGAGCAGAGCCAGATATTATTCTTAGGTCCTTGTCCCCCACAAAGTCGAGAGAATCAATTTACTGTTCTGAGTGTGTTTTCCCAGAAGTTTCTCAGAGAAAATAATGCATCCATTGTGAAATGAAAATAGATTTGAAATTAAGTAAAAAAATAGAAAAACATCAAAAACACTTGTTTTTCATATATTTCATATGTACATTGAAATTCTCCCATCTTTGGTCTCCTTTTTGTCCTGGAGTCATATTAAAATCTCTGCCTGGTCTAAAGTGACAAGGAAAGAGGTGTTGAACTTCCAAAATATTAGAGTATAAAAAGAAGGAAACATGATGTACAATAATGACAGATAAATTTAGTCTCATTCTGTGGGGTGACTAATACTAGTGTTATTATTATCTCATTTGAATATCACAAAGTTAATTTATTTACACTATTTCTGACATTGTCTTTAGTTATAAAATAGCTCATAGGTAAATATTTGTACACTACAGGCCCAGTGCATGAAATTTGTGCACGGGGGGGGGGGGGTTCCTCATCCCTGCCTGCACACATTCCAATCAGGGACCCCTCAGGGATGTTAGAATGTCGGTTTAGGCCCGATTTGGGATCAGGCCTAAACTGGCAGTCGGACACCCCTCTCACAATCTGGGACTGCTGGCTCCTAACCACTCACCTACCTGCCTGCCTGATCACCCCTAACTACCTCTGTCTGCCTGCCTGATTGCTCCTAACCTCTCTGCCTGCCTGATCACCCCTAATTGCCTCTGCCTGCCTGCCTGATCGCCCCTAACTGCCCTCCTCTGCCAGCCAATTTGGTTCTGATTGGTGTTAGCATTAAAAGCTTCACTTCCTAGGCAGCCATTGGCTCCTCACAGTTGACCCAGATTTGGTTCTGATTGGTCAGTTTCCATGCCAGTCAGAGTCAAAAGCTCCGCCTCCTAGGCAGCCATTGCCTCCTTACATTCACCCAGATTTAGTTCTGATTGGTCAGTTTCTATGCCAGCCAGCATCTCTGGATCTATCAATGGGGCCTGATCAGAAAGGCATGGCTGATCAGCAGCCCCAGTGGAGGCCTGGAGAGAAATGGAGGTGCAACTGTTGGCCAGGCCGGGAGAGAAAGAAAGGCAAGTTCTGATCAATGGCTGCCACAGAGGCTATGGATCAAACCCTACCTCTCTCTCTCTGAAGGCCTCTCTCCAGGGTGATCTGCAGCCCTCTAGGTCAGGGGTCCTTTTTACACAGGGGCCAGTTCACTGTCCCTCAGACTGTTGGAGGGCCGGACTATAGTTTAAAAAAAAACCTATGAACAAATTCCTATGCACACTGCACATATCTTATTTTGAAGTAAAAAAACAAAGTTTTCGGCTGAAAGCATGTGGCCTGCGGGTTTGAGGAACCCTGCTCTAGGCAGTCAATGCTGGGTTGGGGTGCCCACAGTGGCTCCAGTCAGTGCTGGGTCACCATGGAAACCCAGCACTGACTTCAGGTCTGGTCAAGCCTTCAGTGGTAACGGTCCTTACAACCCTGGCTCTTTATTATATAGATAGTACATGCTTATGTTTCATTTATTAGAAAAATTAGTAGTAGATATATATTAAATTTGTATCTACTACTAAATTTACATCAACAAATATCATCAATAAACATATTACCTCCTCTTTAAAGGAACTTTTATTTCTCAGTCTGTTTTTGTTTTAGTCCAAGTTATTCCAATTTCCTTTATTTTAATTCTAGACAAGTTTTCCTAGTTCATCCAATTGCCCTGAACAAGTGCTTGTATCCTATATGATAAAAGCCTAATATGCTGTGTCTGGTCATCGGTTGTCAATTCAATCAAAGTGTAATATGCTAATGATATGCTAAGTCCGCTCAACTGCTCGCTATGACATGCACTGACCACCAGGGTGCAGACACTCAATGCAGGAGCTGCCCCCTGGTGGTCAGTGCACTCCTACAGGGGGAGCGCTGCTCAGCCAGAAGCCAGGCTCCCAGCTGACAAGTGTAGTTGTGGTGGCAGGAGCCTCTTCTGCCTCTGCAGCAGCACTAAGGATGTGCAACTGCCAGCTTAGGCCCCTGCTCCCCATGGACGCCATCAGTTGGACATCCTCCAAGGGCTCCTGGACTGCAAGAAGGTGCAGGCCGGGCTGAGACCCACCCCCCTCCCCAAGTGCAGGAATTTCAAGCACCAGGCCTCTAGTTTGATATAAGACTAGAACATTTTAAACAGAGGCTTAAAGAAATCTAAATGTATATATTAAAATCTTCCCCTCTTCCTACTCCCTTTCTAAGGATAAGAAGAACTTAAATGGGTTTTATCTAGTGTTATAAATGTATGCAAGACCTTAACTTGCTTGCATTAATGCTCAATAATTAATGTCTACATTCACAAGAAATTCCAGTTTGAACAAAATTCTGTATTAGAGAATTGAATTTCTTCCTAAGAATAATTTCATTTTTAGGTAAGAAAAAGTTTGAGTTCATGTTCATTATCTCAGCATTGGCTAAGGAAACTTTTTCTACAAATCAATTTTTCTGTCAGAGATGCTTTCTGAGTTTTCTGAATTCTGGGAGACTACTTTTCTACCTTTTCAATGATCTGAAATGTATAGAAAACTATAATACTTTACATTGGAGTACATTAGAAAGATTTGAAAAAAACAGGACAATATATTTGGGTTTGGTAAAATTAAATTTTTACATTATATGTTATGGTAAAATAAAATACACAGTACTGAGGGATGTACTAAATATTGAATATGGGTATTATTTTTAAATAATTAATAGTTATAGGGAGAAACTAAGATGGCAGCATAGATAAACACCAGGAAATTGCTGCCTCCCACAACAATTGAAAGGTACAACAAAAACACAAAAAGGACATCGTCCAGAACTACAGGAAGGCTGGCTGAGTGTAAATTCTACAACTAGAAGGAAAGAAAAGCACACTGAGAGCCAGAGGAGCTGCAGAAGTAAAGTGCAGAGGTACGGCGGCTCTCGCGCGTGGGAAGGGGCTGGCACCTGAGGACACGGCTGTCTTTTTGAATCAGGAGGGAGTCACAAGCTCCCAACGGCTCTGAACTCCGGTTCCAGGAAGTCTCTGGGGACCCAGGACTCATACGGGGAGAAACTGGACTGTCTGGCAGCGGGCGAACTTGAGGGAGGCTTTCCCTCAGAGGTGCTTGCAGCCGTTACCGGGACACTGAGACGCGCGACTCCTCAGGGCAGGGCTTAGGCTCCGCCATAGCTGCTTGCTCCACCCTGTTGACTCCCTGAGACCCCACCCCACCCAGGCTGAGGCAGAGGCTTTTGCATATGAATGCCCCGGCCCTTTGCAACCTAATAATTACCTAACTACAGCCAGGCCAGACAGACCCAGAACTTCCAAGAGAAGGCCCAAGGCCCCACAGCGGCTTGCATTGCTTCACAGCTGAGCCTCATCAGGGCACCTCCAAACTCCAAAAAAGGAAGGGGAATCTGCAGTTCTCTTCATAGCTTCTGCTGTGTAACCTCAGGCAGAGGCTAAATTAGCACCTCCTTAGATCCAAGAGCCATTGTAGCCAGTGGTCAGAGGGGGGCCATCCAGATCACAACTCCTCAGATCCATAAGGGACACACTCAGGGTGCAGTCTCAGTGAGCACCAAAGCCCCACTGAAGCAAGTCTTGCCCCAGAAGGGTGTCTCCAGCACAGAAGTTCTCCCACTGCAGACACAGCTGATTCTCACTGCCAATTGGCCTGGAGGTCAACTCCTCCCAGTGATCCTACAACAACCAAGGCATAACTACAACAACACTATGCAAAAAGCACACAAGGGGGTGCACCAAGAGTGTCCACCTCAGGTAACTGGGGAGGCTGAGCCACTGGGCCCTACAGGACACCTAGCACACAAAGCCACTCTATCAACACAGGGAAGCAGCCAAAATGCGGAGACAAAGAAACAGGTCACAAATGGCAGAAATGGAGGAAAGCAAACAACTGGATATAGAGTTCAAGGCCACGTTTATAAGGTTTTTCAAGAATTTTATGGAAACCGCTGATAAATTTAGTGAGTCCCTCAATAAGTATAGTGAGACCATGGAGGACATGAAAAAGGACCAACTAGAAATTAAGCATACACTGACTGAAATAAAGAATAATTTACAGAGATCCAACAGCAGACAAGAGGATCCCAAGAATCAAGTCAAAGATTTGAAATACAAAGAAACAAAAAATACCCAACCGAAAAAGAAAAAAGAAAAGAGATTCCAAAAATATAAAGATAGTGTAAGGAGCCTCTGGGACAACTTCAAGCGTACCAACATCGGATTATAGGGGTACCAGAAGAAGAGAGAGGGCAAGATATTGAAAACCTATTTGAAGAAATAATGACAGAAAACTTCCCCTACCTGGTGAAAGAAATAGACTTACAAGTCCAGGAAGCGCAGAGAACCCCAAACAAAAGGAATCCAAAGAGGACCACACCAAGACACATCATAATTAAAATGCCAAGAGCAAAAGACAAAGAGAGAATCTTAAGAGCAGCAAGAGAAAGAAACTCAGTTACCTACAAGGGAGTACCCATACGACTGTCAGCTGATTTCTCAACAGAAACCATGCAGGCCAGAAGAGAGTGGCAAGAAATATTCAAAGTGATGAATAGCAAGAACCTGCAACCAAGATTACTTTATCCAGCAAAGCTATCATTCAGAATAGAAGGTCAGATAAAGAGCTTCACGGATAAGAAAAAGCTAAAAGAGTTCATCACCACCAAACCAGCATTATATGAAATGCTGAAAGGTATTCTTTAAGAAGAGGAAGAAGAAAAAGGAACTCTTACCATTTGCCACAGCATGGATGGAACTGGAGAGCGGATAAATACCACAGGATCTCACTCATTTGTGGAATATAATGAACAACATAAACTGATGAACAAGGTACTAATCCAGAGACAGAGAGGCATTGATTGGACTGTCAGGCCTTGGAGGGAAGGTAGGGGAGGGTGGGGGTAAGGGAGAAAGATCAACCAAAGGACTTACAGGCAAGCATATTGGCCTAACCAATGGACACGGACAACAGGGGGGTGAGGGCATGAGCAGGGGGGGGGGGGGTAGAGGGTAACGTGGGGACAAGGACACATATGTAATATCTTAATCAATAAAAAATATATTAAAAAAATAGTTATAAAACAGCTTTTTTTCATTAACACACATTTTACATATCAGCTTTTATACTGTAAATGGCCACATGTAGCTCTTGACCATTAATTTTAATGAATGGTATCTTTAAATTTTGGGTATATACACACTATCTCATTTTTTGCATGACTAAGTAAAAAAAAAATAACTCTATATAATTTTCAAAATTTTTCAACAGATAAAATTAAAGTACTTAATACTTTCATTTTGTTCAATGAACTGTCATTTTTTAATTCCTTTCAAGTGAATTTGAATTTCAAATGAATTTGAATCCACTTAATGCATTTATCAAATCTATTTGAATGCATTAGTATCAAGAATTTCAAAATAATGGAAGACAACTTGCAACACACCTGTCTTGGCAGAGTTAGTGTCCCTAAAAGTTTGTTTGAAAGGGACATCAGTTCCAAAACCATAAGACTTCTGCCTGAAACTGAATCAGATAGGATTTCCCACCAGTGTCCACATTTCTTGGACTATGTCATTCTCCCTGGCTCCTGGAACATGAGCCCTTCTGCTAACTCCAGGAATCATTTATCCTAGACAAATGACTTGAAATATATGACCCAGGGGCCCTGAGTGTCAAATCTAGCTCACAGGCTTCCTAATCCCGGGATTCATGCGACACTGTCAGATTATATTCTTCCAGAGCCACTGACTGAGAACCTCCCACAAGGTCGCTTGCACCTGAGATCAGCCTACGTAGGGGATACCTGTTACCCCAGAACTTGCCGGGCTTTCTTCAGATGGCTTGGATTTGTAGTCTATGTAACATACTGTCACATCAGCAAAAGTAAAGATGAATTTCTTATTGGACAATCATTGACTTTTTGAAGAGACAAAAATAGTATTGTAAAATGTATATATCTGCCTGGCCGGCCTGGCTCAGTGGTTGAGCATCGATCTATGAACCAGGAGGTCACTCTTCGAATCCCGGTCAGGGCACATGTCTGGGTTATAGGCTCAATGCTCAGTGTGGGGCATGCACGAGGCATCTAATCAATGATTCGCTCTCATCACTTGATGTTTCTAGCTCTCTCTCTCTCTCTCAAATCAATAAAAATATATTTCTAAAAAATTAAAAAAATAAAATGTATACCTCTTGCATCCAATGATTGTGATGTCTCAATAAGAGCTTATTATCCTCTCTAAACACTATAAATCAGGTATTTTTATTAGCTCTGTCTTACAAAAGGGGAAAACAAGACAGAAAATTTAAGAAACTTGACCAAGAGAAGAGAGCTAGGAAACTGCCTTGGGCTACCTGGTGTCAGGTAGCAGACTAGACCCACGCAGCAGCAGCAGCAGCGGCGGCAGGGCGGGGTGCGTGCCCTCACCCGAGGAGATGGAGGAGAAGGCGATCGCCGGCGCCCCCGGGAACAAGACAGAGGACGTGGACTTCCTGTCTGGGCTAGAACTGGTCGATCTGCTGGACCGCCGGCAACCGGGCTGGCCCCTGGAGCCCGGGCTCAGCTCGCCCTTGGGGGGGCGAGGACTGCACCCTCCATCTTGCCCTGGGTCCTCCATTTTTGGGCAGAGCCCATGTGCTTGGCAGGGGCTTCTTCCTGGAGGACCAGGCCTCTGCTGGCCACGCCCAGGATTTCTCTGGACTAACCAATGATAATCAAGGGAAGTGCACGCCATCAATATGACCACATCCTGTGTAACAAGACCCAACTCGCGCCTGGCCAATCGGAGGGGCCCACAGTCCCCTATAAAACCCACAATTCCATCAGGCCTCGCTCTCTCTCGGCCACCGGGCTACCATTGCATCGGTGAGTGTGGTCAGGGAGCCGAACTAGTTCAAAATGAAGGTCTCTTTGCTTTTGCATCCGACTGACGGGCTCCCTGGGGGTCCTGGGAACCTTGAAATCTGGGCACAACAGGACCCTTCACCTCTCATGCACTGTACAACAAAGATATGTAGGCCTAAAGCTGATTATATGTAGGCATATGCTAATCATTTGCTATCTGATCCATTTGCAGTTTCTTCCTCATTCTTCATTATTACTGGGAGCTTAATGATTTAGCTCAAAAGTTTTAGAGTTGACAAGTTAAGTAAATGATATATTAAATCAAACTTTCTTGTAGCTCAAATGATCTGCTAAATGTGCAAACACCCAGTGTTTCCTAGACTAGGCATTAATCCTGCTTAATATATCAAAATTACATATTTAACATTCTGTTCTGATTTACTGTCTCTCCCCTAACAAGGAGATTAAAGAGTTTTCTTATGCTTACGATTGAATAATGTCATAGTTACAAATGAGAGGAACATCCCTGCCTTCTGGATGCTTATTTCAATTGCAAGATAACATTGGAGAAATAGAGATATATTGAATACATAAGAAACTCACTTGGAAACACAAATAGATTACATGCATAGATGTAATTATTTCTTAATTTTATTATTATTATTTTTAGATTTTTAATTTCTTAATTAAATTTATTGGGGTGACATTGATTGACATGATCATATAGGTTTCTATGTTACAAGATCTGTACATGGCACTGTGTGTTTAATTTGAATCTCAATGCAAAAAAGGGACTATTTGCTAACAAAATGCTTAAATGACAGTGTCAGGAATAAAATGCATTTCTGAATTTAAATTTCAGAGCTATAGTGGAAAGGTAATATAATTAGGAGATATTAACAGATATCTCAACTTCTTATCTAATACAAAATTGCTTGAATATCAATTTCTGAATAGATAATAAAACATTTTAAAAAATCAAAGTATTATTGAAAAATTAGGTACTCTCATCTTCATTAATTAACATTAAATAACAATCACTATGAACAGAAACCAAATTTATCATTCTAATGGGAAGCCAATAACCTAGAAAACATTCAGTGAACAGATAGATACATTATAAGAGAGGCAAGTGAGGTTTTTAATTGTGGTAAGAACACATGAGATCTGCCCTTTTCACAAAATTTTAAGTACACAATACCATAGTTTTCATTAAAGCTGTATAACAGATCCCTAGAACTTACTGTGTAATTGAAACCTTGTACCCATTGAACAGTAACTCTCCCTCCCCAACCCCCACTCCCAGTCCCTGGCAACTACCATTCTGCCTTCTGGTTCTATGAATCTGACTTTTTTAGACACCTCAGAGAAATCAAACCATGCAGTATTTGTCCTTCCGTGACTAGCTTGTTTCACTTAGCATAATGTCCTCCAGATTCATCCAAGTTGTCACTTATGGCAGGGTTTCCTTCATTTTTAAATCTGAATAATATTCCGTTGTGTATTTTAAAGGAAGCTTAAAATTTTGAAATATAATTGGAATGTACAAGCACTAAGCTAAAAATACTTCCTATTTTGTTTGTATCATTAGTATTTTGTTTTGCATGCAGTTGGATACCTGTGACATATCTTAAAATAAATGGATTAAAAATGTAGTGTACAGTAGTCCCTCATTCATCCCCTGGAATATGTTCCAAGAACCCTAGTCAATGCCTGAAATGATGGATAGTACTGAATCCTACATGCTATGTTTTTTTTCCTATACATGCATTCCTTTTCACTTAGAGAAAGAAATTTATGATTTCCCTTTGCCATATCTCAATTGCAAGCATCACTACTCTCATTTTTTGTAAAGTAAAATAACTGTTACTTGAACTCAAGCACTGAGATTCTGCAAATGTCAATCTGACAACAGAGGCAGCAACTAAATGACTAAGTCTTAGTCATTTAGTTCTCAGCCTTCTGGCCCTTTAAATACAGTTCCTCATGTTGTGACCCCAACCATAAAATTATTTTCATTGCTACTTCATAACTGTAATTTTGCTACTGTGATGAATCATAATGTAAATATCTGCTATGCAGGATGGTCTTAGGCCACCCCTGTGAAAGGGTCATTCGACCCCCCAAAGGGGTCGCGACCCACAGGTTGAGAACCGCCGGACTAAGGGGATGGAGAGTATGAGGGTGGAGACTCTGGACAAAGGGGATGATTCACACCCCACATGGGGTGGAACAGAACTGCATGAGATTTTGTGGCGCTTTTCAGAATTCCACACAATTTAAAACGTCTGAAATGTTTATTTCTAAAATTTTCTATTTAACATTTTAGGACCACAGTTGACCATGGTTAATGAAAACCATGGGAAGAGAAACCATGGATGATGCAGGACAAGTGTACTCAGCAGAATTAAGAGCTCTCTGTGTCCATGGTCACGTGAAATCAGGTCTGGGTGTATGTGTGGTCAGTGTGTGTCTTCTTCAGCCACTCTCAACTGAACAGATACTAGCAAAAGGGTTGGATTTAATCAGGATTAAGGCTTTTCCGTGTAAGAGCAAAAGCAAGGAAGGGGTACCAGAGTTGACAAACTTTTAAAGGGAGAGATCCTGTTGTTTCCATGATATTTGATCTTTGAAAGACTAGAAATCAGTACGTGGGGACGGGTTTGCAGAAATGAGTTGAAAGCCAGAAGGAGGAAGATTGCACCTGCTCACAAATCAAATGTGAAGGCTTCCTGGACAACCAATGTGAAATTGAAATTCAACCCCAGAAATCCTTATTCTACCCTATAATTTATTTTTCTTTCTGAATAGCATTTATTACTGATTTACTAACGTAAGTAATATTTATTGTTTTATAAACTCGATAAGTATTTTTTATAAACTCAATCCCCTCACTCTCTAGAAATACAAGTAGGATTTTTATTTTTACCTCCCTCCCCCAACAATGTTCTGTTCAAGAGCTCCAAGAATAGAATACTGAGCTATAACTATGCTACCTTTCATAATATTAGCTCACAGAAGTAATGGTTACATTTCGTTCTAATATAAGAAGAGAAGCTGTGATTTGAATTGTTGAGTTTATTAAACTGAGAACTGAATATAAATTCAATCCCCTCCCTAATCTATGCTAATCAGACATTTCTTTAGAGTTATGGCAAGGGTTGAGGCTAAAAGAACAAAAAGGCAATTGAGATTAGCCTTAAGGACCTTGGAGATTGTGAAGTTTCATTGGGAGTCAGGATATGACCATTTTTTGTCACAGGAGATATTTCCTAATTATGTTTACAAATAATGTGTGTGCCCACTTTGTTTTCATCAAATTGTGTTTCTTCAGCAGCTCCTTATAGAAGAGAAGATCCCCTTGTAAGGACAGTGAAATAATGGATATAATTATTTTTCTGAGCATTTATTCTCAGTTTTATTATCTTGCCTTTTTTTTTTCCATTTAGTTGCAATCAAATTATTGCCAAATAAAACAGGGTGAAGATACTATTACTGCTCTTATTTTATAGAGCTTGCAGACTGATATTCTATTTTATTAGACTTTGAATTTCACTATTTGTAAAGTCAAGAACTAATATGAGTATATTTTTAAACTGGGGAGTAGAGTGGAGGAAGAAATACTAAACAACATAGAAAATTCCTTATCACCTTGACTTCATTACATTGTAATGTAAAAATAGAAAGGTCAAACTTAGATTATTGTGATTAGTTTTTGATGTTCAAAAGGGTAAAAATATAATTCAATAATCAGGCTTACTTAACATGATCAAAATATAGGAATCTCTTGGCATTCAGAGCTCCATTATCTTAAATTGATATGGAGAATATCATTATTCTCAACATTAACTTTTTTGCATTTGTAGATACTAGAAGTTGAATCACAGATACCTGAATATTATATGATTGCTTCAAAGCAAATCTGAAATAAACTTTATTAAATTCATGGAATACACTGAGTTCCTGAAACACTCTTTCATACTTCAGGATTTTCAACATGACTGTTGGGATATTGTGACTTGTAATAAGAAATTCATGTTTTGGGGTTTCTTCAGTTTCTGGTAGAGAGCTCCTAAAAACCTTGGAATTTTCCTAGTGCTAAGAATGATTTAAATGTCTTTTGTTATGTTAATTGAGTGGCATTTGACCCCTCACCTAAGGGTGGAGCTGGTTGTCTGAAGAACTGACAATGTGATTAGAGGCTTGTAGTCTTCAGTTCTATTGTCTGCCATTGCGGGGTGGAGAAGGTTGGAGGTTGAATCAATTGCCACTGGCCAATGATTTTATCAACATGCTTATGTAAAGAAAGCTTCATAAACACCCCTAGTTATGGGGTTTAGAGAGCTCGGTGTTGGTGAACATGTGGCGATTTAGAGAGAATGGTATACCTGTAGAAGGTGAAAGTTCTGTGACCTTTACCATACCTTGCCTTGTGCATCTCTTCAATCTTGGCTGATTCTTCGAAGTTACATCTCTTTATAATAAACTGGTGATTTAGTAGGTGAAATGTTTCCTTGACTTCTATGAGCTGCTGTAGCAAAGTAATCAAACCCAAGGAGCGGGTCATGAGAACATCTGATGTATAGCCATTTGGTCAGAAGTAAAAATAAAAATCTGCTTTTGACATCTGAGGAGTGGGTTCTTGGAACTTCCAATATATAGCCATTATTCAGAAAATCATGTTGATGGGGAAAATAAGACATTTTTGAGGGGCTAGCAATCTGAATCTGTGCCAGTAACCTAATGTACATTCTTGATACCCTATACCAGTAATTAAATCACTGCCCCTTTCTCCACAATCAGGTCTAGCAAGACCTGTTTTCCTAATTTCTCTCAGTTTACAAAGGGGCCATAAACAAAGAATATAACAGGTTTGCTACAGGGGAGGTCACTGACATCACCCAGACCAGGCATTTAGATACAATCTAACTTCCCCATTCTAACTGACTCAGGAGCAGCTGTGGAAGCCCACCACAAAAGCCTGGTGGTTAGGAAACAGATAGAAAACAAAGAAACCAAAGGGTATAAAGAGAAGGGTATTGGCTTACTCAGGATTTAGAGAACTGACCCCCTGAGTCGCTGTACTAGTACATGTGAAACATCTGACAATCAATGGGTTTTGCCTGTATCTCTGAGTACTCCTATGTGTGTATATTTTCCGGTCACCTGGTAAATTCTGTAGCAATAAGATAACCTGGACTTTTATTTGGTTACTGAAGTGGGGGAGGAGGCAATCTTGTATGACTGAGCCCTCAACCTGTTGAATTTTATGTAGTCTCTGGGTAGATCTTCAGAATTAAGTTGAATTGTAAGATACCTCTTGGTGTCCAGAGCAATGCTTGGGTGTGTGTGTGTGGAACCCCAACTCCCCCATCGCACACATGCACATTGAAAATTGGGTCTCAGAACATAAATAATTATATATTAAATAATCTAGCTATATGAGCATGTAAATTACCTAGAATTTTTGCATCATATTGTAGTTGTATTGACAGAGGCATTTAATGAAATATGCATATCAACAATTATATTACCATATATATATATATTTATATGGTATATATATATATATATATATATATATATTATATTATACTAGGGGCCCGGTGCACGAAATTCGTGCACTGGGTGGGGGCAGGGGGGGGGGAAGTGTCCCTCAGCCCAGCCTGCCCCCTCTCACATACTGGGAGCCCTCAGGCGTTGACCCCCATCACCCTCTAATCGCAGGATCGGCCCCTTGCCCAGGCCTGATGCCTCGGCCAGAGGCGTAGACCCCGTCATTCTCCGATCGCCTGATAAGCCCCTTGCCCGGGCCTGATGCCTCCGCCAGAGGTGTCAGGCTTGGACAGGGGACCCCCATCTCCCCCCGATCACTGGCTCTGACCCCCGCCCAGGCCTGAGGCCTCTGGCCCAGGAATCATGCCTGGGCAGGGGACCCCCATCTCCCTCTGATAGCTTGCTCCACCCCCCGCCCAAGCCTGACGCCTCTGACCCAAGCTTCAGGCCTGGGCAAGGGGACCATCATATCCCCCCAATCCCTGGCTCCGCCCCCCAGCTCCCCGCAGTTGCAGGCTCCACCCCTGCCCAGGCCTAATGCCTCTGGTCTAGGCGTCCGGCCCGGGGAGTGGGGACCCGCAGCTGCAGCGGCCCCGCAATCGTGGGCTCCGCTTTAGGCCCAGGCAAGGGACCCCTAGCTCCTGGGACTGCCAGCTTCGACCGTGCCCAGCTCCCATCGCTGGCTCCACCCCTACTTCCTGCTATCACTGGCCAGGGTGGCAAAGGCGCCTGATTCTCCGGTCATGGCTGGGGGGCAGGGCTGCCTTTGCCCTGCCCCCCAGCTCTTAGCTCCCCCCTGGGTTTCCGATCACTGTCAGTGGCAGGGGGCTTCTTCCTGCTTTCCCTTTTGCCTCCCTGCATTGTGCCTACATATGCAAATTAACCGCCATCTTGTTGGCAGTTAACTGCCAATCTTAGTTGGCAGTTGATTTGCATATAGCCCTGATTAGCCAATGAAAAGGGTAGCGTCATACGCCAATTACCATTTTTCTCTTTTATTAGTGTAGATATCTTAAGCACAAGCAAGATCTATCTTCAAATCTTTCTCATAAGTGATATATATATATTTTAATATGTGAATTATTTGCTAGAATAGCAATCATTTGGGTATTTAAAGAATGTATATTAGCAACTTCTTTGGATTTATTGTGATTTGCAGTGGGAGCCTGAAGGCAGCATATGAAAAATGTTTGCGTTTTATTTTCTGCATGTTTAAATTTTTAAAAATTCAATAATGTTTGCATAATTTTGTACTATTTCTTTATGTATCTGAATGCTAAAGAGATCCATGCTGTGATCACCAACTAGCTTAGATGATATACTTAAGAGAGAGAATAACATAGATGCATGTCTTAGTTATGATAAGCTGCCATAACAAAATACCACACACTGGGTCCTTTGAACAATAGAAATTTACTTTCTCACCATTCTTGAGCTTTGAGAACAGGGTGCCAGCACTGTCAGTTTTTGGTGAGAAATCTCTTTCTGACTTGCAGATGGTTGCCTGCTTTCTGCATCCTCTCCTGGTTTTTCCTTGGTGCTTGACATGTAGAGAGAGAATGAGCTCTCTATTTAGACACCAATCCTATTAGATCAGGATGCTGCTCATTAAACCTTAAGTGCATAGAGATCCCACTTCCAAATACAGTCACACAGGGAGCCGGTGCATCAACATATGAATTAGAGAAGGGGGCACAAGCCTATACTGTCCATAACAATGCTAGAGCATATCATTTTGATTATGATAGTAGGTACACAGGATTCACGTGGGGAAAAGGCAGGCCATCTGTGGAGCATATAGACAGTGAATATTATACAGAGGGTTCTTCCGTAATTTCAGGAATGCTGGGGTCCAACCCCAGCGGGTCCAGGGGTCCCCAAAGGTATAGACGGAGTCGGCGAAGAAGGAATGACACGAAGACAGCATTCAGTTGATCAGCAGCCTAGCCAGGATCTCCAGCCAAGTTCTGGTCTGGATCTCCAGCGAAGTTCTGGTTAGGATCTCCAGCCAGGTTCTGTGTCCATGTTCTCTTGCTAGGTTCTCCAGGTTCTCCAGCCAGGTTCTGTAGCCATGTTCCCTCGCTAGGTTCTCCAGCCAGATTCTGTCCAGGTTCTCCAGTCAGGTTCAGTCACCAGGTTCTAGTCAGGTTCTCTTGCCAATTTCTGTAGTCAGGTTCAATCCAGGATCTTTTGCCATGTTCTCTCCAGCGAAGTTCTTCTGTCTCTAGGTTCTGAGTAGGTTCTGTGTTCTAAGTTCTGTGTTCTAAGTTCTGTCCTGTTACATCTGTATATATACCAGTTGATTCAATCCTATCAATCTCTATTACAAAGGTTAGGGCGTTTCTTGTCTCCATTCCAGGGAGTAAAGATTATGTAGCTTAAGCATGATTGTTCCTAGTTAAAGTGATTAATTACCCATCTGGCACTTAGTTGAGGGGTTTTATTCCCTCCCTAACTCAGGGGAAAATCCCTACCTGGGGAAACAACCTTTCTCAGAGAGGAGACCTTGGTTAAAACACATAGTGCCAAGAAGGTGAGCAAACATTTTAAGAACAGTATGCCATATATGCCAGGTCCCTTGAAACAGCAAGGATGGACCGGCTCCCGGCACAGGAAAACTATTTATGCTAATGAATTGTCACTGAAAAGATAAACTGTATCACCCAGCCGGCATGATTCAGTGGTTGAGTATTGATCTATGAACCAGGAGGTCAGGGTTTGATTCCCAGTCAGGGCACATGCCCTGGTTGGGGGTGGGCTTGATCCCCAGTATGAGGCATGCAGGAGGCAGCCAATCAATGATTTTCTGTCATCATTGATGTTTCTATCTCTCTCCCTCTCCTTTCCTCCCTGAAACCAATAAAAATGTTAAAAAAAGAAAATATAGACTGTATCTGATATGATATTCCATTTTACTTGGTTTAAATGGATTGGTATATAAGCATCTTTTAACATTAAAAATAAAAATCATATTTTTATTAACTCCAAAATTCAAAGTTTTTGTATTTACTTAAAAATTTGAAATGATATGCAAAACTTCCTGATTTATAAATGTATAATTTATTCCTCCTACAATAATTTATATTCCCTTATATTTAGACATGTCCTTGTTTTATTACTGGATAGTATTAGTAAAGGTCAATACCAATCTTGGATTTCTGTGCAACTTCCTTCAAGTCACAATGGTTTCCACATCCCCAGCTCTCTCTGCCCCTGATTTCTCTGGAGGTAGTTAATGTCTTTCTGTTACCTTTGCTTTCTTCACCTCAGGGTCTTCACTCTATTTTCTAGGAATTTGGTGTTCATTCATGAACTTTCTAGTAGATGGTTTTGGTGATCTTACTTTGATCCATTTCTGTTTCCTAAAATTGAATACTAAACATATTGGATAGTTAAAATACAGATGTGCTGATGGAGTTTATAAAGAAACTAGAGGCCTGGTGCACAAAAATTTGTGCACTCGAGGGTAGGGGGTCCCTCAGCCCGGCCTGTGCCCTCTCACAGTCTGGGGTCCCTCGGGGGTGACCACCTGCTGGCTTAGGCCTGCTCCCCGGGGGATTGGGCCTCAGATAGCAATCAGACATCCCTCTGGCAGCCCGGCAGCCCTCAGGGGATGCCCGCTTGCCAGCAGGGAGCAGACCTAAGCTGCATCCGGACATCCTTAGCACTGCTGAGGAGGCAGGAGAGGCTCCCACCACCACCGCTGTACTGGCAGCCATCAGCCTGGCTTGTGGCTGAGCAGAGCTCCCTCCTGTGAGAGTGCACTGACCACCAGGGGGCAGCTCCTGGATTGAGCATCTGCCCCCTGGTGGTCAGTGTGTGTCATGGTGACCAGTCATTCCCAGTCCTTCTGCTGTTAGGGTCAGTTTGCATATTACCCTTTTACTATATAGGATAGAGGCCTGGTGCACCAGTGAGGGTTGCCTGGTTTGCCCTGAAAGGTGATCCGGATCAGGATGGGGTCCTGCTTGGGTTCCTGGCCACCCTGGGTGACAGGCTGATGGCTGTTTGCAGCCTGTCACACCCCCTTCAGCGTGGGGGTCCCCACTGGGGTGCCTGGTCAGTCTGGGTGAGGGGCTGAGGGCCGTTTTCAGGCTGGTGGGTGACTGAAGCTCCCAGCCTATTTTTTTCCCTTTTTTTTTTTTTAATTCTGGTATTTATTTACCTTCTATGGCTTTCACTGGAACTGAGAGCCGGCTTTACCTCTGAGGCTTGGCTCCAGCTCTGAGACCTTGGCTGCTACAAGCAGGTATCTGGTCTTTGTTTAGCTTCTATAATTGAAACACTGTTGAGCTCCAGCTCTGAGGCCTGGCTGGCTGAAAGCAGGTTCCTGGGGTTTGTTTAGCTTCTATAATTGCAACATTGTTTCTTAGAGTGCAGCTCAGAGGCTGGCAGCGGCAGGCAGGGAACCTTGGCTTCCTCCATCACTGGAGCAAGCAAGCCTCCTGTTCGCTTCAGCTGCCTGGCTGCCGGCCCCCATCTTGGTTGGCAGTTAATTTGCATATTGCCTTGATTAGCCAATGGGAAGCATGTCAGAGGTACAGTTAATTACCATGTTTGTCTATTATTAGATAAGATCCCTATGTAGTGAAGGACACCCTGTTTAAGTGATTGTTTATGCATGTATAGCTCAAGAAATAGGTGACCTTGGTAACCTAGAAACTTAGAAATAGGTGAGTCATTCATTTTATTCAATAACATTGTTTTTCTAATAAACTACAGGGCAAAACTAACATTAAAAAAATTAAGAGGAGGTTGTGCATTTATGCAAAATAAACAATACATGTCATTTTAGTGTTAGGAGAAACTGAATAGATGGATAAAAACTGTTTATAGGTAACAAAGGAAGTAAGACAGTTTTTTGTCACCTAAAAGATGAATTAGATAAAGAAAATAAAAACACTTTCTCTTGTCAAAACATAAGAAACATCACCTTAGAAGAAGTTATTATATTTATATTTTTTAGTAAAATAAAGCTATTGTCTGTTATTATTTTGGATAAAACTTCACTAATTATTTTTGGATAAAAGCTTTACTGATAAAAATGACCAATTTAAAATATTTTGTCTTTTCTTTCTTATTGAATTTTGTATTCTCCCAGTTTTTCCTTGAATTCCCCTTTAATTAGTAAAACTATTTTCTTCTTTTTTTAACCTTCTTTTATTGTTGACATTATTACAAATGTTCCCATTTCCCCCTCCTTTGCCCACCTTTACCCAGTCCCCCATAACACCCCTTCTCCCTGACCATCACCACACTGTTGTTTGTGTCTATGTGTCATGCATATATGTTCTTTGGCTAATCCCTTGACCTTCTTTTATCCAGTCATTGAGGAAGTATCTTATTTTTTTTCCCATTTTAATTCATGTAAATTTAAATTTATAATTGTCACATGGGGCTAGTAGCTACTGTTTCGTGGAAGTTCAGACAATGGGCTTCATACATATTATGTGAGAATACTCTTCATATATTATTTTCATATGTAATATTAAGAGCCAACAATTGTGGGGAGCCGATATAGGGGTAAGCTTCGGACTGACCTGTTGGCAAAGTCACAAACAGGTCTTCAGAGTCTTAAACAACCCAGACCTAGAGGTGGCCACTGATTTACATGCGCTATCATTTAAAAAATAAAAAAGGGGGAATTTGCTGGAAGCCAGTCCGTCCTTGCTGCTTGACACAGTCGTTACAGGGAAGAAACATCTGCACAGCATATGTTTCAAGGGACCTGGTGTATATGGCATACTGTTCTTAATATGTTTGCTCCCCTTCTTAGAGTTATGTGTTTTAACCAAGGTAACCTCTCTGGGAAAGCTTGTTTCCCCAGTTGGGGATTTTCCCTTGGAGTTAGGGATTAACAGGACTAAGGAAGGGAATCAGTAAAACCCCTTAAAGAAGTGCCAGGCGGGTAGTTAATCACTTTAACTACAAACAACCTTGGAATGGAAATAACAAATGCCTTAACCTTTGGAATAGAATGGATAGGATTAAAATCAAATGGTATAAATACAGATGTAACAGTAGAATAAAAAGAGAACCTGGATATGCTGATCAACTGTACGCTGTCTCCGTGTCATTCCTTCTTTGCCGACTCTGTCCACACCTTTGGGAACCCCTGGACCTGCTGGGGCTGGACCCCAACAAACAATCTTTCTTAAATAACAAGTTTGATTCTAAAAGACTTGTTTCAAGAAAAAAAAAAAAAGACTGTGCTCTTTTTCAATATCAACTTTCTGATCTATAAAATGATGGATTGAATATGACTATTAATGTATTTTTTTCTCTAAAATCTATAATTATCTGATATGTCAGTAAATATATTTGTAATGATGAATAAGAGTTCCTAGTTCTGGACTCCAGATAGGTATAATGATCTAGACACTGTGCTTATAAAATTGAGCTAAAATTGTTCATTTCATAACTAGAGGAAATAATGAGTAACTCCCAGATAGTAGATGTTGATCTTAATATAGTTTCTGGGACATAGTAGAAAGTCAGTACATGCAATTCTATTTTTTTATATATGACAGTCCTCTTCTTTATTATAATTGAAATACTGAGTTCTTGCAAACACATTTCACAGCTTGGTTTGTAAACAGGTATGGCTTTATGACAAATTATAGCCATGGGTTTTGTGTAGAAAAGATATAGGTTACCTCCTTAAAAAGATGATTGTTCTTCATATCCTCCATCTCACAGGTTAAAAGGCAGAGATAATGAGTCAGTTGGCAATGCAGGCTAGGTTAACAACTTAGGAAGTGTTTTTACACATAAAATATCTATTCCAAGAACTTAGATGTCCTTGTGGAGAGGAAGTTTCCACACTCTCTGAACCAATGAATGTACTTTGGAAATCACACAAGAAAAATATCCATATTGCAGTGTTCTTTGTCAACAGAAGCTTAACTTACACTCTATAAAGACATTAAATTGATACTGGGAAGCATGATGCACTCATAACAACAACAACCAAAAAACTAAAATAGGTGGCATTGGTTCAGCAGTTGGCATACAGGCAGAATGTGTAATGCGGGGTAGAAAGTTTATCTTCAAATTGGCCATATAGTTGGTAAATGGTCACCCATGAGAACTTAGAAGTCAAAGCATGTGCTTACGGAACTTGTAGTTCTATAAAAAATGATTAGATAAACTGAAATTATTGGTGTTCCTTGATGCTTCTGGCAGATATTAGAAAGTGGTTGATTCAGGCAAAAATCAACTGTTTTGCAAGCAGAGATGAAAGGGAATTCAACTCTATTGTAGGAAAATTACTATGCAAATGAGTTTAAATAGATTGACATTTTGGTAATGTTGGGCCTCGGAGTTGGAAAAGCCAACCTTTCTGAAACCTGAGCAGGGTGATAGGACTGTCATTCAATGTCTTTTTCAAGAGCCTCCAGTTCAAGGCCAGACAGTGGGAGCCAGCTCAGCTGCAAAGAAGAGATTAATGCTGCTGCTGTCGCCTATCACTCCACGCCTGCTGTTTCCGTTGGCCTCCCAAGAATTGTGACCAGATGTGATCCATGACTGTGGAAATCCTGTGCTGCAAATACACTGAAACCTCTGAGGGGATCTCTACCCCCAAAAGATACATAAGCCTGCAATCACTAGGCTTTAACGGTTGTTCCGTCTGTATACATCCATGCCCACTTTAGATGGGGCTAAAAGGATAATAGACTAGAAAGATCCTTCTACAGGGGAAGCCAGAGTCCAGGAGGATAATGGAAAAGAGAATTCCTAAAGGATAGAAATGGGGTTGCCAGATGGGTAATCATGGACATCTCTCCAGGCAGGACAGGGGGTTGTCATAGTTACTGCCAACAGAGATCCATCACTGCTATAAAATACCAACTGTCGTACGCTCTCAATGCCTCTACTATCCCCCCGCCCCATTTCACAGTTACCTTGCTCCTTCACCTATTCATAGTGAATGGAATGGATAATCTGTCTTTTAATTTATCAACCACCATCAAATGGAAAGCAATAACTTGACTGGCTGCAAAGTACAGTGCCTCCTCCAAGAACACAGAGGGTGAGCTCCATTCAGTAACTAGTAAGTTCTTTGGAAAGCTATTGACAATAGCATATATTGGAACCTGAGTACACTGACCCAAACACTTTTAAATAATTCCCTTTTTTTTTGTTCCTGCCTCTTGTTCTTTTTTAGTAGTACAATTCCCCAAGTTTCAAAGGAACACATGGCCACACCACACTAGTCCAATTCTGGTCTCCTCTGCAACTATTTCCAGTGTTAATATAGCAAACTTCTGCTCACTGGGATGAGCTATGTGATTTTTGTGAATCATATCTATAAAAAGAAGTTGCTTGCCCTCTATTTTCTTGTTCCTTCCTCTTGAAAGTTCCAACCATGACATATGATGAATGATGCAGCTTTGACCATATAAATAAATAAGCACCTTAAGGCATATTCAAAGTATACAAAATTAAACAAACCTGAATTTCAGGGTAACCTCTCAGAATAGAGCCAGGCATTCATTCTAGTCTGTCCATTTATCTACCAGGTTTCTTGCTTGAGAATTTCATAAATATGTATCTTATGTTTTCTACCAATGACTGTTACTTTGAAAAATTCTGAACTTAACATAATTTTCTAGTTTTAATCATGGCATACTATTTTAACTACATATGTGACACAATTTTTCTTTGTTTTTCAAGTGCAAGAAATTTACTAAGATATGCTTAGAGGTGAATTATTCTTTATCAGATTTTCCTGCAATGTGGTGTGGCATTTCAGTCTATAGAGCTGCTGTTTTTTTTCCCCTTGAATTACTAAATTTATTATTGTTCAAGTAGGTAAGCATGTGCACACTAGCCAATATTGCAATAATCTTGGGAATATCTTGCTTTTGTCATGGTTTATTGGTTTCCAGATGCTGCCCGATAAATTAACATGAACTTAGTGTGTACAAACAACACAAAATTATTATCTGAATCAATATTAAGTTGGGTTAGAATGGGCTAAAATCAAGGTGTTGGCAAAGTCGAAGTACTTTCTGGATGCTCAAAAGAACAATCGGTTTCCTTGCCTTTTCCAGACAGCTTCTGGGAAATCCAAGAATCTTAACTGGCTCATGGTCTCTTCCTCCTTCTTCAAAGACAGCGATTTGCATCCATCTGACCTTTCTCCTGTCCTCATGTTTATTTCTCTAGAAAAAAACCCTCTGCATTTAAGGATGTATATGATTAGATTGGGTCCACGTGGTTAGCTGAGGAAAGCTCACCATCTCAAGGTCTGTATCCTTTTTTTTTTTTTATTTTTTTATTTTTTTTTTTTTATTTTTTTATTAGTTAAGGTATTACAAATGTGTCCTCATCCCCCCCATTAACCCCCAACCTCCCCCACACACACACTCATGCTCCCATCCCCCTGTTGTCCATGTCCATTGGTATGGCTTATATACATGTATACAAGTCCTTCAGTTGATCTCTTCCCCTTACCCCCGCCCTCCCCTACTTTCCTTCTGGCACCTACAAAGTCCCTTTTGGAAGGTAACATGCATATCCACAGGCACATTTGGAGAGCTACTGTTTTGTCTTCCACACAGGGATTGTTATCCCATTTGTTTGTTTCAAATGTATAAGAAGGAAATAAAAACAATGATACCCCCAACACTTTCTTAAAATAGTAGAGAAATGAACACTTTCTAACTAATTTTATTGGGCCAGAATTACTTTAGTGCCAAAACCAGACCAAAAAAAAAAATTACAGAAGCAGATTATGAACAATCCAATATCTTTGAAACACAGATGCAAAAATCCTTCAGGTGATATATTTATACTCTGAATTGTCCAATAGTGTCACCTAAATGTATTTATGTCTTCATATTTGCACCTAAAAACACTATGGGGAACATTTTCAGATAGTCCAGAAAGTCTTTGGGGCCTATACAGACTTTTATTATTATCAATCTTTTGGTGTTCATTGCTTTCCTCTCTTGAGTGTACAAATATATTTGGTTTCTATGGTCAAAGGCATGCAAAAACTTTGCTCCACATTGTATCTTACAAAGGTCAATGGCTCTTTAAAATGATCTATGCATTTCTTTGTCATAACTCTAAGATTCTTTTGTTTTGTTTTGTTTCAATTTTTCCAAGGTTCATTTCATAAGTGTCATTGCTTTCATAATTAATTTGTCCCTCCTAAAACCACAATGATCTGAGACAAACCAAATTTAAATCCTACAAACTATCTTTACTCTTTAACCAAAAGGAAATGTTTTATTCCCTTTCTCACCTTTTCATATCTAAATTCACTAGATCATTGGTACTAAATTTGTTTACTCTTTAATCCTGTCATTTCCATTGTTTTTCTGTTGTGTTTTTTCTGCCCATCCTCAGATTTTGTATTATTAAATTAATTTAATGGAGACAGATTTTTTTTTTTTTTGAGAAAAGGGGAGGGAGGAAAAGGTATATGTGTGTGTTGTGGGTTTTTTTTCTTTTCTTTCTTTTTTTTTTTTTAGTTTAAAGTTGCTTAACTTTATAAAATATTCAGAAGTTTAATTGTTTAAATTTATTTTTAAGTTTTAACTACTAGCTTTGCTTACTGGCTGGCTAGATAAAAATGTTTAAACACCTATAATAGGTCCCACAATGACTGTATGCACATAGTTCAAAAAGAAATAGCCATTAACCAAAGATGGTAGAGCTTATGGGGGACTGTTATTGCTACGAGGGGTAATATCAACTGTTAGTAAAAACTCCTAAAGGTATAATGATAATGAAATTAAGAAAATCTCAGAGAACAGCTCTAGTTTTCTAATATATATTCTGCTCTTACAAAGAAATTATACACTTCCCTGAGAGTAGTAATAAGACAAAAATTCTAACTAAATTAAAACTTAAAAAGAAGGCGAGGAAGTTCTAAACATCTGGATGATAATCAATTGCTGAGCAATAAACAGTACAAGTAAATCATAAATCATAGCAGACCAATTTAATTGCCTCTTTTATAAAATTCTAAACAGAATGTTGAATTTAGTACATTCATTAACTATACTGTCATATCTTCCCTTGTATATTTTACTTTAGTTTGAATACACATGATAATTTCCGTTTGAAATGGACACTAGTGTAGTTTTTATTATTTGTTTAATACATTTTGATTGATTTCAAAGAGGAAGGGAGAGAGAGAGAAACATCAATGATGAGAGAGAATCATTGATTGGCAGCCCACAACCCAGGCTTGTGCCCTTGACTGGAATCAAACCCGGGACCATTCAGTCCACAGGTGGATGTTCTATCCATTGAGCCAAACCAGGTAGTGCATAGTGTAGTTTTTTTTTAAAAGAATTATTATTGCTACCAATGAACTATAGTTACATATGTTAAGATAGAACTAAATTATCTAATAATGAGAGCGGCCATGAGTATTAAGTGATGAGTTTAGGTTTTCCCACAGCACAAAAAACAATTCTGACTAATGGAGCTTAATGAGATTTGAGAAAAAAATAATGGCTTATAGATAGGCGCCTCTTTTCAAGTTAAAAATTCAGAAAAAAATAACTGGTCTTGGCCATATGCCCACTGGTATTGTTTGGAGTATGGGATTCTATTAGTAGAAAAAGTGATTGTGGAAACAAAATTATCAGGCAAAAGTTACTGTTGCTAAATTATGTTATAAAATACAAGTGATGCTAAAATTTCAGAAGAAAAACAAGGATGTTGGAAAGAAACAGAAATATACATAAACCCTAGTAATAATAATAATAATAATAACAATAAGACATTCTATATTTACAAACAAAACCTGATGACTGTGGAGGCACTCAAAACCTTGTTACAATTTTGACCATGGCCTGCTTGAATAAATATTTTTCAGCTCCCATGATACTATAGTATCTGCTTTTCTTTCTACTTCTTTGAAAGTTCATCTGAGTAGTTTAATGTTGCTGGGTGGTTTGTTTGTTTTTTTTTTTTCCTTTCTCATCTTGAACTAAAGAGGAAGGTCTTAATACCTTAATTCTAAGCTTCATTTCTCAAGCTAAAATCTTTAAAAATTGCTTCAGTCACTTACATTGATGCTTCCAAATTCATCTGACTGATACAGATTTTTTAAGTAAGAACTTAATATATACCTCTCTATTATAATACCTATGTGGATAGTTCAAAATCATCACCTATACATAGGTTTTTATGCATACTTAAACTATTCATTGACCAAGCAGTAAAATATTTCTATTGCCCAGGTCTGGATCTTTCAAAAATGGTATATTTCCTTCTAGAAGAAGGATGGCAAAAATTATCTTTTCATATGGAATATTCTTTCAGGATATTTGGTCCTGTCAAAAAATTCCATGGAGACATTTGGTCCACGACAAAAAATATGTGAAATTTGGGATCTATCCAAAATGTCCATGAGCATATTTGGTCCATGATAAGTGGTCCTTAATATTTGGTCCTGCCCCAGCATGTCCTTGACTAGGAAACATGCCTGTGTTCAAATAACCGATACCATTTATTCGCTTATAGGATTAATACCTAAAAATAGGATTATGTTTTATTGGTTCTGATTGTGTTATGGCTGTATTGCCCATAATAACTCTTCTTGCCTCAGTAGTCTAGCTGGTGAAAGCACATGGGGTTGGTTATATGGGTCCGGATTCTAATCTTGTAGAGGAGTGAGATTTATGTTGACTATCGATGTCTCCATGGATGTCTTAGACAGGACCACAGTTCAATGACCTTTTGGTGTGTGCCAATTGTCACCATGGACATTTGGATAGGACCAAATGACTATCCGTGAACAATATGTATGTACCATACTATGACAATACCAAGTGCTGATAGCAATGTGAAACACATGAAATTCTTATTCTTTTAGGAAGAACTATAATATTATCTGGATAGTAGGGGATTAATGGAAATTTTCAGGCAAATTTTCCTTTATTCAATAGTACTCTGAATAAGGTAACTAATGGCAACTGAATAGTAATAAAAAGGGAAGAAATAAAACTATCAAATAATATACAACTTACTGTCTAATTAATAATCAATAAATAAAACCATTCTATGACTGAAAGACATCACCACATAAAAATTCTCTGACACGTGTTTGCTATAACATTTTCAAAGCAATTTAAGTTCCAAAGAAGAAAACAGAATCATCTATTAAAAATGAAATCATGTTCATTCTTGCTTAAAATATCTAACTGTAAAATAAAATTGAACCACCAGGCTCACTGAAAAAATCTACTACAAGCCTTGTGGTCTCTCTTTTGGCAAATTTCCTACAGAAACATGGAATCATTCAATCATAATTTTGAAGTGTTGAGTATGCATTTTATATTTATTTGAAATTCATCAAGTAAAGAATAAATCATATTTTCATTAATAAGACTAGATTTTAAAATATCAGAGGACAAGCAGTGGCCAGAGTAAATTTTTTTAAATGCAAAATAGTAGCTCACTAATGATTATATGTATCATTTAAGAACATTCTTAAGCATTTTGCAAGATAATGAATTGGCCTATTAAATAGAAGTTTATAGTATTTTAATAAAATATATACAATTTCATAGCATTTTTGTCTGTCTGCCCTCTATCTGTAGTCCTTTAGTACTTGGAATTATCTCATTATACTCACCCTCACCATTGGCGTCATTCACATCAGGAACTTTACACTGTGACATGACATCATATTGGATTTGAATACATCAATGAAAGCCTTAAATAATCAAATAGTAGATATTTTTCCCTAAGACAATGAAATATGATTGATGTCTTAAACCCACACACACACCAAGTGATGTGCAGTTATTAACATACATTGGAGTTAGAAACGTGTGGCAAAAATAACATTTATCACTTTGAATATGCAAAACATATATACTTGTAACATAATATTATTTTATCTCATTTTCTAGAGGCTGGTGCCTGAGACAAAGAGAATAATTATATTCATTGTCTGCTGCTGCCATAACAAATAACCACAAACAGTGACGTAAACAACACAATTTTTGTGTCTCACATTTTAGCAGGTCAGTTCTAGTTGGCTCTGTCGATTTCTTCCTCTGGATTTCACAAAGCCAAAATCAAGGTGTCAGCCAGGAAGACTCTTCTCAGGAGACCCTGGGAAGAATTCACATGCAAGTTCATTCAGATTATTGGCAGAATTCAGGTCCTAGTCATAGGACTGAGGTTCTAGTTCCTGCTGCCTGTTAGCTGGTCTATGCCCTTAGCTCCTAGAGTTGTTTCTCCTGTCCCTTCACGTGGGACTCTCTATCCCAGAGTCAGCAGTAATAGTACTTAGAAACCTTCTCAGGCTTGTGATCTCTGATTCACCTTCTGCCACATCTCTCTTGCCAGAGAAAATTCTATGCTAAACTAGAGGCCCGGTGCATGAATTCATGCACAGGTAGGGTCTAGCTGGCCTACCCCAATCAGGGCCGGAGGGGAAGTGGGAGGTTTGCTGGCCAGCCCTGCTCCCTATGGGGGCAGGGGTGGCAATTGAGGGTGGGGCCAGCTGAGAGGAGGGGCTCTTCCCCCTGGTCGAACTCCTGGTAGAACTCCCGGTTGAGGGGACAATTTGCATATTAGCCTTTTATTATATAGGACTCATTTATGGACTCATGTCATTAGTGGGCCCACAGGATAATCCAGGAGAGTTTCACTATTTTAAGGTCCATGATTCTAATTGCAACTGAAAATTCATTTTTGCGATGTAACTAAATATTCATTTTTGTGATGTAATATCCCCAATTTCTGGGGATTAAGGGAATGACACTTTTAGAGTGGGACATTACTCTGTCTACCACAAAGTCAACCAATTCAAAGTCATGAAGGTACTTCTTGTACTAAATCAGAGTAGGACTGTTCCAACTACACGCACGCATTGAATGCCTAATTTTCCCCAGGCCTTCATTTAGAAAAACAGAGCTTGTATATTTTAATTAGACACAAAGTAATTCAATCACACAATCAAATGAGATTGAAAAATTACAATACTAATTCATATTTTAAAGTAGATTTTAAAAAGAAGTTATTGTTATGAAATAAGTATCAATATATATTTGAATGGCACTCTATGTGTATATATAAAAATATGGATGTGTATACATGTGTAGGATTTTGGAGAAAAGTGGGGAGTGAGAATGAAGCCAAGTATCATCTACAGTGTGTGTGTGTGTGTGTGTGTGTGTGTGTGTGTGTGTGTGAGGAAAAAGTAGATGTTTGAAAAGATCAACCTGAGAAAGGTTCAGTGAAAGGTAAAAAGCAGTCTGATTGGCGTGGTGAAGTGTTGCCTGATCCCCTTTGCTCTTTGTAGTGCCATGAAGTGGTTGTACTTGTCCTTTATAGCCTTGCTACAGTGCACATGTGCATATTTTCATTCCCTGAAGATCAAAATGTAGTAAGAATATAGAATATGTGAAAACCATTTTGATCTGTCTTTACAATTAGGGGAAACACATTTGTTATGAGCACCTGGGATGTAGAGGCATCCAGGATTATCCTAGCGAGCCCGGTGAAATCATATCAGCCCTTCTAAATGACAGAGGAACAGAAGTCAACATCAGAGAGAGATTTAAAGATGTTATGCCGCCACCTTTGAACATGGAGGAGGGACTGTCAAGCCAAGGTGTGTGATGGCCTCTGGAAGCTGGAAATGGCAAGAGGAGGAATAAACCCTTCATTAAAGGGTCCAAGAGGTTCCTTAATTTTAGACCAATTTAATTCATTTTGGACTTCTAACTTTTAGCAATGTAACATAATAAATTTGTTTTAAGTCCTTGTTTGGTCATTTGTAATAGATACCTACATGAACTCCTGAATTCTCAGCATCTAAAAGAAGAAGAATCTCTTACCCTTTGAGATATAATGGAGGGACCTGGAGAGTATAATGCTAAGTAAAATAAGCCAGTCAGAGAAAGACAAGTATCACATGATCTCACTCATATGTGGAATCTAATGAACAAAATACGCTGATGAACAAAACATATCCAGAGACATAGAAGCATGGAACAGACTGTGGAATCTCAGAAGGAAGGGGGGGGGGTGGCAATTGGGAAGAGATTAGCCATAGAACTTGCATGCATATATGCATAAACCATGGGCACAGACAATAGTGTGGTGAAGGCCTGGGTGGGGGTGGGGGTGGGCCCAATGTGGGCGAAGGAGAAAAAAAGAGGACATATGTAATACTTTCAACAATAAATATTTAAAAAAAAATAGTTCCTGGCACAAATAAGCCAACTAATTGCATTGTAAATTGCAAAGTCCGCATATCACTCCAGGTTAATTGACACTTCACAAAGACAATTATACCCAAAGTATTAAATCTACTATATTAATATTAGTGTATTACTCAGAGCAGCTCTTTCTCAACTGAACATTGGACACTGGAATACATACCTAAATAAAGGAAAGAAACTCATGGCTGGAAACATTAGATGGTTCAGATCACAGATTTCACAGAAAGAGAATAGGATCGGGTTGAGTAATTTCTAAATTCCTTTTCAAGCATGACATTTCAGTAACAAAAGATCAAGAAAAATTTATGTGTCATAGGTGGCATTTTCAGCATTATTATCTATTTCACACACAAAAAAAATGCGCAAATTAAAAGGTATAAGTCCATGTAAAAAATAATTCCCAGAGGCTACAGATAATTAGGGTTAGGTGATTGACAAAAATGAAACAAAAATAAATCAAGCCATTAGCCTTTATTTTAAGACTAATTATTTTGCAGAGTTCTTTTTGTCTGTCAATAGTCCTATAGGTTTCAGCATTTTAAAACTTCATGGGATACTATGGCAATCATTCACTAATTTATTAATTCATTAATCCATCAAATATTAATTGAATATTTAACATGGACCAATTAGTGCCCTAGTTGTATAGAAAAATAAAGTCAATTATTGAGAAGGCAAAAGTCATTAGCACTGAAATGGCAGATTCAATGTATTAGTATGGACCTCACTTGAGCAAATACAAGTCTATTATAATTTATTTGACTTAACAAATTCTAGGAATGCCTTCAAATAATCTAGAAGATCTATGTCCATTCAATTTTAATTGGTTACAAAAATGGTATGACTATTACAATAGCCACCAAATCACTTGGAAGTTCGTAATATTTTTGAAAGCGTATAATATGAAATACAAATAATTTGTTAAAAATAATTTTTTCCAGCCTGGCTGGTGTTGCTCAGTGGTTTGACATATGAGCCAGGAGGTCATGGTTCTATTTTCGGTCAGGGCACATGCCTGGTTGCTGGCTCGATCCCCAGTGTGGTGTGCAGGAGGCTGCTGATAAATTATTCTCTCACATTGATGTTTCTATCTCTCTCTCCCTCTCCCTTCCTATCTGAAATCAATAAAAAATATATTTAAAAAAATTTCCAGTAGAGAGTACACTTACAGGTTTTATAATTAGGAGGCCATTATAGTGAAACTTTAATTTACTTCTTATAGGTCATACAGTTTCCTCAAATTTACTTAAAAGATAAGGCAAACTTCATACAAATATGTATGAATAAGAAATCATCTTTTTTATACAATGAGATTAACAGTAGGCACAAACAGAAATTGTAGTATATAATGTTCACATAAGAAAAAGAAGCAAAGAGCTAGAAATGAAGGTTAGCTTAGTAATTCTAATATGTTTACTTTTTCAAGAAATGCTAACATCTAATCAAAACCTTTGAGGATTTTTATGTTTAGCAAATACATGCTTACATAACATATTATCTTCCATCTTTCTTTTATAACTAAGATTTTTGCACGAAACATATCTTTGTATCTGTAGAGTTTAATCTTTTGATGGGATCATAAAATAACTTCCACAGCAAGGAATTGTGTCAAGTTATTTTCCTTTACATTAGTGGAGGAATAAATATAAAGTTATAAATGTTTCTCAGAAAACCAAGTTTCTTATTTTAAGTTGATGTTTTTTCAGGATTGTTTAATAGTACATACTGTGACAGTGGAACTAGTTTTAAATTCTAAGACATTTCTGAAATTAAAAAAAAATAGAGTTAATTGCCGATTTGTGTAGTGTCTTATAATTTTCCAAGTATAGGTCTTTTACTTCCTGGGTTAAATTTATTCTTAGGTGTTTTTCAGATGCAATTGTAAATAGTATTGTTTTCTTAGTTTCCCTTTCTGATAGTTCATGATTGGTGTATGAAAATGCGACAAATTTCTGAATGTTTATTTTGTATCCTGCTAATTTACTGAATTCATTTACCAATGTTAGTAGTTTTTTGGTGGAATCTTTAGGGTTCTCTATATATTGCATCATGTCATCTGTAAATAATTACAGTTGTACTTCTTCCTTTCCAAGCTGAATGCCTTTTACTTCTTTTACTTGTCTGCTGGATGTGGCTAGGGCTTCCAGGACTTCCTATTTTAAAAATGTTATTTTTATCCAGCCATTTACTTTTCCAATTCAGATGCCAGTTTTTACTTGGAGATAGGAGTGAAATGTAGAATGACTATATTGGGGCAAATGAGGAAGTCTTCTCTATGAAGATTGGAAAAGGCCATTAAAACAGAAATGGTAGGGATGTAGAACTGTTTTTCTGGGAACAGGCATGTTCTTGGGCTGTGTATATATGGAAGCTGTGAACTGAAAATATATTTGCTTAAAACTATCTTTTTATGTATAACCTAAAGGAAGTCCCTTTTTTTTTTTTTGGCACTTAGAGAATTATGTATAACATTGTTTGAGGCTTCCTAGCCTTCCATGACCAGAGTTTATTAATTGCAATGCTTAAACTGTTGGACTGAATCAAAATCCAGTAGTGACCACTATTTGACACTATTTGGTGTTTTGGGGTAAATTTTAATAGATTTCATGTTGTCTTAGCCACATGGTTTTTGTACTGTTTTGTTTTGTTTGTTTTCTGGGCATGTTTCTTTTAGTTTGTGTTAATGTACCTATTAGAATTTTTAAAACCTGGAATACAAGTAGTCCCCCAAAATCTCCACAAATATGTATTTTAAACAAATGACAGTGATAAAAAATAACAAAAGTGATGTTACTAGGAAAAAAAAATCAGAGAAAGAACTAAGAAATTCTACCCCAAAATTCTACAAAAAGAAAGCTTTCCAATAAAATAACTAACATAACAATAAATTAAAGTTATGGTTTAAGGATAATAATTAATGCCTTAATTCATTTCTCCAGGGCCCGGGATAAAGAGAAATGATCATTGGAAGAAAATAAAACTAGCAGTGGTAATGAGAACATAGTGACTTGAAATGAAAGGGACATAAAAGGAACAGAGAGATGATGGCATAATTAAGCCTCCTAGCTAAAGCTCAATGAAACACACATGACACAATCTGGGGCTAGCTGTGATAATTATTTTACGTGTGTCTTCGAAACATATGGCACCCCGAAACAATGTGTCCACATATGTTGTTGTGTAATGAGTTTTCTTACTGTGCTTATGCAAATTAGTTATTCAAGTGTAGTGTAGAGCCTGAACCACCTGTCATTTTCCTAACTGCAACACAGACTGTAAAATCAGTGTACTGCACATCTATTCAGAGAAGGTGGTGATTACTAACACTGAACATTCTACATCGAGAATGACATCCTATTAAGTCATGCATAATCAATTTTCACTTATTGGTAGTTATGGACGAGCATACAAATAGAAAGTAAAGGTATGTGTTTGGGATAGAGAGTGAGAGAGAGAGAGAGAGGAAGCAAGCGTTTACTTAGTTTTTCAATAGAACACTGATTCAAAAGTATCTAGAAAAATGGTTGTTGCTATCTCCATTTCTTTTACTTAATCCTCACCCAAGGATATTTTTTCCCATTGATTTCTAGAGAGAGTGGAAGGAAGGCGGGTGGTGGGGGGGCGGGTGACAGAGAGAAGCATCAACCTGAGAGACAAATTGATTGGTTGCCTCTCACACCTGCCTTTATCAGCCAGGGGAAGCTGCAACCAAGGAAAGTGCCCCTGACCAGGAATTGAACCCTTAACCCTCGGGTCCGTGGGCCAGCACTCCAACTACTGAGCAAAACTGGCCAGGGTGCTGTATCCATTTCTTAATAGCTTAATGCAATAATTCTTGTTTGAAAGTAACATTTTTAATTGATTTACAATTTGAATTTTTCTGTGTTACAATATTTCTAAGAAAGGACATTGAAAACTTGGTGTAGATTATATAACAACTAGAGGCCTGGTGCACAAAATTCATGAACAGGGTGGGTGTCCTTCAGCCCAGCCTACACCCTCTCCCAATACAGGACCCCTCAGCGGATGTCTGACTGCCGGGATTGGGCCTAAACCAGCAGTCAGACATCCCTCTCACAATCCGGGACCACTGGCTCCTAACCACTCACCTGCCTGCCTGCCTGCCTGATCACCCCTAACCACTCTACCTGCCTGCCTGATGCCCCTAACTGCTCACCTGCCTGCCTGATTGCCCCTAACGCTTCTGCCTTGGCCCCCGCACCCAGGACCCAGGCTTCCCTCCCTCTGGCCAGCTGCAGGCACCTGGACCCAGACTGGCTTCACCCAGTCCCAGCCGCAGGCACCCAGGACCCAGTCTGGCTTCATCTGGTCCAGCCACAGGTACCAGGGACCCCGGGCAGTGCTGCCTGGGCCCTGGCTTTGTCAGGAAGGACATCTGGTCTACCCCATCTAATTAGCATGTTATACTTTTATTAGTATAGATTACTAACGTCTAAAGGATTATAGAAATCATGTAATAAATCATTTCTATAACAATGCATAGCTTCATTTAAATCACTACATTTACATTAACATGTTCAATGACATTCTAGAAAAGATGCATTGACTGCCTTCTCTATGAGGAAAGGGGTAGGTAACTTTGCTTTCAACTTTGTAGTTGCAGTAGACCTTATTAAGGACCACTGCATGTCGCACATTGAGTACTGCAAATATAGTGACAGTTATATTTACCTTCCAAGTAGTATAATGTTAACTTTTCCATGAAACAGTGAGAAGGCATGTAAGGGAGATGTTATCCTCTTAAAAGATCCATTTTGTTGTTTTAGTTTAGTAAGAAAACTTTAAGTAGAATGCACTTGACTTGAGCAAGTAAAATTGCTTTTAGAAAATTATTCAAGTTGAGTGCTCTCTGTGGTCAGTAATCACGACAGGGAGTGGCACCTGGGGGAATGCTGTCACTGTGGTAAAGAAGAAAAGGAACCATTATCAATTAAAACCCGTTTTCAGTTATTTTAAAACATTAATGAAATATTCCCAAAGATACAGGGTAATCAAGAATATGCAAACTACTGATTACTCTTCAGTTAGCAGTGAATTTGCAATAAGTGAAGCAATTAAATCTTTATGGATCAATGAAAAGTTAACAAAGGTGCTTTCCAAAGTCAGAGTTGAGATCACTCTTGAAGTTACAGAAATATGAAGGTCTTTTAAGACACAGAAGCTTTATACATCCATTGAAAAGTGGTGCATTTTTTAAAAAAGAAACACAAAATTTAATTTCCCTTACAAATAATTTTTAACCCAGAAAATTTATGGATTATAAAAAATAGAATAGTGATTAAGTTTCTGAAAAAATATTACATTTTATTTAAAGGCTTTTCAGTTTTCTAAGAATTGAGACCACACATATTTTAAAACTAAACAGTACAGCTGATAGAATTATAAATATAGCCAATTCTATTTAATAATTCCCTGAAATAATCATATTAACTGAATTCTAGAAAGAACATAAATTGAAAATATGGTATTGAATTTTCAATATCACTGTTATATGCAAAAGAAAATAAAATGGATATTTCTATACAGTTACTATAATTGCAGTATAAAGATACTAGATCAATAATTTTAATTAAAATGGGAAATCACCAACATCATTTTTAAGACTATGTAATTATATGGAGATGATCTTTCAAAGAAAAAAAATATATTTCTAACTTTATGAAAGTTCATTAAGTTTTTAGACAACTAGGTAAATTGATGTAATTTATTAAATGCATTTTGGAATTTTATAAATAAAGTTTCAATTACTAATTTATTCATTAATTCTTAAAAATATTATAACATACTGTCTTACACACACAGACACACACATTCACTATATAAGTATTTGGAATTCTAATTTTTGCAAAGAACCAAACATATTTAAGTAACACAGAAGAACATAAATATTTTGAAACAATCATTTCAAGGAGGAGATTAAGGGATAAAAATATATTCTTACTTTTGACTCAAGTTTTATAATAAACAGACAATATATTAACAAACACTTGATATTTTCTTAAAATCAAATTTGAATAATAGGAAAAAGATATCTAACTACAATAGTGTTATAAAACATATACATTATATAATATCCTATCTAATAAAAGGGTAATATGCAAATTAACTATCACTCCGCCACAAAGATGACGGCGCCCATAGCCACAAGATGGCGGCTCCCAGTCCCCTCAGCCCTGCTGCTGGAGTGGCGGCTTCCTTCATGTGGCAACGATGGTGAAGCTCCCATGCTGGGAAGACAGAGAGCAGACAGCAGGGCGTGGCAGCTTCGTTCGCATGGCAGCAGTGGCAAAGCCCTTAGGCCATGCTGACAGGGAGTTGACAGCAGGAAGTGGCAGCTTCATCACCAAGGTGGCAGCAAAGCCCCCAGGCCCTGCAGACAGAGCATAGTGGAGAAGCAGCCAGGCCCCACATAGAGCAGAGAACCACGGGGAGTGGGCCTAAGCTGTCAGTAGGACATCCCCTGATGGCTCCTGGATTGAAGAGGGTGCAGGTTGGGCTGAGGTACTCCCCCTCCTGTGCACGAATTTTGTGCACTGGACCTCTAATATACTATATAAAGTATTATACAAAATGTATAAATTTATGTTAAATTTGACAAAACTAGGGAGCAACTCTGTACTTTCAGCCTTCCTGCTTATATAAAACATTTTATGCATGTTTATTACTTTCTTTTGCTTTATGCAATTTAAATGATTTAAGACCTTCATTATTTTAATAACAAAATTGGAAAGTTCATTCAACAGCCTAGTCAAACTGAGTTGTAAAAATTTTTGCCTCACTTTAAAGCCCTTCGTCGTTCTCATCCATATATATAAAATCCTAAGAGACAGTCCAAGCATTTGACTGTCCTACCGGTGGCTATGATGAGAACTGACCACCAAGGGGCAGACACTCAATGCAGGAGCTGCCTGCCAAGCTGCGGTGACTTGGCAGCTGCCGTTCTTGGGTGGCACACCCAGAACCAGAGAGGAGGGAGCCTAATTCTAGGTGCATCAACCAAGAACCACACTCTCGCAATCCAGGACCCCTCAGGGGATGTTGGAGAGCTGGTTTGGGCCCAATCCCCACAGTCCAGGCCAAGGGACCCCACCGGGGGCCTCTAGTTTATAATATAATTGTCTTATTTTCTCTATTGACATTGAGAATCATAGTAAACTGTTACAATTTTTGCTTCAATCATCTGATACAGTTGGTAAAACTTAAAAGAAAAAAGATTTTATATTTATTTATTTATTTATTTATTCATTTATTTATTCACTTATTATATTTTACTAGAGGCCAGGTGCATGACATTCGTACACTGGGGTTGTAGGGGTCCCTCAGCCCGACCTGCACCCTCTCCAATCTGGGAGCCCTCAGGGGAGCCCTCTCCAATCCGGGAGTGTCTGTCTTTGCAATCATATGAGCAAATTGTCTGAGACCCCAACTCAGTTTGGTTTGTTGCTCACAGAATAATAGAGGCATTTTTTTTTTCTTTGCTCCATTGGTGGAGATTTCCTGGAAGTTTTACAACATCTTCCCTTTAATTTTTCCTAGGCACTCTGATTTTTCTTATGTCTCTCACCTTTGCTTTCCCTCCATCCCCCACCGCAACAGTAACTTGCTCCAGGCTCACTTTGCTCTAGTGTCTAGGACAGTGGTCGGCAAACTGCAGCTCGCGAGCCACATGCAGCTCTTTGGCCCCTTGAGTGTGGCTCTTTCACAAAATACCATGTGTGGGCGCGCACATACAGTGTGATTGAAACTTCATGGCCCATGCACAGAAGTCGGTATTTTGTGGAAGAGCCACACTCAAGCGGCCAAAGAGCCGCATGTGGCTCGCAAGCCACAGTTTGCAGACCACTAGTCTAGGAGATCTGTCCGCCACCAGAACTACGATTCCCAGCATTTCTGGTGCTCCCTGCACTCTGGGTTTCTGCTTCTGGTCCTGTGGCTGCCACCAGAACTACTATTCCCAAAATTCCTGGTGCTCCCCATGCTCTTGGTTTTCCCTTCCTGCTTTGTATCCATCCCATGGCCTCCCACTCTGCCAAGTCCTCCAAACCGCCATCTCTCACTCTGCTCTCAGTCTGGTGGCTTGAGGAGCCACGTTCCCCAAGCTGCTCCACTCTCTGGCAGCTCTCCCGCTCTGCTCTCCGCCCATCAGCTTGTGGGAAGTGACCGAGGGAGCCATGTCCCCCCAAGCCGCCGACTCTCCCACCCTGGTCTCCGCCCAGCGCCTGTGTATTCAAATTAACTGCCATCTTTGTCAGGTTAATTTGCATACTCACTCCTGATTGGATGGTTAGCATAGTGGAGGGATGGTTAATTTACATGTTTCTCTTTTATTATATAGGATTCTAGTAACCATCATACTACTGTCTGTTTCTATGAGTTGGTGTTTGCTTATTTTTTTCTTGTTTGTTCATTTATTGCTTTCAGTTTTATAATATAAACTAGGTATTTCTTTTTCCATTTTCAACTGTTAAATTTCAATGATGCATTTTATGTTGTATGCATTTTTTTTATAGTCTATGTAGTACCACAGAAAATTAATGCTGGAAGGAATGTTAGAGAATTTTAAAAATAAGCCTTTGGGTTATACAATTGAGGAAAATTAAATCTTTAGGAGTGAAATATTTAGACAAAGGTAACACAGTTATTAATGACACATTTAAAGTGTACTGAAGCTATCCACAGCTATCCAAGGCAATTTTCTTCACAGTAATGTTAATAGAAACCCATACCTGTGGTTAACATATAAATCTGATTCCCCTCCATATCATGTTTGCTATAATCACATAACAATGTTTCCTTTGGTGTTTTATTACATGATTTGTGCATATGTATGATTATGAGTGACACTTATAAGTTTCGAATTTTATCATGTTTACAATAAAAACAGTTCCAAAAGTGACTTTTTTCCCCCATGTGTTTCAGATTATGTGAAATGAAGGTGCACAATGGCATCTGCCAAGACAGTTGAGTACAAAACTCTGAATGACTGATGCTACAAACATAAAAAACAATCCAGTTGCTCTGTGAAAGCCCCTAAAATTAATGCCAACACCCATTCAATAGGTTTTTTTAAAAAATATATTTTTATTGATTTCAGAGAGGAAGGGAGAGGGAGAGAGAGAGAGAAATATCAATGATGAGAGAGAATCATTGATCAGCTGCCTCCTGCATGCCCCCTACTGGGGATTGAGCTTGCAACCCAGGCATGTGGTATCAACCAGAATCAAACCTATGACCCTTCAGTTTGCAGGGTGACACTCTATCCACTGAGCCAAACTGGATAGGGCCATTCAATTGATCTTTATTATATTACTAGAGGTCTGGTGCACAACATCTGTGCACTGGAGGGCAGGGAGTCCCTCAGCCCAGCCTGCACCCTCTCGCAGTCCGGGACCCCTTGGGGAATGTCTGCCTTCTGGCTTAGGCCCGTTCCCCCCAACATCCTCCAGGGGTTCCTAGTACTGTAGCAGAGGTGGGAGAGGTTCCCGCCACTGCTGCTGCACTCACCAGAGGTGAGCCCGGCTTCTGGCTGAGCAGCTCGCCCCCTGTGGGAGCGCACTGACCACCAGGGGACAGCTCCTGCATTGAGTGTCTGCCCCCTGGTGGTCAGTGGGCATCATAGAGACAGGTCGTTCCACTGTTCGGTCGATTTGCATATTAGGGTTTTATTATATAGGACTAGAGGCACGGTGCACAAATTAATGCCCTGGTGTGGGCCATGCAGCTGTGGGGAGGAGACATGGGAGGTTGGCCAGGTGCAATGCGGTCATAGTGACCGGTCGTACTGGTCGTTCTAGTCATTCCAGTTGTTTCGGTCATTTAGCTTTAATAAATATAGATTTGAGATAGCTTAAAACTGTCCAGTTTGTGTTTGTTTCAAGGGATTTTTAACAGGTAAATTTAAAATTTACATGTTATATATTCTCCTTTTTATTATTTTTCACTGCAATAAGCTAAATATATTATTTTAAAACATTTTATCCTGCCTTTTATAAATGTTAAGCACATCTTTGGAAATATTTTTTCTATCCCACCTTCTATTCTACCTTGCTGAAAAAGATTAACTTCAAATCTCAGATTTTCTTTTACTTATCTTTTTCAGGAAAAATGTTGTAGTTTACTTCTATGAGGCTTTTCCTACATTGCTTTTCATAACTTCAAACATTAAGCCCATTTACATTACAGCTGACATGGGATAAAATATACTTCAAAATTTATTTTCTCAGAATCATTTCATCTAATAAAAAAAATCATTTCATTCCTTGAGTAATCATCCTTAAGTAATGACAGTAATGAAGCAAAAAAAAAAAAAAAAAAGTGTGAAGAGGGACATGGAGAATATTTTGCCAAAGATTGAGTACTTTCCTAACTTTATGGAATTAAAATGACTAGATCCCAATTTTGCAAATTTTAGTAAATTCAAAGTACTTAAAAATTAATTAGTAGATGTAATAACAATGAAGATTTTGGGGTATCTTACTCCCTGACATTCCAAACTAGTATTTCTTGTCTTGGATTAAGGAATTCATTTCCCAGTCTCATGGGAAATACTGTTGAAAAAAATAGTTCACAAATTGCTCTTTTGACCTGAGGGAAAGGGTAAGATAGTCTCCATTTTATAAACTCTTATAATAATTAGACAGGCTCAATTTAGTTTAGTTTCTAATCTAAATGGATTTCAAACAGCATGTCATTTAGTAGTTCTACCATTTTACTATTTTTAAACAGGTTTTAAAAATTAATTTAATTTATACTTACAAGGACTTCCATGAGCTATATAGCTATATAAACACAACCGTAAGTAATTGTATAAATCAGACATGATCCAAGCATTTTAAGTCAAATTGTCCAGGTCACAGCAAGTGTGTGGGAGCTCAAGTGCCTAGTTTCTTCCTTGTCCTTTGTGGACCTTGAATCACTACCATGATACACAGTTTCTGAGAAAAAGTTTCTGCCTTGTAATTTCTAATTAGATTACAAAGAAATTTAATTTAGTCCTCAGTAAACAATGCATATATTATTAAGATAAAAAAAAAACTTACCAAGCCCAAAACAAACTAATTATTTAGCAATCCACCAGCATTATAATTATAAGGAAAAAAACAACCTTCATTGAATTTTCATTTTCATCTAAGGGAAGATGCAATTATCACAGGCCTCCAATTATTTCCGCTATTTTTCATATGCACACCCAGTGTACAAGCAAACCTACCCAGGCACTCCTTTGAAGGGCTTTTAAAAATAAAATGAATACAGTTTAGTGGCCAGGATACATAGACACACAGAAAATACTGGCACCCTGGAAACTTTTGAAAATCCAAAATAAAACATAAATCAACTTGTAGAATGAGAAGTAAATATAGCAAGGTCACAGGATATAGATCCATATATAAAAGTAAATTTTATATCCTTAAAAAATAAACAATCTTAGTCCTGGATGGTGTTGCTCAGTTGGTTGGAGTGTCATCCTGTACTCCAAAAGGTGGCTGATTCAATTCCTATCAGGGCACATACCCAGATTTCAGGTTCCATCCTGATCCCCACTGAGGCACATACAGGAGGCAACCAATCGGTCTCTCTCTCTCTCTCTCTCTCTCTCTCTCTCTCTCTCTCTCTCTCTCTCTCCCTCTCTTCCCCTTTCTCTCTAAAACAAACAAACAAAAACCCTACTATCTATAATAATAAAAGTGTAATATGCTAGTTAGACCTACATCCTTCTGGATGACCTTCCAGATGAAGCCGGGGCTGTGAGGGAAAGCCCGGTCCCAGGTGCCATAGGGAAGCCGGTGCTGATAGCCAGGGGAAGGAAGGCCTAGTCTTGCACAAATTTTGTGCATCGGGCCTCTAGTTAAAAAAATAAACAACCTGCCTGGCCCGTGTCGCTCAGTGGTTGAGCATTGATTTGTGAACCAGATCTTGGTTCCATTCCTGGTAGGGCCATGTGCCCCTGTTGTGGGCTTGATCTCTAGTGTGGGGTGTGCAAGTGGCAGCTGATCAATGATTCTCTCTCATCATTGATGTTTCTATCTCTCTCTCCCTCTCCCTTCCTCTCTGAAATCAATAAAAATATATTTTAAAAAATAAAATAACAAATAAACAATCTTAGACCACATGAAATCAATGAACACTTTAAGATCATATAAAACGAACAAACTATCCCATATAAAATACTATCAAAAACCATGAAATAACTAGAAATAAATTGAATTATTATTTGGTTACTTTTGTAGATTCTCCAATGTTCTCTATTTCAACATATATATGGCAAATATTTTAAAGTTGTCTCATAATTTTTATATGGATTTTTCTGCGATTGTGTTTCCATTTTCTCTTAAGTTTGATCTTGCTTTTTATCACGTTGTTCCTTTTTCTTTTGCAAACTTTGTGTTTTAAAATGTATAGAAGCTCTGAAGGATAAAAGCTTCTTAGTGAGAGACTTAAGTTCTTTCCTTCTTTGCTAGCAATCTATGTTCTAGAAATCCACTCTAGTCATATAGAGGGTTCATTTTAGGGATCTGCAAGGTTGGTGGTCTCTTTCAGCTTTGCCTTGGTCACAGGATGTGACTCTTTGGAATGAATGGCTGAAATTCTGAGTTGTTTCCAAGAGCCAATGTTTCCAGATTCATATTAATAAAAAAAAAATTTCATTCTTGCTAGTGTCTTGAAGTTGCTGAGTTCACTACAGAATCCTTTAGCCTGCAATCCTTTGCTTTCCGGTGGATTTCATCATGTTTTATCCTTCATAAACACAATTTTTTGTTTGTTTGTTTTGCCAAATGACTCAAGGTAAGATAGCATACAGATGTCTTGGCTCACTTCTCTAGGGTTGTTTAATCCCAAACTTGTCTCTCAAGTCACAGCCACTGAAACGGATGTCAAGTCCAGCTTTTCTGTTTGGACACCAGTGGCACTCGCTCTCTATGAGGGCTCTACTGCTCTGTGTTCTCCAAGTCTCCTAGGAATTCTGGTTTCCCTTCTCTTAAGGATTGAGCACTTCAACGGCTTTCTACAGCCTTTGCACAGAACTCCCACCCCACCCCACCTTCAACAGCTGCTTTCAGTGAGTGAATTCGTATAATTCAGAATCCTCATGGTTTTAGCCAGAACCAGAATTCCTTCTCTTAACATTTTTAACATAATTACTTTTAAACCTTGGGGGGTTGTGTATTTCTTTTATAGTTATTGCACTTTAAATGGTCTAACTTTTTATTTCTTGACACTCACTCATGCCAATTTATATTTTTAAGAGTTATAAGAGCAAATTTTCAATTGGAGTTGTTCCCTGTGAAAGTAAACACATCTATTCTGGGAATTGCCTATAATAAAGCTCCCATTTTTAAAGAGCTCTGATTCAATTTTTATATGAATGTATTTGTTCAGTGCTTCCAATACATGCACAGATAATGGGCTTTTTCAGGACTTTTTGTCCATTACAGTAAATTTTGGCCGGATTAGAAACATTGAAGTACCTACCTGCTCCTGATACTTACAAGCTGTTTCAGAATCAATGAATTCACAACCTTACTTTGAGTTCCCTTTTTCTTTCAGACATCTTGAAATTTTTCCTTTTTGTTATAGATTCAAAAACATATGGAAACACTATATTTTTTAGGTTTTATTTGGTCAGTTTATTATTGTAAAGTAGTATTGAATTGGAAGATTAACTCTATTTAGTGAAGTAGGTTAACTAGAAGTCTTGATAGGAAATCTAATTGAAGTGCCTATCCCCAAATATGTTTTTTTTATAAACAATTGATCTACTAAATTTAAATATTTATTATTTTAAAATATATATTAAGATATAGAAATTTACCAACACTCTGATAACTCTAATACTTGGCACATTAAGAATTAATCTTTATATTATACTAGTTTTTAAAGGTGAAAAATAATTGGTAAACATGTTGAATAACATCAGTGATATTTTGTTCTTGGGATCGCTTGAAATTCTGTATTGAATGCCTTGAGAGACAGGTTATTATTTTTCATTTGACAAATATTTTATTTTCTTGTTCTATGCTTCTCATACACCAATTTTAAAAAAGAAACATGGTTCTAGGTATCAAGGTTATATTAAACTGAAGAAAACAGAAAGTAGTTTAGAAAAAACATAAATATACTATTGTGACATAGTGTTAAAACGAAACTCAGCTTTGGTGAAGAAATATATAATTGGTAGCTAACGGCACCTAGTCAGATCATACTCAGAGACGATAAAAAAAGAAAAAAGAAAACTCAAATTGGTACATTAGAATCCTCCCTAAAGATCTGTTTGTATCTATACTGTTGAAGGTTTATACCCCCTTTTCCCCCCATTGATCCCTTTTTAGTCCACCTCCATCCCCTGCCTCATCTCCCTACTAAAGATTTTTCAGGAAGTTAGGCTGGAACTCATGTGGGTTAGAGGAATTCCTATTATGATAAACATAAAAGTTATAGGCAATAGGAAATATTGGGAGTAACACAGAGAAATAGGAGTTAGGGAAGGGGCTGATGATTTTATAAAATAAGTTTCACAGAAATTTCCACCCATTTTCTCTTTTAAAACCATCTATACTAATAATAGAGGAATATGCAAATTGTGCAGGATGCCGTCACAGTAACAGTAATGACCAGCAGGCTGCGTGGGGTGACCAGGCCAGCAGGGGGGTTAGTGAGGGATGACCAAATGGTTGAACAGTTGACTGCATGGGGCGACCAGGCTGGCAGGGGGGTTCGTGAGGGATGACCAAACAACTGAACAGCAGGATGCATGGGGTGACCAAACAACTGAACAGCAGGATGCATGGGGTGACCAGGCCAGCAGAGTGGCAGTTGGGAGAGACCAGGCCGGCAGGGGGGGAAATTGGAGGCAACCAGGCTGGCAAGGGGGGCAGTTAGGAGCGATCAGGCCAGCAGGCAGAGGCGGTTAGGGGTGATCAGGCTGTCAGGTGAGCAGTTAGGAACCAGTGGCCCCAGATTGTGAGAGGGATGTCTGACTGCCAGCTTAGGCCCGATCCCCAGGATTGGGCCTAAACTGACAGTCGGATATCCCCCGAGGGATCCTGGATTGGAAAGGGTGCAGGCTGGGCTGAGGGAACCCCCCATGCATGAATTTCGTGCATCAGGCCTCTAGTCCTATATAATAAAAGCATAATATGCTAAGTGTCCAGCCAACTGGTCAGGTGTTCAATCAATCAAAGTGTAATATGTTAATGATATATTAAGGCTGCTCAACCACTTGCTATGACGTTCACTGACCACCAGGGGGTAGAGAGTTGACCAACCAGTTGCTATGATGGGCACTGACTACTAGGGAGCAGACAGTATACCAGTTGACCAGTCTCTATGATGTGCATTGACCACCAGGGGGCAGACGTTTCAACTGGTAGTTTAACTTGCTGCTGGGGTTTGTCTGATGGGGACTGAGCAAGATAGGCTGGACATACCCTGGAGCCCTCCCTCGATCCCTCCCTGGCTGGCCAACCTCCCCCATCCCTCCCCAACCCCAATCATGCACCAGTGGGGTCCCTCGGCCTGGCCTGCGCTCTCTCCCATCTAGGACCCTTTGGGGGATGTCAGAAGGCTGGTTTCAGCCCAATCCCCCAGGCCAGACTGAGGGACCCCACTGGCGCACAAATTTGTGCACTGGGCCTCTTGTTAAGTTATAAGTGAATTAAATTAAAAAATCAAATGGTCTTATGTCATTTTTTTAAAAAATATATTTTATTGATTTTTTACAAAGAGGAAGGGAGAGGGATAGAGAGTTACAAACATTGATGAGAGAGAAACATCAATCAGCTGCCTCCTGCACACTCCCTACTGGGGATGTGCCTGCAACCAAGGTACATGCACTTGACCGGCATTGAACCTGGGACCCTTGAGTCCACAGGCAGACACTCTATCCACTGAGCCAAACCGGTTAGGGCTTATGTCATATTTTTAATAAACTTTATGCTTAGAGCAGTTTTAAGTGAGTTAATGGTGTAGAGAATTCCCATATTCCTCTTAAGAAGCCCTTCTCGCCAAATTCCCCTATTTTTAACATTGGCCACTAGTGTAGTACATTTGTTACAATTTCATTTTATTTTAATGACTGGGATGGATTTTATTTGTGCTGTAAAATTATTTGCATATATATTTGTTACATATTAGATGTCTAATATATAATGTAATATATAATAAAATATAATATATATTTAATACACATATATTAAATATAATATAAAAGAAATATATTATATTAAATATAATATAAAATAAATTAAATAAATATATATCTATAAGTATATCGATATACTTAAGTCAGGGAATATCCTTCTATTCATAATAGAAGACACTGCAGGGTACTGTCATTACATTTAGGTTGATTCTGATTGACGCAGTGGTTCTGGAATGTAAAGACTGCTTTGCTGTGGAACTATATTCTGTTGGTAAGTACAAGGCTTTTTATTAGGCAATGTAAGAAATATTTAGTTAATTTTTAAGTTGCCTAAAAAAAGTCTGTGCATTCTATTTTTTTAAAGAAATTTCTTAGAGCAGTTTTATGTTTATAACAAAATTGAGAGGGATGTACAAAGATTTCCCATATACCCTGTGCCCCACACATGTATAACTTCCCTAAGTAGAAACATCACTTACCAGAATATTTTATATATATATATATATATATATATATATATATATATATATATATAATCTCCAAGGATGAACTTACATTGATGTATTATAATCACCTAAGTTTTTAAAACTTAATCATAGTATAAGTTGTAGAATATGAATTTCACTAAGAATTAGATTTTGATAATATTTTTGAAAAGAATGTTCCAGACAAGCATTCAAATCCTAAAGACAACTATTCAGGCCAGGGATAGAGCAGAATATAGAGCAATTTGCTTCACAATGAAAACTTGGGAAGGCTCTGGGCCAAGAAGGTATCATCTATACTAAAAATAGCCTAGGTGGTCATCACGCCCTCACGCAACATGCCCTAACGTCGTCACAAGATGGCTGTCACAAGATGGTCATGCTCACAGTGGAGGCAGGGCCTGGTGGAGAAGGGCAGTTGGGGGCGATCAGGCAGGCAGGGGAGCAGTTAGGCATCGATCAAGCCAGCAGGGGAGCAGTTAGGGGGCGATCAGGCTGGCAAGCAGAAGTGGTTACCGGCAATCAGGCAGGCAAGCAGATGAGTGGTTAGGAGCCAGCTTCTGGATTATGAGAGGGATGCCCGACTACCAGGTTAGGACTGATCCCACAGGGACATCTGGCAGTCGGACATCCCCTGAAGGGTCCCAGATTGGAGAGGGTGCACCGCCCCACAACCGTGCATGAATTTTGTGCACCGGGCCTCTAGTGTCTTGTATAAAGATGTCAGTTACAAATGATGAAACCTGAGTTAGCCCTGCTGGAGTGGCTCAGTGGTTGAGTGTCAACCTAAGTATCAGGAGGTCAGAGTTCAATTCCCAGTCAGGGCACATGCATGGGTTTTAGGCTGGATCACCAGTGGCAGGCATGCAGGGAGCAGCCAATCTATTATTCTCACTCATCATTGATGTTTCTATCTCTCTCTCCCTCTCCGCTCCTCTCTGAAATCAATAAATATATTTACACTAGAGCCCCGATGCACGAAGATTTGTGCAAGAATGGGCCTTCCTTCCCCTGGCTGCCAGCACCACCTTAGCTCCAGCTGGAGCCTCCTTTCTGCCTTTGCTCTGGCCCAGAGCTGCCTTTCCACCTTCCCACACTGCCCAGACGCCCAGATGGCTGGGGCGGTGCAAATGCCTGCATTGTCACCATGGCGATGACGCTAGCATCCTGCCCCACCCCCTGCCGCTTAGCACTTGCATATGCAAATTAACCCACCATCTTTGTTGGGTTAATTTGCATACTCACTCCTGATTGGGTGGCGGGCATCTTAAAGGTATGGTCAATTTGCATCTTTCTCTTTTATTAGTGTAGATGTATATATATTTAAAAAGAAGATACCTGATTCAGTTCCTCTCTTTGATATTAAGTATCCATATCAATTGGGTAAGTGATTTAACCTAAAGTTAAATGTAGAGGTTGCATTTTCACTGTCTAATATAGAAATAAACTCAGTAAATTGCTTTGAATATATTTAATAAGTATGTAAATCTATGTGTAAGAGATAAATCCTCTCATTATCTTTTTCCTTATGAACTCTTTCAATATGTGCATGACCATTTTTCTTATATTAAATCACTTTAATTTTTATGCATTACATGACACAGGAGGCAATATAAAAAATAATTTTTAATATCTCAAGTTTAAAAATTACATTGATAATATCTTTTTTACTTTAACATAGAGTGCATTAACTTTTTCTATTTTTTAAAAAACTGAAATAAACAGCTTCAAATTTCAAAAGTCATTATGAAAGAACCCATAAGTTACTCTATATAATTTATTAGGAATATCATATCTATATACTACAGAGGTTTGGAAAAACAAGAAAAAAATATATATAGTTAACCAAAAATAATACAGAGCCATTCCATCCTATAGATACGGTGACTATGAACCACATGAGACTTTAAATTTAACTTACTTAAATTTAAATAAAATTAAAAATTCACTTTTCAGCCATCCTAGCCACAGTCCAAGTGCTCAAAAAGCTCATGTGGCTAACAAGTGCGGTACAGGATACTGCAGATATAGAACGTTTTCTTCATGGCAGTGCTTTCTATTGGAATAGCGCATTAATAAGATTGCAAATCAACATGGTTTTTTAATATTAAGAGTTCATTATTATAGTTCCTAAAATTTATAAATTATGAACATCTGTAATCAGAATTAAAGTGAGGTGAATTTTAAAAAGACAAGGATTCAGATATTAGATAGTGATTTACAGAATTGTCTACAATGTATACAAATTCAGTCAGCATTCTCTTCCCATGGGGAGTTTTGCTGATTAAAATTGCATGAGCATTTTTATATATGAAAATTTTGTATAGAAGATCAGTCAGCCCTGCTGATGTTGCTCAGTGGCTGAGCATTGACCTATGAACCAGGAGGTCATGGTTCAATTCTCAGTCAGCACACATGCCCGGGTTGCAGGCTTGATCCCCAGTAGGGGGCGTGTAGCAGGCAGCCAATCAATGATTCTCTCTCATCATTGATGTTTCTATCTCTCTCTCCTTCTCCCTTCCTCTCTGAAAGCAATAAAAAATATGTTTAGAAAATAAAATATAAAAGATCATTCAACTAGACTCACCCTATTCTCATGCAGTATATGGCAAGCCTTGCCTTCCAGAGAGTATGCACAGTCCATTTCACTGACAGCAGTTGCTCTCGATACCCCTAGGTTAGTAACATTACATTTGATTCTAATTAGTCATGACTATAAATTCAGAGTGTCATTCTGTGAACTATGGGGACTGACTTCGAATTTGCAGGAATACAGTATATTAAACATGAATTTAATATTTTCAATTGAGTATCTTCCCAACATAAAAAAAATATTACTTGTTAGCTCTGGTAATTAGAATTTTATTTTGAAACTTTATTTATCAATTACTTCTTCAGTTTGGTGACATAATAAAAAAAGAAGAGAAAAGAAAAAGAAAAGAAAAGAAAAGAAAAGAAAAGAAAAGAAAAGAAAAGAAAAGAAAAGAAAAGAAAAGAAAAGAAAAGAAAAGAAAAGAAAAGGAAACCTCCCCCTGGCCCACAACTGGCACTCACACCTCTGAAGGACAACAGCTGGTGCTTGTATTCCTGGGGTCAAACACAGTGATGCTAGCTGTGCACACCAGGAACTCAGAAGACTTGATTCAGCAGTTGTTAGAGGGATGAATGGCTGCCCCAGAGATAAAGGAGCATTGCTGGTCTGCTGCCCATTGAATGAGGAAGCGCAGGGAACCCATAGCAGGTACACAGGGGATGCAGTTCTCACCTTCCTTTTCCCGCCTCACAGTCTCAGGTAGTACTCCCTGGTGGCACAGCCTTGCCTGAATCCAGCTGGAAAAGAAGAAATGTGGTTTGCAGAACGCCAGCATCAGCAAACCAAAGGAGAATATAGAAAGGTGGGTTTTATGCTAAGAAATAATGGCTCAATAACACACATTTGGTCTATTTAATAAAATGAAAAAATGCATAAGAATAACAAGAACCCACACGTGTTTGCAAAAGATCTATCCATCAGCAGTTCTTTAAACACTACCCCTGTCAAGTTCCCATCTGTACATCATCTATTCTAAGTGATGTAACCATTTACACATTTCATTCAATATGAAAGACCTTTTCAAATTCGACTACCTTTGTTCTTGTTTTATGTGCCTGTAACAAATGTTCTGCTTTTGTCTCCCTGAATAAAGTTTTAACATTTGCAATGGTTCTGTCCAGTTTCATCTCTCCATCAAGGCCATTTTGACCCACAATTTGCACGTCACTAACATTTATAAATACTTGTAATATATGTTAATATAGAATACAAACATATTTGTACAAATATATAAATGTAAATAAAATAATATGTGTGTATACATGTATGCAGACCTTTATGGAAATATACACATGCACTTGTATGATATTTCAAATTTTTAATATTTTGCATAGCTTATACTGTTGCAAGACCACAACCTGTGCACCTATCTCACTACCATTACACTGTAATCTCCTTGAAAATGAGTCATGCTCTATCTTTTATTTCAAGGTCTAAAAAAGTGTCTGATATATGGCAAGTAATGAGGTTATGTTTTTTAATGAAATAATTAATTAAGATATCTAAGAGAAGCCTATATGGAAAAATCTAGACAGTTAAATAGGTCTTAGATATTTTTACTGGTACTATTTTTGTAAGAAGAATACTAAGCACTAAGGCAGTCATAAATAGACACAACTCATTCTAAAATAGACAGACTAGCTGTAAAATATCAGACAAATAAATTCTTTTTAATCACAAGCACAAATGTGTATAAAAGTCAGTTTAACTGTGATAAAAGCAGAATAAAAACCCATGAGTAACTCCAAAATAACAACAAAAAAGCATTACTTTAATTTGGGAATTAGAACTATAGAAAAAATTATTCATAAAGAAATATTCCTCATTCATATGTGCTAGACCATATAGGACATGTTGAATATGCAAGACAGTGTATGCAAAGCAGAAAACAAAATAGTTTAACATGAAAAGAAAAAATAATTCTGAATGAAATTAATCTTTTTGTTTAAGCTGAGTTTTGCATAATTACTTTAATAAAGATTTTAATTAATTTAACTTTATTAATACAATTCCTCAATGCTTAAAAAAACAATTCAGAAAACTTTTTTTTCCATGGAAAGATTTTAAAAAAAAAAGATATCTAACAATTGGGGATTTTATTTCCAGAATTCTATGGCACAGAGTAATTAAGAAATTTGTCAAGGCAACGAATTACACAAAGTGGCAGACACTTATTCATTAAACCCCATGCACATTCTGTTAAATCCCATTGTTATTATCAGAAAAGCAACTTGTTTTAAACACAAAGCCACATTCTGCATCATTGTTTAGGACAATGAAACTGTGTATCAGTGCAAATAACAGCATAAAGACAATTCATGGTGAGAAAACTATTCCATTTTCTCTTTGCCTCCCTGTGGTACTCAAAGCTATATATACAATAATACTGAAATGAAACTTGTTCTTAACACACTGAAAGGGATGCAGAAGATATTTTCTTCAAAACCCAATTCAAGCATAAAATTCCAGACGACCCATCTTTTCAGATCCTCAAATATCTTGTCATTTTCTAAAGTGAAAGGACTCATTGCAAGTCATGAGATGTTTGAAGGAGAAGGGTTGAAAGAAAGCTTCTTGCTATTCAGGAGCCAGATAAAAGAAGTGCCTTATTAAGGAGTTTCCATTTTATTCTAAAGACATTGAAGGTATGGTATGTAAGCAGTAGGAGGGAAAAATCAAATGGAAAATATATCATTTTAAAGAACATCCTTGGTGTTAAAAAAAAAATCACAAAACTTATATTGGTAATCATTTAATAATACATACATATTTTAAATTCATTATGTTGTACATCCAATACTAATAAAATGTTACATGCTAATTATATCTTACTAAAAAAAAGAAATAAAGAGTATCCTTAAAATACCTTGAGAAGGTATATAAAAATATCAAAATTGATATCCAGGAGAAAAAACAGTGCGATTTTAGTCCATGAGTTACATAGGGGCCTAAGATATTTTTTATAAGACACTGGGGGGTAGGGGAGGCCAGGGGACTGTCAAGGGCAGGGGGAAAAAGGGAGACGTATGTAATACCCTTCATAATACTTTAAGCAATAAAACAATTTAAAAAAAAAGATATTTTTTAAAGTCAGGAGTACAGATATAGTTTACTAGAGGCCTAGTGCATGAATTCGTGCATGGGTGGGGTCTGGCTAGCCCTGCCCGCTGGTCAAACTCCCGGTCGAACAATTGGTAGAGGGGACCATTTGCATATTAGCCTTTTATTATATAAGACTAGAGGCCCGGTGCACAAAAATTTGTGTACTGGTGGGGGTGGGGGGTGTCCCTCAGCCCCACTTGTGCCCTCTCACAGTCTGGGACCCCTCTGAAGCTAACTATCTGCTGGCTTAGGCCTGCTCCTGGGTGCAGCCCCTGGTTGGGCTCAGAGCAGGGCCGATTGGGGAGTTGAGGCTCTGCCCCCTGTCATGCACAGAGCAGGGCGGATCAGGAGGTTGTGATGCCACCCCCAGTCACGCTCAGGGCATGGCCGATTGGGGAGTTGGGGCGCCACCCCCTGTCACCCTCAAGGCAGGGTCGATAGGGAGGTTGGAGCTCCGTACCCTGTCACGTACAGAGCAGGGCCAATCAGGGGGTTAGGGCACTACCCCCTGTCACGCACAGAGTAGGGCCGATAGGGGAGTTGGGGCACTGCCCCCTGTCACAAACAGAGCAGGGCCGATCAGGGGGTTGGGGCACTCCCCCCTGTCACACTCAGGGCAGGGCTGATAGGGAGGTTGCGGCTCCACCCCGTCACACACAGAGCAGAGCCGATCAGGGGGTTGGGAGCTCCCCCCTATCAGGCATAGAGCAGGGCCAATCAGGGGGTTGGGGCACCTTCCCCTGTCATGAACACAGCAGGGCGGATAGGGAGGTTGTGGCCCCACCCCCTGTCACACACAGAGCAGCAGGGCGATCAGGGGGTTTGGGCGCTGCCCCCTGTCACGCTGCTCCAGGGTCCAGGAGGCCTCGCGGCTCTGCTGATCCCAGTGTTGGGAGGCCTTGCGGCTCTGCTTGACACCGGGGCAGTGAGGCCTCGCTACTCAGCTGATCCCAGTGCTAGGAGGCCTCGCTGCTCCACTGATCCCGGTGCTGGGAGGCATAGTACCCTTTTACTATATAGGATAGAGGCCTGGTGCACGGGTGGGGGCCAGCTGGTTTGCCCTGAAGGATGTCCTGGATCATAGTGAGAGTCCCGCTTGGGTGCCTGGCCAGCCTGGATGAGGGGATGATGGCTGTTTGCAGCTGGTCACACCCCCTTCAGGGTGGGGGTCCCCACTGGGGTGCCTGGCCAGTCTGGGTGAGGGGCTGAGGGCCATTTTCAGGCTGGCGGGTGACTGAAGCTCCCAACCTCTCCTTTTTTTCTCTTTTTTTTTTAATTCTGGGATTTATTTACCTTCTATGGCTGTCACTGGAATTGAGAGCTGACTTTAGCTCTGAGGCTCGGCTCCAGCTCGGCTGCTGAAAGCAGGTATCTGTGTTTGTTTGGCTTCTATAATTGAAACACTGTTGCAACTCCAGCTGGTCCGGCTGGCTGAAAGCATGGGGTTTGTTTAGCTTCTATAATTGCAACATTGTTTCTTAGAGTGCAAGCTCAGAGGCCGGCAGCAGCAGGCGGGGAACCTTGGCTTCCTCCTTCACTGAAGCAAGCAAGCCTCCTGTTTGCTTCAGCTGCCTGGCTGCCGGCCCCCATCTTGGTTGGCAGTTAGTTTGCATATCGCACTGATTAGCCAATGGGAAGCGTGTCAGAGGTACAGTTAATTACCATGTTTGTCTATTATTAGATAGGATAGCCTACAGCAATGTGTTGGATCACAAGGAGGATATATACAATTAGAAGATCCAAAGTCCAAAACAGAGCCAGGAAGAACAAAATGCAAATAGTTAACTGTTGAAGAACTCTGACATCACTGGTTTAAACTACCCTCTATTTAATCAATCTCCACACGGAAAACTACCATTGGGATGATGGAATCTGTTACCAGTTGTTGATACATACACAAAATTGGGAATGTGGTATGCTGATTAAGATTTCCCAGAGTTACTAGTAAATGTGAAACATATTTCATGTCAAAATGGATGCCATTTTAAGGCACATTACAATTAATATTCAAATTAAATCACTTAATTGCATTCAAAAACATCTTTTGAGATTATTCTTAGGTTAAATATAATATGCCACAATGTATTTTGTTTTGTGTAAACAGGGTGATTGAAAATGAGCTAAAAGGTTATTTATTTAAAATAATCATTTACATTTTTCACCTTAATAAAGATATATGCAAAGAAACAATACCGACCTACTGAAATATGCTGAACTGCCACGGGGCATAAAGCTATGCTCCCATAATAAACCCAAACTCTCTGTTAAAATGAAAGTGACAACACAAAATGCCTCAGGGCAGAACTTCTTCTTCTACCTGATCCCTGGGAAATAATAGGGACAGCTTTATTTCAGAAAGTGTGCTTATGTTCCAATATGTAGCAGTTGATAGGTAATTCTAAATGCTTTGTAGTCTGATTGCATCTATCAAATAATTTAAAAATCATTGTACGTACAAAGAACATGTTGTCATAAACATATTCTTCATATGGATGATACTCATTTACCTTGTGTTTGTGTTTATTCGAGGACATTCTGCCTCCATAATTTCCCTTCCAATCATTTTCACCCCTTCCTATAGGGTTATACAAATCTGAATATTGCACATTAGCTTAGCCTGCTTTTGAACTTTATGTAAATGTAAATCTAATATTTGCACAAATTTATATTTGACTTCCCCCCCAAATATAGTATGTAAGGAAATCCTCTATATTTGGGGGTTTAGTTGTAGTTTATTTGCTCTCATTGCAGTGTACAATGTCATTGTATGAAGAATATACCACAATGTATTTATCCATTCTACTATTGATAGGCATATGGATTGTTTCCATTTGAGTCCATTATGAACAGTGATATTATTAATATTATTTTAGTGAAGTTATGAGAAGATTTTTATTGGAGACATCACCATGAATTTTGAATCATTCTTTAATTACAAAGACTTTACAGTGTTCCTTCCTTGTGAGAGATGAGGGTTTGTATTATCTTCAACTGGTAGATTAAGAGAATTGAGAGTATTAGCTAACTTGCCAGGACACATGAAAAATATAGAAAAAAAAAAAAGTAGAGTCATTACATATTCAAATAATCCCCAGGGATTACAGATACTAAGGCTTGTAGTACTTTGAGAAGGCATAGAATGATTGAAAATGGGAAGTGACCGGGGAGGGGTGGGGGGCAGGAGGGAGGGGGGTAAGAGATCAACCAAAGGACTTGTATGCATGCATATAAGCATAACCAATGGACATAAGACACTGGGGGGTAGGGGAGGCCAGGGGATTGTCAAGGGTGGGGGAAAAAAGGGACACATATGTAATACCCTTTGTAATACTGTAAGCAATAAAAAATAAAAAGAAAGAAAAAGAAAATGGGAAGTGAGAGTTTGGCTGATGGGTGGGCAGAATTCTAACATGGCCCCCAAGATTTCCACCTTCCTCTTGAGTGATGGTAGGGCCTGTGACTATGATGAATAAAATCCCCATGATTATGCTATTTTATCTGACAAAGGAGAAAGGCTATTTTAGTGTATTAGTACAATGTTAAATTCATCAAGAAGAAGTCTCATAAATAAGACTAAGCTAAACAGCTGGGCTCTGTAAAACAGGATCTAGAGTCAGAGGGACTCTTCTGCTGTTGGGAACTTCTAGGAGTTGAGAGCCTAAAACATACAACCATGAAAAAGTGAATAAACCATCTGAAAAATCTTGGAAGAAGACCCTTAAATGCAGGTGAACATGTAGCCTCGCCAACACCTTGGTTATAGCCCTGTGAGAACCTGCTACATTATTAGCTAAACAGGCCTTGACTCCTAGCACTTGGAATGATGAGGTACAGTGTGTGTTTCATTAAGAAGCAAAATTTGTCATACTTTGTTACACAGAAGTAGAAAACTAATACAGATTTTGGTATAAGTAATGGCATACCTAACATGTGGGAGGAACCTCTGGTAGTTTGAGAGCATAATGGAGAAAGCATAAGTCAATTGGACAGATGATAGAAGAGATCTGGATATGGGATGCTTAAGACTCATAAAGAAGTGGGAAACATGTTGTAAAAGAATTGAACAACTTGAGGAGGTGGAATCCTTTTTAATTAGTATCAGAAAACTTAGCAAAAGTGTGACCTGCAAGTACTAGTATATGGAACAACAAACTTGAATGGCATTAACTAGGGTTACCTAAAGACATTTCCAAGCAAAAGAAAGATGTTGCTTGTGTTTTTTGTTGTTGTTGTTGTTGTTGTTTTGGGGTGTTTTTTTTTCCTGCTACTTACAGTAAAATATGAGAAGAAGGGTATAAATTGAGGGAGAATTATTAAGCATAAGGAATGAGGAAAGAAAGATTTTGAAAATGCTCAGTTTTTTTAGAAGGCAAAAGATACTTAAATTTGGAAATAACTGCTGAATTCATGGCATAGAGAACAGGCATAACTGTACAACATTTTGGTAAAACTTCAGAAAGATCAAAAGGTCAGAAAACACAGTGACTGAAGAGGCCTTTGTGGAGATTAAGGGTTTGCCTCACAGCACCTCTCAAATAAACCAGAAGATCCCTAGGAAGTTTAAGGACATTGCCTCTCAGCCAACTCTTCAGGAGCCAAAGAGAGAGATCAGCTCAGAAAGATTTGTGGCATTGGCTTTTGTCTAATGAATTTAATCCCCTTGACATCCATGAAGGCTCACAGAGCTCTTGAGGAAATTGTTTCAACAGAACTACTGTCAGCGTGGGCTGAAAGGGACAGAGAGACTATGTAATAAAAGAAGGCTCTCAGTCTCACAACATTCTTTTGGCAGGTAGGTACATGATAAAACTACTCAGCTGCAAACACAATACCTTCATGAAAAATGAAAAATACGGCTCAAATGGTAGAAACAAGATCACAGAAACAGAGCTGAGAATCCAGCAAAATTATTCCAGGCCTTGAAACCTAATCAAGAAAAATCATGGGGGAAATCTTAGAGTCAAGTGACTCATTTACACATTCTATTGCTTTCCTTTTTGAACCAAATGTTTATAACTGATATCCTATGCCTGTTCCACCATACTTAGATGGTTTAAATAATAAGGTTTTAGACTCTGAGTTGTTGCTCTGATGGGATAACACTCTTGGGAACTCATCAGGATTAGTATGTCTGAAAGTAGGAAGGAAGTAATGCTTTAAGACCAGACGATGAACTGTGGTAGTCAGAATGGTAAGATGCCCTCTAAGATATTTGTTCCCTGTTTAGTAGTGTATACTCAGCTAAACACTGAATGTTTGTCTCTCCCCAAATTCATATATGGAAGTCCTAATCCCCAATGTGTTGGTATAACAGATAAGGCCTTTGAAAGGTAATTAGAATTGAATGAAATCGTGAGGGTGGGATCCTCATGAATGGGATTTGTGCTCTTGTAAGAGTGAGGAGAGAGCTTGCTTCCTCTCTTTGCTTTCTGCCCTGGGAGGATACAAGGAGAAACTTGTAATATGCAACCCAGAAAAGGGTCTTTACAAGAAGTGACCATACTGGCACCATGATCTCTGACTATTAGCCTCCTGACCTGTGAGAAATAAATTTCTGTGGTTTATACATCATTCAGCCGGCACTATTTTGTTATAGAAGACTAATCTAAGATGCACTCTTTGTATAATCCCCACCCTTGATTGTGAGCAAAAGTAACCATATGGAGAAGAAATTTGTAAAGACTTCTAAAAACTTGGAATTGAGTGAATCAAAAGGAAAATTAATCTGGGTGTGCCTGGTGGCTGGGAAGTAACAGAGACTCTATTGATGACTTTGAAGAAGAAAACAGCCATTCTGTAAACTTCCTATCCAGAGGGCTAGCCTTTAGAAGCTGAGGGCCTCAGTCTTGCCATCATCAGAACTGAATTGTCCCCTTAGGAGAGGGTCCAGGCTCCAGATAAAAAGCAGTCTGATCTACCTTTGGATTTCAGCCCATGGATTGAAGTCCAGTAACTATGACCATCACTCTACATTAGGCTATTTGTGCTTGATTTAGGATTTTTTAATACTTAATGACACATTCACATATTCTTTCTCTGTATGTCTTTTGTTTCATGTATACTTTTCAATCATTAATATTCTTATAGAAGTACATTTTCTTAAATCACATAACTTTGACTTTTTTATACCAATCAGTAATCATTCTGCTATCTAATCTCATTCATATAGTTAATATATGCAATATTTTACGCATTACCATGCATGCTCTGGAAATGAGAGAAAATGATTGTTTCAGATATAATATCTACTATTTTTAGCTAAAACAGTAGATATCGTATATAACTTAAAAATTGTATCTTTTCTTCCTAGTCTGGAACTGGATGTTCCCTCCCTCTCTCATTTCTTTTAATTATGCTTTTTTTTTTTTTCATTTGGCAACAATGTCCTAGCCAATTTCAGACATATCCTCACATTTTTATTTAAAATTTCAATAACTTCAAACATCTTTTGCTGCTATTGGCCAAATATGTTTTATTATAAAGTTAAGGTCACAGAAATGTAAATAGTCTATAACTCCTGTTCCTTACCAGAGAGGAGCAGCTTAGCATTATTTTTTTATTCTTCTACAATTTTTATCCACAAGATCCGCTTTTCTCTAATAAAGATTTCTATCAATGAGCAAATTATTAATATAATTCTAAAAATAAGGTAGTGCAAATTATATACCTAATCATTTTAATTGTACAACTGTGACCACTACATAACATGACTTAACAGCACAATATTAGAAGGTAGTTCTCTAGACATGATCTCTACAGTGAGGTGGAAATATACTTTCACATACATTAATGGCTAGGTTGGGTATTGAATCTTTAGAGCTCTGCTACTCAAGCAGTCCCATAGGCACATTTTTTCTTCAAAGGTGACTGACTAGCAATCAAGTGTATGGCAGGGTCAAAGTTTGACCTAAAAGTAATATTTGTGACATAAAAGAAATTAATATTTTGTATTTGTGAATTAAAGGTCTGTGGTATTATCTTTATAGATTGTCATATAATGTATATGACATTTTTTAAGTGATGTAGACTTTGAGGTGTATCCTATCAGGTCTTTGATTTAAATACGTGTTCAGAATCAGCTAATGTGATTCAAATAATTAAAAGCAAAATGTATAATTATAGTACTTGTATAACATCCTAAAATTTTTACCAAGGTCAAATTAATATTTTGGTAATAGTTTATATAGTTTTGTTTTCATTTTGTGGGACACTATGGCAAAGTTCATTGATAGAGTCATACTGATAAAAGAGAACATAAGTATTAAAAGTGATGTAATCTCTAAGTGTGGGACTCGAGGACTGTGGAGAAGTGTAGAACTATCTCTGTGCATTAGTTTTCTTTTCTGGATATGGAATTTATGATAATACATACCTCTGAGAGATTTTTTGAGTGTTAAATAAGTTAATATACATTATTTCATCAATAAGTGCTTGACAAATGGTACAGTCTCATGAAATGGTAGAGTATATATACATATTCCTTTTAATTATTCTGTACACCAACTTATCATAATGTCTCTGTATATTTAAATCATTCCACTATTACCTTATAACCTTTACTACATGAAGATTCTTTTTTTTATTTCTGTCAATTAAAAATAAAATTTCAAACTAAAATCCAATCCTATCTAATAAAAGAGAAACATGGTAATTAGCATATGACCGCTACTCTTCCCATTGGCTAATCAGGGCGATATGCAAATTAACTGCCAGCCAAGATGGCGGCCAGCAGCCAGGCAGCTTGAAACTAACATGAGGCTTGCTTGCTTCAGTGACGGAGGACTCCAACATTCCCCGCCTGCCTTGCCGGTCTCTGAGCTTGCAGTTTGAAACATTGTAACTAATATAGAAGCTAAACAAAACCCCAGAAACCTGCTTTCAGCGAGACGGGATCTCAGAGCTGGAGTTATACATTGTTTCGATTATAGAACTGAAACAAACCAGATACCTGCTTTCAGGAGCGGAGGCCTAAGAGCTGGAGCCTCAGAGCTAAAGCTGGCCCAGAATAAAAGAAAAAAGAAAAAAAGGAGCGGTTGGGAGCTTCCGTCACCGCCAGCCTGAAAACAGCCCTCAGCCCCTCACCCAGACTGGCTAGGCACCCCAGTGGGGACCCCCACCCTGAAGGGTGTTTGACCAGCTGCAAACAGCCATCATCCCCTCACCCAAGCTGGCCAGGCACCCCAGTGGGGACCCCCACCCTGATCCAGGACACCCTTCAGGGCAAACCAGCCGGCCCCCATCCATGAACCAGGCCTCTATTCTATATAGTAAAAGGGTAATATGCCTCCCAGCACCAGGATCAGCAGAGCTGCGAGGCCTCCCAGCACCAGGATCAGCATGATAGGGGGCAGCACCCAAACCCCCTGATTGCCCTGCTGCTCTGTGTGTGACAGGCGGCGGGGCCACAACCTCCCTATCGGCCCTGCTCTGTTCCTGACAGGGGAAGGCGCCCCAACCCCCTGATCGGCCCTGCTCTTTGCCTGATAGGGGGGAGCTCCCCACCCCCCTGATCGCCCTGCGGCTCTGTGTGTGACAGGGTGCGCCGCCCCAACCCTCCCACCCCACAGGCCCTGCTCTGTATGTGACGGGGTAGAGCCATAACCTCCCCTCGGCCCTGCCCTGAGTGTGAGAGTGGCGGCGCCCCAAACCCCTGATTGGTCCTGCTCTGTGGGTGATAGAGGGCGGTGCCCCAACCCCCTGATCTGCCCTGCTCTGTGTGTGACAGGGGGCGGTGCCCCAACTCCCCTATCGGCCCTACTCTGTGCGTGACAGAGGGGAGCTTCCCAACCCCCTGACTGACCCTGCTCTGTGGATACAGGGGGGAGCTCCCCAACCCCCTGATTGGCCCTGCTCTGTGCCTGACAGGGGGCAACGTCCCAACCCCCTGATTGGCCCTGCCCTCTGCGTGACAGGGGGTGGCGCTGCGACCTCCCCATGGACCCTGCCTTGAGTGTGATGGGGCGGTGCCCTAACCCCCCAATCGGCCCTACCCTGAGCGTGACTGAGGGTGGCATCGCAACCTCCCAATCTGCCCTGCTCTGTGCCTGACCAGGGGCTGCATCCTAGGGATTGGGCCTGCCCTCTGCCACCAGGGAGCAGGCCTAAGCCAGCAGGGCATTATCTCCCAAGGGGTCCCAGACTGCGAGAGGGCACAGGCCGGGCTGAGGGACCCCCCCACCTCCCCACCGAGTGCACAAATTTTTGTGCACCGGACCTCTAGTTCAAAATAAAGTGGAGAAGTGAAGGAGGAAGAGAAGAAGTAGAAATAATCAAATTGTGTTCTAAGGTTCATCAATTACTTAAAAATTTATCAACAAAAGGAGCATATTTTTTCTTGGCCATTTGGTTTTTATTTACGACTGCAGTCTGATAGGATGGAAGGGAAAAGTGCAGTGGATGTGTGCAATCTTTGATTGATATTCTGTGTAACAGTTGAACTATAGAGGCTATTGCAAAGCACTGCCCAGCACTTTGGGGCTTTACAAAAGCAAAACAAGAATATATGAATTATTGCAGAGTTTCCTAGAGCAAAACACACCAGAGTCCAACATAAGTAAACCATGGTTCCATGACTTCCATTCTACAGAAAGAGATTTAGATTGTGATGTATAGGAAAGAAAATGTCTTAGATATACTCACCTACACAGTCATCCATAGGGTACCATAAGATGAAGTCAAGTGGGGGATCAATAATGATGGGCATTCAGAGACAGTTTGACAGATATCTAGGTATTGTAGTATAGCCTGTCATCTGTGGTTCTGCTGGGAAAGACCGTAACCCATTTTCAGTGTTATCTTCTATGTGTTTCTTAGGTAACATTTTTTTTTTTTTTTTTTTTTAGGATGCTGACTTTGATCGGTATTTCTCCTTCCAACATTCATTGACTCTCTGCTACATGGACCAATTCATATATCATACACTGTCAGCTCACCCATCTTTAGTAACACACACACACACACACACACACACACACACGAGCGAGATTTTAAAGCTTAAACTCCTTAATTGTGGGGGCTTGACGTGTGCATAATCTGAAGGGGGAGGCCTGCAGGCTGGAGACAGGAAAGAGTTGCAGCTTAAGTCCAAAGGCAGGACTCACTTCATTCACTAATTAAACATGTTATGATGATATATCATTTACTAACAATTTCAATTTTTAATTACAAAATGAAAGAAACTATATCAAATGCAAATTGCTTAACTAGGTGACTGGCATTATGTATCATTTGTTTGGAGAAGAAGGAATTGAAACAGGTAGTAAAATGAGAGTTTTAAAGGTCCAATATTTTCTGTTATTTGATAAACTTTATCTTCATATATTATACACAATTAAAATTCAGATATGTTTTAATATTATTACTCTAACAAATAATTTATTTTTTGTTATATATTTACATCATATATCTTAACATTACACTTTTTCATTGAAAAATAAATTATAACTGGCAAGATACCAAGACATTTAAAATAACATTTACAAATACATTAACTTCTGCTCCAGGATTATTTATTTGCTAAATGATAAGCAACATTTAATAATATGCAAATTAAGCAGCCCTGAAGAATAGGTATCTATAGAATGAAGTACTCAGACTTTGCTATTTAAAAAATAGTTTTAAAATTCATTTCACGAGTTTATTAAGTTTTTGACCTTGGAAAAATTACTTTGCTTGAATAATCTTTGATTTCCTGATTTTAAGATTAAAATAATAGTGTCAGCTAGTATAATCGATATAAGGATTATATGAAAAAATCACTTGGGTGCTAATAATGGTAGTGAACACTAAATAGATCAATTACTAATTTTATTTAGATCAATAATTAAAAACATTCTTGAACCCAATTAATAAGTAAATAAAATCTCTCTCAATTGACATTCTTGATAATGAAGCCATCATATTGTTGAAGCAATTAAATTCAATTAATTATCCAGAACATATAAATATATTTAAGTAAAGAGTGAAGTTAATAATTTCTTTAAAAATATATTTACCTGAAAAAAGTAGAAGTGTAGAACAGGAATAAATTCTAAATAATTAGAGAATTTATTCTAAAAATTCTCAAATATCTACAAATATCAGTATCCATTAATTCAATTGAAACATTTTGTTGGAAATCATCATCTATAAATCCCCGGTTCCCTATTTACTCCCTATTTGGCCTGTAATTACAGTGAGGGCACTTTTAGAATACTCCTAGCTGGGTATCCCTATGAAATAATTGTACCGTATGGCATATAAAAGGTTTACCTTCAAACTGTTATTTTGGTTTCTTTAGCAACACAAATGCACCTGTTCTCAACACAATTAGGATGGGCCATATTGAAGGTAATCAAAACAAATAAGGAAAAATGGTTTGCTTGATTTCAAAAATAAGGCATAATGCCTAATCAGGCATTGGCAAAGCGTTGATAGTGATGCTACATGGAATTAGCATATTTAATGAAAATTGATTTTGTTTATGTACAGAGGTAATGGATGTGCTTGCATAATTTCTGGGCACTGGCTCTTAGTTATTAATTATTATTTTATAAATTACCTAAGACAATTTCAGCCAAAGGTAGCATCTGCTTGGCACTGAGATTCTACTTAGATTTAATTTTCCAGTTCAAGAGGAATAGCTATAGAGAGTCAAATAAACTGTTCAAGGTCACAAAATTAGTAATCTGCCTTCATTAGAGATCTGTAATCTAGTACAGCCCAGACAGTCAATTGCATTTTACCAGCAAAATGTATCCCTGTTTATTTGCTATAGGAGGCAAAAAATGAGAGAATAAAGAATTAAAATGAGATCTTTTTAAAAATAAAAATCATCCCTATCTCTCCAAAATTTCTACAAATATATTTATAATTGGCACATTAATGCTTTCTTGCAGTCATGTTCACTCACTATCTTTCTCACTTAATTCAGAAAACAATAAAAGTGCTTTGTAATGCTTGTGCCATCAAATTGTAAATAATCCCTTAAGTTTATTTTCAGACCTGAGAAACTTTATGCATGTGACTAAAATTGAATTTAACTTTTAAAATTTTGGTTAAAAAAATAAAAAAAATTTGGTTAAAAATTCAGCCTCTGAAAAACTCTTCAGAATTAGCTAATTTATGCATCATTGACATTTGCATAGCGTTTTCATTTTAAAATTCACTGTAACATTTAATTTCAATCCAAACTATAATTATAATATTTTGTTAACATTGTTACTTCACAAATAAGGAAATTGGTATGATGAGAGAACATTATAAAGTTCATACATTTAATAAGTGACGTGAAAGTTCTTTTGACTGGAATCCAGGAGGGCTACCCTGCTCTTTGCTCACTCTAACATTAAGCCCACTGTGAATATCAGAGTGGGGCTCAGTTAATATTGGGTGAAATGAATCAAATTGAATTATCTTCTCCTTTTATCAGACATTCCTTCCTCAGCCTACTTCCTTCTGCCAAGGTCAGAAATGTACCATGGAAACTGTCAGTGCTGCTCCATGAAGAGGGATGTGGACTGGATTAACTGGAAATATCAAGGAGAAACTGGTGGGGTCAAGCATAAATCACCATAATATTGACTGTCAGGAGGGAGTGGAAGGGGGCATGAGGATCAGAATAAGAAATCAGGAAGAAGAGATAAAGAAAGATAGGGAATCTAACGAACAAAATGAAATGACCAACAAAATAGGAGCATGGAGGCATGGAACAGACTGACATACCTCAATGTGGGGGATGGGAGGATGAAAAGAGATAAACCAAAGAACTTATATACTTACTAGAGGCCTGGTGCACAAATTCGTGCACTGGTGGGATCCAGTTGGCCAGCCCTGATGGAGGCTGATCCGGGGCAGGGCCAAAGTGAGGGGCCATGGTTGTTTTGGTCATTCCAGTCATTCTGCCATTCGGTTGCTAAGCTTTTATGATATAAGATATGCATAGCCCATGGACAGAGATAATAATGTGGTGAAAACCTGGGGGGGTTGGGGGGAGGCAAGGCAGGGACTAGGAAGAGAGAAGTAAAGGAGACATCTGTAATACTATCAACAATAAAAATATATTTTAAAAAGTTAGGGATTGTCTTGGCAATGTAGTTTTGACAATTGCATGTTGTAGCAATGATTAGATTAAACATATAAACTTGGTGGTATTCATTAAAAAAGAAGATGGAGACGGTGTAGAACTGAGGACCCAATATTTTGACTTTGGAAATTTGGTTTTGGTTTTACTGACCCTATCTGTCACAAAGGGCTCTCTCTGGCACCTAGTTGATAGAAGACATAAAACTTATCTATGCTTTACATCATTGTAACCTGAAAATATTTCCAACGTACAGGGACAGGCTGACTCCACAGTGCCACAGAAAGCTTTTACTAAAGTGGCAGTGACACCTAGCACTTATTAATGTAGGTCATGTGGACCTGTGTCCTTATACAAGATCTTAGGTTCTCAACAAAGAATGTACAGCAACATTCTTTGAAGACATCACACTAGATCTGTGGGCTGTAGGCCCCTCTGAATGTGTAGCGCCGGGGGGATGGACTCCTCTGTGCTGAGACAGGTCACAGACAGTGTACTCAAAATTGAGGGGTTGTGAGAGAAGAAATCTATTGCAAGCCCCATGGATGTTGCTTCTGTCAGAGAAAAAAAATTCCTTGTGAACCACCTATCCTTCCATTTCTTACAGAAAATGCAGCTCCATTATAATCTATGGAGCCAACCTCTTTAGGTAGGTGGAGGCCATTGGCTGAAATATCGTTATGCAGCACGTGACTGTAATGATTAAGTGCTGTATTAGTGTGCTATGTCTGCCATAACAAGGTGCCACAGACTGGGTAGCTTAAACAGCAGAACTTCGTTTATTCACAGTCTAGTAGAGGTTAGGAATTTAAGATAAGGTTTCAGCAGGATAGGATCTTCTGAGGCTTCTCATTGGCTTATAGATGCCATCTCCTCCATGCCTTCACATGGCCTTTGCTGTGTGTGCCTAAGTCCTAATTTCCTCTGCTTAAAGGGACATCAGTAATATTGGATTAGGGCCCACCTTACTGGCTTCATTTTACCCCTTTAAAGACCCTATCTCCAAATATAGTCATATTCTAAGGTAGTGGGGATTAGGAGTTCAACATAGGAATTTGGGGAGATAATTCAAGTTCATACAAATGCTAAGGCAAAATAAAGCAGATTTAGGGGATACATATAGTGAATACATTCTCAGATAGCAGGAGAATATACATTTTCCCTAGAGTGATAGTCTTTCAGTTCAAACCTAAATGGAATAAGGAAGCAAAACGTGTATTTCAGAGATGGAGGTATTTCAGGGTGGCAAAGGCTGTGTTACAGAAACCCAGGAGCATAGGTGAGAACAGTAGAATGGGACTAGAGAGATGGTGACAGATTAAATTATGTGGGACAGTGTATGTCATGGTAAGATCTCAGTTTTTAATGTATTTCTTTTAAGTTGATCAAAGCTATGTAAGTCAGAAGTTACATAACATGATGTAAATTCTTCTGCAATAAATAATAGGAAGTTCTAGGATCTAATATGAAGTCTGAAGATCTAAGAAATATTTAAGTTAGGTGTAAGGACAGCATCCATACAGCAACATTTAATGGAACACATAACTTTTATAGGTAAGGTGGAAAATTAGTGTCATTTTATAATATGAAATACCCCTTAGTGAAAATGTTGGAGATAAGAAAATGTGCCAAAAAGATTATCAAATCACTGCTTTGTAATACGTCACTGCTAGGCTTCACTTTCTTTTCATTAACTATCTAATTGGATACATACTGTGCAGTTGTAAAACTCGTCAGAATTTCATGTTCATTCTATGGAAAATTAGATATCCAGAGAAAGAGAAATTACAGAAAAGCATGTTTACACCCTGCTCCCTTATTAGAAAATGATTATTTGACAAACAAAGAACTGTGGCAGTGAAAACGCCAGAATACATCCACAGATGCAAAATAGCTTGATTACACTCTACTTCAATTGGGAGTCCAAAAACAGCTGATTCAGTGGGTGCTCCTTAAAGCCAGCTTCTGAAAATAATGTTGTGGATGATTCCATTTTCTAAGGAAGGGAATGTTTAAAGGAGATTAGAAAGGATCTAAAATTGTCACCTTTAGAAACCGAAATATACTCAGGACTAAAGACTTATTCTGGACAGCATTTAAGCAAATATTTTCTTTTCAATTTTAACACATTCTGAGCTTTATATTTTTTTAGGGGAAAATTACTTATTTTTTCTGAGTTTTCACTTTTCTCCTTAATTTTATCAGAAATAAAGCATAAAGGAAAATTGTGTCTCATTTTCCTTCAATAGAAAAACAGAGTTCTTCCCAAAGAAAATAAAACCATTTTATCTGCCCTCCCTGAAAAATTTAAATTTAAAGTCATTTATTACATGGGTTTTGATAGATGATAGATGATAGAGATAGAGATAGAGATAGAGACAGAGACAGAGATAGAGATGATATAGATAGAGATATAGATATATAGATGTAGTTTTGATAAACATAACTCATTCTTTCAAATAGAGTATTTTCTCCTGGAAAATTTTTCTTAGTCACTGCAATTATAGGTCTAAAATTGAACTAATGGTTTTGAAGAATCCTGTACTGAAACCTACAGCTAGATAAAAGTTTTGCAGAAAGACACACAATACTTCTATGCACACAATCAAAGGTTCACTATAGAAAAGCAAAGGTTCCACAATTGTAACATTGTTCTTTGTCTACTAATTATGTTCTTATATATTTCTAGTAGTTCAAAGAACTTTACTTAAACTTGTTTCATTACTTTTGTAAAAAATATATATATATATTATTGATTTTTTACAGAGAGGAAGGGAGAGGGATAGAGAGTTAGAAACATTGATGAGAGAGAAGCATCGATTAGCTGCTTCCTGCACACCCCCTACTGGGGATGTGCCTGCAACCAAGGTACATGCCCTTGACCGGAATCAAACCTGGGACCCTTAAGTCCCCAGGCCGACGCTCTATCCAGTGAGCCAAACCAGCTAAGGCTTCATTACGTTTTTTACCATATGTTTTATAAAACATATAAAATGTAAAATATTAGGTGTACTATATAATATATAGTACTAAAATGCTATACAAATATATATTGTATATAGATACAAATATTATATATAAATTTTAAGATTAATTCTGAAAATGTCAGATGTACATTAGAACTATAGGTCTACAATTTGAGGACCAAAAGTAGACAATACACTTTTTAGTTTATCTAATGAGTCTACAAAGAAAATATAAAAGTATATTTTACCCATGTTTAATGAAACCCAAGAACTAATATATAACTTTAACTTTTACAAATATTTAATCTTCCAGTGGTTTATATATGCCCTGGGTTATTAAAGAAAGTTATTCCTGTTAAGGTCTTTAAGATCAGGGAAGCTGCTCAGCTGGTGTGGCTCAGTGCTTGAGTGTTCACCTATGAACCAGGACTCAGTCTGCTATCCCCATCTGCACCAAAATATAAAATTCTCTAATCCATGGGGTGGGGGGAAGTGGTACATTGAAGAAACTAGTACCTTCTCTTCTGGCCTCTTTCTTGCATCACTGAAGTGAGTGAAGAAAAGTTTGGTTGTTGCTTTTAGTTTGCTCCTTGTCCTAATTGACCACCTTGAAACCTGCCAGCTCAGTGCATTCTGACACTTTCCGATGGATACAACCCATATGACAGATGATGGCAGCTTTAATCTGTGCTCCTACCAGTTATACATATTTTATAAAAAGCACTCAAATTCAATAATGAAAACCAGAACCATCCTAGAAAATAATCTATTTTTAGCACCTGGCATAACATATCAATTTTTGGTTTTGGTGTTTTTAAGAGTATAATAGAAAACACACATGTATTTTGACAATGTCTTCTGCACCACCACAATTAGAAATAAGTACTACTTTGGGGATTTAGATTTGAAGCAAAAATATAATTCCTTAGTGTGCCATGAATTATTTGTGTTTTGTTCAATGGTGTTTTCACAGATGTCATGGGCAGTTAGAATATCGCTAAATCTATCCTAAATTGTTCTTCCAGGTTCATAACCCACAGTCTGACAAATAGCTTGGAATGTTCTCTATAATTTCCTATTTCACTTTATGGTTATTGTAAATTCTCCAAAAGACTGTTCCATGTGTGCAACCTCGGGCAGGAAAATGAACGTAAAAGGCTTATACCTCTGCTCAGAAATTATCTGTCCACAGGCACAGGGGGAGAACATGTGAACAGGAGGTCATCAATGTTTCCAATATTTACCAGAAGCAAACAGTAAAAGGCTGGTCTATTGGAATTTGTTCTAATCATGATCTCTGAGTAATAAGAAAGTAGTAGAATCAACCACTTTGACCCCTATTACTAGTGCAGGCAAACAATTACAACAGAAAGATAGGAATACATTCCCTGACCTGAGGACTAAACATGTCAGCAAGGGGAGCTGGTTTAGGTATTTGGAATAAAACAATACCATGGTCACTTGTAATCTGCTCTCTAGGATAACTGAGTTTCAACCCCGCTTTATGTTGAAAACCCATCCACTTGGCTCCCCACCTGTGTTGTGAGGGATGATGCCGATTCCAGAGCCTGGCAGGAAAGTCACCGGGGTGCGGTAAGGAAAAGCTGAGTCACAAGGCCCTTCATTTTGAGCAGGTTTAATTACCAACCCCAACTACTCTTCTCCAAAGGAGTGGAGCTTGAGACAGTATATCAGATCCAATTGTCACTTGTTTGTTGAAGTGATGCCTCACCTATGAGGTTGTTTTTGAGGATAAGCATGTCATGGAAATTAAACCCCCTGGCCTCCTGATGGCCTATACACATACAGTTGCAATTTATGTTACCTACTTGCCCTGAAGTTTGTCATTATGTTTCATCTAAATACTGGCTCTATGAGGTAGGAACTATGAGCTTTTTATTTTTCCTTCTGGAACATTCAGGATTAAGAGTTGGTGAGTGGCTGTGTCTGATCAGAAGCAGATCTGTCGTGGAGTTCAATTACTAAATATCAATACTTAATTTATGCAATAGGCATTATATTAAAATTTTTCCAATGGAATAATTATTCTCAGTTTTTTAAAGACTGTAATATAAAGATAAAAAAATAGCTCACCTGGTGTGGCTCAATGGTTGAGCATAACCCTATGAACCAGGAAGTCATGGTTCAATTCCTAGTAAGGGCATATACCCAGGTTACAGGCTCGATCCCCATTGTGGGGCATGCAGGAGACAGCCAGTCAATGATTCTCTCTCATCATTGATGTTTCTATTTCTCACTCCCTCTTCCTTCCTCTCCGAAATTAATAAAAATGCATTAAAAAATAAAAATGAGATTTAATAGTAAAAAAGCCTGTTTCTTTTAACAGGACTCTCACATGTTAACATTTAACTAGTTGTTAAAGTAACTTTTAGTGAAGTTTTCTTTCCATTTTAAACACTTTTAGCTCTAAACAACTGCAAATATTGACATATCCAAGTGTTCGGATAATGAAAATCCCAATGGCTAACTAAACATTTCATTTTATTGACTATAAAGTTTATTTTCTTTAAAGAGCTCAGTTTGGTATCTGAAGATAAAACTGATAAACTTTGTGATGTGTAGTTCCCTTGGTAGCATTATTCTAGATATAACCGAATGGTTTTCATAATGTAGATTCTTCCTTTATTTTATTTATTGGCATTGTCTTATCTTACCATGTAATTTCAGTTTCACTTTTATTCATTTTATACGGGGATTTTTTAGAGGGAAAAAATGTCTGCCTATTTTAGTCAATTGGCTTTTGCTCAGATAGTGGCATATGTATGTGGGAGGATACTTGTTATGTAGAATGAATACAATCCATCATACCACATCCCGAAAAACAGCCTCATGATCACATGGGAAGGAATAGGGCAAAGAGAAAAGAACATCAAATAAGGAGGCAAACTTTAATTTAAAATTGTTCTGCAGGTGATGTATTGAGTTGAATTATCTTGAGAATATGCTGGATTGTTAAAAATCTTTAAAAGAAAATAGCAAGAATGTCATCAGTAGAGTCAGAAGTAGGATATGGACGAAAGAGGTCTTTAGATATTTAAATGTTACATTTTTTTCAGATTCGTTTACCCTTTGTTCATTCATTCATTAATATGCACATAATTTGCTAAATATTTGTTGAGTTGATATTCTACTTAATGATACAAGGTCCTGGAACATTCAAAGATCAAATTACATTTTTTCACTACTTAAAGGGTTCAGAAATAGGTTTTAAATTTAAAGTAAATTTGTCTAAAGATCTATTTATGCCAAGGCATATGCATAAAATGCAGGTAAGTATGAGGGTATATATAAGAAGAGAACAAAAATGTACTTTATCTCCATCTAGAAGAGCCATGGGTAATATGAAAGAAAGAAGGAAGAGAGTGTGTTAAGGACACTTCAAATATAAATCTGTTTCTCAAGAAATAAAGCAAGGGTTGAATAAATGAAAAGAAAGAGGATGGTGTCAAATACAGAAATCAGAGATGTCTGGCATGAGCTATTTATTGTGCATTGTCTTTGGAGCTGGAAATATAATGATTTATTAATGGTTCTGGTTCTGCTGTTATGAAGCACATAGTCGATAGGGATTGAACAGGGTAATCTCCACTTGCTCTTCCAGATCCACCAGCCACCTTCTCTGTTCCTTTCCATGCCCTGCGAAGCTTATTTCTATGGGCTTCATCATCCTGGCAACACTTCCCTCTGGCTTATAATTAGATTTGGTTAATGGGAAGCCCTGGGAGGAGAGTGGAGTGTGTATGGAAAGGAAGATCAAGGCCTGATGGCCCACATCCCAACCCCTGATGCCTCTGTACCAGGTGAAATTTGGTTAGACTGCACTGCTCAGGTGGCAGCCATGGCCACCATAACTCTCATCACAAGCCTGTCTGATTGCATTCCAAGAGCTGGGACCAGTCCCAGGGTCTGGTAAGCATTCAGATGTCCTCACTGGCAGAAATCATAATGATTCCTTTCACATAAATCAGATCACAGTAATTCTGATCAAAAGGTTTAAATATTACCCATTTCAAACAGAGTAAAGCTCAAAAATCTCTATTATGAGAACATAGGCCCTTGAGTATCCATCCCATCTTTCCATCTTCCCAGCCCCTACAACACATATCACTACATCCCTGACTACGCCCTAACCCCTCTCCCCTGCTCTCACTTCACCTCTTGCATGTTTTGCTACTTCTCATTTGATACACTGCTCATGCTTCAGGACCTCTGTATGTAATATTCTTTTTGTTTGAAAAGCTTATCTTATTTATCCAAAGCTCAAGTGAGGCCCCTTCCTTCTGATCTCTGTCCAAATGCTGCTTCCCCAGAGAGGCTTCCCCTGACCATCCTATGCCAGTTACTTTCAATAATCATTATCCTTCCTATTTTCCTTCAAAGCACATAGCAACAGATTAAGTTTCATCTGTATATTGATTTGTTAGAATTTCTTCTATTTTCTCTGGCTAGAAGATACATGAAGGAGAAGCATGTTTTTGTTTCACCATTATTATGAATCATACTCATATTTGTTGAAAGAATAAAGAAGGGAATAACATTTCCATGACTTATTGAGTAGTGTTGGCTAGTGTATTTAACTCAGGGAAAAACTCATTTCCTGTTAGAATTACTTTTCATAATTTTTCAATAAAGAGATATTTCTGTTTACCAACATCTTACCTTACAACTACAAAAGTATAAAAATAAATAGTGAATCATATATAAGAGTTTAGGAAACTTATACCTTATTATATTATCAAATGGGTATTGAAGAAAAGTAAAAATGGAGGGGGAGGGGAAGACAATATTTTATTAGAATGATAAAAATTTTAAAAATCAAAGCCTGTACTTTTTTATTATATATATTTTTTAGATTTCAAATTTTTATTTGTATTTTGTTCTTTTATCAATCAGGGTTGATTTTACTTTATTTTTAATTTTTTTAAAATTCTCACCCAAGGATATTTTTCCACTGATTTTCAGAGAGAGGGAAAGACAGAGAGAAATATCAATGTGAGAGAAACACATTGCTTAGCTTAATTGGTTGCCTCCTTCATGCTTCCTGATCAAGGCCTGGCCCCAGGAGGAGTCTGCAACCCGAATCAAACCCGAGACCCTTCTGTCCATAGATCAACGCTCTACCCACTGAGCAAACAGGCTAGGGCAATCTGAGTTGATTTAAAAACAAAACAACGTATTTCTTGCCACAGCTTTACTTTTATTATTTTTAAATATAATAAAATTTCAATTATCAAGTTATTAATACTTCTGACTTACAACTACATTATTTTTTTTAAAGAAAGGAAAAACAAGAAAACGTATGCAAGATACATGTGAATATGGTTAAAAATGGTGTGTGCAAAAACTAAAATTTACTTAAATTTAGGATTTTATTTAATGAGCATATTCAGACCAATGCCTCTCTCCTATGTAATTTTATTTGAGAAAAAATAGAATTAACATAAATATATTTAAAATATGAATAATAAAAGTCTCACAGAATTTAGTTGCTTCATAAAGTACAGTAACTATAATTTTGTTGGCCATTTATATTATTTCAATTCATTTTTTGGATTTGATTTCCTGAAAGTAAATTTGTAATTAAACTGATTTTACACTTGGACAAGAATATAAGAACAAGAAAACTAGGAAATTATTGCTTTTCTTAAAAAACTAGAATAATAATTATGTTGTAAGCTTTACTAACTTCTTAGCTTAATTATGCTGCACTTTCTATAATAGGATGATAGCACTAACCAGCCATCAGTAGGGAATGTACTTTGAGCGGTTTTCTTCCAGTAATTAGTAAGAGGATTGAATATCCACTAAATAAAATTGGGGAATTTGTAAAGACCACTTAGGAGAATGTGTGCATGAGACACGCATAGTCTTTCTATAATCACTATGCTTAAACCTAATTAAACTCCAGAGAATTCAATTAAACTAAGGGAAAACAATAAAGTGATAAAATGATTTGCAGATGAGTTTGATACTTGTAATCCAATATTCTTAGAAATAAACCCTATGATTAAAGTTTTAGGAAGAGGTAAATGGACTACTTATAAAATGGCAAACTCTGAATTTTAAATTGAATCTAACTCTACCTACTAGATGAAATCATCAAGGACAACTTAAAAAAAGAATATTGACAAACACATTGGTTTCACTAGCTCAAAAAATTATATTTTTGCCTTCTTTTTACATTACTGTATAAATATATATATATATATCTTATGGTAATTTTTAATCTTTGCTATAGCAGCTTAAGATAAGGCAATCAATCTTAAGAAGATAACTGGAGCACATATAATAACATTTAGACTTATTAAAATTAATTGAAGAAGACCATTTAAATTAATTAATCAAATATTTTAGAAAGATCATAAAAAAACTAAAACATACTTTTTCTGAGATTATCTTTTGAAAACTAAAAGTGCATAGTACGTCTTCTTTTCATAATGATGACTTATCTCTAAATGTCTGGAGTCCTACCATCCCAAAAGAACTCAGCTTTGCCATTCAGGGGAAACAATCCAAAAGAAAAATAATACTAGAGTCCATCAATTAACTCAAATGCTTAACTTCTTTGCTTGGTATTGTTTCACCAATGTAAAGGATAAGTAGCAAATGGTGAGAAAAATTATGAAAAAAAAGTAATTATTGGTTTGTAAACAACCCAGGGATATAGAAATTATGAATAGATTTTTTTTAAATGTACTACCAATTTTATCTTATAGTTACCCCAAAATAAATTTTGAAACCATCATATTTTAATTTACTAGAAATTAATATATTTTGTAGCAACAATCAACTCAGAGCCAGAGAGTAGGGAGCCTGATTCCAGGGTGCGTCACCCAAGAACCACCCTCTGGTAATCCGCGACTCCTCAGGGGATGTCGGAGAGCCAGTTTCTGCCCAACATCCCATGCATGTATCCGATTTCCTTTGGTAAGATTATGGATTAAAATTTAACTTCAAAATATACTATATCTTGAAAAGAAGAAATGAGGTAGAAGTTATCTTTCTAGTGTTGATGCTATTTATAGGCACTGATAGTTTTAAAATATAACAGTTGAGAAAGTTTGTGGCATCCTGATCTAGAAGCACAGTGTTTCAGAACATAGATGTGCGGATTAGTTGTAATTGCAACAGTGACTTTCTGTTCTATATTGCAGGTATCACCATGTGTCCTTGAACTAAACAGTCCAAAATATAAGCCAGCCTTCTCCTCAGACCTTCAACCAAACTTTAACTACTTAATCCCCTCTTTAAATTACTCCCTATTTACTTATAAATCTGTTTATATAGCCTGAACTGAACCTGATATAATAACTAAATCCTTATGGTGAAGACCATTAGTGTTTGCTCAGCACTCACCACGCACACTCACACTCATGATCATAAACATAGGAAGAGATTCTAATTAGTTCTTTTGTGCCTCATAATTTAATACTAATGAAAAAGTAGTGGACTCATTTGAATTAAAATGCTTATTGCCCTAATAGTAAGAAAATGTTATATGCATACTTGATTCAAGAGAACAAAAATATTTAGAAATATATAGGTAAATAGCAGTTAAAAATCCTATATGTTTGAAAGTGGTTGATTCTGGAAACAGGAAGTAAGAGAGGCATTGGGAGCTTTATATGAATCTTTAGTAATATTAAATAAAAAATTAGAAAATAAATAGCAGATAGATATTGAAATTAGTAGACATATTGTAATAGCAAAACTTATTGTGTTTAAATGCATGTAGTATTGTGCAATTACAGATAGTAGCTTATTGAGTTAGTACTCTATAATGGTAAATTTTTCAATATATATTTAAATGCAGAGATGTTACATGTAAATCCACTTATAGTATAGTTTTGTATATAGTCATAAAGTGACTGCTTTCTAATCTATTACAGGTTAAAATTATATGTAATTAGTTTATTAAAAATCATTAACTTAGGTATTATAAATCTAGACTTAATATGAAACTTATACTGGATTTTTGTATAAAACAGAAGTCAAATGTATAAACTGTTGAGAGCAAAGACCATTTTAAAAACATGCCTTTTATGTTTTTCACATTGTGGGTTTGAAGTTCCATACTATTTTATGAAGTAAAGAAAGCAAAATGAAAGGATTTAAATTCTAAAGCAGAGGAGCAGTAGCCTATTGATTTTCATTTTAAATAAAGAACTTGAGCCTCAAAGACATCAGCCAATTCCTTTATTTTATCTTCTTTTTGAGTTTAAATTAGTAATTTGGGGAAAAAAGGTTTTTGTCTATTTGGAAAGTAACAAAAAGATAGCAATCTTCTTATTTAAAAATAAAAAACTTCCTCTACTTTCCCTTAAGATATGTGATTACAGACGCCAAAAATACACTTACTATATTCATATGACTCCAATCACAGTTGACCAAATTTATTACTTACCTATTGTCAGCTATATTAAATATCATATTTTCATTGATTAGTTTTATTTTAAGTATTTTTCTAAATTGATGCATAATTTATTGGATCTAGAAAATTTATTATTTTTAAATATGTAATATTCTATGCTGATAAGAAGAGTAAGTGAATTACATAACCACATGAATTTGGGTAACTACTAGAAGTCCATGACATACAGCTTTAGGACTATTAATATCTCTTTATTCTTCAAGGCATTTGATATGTCACAGCTTGAAAAATTTTGAATTAACTGTAAGAAAGTGAAATACATGCTATGCGGTTAGATGTGAAGAAGATAAATATAATCATGGCATCTGGATACCAGTGGGAAATCATTCCATTATGACTCTTGACTGAGATTAATTGACTGACTGTGTGAGTCTGGGGATACTTAACAAATTAAGTTCCTGGGAATGAATGAACTTCATAACCTTACTATTGGTGACTGTTTTGTTTGTTTTTGTAAAGAAAATATAAATATCTAAAAAATTAGTTGCAAAATCTATCTGTAATGGTGTAAAAATAATAATAGGATTATAGGTATTATTTTTATTGCTCAAACTCTACTCAGTTTTACTGCCTCTCCCATAAACATAGTTGTTGTTGTTGTTTTTCCACAAAATAGATTAGCACATTAAAAATCATGTCCATTAATGTTATACTGGTAAGTAGTTTATACTAATTGTTAAATATGTTCATATCCTTATATACATAAAATGAGTAATTTCTTATTTGCAACATTCCAGTCTCAAGGTAACGATAATTGTGTTATTATTGAAATTTTGACTGCATTTTAAAGTCATGTCAACATCCCCATCAAATAATTTCATAAATTTGCTAGAAATCTGGTAATGGAGCATGGAGAGATTGAGTGACAATTCCTGCAGAAGACCATTTAAAAATTTTAAAAATATTGAAAACTTATATTCGAAGGACCTAGAAAGTGAGTAAAGAAAGATTGCTGGTGTATCATGTAAGAGCTGTGAGTTTATGTCTGAGGTCTAGGCCAGTTTCCCCTAACATGGTAAACTATAATGTTATCAGTTCTGGTTTAGAGCAACTAAGACACTGGAAATTTAAAGGGAACTTTCTGGAAATGAGATCCATAGTTTGAGATCTAAAATATGAGTATAAACTCTATTCTAATCCCTGATTGAAAATTGAGTTTTGCATGCTATGGGGACCCAGACAGCCTTCTGAAAAAGTAAACAGAAACCCATACATAGCTAAGTGGCTGGAAGTAGGAGCCTTCCTTGATTGAGATGTCAAATATATTTCCTCGGTTCTTATAAAGGACCTGGAAATTCCCAGTTGGTGAGGCTCAGTGGTTGAGCATTGATCTATAAACCAAGAGGTCACCAGTTCGATTCCCAGTCAGGGCACATGCCTGGGTTGCAGGCTTGATCCCCAGTGGGGGCATTCAGGAGGCAGCCAATGGAGGCTTCTCTCTCATCCATGTTTCTATCTCTTCCTCTCTCTTCCTCTCTCTCCAAAATCAATAGAATAAAAAATAAAAAAAAAGGACCTGGAAATATAGGGAGGACAATGTAATAAAAGAAATAAAGACAGAGTCTAAAAGCCTTGAAGTTTGTCCAAATCTTTAACTTACAAGTAAACTGAGACATAACAAGAGAGAGCCCCAAATAGAAAACCCTGAAAAGAGATTAAATTAGAGACATCATTCCTGCATAAATAGATTTGTGTAGTTTGAGATCATTCAAGGTCAACGTCTAATATGCCAATAAATCAACAATCCATAAGAAAATAAAATCACAGAGCCATTGACATAGTATTTATAAGTTCTAGTTTTCAACCAAAAATTGAAAAGACAGAGGATATTATCATTTATAATCAAGGGGGAAAAAAAGTCATTTGACAGAGATTCCATGTTTTTCAGATTTTAGAGTTATAGGTATTTATAAAATTTTCAAAGAACTTAAAAGATGAAATAATGAAAGAAGAGATGACATTTATATTAGTTTTCTATTGCTGCTATAACAAATACTACAGATTCAGTGACTTAAGAAATGTTTTTTATCTTACAGTTTTGGAAATTAGAAGTCTAAAGTCAGTTTATTGGGATAAAATCAGTTGTAAAGAGGACTGGTTCCTTTGAATGTCACAGGGACATTCGGTCCTTGCCTCTTCCACTTCTAGAGGCTCCCAGGATTTCTTGGCTCTCAGCCATATCACTGCAATCTCTGCTTCCGAGGTCACCTCACCTTCTCCTCTACTGTGCCAAATCTCTGTACACTTCCCTACAATAAGGAGACTGATGATTATACTTATGGCGTACACACATCATCTAGAAAACTCTCCAGTTCAAAATCCTTAACTAAATCACTAATCAAACTTTCTTTACCCACATAATGTAATATTCCCAAATTCTGGAAATTAGGATATGGAAATCTTGGGAGCCAATATAAAGTTCATGACAAAGTTTAACAGGAAACATAAATAGATACCAATGAAAATGATAGAGCTGAAAATTAAAAGTATTATTTTATTCCAGTTGCTATTACAATATACCAATTTCCATCATTATTCTTTGTGACACAAAGATCTATATGAGTGATCAGCTTCATATTTCATTTTTCCATCTAATTTTTTAAAAGATAGATTGTCCTTTTTAGGGGTGCACAAGAAATGGAGCAGAAAGTACAGAGAGTTTCCAAGTTTCCATGTAAGCCCTGCCCTTCCACATATACAACTTCCCCCATTACTAACATCACACACAAGAATGTACATTGGTTACAATTAATGAACCTACATTGATGGATCATTATCACGCAAAGCCCATCGCTTACATGCAGGTTCTCTCTTGGTATTGTCAATTTTATGATTTTGACAAATGTACAATGACATATATCCACCATTACTGTGTCACACAGAATAGTTTTACTGCCCTAGAAATTCTCTGTGCTCTGCTGATTTATCCCTTCCTCCCCCACAACTCCTGCCAACTATTGAACATTTTACTGTCTCCATAGTTTGTCTTTTCTAGAATGTAATATAATTAGAATCATATGTAGCCTTTCAGATTCACTTCTTTCACTTCTTAGCCCTATGTATTTAAGTTTCCTCCATCCTATTCAAGGCTTAATAACCCGTTTCTTATTAGGGCCAAATCATATTTCATCGTCTCATTGTGCCACAGTTTAATTATCCATTCACCTAGTAAAGGACAACTTGGTTGTTACCAAGTTTTGGTAATGGCAAGCAGAGCTGCCATGATTCTGAAATCAATTCTGCTACGACTTTCCCCCTGAAACCATCAAGAAATTAACTCTCTGACACCAGCCGAGTATCCTATAATTCAACTCAGTTCTGACACTGTCACCTGGAGAGTAGCATCACGCCCCACACATGAAAGGCTCGATCTTACATACTGACTCCTCCACAATTCACTCTGATTTTAGGTCCAGTTTGTCACCTGTGCTTCTGACTAACCAGCTATAGATCAGGGGTCCCAAACACCTCTCCTTGAATTTGATTAATTTGCTTGAATGGCTCACAGACCGCACAGAAACATTTCACTTACTAAATTTACCAGTTTATAACAAAGGATATTAAAGAATACAAATCCAACAGCCAAATGAAATGTCTCCTGAATGCTGAGCTCCTGTCGCTATGGAGTTTGGGGTTTGGCACAGTGGCATGTGGATACATCTGATTCACCCGCCTGGCAGATCTCTGAACCTAGTTCTTTGTTGTTATTGTTATCGCTTTTATGGAGGTTTCCTTTCAGAGTCATAATTGAATAGTCATTGGCCATTGGTGGTCTATTCAACCTTCAGACCCTTTCCCCACCCTAGAGGTCAGTGGATAATAATCATGTAGGAGAAGAAAAACATTCCCATTTTCTCTTCTGGTTTCTTTGGCTTGCCTGATACTTAAGTTGACATAAGACAGACGAATGGGAGAAAAATAAGTTTAATTTAGTACGAATGAGAACTCATAGAAATATGAAACTCTAAAAAAGTGAACAAAGCAGGCAGCTTCTATACCCTTTAGACAAAGAAACAATAAATTTGTGAAGAATGGGCAGGCCAAAGGGATTTGGGCTTAGGGTAGTAAATTAGTAAGACATAATAGGTTTATTTATATAGCCTTCTTGGCCCTGAATTCTCTATGTCTATTGATAAGGTTGTCTTGTTTTTTCCTGGTATTTTTTTCCTGGGAGATTTCTTTACTACATTGAAGGAGGTAGAGGAGGGGCCAAGTGCCCTTGTTGCACTGGCTATTTCTTAAGTGACTTTAATTCAAAATAATAAATATGCTAAAGCGGTATATTTTGCTTGCCCCCCCCAGTCAATAAATACAGATGTTCAAATAGAAATATTTTGTTTACTAGCCATATGCCTGGTGTTTTGCATAACACTATTTTTCATAACAAACAACCTTTTAAGTTAGATATCATCATCATTTTGAAAGCTGGGAACTTGTTGAAAGTTTTTGAAAGGTTTCCAAGATCACTGACTCTAACACATTTCTTAGTCCCTCTTATGCCACTTCAATAATTGTATAAAAATTTAATGTAACTGCTCTAGTCAGCGGTTCTCAACCTGTGGGTCGCGACCCTTTGGCGGTCGAACGACCTTTTCACAGGGGTTGCCTAAGACCATCCTGCATATCAGATATTTACATTATGATTCATAACAGTAGCAACATTATAGTTATGAAGTATCAACGAAAATAATTTTATGGTTAGGTCACAACATGAGGAACTGTATTTAAAGGGCCAGTAGGTTGAGAACCATTGCCAGGCCCTAGCTGGTTTGGCTAAGTGAATAGAGCATTGGCCTGCAGACTTAAAGGTCCCAGGTTTGATTCCAGTCAAGGGCACATGCCTGGGTTGCGGGCTCAATCCCCAGTTGGGGGAGTGGGGGAGTGTGCAGAAGGCAGCCGATCAATGATTCTCTCTCATCATTAATGCTTTTATCTCTTTCTCCCTCTCCCTTCCTCTCTGAAATCAACAGAAATATATTTTAAAAAACTAAAAATGGAACTCCCATTTGGCCCAGTGATCCCACTTCTAGGAATATATCCCAAGAAACTAGAAACACCAATCAGAAAGGATACATGCACCCTTTTGTTCATAGCAGCACAATTTACCATAGCTAAGATATGGAAACAGCCTAAGTGCCCATCAGCAGATGAGTGGGTTAAAAAACTGTGGTACATCTACACAATGGAATACTACACTGCTATAAAAAAAAAAAAGGAATTATTACCATTTGCAACAGCATGGATGGAACTGGAGAGCATTATGCTAAGCGAAATAAGCCATTCAGAGAAAGATAAATACCACATGATCTCACTCATTTATGGGTTATAATGAACAACATAAACTGATGAACAAAAACAGATCCAGAGACAGGGAAGCATCGATCAGACCGTCAAACCTCAGAGGGAAGGTAAGGGAGGGCGTGAGTAAGGGGGAGAGATCAACCAAAGGACTTGTGTGCATACATATAAGCCTAACCATTGGACACAGACACCAGGGAGGTGAGGGTATGTGCTGGGGGGTGGAGATGCAATGGAGGGTTAAGGACACATATATAATACCTTAATCAATAAAGAATAAAATAAAAGAATGTAATTGCTTTTAAAATACACATGATATAACTCATGATTTCAAATTCATTTTTACCTTCACATGAGGCATCTGGGTTTCTGGGCACTTATTCTAGTAATGATTCTACTGCTCAAAATATTTAAAGCTCCTCATTGCATTTGGGCACGCTTAGCATTATTATTTCAAAGATAAATTGCTAGCAAATATATTCTTTAAGAATTATTCTGCTGTGAGGAAGATCTAAAAGCACTTAGAAAGTAATATAATTATGGAGTTTTAAAATAATACAAAAAATATATTGAAAATATTAAAATATTTGGATATATTTATGTATTTTTGCTTACAAATATGTTTTCTTTAATGCAGCCATTATGAGAAGTATTATGCATTTTAGTGATGCTCCTTTGCTTAAATATGTTTGCTAATTATCTTTTGAAATTGTCTATTCTGATAGTTTACTAGCTATAAAAATTATTAATAAATTTGTATTAACATACCATATTTGATTTTAAAAGGTGTATATTCTAAATTACAAATAAGCACTTCTATAATTAGCCATGCCTTTATCTGCTATTTATGTACTAGAGTGAACTGTGCAAAATGCAATACAGTTGGGTATCAGAAACTAATTGGTTTTATTTACCAATTTGGAGCTAGTAAGTCACTGACTATCCTCCTGTGTACTGTTGAGTAAATGAGTTCCCAACTGGTTGCTGTTTAAAAGGAATGGTTGCAGGCTTCACGTGGTGATTCTAAAACTTTTTCTCCTGCTGAGATACTACCAACAGACTTAGAACCGGAAGGAGTGAAAGTCTCACAAGTTCTGAGGAATCTGTTCTTCCTGCTTTTTAAAAAGGTATTTGGTCTATTCCATGAAGGCAGAGGAGAAATGAATAATTGTAATATTATATACTTTTGAGGAAGGGAGAACTAATTAAAATAACATTAACAACAATAACTACCTTTTTAAAAGGGTTTACTGTATTTGTGCATGTTAAGAGATTTTACCTAATTCTTTCCTTGTACAATCATCTTCTGTGATTCTTTCTTTTCTATTTTAATGATAGTAATAATGAGACTCAGGTTAAGCTTATTGCCCAAGTTTATGTAGCTAACAAATGGGGATCCAATACTCAGACCTCCATCTCTATGTATCCAAATCCAAGAAAAAAAAAAAGATGCTTAAATTGCTTTAATCTATAATTCCCCAAGTTACTAAACTATGAATAATAATAATCTATATTAACATCATGTACAGGTAGTGTTCATTGAATGTCCTTGAGGAAATTTAAATTTCTATTTACTTACTCTGAGGGCAAATAAACAAAGTAGGCTACATTAACTTAGGTGGCCAAGGTCATAGATAAAGTTAGAAGCAGAAATGCATGGTACAGTGCCTAGAACATAGTAGGCATTCAGAATATTTGCTTTTATCTTTCTTTTTATTTTTTTAATCCTCAATGTAACACCTTTCTGCTATAGCACAACTCTTTCTTAAATGAACTATTAGTACTAAAGAACTAGTAATAAATTAGCTGCATAACAAGGAAAGGGGACTTAACTATCATTTAGGATCTTATTATTTGCTGGAGTACTTGTCTGTATCCCCTCATAGATATTACCTCATTCAGTTTTGTAAATAATCCTACAGAATAGGCATTATTTGCTCTCTTTTTACAGATAAGAAGACTGAAGCTGAAAGATGTCTTTTTTAAAATAAGTAATTTATAAATGAAACATTTCTTCATTTGAACCCAGGTTTGACTGAGTTCATTCTCTAATGAAAGAGAGTTACAGATAAAAAGTGAGTTTGAAAGCAAGAGCAGAAACAAGGAGAAAAGCAGTAGGGTTTTCTCTCTAAATAGGTGATTTCCAGTTTATAGATAAAACACCAAAGTGAATTAAGAGCAATTAACCTCTCAGCAGATACCGACAATTGCAAGGGTTGTTAATACAGAGGGCACACTGGGACATTATATGGAAAATTCATGAGGTTTTTAGATCCTTGAGATTGAGTCAAGTAAATTTAAAATTTAGAAAGTGAATATCAAAAAGCATACTAATGCTTATTATATGATATCCTTCAGTAGAATGTAAGGTACTTGTGGAAAGTAAGCAAGTCTATCTAATTAGTTGATATTTCCCCACTTCTTAGTACAGTGCCTAAGAATTACTAGATATTCAAAATACCTGTTCTTGTTGTATTTTTTTTCTTAATGTACAGAACTTTTCTTGTTATTTTTGCTCATATATATTTTTGTTAACACTTGAGTAATATAAGAGTAATATGATGATATCTTAATGATACTAAAAACAATTATATAATTTATATCTTTCTTCCACACATATACTGGTTGCTGATTAAGACCCTATATGATATTTTAAAGTTCTATGATTCAAAGAAAAAATATATGTTTGCATAGTAAATATCTATCTTTTGATTTAGATTTTCATACCAAAGAGAGTAGTCTCCAAAAATCTCAACCAATTGATACATAACATCCTGCATTACAGATAGGACTCTGAAGGGACAAGAAAAGCTCATTCAACCAGATTTCCATTAGAAGGCTAATTAGCAAAAATAGATTCCTCAAACATGAATATAAATCACGTTTACAAGTCATTTTATGACAAAAATAATTTTAAAATTCACTCTTTGGAACTCAGAGACATAATTCACAATGCTACTCTTTATGGTGTGATAAGAGGCTCTCTTTACCAACGTTATTCAGGCTCCTCTGAGCCCTCTTCTTACTAGTAAGTAGGCCTCCACCTTGGGCCCCAGTCACAGCCAGGCCTGCATAGCTTCGTTTTAGCAAGAATCTTACTAAGTCAGGTTAGAGAGAATCCCTCACCCTTGATACCTGATCACTCTAAGATGCCCTCAACAAGAAGCCTGTGAGGTCAATTTAGCAAGAATTCTCCCTATTCCAGATGTCTCTCACCTCTGAGTAATCTAACCACTGATCTCTGAGCATGCTCCCTGGACACAAATCCTCACTTGTTCTTGTTCTATTTAAATTGGGCCCAATCTGTCTCCGTATTACAAAAGTCTTGACACCTATTGCAATAGTTATGAATAAAATCTTCCTTACTAGTTTTCACAAGTGAGAGAATATTTTTCTTAGAGGTATTAATGTTATTAGGCAAGTACAAACATAGAGGCTGAATGGTTCTGGAAAAACATTAGGCAAGTTTTTAGAATGATAATACAGATGATACAGGGTAAACATATTAAAATAACAATTAAATTGAGTTCAAAATTAATAAAACTAACCCGTGTGAACCTGAAGAGTTATGACTAGAACTCATTGGCAGAGAATGGGAGTAAATGATAGAAAATATTTGGCTATGTAAGTTGTATTAAGTAAATACATAATTAATGGAAGTATTGCATGAGGAGTAACCTAAGTGGTTACTGATTTAGAGTAATCAATGTTTTAAAAAATGACAATGTAAAAAGAAAATTAGGAAGATAATTATTTTGTGATGCTAATTTCTTGTTCCTCTCCAAATTCATTTATATTTGAGGAATCACATACTTATTTTAGAAGATATGTCAATTCTAGATAAATGGAGTGTCTGACCACCTATGACAGTCCCCATCTTTCCCAACCGAGGTGAGTAATCAGAAAGAAATTATACTCTTTACATCTTAATCATTTGCATGAATACTTAGAATTTGATAGGAAGACTCATCTTAGATTTTATATGGCAAATAACTAAATTTTTATTCTCAATTCTTTCATAAGCTATTTTTTCTGATATCTTCAATTATTCTATCTTGTTTCCACAGAATTAAAAAAAAACACACTAATGCTATAATTTGAAGTTTTAAATACACTAATTAACACATTTCTCTTTTTGGAAAGATAGAATGTAAATCCATAATAGTCAGGTCAGTTTGGACAATCCTTAAGAATGTGCCTGAATAGAGTTTACCTGGAAGGACAGTGCTTTTCACATATTCTAAAAGGTATCCATGTTGTAAAATTGGACAGTATGCATATACAATAAGTTTCATTCCCCAACTCAGTGGATTTTAAATATTTTCTTCATCCTTAAATGAGGATACAGTATTAAGCAGGGTGAAAATAGTGTTTCATCTTCCATTTGGAAGTCTTAAATAGAATTTTTAATTACAATCTGGGACTGCATATTTTTTCTGTAGAAAAAGAATAAACAAGTCATACAAATCATCTACAAAAACAGCAAGATCCCTATACATGTTTTATGTCCAATGATAACGTGTCTGATTTCTAAAACAAAACTGTAAGTGTATACTAAAAGATATACAGAATAAATGGCATCCTAATGAGATTTGCTTCACATTAGTTCAGCGGTTCTCAACCTGTGGGTCGCGACCATCGGAAAACACATATAGCATATCAGATATTTACATTACGATTCATAACTAGCAAAATTACAGTTATAAAGTAGCAACAAAAATAATTTTATGGTTGGGGGTCACCACAACATGAGGAACTGTAGTAAAGGGTCACAACATTAGGAAGGTTGAGAAATTAGTTACTTTCTGGTGTAGATGGTGTCATAGTAGGTATAAATGAGCTATGAGTAAAAATAGTTGAAAATAGGTGATAACCACACGATATTTTTAACTATATTATTGCCTTCATTTTTTATTTTGTGAAAAAGTTAAATGATATCTAAATGGTATTTGATGTTTTCATGGCATGGTTTCTTCTCTTTTTGGTAAATCAGATTTAAAAATTATTCTCTCAAAGTTGGATTTCCCCCCCACAAATCTTTCGAATTTATCATTTCTTTCAGACTCCACTACACTAAAGCATTCAACAGTCCCTGCTTTTCTATCTTGTGCACTGCTTCCACACTCACACATAGACATCCTGAATTCCAATTAATTTAATTGATTCAGGAGCTCTTGGGATACGAGGACATTTCTCTTGGTACACAAGGACTGACTCTTCCTATCTCCTTATGATGCTGGGCATTCCTTCACTCAACAGACCCCAGTCCACTAACCTCACTATAGTCCCAACCCCCTGCCTGGTACTCACTGCAATGCTTTAAATATACCCTCTTCCTGACTTCAATTTATTTCCTTAGTCAACATAGAATTGTTACTCTATTTTTCCTTAGAATAATAAGTAGAATCATATCTTCATTTCTCCTTCATAGCAATTTGAATATTTCCTGTCTTGGAAAATTTTAAAAATTTATTATAATTATCTATGTATTTATTCATCTGTATAAACTGTTAGTTTTTAGTTCAATAATGTATCCGGTTGGAACTATCTGTATCTTGCAGATAGTATGGGCACTCAATAAATATAACTGTAATTAAAACATTAATGAAAGCCTTTCATTCAAAGGTTGCATTGAGCCAAGATGATGTTATATCAAAAAATGCAATTACATTTCAACTATGAAGTAGCCATAATTGTTTTTATAAATTTATTTTGTATACTGCTAGAGATTATTTATGTCAATATATTACATAATCGTATTTATTTATTCATTAATTCAAAAAAAATAGGCCATTCTGGAAAATAAACTACAAGGCAGTATTTAACTTATGAACTTGCATGGTAGTTCCTTGTGTTGCATGTTCATGAACTTGCAAATTCATGAATTTTCAAGGACATGTGATGGCATGCTGTATAATACAGTTAATTCACAAACAAACTAAACTTATGGAGTTATATTTGCTGGGGCATGAGAAGTGCTAGGAAGTAAAATGAAATGTTGTGAACAGATGGGTGATTGTTTTTTAAAAGAAGTTCTGCTATATTTATTGGTGGAAATGGAAGATTTTCTGACAAAGTAGAATTCGAACAGAGCCATGGATTTAAGTGAGGTTGCAGGCCACGTCAGTATAGGAAGAATTGTCTGGAACCAAGGGTTTCCATTACAAAGGAGTGAGGTTGAGAGCTTAAAGGAAGAGCTAGGAGGCAATATGGCTAAAGTGGGGACAGGTAAGTCTCTATGACAGTTTGCCTGTTTTCATAATTTGTGCTTAAAAAAAAAAGAACAAACAACCAATGAAAAAAAGAGCCCTGAATCTATGTTATAGACCATTATCTCCACTCTACATCATTTCCACAAACATGTTTGATTTTTTCCCCCCTTACTATTAGTCATAGGAATAAAGAATAAATGTAACAGAAGCTTTTTATTCTTCAATTAGTGAGACACCATTAACAGCCCTCGTGAATTTGCCTGCTGGGATAATGTGCTACCACTGTGAGTGTCTTTTTAGTTTCTAGGATGTTTGGTAAATGTCTAAGTTGACACGGTAACATTTGTCCTATGATTAATTTTAATGAGTCCTGGTTTCCTTCTGTGACATTTCATATGCATTTAATTGGTATTGATCTGTCAAAAATGTTTCACACTGCCTGGGAAATACATTTTCCTTCTTGTATACGTATTGCATATATTTGGAATTTTAAAAATGCACCCATATGGTTTAAAATAATGTTAAATCCCCAAATAAGACAACAAAGTTAAAACTAAATGATAATTTTGGGGGAAATTGTATGACTTGCACATTCAAGAAATAGCAATACTCTGCCTAGCTGATTTGGCTCAGTGGATAGAGCGTCCACCTGTGGACTGAAGGTTCTTGGGTTCAATTCCAGTCAAGGACACGTACCTTGGTTGCAGGCTCCTCCCAGACAGAGGTCCTGGTTGGGGCACGTGCAGGAGGCAACCAATCGATGTGTTTCTCTCACATTGATATTTCTCCTTTCCCTTTCTCTTCCACTTTCTCTAAAAATCAATGGAAAAATATCCTTGGGTGAGTATTTTTGAAAAAAGAAGAAGAAATAGCAATGCTCTAAATAGAAATGGTATATCCTTGGGTGTTTCACTTTTACCTTAAATTATCGCATGTAAAAATAATGAATCATTTTATAAAACCATTTGGCAATTTCCTATGGAGTTAAACATGGCTTTAGCATTAATCATCAATCTTACTGGCTACTCAAGTTCATACAAAACTTAGACTTTGATGTTTATAATACCCATGTAATAATCGCCAATCCTTTCAACTGTGTATGGGTAACCAAATGGTGATTCATGCAATTGAATACTACTCAGTAATACAAAAGAATCAACTTTGAGGATGACTCTCAGATGAAATAAACTAAGTAAAGGGAGTCAAACATAAAATACTACATAACCCAGGATTATATTCCTATGAATTTCTTGCAAAAGCAAAACTAGGGACAAAAAAACTGATCAGCAGTTGAGAGGAACTGGGGATGGGAGAAGAGTTTGTGTGCAAAGGAACACAAACAGACTTTTAAATTGATTCAGGTTATAGGTTGTGATTGTGTTTGTGGATATATGAATATACTAGAGGTCTGATGCATGAAATTCATGCAAGGGGCTCAGCCCTCGCAGCCGCGGCTGTCTCGGGCCCTCACAGCCCTGGTTTCGTCCGGAAGGTCATCCGGACAGTCGTCCAAATGGTTGTTCTGCTGTTTGGTCTAATTAACATATTAGCTCTTTATTATATAGCATGTGTTTGCCAAAACTCATAGACATGCACATCAAAATGTTGAATTTTATTGTATGTAAGTTATTTTAAATGCTTCCCCCCATCACACACAAACACACACACACACACACACACACACACACACACACACACACAAGACCACAAGGAAAGTATAAGAATATTTTTAAGGGATCAAGTCCTGACCAATAATGAGCTGAAAATCTGGTTCAAACAGAACATAATTACTACTAACTACAATCTAGTAGGAAATAGGAATATGGTAGATTACTGACCACCAAGCTCAGTTTTCTTTTCTACTTGCACACTAATTAAACTCCATTTCTAGGTTCCCACAACATTTGATCTGGCTGTATATTGAGTTGAACCCAGTGGAATAAGAGTTGGGGAGATGCATGGGTTCCCCAGGTTTGGCACACTTCCAAGCTCTTTCTCCTTCTGCTGTCTTGACTAAGAGCACAGCTTTCAGTCATCCTGCTTCAAAATCTTGACTATTGTAAATAACACTGTGAGGACCATTTTTTTTTCATGACTGATTAACTAATAAGCTAAATATAGTTGAATCGCTAGAAAATTTTCTATATTTTTGCCTAATAATTTATTCACAAATATAATATATATGAGGAGTTGTTGATTTTATCAAATAAAGAGACACATTTACAATGAACATAAATGTTCTCATCATAACTGTTGTTAAGTGTTTAACACTTAACTTAAAATTTGTATTTTCCCCCTCAAAAATGAATGCACATTGTTCACATTTCCAGAATATAAATAATTTAATTTGACTAAAGTTTCACTGGAAATGACACTCTGCATAGCTTTCCTTCACATATCCTTGCAAATTTCTTCTCTTTGTGGAAAATTCCCAGTTTGAGAGACTTTTTTGGATTTTTGAAAAGTGTAATTAATACAATTAAATGACAAGAATGCTGAGGGTTAGACAGTAAAATGCTATATAAAAAGAAAATACTACAAGAACTAGCTCTGGCTGTGTTTATAGAAAATTGATTTAGGCCTTTATTATTTACTTGAACTTACAAGAAGTCTTTGAAAAAAAATTATGTATAAAAGTTGTGCTTCATGCAACTCAGAATTTGAATTAAATGGACTGAATCTACACTATAAAGATTCTCTATTAAAAGAAAACACTGTAAGATACTTAACCTGAAAAGTGGTAGCTAAGTTATTATTGTTCCTGAAATAGAAAAGTTAAGCAACTGGAAAAATATGCAATACATAATTAAATCTACAAAAAGAAGCATATGATAGGATTCTAGGAAATTTATATGCTTATAAATTAATAGAAAGTAAATATTGGCAATTTCATACGATTCAAACTAAGCACCAGTAAATATTTGATGAAGGCATAAATCATTGAATGAGCAAATTATTGTAATTGCACAGGATCTATCCAGATAGATCGTGGAGTGATACTTTGTTCCAGGCGATATAGAGAATTAATGGCCAACACTAGGGGAAATACTTTCTCTGATTTACAGAATTTGGATTAACTGATAATTTTCTTTTATAAGGCAATGAAGGCAATGAATTAAACAGTTCATATGGAATCAGTCAGAAAGGATTTTTTAACAAAATCCATGTGTAAATTAAAATAACATCTTTAATGAAAAACTGTCAACATTTCAAAGGTCTATCAAGACAGAGGTATTTTTTTTTCTCAATTCCATAAACATAGACCATAGATGTGATAAATGTTATTGAAAAATAAAATAAAAACAAGTCACCTTCAAAGCAATTAATTTTTGTTTCTCATGACATGTATATGTGGAGATAGATAGATAGATAGATAGATAGATAGATAGATAGATAGATAGATAGATGGGTAGATTTAATAATATGACAACATAGGCAATTTATAGAAAATGCAAGATTAAATTTTGGGATCAAAGAGTTCATTCACAGCCAGAGTCAAGCTCAAAATAATGTGGCATCAACAAGAAAGGCATGAATAGTGTGATCAATTAGATTTTAGGTTCAGAATAGTGTAGACATACAGCCATTAGATTATCCAGAAGTTGTCTCCATGTACTAATTATCTTTGTCTCATCAAAGCTTAGCACACTCAGTTGTAGATGTTTAATACTCATTTCCCAAATGAGACTATTTTCTAAAGGTCAAAGTAAAAATACATAGGATGCTGACACAATGGAATTAAAAAAGATAGGTCAAAGAAAACATTCCAGAAACAGAGAGAAGAGACATCTAGACATGTGCATGGTGGCATCTTCTTGCTCCAACTTCCTAATATTCCTGTAACTATTCTGAACTTGAACTTGGTGCTTCTCCAGTGATGCACCTGGTGCCCTATAGGTGCGAGTCAGCATTAGATAACACTTTACTAAAATGAGTAATGTGAAAAAAAGAGAATAGGCAGCAGGTACTGGTAAGTAAATACAGATTTAACATACAAATATTAACTACATTCTCATCTTTCTATTTATCATACTGTCACTTGTACTCAGATTTTTTTTCCATTTTGTAATAATTTTATAGAATACAAAATAGAAATTTATATTTCTTTTCTCAATTTTTATACATTTTTTCTGACGAGTTTTTGAAGTTTTAAACATTTATGGCTTTAGTTTGCAGATAAGGTAACGACTCAGTAAAAATGGATGATATGCCCAAAATCATAGAATTAGGAATAGTGCAAATCAATATTTAAAAAGAATGGGTGTGCCCTAGCCAGTTTGGCTCAGTGGATAGAGCATTGGCCTGCGGCCCAAAGGGTCCTGGTTCAATTCTGGTCAAGGGCATGTACCTTGGTCGCAGGCTCCGCCCCAGCCCCGGCCCTGGTTGGGGCTCTCACAGGAGGCCACCAATCGATGTGTTTCTCTCACATTGATGTTTCTCTCTGTCTTTCCCTCTCCCTTCCACTCTCCCTAAAAAATCAATAGGGAAATATTTCCTCGGGTGAGGATTAACAAAAAGAAAAAGAAAAAGATTCGGTGGGTTGGGTAAAAGGGAAGTGGCAGATTGTTGCAAGAACCTTCTGTGTCCACTTTATTTCTGTAGATTTATTTGTTGTTTTGGTCCACTTCTCCCTAGAGGCAGAAGCAGAAACTAAGACATGGTTTATTTCGTGGGGTTCACTATACACTGGCAGGTGGGAGGGACGTTACATAGAAGGGAGTGCAGCCAAGAAGAACACATTATGTAGCCAGCTACATGGAGTAGCACTGCAGGACCACTTTGGGAAATGGTGCAGAATACATGCCTTATTGATATATATTTTTTTTTAATTTAGAGAGAGAGAAAGAGAGAGAGGAAGGGAGAGAAATAGGGAGGTAGAAACATCATTGATGATAGAGAATCATTCCCCTCCTGCATTCCCCCTACTGGGTATCGAGCCTGCAACCCAAACATTTGCCCTGACTGGGAATTGAACCAGCCACCTCTTGGTTCCTAGGTTAGTGCTCAATAGCTGAGCCACACAGGCTGGGCCAGAATACATGCCTAAGATGTACTGTGGTCAAGAGGAATTCGGGCAGGAATATTATGTATTGTTGAAAGTCTGTCCTCACATTATTTCCCAGTTACTTCAGTCCTGTCAGGAGATTAATAGTGTGGGTTCCAGCAAAGGATATATCACAGAGAGTGATGTGGTACTGACCATTGGGAGTGGATCCTAAGGGGATCCAAGCAGTTATAGATTTAAGGATGGCAGGCCTGCCCCCCAAATGCATACCTTATACAGTGGTGGTAATCTACCTTGTGACACCAAACACATGACAATCAACAGATCTGGAAATGCTTAGTAATTTTCTCAAAGTTACACAATCTAGAAGTGGAGTAAACCCAGGATTCCTGCTTACATATCTGAGTTTCAGATGTGCTAGTTAGCCACTTTTGAAACATTCAAAGACACTAATTTAGCACATTGTATGCGGGAAATGTATTTACACGTCTTACGTATTTATACGTTCTACCAGTGTAGTAGAGCGCGGGACACGTATTAATACGTTTTTTATAGACTAGTGGTAGAATGCGGGTAACGTATAAATACATAAACTAAAGTTATCATAGTTTTTTTTTAATATATTTTATTGAATTTTTACAGAGAGGAAGGGAGAGGGATAGAGAGTTAGAAACATCGATGAGAGAGAAACATCGATCAGCTGCCTCTTGCACATCCCCCACTGGGGATGTGCCCGCAACCAAGGTACATGCCCTTGACCGGAATCGAACCTGGGACCCTTCAGTCCACAGGCCAACGCTCTAGCCACTGAGCCAAACCGGTTAGGGCAAGTTATCGTAATTTTACTGAATGTTGCCATTTGCGCAAAAAATTAGCAAAAATGGCCCGTGCCACCTGTTAGTGCGCAATAAAAACTACCCGCAAACAATGTGTTAGTTTTATATTGTTATACTAGAGGCCCGGTGCACAAAATTTATGCAGGGGGGACCTCCCTCAGCCCGGCCTGTGCCCTCTCATAGCCCAGGACCCCGTGGGGATCGGGCCTAAGCTAGCACTCAGAAATCCCTTTTGCAGTCCGGGGCTCTCACAGTCCAGGACACCTTGCTCCTTAGTGCCTGCCTGCTGCGGATGCAGGAGAGGCTCATGCCACCTTAGCTGTGCTCATTGGACTAACTGCTCCTTAGCGCTGGCCCTGCCCACTGGTGGAGGGGGGGGTGATCTGGACAGAGCTGGGTGGGGGAGGGGCTGTGGGAGGTTGAGGCACTGCAGTCGCACCCCATACCACCTCTGTGGAGGCTCTGGGACTATGCCACCTCCTCTCCCCTATGCCCCACCCCCCACCCCCACCTCTGTGGAAGGGGTGGTGCCAGGACTGAGACCGCACAGCCTCCTCTCCCACCACCTCTGGGGAAAGGGCAGCGCTGGGACTGGCAGTTGCATGGTCCCAGTCCCCGCGCCACCTCTCCTGTGGCCTCTGCACAAGGGGTGACGGATGTACTGGGCTGTGCCTCTGCCTCTCCCACCGCCTCAGAGGAGGGGGCAGTGCTGGGACTGGCAGCTGAACTGACCTAGTCTCAGCACCGCCTCTCCTGTGGCCTCTGCGCAAGGGGGTCACTGGGATCCTGGGATCGGGACCAGTCCCACACTGCCACCTCTCCCACTGCCTCTGCGGATTGGGGGGTGGGGGGGAAGTAGCACTGGGACTGCCATAGCTGGCCTGGTGGTGCAGGCTCACCATCCCTGCCCCCCGTCCACTGGTTGTTCTGGAAGGTCATTCAGCTGTCTGGTCTAATTAGCATATTAGGCTTTTATTATTATAGATGGTTAATACTAAAGGATAGTCTATAACTTTTAGCAGTATTTTGAAAATAATAGTTTATTTTTTCTAGGATTTTTTTTGGAGGCCCAGAAGAAGAAACTATATCTATGAAATAAGAGTCAATCTACCATGACATCATTAGCTAAATTTACTTATCATACTGCACAGTATCACTCACCAATGTCAACCCTGAGTGTCCAGGCTATTCAGATCCCTCAGAAAAAGCCATGGAAAATCATTACATCCAAACAATATGCTCAGACACAGCTTTACACATTTCATATACAAAGAATACAGATGGGGAGAATAGAGTGAAATGTGAATAGAGTATTAATAGTTCTGGAGAAATAGGTAAATCTAAACGAAACATGTTATGCAGAAAACAACACTCATTTTGAAATTTAAAAAACAATTCCATTATAATTTTAGCATAGCAATTACCAGTTGTATATTCTTGTACAAATTTTACTCTCTTAGCCACATTTTTATTCTACTTTCAAAGGCTGATTCAATAAATATCTATGGAATAAACATTAATTTATTGACTGATTTTTTTTTTCTGTCATATGAAGGTCTTCAAAAGGCCTGGCTTGGGTCAAATGGCTGTTCTGGACTAATCACTGAATTTGGGTGGCCAGCAAAGGAAATTATAGTTTGATCAGTCAGGTCATAGGTCCACTTTTATGTATAGGTAAGAAGATTTCACATTCAAAAGGCCACCTCACAATCAATGTCATCGAAGTCAATTCTTAGTATAGCATGGGGAATAATCAGTTCTGCATGAAGGACTAAGGGAAGTCTTGCCTAAGAAATGACATCTGAGCTGGATAACTCAGTTCAACTCTATATGTATTGAGGTTTATCAAATTCAGGGTACTCTGCTAAGATGCTGTGAAGCGTACAGAAGTGAATAATGTACAGTTTCTTCAATTCAGAGATTTACAACTTAATGAAGGGACTGACACATACACATAAGCCTCTGTGGAAGTTCTCTAGACATCATTAAGTTTAATCCTGAGACATACTGGGATGTCAGGCATTCTTAAATGGCTTAGCCATTATAACATTTGCAGCAATACCTTGGGAGAAGACAGCTAGATAAAAATTAGCCCATGGAGGATGGAGTTAGCTATAAATTGGCAATAGATCCACTCAATGCAGTTACTCACTGCATATGTGGCCAAAAAAAGATGACCCCCCAATGGATGCAGAAGTAAAAGTTAGTCTCTCTTCACTAAATAACTTGTACTCTGCTGAAGGATATAGACTAATTATAATTCAGTTAAACCCACACCTTAAGGTTGTCAAACCAAGAGTGTTATAAGTCACAGATGATTTGTAAAGGGAGCTTTCAGTTGCACAGTGCTCATGTGCTCAGCCATTTCATTCCTTACAATGACCCTCATAAGTGAATGCTAATGTACTTACCATTTGCAGATGTGAAAGCCAACGTGCAGAGAAGTTGCTCCATGGGATAAGTGGGAGATTGGTATTTTGTTTTGTTCTGTTCTGTTTGTTATTCCTCACCTGAAGATATTTTTCCATTGATTGTTAGAGAGAGTAGAAGGGAGGGGGAGAGATAGAGAGAGAGAAACATAGATGTGAGAGAGAACATCAATTGGTTGCCTCCCACACACACCCTGACCAGGGGTAGGGATCAGCCTGCAATCGAGGTACATGCCTTTGCCCGGAATGAACCTAGGACCCTTCAGTCTGTGGGCCACTGCTCTATCTACTGAACCAAACCAGCTAGGGCAGGATATTAGTGTTTATGCTCAAGCAGGCTGGCTCCAGAGTCCATGCTATCAAAAGAAGACAGAGAGACACCAGAAAACACGGAAATAATAGAAGAGGCCAGGTCTGAAATTTTCTGTAACTTTAGAAACAGATGTGGTGGGAGTAACTGAATAAGAAAGTCTACAAGGTGAAATTAGACTAAAGTGCTTCGATTGCAGATTTCTGAATTAGAATATTTTTAATGACGAAGTAGTACAAGATTTGCTTCTGAAGACTGGTTGTTTTAAGAGGTATCATCTAAACAAATATCAATGTTATTTCCTATATTTTTCATTTTTAGTTGGAGTTATCCAGGGTAATGTCTAGATGTCTTGGAAAAATTTGTGTGCCACTATCCAAAATCACCTGTAATGTTGGTCTTTCTTTCTAAGCCATTGTAACTAATTTTTAGAGAACCATATATATGAGTACTACTAATAAAGATCCTGTACATCGTATATATTTTTCCAAATAGAAGTGCAATCACTTAAAATTAAATATGAAATGAAGATCAAACTTGATAATTCTCTGAGTAGACAAAACCATTTAAGTCATGAAAACTGGACTAAATCTAGCTTAGTTCACGAACATAAGCAAAGCTTGTTCTTTTTTGTAAATGGCTCCTATAATCATAAAATAAACTTAAGTTTCTAAAAATGGTATAAGAAAATCACTTTTAACCAATCACATGCTGTCTGGGAAAACCCATTGTAGCAACTAGTCATAAAAGTTAAACTTTCTCATTTTCACTTTATATGCCATCCTGTAACATCATGTACCTGGGTGGGCTTCATATCAGTTTTGGGTTTGATTGTTCCTTGTTCATGAAGCTTTCTTATATGAACCAGAAACTCTTTAAAAATATATAGATATAGATATAGATATAGATATAGATATAGATATAGATATAGATATAGATATATAGACATAGACATAGACATAGACATAGACATAGACATAGACATAGACATAGATATAGATACTGATTTCAGAGAGGAAGGAAGAGGGAGAGAGAGATTGAAACATCCATGATGAGAAAGAATCATTGATTGGATGCCTCCTGCATGCCCCCCCCCTCCATTGGGGATCGAGTCCACAACCCTGGCATGTGCCCGGGGAAACAAAACATGACCTCCTGGTTCATAGGTCAATGCTCAACCATGGAGCCACTCCAGTCAGGCTGTTACCTTAACTTTTAAGAGCAGATTAAAGGTTGAGCAATAGAAACAAGCTTGCTAACATAATAAAATTTGGCAGAGAATTCTATGTTCTGACATCTGCATTTCAGGATGATAGAGCCAAGAATAAGTATCAGTGAGGCCTGCTGCCTGTCAGACTAATCAGAAAGAATCTGTCATTGTCCAGGTCCCTTGTTTACCTCCTGTCCCAAGCAGTCCTGCAGCCTGACTGTGGTGTGTTTAAGGCAATTCTTTTACGTTTAATATTGTAATGGGTGTGAGCATTGTCCACCAGACACTGGCATGCAATGCCTTGCTCAGAAAATCAGTGTATCAATAGGATAGTCAGAAAGCTTTCACTCAAACTGTGACCACCTTATTTTCAGTTTCTTCCACATTTAGCTATGTGAGATTATTTTAAAGTAGCATTAATTAAAGCTGTTTTACATTTTAATATATGGTAATTTAGAGAGTGTTATTTTTCTAAGGAAAGTACAGTGGGGCCTTGACTTATGAGTTTAATTCATTCCGTGATGGAGCTCGTAACTCAAATTACTCGTATGTCAAATCAAAAAGTGAACGAGTGAGACACGTGATGCTGGGCTGATGTTGTGGCGTTCACTGTGACGTTCACTGTGCCAACTATGGTGGAGTATCTGAAGCTGGCTCGTAACCCGAATTTTAGTTCGCAACTCAAAGCAAAAGATCAGCTGAGAGACGGCTCGTATCTCGAAAAACTCGTTACTCGGGACGCTCATAAGTCAAGGCCCCACTGTATTTACATGCTCATTAACAGAAAAAGTTAAAGTTTCCCCTGTTAAAGTCTTTAACAAGAAATGCAAATTTCTTTTTCATATTTTTCTGCAATTAAAATTCCTATGTTCTGGTGTTGAGGTATAAGAAAGGCTTGTAATATGAATGTAAAGTAAGATGCTCCTGGAATAAACAGATTGTTGGGCTTTTTTTGCATTTCAAAACCAAGGACTATGTTTTATAATGACCTCTTATTAGATATTGAAATATAAAATGAGAATCAAGAAAATATGGAATGTACAGTTTTTAAAATAAAAAAGCACCTGTATGCTCAATCCATTTTAATATACTGGGATATTTATAATCATCCTATATAATAAAAAGGTAATATGCAAATTAACCCTTATGCCCTCACAAGATGGCTGCCTACAAGCAGGCCAGCAGGGGTGTTAGTGAGGGATGACCAACTGACTGAACAGCAGGCTGCATGGGGTGACCAGGCCAGTGGGTGTGGGGGTGTGAGGGGTGACCAGGCTGGCAGGGGAGGCAGTTGGGGGCAACCAGGCCAGTGGGAGGGGGGAGGGCATTTAGGAGCTAGGAGCGACCAGGCTGGCAGGGAGGGGGCAGTTGGGGGTGACCTGGCCATCAGCGGGGGCCAGTTAGGGGCAACCAGGCTGGCAGGCAGGTGAGGGATTAGGAGACAGCATTCCAGGATTGTGAGAGGGATGTCCAACTGCCAGCAGTCAGACTTCCCTCTGCTGGCAGTCAGACATCCACCAAGGGGTCCCGGATTGGAGAGGGTGCAGGCTGGACTTAGGGGACCCCCCTCCCGTGCACGAATCTCATGTACCAGGCCTCTAGTATATTAATTAAGAGATAAGAACAGTTATTCTACTATTGATTTGATAAATAAACTAGGCTGACCATTCCCAATGTAATTACATGCTATACTCTTTATTTTTTATTAAAATGTTTGCCTTTGCCCACCTCCAACCTCCCCTACCTATCCCTTCCTTGGCCTTCACCAAATTATTATCCAAGTCCATGGAGTACGCATGTGTTCTTTAGTGCCTCTTAACCATTACAAAGGTCAAAGTTCAGGTATTGGCTTTTTTGTATAACAGAGTTGGAGTCAGTCAAGTGCTAATAATCACTACTTTGTTTATACAATTTCTCTCAAAGTCTTGGTCTTTATAAAAGGAAGTGGATTTGTTCTAGTAGATTTTTAAAATTTACTTATATAAATTAATGTTTTAAATGTAAACCTCTAGAATGTTTTGTTTACTTATATAAATAACTAGTTGTGAATGTAAAACTCTAGTGTTAATCATCATATGTAAGGTGTTTATCTTTCCCAAATCATGGGATTTATCTTTACCAAATAGAGGTGGAGTGAGAAGGACGTCTAAAAGGCTATAAATGCCATGCATATGCCTTGTTATCAGTTTATTTGAAATATTAGAATATTTCCAAATGCAAGTAAAATATGGATTTCAAAGACTATCATAAACATTTTGGTGTTCTCTGACTTAGTTTACTCAAGAAAGGTAGTTAAAATTTGAGCACAAATCTAGGAGAAAATGTGGATACGTGGCATAAAGATATTAAGCTGAAATTTGTCATTCAGTTATAGCTTTAGTGAAATGCAAATGATCAGAAACTAAATATTTAGCTATATTTTAATAACAACTGATAAAACATATCTTATGGAGACTGTATATATAGGGAGTTTTTTCCTTTTATCCAGTGATAACTGGAGATCATATCAAAGTTAGATTATTTTAAAAAATGCATAAAACATACTTAAGAATATAATCAACAGAATTACTCAAAATTATCTAGTTTTCAAACTAAAATGTTTTGTGATCATCTCCCAATGTTACAGTTTTTAACGCAATCCTGGCAGCTGAAAAATCTAAAACTGGCTCTTCTCCAAGAAGCATGCTTAATGCAAATGAACCCTGATGAAAAGAATTGAAAATAGCTAGTATGCCTGGTTAACATTTGGGTAGTTGTAAAAGCAAACCACACATAGATCTTTATCTCCCAAAGCATAACTGATAACTACTGTATTTTTACAGAACAGTGTTAAAATGAGTTGGGTTTTTTTGGTTACTCTGTAGTAAGAGAATTTGATTCATAGTATGCAAATCATAAATTTACTATCAACCATCATTAATATATGAATATATTATATAACAATTTAGTTCTTCTGATAACCAACACTTCAAAATCTGTGTTAATACTTATATAACTGGATCAAGAAAACAATATCTAGTGCTTGGTTTAAAGTCCATTGTCTTGCAAACTTATTCAGAGATAATGCTTAACTAATTATACATCATCACTGAAATAACCAATGAATGGACTGTGTAATCAGAAAGCAAATGCAAGTTATTGAAAAATCAAATTTGTAAAAGAAGTTATTTTTGAATAGTAATAATTGTTAGACTTCATCCCTTGACACTAAAATATTCAATGCCAAGTATGAATACAATCAACATTAACATATTTTATTATTTAATTATCTTAGAAACAAAGCTAGCATAAACTTGTGGAGAAAATATTACTTTGGGTTTATGTAGGAATGACATACATACAATCTCACCCTTAATGGAAACCCGTGAACACAGGATTGCATTCACCACATAGCAATATGTTCTTGTAAATGGAATGGTAAGAAATCTAAAAGCAATTTTCAACCATTCTTATATGGGAATTATGATGAGAAAAGGGATATATTCAATATCTGAGCTTTACTAGAGACAATTTTGGTATACTCTGCTCAACCTCTTCATATTAGATCTCTTTCTTTAATTTTTATTGATTTTTAGAGAGAAAGGAAGGGAAAGAAAGAGAGACAGAGACAGAAAGAGAGAGAGAGACATTGATGTGAGAGAGAAACGTGGATTGGTTGCCTCCCAAAAGCACCCTGACTGGGGTGGAAACCACCACCTAGGTATGTGCACTGACCTGGAATTAAGCCCGCAAACTTTTGATATAAAGGAGGATGCTCCAACCAACTGAGTAACCCGGCAGGGCTTTCTCTCTCTTTTGTTGCAACAGGTGTGCGAAAGGCCCTATTGTGATTTATAGTGGATTCACCAAAATAAGAGATCACCCAGACATTTTACATACTATATGCCCTTTAGTAGATATTGACAACACAATGGCATCTACCTTTGATGTAGCGGGTTCATTTTTTATGAAATAAAAGGGTAATTCAATTTAAAATTTAACAGTAGTAAAACTATAAATTTAGGTAAAAAGTAAGGAAATGCAGATTAGAGTAAGACACACATGGCTTCTAATCCTTCTATAACCATCTTTTAAAAATTATATCTCTAAAGACTTAGACCATATAAAGCTTGTTCCTCAGACAGGAGCTAAGGCAAACAAAAAACAACTTTCTGTCAGCATTAGTGTTATTTACTATTAAACATTTGCAACATTTTTCTTAGCTTCAATTATAGAATATAGATTATAGATTGCACAAAAATTGTTATGTCATGTAGACAGATGGTTTACCTCTTGCTACCTTTTCCCCCACTGACTTGTATATGTACTCTAAGACCCTAAAAAGTTCTATTAGACTTCAATGTATGACATGAATAATTTTGTGGATTTCACTAAATAGTCACACATTGGTTTTTTTGTTGTTTTTAATTTGTTTTGTTTTTACTTTAGAACAGTTATTGATTGCTAAATCAGCTAGAAAAATGACCTGTTTAACAAATTTGAGAATTTCTCAAAAAGTGATAGTGATATATTATGTGTGCTTTAGAATATTTCTAGTTGTTTCCAGATTTAATTCTGTCAATTATTCTATTAAAAGAACAACTATCAATTATCACTTCATAAAGCAAAGTAAGTTCTCTCAAGAAAAATATAGGAGAAAAGGATTATAAAGGATAAGTCTTTAAATCAAATAACATCATATTTCTAAAACACCTAAAATATTGTCTTTATTTTTCTCACTTCACATTAGTAGTAACTATTCTTATAGATAAGAATGATCTATGCAACACTTTCTGAACCACTCCTCCAGATCAGAAGTATATACATGTCCAATTGACATTTACTCAATACCCCAAATTGGAATTTTTCATCAATTAAACAGGTTTTAGTTCTAAAGAACCCCTAGCATGAAATAGTCTCTATAATAAGTGTGTTGGCATTATGATAACATAGCACTTTAACTTTTGTCTGGTGATATTATTTAGTCCAGGATTTGAACAACTTTTTCAGCATCCTGGAAGTACATATTGACTTACAAAATTACTTTTCAATTTTTACTATCTGTCTCCCTCTCCTAGAATATAAAAACCCATAGGGCAGTGATTTTAATTTTTTGTCCGTTTGTTTGTTTCTGCATTCTCGGGATTCAGTAAATGCTGAAGGATATTTTTAATTAAATGATTACTAAGGAATTAATGATGTCTCACATCATATCATGTGCTCATTAATTCAAAATTTTAATCATTATTTATGTATTATTTAAAGTAAAAGAGAACTAACTATAAACCTAAAACTCCTTTACAAACAAAACATCTTAATAAAATAATGATAAAAAAAGACAAACAACATTTCTGGCATAATGTCTACAGGTCATTGTTGATAGATTTTTCTTTGATCTCTTTATATGCCATGTATATTATAGTACCTATGTGTGTAGAGCTAGTATTCAAACAGAAGCAGCCTAGTCTAAAATTCAGTGAATACACAGCTTTAAAAATTAAAAGCAACTCAAATAGCTGTAGCTCCGAGTGATATGCATTTATGTAGCACGGAAGCTGTCATATATTCTATGCTTCTATCCAACAGGGGATACAAGACACATAAAATTGAGTGGTGTATAAAATAAAAACAACATCTATTTTATATCAGACAGTTAAGAGAGTTCACAGAATACACAAGCTATTGGCAAAGGAAGGGGGAAATTTTGATATCTGTATTGCAGCAAGCATTTTGAGAGTGTACCGGAAGGAAATAGTTTCCTGTACAATGCAGTTAGTAATGAATTTGTACTTCCAGTGAATTGTGAGCAACTGAAAATAAGAGTGATATCATGGAAATAATATAAAGATATCTGATGAAAAAATAGCTTCTCATTAATGATCAATGATCAATGGGATTCCTATGATAAGAGTAAGAGAAATTCAGGAGTAAAAGAAAATAAAATTATAAAACAGAACTGTTGGTTTTAACCTTGGGAGCTCCTCAGGTAAAATCCAACACTAATTATTAGACTGGATGATCTGTGTATTAGAAAAAATAGGTTTGAAAGATTGGCAACAAGGAGCTGTGGGGAGGTATGTGTGTGATCTCACAGAATGGGCTAAATGTGAAAATAATTGTCCCTGCGTGATTAGCAAAGGGGGCTGTCAGAAGAGGCTGTCAACAACCAGGAGAACAGCATGACTGATTCTGCGGGAGGACAACAGCATGTCCTCCTTGTCATGCTGGGATCCACTGTGCCTTATGTAAAAAGTGGCCATGGTGACTAAGATGTATGGGCTCAAAACCCCAGGCTAACTGCCACAGCTTGTCTGATGGGTCCAAAGCAGAGAAAAACATGAAGCCACCCTTCCCCAGGGGGATCAGACAGTCATGTAGTGGTGAGTTCCTCACACTGGAATCCTTCCATCATGAAAATGCAGAGATTTTTTTCTCTGTGGAAAACTACTATTTTGAAAATGGAGTTATCTTGTTTGTTCATAATGCTTCTGTAAAGTTACCATCTGTGAACTTATGGAATGAATGTGTTATCCATTTCATGCTATTCTAGACATTATTTCTGTGCAATATCATTTTATTTTTTACAGAGAAATCAATGCAACAGTGGGCTCAGTTCTATAGAATTCACTGCTCATTTCTTCAGACAACTTAATCACCTGAAGAAAAGCCCATAATTTTGGTTTAATTGATAAGTGTATATTTTCATATCTATCATTTATAAATGGAATGTTTTAAAATACAGTTTTAGTATTTTATTTTATTATTTTAAATATTTAATATTTAGTCATTTCTAATAGCTATCTTCTCAGGCCATTTCAATTTGAAATTTTAACCCTCAGAAACTTAAAAGAAAATGTAATCTACTAGTTCTGACGTCTCTGTAATACTCAATACCATCTTTTTGTTTATGTTCTGTATATGCTAATACAGCAGCCTAGGCAGTGAGAAAGGGTGTGCTACTGGCCTGAATGTTCAAATAACTCTACGCTGCATTAAGATGAGAATATTCAAAGTTGAAAACAAGCCTCAGAATCCTTTTCTGTCTTCATTTTTACTGACTTTTTATATGAATGAAACGTAAGCTATAGGAAAATGGTGTGTCTGTTAATAGCACCCACTTTTATTTGTCATATTTTAATAGTGCTGATGGCAATGGTTTTGTCTCTAGAGATATAGTTACCAGATGTGAGAAAATAGACTTAGTGTGAAAATAATTTAATTTGTAAAATAAATCAATTCATTGACCAAAGTGACATAAAATTAAATTGACTACAAACGATCTTTTAGAAACTTCAACTTTTCCCCCCCAAAAAACTAAAAACACTTTCCCAAGAGTTTAAGTGTACAAGATAAGGTTCTGATGCTCTTATCTTATATAATGATGATCACAATTATTTATTTGAGGTCGATTCCAAGTTTACAGATCATCACAGTGGTTACTTTTTGGAAGTAATTGATGTTCACAATTACTTTTTTGAAGTGATTGATAGTCACATTTACTGTTTTTTTTAAATATATTTTATTGATTTTTTACAGAGAGGAAGGGAGAGGGATAGAGAGTCAGAAACATTGATGAGAGAGAAACATTGATCAGCTGCCTCCTGCACACATCCTACTGGGGATGTGCCTGCAACCAAGGTACATGCTCTCGACTGGAATCGAACCTGGGACCCCTCAGTCTGCAGGCCGATGCTCTATCCACTGAGCCAAACTGGTCATGGCCATATTTACTTTTTTGAAGTTGACTCCAAATTTACTGATTTGTAATATCATGTATTTGTAATACATGAAATACTAGTATGTATTTGATAATTATTAAGTAGTATAAGCCTTTTCTCTAGTAAGCTTCACTTTAAGGACCTTGAATTATAAGTGAATTAATTGTGCAGGCAGCTATGGACCTTAAAAATAGGCTCTTTGCCGAAACCGGTTTGGCTCGTGGATAGAGCGTCGGCCTGCGGACTGAAAGGTCCCAGGTTCGATTCCGGTCAAAGGCATGTACCTGGGTTGCGGGCATATCCCCAGTAGGAGATGTGCAGGAGGCAGCTGACCGATGTTTCTCTCTCATTGATGTTTCTAACTCTCTATCTCTCTCCCTTCCTCTCTGTAAAAAATCAATAAAATATATTTTAAAAAAATAGGCTCTTCATGTCTGATGTGCTTTTTAGTCCATCGCTGACACCACACTCATTTATGCAAGCTAGTATTTCATTGAAGTTATGCTACTTCTCGCAGTTATAGGCATGGAAAGAAATATTAGGAAGTGTTTAGGGTCTCATTGGATTTCATTCATTTAAATCAAATAATTACTGTTTTCCTTGGAACTACAGCCGATGTAAGCAATTCTCTAAGAAAAACTGTAAACACTGATAAAGCAATCCAAGTGTGTTTACAAGAATAATTTTAACCTACAGAAAAAGGTTTATCTTCATATCAATTTATATTTTATATTTTCCCAAGGAATGCATGGTTCTTTTTGCTCTGTCCCATAGCAATTGGGTTAAATATTTATTGCTCTTGTGAGACAGCTATGTTGCACAAAACTGTGTTCATTAAAACTTAAAATAGCATCTCATGCACTAATATATTCCTCTTTCAAATGCATGCCTCCAGAAACAGATGAAAGGTGGGTGATTTATTGTTGAAAGAATTGTAACCACTGTTGCCCATTTCTAATGAGATGTATCTGAAATGTACTTGAGATACTACGTAAGGAATGGCATCGAAAATAAAGGTTATTACTACTAAGAACATCATTTTAAACATGAAAATTAGTTATATTTTTCCTAGGGTTTCCTTTCAACTCACTAACACTCATCACTACTAAAAATCGATTAATTTTCAAAATTCTCTAATAATGTTAGGCCTTTTCAAATAATTAGCTCATACAGAAACATCGTTAATTAGTTATTTAAACAATGAAAGAGCGATGAAACAAAAATAAAGTTGAAAACATGGTGAATATATAAGCCAAACAACATATAAAATGGAGAAAAATACCCACAAATGTGGGATATTTTAAAATTAAGAAGCAATGCATGTTAAAACATCTGTGTAAATAATTTTTTTGTTGAAAAAAATAACTCACTGTAAAGTTTCAATGTCTTCCTATCAAAACTTTATTTTGGCGCACACAGGCCTGAAGTTCAGTTGTGGTTTAGCTGATCTTGGTGGCCTAGGTAGATGAAACCAACTCCACATGTCTCGTTTTTAGATCTGGGCTGAAAAAGCATTATCAGTGGCTATCTGGGGTATGTTATTCTTACTGTGGATAAACAGAGGACAGGATTGAAAACCTATCATGTTAATCTTAACATAAACATTAGCATTCCATTGGCCTATATTTAATCATACTGGCATGCCCAACATAAATTCGACAGGAATGATACTCTGCCCACTATTGGAGTTACTGAAAAATTTACACCTCAAAGGAATGGATGTACAAAGAAGAAAACAGAGAGAATGATAATCCAATCTAGTACATTAATCCTATAATTATTTGAAAGGCTCACTTAGATGCCAAGAATTTTCAATTCCTTTGTGTATGTTCTTTCTTTAGTTTCAACATTTATAAACTACAGAATTTTATTTATTGTCTTAATATTGAATACAAATGTATTTCAAAACTATAGTCACCTTTATGAGAAAAAAAAATGATGCAAGGGTAAATAAGACTCACAGTAGAATAATCATCAACCTGTTTTACACCGAATGTCAAAAACACACAATTATATCTACTTTCTATTGGTATTCCTATTTAGCCTCCAAGATGACCCTGTGGGAGTACACCATGAAATTTACCAAAACTAGAAAGAATTATGGCTGATCGATTTAAACACAAGTAATATCTAAAATGACTGACCCTAAAATAAATTAAGAACAATAATTAAAAGCCTAAATCATCCCTGAAATGTTATTAACAATCTTTAAAAAAATACAGTTGTGCCTAGCTTGTTTGGCTCAGTGGATAAAGCATCTGCTTGCAGACTGAAGTGTACTGGGTTCGATTCTGGTGAAGGACACAAGCTCAGGTTGGGGGCTCGATCACCAGTAGGGGGCATACAGGGAGCAACAAATCAATAATTCTCATCATTGATCTCTCTCTCTCTCTCTCTCTCTCTCTCTCTCTCTCTCTCTCTGATAAAGCAATCCAAGTGCGGTTACAAGAAGAATTTTAACCTACAGAAAAAGGTTTATCTTCATATCAATTTATATTTTATATTTTCGCAAGGAATGCATGGTTTCTCTCTCTCTCTCTCTCTCTCTCTCTCTTTTTCTCTCTCTCTCTCTTGCCCTTCCTCTCTGAAATTAATTTAAAAAATATAGACAGTTTCATGATCAGTGTGATTAGATATGTAATTGAATTGCTTAAACATGAAAGTATATATAAATTCCTTAAACCTTTTAGACAGGTCACTACCGAATTGCAAATATTTATTATTTTGTTATACAGCAAGGTGAGCTCATAAAAATTATTTCAAATGAGATTCTCCCATTTGCAGTTTGTATTGTATGTGAACAAAAAAAAATCCAAAACCTGCCTTGCTTATTAACTAACCACAGAAAATATTTCTTCAGAACAAAGAAATTGGTCATTTCCGCTCACATCCAACTACATTGGTCGTCACTGTGAAAACTTTCTCTTCATAATTATTCAACTTTAGGTATGAATAAAGATTCTATTTAAGTGTGTGCCTTCAAATCTCCAGAAAGGGGAAGAATGATTTATGTCTTGCTGAGCCTTGTGCAGTCACCGTGGGCAGCCAAAGAAAGTTTAGGTATGAACAGGTGGGTGTTGTCATGGATGAATGTCTTGCTCAACAGACCATCAGGACAAATTAAAGGCTGCATTTTACATTTCTGGCGATCACATTGCTTTTTCAGGCCGGCAGCTGGCAACTGGCAACACTCAAAGGAATCAGACACTCTGGTGTTCACTGTGTTTAAAAATAAAAAAAGCCCCATTTTCGGTCACCCTGGCCCAAATTACAATGTATCATATATGCAAATAAGGTGAGGGAATTATCTGTTAATTTTAAGAATTAAGATAGTCTTGTATCAGGAATAAAACAGCCTTTGGGAAGAGCTAGAAAAAAACTGTAAGGCAATCTGTTTCATAATTCACAATTAGGATGCCACTGCGTGTACTTGGGCTCTCACACAAGCAACCCCAAATCGTCATTTTCAGAACTGAACCCATCTCAGTGAGAACATTAAACATTTGAGTTTTCACACAAGGTTATCCAATTAGTCATTGAGTAAAACTGAAATGTTACATTACTTCTCTATCCTTCACTTATAACTGAAATAGTGCCATTAATACTAAGTAGAACTGCGGATGAATATTGAATACATTGAATTGTGTAGAGTTTTTAACTTGCGGTCTGGTACTTATAAAGAGCATTATTTGTATATTATTAAGTTAAACTTTTGAGTGGTTACTGAGGATTCATCACCTGGTAATCCTTGTTTCACCTTTGGAAAGTTGTATTCCTCACAGATAATTTTGAGTTATTATTCCTGTTTTACTGATGACACATAAAGAGAAGTCTATTTCTAAACTCACACATTCGTATATAGACACACCACAGATTAAATACAGCAATCTCTCTTTAACCACTAATAACCAGTTCTTGTTTCCTAGAATAAAATATCACTCATTGAAAACTTTCTTTCAGCAACTCGTATACAGGGTGTCCCCAAAAAAAGTATACACACTTTAACAGCTGACAGCTATTAAATGAAAATAAAATGTATTTATTGTTCTATTCAAAGTGTGTGTGCAATTTTTGGGATACCATGTATGCTTACTGATATATGCTCATTCATTTACCTGTTAAAATTTACATGTATATAATTTTCACATATTTAGAGCAGGCAATAAATACTTTGTGTGTGGTTTTGTGTATTGCTTTCAGATTATTCCAGAAGATATGCATTGGTTTAACTTTACAAACCAGTCACATTTTCAATGTAGGTGACGAATTACATAGAGGTAAAATAAGTAGCCACACACAGGCTGTATTGCTGACAGGAACTCATTAATCTGACATAGTACCTGCTTTTCCAAATTTGGAGATCTATTACTCGTAATTAAGACTTGTTCAGCATTTTTGAAATAATAATATAGTATTAATGTTATTTGATTTCACAAATACTCATTTTTAAATGTTAATTCAATGTGTTATAATCCATTAATATTTTTATTATTTTTGAGGTTCAAATTGTCTCAAATTTGGCCAATGTAAGCTTCTTCCAGCTGGTGCTGAGGGCTTCTGTCATTTCCCGTCTGGTATTTTCAGAATACTTAACAGGATGAATTTGAAGCTATGTGGAGAAAAATGTTACTTTTCAACACATCTAATAGGGCAGAGGATTAAAAATGTCAAAAAGAAAATAGTATTGCCATGGAAGGCATGATTTTAAAGTAATTGCCCTAGTTACTATATATACCTAATATTGCTGCAATATTGTGAAGAGAACAATACTGATCATGGCAGTTAGAATAACACTAGTTCAGGTTAAGGTTACTCTTATATTTCACTTTTCTATCTAAAAATGTAATTATTTCCAGCAGAGAATCTTGAAGTGCTCAGGAAATAATATTTCAGTATAAGATCCACTTACATTTTGAAATCTGAGTTAACGTTTAGGTTAAAAAAGCCTACTATAGAAATTACACTTTTATAGTTTAGTTCTTAAATTAACTAAAATTTATTATAATAATTATATATTGTCAAATTAGATTATTCCATAACAAAATTTTCTATTAATATTTTTAAAAACGATATTACCATTAATATTTTCATGTTCAGCCCTAGCTGATTTGGCTCAGTGGATAGAGCATCAGCCTGCAGACTGAGGGTCCCCAGTTCAATTCTGGTCTAGTGTGCATGCCTGGGTTGCAGGCTCGATCCCCAGTAGGGGGCAAGCAGGAGGCAGCTGACCAATGATTCTCTCTCATCATTGATGTTTCCATCTCTCCCTCTCCCTTCCTCTCTGAAATCAATAAAAATATATTTAAAAATATATTATTATGTCCAATTTGTATAAAGTAGGACTTTAATCCTTGGCCTTCTTGAACAACAAATATATAAAAAGGCTTGATAAGTTTGTAATATATATGTAACTTTTCTCCTATGATGTATATGTCACCTTAAGTAAAATCTTCACAATATTTTGTTTATTAATTTTCAAATATCTTTCCATTGTCCAGGAGGATGTTCTGCCCAAATCTCTTACACTCACATGTGCAGCTGCATTCACCTGGTGGCTATGTCGAGCTGGAGGGCCCAAGGTGACCTCATAAAGATGCTGCATCCTTAAATGTGACTGAGCATTCTATACCACACTGCATGGCTTCTAAACATAAACTGTCTAGTTAATACAAACGATCTGCCTTGAACTTTTAAACTGGAAGCAAAACTTTCTGCTGGGCTTCTGAGAGGTACTTTACTAGTAGGTCTCATCTATATATATAAAGAGCTAGGGTACGTAATGTCCAGAACAACCGAACAGACAACCAAACGCCAGACTGTGCACACAGCAGGTTCGGGTGGGCAGGGACTGGTGAGCGGGCTGAACTGCAGACCTCTCAGTCCCTCCCCTCCTGGCTCCCAGGGGCGTTGCAACAACTCAGCACTGACTGTCACTTCTGCGGACGGGACGCGGTGCAAGTCAGTCCTGGGTCCTGGCCACCCGTGGCGACCCCGCACTGATTGCGGAGGGGGCTGTGGGCCCTGGGATGCCGCAGTGCTGTGGTAGTAGGGGGCTGTGGGCCCTAGCTGGCTGGGGCACAGTGGAATTCTAGGTCTCGTGCAATCGGGGGTGTGGCCAGCCTTCAAACCGGACCCTGACAGGAGGGAGGAGGGAGCCCCACTCCTCACAGAATTGGCCATTGGATAGCTTGCTGTCAGCGGCCTGCCAGCCAGAGATCCCATTCACCTGCACCCCAGACCCCAGCGATCAGGCAGGCAGAGCAGTTAGGGGCAAGATCAGGCTGGCAGGGAAGGGCAGTTAAGGGCGTGCAGGCAGGCAGGCAGAGGCAGTTAGGGGAGATCAGGCAGGCAGGCAGGTGAGCGGTTAGGAGCCAGCAGTTCCGGATTACAGGAGGCCTGTATGACTGCCGGTTTAGGCCCAATCCCACAGGCCACCAGTCGGACATCCACCAAGGGGTCCCCAATTGGAGAGGGTGCAGGGCTGGGCTGAGGGAACCCCCACTCTCGTGCACAAATTTCATGCATCGGGCCACTAATACATAGATAAAACATGAAACAAGAGTAATTTTGACTTAGTGTGACTTTGGGAAACTAAGTGCTATATGAAACACAACCTGCTTACATTATCTCCTTCAAAGATGAAATTTAAAAAATATCAGAAGGGAAGTCAGGCTGGAGATACATGCTTATTAAAAATTTAATATTGTAGTCTGGCCAACATGGCTTAGTGGTTGTGTGTCAACCTATGAACCAGATGGTCACGGTTTAATTCCAGGTCAGGGCATGTACCTGGGTTATGGGCTCGCTCCCCAGTGTGGGGTGTGCAGGAGGCAGCCAAATAATGATTCACTCTCATCATTAATGTTTCTAGCTTTCTCTCCTACTCCCTTCCTCTCTGAAATCAATAAAAATATGTATTTTAAAAAAGTTAAAATTATAAAACTTTGAAAATGCTTAATGATAATAGATAAATGTTAAAAAATACAGTATATATATGTAAATATAAAATAAAATAAACAGCAATGGGCATGATTTACAGATATATTTAATATTATTAATAAAGGCAAGTGATTTAAACAGTGAATATTATACACTTAAATTTAGCTTTTAATTTTAGATAAATAAAAAACTGAGAGACAGCTAAAGAGAAACAGACATATTAAAAATTTCACTATGAAGGAAATAAGAATAAATTTACTAAGAGTTAAGAGTCCAGATGGAAGAAAATAAAAGCAAGGAGAATTAGTATTAGACTATCAATATAGTTATCAAGGTTGGAATTAGAGAGCTAGATATTGAACCTTTAACATAGTAGAGCACACAAATTTAGTTCTAACAAATATAACAACATATGAAAAAAATCTCACAAAATTATTTATATCCTCATATTTACAATCTATTAACACTAGTAAATATGTAAGATAAGTTGGTGGAGGGGGTTAAGATATTTTAAGAGAAGACAAGAAAAAAAAAGAAAGTTGGTGTTTTTGAGTACCAGGTGTTCCTCCCTTTGCATTTGCTCCAGGGTACCTCCAACTGATCTATTCTGGGAAATTAGCCTTAGGGGGCAGTTAATGCAAAATTCAGCAGTAGAAAACATTTGTTCTTATATTAAACCCTCTTTTTCTGTAGCTCTGGGTTTTCCCTGTTTAAAGGAAAAAACTTGCAATGAATACATCCTGAGTTGCTACACAATAAAATAAGTCAAGTCACTGTGGTAGTACTCTTGCTTCTATCCTGCTTTGATATCAATTTTAAATGTACTGTAAGCAATACTATTCAAAGGAACATAAGACACATATAAAGAAAAGGATTACGTAAACCTGATGAACCCATATTTTTGTTGATTCTACTATGCAATATTTTCCATTAAGCCTGGTTGAAGAATAAATAAACTCATGTAATCATGCGTGCCATGTGAACTGGAAGACCCCGAGGGTTCAATTTTATTATAAGTGGGAGCAAACCTATCAGCTCATGGGACATTACATAAAGCCTTCCAAAATGATATAACTCACAGATATTTTAGTCTAATGATAAAATGATGTTATGAATGATAAAATTAATAAGCATTAATAAATTTGTAATACTTATTAATAAATTTGTAAGATTCAAATTAATAAATCTGTGGAAGCAATATATGTGTATGGAAAGGCAATTAAATTCTAATTATGAGATGATCTTTATATTGTCATTAAATATGATGTTTATATAAAAGTAGATAATAGATCTTATAATATCCATGGACACAAAATTTAGAGCACATTTACTAAAATAGTGAGATAAATACCTAAAACAATTTACCTCAAATATGTGTATATTTCAATAAAAAATCAAGATTGGTTTATTTTAAAAATACCAAGTTAGGATACTGATGATGAGAAAAAATAGACTTATGAAAACATAAGCTTTAAATATGGTTTTTAATAGTTTATGGATTTTTCAAAAAAAAATTAGAAAGTGAGTAACACTATTTGACCAATTAATTATTCTAGTCCTACAGAATATAAAACAAATCCACATAATACTATGATACAAAATAGATTTTGTATTTTGGTATTTTTTGCTTTTACTTTTTCTGTTTTATAAATGGTGCAAAATACGCAAAAAAAAATAAAATGTGCTATTGTCAACTTATAATTAAAAGCCTTGGCCAGGAGCAGGAAATTAGACTGCGTAAGAAGAGCTATCATATCTAGCCGGGCAGGTCTACGGTTATTTCTACAGATACAGGGAAGCCTGTTACTGACCCTTGGCCAAGATAAGAATAAGAGAGGCTGCTAGTGGTTTTTAAAGTGCTATTTAAAATGTGAAACTGCCCTGCAGGCACTTTGGGGCCACACTGTCATATTGGTTTTGAGATATACAGGTAGATTGCAAATAACCAAGACCAAGCCAGTATGAACAAATAAATAAACAAATAGCATCATGTGCTAGAAGGTTTTCAGTGGCAAGGCTGGGGGGAAAAAAAGGTGTTTTAAAGAAGTGTGTGTGTATGTGTGTGTGTGTGTGTGTGTGTGTGTGTGTGTGTGTGTGATAATTAATGGTAAGATACAATATTAAATAAGGTGGCCAAGTTAGGCCTCATGGAGAATTTGAAATATAGCAGAAACATGATGATAATGGAGACACCAAATAGATGTAATGGTGATAGAACATAGTGAATGTATCTAATGACACTGTACTTACAAATGGTTCAAATAAGATTATGTTAGATATATTTTATCACAAATTCTTTAAAAATGCCCCACCTAGCTACAAAAAAAGACATAGATAAATCTTAAATACATACTGCCAAATATAAAAATCCAGCCTGAAAAGACCACATACTCTATGATCGCAATGACATGGCATTCTAGAAAAGTCAAAGTATAAACATTCTAAAATGATCTGTGGTAACTAAGGGTTTGGAGTAATAAGAAGAAAAGATTGAATAAGTAAACAAAAGAAATTGAGTGGTGGAATTATTTATATGATAACATAATTGTGGATACATAAAATTGCATTTTTCAAAAACATTTTATAGCAAAAAAGAGTGATAATGTATTCAAATTAAAAATATATGTTTGGAAGATTTAGGGAATCTCAAGATTGAATGTGCTAGTTTGCTGTGAGTCCCCCTCCAAAAAATTGCAAATGTATAAAAAAAATCTCAGTTATTCAGGTGAAAGGATTATTGCTGACCTAAGTAAATTTGCAAATAAGTGGTCTTTTAAAACAAGATAAACGATGGAAAGCAATAAACTTGAAGGTTATGGGTTAAAAATGCTGATACTGCTATACATGTATACTAGAACTGAACAATTAAGTGAACAGATGGTGTAGAGTGGTAGTCAAGTTTTTTATGGCTTGAGTGGGAGTTCACAGAAAAGCAAGCAGAGAATGATCTGTATAGTAATGGATTCAAGTTGGAGACAGCATTATAAACTTATGTCTACCACTAGTGGCCCAGTGCACAAATTCATGCACATTGAAAGGAAATTAATTAGAATATTTTAATATCGCTATTTGCCCTTTCTCTATAATAGAAGTGTCAACCATATTCATGATCAACAATGACAGATGGAAACACACGTGTGCAATTGGCACCTGCGAGAGCTTTATATGTATTACGCATGCGTGAGTCAACTTGGCCTTTTATGTATACAGAATAAACTTGCTTAATTAGACCTGCTTCCTGATTTAGCTAAACTTTTCCACCCCAGTGAAGCACCCCAACTTCTCTTTCAAGTAATTGTCAGCAACACAGCAGTAAATATCAACGCGAAGCACATTATTATTGTAGATCACGCAGGGAGAACAAAGAGTAAAATATTTAACTGCAGCAGTGTTTGACTATATTCTGCACTGTGAGAAAACCTGGAGTCATTTTCAAGTTCCACCATTTCTTACTTCTTTTCAGTCAGGTCAAGTTTCTAAACTTTCTAAATATCCGTTTTCTGGCTAATAAAAAGAAAATAGGATTCCACTGAGTCTCCTATCTTCCTACTCCAGGACTTCTGTGAGGATCAAATGAGATGAGGCATGGGAAAACACTTCACAGACATTTGGTTAAAGTGTAAAATGTTTCCAACTGGCTATAAAGCAAGTCGTGTTCCTGGGCTGAAGAAACTCCAAGGAGAGGAAGCCAGGTGTTGCTACGTGACATCATTACCTGGTGCCCATAGCTACGGTTTCCAGGTTGGACTGGGCTGTGGGCCACATTTTGCACCATTGAGTCTCGGCAGCGTTGGCTGAGATTTGGTGGGGTCTTGCTCTGGAATGGTGGCGGGGCCTGTGTCCCACTTGAGGGAAGCCGAGTGTTGCTTTGTGTGTGCCAGGTCCGTGGTGCAATTTCTCTCTAAATGGTCAGTGAGTGTCATGGCAGCTCCTGTGTTGAGCATCTGCCCCCTGGTGGTCAGTGTGTGTAATAGCAACCGGTCAGAAGGTTGGGCACTTAGCATATTAGCCTTTTATATATATAGATAATATAGATAATTCTATTTCACAGGTAGTTCCAGTACCTTATAATAACAAAATAATCTAATTCCTTCTTACCATTCCTTATATTCTTGCTGTCATTTATTTCAATTATATATGAGCATCTATATAATAGATAATAAAACACATTATTATAATTTTGAACAAACTGTTCATTGTTAGACCAATTAATTTATGAAAATAAAGTTTTTATTTTACCATCACTATTCCTTCTCTAATGCTGTTCCTTTGTCGATCTAGATCAAAGCTTCTGACCTGTATCATGCTTCTTTCTGAACATTGTTTGCAAGGCAACAATGGCCTGTTTAACGTGGATATTGGGATTTGGAGATATCAGGTCATGTATGAGATTTCAAGTGTGGAGGTGGAAACAATAGTCAACCAAGTGGAAACTAAGTTATACTATCAGAAGCCTAATAATTTTCTGCACAAATTGCAATATTATTTCACTTTACAAAAATATGAACACTGAAAAGAGATTATATTTTATGATTTTCATAATATAAAAAGCAGTATTATTCCACATATCAATAAGAATTCTAATTACAATTAACATTATTCTTTTAAACAGTCAGATAATACATGAAATCCAAAGAAAAATCAAGAAAAATCAAACTTGACTTTTCAAAGTCCTTTGTATAAACAAAATTGAAAATAAAGTTATAAACAAAAGTTAAAGCAATACTCTAGTAAGTACAAAGCACAGTTCCTAACAATAGGCACCAGACACATTTTTATTGTTGTTGTTTATAAAGAAGTAAAAAGTCAAATGTATTTAAAGTAAAGAATGTATTTAAAAATAAAATAAAAAATAATGCCAGTTTTATATAAACAAATGAGAAATATTTGTTTTATCCAGAGAGATTTGGGAAAATTGAACATGCATATTTTTACCTTTTAAGCCAAAAATAGGCAATAATTTATTTAAATTTATCAGATAATTAAATTAAAAAAATTGAGAAATAAAAATAAAGCACACTACCTTATTAACAAACACATAATCTTACATTTCAGAGAAAATAAAAGAGAAAAGCAATTACTTTTGCATTTCTTTATAGTCTTACATGCAATGTGGTTAATTTATCCACACTACATTAGCAAAGGCAAAAAGGGAGTAAATGCCAGTGTTTTGAGGAGACTAGCCATGAAAAATCAAGGATTGTGCTTGTTGATCATCATGCACAGGCCACAGAAAGAGAAATCATTTTTCCAAGGAAAAATAAATGTGGTATTATCCACACATCAATTAAACCACGATTCACAACTATACAAAATAAATAATGACGTGGATATTATCTTTATCTTTTTCTCCCAACAAAGTCAAATACATCTTATCAAACACCTTCAGAGAATATTTTATCCTGATGCTACCTCTTAAATGTTAACATGTAAATCAAAAGAATTATTTTTCCGCTATGGAAATGTGTTTCAAAACTATAATTTTTGTAGTGATTCATATAGAAAATGTAGATCAGATAATTATATTGAACTATTCACAATATGGCAACAAAGATAGTATTTCATAGTTATAGGTAATTTAACATTTGCCTCCTTTATTACCTAAGAAATGCGTCTTCTGTGCATCTGTGCCTGAGTAACATTGACCATATGTGTCTATAATTAATTACAAATTACCTCCTCCATGGATGAGACCTGGCACACTTGGGTTTTTTTTTCCAAAATTAATGTTTAAGCATTGAAATAGTCATTAATTTCTGTAACCATATGTCCATTCACATTTTGAAACACACTAGTTTAATTTCAGATCTACAATTTATTCCTTGTTAATTATCATGAACATTAATATTTAATCAAGGAAATTTCAAATCTTCTACATAAATGCTACAGTTAGGATTGTTTACTAGTGGGAAGATTCTATGCCTACTGCACATTGAACTTTTCTAGGTTTGCATTATTGGTAGTACATTAATCAGAGAATGTAATGACAGCAGAGTCAACCTTGAGATTCAATATTTGCCTCAATATATTTCCTTCCTTGAAAAATGTGACACTGTGCAGCAGGTACAGGTCTGTGAAACATATCACCAGAAATAAAACTTATCTGGTTATTATTAACAGAAAAAGTGAAAAAAATGTTTTTCAAGAATAGAGAGGGAAAGAATGAGGGAGGGAAAGAGGGAGAGAGAGAAGTTTGAATAAGATGAGCATGAAGGAGGGAGGAAGAGAGAGAAAGAGAGAGAGAGAGAGAGAGAGAGAGAGAGAGAGAGAGAGAAAGTTTGAATAAGATCAACATGCATGTGCACACAGATAGCCCTGAAAACACCCAAAAGAAGTACTTTAAAAATCAACATGGTAACAAATAACGTATGATCTCATTTATGTGTTGAATCTAATGAACAAAATATATTGACAAACAAAATAGAAATAGAGTGATGGATACATGGAACAGACTGACAGCTGTCAGAGGAGATAGGGAGAGAGGAACTGAATGAAAGGAGCTGTCAGAGGAGATAGGGAGAGAGGAACTGAATGAAAGGAGGTGAAGGGGAGGTGAAGAGAACACATATGCCTAGTCCATGAACACAGACAACAGTATGGTGAAGGTCAGGGGGAGGGATGGAACTGGAACTGGGTGGAGGTAGGGAAAGGGTGGGAATATGGAGGCATCTGTAATAGTGTCAACAATAAAAATAAAGTAAAAAAAAATCAACATGGTGAGCTTCTAATAGAACTGAAAAAAAAAAAAAAGGTAAAATGTGTCCCTGCTAAGAGTATGTGGATTTCCAAGGTGGAAGGCAAACATGTACTAACCAAAATTGTCCATATTTCATGATGGAGTCGATACATTTTATACCTTTCAGAAAAGGTACTCCTATAAATCTAATATATATTATTTTAAGTAATTAAAGTCCTGCTCTTTATCTCAAATATAATACACTAGAGTCCTGGTGCATGAAATTTGTGCACGGAGGGGGGGGGGTCCCTCAGCCCAGCCTGCACCCTCTCACAATCCAGGGCCCCTCAGATGATGTCTGACTGCCAGTTTAGGCCTGATTGCAGAATCGGGCCTAAACCAGCAGTTGGACATCCCTCTCATAATCTGGGACCACTGGCTCCTAACTGCTCACCTGCCTGCCTGGCTGATAACCCCCTAACTGCTAACCTGCCTGCCTGATCACCCCTAATTGCCTCTGCCTTGGCCCCCATCTGCAGTGGCGGCTGCCTCTGCCTCAACTCCCACTTCTGTGGCTTCATCCAGAAGGCTGTCTGGAACAACATCTAGAAGGTTGTTTGGCTGTCTGGTCTAATTAGCATATTACACTTTTATTATTATAGACTAGAGGCCTGGTGCATGAAATTCATGCACTGGGGGTTGGGGGTCCCTAAGCCCAGTCTGCCCCCTCTCACAGTCCAGGAGCCTTCAGGGGATGTCCTACTGACGGCTTAGCCTTCAGGGGTGTCCCTTAACCTTAACCCAGCCTGCCCCCTCTCACAGTCCAAGAGCCCTCATGGGATGTCCTACAGTCTGGCTGCAGAGGCTCAGAGCAGGCGCCGTGTGTGTGTGTGTGTGTGTGTGTGTGTGTGTGTGTGTGTGTGTCTATGTGTGTGTGTGTCCGCTGGGGGCCTGACCCCAGCCATGCCACAGAGGCTAGGAGCAGGCACCTCTCTGTGTTGATCTCTCAGGCTCCGGTCCACACCTGTGTGTTCTCTCAGGCTCAGGGCCATGCCGGCCCCTCCTCCTGAGCTGGTCGTGACCGTTACTGAGTCCAGACCTCATTTGCATATTACTTCTTTTTATATATATAGATAATTTCATAATATTGAAGAAATTTTTATACACTTTCAGTTCAAACCAAAAATATACAAAATGATTTTTTCATTAGTATATCTAAATGTATAAATAATTAAATCATTACTTAGAATGAAATCTATACATACAATTATATGTATGTGATAGGACTATACACACATATACATACATGTATAAATCAAAGGACTTATCTAAACAGTGAAAACTAAATACATCATGACAGCACGCATGATTCTATGCTAAAAAGTTACATTACAGAAACTCTTTTTGACCAAGGACACTTTTATTCAAAAATATAATCTGATATATGTAAATGTCCAACACAGAGATTACTTTAGAAATCATTATATCTGACTGAGTGATTCTTATCATATGCACTTTGAATATAAAATGCAAAAACATAACTCTATGTATTATTTTACATTTTTTAATTTTCTTTACAATAGTTGATTATGACATTAATGCGTTCATCTCATATTGCAGAATTAGAAATGAATCACTTTTATAATGAAAAGTAGCGTTGTACAGATAACATGGCATATAAAAATGAATTTATGAACATAAAATAGCCAATATTCTGCCATAAATTTTAAATAGCTTCAACATAATATCTGGGATTTAGATTAAATTTATTTCATAAATGGTCAACAATAATCACTTCAAACCTAATACTTCATAAGATGGGTGAATCCACTATATATTTTAGAAAATGAGGGAATTACAAAAAATAAATTGAAGCAATTAAGATGAGACACAGCAATTCAGGTGGATGGAACCACTTTATATTTTTAAAAATGAGGAAATTTCAAAAAAGAAATTGAAGCAATTAAGATGAGGCACAGCAATTCAGGTGCATTGAATTGCTTCACATAAAATAGTAATAAAAATAAGTATTCATATAGTATACCATATTTTAAAATTCAATGTTTATATACTTTTGTTGGTAGAGTGATATAGTAGAGTCAAATAAACATTAAGACCGTAATTATATCTTATGTCTGCTAACAGCCAGATGAGTGATCCTGAAAATAAATTCTTCCCCAATTGAGCCTGACACAACTACAACCCTGTTGACACCTTGATTATCACCTTGGTGAAGATCATGAACTTCACTCACCTAGCAGGGCTGTTCCTGGATTCCTGACCCACAGAAACTATGAGATAAATGCTGTTGTTTTAAGCCACTCAATTTAGGATGATTTGTTATATATCAATAGATAACTAACAGCATTTCTACAGTAAAGTTTAAAATTGAAGAAAAATTAATACAATCTGTTGTTGGTTAATATACACTTTATTGTTTTCCCCTAAAATTAAATAATTACTGAATAATAGAAATTATTTTTAAAATAAAATTTTATCATAATCAAATGCAAATTTATTTTGCAATATTAATGAAATGCCAATGAGATTTTTTTTCTTAATGCTATTTTCACTATTGAAAGGCTCTGCTCTCAATGAACAGACATGTAAACAATAGAAAATAAGAACTTCCAATTTATAAATATGAAGTCAAATAATATAACTATTTATCCTTCAAAGTAAAGAAGTACTAATACCGCTTGGAAGAAATATAAATTATATGAATCCCAGAAATTTATATTATATATTTATATACTTTGGGTTTGTATTTTTGGGAGACATTAAACATCACTATACCAGCATTACTGAAAATGTATCACTTATGAACTTAACTAAGAAATAGACTTTCTTAATCAGTAAACAAGAATAAGTTTTCTGCTTGATATGTCACAATGTGATGACCTAAGACTAGTTGGAAAAAATGACACTAGGAGAGACATCTATTAAAATTTTTTATTTGACACATGTCAGCTAATAGTGTGTGTCTACTCTGGGTTATAAATGTAACTTTCATCTATAATTTTTTTTTCGTTTGATGATATGAGAAAATACTCGGGGATATTCACATTAAAATCTTCTCCCAATGATATTATATATTTCCTCATGAAAGATTTTTAAACAATTGTCATCCCTTATTCTTCAATGTGACACCATTTTATTTTGTTAGACAGCATTACCTTCTGAATACTTTTCCTTTGTGAAACAAGTTATGTTGTCTTTCTTGAGTTTCATCTTACAATGACTTATTCCTGATACTGAATTTACTGAATTTACTCTTGCCTCTTCAGTAGTTCTTTGTCCTGCACTTGTAACCATTTTTATCATTTTCCCAAAGGTCTCCTTGACCCATCATAGAAGCTTCATTCTATTGCCAGTGACTAGTAATTCTCTTGTTATCTCTGGGAAGGAACATATTTTATTCCAGCATAACACATTTGTCATAGTTTCGTGAGCCTTTAGTAATCATAGTGTCTTTTGAGAATGTATACATTATAGAATTAGAGCTTCAGATTCACAGTATGATTCCAATATCATTGTTTTTATCACCTTTTCATTGAAATAAGACATTATATAAATATCTGGAAATTATTTACTCTCTAAATTGCATTTATGATTTCAACTGATCCAATGTATAATGAACTTTATATTATAATTAACCATGGCCAGTATAAATGTGAAAGCAGTATGTCTAATCACAGTTTGTCTGATTTAGAAGGGATGAAAGGTAATCTATATTACATATGGACTTCTAAAAATCAATTTAACAAGAGGAGAGGGAAAATATAAATGATAAATAAGGACTCCATACATTACCATGTAGCTAAATAAAAAGATTTCACACTTGACCGCTGTCACAATAAATAAAAAAAATATCATTTTGGAGAAATATACTCTACCAATCTAAGCAAAAGTATATGCGCTGGAGATAGGCTGTGTTAATATGAACATTGGATAAGCATGAAAGACTTTGCCATTGGAGATAAAAGAGTACTGGGGGAAGTGAGTTGAAATGATGATACAGAGGTACTCTATGATTCTAAAAACTAAAAATGGTAGTTGTATTTATATTCAGTGACAATAACTACATAGTCATCATCAGATACATTTTAATGGGAAATTATTTGCTCTATTTATTTGTCACAGACTGCTTTGTAAGAAAAAGAAGAAAGCCATTTTTCCATTACTCAGTGTAAGCTGACAACAGGTCCCCCTATAACCTTCATGTTGAATGAGGCAGAAACACAGCATCACCACTTAAATGATTCACCGAGGGGAATGCATTCAGTTTATATTTATCATTATTATGTCTCAAAAATGACCTAACTTATTATTCACTGGAGAGATAGTCCCTAATCATTTTAAAATCACCTTGATGTATAAGAGTGCTTACTATCTGAGCAGCAGGTGTAGAAGTCAGAATGATTGAGAAAATATGTTTCTAAAACAGCAGGAAGAGAAATTAGATGGCAGGAATAATGCTTAATTTCCTCACCCTGATCATGAAACTGCCTTTAATGGTTTCAACTATGGTTTGAAAACAGGGATACTAGAAAATGAATGTAAACATATTTTTATATGTGGGAATATAAAAAGAACAAAAAATTTAAAGAACTCTATGATACAAAAATACAGGTTGCTATGTCTGTTCTTTCCTTTTTTTCCATGTGAAGGAATCATTTTATTTATTTACTAGAAGCCTGGTGCACGAATTTGTGCACGGGTGGGGTCCCTCTGGTGGCCTGCAGGGATCGGGCTGAAACCCGCAGTCCAACGCTGCCTGCAGCTCTTACCTGCCACTCCTGCTCATCCCGACCCCATTGTGCCTGTTGCAGGCTCACACCCAATCAGTCCTGATTGGGACAGGTTCACGCTGCTGCAGCACTGCTCACCAGCCATCTGGAACCCTCCCAAGGCGAGTGGCCTGCAGGATCCGGCTGAAACCAGCTCTCTGACAGCCCCTGAGGGGCCCTGGATTGTGAGAGGGTGCAAGCCAGGCTGAGGGAACCCACTGGTGCACAATCGAGGGGGGAAGGGACTGCGGGAGGGCTCCAGGGTGTGTCTGGGCCATCTCGCTCAGTCCCAATTGGCCAGACCCCAGCAGTAAGCTAACCTACGGGTCAGAGCATCTGCCCTTTGGTGGTCAGTGCATGTCATAGGGAGCATTTGGGCAGCCTTAACATATCATTAGCATACTACTCTTTGATTGGTTGTTTGCTTGTTCTAATGTTCAGTCTATTTGCATATTACCCTTTTATTATATAGAATTTTTAAATCTTTCGTGTTGACAGTGTTACATGTTCCCTACTTCCCCCCCACTGATCCTTTCTAGCCCTCCCCATCACTCTCCAGAAGTACAAGCAATTTAAATAGAAGAGAGCCTATGAGTCAGTTATGCATTTACTCTCCAAACCAAAACTGGTGCCTGGTATATAGTAGGCATTCAATACATATTTAGAAAATGTTAGCAACTATTTTACTAAGCATATAGACATACTATATAAGCATTTGTAACAAATAATGTTTACATATCTCCACTTTTTAAAATTCTGCATCTAAATAACATTGCCCAAGTGATAAGCCATGTTGGAAACATGAATTGTACTTGATTATACCAGCTACCTTAATTTCCACACCTAATGGGTCTCCAAATTGTGTTGATTCGTCACTTCATGTCTTTTGGGATAACTACCCGATATCGCCCTTATGTATTCATACTTTAGTGCCTTCATTCATACCTTAGGGCAGTAACAATTTATTCAACATGTTCTACAAAATGGCATTTGAAATTAAAGCCTTTAATACTTAGGTCTGGGAGTAATAATTTTTCTCCTCCTTAGAAAAAGTCCCTGCTTTGGCCAACAGCAGAGATTTAGAAGGTGAGGGCTAGAAGGATATTTAATATCTTCACGTACTCGTTGGTCATTTGAGGACACTGTTAGAAAAGAGATGAAAAGAATGCTCATGAATCTCCATTCCCAGACTTGCCCATCTCTCCTCTCCCAGTGGAGTGGTCTATGATCATTAATCTGTCTTTGTTTTTGCAAGAGAAATAATTCTTCTACACACAGAAAGTGGATGTGAGGAAAGCAGATGTTTAATTCAGCTCACTGCATATTTTCATTGTGGACTGCAAGAGAACTGAGCTAACGGAAACTTACTCTTAATGTAAAACAGCTACATAAAAGAATGTGCAAAGTAAGTTTGCGACAGCATTATTGTACAGATTTTCTTAAAATGTAGAAAAATACTTAGAAAATTAATTTAAAAATGAGTTAAAATTCTTAGAACTTGAACCTCACATATAAGGTATTAGCAATTGTAAGTTTAAAAACATGCTTACTGATGTTAGAAAGAATGAAGCAAAAAAAAAAAAAAAACACTAAAAGGTATAAGTGATGTTTTTCTTTTGTTTTTTTTGTTGTTTTTTTTTTAAATATATTTTATTGATTTTTTACAGAGAGGAAGGGAGAGAAATAGAGAGTTAGAAACATCGATGAGAGAGAAACATCGATCAGCTGCCTCCTGCACATCTCCTACTGGGGATATGCCCGCAACCCAGGTACATGCCCTTGACCAGAATCGAACCCGGGACCCTTCAGTCCGCAGGCCGACGCTCTATCCACTGAGCCAAACCGGTCTCGGCGGTGTAAGTGAAGTTTTACTTAATGATATTCTTTATTTTACTAGGTAATATGTTAAGAAGGAATATGATGTTTTCTTTATTTTTGGTTTCCCCAACAGTCCTTAAAATAACACCTGGTTTATAGCAAGTTCTCACTGAATTGGAATAGGGTTTTCATTTAAAGATAGATTGAGCCGAAACCGGTTTGGCTCTGTGGATAGAGCATCGGCCTGCGGACTGAAAGGTCCCAGGTTCGATTCCGGTCAAGGGCATGTACCTGGGTTGCGGGCACATCCCCCACAGTGGGAGATGTGCAGGAGGCAGCTGATCGATGTTTCTAACTCTCTATCTCTCTCCCTTCCTCTCTGTAAAAAATCAATAAAATATATTTAAAAAAAAAAGATAGATTGAATTTGAATCTACTAAGCCCTAAAGCTTTTTTTTTTTATATTTTGTAAGATTTATCTATAATATTAAAAGTGTAATATGCTAATTAGATTAGACAACCTTCCAGACAAAGCTGGGACTGTGAGGGAAGCCTGAGTCCTAGATACCAGAGGGAAGTAGGTACCAGCAGCTGGGGGAAGGAGGGCCTACTCTTGCATGAATTTTGTGCATTGGGCCTCTAGCAGATAATAATTTGCTTCAGGTATCAGTTAGCTCACAATTGACAACTGTGATTTAAAGTATAGCCTATACTGCCAAAACCGGTTTGGCTCACTGGATAGAGCGTCGGCCTGCGGACTGAAGGGTCCCAGGTTTGATTCCGGTCAAGGGCATGTACCTGGGTTTCGGGCACATCTCCAGTGGGGGATGTGCAGGAGGCAGCTGATCGATGTTTCTCTCTCATCGATGTTTCTGACTCTCTATCTCTCTCCCTTCCTCTCTGTGGAAAATCAATAAAATATATTTAAAGTATAGCCTATAATTATAGATATGTATATTCCCCTATTCATATAGCCAAAGATTTAAAAAATAATAAGTACACACACTTGCAACAAAATAAGATAAAAACATTTTTTTAATGCTTTCTACTTTTTAGGTATTTTATATGTAAGGCTCACTTGTTTGAATGAATTAACATGATGAATAATTTCTTACTCAAAATCTCTCCCCAGACTAAAACATATCTCCAGTGGAGGCTGGTGTGTTACCTGACAGTTGGGTGATGATTTAAGAAAAGTTAGAGCTCAGAACTTTGACCCTTCTCTACCACATCCTTTTTTTTTTTTCTCATGAAAGCTTATTTATTTATAAAATGTGATCTCATCTACATCCTTACCTCTCTGATTGAAAAAGATAATGAAGAAAAAAGAAAGTATTTCTTGAAGCTAAGGACACAGGTGCATGTTCTCACATCCTCATAGCTTATTTAAGAGTTGCAACTAAAGAAAGATGAGAATAATCACACTCCAGTAATCCCAATGCTACTTGAAGTTAGGGATCAAGTTCCTTAATTTTTGTAAGACTGTGTCATAAATACTTTGGATAAGAGCATACATTTTTTATAAATTTGATTAAAAACTGTGCTGTATTCAATAAAATAGACATATTTCAATATTAATAACTTTATCCTTTGAAGCATACTTTTCTGTGAAGCTCTTGTCTCAAAAATATGCAAATTTATAATCCCTTTGTAGCATGACTTTTCATAGTAGATTTTTTTTTATTTAGTTCAGATTTCACTAGTCAAATGGAGAGTTTGTTGTGCTTCTTGTGTCACTTTATAGCTCTTAATTCGTGATATATAGGTGGTCCATGGAAAATAGAAAGCCACTCATTAAAATTCAGGATCATCACTCCTCATTGAATTTTTCAGGTGCATGATGTGTCAGTGAGAAATATTTCTCATTCTTGTCAATGCAAACTTGGGAAGCTGAGCCACACATGAGGGAAAGGAGAGAATATCTCTTTAATAAAAATCAAATCTAACCATTGTTTTATTTAGATTAATAAAGAATGACCATAAATAGCACACATAGGTAATCACTAGACCCAGCCTCTCAAAACATTTCATCATATGAATAACTAGTTTAAAGGTGGGTTTTCTTTTTTATTTTTGAAACTCTGTAATAAAATGGGGAAAAAAAGATTTTAAAATATTGGCTAAAAAGATTTTAAAATATTGAGCATAAAAAAAGCATAAATTAATTATAATAAAGCCCTGATTCCAAAAGACCTAATTTTTCTTCTCCCCATTTTTTTATATAATTGTGCCCCAAACATCTGGAGCAATACTTGGCTCTTGGTCAAGTTCAATAAATGTCTCTCATTGTTCTTTGGCTACTTGTTTATTGTGGATATTTCTCTGAAACAAAAATATGCTTTCCTATTCTAGAAGAATCCAAAGGCAACAAAATCTCAGACATATGCCGAAGCAATTTCTTCACTGATACAGCTCCTAGGGCACTTGAAACGAAAGAGAAAATGAACAAATGGGACTACATCAAAATAAAAAGCTTCTGCACAGCAAAAGAAACCATCAACAAAACAACGAGAAAACCCACTGTGTGGGAAAACATATTTGCCAATGTCATATCTGATAAGGGCCTAATCTCCAAAATTTATAGGGAACTCATACAACTTAACAAAAGGAAGATAAACAATCCAATCAAAAAATGGGCAAAGGACCTAAATAGACACCTTTCAAAAGAGGACATTCAGAAAGCCAAGAGACATATGAAAACATGCTCAAAGTCACTAATCATCCGAGCGATGCAAATCAAAACAACAATGAGGTACCATCTCACACCTGTCAGACTGGCTATCATCAACAAATCAACAAACGACAAGTGCTGGAGAGGATGTGGAGAAAAAGGAACACTTGTGCACTGCTGGTGGGAATGCAGACTGGTACAGCCACTATGGAAGACAGTATGGAGTTTCCTTAAAAAACTGAAAATGGAACTCCCATTTGACCCTGTGATCCCACTTCTAAGAATATATCCCAAGAAACCAGAAACACCAATCAGAAAGGATATATGCACCCCTATGTTCATAGCAGCACAATTCACCATAGCTAAGATCTGGAAACAGCCTAAGTGCCCATCAGTAGATGAATGGATTAGAAAACTGTGGTACATCTACACAATGGAATACTATGCTGCTCTAAAAAGGAAGGAACTCTTACCATTTGCAAGGTCATGGATGGAACTGGAGAGCATTATGCTAAGTGAAATAAGCCAGTCAATGAATGAAAAATACCACATGATCTCACTCATTCATGGATAATAGAGACCATTATAAACTTTTGAACAATAATAGATACAGAGGCAGAGCTGCCTCAAACAGATTGTCAAACTGCAGTGGGAAGGCCGGAGAGGGTTGGGGGGCAGGAGGTAGGGGGGTAAGAGATCAACTAAAGGACTTGTATGCATGCATATAAGCATAACCAATGGACATAAGACACTGGGGGATAGGGGAGGCTAGGGGACTGTCTAGGGTGGGGGGGAAAATGGACACATATGTAATACCCTTTGTAATACTTTAAGCAATAAATAAATAAAAAAATATGCTTTCCTGAATACAAGCATAATTTATACCACAATTCAAACAAGAGAATGAATACAGGAGTGATGTCCCTATGCTCTCCTCTCACTCTCCTAACCTGCTCACCTACTCCCACGTGTGTGATATTTATTATTTTTATTTTTCTTAAGTATAACAAGAAAATTATAGTTTTTATCCATCTACCTTTAAAAACATAAAGTAGTACTCTTTATAAAATATTTGAAACTTGATCATTCTGTTTATTAATACATTTTGGTGAGTTTTTCTTATCATTTAAAGAAAGCTGAGATAATTTTTCCATGTCAAGATCATTCACTTGCTCATATCTGCAAAAATGTTTTTCTTTATAAGGTGACATTTACAGGTTCCAGTGGTTAAGACTTGAAATCTTTGGATGGCCATTAATAAATGCATTGCATAAAGATTAACAATGATGAAAACATAGACAAATCCCAACTCAGGAATATTTTATGAGTAATATATTAGTCATCAAGGTTATTTAAAATAAACACACACAAAAAAACACCACCAGGAAAAGCTCCTAAGAAATTGTCACAACCAAGAAGAGATTAAGGCCACAGTACTACTAAATGTGATGTAATGTGCTATCTTTGTTGGTATCCCAAAGAAGAAGAAAAAAAGAAATTAAGGGAAAAGCTGAGGAAATTTGAATAAAGTATGGACTTTAGTTATTAATAAGGTAACAATATAGCAATATTTTTTTATTAATTATGACAAATTTATCATAATCATTTAAGAAATTATGATAGGGGAAATGGCATTGATTACCCAAAAACTGTGTATACTGTCTTTACAATAATCATTTAAATCTAAAGATGTTCTAAATTTTTAAATAAAATAAAGTTTTAAAAATAAGTCATTATTTTTTTAATATCTTTTTTATTGATTTCAAAGAGGAAAGGAGAGGGGGAGAGAGGGCTAGAAACATCAGTGATGAGAGAAAATCATTGATTGGCTGCCTCCTTCAAGCCCCACACCTGGGATTGAGTCTGAAAACTGGGCATGTGCCCTGACCAGGAATTGAACCATGACCTCCTGGCTCATAGGTCAAAGTTCAACCAGTGAGCCATGCTGGCCAGGCAAATCAGTGTTATTATTAACAAGTATCCTGGCCATTTATTGTAGGACTGCCACTAAACTGTGAGAAACTCTAGGGAATTTTAGATGCCCTGCTTCCTCTTGCCTTTTGCCCACTGCAACTAGCTTTCTGGTGTGACAATAAGGATAGTGACTACTGCAGTCTTATCTCCATTGCCTCACATCACCTTGTGGCACAGAGGTGAGACATGAAAAGAAGAGAATGTAGCTAAGATAATAAATTCTCTTAAATTGATTGAACTACTGGTCAATGACAAATAGATAAATAACTTAATTTTTCTTTTGCAGTTAATATGGTTAGTGAACATTGTACTGTCTATATATATAAAAGCCTACTCAACCATTAGGATGGAACCACTGCAACAATCAAACGACCAGAATGACCTGTCGTTATGATGCACACAGACCACCACGGGGCAGACGCTCAATGCAAGAACTTCCCCCAGCCTGCAGGCCCCAATCACCAATGGGGACTGCCAGCCAACCTCCTGGTCCCTCCCCCCAGCTGGCAGTTCCCAATCAGGGCCAGGCCCCCCGGGCAGGGGCAGGGAATCCGGGGTGGGTGGCGGTGCACAGGGGGTGAGGGAAGGAGGAGGCAAGGAGGCCAAGAACCTGATCGGCCCTTATCGCTGACCAGGCCTAGGGACCCCGCCTGTGCACAAATTTTGTGCACTGGGCCTCTAGTAGAAATTATAAAAATGTCAAGTTCAAATGTAAAACTTTTGGTTGCAAAATAGTGATGATGTGTTGCATATATGTACATAAGCTGGGAATGGGTATTTTGATTCTATTTCTTAATGTTATTATAGAAGTGGGCATTCCAAGTAAAATTTTATCACAATGTCTGAAGGAGTCTACATTGTTTTCCATACCTGCAAACTAACCAGTTTGCTTCTATAATATCATGAATACTGACAGAAGACACGGGAATTCTAAGTCAGAGACAAATGACTTTATTACCACTGCACAGCAATAGACACGGTATCAGCATTCGTACCAGCTCCTCAAGTTCCAATTCCTTAAGCAAGACATGGAGAGGATTAACTGATATCAGCACACACGGGGAAGAGAATGTCAGGAGAGAAATCCCAAGGTTCAAGTGTAAAGGCAAGAAAAAAGGCAATGTTCCAGTTTGAAGGTTTTCAGGCAGGAGGGATGCTCTCTTACTTTCAGAAGAATCAATCATTTTGTTCTGTTCTGGTCTCCGGTTGGATGAGGGTTCACCCCCACGTAGGAGGGCAATCTGCTGATTCAAATGTCAGTCTTAGCCACAAACAGCCTCACAGGCACATCCAGAATAATGTTTGACCAAATATCTGGGCACCCCGTGGCTTACTCCAGTTGATACATAAAGTAACCTTAACCAGGCTGTTAGCCTGCATGAATTGTCCCCTAAGGAGGTGTTATCTTTATTTTATGTGACAGTAAACAAGCCTATCATTTGCTCTATTGGGGGATATTATATATATTGTCCACATCCTTGAAATAATAGCCCAAACCAAAGATAGGCATTGTTTCTGCTCACAACGCATGAAGAGAACGTAGAGAACTGTTTACTAACGGATTTGAAGACCATTTGTCTCCATACCCAACTTGAAATATTTAAATAAGAATGTGTTTTCACATATTTAATGGACTGCTTTTAGAGTTTGACATGATGAGACTTGAACTACAAACTTACATAGCTAGGAAAGATTGCGTGAAAATGCTACTCAAATGACATATGCAAGTAATAAAAAAGTTGCAAAAGTTTTAAAACTTGCTAGTCATTGTGTGTATAAACGTGACGACTATGGTACTATAGCTATAGAGAAGTGACTTGCTCGGGCATTGCAGAACTTAATTTCCAAATCCAATTTTAGGTAAAAGGTTCCCGAATTGTGTACTATAAAAATATTCCATTTTCTTTATTTGTATAGAGTTTCAATAAAGTACCCAGTTAATATTACATAATGTTTCATGCTTCACTTGCATCATATAAAGAACAAATTAGGTCATGAAATTCCATGTGGATGAATATGGTCACTTCTCCAAGTTACCTGAAAAAATAAAACAAAATAAAGTGACATGCCTCTTTCTAATAATGCTCAAATTAAAAATATTGAAGACTACGTTATTGAAGGCATACAAATTTTGCTACCATCTCTCAATAATGACTGGAAGCTGTGAGAGCACATTTATATTAGAGAAAATTATTTGTTTGGATCATGATACATAATGTTAGCTCTGAAACTATATGATGATACTGAAGACCTTTTTAGTTTTATTCTTTTCTAATGTCATTTAAGTTTTATTAAAATATAGGGATTGATTGCACACACACATACACCCTCTCGATTTAAAATGGAAACCTGTAGCTTCTAATTTATTTATTTATTTTTTTCAACAAGAAGCATAGCTTCTAATTTAAATGTCAAGCTATAAAGTAGGAAATCTTCAATGCCCTTCTGTTCAATTGATATGCTGATTTTGTTTTCTTATGAACCAAATTCATATTGCATGGAAAACAATTTCACTTAAGACTGGCAAAAAAGTTTAGCAACTAGTAACCCACATTGAGTTTATAAAAATTTAACATGACTTAGTTATTTGAATTTTCCCTATGATCTTCATTACTAGTATTTGACAAATACTAATATTATTTCACATTTAATAAAAATCTACACATGAATCAAAAATTTAGAAAGCAATCATGAATTCTGCAATAGTTAAGTCAAGAATAAATTCCAGATCTAAAAAACTAACTACACTTTAACTCTGTTGTCAAAGCAGAGATTAAGACAAGATATGGAGATGTTGGCAGACTATTTAGATCTAGGCAATCCTAGAAAAGAGTAAACAAGCAAAGCCGATATAATTGTTCAACTCAAGGTCACTGTTAATGATGCTAGGGGTCCCATTCTGCTGTGTTACTGGAGAATGGTGCTGAAAATCTCCCCTTTTTATACGTGCAAGGACAGAATCCTGGAGCATTTCACCTACTGCTGGCATCCATTAATTAAAGAATCGTGTCTTGTCTTGCCAGTGTGGTTCAGTGGTTGAGCATCTACTTGTGAACCAGGGAGGTCATGGTTCAATTCCTGGTCAGGGCTCATGCCTGGGTTGAAGCTCAATCCCCAGTGTAGGCATGCAGGAGGCAACCGATCAGTAATTCACTGTTATCGTTGATGTATCTATCTCTCCTTTTCTCTCTGAAATTAATAAAAACATATTGTTTTAAAAAATAATTGTTCTTCAGGATAAGTTCCACATAGTACTAACCTGTGCTTTTCTGAGATGAACAAGTTTTTATGGTTTCAAAAAAAGCTTTGTGATAAAATGTGAAAAGACAAAGGGTTGCTTGAGGTGACATTATCACTATGAGCCTCAACAGAACTGAGTTAAGCCAGATGAATTTGACTATGGTCACATTAGAGTTAGAATTAGAGTTGATCCAAATGAATGTGACTATGGTGTACCAAAACAAAACAAATTTGCCCCATTTTAAATTCACTTTTTCACTGGGTTATCAGGAAAGTGGTTAGCTGGGCTGGGGAAACCAAGATGGCGGCATAGGTAAACACCAGAGTTAGCTGCCTCGAACAACCACTTCAAAAATAAAACTAAAAGATGGAACGGACATCGCCAGAACCACAGGAAGGCTGGCTGAGGGGAAATTCTTCAACTAGAAGGAAAGAGAACAGCATTCGAGACGCAGAGGAGGCGCAGTACGGAAAATACAAAGGTGGGGAGGTGCTCGGAACGGGCTGGTAGCTGAGGGCGCGGTTGTCGTTTTCAATCAGGAGGGAATCTCAGATTCTGAGCTCCAGTTCTGGGAGAGTCTCTAGGGACCCAGACTCAAAAGGGAGAAGCGGGACTGTCTGGCATCGGTCGGAATGCGAGGGCAGCTTTCTCTCCGAGGTTTGCAGTGGTTGCTGGGACTCTGAGAGGCAGAGCCTCTGGGGACAAGACTGAGAGCAGCCATAACTGCTCCCTCCACCCACCCTGTTGATCCCATGCGACCCGCCCTGCCCAAGCCCTGCGAAGAGCCATTTGCCAGATAGCAACCGGCAAAGGCTAGATTAGCACCTCCCTAGAGGACAGAAGTTTTCCCACTGCAGACACAGCTGATTCTCACAGCCAGTTGGCCTGAAGGTCAAATCCCCCTAGTATTAACTACAACAATCAAGGCTTAACTACAACAAGACTGCGCACAAAAACCACTAGGGGGTGCACCAAGAAAGCATAAAAAATGCGGAGACAAAGAAACAGGACAAAACTGTCAATGGAGGATATTGAGTTCAGAAACACACTTTTAAGGTCTCTCAAGAACTGTCTAGAAGCCGCCGATAAACTTATTGAGATCTACAAGAAATCTAATGAGAACCTTGATGTTATGATAAAGAACCAACTAGAAATTAAGCATACACTGACTGAAATAACAAATATTATACAGACTCCCAGACCAGAGGAGCACAAGAATCAAGGCAAAGATTTGAAATGTGAAGAAGCAAAAAACACCCAACCAGAAAAGCAAAATGAAAAAAGAATCCAAAAATACGAAGATAGTGTAAGGAGCCTCTGGGACAGCTTCAAGCGTACCAACATCAGAATTATAGGGCTGCCAGAAGATGAAAGAGAGCAAGATATTGAAAACCTATTTGAAGAAATAATGACAGAAAACTTACCCTACCTGGTGAAAGAAATAGACTTACAAGTCCAGGAAGCGCAGACAACCCCAAACAAAAGGAATCCAAAGAGGACCACACCAAGACACATCATAATTAAAATGCCAAGAGCAAAAGACAAAGAGAGAATCTTAAAAGCAGCAAGAGAAAGAAACTCAGTTACCTACAAGGGAATACCCATACGACTGTCAGCTGATTTCTCAACAGAAACTTTGCAGGCCAGAAGGGAGTGGCAAGAAATATTCAAAGTGATGAATACCAAGAACCTACAACCAAGATTACTTTATCCAGCAAAGCTATCATTCAGAACTGAAGGTCAGATAAAGAGCTTCACAGATAAGGAAAAGCTAAAGGAGTTCATCACCACCAAACCAGTATTATATGAAATGCTGAAAGGTATCCTTTAAGAAGAGGAAGAAGAAGAAAAAGGTAAAGATACTAATAATGAACAACAAATATGCATCTATCAACAAGTGAATCTAAGAATCAAGTGAATAAATAATCTGATGAACAGAATGAACTGGTGATTATAATAGAATCAGGGAAATAGAAACGGAATGGACACACTATTCTTGGGGGGAAAGGGGTGTGGGAGATTCGGGAAGAGACTGGACAAAAATTGTGCACCTATGGATGAGGACAGTGGGGGGGGGGTGAGGGCAGAGGGTGGGGTGGGAGCTGGGTGGAGAGGAGCTATGGGGGGAAAAAAAGAGGAACAAATGTAATAATCTGAACAATAAAGATTTAATAAAAAAAAAGGAAAAAAAAAAGAAAGTGGTTAGCTGGAACTTCTGAAAACAGCTTCATAAAAGAAGGTTATCACAACAAAGTTCCTGTTGAAGCATGGTAGCAACCATGTTTGGGTAAATGTTTGATATTTTAACCCTGCTGACTTGGTTTCTGTCATTATTTGCTTGCTAAAATAATAGAAAAGTCACTTTGATTTTCTGAATTATATAAATCATCCCATTCGATTGAATACCTTATTGATTGTAATGTGAATACCCCATTGGTTGTGGTCATACTGATTTTAGAAAGCACATTCTTCTGTATCTGGGAACCAAGACAGCACAATTATCCTAAATGGCCTCAGTGGCTACAGATAAGGCGTTCCAGTTGACTCAGTGGTCCCAAGACCCGAAGGCTCCAGATAATGTGCTTCTGTCAACTCAGTGATCCCAAGACCCATGGCTCCAGGCAATGTGTTTCCATTGATTCAGTGATCTGGAGACCCAAAACTATAATTTAACTAACTCACTCAATTCTGCTTCTGTAAACTGCCTTTTTGCAAACCAGGTTCCTCATTCCAAACGCTGAGATGTAATCAATACCTTTGTGATTTTTGCCTATATAAATCTGGTGTTGGGGCTAGGCCAGTGGTTCTCAACCTTCTGGCCCTTTAAATACAGTTCCTCATGTTGTGACCCAACCATAAAATTATTTTCATTGCTACTTCATAACTGTAATGTTGCTACTGTTATGAATAGTAATGTAAATATCTGATATGCAGGATGGTCTTAGGCGACCCCTGTGAAAGGGTTGTTCGACCACCAAAGGGGTCGTGACCCACAGGTTGAGAACCACTGGGCTAGGTAATTATTGCGAGATTTGGAGAGCAAAATGCCCCCTCGTAGTCCAGGATTTGCAATAAATGTGACTCCTTAATTCGACTTCTTGAGGCGTCCTTGTGTGATTCACGGGGTACATTACCACAGTGTCTCATGAAAATTGGGCATATATGGGCACATAGCAATCAAATATATATATTATTGTGTTAGATGTGAATACATATTCTGATGAATATGCAGCAAGTATAGAGGTGAAAAAATATATCAGTGTTACTGGTGTGGATGGTGGAGAGGTTTTGGAATTCTAGTCCTCTAACTAGACTGATCTATTGAATGCTACAGATTTGACTTAACTACCCTGGAAATTGCTAGGTTTAGAAATCTACTGATGAAAACCCCAATAGTTATGTATTGTATCAAGAGGTTAGGATGTAATGAAATGTCTTTGGAATTGTAGAAATAAGCCATCAGTACATTTGGAAGATGTATTTATCTTCTGCAAACGCTTAGTGACATTTTCACTTTTAGTTTAAAAAATGTGTATATAGTTTTTGTTAAGGAAAATAAGCAGAAAATGTACTATGGTATTAACACTTCTGGAGACTCTTTAGAAAAATATGTAAATAGAATGGCAAGGCTGCATGTATTATTACTCAGCCTCTTAGGATTCCATTTTCGTTTCATCATAACACAAGAGCTGTTGAGAACTGAATGCTCTCAGCTTGCTTCCTCTTGGTTACATACTTGCATCATTGATGAGGCACTTAGTATTACAAAGCAGATGCATATTTTTAAAACATTTTGCTTTACTGTTTGAGATAGACCATCAGAATGTGTGCATGTGTTTACAGCAACAGATAACAAGATACAGTAATGAGAAAGAGAACAATGCAATGACTCACTATTAGTGATCTCTCAGCAGACTTTCATATAGATGATAGCATACATCCTGTCACTACAGTGAAGAGCATCTAGAAATCAGCTGTAGAACAGCAGTTAACAGTTTATTTAACACCTGAAGTGTTTGCTATAGCACTTTGGGAGTGTTCTGTTGCCAGGAAACAATAAAGCAGCTATCATCTAGATAACCTTGGGGAAATAATGGTTTTCACTGCCTATGTAAATCTTCCTCACATCAATGAGTTATTTTTAGCCAGGCAAAGATACTGTCACTTTTTAAAGAAATGAGGGGATTTTCTGTTAACAATTTTATAAGGGGAATCACTCCCCTTAATAATTTCACTTTAGTGACTGATAAAGAAGGGAAATTTCAGTTTTCCCATATGTGTCAAAATCAAATAAGAAAGCAACAATAAAAGCAAAGCTCAGGAATGCATGGGAGCCAAACAGTAGCTGTAGTGTGATAATCGAAGATCATACAAACAGTAGCTGTAGTGTGATAATCGAAGATCAGCCAAACAGTAGCTGTAATGTGATAACCGAAGATCTGGCTTTGGTCCATCGATTATAGACATTGTCATTGATATTTCTGGCTAACAGAAGTACTTTAAACTATGGTTGGCTAATTTCCATGTAGAAATGTGTATATTAGGAGGGGCAGATGGATAAAGAAAACACAAGGTATAAAAATGAGAGAGAGGAGAGAGAGAGAGAGAGAGAGAGAGAGAGAGAGAGAGAGAATATAAATCTATAGAGAGAGAGCTATAATTTTAAAATTCTGCAAATAGTTCTAAGCACTTCATATCTGAAAAAATTAAGGTTAAATTATAATTTATCTCTTTAATCAAAATTTGTCATACTTATCTTGAATAACACTTTTCTCTTTTTGTAAATAAATATGTCTCTGGCAAAGATCATACATATGCATTTATCTATTAAACATATCTACTGTTTTAATGGGCAAAATACCTAAATTTATATTTACTGTGATTACTGATAATTTTGGATACTTTCTCCATGCTATTTTATTTGTTTATAATGGTTACTATTTATTAATTCTTCAGTTTGTCTTAAAAAAATAGTAGGTGTGTTTTTCTATCTTAGTGAATGGTTTCTTGCCTTTTTCAGCTTCTTTCAAGTTAGATATCAGATTATACTCTTAGTTTTTAAAAAATACTATTATATATTTTAGTGTTATTTTCTTTAATAATTTAGCTTTCATCCCCCCGCCCCCGGAAGTGAGGAGAGTGTGCAAGTTTCATTTAAAATTACTTTGCGCATTTTTTCTGCAAATAATGCAATAATATTTATACTTCAAGAAAAATTGAATTTACATGAAAACTTGTAATGAAAATGAAGCCAAGAAAATAATGGAAATGCTAGATTTACCTTTTTTCCTTGATGACATATTTTAAATTGAAGCAACCTTAGATTTTTACAGATGAAAGAGATGAAGAGTGTGATTTAGTTTCTTATCACTTCAACGCCTTGAATAATAGTCCACAACTATTGATGTCTTTTCAATGAGTTGTACAGACATTAACAATCGCTTTAAATCAGAAAGTTGTTGGACTTCATCGAGTTGTCATTTTATCTCCCAGTGCTATTTTTATTTTTAGTAGCTTATGTAATTATTTGTGTCACTCTATGAGTTTTTAGGGTTTTGTTCTTTTCCTGATCTTGGTGGTAACAGAATTTTATTTATATCTCTCAAATCACAAAAGTTATTGAATCATAGGAAAGTAACACAATGTCAAAATTTGATCATTTCTGTTATTAAGTAAATGTCAGTATAATTTGATATAATTATATCAATAGGATAAAGGCTAGTATTTGGGAAATGAGTTCTTAGCAATTGAGTATTGAAAATTAGGAAAAAAATGTCTACAATTGTTTCTATCCCCATCCTCTCATTCTTTAATAACTCTAGTAATTTCTAATTTAAAGATTTAATTGGGATAAAATGTTAAAAATCAAATATTCTACTGTCATCTTTAAGAAAAATCTCTTTATAGGCATGCCAGTAGGATAATATGAAATTTGCAAGTAATTTAAGAATATTTAACTTCAAATTCTACATTTTACTCTTCTTGCCATACTTCAGGATGAAAAATAGCCTTTCCCTTCTTACACATCCAGTAATTGAAGCTGAAACCATTCTCACACATTTCCTTGACCACTCCAGTGTCATGGGTGAAATGATTTGTTGTTGCAGATTAACTGTTTATATTTGACACACACTATGAATCATTTATTTTTTTGCCTCTTGAAACCTTTATCTGCATATGGTATTCCCTATAATAATGGAAATGCAACATACTATATTTATTCTGACTGATCTTTCAGTGGAATAAAAAACACAAGAATCCAGTGTTTTAAACTTCTTTTTTCCTCAATGGTCTTGTCCTAATTGGATATTCACTGTGACAGTGAGCTATATTGATGAAAATGTCATTATGTAATATTATGCCTTTATAACCTAGAAGAACATAATAACCATAATGTACTGGCTATTAATCTGCATTTGTTTTTTCTTAGATATTTTCACCTTTCTCTGCCCCATTCTGTGGATAGGGCCTTTTTTTTTTTCTTTCAAAGCATCAGTCCACAGGCCCTCTGGCTTATTCTTGGGGTTCAGACAAGGGGACTGCAAGTGACAACAACCAAAATATTATTCTCCCATCCCTCCCCTACTCTTACAGACCCGGGGGTGCAGTTTGAGAAGATGTTGGTACTGTAAGTGGCTGATACCGGAGAAACGCCTCCATGCTTATTTACCTTGTTTTGAACAAAATGTTGCTTGCTTGGCTCCTCAGTCTGACTTTCATTTGGGCCTGAGGAAAAGGATAAGCTTCTAGCAGATAAAGTCGGGTCAGGGAAAGGAGACAAGGAAATGTGGTGTTAATGCATATTTGACATTAACTTGCAGTTGAGAAGGTTAATTAATGTTTGGGGAATTAAAAGCTGAGGGGAGGCAAGATTTTCGTCAAGAAACATATGGCAAGAAGCATGTGACATCCACTGAGTCTCAAAAAAGATTGCATCCCGGGAATTCCCATCAGCAACAGAGTGGAGCTAAGGAAAGCCTCATTGTTTACTAAACACACATTTAATAAAAAGCATGTTGTTTAACTCAGAGTTTCTCGCCCTTGGTGTCATTGACATTTTGGGTCAAATACTTTATTTGTAGGAGCCATTGTGTACATTGTCTGTAATGAGCCATATCACCGGCCTTCACCATTAGATACTAATGCACATCTCCCCTGTCCCTCTGTGGTAGAGAAAATTTTAAAAATAACTTTAGATATTGCCAAATATCCCTTTTGGGGATAAATATCCCCTGGATAAGAATCACTGGTAAAAAATAATTTAAAAATTATATTTTTTTCTTTTTTTTTCTTTTTTCTAATTGGGCTTCTTCATATACAGAGTAAAAATCGATATTCTTAAAATATGGAAAGAACCATTCGGAAGCATAAGTAAACACATATTTATATTTTTATGACCTCTTATGGAAGTCTAAAATACATATAGAAAGGTGTATATACTCTTAATGTACAATCAATGCACATTGCACATAACATCCTGATAGCGTAAAGTTTGATGAATTTTAACACATTGAACCAATCTGGGCAACTGGCACCAAGACCCAGGACTTGTCCACGTGCCCCCACCCCTCTGTACACTGCCAACAAGGGGCTCGTCCCCTGTCCTGAGCTCTGACAGCCCAGATTGACTTTGTCTGCCCTGGGACTTTCTATGAATGAAATCAGATGGGTTAGTAGTCTTTCATGTGTGAGGTTTTCCCCTCAATATTATTATTGTGTAATTCATCCATTATGTTCATTAGTGTTTGTGTCACATTCTGTAAATATAACTCAATTATCTTATGCACTGTAAATAGGCATCTGAATAGGTTCATTTTCTGTGACTACTATGAATAAAACCGCTGTGAATACTTTTGTACCATGTACTTAGCATGTGTGCGTGTGCGTGAAAAAAACTGTTTTGTGGTGTGTGTTTTTTTCCTTCCTGGTCAGTGTCTGCCCCCAGAGTAGCATTGCTGGAGGAGGAGGGGTTTGACAGAAACTTGCTTTCACATATCTATATCCAGTCCACCCAACACTGTGTATTAAAAAGACTGTGCTTTCCCCATGGTAGTAGAGTGTAGCCTTTGTTGTGAATTGGGTAACCGTGGTCTATTTATGAACTTTAATTGTGTGCTATTACTTAGTTTGATATTTTGTGTTTTAGTCCTTCTGCCTTGTTTTTTCTTTAACACTGCCCTGACTCTTTTTTGCCTTTTGAATTATCACAGGAGTTTAAGAATTAGCTTGCCATGTTGGGAAAGCTAAATCATTTCCTTTCAGTCTTTCTTTTCTTTATTTTATTTTAAGTGTTTGTGACTATAAATTATCCTATAAGAATTCCTTTAGCTTTAGCTCATGATTTTTATATGAATATCTTCACTATAGTCACTTAAAAATATTTTCTAATTTCCAGTTAAATTTTTTAGCCCATGGTTTATTTTTTAAATGTGTTTTTGTGAATACAGGCATTGTGCCAGCAACCCTAGACAATTCACTTACAGATTTCTATCATTTGTCTTCAGATTCTTTTGGACTATACATAGTACACAATCATAGAATCTGTGCATAATGACAGCTTTAAATCCTTTCTTCCAGTTCTTATCATCACAATGGCTAAGACCTTGACTCCCACAGGCAGCTGGAAGGACTGATTGTCTCAGTCCTTTCAGACGTGGAGCTGGGTTAGGGTGGCTTGCAGCCTCAGTAAAAATCCAGCTACCTCTGGTGTGCTCTCTTCTCAGAATGTCACCCTCCACACTTTCGACTTAAAGTACAACGTTATCCTTAACCTCGGCCATGAGGTTAACCTTAGCATCCCTAAGCTATGGCTCCACTTTTCAGCTCACACCAGGGAAAATCCAAATATCTAACAAAAGACACAAAAATGAACTTGCAGGGAGCACCACTCCACAGCAAGCCTTTGTTTTCCAGGCACCTAAGGACTGCAGGGTTTATTTTGCCCTTTTGAAGCTCTGGCCACTCTTCAGCATCTGCTGTGCTCCCCAACTCAGGAAATGACCGTGGGTCATCCCGACTATACGTAAGGAAGCCCTCGAGTTTCCCTCCAGCCCTCCTCAGCGCTTACAAATTTGTGGCTTCTTCCCCCTGACAGTGACCTCTGCCTTGGCTAAACTTTCTCTTCAGCGTCTTTCCAGATTTGATGTATCCCCGGATTAAGAAAAATTGACTAACCATACTCAGCTTTATCCGGAAAAGTCCTTCTAGGCTGTGTTTATTCAGCTAGTCCTCCTTACTTCTACAGACCTCTGGTAAGTACCAAAGCATATTGCTTGTCATGTCTGTGACTTTTTTCTAGTTCTTGTAGTAAAGCATCAGCCTCGGATTACCTACCATAAGTGATGGCGAACCTATGACACGCATGTCAGAGGTGACACGCGAACTCATTTTTTTGGTTGATTTTTCTTTGTTAAATGGCATTTAAATATCAAAATAAATATCAAAAATAAAATAAATAAATATCAAAATAAAATAAATATCAAAAATATAAGTCTTTGCTTTACTCTGGTTGCAAATATCAAAAAATTTCTAAATGTGGCATGGCATCAGAGTTAAGCTAGGGTTTTTCAAAATGCTGACATGCCGAGCTCAAAAGATCCGCCATCACTGTACTATATCCTAGTTCAGGGCAGAGATCTCCCATCATTTTTTCTTAAATTTCTTTTTTGGAGGTGAAATTTGCATAACATAAAATTAACCATGTTACAGACTACAATTCAGTGGTATTTAGTATATTCAGAATGTTGTGCAAATACCATCTCTATTGACTTCCAAATCTCTTCATCTCCCCAAAAGAAAACTCCTATTCTTTAAGTCAGTTCATTGTCTCCCTCCACCCTGCCTCCGGCAATTACCAACCTGCTTTATGTCTTCATCAATTTACCTACTCTGGATATTTCATTTAAATAGAATCATATAATAACGGAGCCTTTGTGCCTGGTTTCTATCACTTAGCATAATGTTTTCAAGGTTTATCCATGTTGTAGCAAGTGTTAGCACTTGAAATTTTTGGAAGACAGATCTCATTATGCATATGTTTATCCATCTTCTGATGGTGAACATTTGGGTTGTTACTACATTTTGGCTTTTATAAATTGTGATGCTATGGATATTTGTGTACATGTATTAATTCGAATACTTATTTATAGTTCTGTTGTGTTTATACCTAGGAGTGAAGTGGCTGGGTCACATGATGACAATGCTTTGTTTAACTTCTGGAAGTGGCAACATATTTTTTGTCTAACTTTTTGGAGGAGGCAGTTGATTTAAAGTCTTTGTCTGGGACTGTTCATGTCTATGCTTCCTCAGGGACAGTTTTTAATGTAACGAGCCATACTTTCTTGTTTCTTCAAAAGCTTTATTTTGCTATTGTTGTTGAAATAATGTATATTTAAATACTATAATTTGCTAACTCTGAAAATCAGATTCTTTCTCCTCCTCAGCAATTTGTTTGTGTGTGTGTGTGTGTGTTTTGCATTTGAGGTGGAGTTGTTGGATGGTTTAGAAACTTTCATATACTATTTTTAAAGACTATCATTTGTCACATGAAGTCTCTGAAGCATTTTTGTATTTGTGGTGTTTTTTTTTTTTTTTTACATTGTGACCATGTAAATGGATAGAACATTTGGATAGAGATTTCTTGAATGCCTGGAACAAAAAAATAAATACAAATACTCTATCTTTGTAGATTGGCTCTGTGTTGAAACACTTCTTCAGTGCTTAGCCATGCATGCTATTTACAAACCTGCCCCAGCTTTTAAGATCAGCCATAGATGAAAATGAAGTCTTCTAAGGTTTTGTTGTTGTTGTTTTTAGCATGCATCCTTTTCTGGGTTGTGCATGAGGGATATTTTATAATGCTCTAATTCTCCAAAAATACTTTCCCCCCAGCTTTTCCTCCCAGGTTTTCAAAAATATTGATTGTTTGTCTCCATTGTAATCTTTGCCCCAGGCAGCAGCAGATTACTTTGCCTTTCACAGTTTTTGAAGAATTCTCTGTACCTCGCTCCTTTTCTACTGCTGAGAGACTGAAAAGTTAGGGGGAATAAATGCAAATCCTTGCTTAGTCCTTCAGGCAGACCCCAAACTGGTCCAAGCCAACAGATTCAGGTCCTAGAGAGCAAGGTCTGCCCTCTCTCTCTCTCTGGGCCCAGAGACGCAGGGTCCCGCACAGGGAAACAGGCTGCTGTCCTCAGATTGAGGCCAAGATGGGGAGCAGGCCAGGAGCACGAGTAAGTGAAAATGCTGCAGAGCTTTCCCAGGATTTCTAAGCAACTAATTCTCCAGTCAGTGCTTCCTTGCTTGCTGTAAACTTTTGACTATTTTCCAAAGTTCTGACAAAGGTGATTCTGAATGGTTTTGCTCATTTTGTTTGGGGGGGGTGAGGGTTGATTCTGTGGAAGGACAAGTCCTCAGAACTACTAACTGTTACTTCTCACTGATGTCACGAAAACACTCCCTACTTTTCTTTTCATGCCAAGTTAAAAACCTTTTTCCTGGAGAGCTCTCATTCAGATCTCTTCAAACACCGCCCATAACTGGCATGCAAATCAGAGCGACAATGTTTTAACTCTCTTTCAGCCTCCTTTTACAGATTCAAGGGGGTCAGTTTATCTCCTTTCAATTACCTTTTAAAAATGTATCTTTATTGTTGAAAGTATCACAGATGTGATACTTTTTCCCATGGACCCCTTCCACCCGACATCTGCTATCCCAGGCCTTCACCACCTATTGTCTGTGTCCATGGGCTATGTGTACATGCATAGAAGTTCCCTCTTTGGTTAATCTCTCCCCATCCATCCCCCAACCCACGCTGCCTTCCTTCTGAGGTTCCTCAGTCTGTTCCATGCTTCTATGTCTCTGGATCTATTTTGTTTATCACTTTATTTTGTTCATTAGATTCCACATATGATTGAAGTCATATGATACTTACTTTTCTCTGACTGGCTTATTTAGCTCAGCATAATACTCTCCAGGTCCCTCGATGCTGTTGCAAAAGGTAAGATATTCTTTTTTGTTATAGCCTCTCAATTAATTTTAAATACACAGTTATGTACACTGGACCAAAGGACATAGACTTGAAAATGATATGGAAATTTTATATATATGTACTATACACACACATATACATACGTAGGAGCATACATATGACTAGCAACAGCAAAGAAAGATAGAATATGCTGCATTGCCAGCTATGTTTGAATTGTTTCCTAATGAGATGCTATTCTTAGTTGTCCTATTTATTGTTTGAGACTTGAGAAAACTGGGACATGAGAAGATTTAATTTATAGCATCTTCAGCAAACCCATTCAACTCTATTTAGTCTCAGAGTTCTTGGAGAAGCTTTGACTGTCAAGACTGTCAAAGAAGAAACCCAGACCCACCCCTCCTTTTCTCAGGGGGAAATGACTGAGTTCCATTTGCAGCGTGTCAGAAAAACACAAACATGAAGATGCAAAGTTATGTACTTTAATTTAGTTGGGATTTTGCCAAAAATAGGAGAAAATTTCACATTGACTTAGATATCTCTATGAGACTTTAACAAAGAAAGGGCATTTATATTTAGCCTGGAATATAGCTCAATGTATTATTTGAGCTTTGCTAGCATGTAGGATTTCTGTAAGTGTCTTTCCTGATATATGTCTCTACCCTGAGTGGTTAGATTGTTCAATGTGCTAGAGCACAATGTAAGTTCAAAAATCAAAGAAAACTCCTCATGATCTGAATATATTATATCAAATTATGTGTGCCTTTCTAACATGATGACATCTGCCCAGAATACTTTCAGAAGTAGATTTAATTTTGTTGCAGTCACACTGTAGAAATTTTTAACATGGCCTTAAGGTTGTTTGACCTCCTTCAGCTTGAGAGAGGGGTTTATGCCTCTCCCCATGAATCTTGGCTTCTTTGACTGCTTCGCCAATATTTGATAACATTTACCAGGGAAGCTATCTGGCTGGTCTTCTGTTTTTGTTGTTCCTTTCTTGGGGTAGGAGGCACTAATGTTTTGGATAAGATTTTAATTCCAAATTAACTTTCTTTTACCAACATGTTTAGTCTGAGCTGTCCTTTTTTCTTGAATTGGTTTTGGTAATTTCTATCTTTCTCAGACTTTGGGTTGATTAGACTGAGTATTTGGTCACCCTCCAATAAAAGCTTCATTGGAGCCACATGCTGGCATAGCCCTGAGAGTTAAAAGAGAGAAGAAATCCTCCCAACAAACAAAGTTTAGGTCATTCACATTATGTGGGGGAAAAACAGGCCAGTAAAAGAATAGATACAGACTCATGGGCAGCTGCAGATGGCGTAGCAGGTTTGTAGAAAGTATGAAAACAAAACAAAGCAAAACAACAATCAAAAATGAGATCACCAGATCAGGGTCAAAGATGTCTTGGGAATATGTATGTCAATGGACCTATGGGAATAGGTTTACTATATGATATTCATAGTGCAAGACGATGGCCAACAAAAAGCATGCACCACTGACAATGTATTAAACAACCTAATAGAGTAACATCGGACAAATGTCAGACATTTTGTCTCATCTTCCCCGGTTGCCTGTGGAGTGTGGTTCTTGGGGTACCGCTGGAATAGCATTTCTAGAGGCCCCCACAGAGGATGAAATATGGTAGAAAGCTTAATTTCCATGGAATTCCATCCCTGGGTTTCCAAAGTGCCATTTCCCTTAATCCAGTCATAGAAGAAGTGTAGCTGGGGTTTCAGTAGAGCTAAAATCAGATCCAGTTTCCAGAGTTTCCTTTCCATGTTGGGGCCAGGTCCAATCCAGCATGAGGCTAGCTTTAGACCTAGATGCTGCTACTTCAAGCACAAAGTTCAATAATGAATCCCTGAAATGGCATAATGCGTGAAGAGATCACCTGGCCTCTTGGTGGCAAGTTAATTTCAATGAAGTCCTCCCACACTAGAAGATGACACAATTCTTCCCAACTGGAATCAAAATTGATTCCAGGTGCTGTTTCTGCTGACAGGGCCTAACCTGCACCATTATTTTTGAGGATTTGTGTATAAAATGTAAATTTACCAACTCGGAAAGTGCAACTAATATGCCAACTTGCAGATAATACCTTGCTAGGTTAAAGTGCTATCCTCCAGGATACAATTATTCTTAAAATCAACAACCTTCATTTGATACCATGGTGCCAAAAAAGTAGAAAAATGGATTTGAGAACTGAGGTTTGGAAGCAAAATTCAACCTGTTTACTCTTATTCTTAATGATCAATTTACAGGATTTTTGCTTATTTCTCCTTTTTTAGCTTTAGCGATCTGAGTTTCCTGAGTGAGAAGACTTCCACCAGTATATGCAGCAAGAGCCCTTTTAAACTTTAAGCTAAAAATCAATTAAATGTGTCATTATCTCAGCAGGAGTAATTGATCTTGATCATCAGAGCAGGCAGGGATGTCGTTATGCAAGGACAGGAAACAACGTGCTTGGCACCTATGTGATCCTCTGAGATATCACTTGGTATTTCCTCACCCAAGTTTGATGTGAATGCATCAGTGCAGGAGGCTGAAAGGGGCATGATGACCAGGAGTTCAGGTCCCATTGGGAAGAACTTCTGGGTCAACACACCACATAATTCCTAAGACAGGGAAGATTCTGGTTAAAGTGAATCTAGACTTGGTTAAAAAAACAAAAGGTTGATTTCGGATACAGCTGCAAGATCATCTATGGAGGTGAGGCTGAAGTCTATTCCTGTTGCAAGTTACCCTAGGAAATATGAACAGCATGAATCCAAGAGGAAGAGTTTCCATAATTTATTATATAAAGTATGTGGAGCTGAAGAGAACAAAAGGCGGACTGGAATGGCTGCCCTGGTGTGCTACCAAACTTTACCTGAATGTTTTGGTAAGTGATAACTTTATACTGAGTTCACTTTTTGAATTTTCCTCTGTCAAGGAAAAGTGCCTTACCCAAGGGGACACTGTCTCCCCAGGGCACTCAGCAACTAATGACTCGGTGTGATGGTATAAATGCCTGATCTCCTTCCACAAGGAGGGATATTCTGAAGGGCCATCCCAGCACAGCTGTCCATGGGATTGACCCAGACCTCCACTGATAATGCACCAAAGTTCAAATCCTTCTCTGTCCAATCCTAATTTCTTCATGCCTCTAGAGGTGTTAATACCAAGGACACTCCTCAACAAAATTCTTACATGCAAATTTATATCTACAAATTTGCTTCTTGGGAAACTCTATGTAATACATGGACAACATGAGTTTTTTTTCCCCAAAAACAAAAAGACCAAAATATGACCCTGTTTTATCTAATTAAATGGATAACAACTGCCTATTATCTCCGTTAGTTCACCAGCTAGTGCATTAGTGTATTCAGATAAAATAATAAACTCAGATATCATACTATGGTAGCCTATGGAGTTAACTCCTCCAAAGTAAGAGGTTCGATGCACACAGGATTCTGTTATCATTCTTGTTCTTCATAATATAACTCAATGATAGTTTTGGTCACACAAATACAGCAGGAAAGAGTAAGCTCATTTGCATTGCTGCTACCAACAATAACAAAAAAATAGGAAAAGTCATATTTTTTAGTGGTTTCTGCCTTGTGGAGAAGTGGCACACACATATTCGAGAAAAAGCTATGGGGCAAAAATTATGGAAATGCTTTAAGAAACAGAAAAACTCAGGAATATGAATTACCAAACGTATCTATGTATATAAAAGCCTAAGCAACCATTAAGGTGGAATGACCGGAATGACTGGTCGCTATGATGCACACTGACCACACTCAACATAGGAGCTGTGCCCTGGTGGTCAGTGCGCTCCCACAGAGAGAGTGCCGAGTTAGCCAGAAGCCAGACTCATGGCTGGCGAGTGCAGCTGCCACAGCGAGAGCCTCTCCCAATTCTGTGGCAGCACTACCAAGCAGGCACAGCGGGATGGGATGAGCGCAAGTGACGCAGCGCCTGGCCCCAATGCGGGCTTCTCCCTGGCTGCCTGCCACTTGGCACACTGCTACATCCCCCAAGGAGTCCTAGACTGTGAGAGGGATGTCCGACTGCTGGCTTAGGCCGGATCCCGGTGCCATTCTCTGTAGAAGGTAGTCAGTCTGAACAACTCAGTGACTCATGGAAGCACAGGGAACTCAGGGTGAGCCTGACTCCATGCTTGACTCACCCACTCAATGATGTTCGCAGGACAGATTGTGGTGGCCCAGCCTATGCATGTGCAGCAGCTACTGAAGCTCAAGCAGCAAGCCATGTAGCAGCAGAAGGCCATCCAGCCACAAGCTCGCAGTCGGACATTCCCCGAGGGGTCCCGGACTGTGAAAGGGTGCAGGCTGGGCTGAAGGACCCCCCTCCCATTACACAAAGTTCATGCACCAGGCCTCTAATTTAAAAAAAAAAAAATAATAGTGCAAACAAATACAATTTTCTTTCTTCAACATATTTTACAACAACCTCATGTCTGAGTAACTGTATAGGCTTCTCCAGTTACTTAACCCATGTAAGTGGCCCATTCGCTGAAAAAACATTTAAAAAAATCAAAAGCATGTAGTATGTTTTCTTATTTAAAGTAGTTATTACAGAGAATATTTAGGGGATTCTTGTAGTAAAAAATGTAAATGAAAAATGTTAAACTTGATGAAATTGGAGATAATCATGTCTTTCTTTTATTCTTACTTCTTAACTAGATATCAAAGTTCCAAAAATCACTTGCTAACTATAGCATACAGTTAACTATTGTTTTTCTTAAAGAAAAAGTTTTTAGATTGTGCTTTATTTTTGAAAATACAAAACATTAACTATATACTGATTGAATTCATAAAAATTGGAACCCAAAACATTCATTTAAAAATCTATCAGTCATGAATAAATTCTACAGATTTGATAGAGGAAATGAAACCCCAGTTATCCCAGTGGAAAAAACCTTGTGATAATTAGGACCGGATCGTTGAGGCTTGAGATAATTAGGGTGGAACTGGCAATACATGAGACCATGCCTGAACTTTTCAAGTCCCTTGGTGGCAGAACACAGCTTGGCCCGCTGCTGGCCGGAAAGCAGGAGGTCAGAATCAGCCAGCTGAATCTGTAGCCAGCAGTATTGAGTGGTCTTCCATTTCCCCAAGCACAAAAGACAAGAGGTTAGGAATCCTTATCTCTTCAACTGAAATCTATGTGAGAATTTCCCCAGTGGACTCTGCCTTCCTCTAGAGATGTTAAACCTTAGGGCAGGCAGATGGTGATTCTGTTAAACAGCTTGCGTTGGGGAATCGATTTTTTTGAGAAAATCACAAACTGAAATCTTGGAGACATAGAATAGAACATAGTCTAGATACCCATTATTGGAAGTGATGCGTAACTTAGATATGTTTTGTGTCAAAACATTTAAAAAATAAAACCATAAATTATACAGTCCTGTTGAAAATAATTTAGAATCACTATTTCTGAGGATTATGGTAATTGAATAGAAACAACTAAATTAGCAGCTTGCATTGAAATAGATTTCTTTCAGATAGGTATCCTGAGATGGTCAGAGAAAAGTTATAGCATATCATTTGATAATTAAAACATTTAAATGCATCACCAAAATAGTAGCAAAAATTTCTTACCATCTATGTGAGTGTGAAAGTGTTGGTTTGGTGAGAGGGATTTGTTAAACTGTAAACTGACATTGTATTTGCAACCAAGGCCACAGCTGATCACTCGGACAATAGAATATGGATGGCCCTTCAGAAACATTCTGCTTTGAGGCAAATGTACTGAGCCTCTATGACTTCTTATTCTCAGTCACTGGATATAAGCCAATGCCTAGAATCAGGCAAGAGGTTGGGCAAGGCAGCTCTCTTGGGCTAAGGCAGTGGTCAGCAAACTGCGGCTCGCGAGCCACATGCGGCTCTTTGGCCCCTTGAGTGTGGCTCCTCCACAAAATACTGACTTTTGTGCATGGGCCACGAAGTTTCAATCACACTGTACATGCGCACTGGCACATGGTATTTTGTGGAAGAGCCACACTCAAGGGGCCAAAGAGCCACATGTGGCTCGCGAGCCGCAGTTTGCCAAAGACTGGGCTAAGGGAATCTCCTAGGAGGATTTCATCTTTGAGCTATCAGCTACCAATATTACCAAAAGGCAGTTCCAGTAAATTATCATTATACAAACCCAGAATCTACCTTACCAATTTTAATATAATCTAAAATGCAAAAAAAAAGAGATTAAGTATTTACTTTTTTTAGGCATGAATCATAAAAAAGTTTGAGGCAACCTTCAGATATTTCCCAACTTAAAAAAAAAATTAGTATGATTTATTTTTTTAATGAGAGCTTTTTCAGTGTAGTGGGTATGGACAAAATTATTGCCCATTTTCTTTGTACATTTTCTTAAATACTTAAAGTCTATTTTCTATTACCTTAGAAGAATATAAAATTGTAGCTACTCATTGTTCATAATCTACAGATATCTTGACTTTCTAACAACTCTAAAATCTCTCGAGTTCATGAAGTATAAAGGTAACAGAGTGGGGTCTTGAAAATTAGGTAAGAAAATTTCATGAACAATTTAAGTGTATGGGTAATACATTCACAATGTAATTTCTGATATGAGTAATAAAATGATACATATTCAAGAGATTTTTGTTGTTGTTGTTCAAATAGACAGAAAGGAGAAAAAGGAAAAGTGAAACACTACATTTGAAATTTCTGCCAGGGATTCCTGGGTATGCTGTGATTTTTCTAACTGAAACGTGTTGGGGGGGAAAGGAAAGGATTTGGACATTTGAAGTGAAAGAGGGTAACAGCCTCTTTCAAATACAAGCCAAAGACTACATAGCGACAAGGAAGGCAGGCTTAGTAATACATGTTAAAGTGTGATAATGGAATCCATGAGAGCAAATGCTCAACAGGAGGAAGACAAGATTGTATTCCAGAGGATCCGTGGACATGTCAAGGCTGGTAAAGGAAAAACAAACAACAACAGCAAAACCACAAGAAAAAAAATGGCCCTATCCGGTTTGGCTCAGTGGATAGATCATCAGCCTGCGGACCAAAGAGTCCCGGGTTCGATTCTGGTCAGGGGCACTTACCTTGGTGGTAGGCTCTTCCTCAGCCTGGGCCCCTGGTGGGGGGGTTGTGCAGGAGGCAACCAATCGATGTGTTTCTCTCACATAGATGTTTCTCTCTGTCTTTCCCCCTCTCTCCCATTCTTCCTAAAAATCAATGAAAAAATATCCCTCGGTGAGGATTAACAACAACAAAAAGAAAACAGAAAAAAATGAACACGCAAAGCAACAATAAAGAAAAGTGAACCCAAATGTGGTCAAAGATGTATTAAATTAGAAAAAAATAGGTTTGTGAAAATCCAGAAAATATAGAGTTCATCAAAAGTATCACATAATTTAGTGAAGTCAAGTGAAAGGCCTTTAAGTATTTAGATCGCAAAGAAAGTCATTCTGAATAAGCAACTTCATTCTCAAAGGGGTAGGGCTGACTGATGAAAGAGGCTAAAAACGAAATATGTCCTACGAGGCAGGCAGAATTTAAAAAGTGCCCTCCACCAAAGTTTTCAGCATAAGCCCTGGGAATGTTAATATAATGAATAGCATTCTCATGAATATGTTACTTTACATCACCTCAGGGATGTGGCAAATGTAATTAAGTGTATAATCAGTTGACCTTCTGATTGGAGTAATTACCCTGGCCTAATGTAATCACATGAGCTTTTTAACAGCCCAGCATTTTCTTCAGCCGGTAGCAGAAGGGGAAATGAGAGACACCTGAAGTGTGAGACTAAACACACAGTTGCTGACTTTGAGAACTAAATGGGTGATGTGAGAAGGACTACAGGAGGGTTTTGTTAGCAGAGATCAGTGCGTGGTCCACAAGCAAGGACAGTGGAACCTCAGACCTATAGCTGCACAGGGATGGGACCCTGCCATTCACCTGTATGAGCTGGGAAATAGACTCTATTTCAGAACTTCCTGATAAAAGTTTAGCCTGGTCAGCACCTTGATTTTGGCTTGGAGATGCTTTGAGCATAGAATCCAAGTGAATATTTGGACTTACAGAACTATGAGCTAAGAAGTGGGTGCTGTTGGAATCCACCAAATGTGTGGTAACTTCTTGTGTAGCAATAAAATAAAAATAAAAATAAAAACTAATACACCCTGCTTAAAGAACAAACTTATCCCAGCCAACACATACACAATTTTTCTACAAGTGAATGTTACTGGTGACTCTCAGCCATGAATAATGAACGTGTTCCTGATGAGACCCATGATCATTAAGGTCAGCACAAGTGGAATTGGGGGATGGGATATATCTCTCACATTCCAAACTGCTGCTTTGAATGAGAATTTTTTATTTAGGAATGCTTATGCACATTTTTCATTCAGAGTCTAAATTCTCATTCACTTCTCAAATTCAAGACCCGTATAATTCCTCCATTCTGGAACGTAATCTGCATTTACTTCTGGCCTCATTATTTCCCACTATATGTTATACTACTTTGTTTAGGTAGAATTCTGAATGTGATTCAAAGTATTAACTATGTGCAGTTGAAGTTAGTATTCGGTATCCTCATTGTCTGTCAGTTTGCTTATATTAAATGAGGATGATGCAAAAGATTGTTGACCCAAGTAAATGAGTGCTTGTGTCTGAGATCACTTAACTCAGCATCTGACACTTGAAGTATGTAATAATTAATTGTGGAATCTGAATCTTGCAAAAAACAAAGGTGTTGATTTAGTGATTATTCCACAGCATTTTGTAAGAATTTTTTATAAATGCAAGTTCAAGGATTCTTCTGTTGAGTTTTAGAGAGAGAGAAAGGGAGGGAGAGAGACAAAGAGAGAGAAACATCTATGTAAGAGAGACATACGGATTGGTTGCCTCCTGCACATGCCTGACCAGGGCCAGGGATCAAGCCTGCAACCGAGGTATGCACCCTTCACTGGAATCAAACCCAGGACCCTTCAGTCCACAGGCCAACGCTCTATCCACTGCGCCAAACCTGCTAGGGCCAGTGTAATCAGTTTTTATATTATAATCGTTGCCTTTTTCTTTGAATCTGTAATCAAATACGTTTTATGTTACTCATCTATTCATATCTAGAAACTGCCTTCTTTTCTCAGGTGTCAAAATGCAAAATACATTTAAATTTCATCATCCTCCCAACAGATAGGAAAGCATAGGTACAGATAAAAGCACTATTTCATGCTTCTGATATCTGACTAGTGAAATGGCAAGAGGACAAATAAGAAAGGGTTCCATCTCCCTGAAACTAATGGAAGAATCACTTGACCCTATAAAAAGGCTTAATGTAATCATAAGTAGGTGCAACTCTTATTGCACTTATGTTAGAGCACCGATATAAAGCAAAAGATTAATCCCATTTTCTATTTCAAGTTCCCTAATACACTGGCTATAAAACTCCCATACTTCATGATAGATAGGTGTTCTAAGTTGAAAACATTGACTTGGTGGTGGTTCACTAAGCGCTGACTCACTTAGATATAGAATATTATAGTAGGTTCAAGTCCAGTTCTTTCGAACTCAGTGAAACTTCACAATTTTGTAAAGGTATAAAAGTACTTTAATACCTCAGAAATTAAATTACCTAAATATGATCATGCCAATTTGTCTCAAAATTAAACAATTTTATTTTATCTACCATATCATTACTGCCTTTTAATGCATAATTTTGATGTCTTATACTACAACAGTACAGCAAAACTGTGCTCTGTTTTAAGATTTTAAAGACCATTAAAATTCTCATTTTTTTAGAACAAGATGAATGACTTTAGCAGCATCCTTCTTTCCTCCTTAAAAGAGTGGAGTCATGTTATTGCTCTTCATTTTAAATGATAGGCACTTTAGTGGAATATAGCACCATTTTGAGAAAGCTGCTGTCATTTTACTCTGCATGTTTGGGATGCATAAATGCTAATTTTAATGATGCAGCATTTCCTTTGTAAAATTATATTTTATGGTGGATGAACTGGTCATTAATTTCACTGTAAAGACCTAATTTGTACATTTTAATGTATTGCTCAACTAATCTGTTTGTGTGAGCATAACAGCTGGAAGCTCCTGCAAGAAGACAAGAGAGTAAAAAACCTACCTTAGTTCATAATTTCTTTGATTTCTCTTCCCTGTCCCATAAAATCCAGCTTTAAAGTTTTATTTCTTTGTTATGCCAGGATTGTGATTATTTTGTACACAAATACATCCATGGCATGGCATGTGTTACATTGGTGCCGCCGTTACACCAGATTGCACGATAGTTTGCTAATGCTCTATTACTTTTCCATGCAAATTGCTAAAGTGAAGAACCTGGAATTCAGTCATGTTAGCCATACATCTCCAATTTAATTTACTCTTTTTAAAATTCTGCTCATTTACATTTTTACTACAAATATTCCCCATTTTCGTTTATTACTCTGCCTCAGTGTCAATTGAATATTACTGAGCACACTGGGTATTTTTTTTCCCAGCAAGACAAAGGCTTGAAAATACTCTAGAGTTTTCTGAAAATTCTACAAATAGTATTTAAATAACATTTTTATATATTGGAACAAAATTTTAAGATAACATATGCATAAACATATATTTAATAGAAACAAATTAATTAAATGCAATATCTTCCAAAGAAAGTACATTCTGCATAAAAGAAATTGAATTGCAAGGTTCAAGAAATTTACTGTAAGAATACTTTTATTCCTGTTTTTCTGACCTAAGGATGTCTGAAAGTAAATGGATGTTGCTTAGAAGTGTCACAACCTTGCATAAAACAGAATTCCATTTAAATCATTAAGTCCAAACAGAAATTGATTCTACCACCAAAAGAAAGTGTGGAACACAGCATTCATCACCACAGCAAAGGGTGTATTTATCCAGCAATCATGTCAGACATGGCAGATGGTACACAGATCCAGAATGCACAGATAGAGGAGAAAAAACACATTGCACCTTTCATAGGGAACGCACAGAAGTGGAAGTCTAGAATATGAGGAAAAAATGTGGAATGGATATACATAAACATTTCTTTCTTTTAATTATGCTATCACGAAATCATCACTAATTTCTTACCAGATCTTTTGTAAAATGTAGTTGATTGCAAGAACCCATTCATTATTCACATATTTTATATATATACTAGTGGCCTGGTGCACGGATTCCTGCACATTAAAAGAAAATTAATTGGAAGAAATATTTTAATATTGCTGTTTGCTCTTTCTCTATCATAGAAGTGTCAATCAAATTCATGATCAATAATGACAGATCGAAACACATGCATAGTATTGGCGCCAGTGAGAGCTTTATATGTATCACGCATGCATGAGTCAACTTAGCCTTTTATATACATATTAGAGGCCCGGTGCACAAAAATTTGTGCACTCGGGTGGGAGGGGAGGGTCCCTGAGCCCGGCCTGTGCCCTCTCACAGTCTGGGACCCCTCAGGGGATGGCCACCTTCAGAGTGGGGGTCCCCACTGGGGTTCCTGGCCAGTCTGGGTGAGGGGCTGAGGGCTGTTTTCAGGCTGGCAGGTGACTGAAGCTCCCAACCTCTCCTTTTTTTCTATTTTTTATTTATTCTGGGATTTATTTACTTTCTATGGTTGTCACTGGGGCTGAGAGCCAGCTTTAGCTCTGAGGCTCGGCTCCAGCTCTGAGACCTCAGCTGCTGAAAGCAGGTATCTGGGTTTGTTTGGCTTCTATAATTGAAACACTGTTGCAGCTCCAGCTCTGAGGCCCAACTGGCTGAAAGCAGGTTTCTGGGGTTTGTTTAGCTTCTATAATTGCAACACTGTTTCTTAGACTGCAGCTCAGAGGCCGGCAGTGGCAGGCGGGGAACCTTGGCTTCCTCCATCACTGGAGCAAGCAAGCCTCCTGTTCTCTTCAGCTGCCTGGCTGCCGGCCACCATATTAGTTGGCAGTTAATTTGCATATCTCGCTGATTAGCCAATGGGAAGCGTGTCGGAGGTACGGTTAATTACCATGTTTGTCTGTTATTAGAAAGAATAAATAGAATAAACTTGCTTAATTAGACCTGCTTTCTGATGTAGCTAAACTTTTTCGAGCCCAGTGAAGCACCCCAACTTCTCTTTCAGGTAATTGTCAGCAACACAATAGTAAATATCAACACGAAGCAGATTATCATTGTAGATCATGTAGGGAGAACAAAGGGTAAAATATTTAACTGTAGCAGTGTTTGACTATATTCTGCCCAGGGAGAAAACCTGAAGTCATTTTCAAGTTCCACCATTTCTTACTTCTTTTCAGTCAGGTCAAGTTTCTAAACTTTCTAAATCTCTGTTTACTGACTAATGAGAAGAAAATAGAATTCTATCAAGTCTCCTATCTGCCTACTCCATGACTTCTGTGAGGATCAAATGAGATGAGACACATGAAAATACTTCACAGACATTTGGTTAAAGTGTAAAATGTTTCCACCTGGCTATAAAGCAAGTTGTGTTCCTGAGCTAAAGAAACTGCAAGGAGGCTAGTCCAGCAGTGGGCAAACTACGGCCCGGATCCGGCCCGTTTGAAATGAATAAAACTAAAAAAAAAAGACCGTACCCTTTTATGTAATGATGTTTACTTTGAATTTATATTAGTTCACACAAACACTCCATCCATGCTTTTGTTCCGGCCCTCCGGTCCAGTTTAAGAACCCATTGTGGCCCTCGAGTCAAAAAGTTTGCCCACCCCTGGGCTAGTCACTAGGGAGAGGAAGCCAGGCATTGCTATGTGATGTCATTACCCATGCCCACAGCAACTGTTTCTAGGCTGGTCTGGGCTGTGGGCCACATTTTGCGCCATGGGTCTTGGCAGTGTTGGCTGCAATTTGGTGGTCACTCTGGGGTAGTAGTGGAACCTGTGTCCCACTTGGGGGATAACAAGTGTTGCTTTGTGGGGACCAGTATGTGGTGCCATTTCTCTGAAAATGGCCAGTGCACATCGCAGCAGCTTCTGCATTGAGCATCTGCCCACTGGTGGTCAGTGCACATCATAGTGACCAGTCAGATGATCAGACACTTAGCATATTAGCCTTTTATATATATATATACACTAGATGCCCGGCAATGAAATTAGCGCACAGGTATGGTCCCTAGGCCTGTCCTATGATCAGGGCCATCTTCCCTGGCTGTCCACAGCTGGCCCCACTCCCTGCCACCACCCACCCCTGGTTCCCCATTCGCCATCGGGTGATCAGAGCCTGCTGGCCAGGGGGAAGGAACTGAGAAGTCGGCCATTCCCACCAGCCTGCTGGCCCAGCCCCTGCCATGGGTGACCCTTTGTGTGTGGGGAGACTGGCAGGGAGGGGGTCTTGGCCTGGTGTCACCCACATCCTCTGCCACCCACCCCTGGACCCCCATCCACCATCAGGCTATCGGAGCCTGCTGGCCGGGGAAAGGGACTAAGAGGTGGTCAGTACGCCTTTTAGTGACTGGTCAAGTGGTCACTCTGGTCATTCCGCCCTTAGGGTCAATTTGCATATTACCCTTTTATTATATAGGATAGAGCCCTGGTATATGGCTGGGGGCCATCTGGCCTGCCCTGATGGGGGCCCCGCATCGTTATGGGGTCCCAGCTAGGGGGCAGGGCCAGCTGGGGTGAGGGGCCATGGTCATTCTGGTTTCTGGTCATTCTGGTTGTTCCACCATTTCAGTCGCTGGGCTTTTATTATATAGGATAGACGTCTAAACTGACTATTTAGGGGAAAGGTGTTCTTAATGATTTTTCCTTGTCTCAAAATGGCAAGATACTCTCATTAAGGCATCCAGGTAAAGGAGACAGACTTTAACAAATCCCTCCCCAGTCCTCCACACTTCTGACCTCATATTAATAAAAACTACAAAAAAAGAAACATTGTAATCTTAAAGAGCCAATAGAGGGACCAGCCTAATGCTAGAATACAAATCAGGTTCTAAGAACAAGTTCCTTCTACCTCATCAACTTAGTGGTATTAGAGTTGTATCAGTAGTACAAGAAAGCCCTGAAATTTCTTTCTGGACAAATGTTTTTAGCAAGTAGGAATTGGGCACTGTAGCAAATGAAATATTTAGCTATGGACACTAACTGTGTAGAGATGAAAGTGACAGATCTGATTCTGGCTACAGTTATAGCTCTCTCTCCAATCTCTTTAGATGTCTGATTTCCAATAGGATATCTAATTTTTTATTTTTTTTTTTTGCTATTTTAAGCCAGCATTTTATTTTAAAAACACCCTGAAATGCCAACACACTGTTATAAACCATCTATGAAAAGCCTTTTCAGCTTTCATCAACACTCATTCAAGGTTCTTGCAGCTTCCACTCACTCTCTAGTTCTAAAGCCAGCCTCACATATGAAGTTTTTGTTGCAACAGCATGGCAGTCTCAATCCTAAAATGTGTCTTGCTTAATTATTGTTGAATAAAAAATTACTCCAAAGTTTAACAGCTTAGGAAATAAATATTGAGCTGTCCCGCTTCTGTGGGTGAGAAATTCAGGAGTGGCTTAGCAAGATGGTTCTGACTTGGGATTTTATTAAGTTGCAGTCAAGATGTCCACCAGGTGTGTGAAGGCTTAGCTGCAGCTGAAGAAACTGCTTCAGACATGATTCACACACATAACTATTGGCTAGAGGCCATTGTTCTTTGTTGACTGCTTTGTTGAGGTCCCCAGGGGGCTACTTGAGTGTCCTCATAATATTGCCTTTTCCCAGGGAGAGTTATCTGAAGACAAAGACACACAGAGAGAGAGAGAGAAACAGAGAGAGAGAGAGAGAGAGAAAATGAATATAATGGTGTTGACCTGGACTCAGAAGTGATAAGCCTGTGTTTTGTGGATAACACAAACTGACCCAGATACAGTATGAGAGGGGACTACATAATGGCAAGAATACCAACAGCTGGGAATCATATGGGCTCTCTGGGAAACTTGTTACCAACAGCTCTTTGATGTTTTTGTCCCTGAGGAAAAGGAGTGAACCTTTATGAAGTCTTACTTGTTCTACAGTAGAATGAGCACTGTCAAATGAATGCTATAAGCATGTGTTGTAGAGTTAGCTAACATATTAATATAAGGTTTATCTTCCCTTTCTATTGTTAAGTGTCATGAATTCTCTTCTCCCTAACTCTTCCCTGATGATCAGAAAGTAATTCTTAGAGAAGAGGTGGTCTTCTTAAGATATACTCATATGAATAAAAGTCTGATCCTTGACATATTTAAGAACTGGTCGGTTACCCAGCTACTGGCTGGATGCATCCACTTCTTCCTTACTTCAATGTAGCCCTTAGCAAATAGGAAGATTTGTTGTAGTTGTTCAGACTTTGGGTATTATTACCCTTCATTAAGAGCTCATCCTGTTTTCTCTTTCCCTGAAATATCTCTAGAATCTGTTTATATGTCCTCTACCTACTGCCCTAGTCAAAGCCAATGTTATTTATCACCTGCACTAAGCGTGTAGCTATCTGATTTCACATACCTATACCCTATTCTCCTTCCCCCTGTAGGTTAATGGGTTCTTTTGCCAGTATTGTTTTTCTCTGTATTGTTTTGAGTACAAGTTAAATAACATGTTTTGTCACTATCCACAGGCTTTCCTTATGATGTTTTCAGATGACTTACATCTCCCTCCAGGATTCCGCCCACAACCCCATCCTCCCCGCCCCCCCCCCCCCCCCGCCCTGCTCTTTTCATGTAGCTCTGTCTGCTTCATCATTTTGCTCCAACTATGCCAGCCTTTATGTTGTTTCTCAAAACATCAAAAACATCCTGATTTGGGGTATTCTCCTGCTGCTAGCCCTGTTTGGAATCACCTCCACCAGAATGTGTCTCTCCATCACTGCATTTATGTCTCTATCCAGAGTGATATTAAGAGAAAGGCCTCTTCTACCCACATCACAGCACCTCCCCATCCTTCCCTTTCCCCTTACCCTGAATTATTTCTATTCTTAACCCTTTTTGCCATCACACATGTTATATATTTATTTTCTGATTTAATTATTTTGTCTCCTCAGTAGAAGCTATTCTCCATTAAAATAAGGACTTCTGTGGACTTAGCTATTCTCAGCAGTAAGAATGGTGCCTATAATGCCCCACACTCTGTTCAGCCTCAAATAAAGCAGAAAAATCATTATTTACTAATATTAGCAATAGCTTCCACTCAGTGAAAGTAGAGTGAAGGCAGAGTCCCTAGTTACGGTGTACTTTCCAGATTCATACATGCCAATTACTTAAAAATAAATTAAAAACCAGATGCTAGAAAAGAACAGAGAATAATCTATTATTGGACATATATTTCTGTTTAAATATGTTTTCTTATCTAACAAAATGTATAGTTTTGCACCTGCAGTACATCTTATGTCTTAAGGTTCTAAAACCCACTATGGTAAATAGTTAAAATTTCAATGGTTATCATTTGAAGCATAGAAATGAGTCACACACTATTGAATTTCACTAAATAATCTTTTTTCAAAATATTTTTTTGAAAAGTTCTATTATATCCTTCCTTTTTAAAATTACATTTCTGTGGTTATTTTTTAACTTGCATTTACATTTATGTCACTTGTCCATGTAATATTTGGTTCCTATAACTACTGAATCTGGTAACGAGCTAGCATTGTTCTCTAGGCTGAAACAGACATGAGAGTTTTGAGAACCAATTATCATCTATAACTTTATACCTTTCTAGTTTAATTTTTGATTTATGTTTAATGGGCTTTTAAATATTTAAATGGATCTCTTCTCTGGACTGCAGTATGGCCAGCTAAACATTTAAAGTTAGTTAAATCTTCATAACAAGGCCATTGCTGTTTTCTCCAGTTAAATTTGTTCCCATTGAAGCAATCTTCATTTCTCAGCATTTTATTATTTATCAGTCTTAGTTTTCATGGTTGTCTACCCTCACAGAACATGCTTTCATCGAAGATAGGACTGAGGCAGAATCATATCAATAAAAAAAATGTAAGTGGCATATGAGAAACTTAAATATTTTATGTCCATTTATTCATTTGTTAAATGAGGAATTGCTCCCAACTTTAATAGGCTCATCATCCAGAGGGGATGTAAACTAATGTAATAGTATACATTTAAATGTTTATATAATATTTATGGAGAGAATATAAAGATTTTATAATAACAAAGTCTGCCTGATTATATCTCACTTTCAAGAACAGATTGTAGTCAGCAGCTAGAGAAAATGCATAATATAATATGTAAATAGAACATGTATTTTATGTAAATATGAATAGATGATATCTCAAGAGGGTTATTTTGTTCAATAAATTATTCATTTATTAAATAATTTATTTTCCAGCAGTTAATAAGTACTAGCTAATGTGATAGACACAGAGAAAAAAGTGGTGATCCTAGAGGCCTGATTGTATTTTCTTTGCTCAGAGGAAGTTGGAATACGTGTTGGGAGAAAGTGCTATGTTATTACATTTAAAATAATATAACAAGAACAATAATAATACAAGGCTGGCTGAGGTTTTTAAGTTTTTGCAAGGGCGGAGAATTGGCCAGGCTGCAGTCACCATGGAGTTAAATTCACGCTTAAAGGTGAAACATCCAAGAGTCTGAAAACAGCTACAAAAACTGAGAAAACAGTGTAGGGAATTTATGTGTTTTATTGGAATGGAAGAGACTAATTCCATCTGGAGAGAAGGCAGGCAGAAGAATTCTTGGGGGACAAATTAGAATAAAAGACTCCATCTACCTGAGAAAATTAATGCCTGCACCTTGATTGCTTAAAGCAACAGCATTAGCAAAAATTTACTCCAGATAAGTAACTCAGAAATCTTGGTCTGTTCCAAAGTTGCAGAAAATAATGGTAATTGACTAGCCTCAAGCAATAACACCCACGTATTTTTCCTTTCCAATGCCAAAGAGCAGTGCAGAGCTCACTGCCCAAACCTGCTTCTCCTGGGAACCGAAGGGATACTTGGAGCTCAATTTGTACATTCTGAGGTTTTAGTAAACACAAGAGTTTATGTTTCTGCATCTTTCATGTAGTCATGTACTAAAAAAACAATACACAAGACAACTAAAGAGGCAAACTAATTTTAAAAAAAAACTTACAAATGAGACCACAAGGATAACAAAAAGTAAAAGGGAAACCTTGATTACAAATACCACTAGATGCAGAAGTGTTAGACTAGAGAGACTGAGCCCAGCAGGCATAGCTCAGTGGTTGAGCACCGACCTATGAATCAGGAGGTCACAGTTCCATTCCCGGTCCGTGCACATGCCCGGATTGTGGGCTCCATCCCCAGTGTGGGGCATCATTGTTTTTCTCTCTCTCTCCCTCTCCCTTCTTCATTGAAATAAATAAAGATATATTTATTTTTTTAATAAATAAACTACAATTTGATATAATAAATGAATTTCAAAAACCTGACATCAAATGCAATAAAAGTAACAGGAAAATATATTTATATGACTCCATCAAGGAAGACAAAACCAGACAAAATAGACAAATTTAAGCAATACGTTTTACAGGCTTGTACATTTGTGGTAAGAATATGAAGGTTTGTAAGGGAATTGCTGATATAATGTTGGTTTTCAATAGGAAGTAGTGCATAGCCAGGGATGTAAATTAGGAAGAATTTTCAAAAAAGTTCAGTGGTTCTATTTTAAGCTGAATGATGGGGAGGAAATGCATCCTCTTTTGTGCATGTGTGTATTACCTGCTTTTTAAAAAAGTAAACATGGTTAGCAGACATGTTTTTTTCTTATTCATTTCAAGAAGAAGAAGCAAGGATTGTGCAATGGAATAAAGAAGAGGACGGGGTGACAAGTGCATCGAGAAGGGATTGAATCATGTAAGAACTTCTGGACAGAAATACAGAATTTATAGAAGTTAAATGTTATCCTAATCAGAGAGGAGAGCAAGAAACTAATTTGGATTACTCTGGCTGCTGTGCTGAGAAATGTATATATTTTTTCCCAGAGTAAACAGTGGAGAAGGAAAGACCAATTTGGAAACTCTTTCAGTAATCCATCTGACAGATGTTGCCTGCAACTCATGTGTTTGTCACAGAGCTGGAAAGAAATATACAGCTTTGAGATATATATAGGAGTTATAATTTATAAAACTTTGTGATGGATTGCATCTAGTAGTTTAAGTAATGGTGAGTGATAAACAATGTTTTCATGACTTCAGATTGAGTGGCTGGTGGAAGAAGAATCTATTAATGTAGAGAATGTTATAGGAAAAATTGAATTGTGGATGGAATTAGATCAAGAGATTCACCTGAACAAGTTGTGTTTGGACATATTATGTTGTGTTTCATTACCGGCAGGTTATGTTCTGTGAATCATCCAAATGGAAAAGTTAAGTGATTGGCTTGGAATATGCCTCTGGAGGCAGAGGAGAAGTACAGCCCATAAACAATGAGCCACTAACTAGGAAGGGCAGGTTAGGTCTTAGGAATTAATGAGATTACATAGAGAGATGCTGTAAAAGAACAAAAGTGGTCAGGATGTGAGGTGTTCATACTGTGGCAAGAAGTAGTGGAGCAATTATGAACAAAGAGAAGGGGACGCAATATACTGAGAGATTAACAAATAAAAATAAATAAATTGGAGAACAGAGTAGCAGAGAAGCCTGGAGAAAAGTATAATCTTTTCTGACAAAGGCTACAGTAAACTTGAGAAAGATGACTGATAAGTTATTTACTGAATTTACCAAATTAAGGTCACAATTGATGGTAATAGGAAAATTTTCAATTGAATGGTGCAGTCAGTGTGTAGAGTACTAAAGAATGAAGGACATTTAAGGAAGAGATGATGATGTGTGCAGTTAATGCTTAGAAGAAGCATGGGCATTGAACCCCAGGTAGAAAGCAATAACTTATTATCCAGATGTACAATGGAAACATAGGTTTTCTTTTTATTTGACTAATTTTTCTCATGGAAAAGTTAGGACTTTTCTGTATAGCATGGATATAAGAAGGCTTAACATTGACAGAGGTTCCATCTGGTTTAGTTCTATGGTTTATTTTCTCTTGAATAAGTATGTCCTTCAAATATATTTTCCCTCCTCTTGTTTCTCTCCAAGATGGCAAGTAAATTAGGGGCTTGAGTGGGGGTGGTGGGGGTGATGGCTGCATGTCTTTCATATAGTGGAACAGAGAGCCTTGGATCCAAATGTGAACATCCCTTTTCTGTCCTCTAGGTCCCTCTTAATGATGTTACGTGTCAGTCTACATCCTGAGAAAACTGTTAGCATTTCTATCTGAAGTCTGAAGCTGGGAACTCTCAGCTTCTATCTAATGAATGATTTATGAAACAAAGGTATTAGCTGTGGATGACCAGACTGGGCCAAAAGAAGTAAATTTTGTGGATGCTGGATAATTAATGAAATGACTATGAAAATTAGAAATTAGTTCCCTGCAACAATAGATTCATACTTTGAAAAGTCAAACAAAACTCAAGGTCTATCTATACAAGCCCACCCCATGGTGATTTTCTCTGTCAATAGGAGTAACATCACTACATTTTCTCATGTGATTATAATTATAACTGAGCCTCATTGCACAAAATGTAATCTGTTTATATTTCATGTATTCATTCATTTATCCAAGCATTTACTATAATATTTTGCATTGCTAATATTGCTGTGCTCCATATTAACAGCTGATGATTGGAAATTAATAACAGTATCCCTCTTCCAAAGGATGTAACTATAAGTATAAAACCCAAAATACAACACATGATTAATATCAAATTAGACTTGAGATTAGTAGAGGAATATTTATTGTTCATTTTATACTTTGCTATAATGTACCAAGCAATTTGATTAAACAAAAATGGTCTGGAAATAACTAACACAATACACTGAATTGCCAGATTATCATGACCACCTGACATTTGTAGGCAAATTAGCCATACACTGCATTGTATGGGATATGGAAGCCAAAGGCCTGTTCAAACACCTTTTCTGTCTGCAGTTATCAAGATAAAACATCTCCAATTCACACAGGAACACAAGGATTGGACAGTTGAGCATTATAAAAAATGATTTCGGCCCTTTAATTTGTGTGGAACAATGTCTGAATAGCACAACATACCTAAGTATTGTTGCTGATCAACTTCATCCTATCATGTTGATGGCGTATTCCAATGGAGATGGCTTCTTCCAACAAGACAATGCGACATGCCACGGTGCTCATATTGTGCAGGAGTGGTTTCAAGGACATGAGGGAGACTTTACCATGCTTAGGTGGCCCCCACAATCACCAGATCTCAATCCAATAGAGCATTTGTGGGACGAAGTTCAAAGAACCATCAGGCAGCTGGTTCCACAACCATCAAATCTGACAGAACTGGACAGTGCTATTCATCAGGCATGGTGTCAGATTCCTCTCATCATCTTTCAACATCTTGTGGAGTCAATGCCAAGAAGAATCGCCACAGTATTGAAGGCAAAAGGTGGCCCAACAAAGTACAGATGGGGTGGTCATAATAATCTGGCAACTCACATTCAAATATATCCCACGTTCAAAGGCTGTTAAATCGCGTTGTTTATCCATATCTTCAGAAAAAAATCACTTCTACTGTCATGATAAACAACCTGCTTCCCTATTTATAATTGTCTGGCCCTCTAGCAACTACACCGTGAAATTATAGCTAATTTGCCTACAAACATCAGGTGGTCATAATAATCTGGCCACTCAGTGTATATCACTATATATTACTCTACCAATCTCTTGGGAATTTGGATTGGTATATATTTAACTAATCTTTTCATTATTCTCCACCTTGAAAAGTAAATAGTAGAAAGTCACTAGTAAACCCACTGATAGATCCATATAGACAAACATGCACACACTTCTCAAAGTTTAGCAACTGTTAAAACCTCATTGGGAAAAAGAAAATTTTATCTTGGAGTGGTTCATAGTCTCCAATTCCAAGAAACAGTTTCTGCCTCTTTATCCAGCAAATGGTGAAAAAAAAAAAAAGTACTACAGGAGGATGGAGCACCAATTAGTATACCAAATTGTACCCGTTTAATCTGCTTTATTTGTTTCTGATGGTTGCCATAACTAAGTACCACAAATTGGATAGCAAAACAACAGAAAGTTCTGGTATTGTTTCACTGGAGTCAAGAAGGACAAAATCAAGGTATCAGCAGGGCATGTTCCCTCTGAAGTCTGTGGAGGGGAAGGCTTCCTTGTCTCTTTCTATTTGATGGTGGTTCCCAGGTAATTCTTGGCTTTCAGTGGCAGCACTTTGATCTAAGGGACTGTTGCTGTATGTTCTCTACATGTCTCTATCTCCAGATGGTGCTTTCCTTTTCCTTTAAGGATACCAGTCTTATTGAATAAAGGCCAGCCTAATGAACTCATCTTAATTCCATTTGCAAAGACCCTATCTTATATAAATAAAACCCTAATATGTAAATCGACCAAACAACCAGTCGCTGTGATGCGCACTGACCACCAGGGAGCAGACACTCAATGCAGGAGCTGTCCCCTGGTGGTAGGTACGCTCCCACAGGGGGGAGCACAGCTCAGCCCAAAGTGGGCCTAAGCTGGCAGGCAGACATCCCCCAAGGAGTCCCAGACTGCGAGAGGGCACAAGCTGGGCCGAGGGATTACCTCCCCCCCCCCGCAGTGCACAAATGTCATGCACTGGACCTCTCTAGTTTGCAAATAAAGTACCATTTTGAGAGGCTATACATGTAAATAGATCTGTTCTTTCTTCCTGATGTATACATTTGTAGATGGATCTAACAGTCCTTTTCTTAATGGTAGTTTCTCTTCTCTCTAATATTTGAAAATTGAACGGTATGAATATATATGTAAAGGTATAGATATAAAGGTATATATGGAGGTATAGATATAAAGGTATCTTTATAAGTAGTATATAATATACAATTAATATATTATATGTAATATAATAAATAGTTTAACATGTTAATATGTAAAACATATAATAGGTGCATATGAAATATATTACATGTAATTTGTATATTTATATAGAATAACATTTATTGTTTACATATAATATATAATGTACAAGGTGGGGCAAAAGTAGGTTTATAGTTGTTCATATGGAAAATAATACAATCATTTAAAAAATCAATACAAGAATAAATGTGTTTTGTGTACTCACAAAACTATACCTACTTTTGCCCCCCTCTCTATAATATATATATAATATATATAATATATAATATATGATGTATATAATGTATATAACATATAAAATATTTATAATAGGTGTGTTAAGGTATATGTAATATTATATACAGTATGTATATGTATCATATATACAGTATATATGAGAGGAGGGCTAGTGTTTGATTTAGTGTTTTTAGATATAGAAGACTTTTTAAATCCAGAAGTCACTTCCCTACTTTTCCACTTGGAATTACTGTGAACCTCCCACATCATTAACCATAGAACCAACACTCCAATTGAAAAAGAATTGTTTTTAAAATAAAACACATGCTATCTTTACCTCTCTGAGTCTAGGAAAAATAGCCAACATCAGTGTCTCAGGCACATAGCTACAAAACTTATTACTTTTTCTCTTTGATCAAAGGAGGGAGCCATCAATTCTCCTAAATTTGTCAGTAGCTGGATTTAAGGATGTTTATTTATTAATCCAGAGGTTCCCTGATTATCAAATATGAATTAGTTCTAGAGACACAGTGGCTAGGAGATCATTACAATATATTAGTGACTTAACTGTCCTTATAAATTGCTTTTCTAAATCTATGATTATTTAATTTACAGGGGGAAAAACAAACAAGTAATTGACCTTTGCTGCAGGGCATCTTGGTAGCTTCCATGACACTTTTCCACCTGATTAATTGAAAATAGCCAGCAAACTCTTAAACATTGTTTTCAAATTTAATGGAAATGAGGTAAAACATTTTGTGATAAAGACTTATACAAATCATGTAATATGTTTAACTTATTATAATTAAATATGAAATATACTTCAAAGATAGTAACATTTTAAATGATTATTTTTATGCTTATCAGTGAATGCAATGCATATGAGAGAAAGTAGTACATTTTTTAGTTAAAAATATATGAAGCTTGAAAATTTCATAACTTTATTTTCTTGGACCAGAAAGGTTCCTTATACTACTCTGACCCATGGGAGAGCATGTTAAAAAGATCTTTTATCTGAAGATTTCCTATATGCAGAACTATGCTTGCTATAGACATGATACAAATTACTAAGTTTGCTGGCTTCTGAAAAAAATAAAAGTAAAAATATGAACCCATTTGTATCATATAATTTTATTTCATATTCTTTAATCATGTAAAACAGCATTTAAAGGTAGACATTCTATCTGTGTCTACCAAACCGTCCAATTTTACAAATGAATAAACTGAAGTAGATATAGTCACCTTTCCTCTCTAATTGAGTTGTAAAATACATGTCAAAGAATGCATCTTAGATGCATTTGGTAGAAATACTGCTAAACTAGAAATTGTGTAATAAAATGTATTATGCAGTAAAATATGGGAATTATGTTTTATTACACTGTGAGATCTCCAAAGGACATTATTTTCACCTTTAATTTCCAGCCTCATTGCTGTAACTTTCCTGAGATTTCTTCAATAATTATTTATGAAGTGATTAACTGAAGAGCTTTCAGAGACTCTATGAGCACATATTTATACATAAATTAGGTGAAATTCTATTTACTTTAAAAATAAAATTGTACTTTATAATAGTTTTAAGCTTCAAGTGGAGAGTCTATATGCACTGTATATCTGATTTCCCCTGTTACTAACACCTCACATTAACACTGCGCATTTGTCACAATTAATGAAAACTATAGATATTTTATTATTAACTGGGGTCCAGGGCTCCATCCTGGATATCACATTCATGTAGTCCTTATGTTTCTTTAGGCCCCTCTCAGCCATGACAGTTTCTCAAATTTTTCTTGTGTTTGTTTGTTTTTATAATCTTGACATTATCAAGAAGTACTATATTAATATTCTAGGACTGCCACAACAAAACACCATGTATTGCATAGCTTAAATAACAGAAATTTGTTTTCTCCCAGTTCTGAAGTTTGAAGGTCAGAGATCAGGGTACCAGCATGGACACATCCTGAGAAGGGTTCACTTCCTTGTTTGTAGATAGCTGTCCTCACGTGAGGGGGAGAGAGATTCCGTCCTTCTCTTATAAGGCCACAGCCTAATGGACCAGAGCCCTACCCTTACAGTCTCAATGAGCTTTAATTACCTCTCAAAGACCCTATCTCCAGATATGGGCACACTGGGGATTAGGGCTTCAAAACGTAAAACTAGAAAGAACGCCATTCAATCTATAGCAAGTACTGAAAAAGTATTTTATTTACTGTATCTTAATTTAAATTTCTTTGGTGTTTTCCTTTTTTACTAGATTGGACTTATATTTTGGGGGAGAAAGTACACAAAGATGATGTGCAACTCTAATTACATCATATCAATGGTGCTTACTGTAGACATGACTTACCAATGTTGATGTTAACTTTGCTCACCTTCACCTGGCTTAGGTAGTGTTTGTCAAGATTCTTCACTGGAAATGTATTCATTGCTTCTGTTTCCATACCCCTCTTTGAAATGAAATCATTATTAGTAGTCCACACTTAAAAAGTGGGGGGTTCTGTTCCATATGCTGAGGATAAAATATCTCCAAATATCATTTTGAATTTTTCTCTATGGAAAATTAGTTCACTTCATTCATTCATTCAATCAATCATTTAAATCAGTATGAATTCCTGGATATTTATTTTATAAATTGGGTTGTAATATAATACTACTTTATCATATATCATTGTTCAAATTATTCCAGGTTTTGCTTCAGTGTCTCTTAACATGTTGCCATCATTATGTTTGTGTGTGCGTGTGCTTGTGTGTGTGCGCGCGTGCGCGCAATTACTTGGTATAACTGTTATTTATTTTTAAAAGAGATTAATGTTTACTATTAAAGTACTTCAAATTAGTTAATTTTTTAAATTCACTACTACCATTTTTGCACACTACATAAGAAACCCTTTGCAATGCTAATGCACGCTATTCACATTTATTATTCTACTAGGGGCCCAGTGCATGAATCCATGCAACTTGAAAGGAACTGTGGGCCAAGAGGCTGTGGTGGGCATAGGGGTGGGTCTCGGTCCATCCTGTGCCCTGCCTGGCTCCTCCTGCTGCAGGCCCCGGTCCCCTGTCTGCCAGCAGCACTGCTCCCACCACTGCTCCCACATGCTGATGGCACTGGCCCTGCTTGCACCCGTTGACAGTGTGGAGCAATTGGAGCCATTGCCAGCAGCTGGTGCAAGCAGGGCCAATGCCATCAGTGGGTGCAAGCAGCAGCTGCTGCCCCGATTGCCCCTCAGGATCAGAGGGAGGTGGAGAAGCCTTGGGTGGCTTTTGGGGCCAGCAGCTGCCACTTGCACCCATTGATGGTGCTGAGTGATGGGGGCTGGCGCCAGGCGCCAGCAGCAGATGCAAGCTCCAGGCAGGACAGCAGCACGGGAGCAAACAATTTTCAGTACCACCAGAGGCTCAACCCAATGACAGCAACCAGCACCCTGCCTTGGTCTGGCATCCCCACTCACCTGCTCCACCATCCCGCCACGGCCAACACTCACCATGTTCTGCACTCTGCTGCCTGCTGCCAATGCCTGCCATGTTCTGCATGCACAACCTGGTGTTCAGCGCACATCATAGCGACCGGTTGTTCAGTTGTTCAGTTGTTGGGTTGTTCCATCATTTGGTCTATTTGCATATTTGGGTTTAATATATACAGATATCTGCACATAACATAGACACTATAATTATTTTAAGGTTTTATTTTTTCAGTTTTTGGTTTACAACAAAATTAATAGGGAGGTACAGAGATTTCCCATATAACCCCTAAACACAACACATACATAGCCTTCCCCATTATAAACATCACTCATTGAATTCAAGGGTAACATTCACATGGATACGTATCAAGTATGCAAGTCTATCCTGACTAATAGAAAGCAAATACTTAATGCAGCAGTTCTCAACCTGTGGGTCACGACGCCTTTGGCGGTCGAACGACCCTTTCACAGGAGTCGCCTGAGACCATCGTGCATATCAGATATTTACATTACGATTCATAACAGTAGCAACATTACAGGTATGAAATAGCAACAAAAATAATTTTATGGTTGGGTCACAACATGAGGAACTGTATTTAAAGGGCCAGAAGGTTGAGAACCACTAACTTAATGCCTGTGTACCCTCAGGTAGGCTCAATTTTTATGCATTTCTATGAAAGTATCAATGATTCCTCTCACCAAAGAGCGCAACATAAACTTTTGTTTTCCAGAATTGTCATTATAATGTAATTATGTGTGTGTGTATTGGTGATATGGCCAATTTGCTAGATTAGGAATGCATAACTAAGTAAACGTATAAATTTATCTTTGACTTGTACATAAAGTGAAACTCATATGCAGCTTGTCCACTTACATTTTGCTTAGGATTGATCCTGCATCTTTTACTCTAAACTGTGCAGTAGTATGCTAGATGTTTGTTTTATTAGTAAGATGTTGAAGCTTAACAAATAAGCTTCCTTGGGATTTCATGAGCCTGCAGTTTCTTAAATTAGTGAATCAAATCAGTGAAAAAGCAGAGGTTGTTGAAGATAGTCTACTATCTTGGGAAAAGAACACATATCAGTTGTTAAAAATTGGAATCTGATAAAAAAAATTCTAGGACACATCTTGATTTATTCATTAAACTAGAGGCCCGGTGCACAAAAATTTGTGCACTGGTGGAGGGGGGATGGGAGGATATCCCTCAGCCCCACGTGTGCCCTCTCACAGTCTGGGACCCCTCGGGAGATAACAACCTGCTGGCTTAGGCCCGCTCCTGGGTGGCAGAGGGCAGGCCCAATACCTAGGTGCCTGCCCCGAAGCCCCTGGCCGGGCTCAGAGCAGGTCCATTGAGGAGTTGGGGCACCACCCCCTGTCACGCACAGAGCATGGCCCATCAGGGGGGTTGGGGCTCTGTACCCTGTCACACACAGAGCAGGGCCGATCAGGGGGTTGGGGAGCTCCCCCCTGTCATGCACAGAGCAGGGCCGATGAGGGGGTTGGGGAGCTCCCCCCTGTCACCCACAGAGTAGGGCCAATAGGGGAGTTGGGGCACCGCCCCCTGTCACACACAGAGCAGAGCAGATCAGGGGGTTGGGGCACCCCCCCATTACACTCAGGGCAGGGCCGATGGGGAGGTTGCAGCTCCACCCCATCACACACAGAGCAGGGCCCATGGGGGGGTTGGGGCACCACACCCTGTCACAAACAAAGCAGGGCCGATCAGGGGGTTGAGGAGCTCCCCCCTATCAGGCGCAGAGCAGGGCCGATCAGGGGTTTGGGGCGCCTTCCCCTGACAGGAACAGAGCAGGGCGGTTAGGGAGGTTGTGGCCCCGCCCCCTGTCACACACAGAGCTGCAGGGCGATCAAGGGGTTTGGGCGCTGCCCCCTGTCACGCTGCTCCAGGGTCCAGGAGGCCTCGCGGCTCCACTGATCACAGTGCTGGGAGGCCTCGTGGCTTCGCTTGACACCGGGGCAGTGAGGCCTCGCTGCTGAGCTGATCCCGGTGCTAGGAGGCTTCACTGCTCCGCTGATCCCGGTGCTGGGAGGCTCCGCTAATCCCAGGCCAGGAGGTCTCACCGCTCTGCTGATCCCAGGCCAGGAGGCCTCTCGGCTCCACTGATCCCGGGTTCGGGAGGCCTTGAGGCTCTGCTGATCCTGGTGCTGGGAGACATATTACCCTTTTACTATATAAGATGGAGGCCTGGTGCATGGGTGGGGCCGGCTGGTTTGCCCTGAAGGGTGTCCCGGATCAGGGTGGGGGTCCTGCTTGGGTGCCTGGCCAGCCTGGGTGAGGGGCTGATGGCTTTTTGCAGCTGGTCACACCCCCTTCAGGGTGGGGGTCCCCACTAGGGTGCCTGGCCAGTCTGAGTGAGGGGCTGAGGGACGTTTTCAGGCTGGCAGGCAACTGAAGCTCCCAACGTCTCCTTTTTTTTCTTTTCTTTTTTTATATGGGATTTATTTATCTTCTATAGCTGTCGCTGGAGCTGAGAGCCCGCTCCAGCTCTGAGACCTTGGATGCTGAAAGCAGATATCTGGGTTTGTTTACCTTCTGTATTTGAAACTTTGTTGCAACTCCAGCTCTGAGATCCCGGCTGGCTGAAAGCAGGTTTCTGGGGATTGTTTAGCTTCTATAATTGCAACATAGTTGCTTAGAGTGTAGCTCAGAGCTGGGCGGCAGCAGGCGGGGAACCTTGGCTTCCTCCGTCACAGGACCAAGCAAGCCTCCTGCTCGCTTCAGCTGCCTGGTTGCTGGCCACCATCTTGGTTGGCAGTTAATTTGCATATCTCGCTGATTAACCAATGGGAAGGGGAGCGAAGTTACAGTTAATTACCATGCTTGTCTATTATTAGATAGGATATTTGTTGGACAATAGATTCAAATATTCTTATAATCATCAGATTTTATTAGTCAACTAATAATCATAATTAGTTCTCTTACTAACATTGGTGAGCAAACATGACCCAACAGTTTCCACACAAAATCTTAGGAGTCATAATTTCAGTGTTCATTAAGAGCCCTCTTTCCCTGAAAAAAAAAAAAAGTGTGCTAAGCCTAATTTGCATAGATTTGTGAATAAAAATCCTGTTTCTATTAAAACTGATTTTATTAAAGAGAGATGAAACATTTCCATATATAAAACTAAACTGCAATTGTTTCATACAATACAAGATTGAACTCATTCAATTATTAATTATTTGCTAAAATATTCTAGATAATATGATCCTCTATGGAATCAATTGTTTCAAACCTTATGCATATCACCTTTCTTGTTATCTATTAGTTTAATACTTAGGAATACTCTAGTCTTTTTATTTGAGAGATTTATAGAAAAATACACTGTCCTCATTTGTTCAGGTTTATCTCTATTCTTCAACCTCAAAACAATACAAATGATTATGTCTTCTGGAATAATTTTGAAAAGTTATTTAGAGCTTTTAATTATATTTGCAAGAGGAATTTATTTCAACATTATAATTTTTTATTTTTAAGTGCTTATAATTTAAACTTTCTTTGGCCCAAAGTTAGAATATGTATTATTATTTTAAGAAAAGAAATAAACATTTGAAAAACACAGTTCTATGTGTTTAATGTAAGATTAATTTGTTTCTAACTAAAATTTTACAAAAATCTATACATATGATATTAAAAATGAATACTGTAGTACATAATTAAATGAGACATAATTTGAGTATAGTAACCAGAACATTTTTTAAATAAAACATGTTAGTGAAATTTGAGGGAAAAATTAAATTAAGATCCTTATGCTAATCATAGCTAAAATGAAGATGTTTAATTTTTCATTTAAAACATAATTTTACTTTTTAATGATAGGTTAATTTGGTTGGGATATAATTTAATAGTTAAGGAACTAAAAGTAAAAAGATTTACATGTTTAACTGAATAGAAGGTGTGTTTTTTGCATGAATTTTTGAAATGCCAACATTTAAATAGTAATAAACTAATAGCCCCTGGACTATTGACTATGGTGAGACTCTTTTAGCTAAGAACCACGTAAAGGCCTTAAGAACATTGGAAAGGAAAATAATCATTAAAACTTTCCAAATGTTTTTCAATGAAAACAACATATATCATTTGTTATAATCCTTAGAAATGGTATATGAATCAATTTTGGTTTGTTTTATATTGTTGTTTAGTGGTGATGGTATTGAATCAAGACCAATATCATGGGATTTATTACAATGCAAATACTATAAATATTTTGGTTAATAATGAATCCCTCTCATTGCTAATTTGTCTCTCAATTAAAACCCACAGAGGCTTGATAGGAATATTATAATTTTGTTCAATCTGACAAAACAGATTCAATTCAGATTTCTTGCCGGGAGCCGGTCCATGCTTGCTGTTTCAAGGGACCTGGCATATATGGCATACTGTTCTTAATATGTTTGCTCACCTTCTTGGCACTATGTGTTTTAACCAAGGTCTCTGAGAAAGGGTGTTTCCCCAGGTAGGGATTTTCCCCTGAAGTTAGGGAGGGAATAAAACCTCTTAACTAAGTGCCAGGCGGGTAATTAATCACTTTAACTATGAACAATCATGCTTAAGCTACATAATCTTTACTCCCTGGAATGGAGATAAGAAACGCCCTAACCTTTGTAATAGAGATTGATAGGATTGAATCAACTGGTATAAATACAGATGTAATAAGACAGCAAGACCCAGAACTTAGGAGACAGAACTTAGAACACAGAACTTCGCTGGAGAGAACATGGCAAAAGATCCTGGACTGAACCTGACTACAGAAATTGGCAAGAGAACCTGACTAGAACCTGGTGACTGAACCTGGCTGGAGAACCTGGACAGAACCTGGCTGGAGAACCTAGCAAGAGAACATGGACACAGAACCTGGCTGGAGATCCTAAGCAGAACCTCTCTGGAGATCCAGACCAGAACTTGGCTGGAGATCCTGGCTGGAGATCCTGGCTAGGCTGCTGATCAACTGAACGCTGTCTCCGTGTCCTTCCTTCTTCGCCGACTCCGTCTACGCCTTTGGGGACCCCTGGACCTGCTGGGGTTGGACCCCGGCATATGGCGCCCGAACAGGGACCCCTAGGTAAGCCCCACTCTCGGGATGGATAGGACTCCACCGTAGGAAGAGGGTGGATAGTCTTCGCCGACTCCATCCACACCTTTGGGAACCCGTGGAACAGGATTCCCCTAGGTAAGCCCCCCCCCCCCCCATTGAGAACCCCCACATTCGGGACGGATAGGACTCCACCAGGGTACTGCAGACTCCCCTATAGAGGATAAGTAGGGTAAGAAGGTGGATAGTACAGAACTTAGATTGAGAAGATGTGCCATACTGAGTCCAAAGAAAGAAGACTCTGTATTGATCTTTTAACACATATGCTTGCTAGCAGAGGAATTAAGGTTACTCCTAGTCAGACAGAACGTTTTATACAAGAAGTATGTCCATGCTTTTCTGAGGAAGGAAAGGTAAATGTAAAGGCATGGGAGGAGGTAGGCCCAAGGAGCCCTATCCTTAACCCCACTGCAGCCTTTCCACCCCGGGAAAGTGCAGGATTGGCAAGCTCTCCCTGGGGTGATAGATCAGGATTCAGGTAATAGCGGGAAGCGCCAATCCTACTCTTAAAATGGATACAAGAGAGCATTTGGGTTTTTTTCTTTTTAATGCCTGTTTTTAAAAAATAAAAAAGGGGGAATTTGCCGGGAGCCGGTCCATGCTTGCTGTTTCAAGGGACCTGGCATATATGGCATACTGTTCTTAATATGTTTGCTCACCTTCTTGGCACTATGTGTTTTAACCAAGGTCTCTGAGAAAGGGTGTTTCCCCAGGTAGGGATTTTCCCCTGAAGTTAGGGAGGGAATAAAACCTCTTAACTAAGTGCCAGGCGGGTAATTAATCACTTTAACTATGAACAATCATGCTTAAGCTACATAATCTTTACTCCCTGGAATGGAGATAAGAAACGCCCTAACCTTTGTAATAGAGATTGATAGGATTGAATCAATTGGTATAAATACAGATGTAATAAGACAGCAAGACCCAGAACTTAGGAGACAGAACTTAGACCACAGAACTTCGCTGGAGAGAACATGGCAAAAGATCCTGGACTGAACCTGACTACAGAAATTGGCAAGAGAACCTGACTAGAACCTGGTGACTGAACCTGGCTGGAGAACCTGGACAGAACCTGGCTGGAGAACCTAGCAAGAGAACATGGACACAGAACCTGGCTGGAGATCCTAACCAGAACTTCGCTGGAGATCCAGACCAGAATTTGGCTGGAGATCCTGGCTAGAGATCCTGGCTAGGCTGCTGATGAACTGAATGCTGCCTCCATGTCATTCCTTCTTCGCCGACTCCATCCACACCTTTGGGGACCCCTGGACCTGCTGGGGTTGGACCCCGGCAATTTCTGGAGACATCTTTTGTTTTCTACTACTTAGATTTATTGAGTATCAATTTTGAGACTTTACCCACATTTTTTTCCTATTTTTAATTATGGGTCGGATCCATTATATATTTATAAAAAAAATGTTTTCTTAAAAAATAGTCACAATCTAATGGAATAGATAGACTGGTCAAATTACAATTTAATTAAGGGTTAAGTTGTTCTCAAGACCTTGAGTACAGATGTTGCAGATAGTCTGAGGACCTTAGTGCTTTGTAGTTCCTAAATGAAGACTTAGACATTTCATAATGTGGAATTCATTTGTGTGTTTTTTAATCTCATTCATTGCAAAAACAGGATAAGTTGTTATACTTTGTTTTGTCTGTGCTTTTGAATTTTGAGCATTAGTCATCTTAATATCCACCTAGCACTAAATATTAATTACATATTTTTAAGTTAATTTAATGCAAATGAATCAATAGCACTAAAGATTTGGGGATTTTTATATCCAACCTTAAAATTTTTTTAAGTACTATTTTTACTAGGAAATCATTTGATTTTATATGATCTGCTTTAAAAACTTAAGACTTAGCCTGGCCAACATGATTGAGCATCAACCTATGAACCAGGAGGTGTCAGGTCAGATTGCTGGTCAGGGCACATGCTTGGGTTGAGGGCTCAATCCGCTACAGGGCGAGTAGGAGGCAATTAACCGATGACTCTCTCTCATCATTGATGTTTCTGTCTCTCTCTTTCCCTCTTCTCTCTTCTCTGAAATCAATAAAAAGTATATTTGAAAAAACAAACAAACAAAATGAAAGATTTAAAAGAATAGAGTGTTCTTTGGTAATTCACTTTTAGTTACACGAGCATTATTCATTTTAGTGTAATTTAAAAATAATATTACATATTCCTTTTCCTAAGAGTGATTTTGATTTACCATTTTTTGCCAATTTCTAGTCATATTTAACTCAATCTAAGACATGCACATGTATGCACACACACTCAAATGTGACAGGAGAGCTCACAATCTTAAAGAATGCTCTATCTGACTGAAAACATTACATACAATTTCCACCTTCCCTAAAAAGTCTACTTTTCATCTTAGGAACAGAGTCTTTTATCTGAAAAATGTACAATATAAACATTTGAATACTTCATTATTTTATTTCTTTTTAATTTCTGAGCTTTTGAATTAACAGTTGAGCTCAGATATATGTTTTCCTTCCAAGCCTTAGGCTTCCAGCTAAGCCAAATCTATTTATGCTAACGATCGCCAGCAGCTGTACTCTGCAGTACCAGAGGCTTCTGGGAGGTCTTCCAAGGGAAATCCAAATAGAGCATATTGCCACGATCTAGTGTGAGTGCTCAAAATAACGTCCCACCTGCAATGATTTCTGTGCTACAGAAAACATGGCAGCTACACTGTACTCAAAGAGAGGGATAGGGGAGAGAGACGAGGGGGCGGGGGGGGGGGGGAGAGAGAGAGAGAGAGAGAGAGAGAGAGAGACAGACAGACACAAGAGCTAGCTATGTTATTTGTTTCTCAAAGGTGATTCATCCTATTCATCTTCCCTTTGTGCATTTGTTGGCTTATTAACCATAATGCAAAGTGATTGGCTGTGGCCTCATTCACCCCCATCAACCAGGGGTCCCATCCCTTCCCATATTCTACCTCCTGCCTTTATTGCCTCCTATGATGTGAGCAGCAGCCCTGGAGAGAACTGGAGGGAACTGTGCAAAGAATGCTGCTATTAATGAGCTTAAAAGGCACAGTCCTTGAAAATACACTAATTCAGCAGGAGACAAAGGATTGGAGATTTTACCACCTATCATTCAAATGATGAATGAACATACTGAGCTATTTCTGCAGCACATGAACAGTTAGAGCTGGAGAGGGTGGTTCAGAGGAACTGCATCAATGAAACCACCCCTCATGAAAAATGGCTGTCGTGCTGTCCTTTATTCATATTAATGGTGCTTAAAATGCAGTCTTGAGTATGCACATATGTTTACACTTGTACAGGGATAGGGACATATTAGCTCTCCCTTGGTATTCTTAACCAACAGATCAGTGCAAGTGACTTCTGTAGTTCAGCTTCATGACTTTCCCATAAAAAATCAAAAAAGTTTTGTTACAGTTTGAGAAATGATTCTATCTCCAGAAAACCCTTGGAACCATAATAATTCTTTACATAGAGATGTGCCAAAATTCTTGAAAATAATTTAGGCAGCTGACGGGCTGTTTTATATGCAGGTTTAAGACATGGCCTTTAGTCATTTGCTTCCCCTTCCTTGATTTGAATACTTTAGCCAGGAAATTACTATGAAAATGATACAGAAGTCCATTTGATGGGTTATTCAAATAAAACAAAAGAACAAAGAAAAGGTCATTGTGACTTATTTATTACATAATTCAAAGGATGCTGGAACTTTCTTTTAGACTACTTAATATTTTCAAAAATGCATGTCCTTGATGAGAATCTTTCTGGCTTTAATTGAATTTGTAGTATGTATTTAAAGATCCGTTTTTACAAAGCTGAGGTTTTTACGAGATAGAAGCTAACAGACATCTCTGAGTAGGTGACAATTTGTGAAGGAATTAAAGTGGGTAAAATCTATACTAATAAAAGGGTAAAATATGCTAAGTAGGGCGGACATCTTCTGGACGTCCATCCGGACAAAGCCACAGCGACTGTGAGGCCCAGGGCTCAGGCCACTTTGGGCTTAGGCAGCTGCGAGGCCCGGGGCTCAGGCAGCCATCCGCTCACAGCAGCCGTGGGCTCTGCATGGTCGCCTCCCACAGAGGGAGGCCAGACTGCAGCTTAGACCTGCTCCCCATCAGTAGGACATCCCCCGAGGGCTCCCGGACTGTGAGAGGGGGCAGGCCGGGCTGAGAGACTGCCCCAAGTGCATGAATTTTCTGGCGTTGGGACTCTAGTGTTAATATGTACAACAGTTTGGCTCTATTGGTGTTTTCAAAAGGGATAATCTTTAATTCAGATAAGCTCCCAGCCTGTTTTATAATTCTTGATATTTATTCTACTCATTTCATTTTGAAGCAAATCAATATTACTTTCTTAGTAATAAATTTCATGAACTATATAAAATGCCTTAATGTGTTATAATGGGGACTGAGAAGGATGACATATGGGTTTTATACAAATATAAGCATGATTTTAAGGTTTGATCACATGAGCAGGGAAAATAAGTCATCTGCTCTATTCGTTGATATACTTGGGAAGGGCAAGGAGAGCCTGTGATAATGAGCAGCTATAAATGAAGAGCAAATTAGTCATGATGACTAGGTGGAAGAATGATATCGTAGGTGATGCATGCCATGAACCTTGTGTGCAGCATTTGCCATTACAAATGCGTATGTGCGTAGTTTTGCAAATATGAGAGGAGAGGTTGTCCTTAGACAGCCTAGTCTTAATTCAACCTTGGTCATCTAGAAAGAGAACTAAACGTCTTGCTTTAATTATATCTAATAGACATCCTTTTTCTAATGAAAAATAAAATCAAAGAATGAAAGTTCCCCTGGTTTTGGATATGTTAAAGTTGGGGAGAAAAAGAAAAAGAAAAATCTCCATTTCTGCCCTGGAACTGATTAATTTCATTCAAACTTCCACAGTCTCATATATTCCAATTCAAATCTTTCGTGTCCCACTTTTTCAAAAATTTATTTAATCATTAATTATTTGATCTATTTTTTTCCAAATATTAGATAATAGGAGTGGTCAATAGAAAAAAAAGAATATTCTTTGTCATTTCTATGTTTTAAGCTTACATGCAAGAAAATAAATATTCTTAACTGCTGTTACATATTTATATTATATCCTTGCCAAAATTTATATTGAAAATAATAATCAGAGACTAAATTACACTATTATAGTTGAATTACCTCTTTAAAAATGTCTAATTTCGTTTACTATTTAGATTGATTTGACTATTTCTGACTGATTTCAACTTATTTGTCCAATGGCATTGGAAGATTAATGTACGTACATACTGCAAATATAAAAAATCCTAGATTGAATATGACCTAAGATATTTCCCTGATTAGTTCTTCTTTGTATTGTATACCTCTAAAAACTCTGAAAAGATCAAGCATTACTCTTTTTCTGTAATTTCAAAATATTTAATTTATGAGCAACTGTCTTTGAAAAATCCTATATAATAAAAGCATAATATGCAAATCTACCAAACATCAGAACGACCAGGTGGTGGGGGGCGGGGCTGATGAGCAGCTGGTGCCAGGCCAGCCAAGGCATGTGCCAGCAGGCAGAAGAAGAGGATGGCGATGGGGGTGGAGAGAGGCAGCAGTGACCACCAGCAGCAGAGGAGCGATGAGGGCAGGGCCCATGCCGGCCAGCGCCATCCCCTGATTTGGCTGCCCGGTTGCCCCCTGCAGAGGGAGGCCGGCAGTGGCGGGGTGGCGGGGGTGGCTCCTTCCCTTGATTGGCCCGCCTGGTTGCTGATGCAGAGGGAGGCCAGACTGCAGCCTAGGCCCACTCCCCATCAGTAGGACATCCCCTGAGGGCTCCCAGACTGTGAGAGTCCCTTAGCCAGGTTAAGGGACCCCTCCCCCAGTGCATGAATTTCCATACACCAGGCCTCTAGTTACTTATATTAACATACATTTTCTTCATGGGCTTATGCTCTTGTTTTACATACAACACTTGAAAAGTTAATACATGACCTTGGTAAATTACATTATTTTATCCCTTTTAAAATGTGCAATGAATTATGAACTCCAGAGTATTTGTGCTGGTGAAAGGGAATAAATTAAGTACTCAATTGAATGCCAGTGAGGTACATATTTTCTTTGAATTTCACTAGACTTGGGCAGGTGGGTAAAGAGACTAATGTTTTTCTCTTATTGTGCCATTTATCAACCACCACAGTGCCTCAAAGCAATTTTGTTCTCTCTTCATGTCCCAGGGGTCCCAATATAGATTTTCATTTTGCCAGCTGGAATGAGTCTGAAAACTCTCCCTGACGCTTGTTCTTGATCAGCTGCTGCTCTTCATTGACTGAGCGAGTAATCATTTTACTGCCACTAAGATGGACAGTTGACCTAGCCTAAGAGTGACCCTGTAATTTATATACTCTTTGTGTTACACTAAGCTTACCCGTTGAAAGAAAACAGAAGCTGCCTGAGCTAAATAATGATCCATCTGGGTCACTGGTCATAATTTCAAATAAAATCCACAGTTTGTGGGTAAAAATAAATTATATATGGAGAGTCTCTTAAATGGAATTTTGCAGAACACACACACACACACACACACACACACACACACACACACACCCCTTCATCAGAATTCTTCTTAGAATCTCCATATATGTTTTATCCTATATCAGTCTTCTGGGCTCATCTCTATCTGTATCCGTATCTCACTGTAGCACCTAAATCTGGCCTACATGTGTGATTTGGGGAGGACCATATTCTGACAAGGAGCAGGACATTCCTGCAGGAGAGCATTCCATGAGACTGGGCCAGAACCTGTGTGGGCTTTCAGGACAGCTGGGAAGGCACATAGATAGCATCATTTGTGCCTAAACTGTCAATTAGGCACCAACAATCCTTTAACTCTCATTGAAATATTATTAAAGAATTTGATATTAAATTTAAAAGCACACAATGCCAAAATTTATCAATTCTTTGCTATATGAAGGTGTATTTCTCTTCCTTGTTTCTTCTCTTTTCTTTCTTTCTTTCTTCCTTTCTTTCTTTCTTTTTTTTCTTTCTTTCTTCCTTTCTCATTTCTTTCTTTCTTTTTTTTCTTTCGTTCTTCCTTTCTCAATTCTTTCTTTCTTTTGTTCTTTCTTTCTTTCTTTCTTTCTTTCTTTCTTTCTTTCTTTCTTTCTTTTGTCTTTTATCTTTCTGTGCTTTTTCTTTTTCCTTTCTTTTTTTCGTGTAGGTGTGCTTCTAATTTAAATGATATACATTTGTCTCAGGCTTTAAGATAGGTAATATATTTTCCAGTGAATAAAACAAAAGCAAAAAAATACATTAACCATCAAAATAATAACTTTGAGTGACATCAATGAGTTCTATAACAATTCTATAGTGATAGATTAGCTCATTGAATTTATAACATAAATTTTAAAAAGAATGAAGGTTACGAGTTTCAATATGTCATAAATGTTATAACAAGATAAATTCTCAACCTTCTTGTCTGAATCTGATATGGCATTTTCTAACATTTGTCTCTTTCCAGTAGGGATGAGTCACAAAAAATGTATTTCATTAGTAACTACATTTGGAATTACATATTCTCACCTTCCTAATTTGCTATCTCTTCCCACTGTAGGAAAATCATTGTGCATATTCGAGTCGTAAAAATTAATTTTAAAATATTTAGGCTGAAATGACAGAAAAAAAAGTTAGCACATTGGGAAAAACAATGCTTTATTTGTCCCACATAATACCAGGTGTGTAGGTATGTGGTTGTGGTTGCTGACATCAGTTTATACTCAACAAGTCAGGGAACTGTGATCATGTCTCTGAGTTTCTTAACTTTCTCAGAGTTCAAAGCATGTTTATATCGCTATGAGTGCCGTGTCCTCATGAGAGATCCAAAGACATGTAGAGTAGACCTTTGCTTTACTTTTTTTTTATTTTTATCAGGAGAATCTAATCTTTCTTAATACCAGTGATTCTTTGCTTTGTACTCTCCAGAACTGAGTCCCATCATCACCACTATGTGTAAAAGTTACACAAGGGGATATTTGATTTTTCTGGCCTCTGTAATGTGTAAGGAATGTGTAAGGAATAGTGAGTTTGCAGTAGAGGATTTTTTAGTTTTCTACTTTTTAGAATGTATTGGGGTGATATTGGTTAATGAAATTACATAGGTTTTAAGTGTACAATTATATGATGCATCATCTATATATTACCTTGTGTGTTTACAATCAAAAGTTTCTGTCACCATGTATTCTACCCCCTTTACTTTTTACTACCTGCCTCCAACATCCTTTACTCTGGTAACCACCATACTGTTGTCTGTGTCTATGGGGTTTTTTTAGTTTGTTATTCTTGTCTGTTAGTTTGTTGCTTTCAGTTTTATATCCCCCATATGAGTGAAATCATATGGTTCTTGACTTTTTCTGTCTTACTTCACTTAGTATGATATTCTCAAGATCCATGGCAAAACGGCACCGCAGACATGAGTAAGGATTTTTAGAGGGAGGATTGTCCTGGATTACCTGAGGGGCCCAGTGCAATCTCAGGGCTCCTTATATGTAAGTGAAAGAATCAGGTACTCAATTTTTGGTAATTTGTTACAGACGCAATAGGAAACAAATGCCATAGTCCTCTAGTAAAGAAAATTTATTAATCCTCTGTTTTGCAAACATTTTACTATATAAGACTATTTTTCTATTAAAACTCTAAAATTAATAAAATGAGTGATATATTTCTTCAGTGTTAAATCCAAAATTTGATTTAATCTAGGCTATTTAAATTGTCCTCAAAAAACATAAATTACAAATTATCATTAATGAAAGCCTGCTTAAGCACCCCTTCAAGTATTAAAATAAATATATATTGACTATTATAAAGATTTAGGCTAGGTAGCAAAAGAAAAAAAACAGGGTATGTTTTCTCACTTTATTGCCTCAAAATACAATATGGAAAATTATATATATAGTAGCTATATCATTTGTTTCTATATTGAAATTGCATTTTATTTTCAGAGAAAATGGTATTTTTCATCTTACTTGGGAACAAAGCTACGGAGGCCCACACATACACACACATGCATACACATATATTTATATAATGTGAACAATTAGAGAACATTATGACTTGATGACATCTGGTTTCATCAGTCATTTGGTAAACATAATTCAGAATATGTTGAGATAGAATGATGCTGTATTATTTATCTGTGTTTTTTTTCCTTGCAGTTGAAAATACACAATATAAATAGCGCTGCTTGATTGCCGATGGTTTTCCTCAATTAGCATGGAAGCAAATTGATTTGATTTTTTTTTTTTTTTTTTTTTGGCTTCAGGGGACAAAACAACAGAGTTGTATTCTTCTTCCTGCTGCATTTCTATCAAACACATTTTTACTGCGAACTACATTTTGGATCTTAGGCAAGTTATTTTTATTCTTTTAAGTCAGAAATAATATTCAATTGCAGCTCTCTATGCTCCCTTAAGGAAATATATTTGTCACCACATGGTGTTTGAAGTGCACAATCAGCCTTTTTCTCACTCTTCCCTCGTTATCCATCCAGGTGGGTGGTTTTTAAACACTCAAGTAATCATTTCAACGGCACTGAACATACACAAGTTGGGCTCTTCTGCTGGGGTCAAAGATGTGTTATTTTCAGTCATGTTTGGCTTTAGATGAAATCGTTTGAAAACAGTCTGAAAGTTTTAGTTCTTCAATGAGTCCTGTTCCACTAAATGGCAAAGTCTGATGAATGCTCACCTGCTTGGAAAAAAGGATGCTGGCGAAATAAACATTCCAATCACCCAGGAGAAGCAGCAGGGCAATGACAAAGACTTTTTTTTCTTAATCCAATTGGGTACTGAAAAGGATAAAAGGACATACATTTTCTTTCATATCGGAATAAAGCCTGGCTACCTTGTATTATAGCAAGTGGTGCACTTTATCTGATTACTTTTGCCGTATAACAGTTACTGGGGGAATTATTGCATTGTTGTAATAAACCACAGTTTTCGATAGTTTTAGTAAAAAAAAAAACAACAACAAACAAACAGGGAAAAGGGTTGCTTCTATTAAGGCCGGGGCTTATAGTAATACTTAAATAACGTGTTTACAATGATAGGGACATTAATTTGCAGACTGGGATTTAATTGCTCTACGTCAAAGCTTCTCTCTTAATTTGTAGGTTATTCTGTTCTCAATCCTAGGTGCCCGCAAACCCATATAGCCCATGGATTCACTGATCCAAAGTGTATAATCAGCAGCCATTCAACAAAAACAAGCTCCCCTTAGAACATTCCTGCTACCGAGAAAATTAAAACTGACCCATGTGATCACGTGAGCAATTCTTGTCAGAGGTGATTGAGCCTTTCCTTACATATCTAATATTGTTCAATGGACAAGATGTGAAAGCAATAAGTCCAATCTCACTCCCCCTACTCCTCACAAAACGATTTATTAAATCATATCCACACCAAACAGAGCATGATTTATTATCATTAAACATGTGCAACAGAGTTAATTACAAGTAACAATACTAGCATACGGGAAAGAAGCAATTCCTCTTCCCTAAAGTAAATATCACAATTAGAAAATTATCTTTAAAAATACTTTAAAAGATAAGCCCAGACAGTGTTGAGCATAGATCCATAATCCAAGAGGTTACCGGTTCGATTCCCAGTCAGGGCACATGCCCAGGTTGCAGGCTCAATCCCCAGGAGGGGCATGCAGGAGGCAGCTGATGGATGATTCTGAACATCAACAGTATCAGATGTATTCCTGCATTCAGGGGCTTTTATAAGAAAAGACATACCATAGTCATGCTGCAAATGATTTGGAGAGTCAAAAACATGACACAGGCCAGGGGAAGGTCAATGGGAAAAAAAGGAGACATATGTACTACTTTTTATAATACTTTAAACAATAAAGTAAAATTTAAAAAAATAAAATAAAATGAATTAGAAGAACTAAAAAAAAAAAAATCATGACACAGTTAAGCTGCCAGCGCCAGAGGGCTGTGATTAGAGTCAGCTGATTGGGTAGAAAAAATAATAATAAAGCACCAACCCTGCAAAAGTACCTGGGAAGTTACCAATAAGAGTCCTGAGAGGAAGTCAAAGACTGCCAAAGTTGGAGAAAACAATCTGTCAATGAAAGATCAATGGTCAACTTTTGGCAGGTGTCAATATTCTGGCATACAGTGGTGCCCTCTGCATCAGAATCACAGTCCTTTACCGCGATGGATGTTGCCATGTCCAGTATCAGCAAGAGTGACAACCTGCGCGATGCAGACTCCCACAGCAACTTGATTCTAGTCGATCTCATTTGAAAATGACCCTTATCATGGACATCTAAAAGTGACACAGATAGTTCAGTCAGAAGCAATGATCTTTTCCACAGTGTTCACCTCCAGCCTGTGGTTTTCCATATAACAGAATAACAAGTAGCAATGGTAATACCTGAGTCAGTAAAATTATAAAAGGGTTTGCCCAATGGAGTATTGACCAGGACGAGGAAAAATGAACTTAAGTTCTGTCCTTTTACCAGTACATCCAAATCAATCTTTGGCTCTGTCTAGTTGGTGTTGAAGTTGAATAGTTGCAACATTCCCATAGATAACATTGCATCTCAGCTAAGGTAAGCCACCAGTCAGCCAGACCCAGGTAGTTAGGGGAACCTCTGTGAATCAAGAGCTCTACTGAGCCAGTGGTTTTAATTCTTGAAGTGCAGTGGATATAAAAGTTTCTCTCAACAAGATAGGTGTTACTAGATCAACCAAAGGACTTATATGCAAGCAAATGAGCATAGCCAATGGACACAGAGAGTACAGGGCATGTGCTAGGGGGTGGGAGCAGCCGGGGAGAGATCAATGGGAGAAAAAGGAGACTCATGTAATACTTTAAACAATAAAGAATTTAAATTAAAAAAAGATAGCTGCTACTTTTTCATATAAATCTAAATAACTATAATCCATGGACACAGACGATAGTGCCATAAGCCTGGATGATGAAGTGGGGGAGGTTCAGGGAGGAGGAAGGCAAGGGGGGGGGGGGGGGAAGGGGGCATCTGTGATACTTTCAACAATAAAAATAATTTTTAAAAAATAATAATAAATAAATAGATAAATAAATAGCCACAAAGGCCAGGCTTGCCTATCACATCTCTTTTTTCTTTTAAAGCGCTGTGTAGTCAATGGCGTCTCTGTCCAATGGGTGGCACTGTTGCACTGGGAAATGGCTCCCAGTACTCTAGGACCCATTAATTTAAATAAAGCATTGATTCATCTCTTATGTCCCGGGGACTATCTAGTTCCTGTCTGACCGTTGGAGAGGGAATGGGGAGAAAGCTGGGGTGGGTGAGCTGGGAGTTGGGGATCAAGGGTGATCGTTCACTAGCCCCTCTCTACAAGTGACAGTCCTTGAATGGGAAGTCCTCTCTACTACTTAAGTCATGGAAAATCCAAACACTAATACATTGATGCCAACAGTATATTCCGCAGCAGAATTAGAATGACACTAGATCATATTTGCTCTCGAATTCACATTTACAAAGTCACTTTAGCTTTCCTTCTCCACTGTGCCTTTCATCCAATTCCCCTTGTTTGGATTTGAATATGACCTGCTTGTATGGTGACTTTGATACCTGTAACTCCATAGAGTTATGACAATTTCAATTCCCCTCTTCAAACTCACCAGTGTACAAGTGGATGCGTCTGGCCTTCTGTCTCTTTTGAGGACAAGGAGAGCTTGTCCACACTTCAGTAATCTTTTTCTTTAAAGAATTGAGAGTGTGTTAGGAAGGAATGGAGGCATCAGACAGAGAATATAGGGATAGAAAGGGGCTTCATGCCAATAGACACTGCACATTTCTTTTCAGTTTTTATTTGCCTATAGACTACTTATATCTTAACCAAATAAACTTTTAAAGTTTTGATCCACTCAAAGTCTTATTAACTAGTAATAGCCTTCAATATATATTCCAGTTTGGGACTCTCTTTGAGTCAATAGCCATAGTCATTTTGCCTTTGGTTTGGGCCAATAAGCTTGCTAACCCAATGTTACCATAACATACTTTCCTCTATCTGCCCAGAGAAGAGTAAAAGAAACCAAAGGCACCTTTTGGACAGCACATTTCAATCATACCTCTCATGATCAGCCTCTCTACATTAATTTAACTCTTAGTCATTTATAGATACATCAATGGAGGAGCCTACAGGCCACCTCTCCACTGCCCCTCCTACTTTCCACTTAGGTGAGATTATTCAAAAACAAGTCCCAGAAAACTGATTTATACCCCTGAACCCAGGCCTCAGAGCATTGCCCTTCTCTTCCTGAAAGCCATGCTCTGTCAGTGTCTCATCCTCATTGACAAAGTCAATCCTGTGAAGGATCTAAGATCTTACTTATTTTCAGGCTAACTGCCGGGAGCCGGTCCATTCTTGCTGTTTCAAGGGACCTGGCATATATGGCATACTGTTCTTAATATGTTTGCTCACCTTCTTGGCACTATGTGTTTTAACCAAGGTCACCTCTCTGCGAAAGGTTGTTTCCCCAGGTAGGGATTTTCCCCTGAAGTTAGGGAGGGAATAAAACCCCTTAACTAAGTGCCAGGAGGGTAATTAATCACTTTAACTACGAACAATCATGCTTAAGCTACATAATCTTTACTCCCTGGAATGGAGATAAGAAACGCCCTAACCTTTGGAATAGAGATTGATAGGATTGGAATCAACTGGTATAAATACAGATGTAACAAGACAACAGGACACAGAACCTAGACACAGAACCTACACAGAACCTAGAGACAAAACCTAGGGAGAGAACATGGCAAAAGATCCTGGACAGAAACTGGCAACAGAACCTAGAGACAGAACCTAGCGAGAGAACCTGGCTGAAGAACCTAGAGATAGAACCTGGTCACAGAACCTGGCGACTGAACCTGGCTGGAGAACCTGGAGAACCTGGCTGGAGAACCTAGCAAGAGAACATGGACACAGAACCTGGCTGGAGATCCTGACCAGAACTTGGCTAGAAATCCTGGCTAGGCTGTTGATCAACTGAACGCTGTCTCCATGTCATTCCTTCTTCGCCGACTCTGTACACACCTTTGGGAACCCCTGGACCTGCTGGGGTTGGACCCCAGCAGCTAACAATGTAGTCCAATACAGCTTTCTGTGAGGAAGACTTTAAGGTGAGAGGCAAAGGTCTGTCTATATTACTCATGGCACAGAAAGCATCATAAACATTGGCATGTTTGCATCAGATTCCCTTGCCCTGAGACTCATTTAGAGATCTGATAGACATATAAATGTTTGCATGTACACTGTGTTGTAGTAAATGAGAGAAACTCAGAGTTTATGCCTCTTTGGGATATTGATGATGGGAATTATGAACTAGCTCTCCCTATCTTCAAGAGACAGAGGGCCATTGGAGACCTGGGTGTAGCTCTGAAACCCAAGTAGAAATTACCATTTGTTAAAACATATTTATATTTTGTTAGGGTGTTTTTCTTAATGTTATCAAGCCTGCCTTCAATGCAGAAGGCAGGATTTAACTCTGCATAACAATGTCCCTTTTACCTTTCCTGGTCGCCTCCCATAACTGATTCTCCACCCCCAACATCTTTTTTCTTTAGCTGAAAATGGCATTTAAGGTGGTAGCTTTACTCATTTTATGGATTTACTCAGTTTTCTTGAGTCTGTCCCATATATACAGTAGGTATATATGTTATTAAACTTTGCCTCATGTCAATTTGATTATTAGACCAGCCAGATGAAATTAGAAGAGTAGAGGAAAATTTTTTCTTCTCTGACATTGGTTTGATAAAATATGTACAAAAACACACAGCAACAGGCTCAATATTAAAGAAAATAATTCATCTACCCCAAAGTTTTACATATTTGTGGACCATTAGGAGAAGAAAAATATTTAATGAGAAGGAATATATCTGCTGAGATGAATGCCACCAAAGTCAAATTGATACTGTTGTAATTTAACCTGGTTATGAATAACTGGAAAGGAGCAAAGGGAAGGCCACATGCTATGGGCATGCCATTTGTGCAACTTTGCCAGGAAACTGCAGTATAGACACATGCCCAGTAGAGTCTGGGTAACATAGGAAAGGTACTTCCATGTCAGTTACACCTGGGAACAGGTCATTGGCCAGAGGAGGCATGGCCCCTGCAAAGGCAGAAAGAGTTGAGATATTTAATCTCCTAAACAAAAGAGTTTTCTTTCTTGTGCTCTTGCGTTCTTGGCTCACACTCCTGGCTTGCAGGACTCTCATGCTCCTGCACTCGCCCATGTGGCTCACAGCCATGTGGACCCTACCTCACGGACTGATGGATTGAAACTAGCCTACTGCTATCCGGACCCAGCTCCACCAGGGGACGAAACTTTGGACACTGGCTTTGCTTTTAGATCTGATGAATCCCCAGCTACACACCTTCGAAGAGTGGGCTAAGTATATCCCTGGGTTGCTAAATGGAACCAGGGATATACTAGCATTTAGCAACCCAGGGATATACTAGTAATTCCATGCAAATAAAAATGAGTCATCCTCTCGTGCAAGTCTCAAAAAGGTATTTTTCTCGAGATATCATAAGGCCTCAAACCCTCAGCACCGAGTGGGGAAAGGGATACCCAACTTCCAGGGGTGGATACCTCATTTTCACTGAAAACAAACTAGGCCCAAATATTGTAAGTAATAAGAGCCTAGCGGCCATTTGCTGTCAGGGCTTCTCAAGTACTCTATTCCTGAAAGAACCTCAGACTGAACTCTCTTCTTCCCAAATTATGCCCGCTATTATAAGCCTTCTGAGTCAACCAATTGCAAAAACAAACCAACAAAACCACCAAAAAAACACACCCTGGTTTCCTCCTTGGACTGAGTGAGATCTGCCCTGTCCAATCAGAACTATACAAATTGTATCCTCACTTGTTTCTATACCAACAAATCAGAAGCGGACAATTTGGATACCTAATTTACATAAAACAGACTTAATTGAGAACCTGGGTGGGAGCTTTTGCTGCAAAAGCAGCCTCCGTTTTGTCTTGGTGGAACACAGTTTAGGTTGTCACCTAAACCCATGCCTCACTGGATGCAGTTATTTTTGCTCATATAAATGCTTTCTACTTTTTACTACAGTCTAAAATTAATTCTGGTTTACATATTAAAATAAAGCCTTAAACTTCCATTTAGCCGAGTATGTCCTTTCAGGAGTGGCATCCCTCAGCTAGCTCAGAGGAAGCTCTTCTTTCGTCCATTTTAACCATCTAGTTAGTACAAGATGTTTTTATTTGCCATCTCAACATTTTAATGTATGAAAAAGGGTTATTCGTCAAACACTTTTTCCCTTAATTGAAAATATGCTGTACAGTTTATAGGGAAATGAAAAGGCAAGACATATAAATGAATGAGTCAGCTCATGTCATAAAATAACAATTTCACAATAAAGTAAATATTATAGAGATTGTTGACTGAATGAGATAGAGGAGTAACTATGCTCACTTCCCATTAGTGTCACACCTGCTTAGAGATTAAATTGCATTATTTTATGCTACATTAAAATGGCATTTTCTGGAGTGATATTTTACATTTCTGATAGGTAGGAGTGAATGCCTTGGTGCACTCAGCGACATTCTGTTTTCTGCAGGGAAGATTTCTATTAGTGACAATTCATCCATAATTTTATTTCGGAAAAAAAAAAACAATGTCAGCCAGGGCACAGGTGTATACATCCTTTTTCTAAACCAGAGTGATAAGAAAATTTAACACTGTTAATAACTTATAAATTCAGGCAGATGGAACTTCAATTTAATGCTTTCTGAATGCCACCTCCTACAAACATTCATGCCAAATGAAAACCTGTGCTTTGCAGAAAGAACACAATTTGTTATCTAGTAATTTAAAATTGGCTTCTTTTTAAAAGCTGACATTATTGGCATCATCTGTTATGTGTATGTTTTATTTCTGTTAGAAGGATTTTGATCCCATATATCTATTCTGTGATAACTTTTCTTTCCTATTTTATTTGTGATTGAAAATCTATTAGTATTTAATTAAAATTCTTGAAATTGCAACTACCCAATGATCTAATAAGTTTAAATCTTATCTTTAGCATAGGTAATTTATTTAAACATCATATTTTTTTATTTAAAAACTAGAAGCCGCCGAAACCGGTTTGGCTCAGTGGATAGAGCATCGGCCTGCGGACTGAAAGGTCCCAGGTTCGATTCCGGGCAAGGGCATGTACCTGGGTTGCGGGCATATCCCCAGTAGGAGATGTGCAGGAGGCAGCTGATCGATGTTTCTCTCTCATGGATGTTTCTAACTCTCTATCTCTCTCCCTTCCTCTCTGTAAAAAATCAATAAAATATATTATTAAATAAATAAATAAATAAATAAATAAATAAATAAATAAATAAATAAAAAGTAGAAGCCGGGTGCATGAAATCATGCACCAATGGGGTCCCTCGGCCTGACCTGCAGGATCAGGCAGAAACCAGCTCTCTGACATTCCCCAAGGGATCCCAGATTGCAAGAGGATGCAGGCCAAGCCAAGGGATCCCACCAATGCACAATCAGGGCCCGGGAGAGACACGGAAGGCTGGCCAGCCGGGGAGGGACCACAGGAGGGCTCCAGGGCATGTCTGGTCCATCTTGCTCAGTCCTGATCGGCCGGACCCCAGCAGCAAGCTAAACTACCTGTTGAAGCGTCTGCCCCCTGGTGGTCAGTGCATGTCATAGCAAACGGTTGAGCGGCCTTAGCATATCATTAGCATATTATGCTTTGATTGGTTGAATGGCCAACTGGTTGACCGGACACTTAGCATATTAGGCTTTTATTATATAGGATCACACTTACTGCTTTAGGGGAAAACACACCAGGGCATTCACTAAAATGTTTATGCCCAGGTGCAGAAATGGGTAACATGGATGCTCCTAATACACACTGTTCTTGGCTCATGTTAAGACTTCCATTAATGTTTTGTTAATAAACATATGAGAATAAACACTTTTATTAATTACTATAAATTATGATAGAAATTGCCATTTATAAAAATGTATCAATCTTAAGCACATTTGTATAATTTGAATAAACAAGTAAAATTACAAGTTATTCATTTTAAAATGACTTATCTACATAGAAAAGGAAGATGGTAAAATATGAAGAAAATGAATCAGCATGAAGAGGCTCCTTAGAATTTTCAGGACAACCCTCAGTTTTTCTTCAATTGGCATATTTTTATGTACCAATTAAAATATTTTGCCCTAACTGGTTTGGCTCAGTGGATAGAGCGTTGGCCTGTGGACTGAAAGGTCCCAGGTTCGATTCCGGTCAAGGGCATGTACCTTGGTTGCGGGCACATCCCCAGTAGGGAGTGTGCAGGAAGCAGCTAATCGATGTTTCTCTCTCATCGATGTTTCTAACTCTCTATCCTTCTCCCTTCCTCTCTGTAAAAAATCAATAAAATATATTTTAAAAAAAATATTTAGAAAAGCTATTTACCCATTTAGTAAAATTATTTTATTTGTTACTGGAAATTTAAGTTCTGCCCTAGTTGTGGAACATATTTGAAGCATAATTGTTGGTAAATCAGATTACCTTCAAACTTTTTATCTCTCTTACAAGTAATGATAGTGTGATTATTGAAGCAATATGTCCAGTGCATTAAATATTTTATTTTATTGCATATATTTTTATTGATTTCAGAGAGGAAGGGAGAGAGAGAGAGATACAAATATCAATGATGAGAAAGAATTACTGATCAGCTGTCTCCTGCATGCTCCACACTAGGGATCAAACCCACAACCCAGGCACATGCCCTCAGCAAGAATTGAACCATGACCTCCTGGTTCATAATTGATGCTCCACCACTGAGCAACAACAGCTGGGAAAATATTTTATTGATAAAATAATGCTATAATAGTAAATTGATTTTATTTAAGGAAATATGCTACTAGCAAAAGGAAACAAATTACATTGATATGCATGAACAACACTGCTGTTAGCAAATTAAATAAAGAGATCAAGTTCCTTTATCAGACCAGTTCTTATTTGGAACTTTGAATACACACTACTCAGCCTTTCCTTTGCTGTTTTAAAAGATACATTTAGGAAGTTTGTGTCTATTGAAAAGAGCATTTAGCCATGAGAAATGCCAAATCAACTCTTTCATTACTTGTAAAACTCCCTTTTTAAAAGACAATCTATTAACTGTGTTAATCTTCAACAAGTAATGCCACATGTAACTCCAATAATTTCAAGGCTTTAGGTTTTATGCTATATCTAGTCTCATAAACTAAACTTGTAATGTTATATTTTCAAACATTTGAAAAGAATTTTCTTTCTCTACATTTTTATCCTACCCACCTACCATAGTACTTAAGTTTTATTAATTAAAACAAAACAGAACAAAAACCTGGCTAAGAAAATTTACATAGAATTTGGATAAATTAAATTGTAAAGATAGGTCTCAGAAATTCAAGTTCACCAAAATATCCATTGCTGTGTAAAGTCAGGCCCACAATAGCTATACCAAAAAATAGACATACACAATAGACATCCAAAAAAAGTAAGCCAATTACTAAGAAACTGAAATAAATATAAGTAACATTCTCTAGGACTATCCAAATAAAGTACTGTGGTCAATGAAAAAATAGATCTTGGGATAGCTGGATGTCTATTTTCTCTTTGCAATTCATATGAGTTCAGAGATAAGGAATTAAATAAAAATACATCCATTGTCAGTACGTTCAATCTTCAGATAGCAGGATCCTAATTTAGGAAGTATTGGCAGAAGGAAAGTTACATAATCTAGCAGTGATTTTTGTACATTCTAATTCTAAAATGTATTTCTACCATATCCTCTAATGTAACCTCTACTATTAATATGAACCAAGTTCTGATCATAATTTATTGGATTGACTTTTTAACAGATTTTACTATTTAGACTTTTTTCCTTTTTCCATCTCTTATGACAGAGCAGTCTGAGGGATTGCTATAAAAATGTAAAAATGATCCTGTCATAGTTCCCCATTAAAATCCTCCACTGACTTTAATTAGATATAAAATAATGTTGAAAACCTTTACCACTATAATCATATGGCAGAAGAATGAAAGTTAATCTGCAGAAATAATAAAATAAATTTTTAAATTTTAGGCAGGGAGATATAAAATTATTTTTATATCACTCAGTTTATGTTAAGTTATGCTGAACTGATAGTGCACACTATCAGCAGTTTATAAGCACACATTTTAATTTCGGGATAACTTGAATTTGGGTACTTTTTATTTATTCTTGTATCCATCTAAGGAGATATTCTCATCTGAGTGTGCCATACCACTGAGGATACCTAGTACTAAAATCTAAACTTGAAACCCTCCTGAATGATATTACATTTTAAAATAATGTTTCTTAGGCATATGCTTATCTTCCAACTACATAGTTTGAAGTGTCTTCAACTAATTCTCTTCTTTTTGATCAAAATCCACAAGCTAAAAGTCTCTGTCCCTTAAGGGTAGAGTTAAGGACAATCATATCCATAGTTGTGTGTGTAATTCATAGTGTTTCCTTTTGGTATGCAGGACAATACTCCAACCAGGCCAGGGCAATGATGTAAATTTTAAATCACACAAAATGTACTGTAAAATGATGAAATAATGAAAATAGAAGTAAGTGTCCTAATAGTGTCTCTCAGCTGGAAAATACTGTGCTATAGCATCAGGGAATTTTGGAGGCAAGTTGGGAACCTTAATATCCACAGACATGAAAAGAAAGCAAACTTGTTGATTCAGGTCAATATTGAGAAACTCCATTTTGAACAACTTTGACTGTTTTCAGGATAAGATGCACAGCATAGTAACCTAGTGAGAACAAAGGCTGATCTCAGTAAAATTACATTTGTGAAGTATTACGAGGTAGACAGTTAGACAGACATAACCAGACCAAGGATGAGGGGCCAGGTATAGAAGGTCACCAGGGCAGCAAGCCCCAGGTGCCTAGCAGTGGGGAAAACAAGGACCTCACACCCAGGGAGACCCTTCCTCCCCAGGCATACCGCTGGTCGTGTGGTATAGACCCCCCTTCATATCCCTGGTCATGCTGTTCAGACTCTCCCCTGACCTTCCCTCCCCTGGCATATTGCTAGTCATATGGGTTTGACCCACTTAGAGGGGGAACAAACAAGGAGGTGAGGAGAATAGCCCTTATTCAGTAAGCCTCCAGGACAGTGAGGTTCTGAGCTGCATCTAATACATCCAGGTATCAGTTGTGATTCAGCTCTAGACCCAGAAAAACAACAAAATCAAACAAGCAGCCCCAGCTGTATTGGATAACTGTCCCCTGCCCAGCACTAACCTATCGGTGGAGACCATGGCCTTGAAGGACACACCTAGAAAGGTAATAAATATTCTTTTGAGGTCCTCCCCTGGGACCTCCCCTAAAGTCCCCACCCTTAAAAGCCAAGTGGCTCTCTCTCCAGACCACTCCCTCACCTTTCCCCATGCCCTTCCCTCAGGTGTGTTTTCCTTGCTTCCCTCTTTCTACTAAGTTCCAAGGCACTCCTTTTGCCTCTGTAGTTTCCTGAGCCCATTTCTTCTATGGTTCACTTCTACCTCTCTGGCTTTCTAAATAAACTTATTTTGCATTTGAGTCTTGCCTCTGAATTCTTTCTTAGCCAGAAGTTAAGAACTGAGATTGCTGAATCAAGGTCAATTTGCTGGCAACAACTGGTGCCAACATTGTAACAGTATCACTTTTATTCTTTTCAATATTCTTCCTTACTGTATGATTCATGTCACACAGATATGCATTCAAAAAGGTGAAAATATTAATCTCTTCATATGTTTTGCAGTGAGCTTCAAGGATGTCCTCTGATGATGGAGGGAAATGACACAGAAAAAAGCTAGAGTCAGTGTTAATATGACTTCTCATTAGAATGCATGGATCTCTTCCCCATTGTAGGTTTTGCTTCTGGCTATACAAATTAGATATACTTTTATTCAGTGCACTTGTAGGATATGTCTTAATGGACCTTTTTTTTTTTTTGGAAGATCACATTCTGGTGAATCACTGTGTGTAAAAGTGTAATTTGTTTTGTTCAGTACGCATTTTGTCTATGAAATAATACTTTCTTATTTTTATGCTGAAGGCATAAAACATACATTTGATCTTTATATAGTTTTGTGGTTGCTAAATTATAATTTATATAGAAAACATAATTTTTATAGGTGAATACATATATTTTTTTAAAAATTCTATTTAGCACTCAAGGATAAGTCTCTGATATAAACTCAAAGTAAAGATAAATGTCAAGTTGTATATTCTATAAAATGCTAAATGCTCAATGAAATATAATCGTGGTACCTATATATATTCTCAGTCATTAGAAGAATGTACTTTTGGTACTATATCTTAGGATTCAGTGTAAACCGTGAATATGAGAGGGGAGTTTTGAAAAGCAGTCAGGGAGAGGTGATTTGGGACTGCTCTCAGAAAGAGTGATTGGTGTGAATTCAGTAGAATTTTACACCATACAGGTAGAGCTTATATCATGAAGAAGGACGAGGCTGGTGGGGTGTGGAATAAAAAGAGAGGGGCAAATAAAGACAAGGCCATTGACAACATGAAGTTCACTGTTTAATATTAGTTGCCAATTCAAGAAAACTTGTTTCTTTGAATTATTTATCAAAATAATAATTATCAAAAACTTGTTTTCAGGCAATTTGGATAGAGCAATATGTGAAGTATGGTTCTTTCTTCAAGGGATTCACACCGCAGTGCTAGGTATAAAAAAGTTAACTGCTGATTTTCATAGAATAAAATAAGTTCTGAGGTGGATGCAAATACAGAGTATAATGGGATGACCTAAGACAGTCCCCAACCATCTCAGAAAAGGTGGCATATACCTGAGTGCTGAAAGCCAAGTAGAAGCTAATCAAAGAATGAACTCAGAAAAGCTGCTTCTGGCAGAGGAAATACAGTGTGTAAAGTTGAGAGTCACAAGAAACTTGACAAAAAGTAAACATGGGAGGGTTGATAAAGCAGCAAGGTCGGGGCAGCAATGCACACATTCTTATTAGTTTGGAGGCAATTGGCAACCCTTGACAAGATGTATCCTCCTTGATGATTAATCGCATAACTTGCAAAGCACAAATTGGTGGGCGTAGCACGAGATCCTGAAGATGATATGGGAATTCTGGACTGGAACTGAAGGGTGTCCCCTGGGGTCGAAATCAAAGAATAAAACCACGGATGGAAGATGGTATAGTAAAGGTGGAACAAGCATAGACTCCCATGTGGGAATGGGGAAGAGTCCCACTGAGTCCCTTTTCCCTATAGTTTATAAAGGCTGCAGATCTTTGTGCTTTGATATCCCCTCTGATTGGTCACTATTCACTTAGATTGGTTACTATAGCAACTCCTGAGCTTAAGCCTCAGGGGAAGTACTGAAGTTCCCTCCTTCCTCTTCCTTATTGTTCTCTTATTCCCTTTGGGCTTTCTTCTTCCTTCTTTATTTTGTAAATATAGACCTTTTGCTACTCCTAGCTCCCTTGTCTTATGGAAATGTACCCTTTTGCAGTTCTGTAGCCCTGTGCTTTTTCCATGGACCCTTTAATTTTTAAAAATTTCCTAAACCTGCCTATTTCACCCCTAAAAACTCCTTCCTATATAATAAAGAGCTAATATGCTAATTAGACTGAACAGCAGAATGACCATCCGGACGACCTTCCAGATAAAGCCAGGGCTGCAAGGGCCGAGCCCCTTGCACGGATTTTGTGCATCAGGCCTCTAGTTTAAAGATAAAAGCTTTAGTTTAGCACTGGTATTTCATCATATTTCTTCCTTTTCCTTTGAAATTTTTCAAGATTATATTTAAGTAGATAGCTCATAAGAATAAAACAAATGAAAAGAAAACTATATAGAGAAAGCGAAAAAAAATAACATCTGGCTCTCAGTTTTTGGCTTTTAGCTTCACTATTAACATTTGAATATATTCCAGCTTCAAAGCTGCTATTTATTTTGGGGATTTGAAGTTGCTAATTATACCACTATTCTCTATGTTTTGTGTTCTGTTTGAGGAATTGAAGCTTGAACTAAAATGATTATTTTATTTACTGGAAAATCTAGATTTGCTAAATTTCAAAGCCAAGGCTAACAAGAGCTCTCAGGAGCTGTACCCCCAAACTGAACTTGCCTATGTACCCAAAGACATAGTAGTGTCTGACTTACCATACTCACACTACAACAAAGGCCTTCTCGCATAGGTTTCTCTGAAGAAAATACTAGTGGAGCATGTTATTTGTGGTATGGACATTGTTCATCTACAAATATTTGTGTTTAATGACTGATAATGAAAATTAGTAATGCAATAATATTTTCATTTAATCATACCAGGTACCTTTGTCTACCAGGGTTCTGGGTGGGTAAAAGATGACATAGAGATACAATATAAAATGGGTTAAATTAAAGTTTTGTTATCCTAAGTTTTATTTGGAAATATTAGTATAAATTCACAAATCTTTTTGTGTAATACATTTCCTGTAACTGTCCATGGAAATGCTTAGAAACAGTGAAAGAAGCCCCTTCTAAGAAATATACAGTGTCAAAGATCACTGCTAGTGTACAGACTATGGTCTGGATATATATCATTTTCAACCAAAAAAATAAAAATAAAAAAGAAACACAAAAACAGGGCTTCCCATAAAAACCATGTGTTTATTCTATGTTTGGGACAGAACATGAACAAGATGAGTCTGGACCACTTTGATTACCAGTGAAGTTATAAGCAGTATGAAGGTCTTACCAAGAAGACTCAGGAGAAAACTTGAAGCAGCAGTCATTGGGAAAAGATGGAAATTTGCACATCAAAAATTTGAGTTGTCAGCTGAGGCTTAATCAACCAAACTCCCTGAGACCGGCCCTTCTGAAGATTTGAGCAGTGTATTTCCATGACCACCAAATAAACAACTGTGGTTTATTTTAAGAATATAAAGTTGGTTTAACATTTCATTAAAAATTATGTAATGAATTTCATTATATTAACAGAAGGAAAATATAGAAATATATAATTTTTATTATATATATACTTTTTTGAAAATTACTACATTTTCTTTGTTCACAGAAGATATTATTGCATGTTTAAAATATCGTGATAAATCTATAAAAGGTATTGGAAAATATAATTTTGTTTAACAAATTCATAAGATAACAGATCAATAGACCAAATCAAGTCCAGTTTGTAGACAATAGCCATTAACAAATAGAAAATAAAATCAATGCCATTGACAATATGATCCAGAAATATGAACCATATAGTTATCAGTATTTATGCTAGTACTGTATACATAAAACTAAGAAACATTGCTGAGAGTAATGAAATATGACCTAAATAAATGGAGTGATAAACCTTTTTTCAAGAATTATAATCTTCAATCTTGTTAAGATGTCAATTCTTTCCAAGTGAATTTACATAGATTCAATGCAATATAAGCAAAAGCTCAGCAGGATTGGAAAAGTTGACACTAATTCTAAAATTTATAGTTAAGTGTAAAGGATCTAAACTACATAAATAATTTTGAAAAAGGAATTTGGAGGAATTACAGTGCCTGATTTAAAGACTCCCTGTTAAGCTATACTAACTATATAAAGAATATGTAAGAATAGAAATAAAATCCATGGTGTGGAATACAGAGACCATGAATATAGGAAAGATAGAAATAATATAGAAAAACATAAGAAATATATTTGGGGGGAGGGGTGTAAAAACTTAGAAAAACATTTTGTAATGTTAAGTTGGACAAGGATTTTGTAGATAGGACCCAAAAAGTATTGTGTTCAAAAGTATGATATAATTTATTTAACTTTCTTAGTCATCCTCTATAAGACACCTTTTAAAAAGGAAATATAAACACTATATGGAGAAAAAATACTTGACATAGATTATTAGACAAAGGACTTGGGTACACACTTCATAAGACCTCTACAACTTCAAGATAGTTAATGATCCAGTAAAAAGGGGGAAAATATTTGAATAAACACTTGCCCAGAGAAAATATATGAATATCTTGTAATCATATGAAGAGACAGAACATTAACAGTCATCAAGGAAATGCAAATTAAAACCACAATGAGCCCTAGCCAGTTTGGCTCAGTGAATAGAGCATCAGCCTGCAGACTGAAGGGTCCCAGATTCAATTCTGGTCAAGGGCAGTACCCTGGTTATAAGCTCTGGCTGGGCCAGGCCCTGGTAGGGGTGCATGCAGGAGGCAACCAATCAATGTGTTTCTCTCACATTGATATTTCTTTCTGTCTTTCCCTCTTTCTTCCACTGTCTCTCAAAATCAACAGGAAGATATGCTCGGGTGAGTATTAAAAAACAAAACCAAAACCACAATGAAATGCCAATACACAACCACTAGAATGGTTAAAATCAAGACTTGTCCAGTATTGGTGAAGATGTGGAGTAACTTATCTCATACATTGCTAGTTAGAGTATAAAAGAGTTTGGAAATTTATAAACTTAAATATGCATTGCTCACATAATGAAGTAGTTTCAATTTTGGGGTATTTACCAAGAGAAATGCAAACTGTATATATAGAGTGACTTGTACACAAATGGTCATATTGGTTTTATTTATAAAATTCCAACTAGAAACAATACAAATACCTATCAATCAAGTGAATGAATAAACATTGTAATGTATACTTAGTAATATTAAGGAAGAAAATGTTATTAAACACACAAAAAAGATGAATCTCATAAACAGCATGCTGATTGAAAGTAGCCAGATATAAAAGTATAACCTCTATGATCTTACTCATAGGAAGATGGGCAAAACTAATCTTTAATCAGAGAAAGTAGGACAGTTGTTACCTCAGGCTGAAGAATAGGATGCAAAGCATGAGGATAATTTTAAAAATCCTTCCGGGGTAACAGAAATATTTTATAATATTTATTAAAATGGTAGCTATAAAATTAAATGTTTTGATACTTCATTAAAGTGTATAAAGAGACTAAAAACACCAGAAACAAAAGGATGTATACTGAAATCAGTTGGAAAAGAATTGACTGTTACACACACATACACACACAGTGGGTTATTTCTGAAACCCTACTTGACACCCATACCAACAGGAATTACAGATGAATTGGGTATACAACCCATTTCAATAATTTCATTAGCCATATCATATAACTACCTGCAATCAGGAAGATATTATGGTAACTTTAAATCTGAAAAACAAGTGCCAATGAATCTTTAGAGGAGGCATTTAAATATTCCCTTAAACTTAAAAAGTAAGGTAAAATAAGGAGTACAAGGACAAATGCATGCATATTTCTTAAGGTTTAAAGAAAATTTAATTAAAGTTCTTTCAGGTGCCAGCTATTACTATTCCTGCTAGTATCCAAACCCTTTCTCAGTGTTCTAAGATAAAACACTGAGATTCCTGCACTATTGCTGATACATCAGTAGAAAATGTTGAGAAGCACTGACAAAGGTCAAAGTTAAATTACATGTGGGGTGGATAGGATTCAGTTTATCATACAAAGAAAAATAGATGAATTTGACTCCAAAAAAATTAGAGAACTATATATCAACATCACTTAGAACAAATAAAACAAATAACACACTAGAGGAAAAATTCCCTTGGGCTAGCCTGTTGCTTCTTCTATGCCCTTCCTTGTTTCACTGTCCTACGTGTGTTTTTTGCTGTGGCCAATAAATTCTGGCTGGCTTTGTTGCATGTCTTCTCCTGACTGAAATATTTCCTTCAAGAAGACAAGAACAGAGAGGTCTTGTCTTCTTACCGGTAACACTAACAATAAAATGAACATATAAATCACTACACAGTAAGTACATGTATCAGTGATATAATGGGTGCAACTATCTGCTGTATAGCAGGTAAAAATATCCTAATATTGGGGTTAAAAAAGTACAATAAGAATAATGAGTCAGAGTTTAATGTCTACAATTATCAGCACTAATATATATATTTTTTATTTTTATAATTTTTTTACATTTAAAAAAATAGATTGTATAGTAATATATGTTCAACTGCAACTTCCAGACAACTTGTGAGTTAAGCACATTTGAGAAAATGCCTTTCCTGGTCAATAAATAAATACAATCTGACTACTGGAAAGAACTGTGCTTAGTAATGTTAGTCAATGCCATAAATAGCAAATGGTTAATGGTTAAAACAAAGAGGGTTATTTCTTTTGGGGGGGAGGGGGGGATTTTTTTTTTTATTGCTTAAAGTATTACAAAGAGTATTACATATGTCTCTTTTTTTTCTCCTCTTGACCTTCCCCTGGCCTCCTCTACCCCCAGTGTCTTGTGTCCATTGGTTATGTTTATATGCATGCATACAAGTCCTTCGGTTGATCTCTTACCCCCCATCCCCACACACCCCCCCCCCCCCCCCCCCGCCGCCAACGCTCCCCAGACTTCCTGCTGTAGTTTGGGTTATTTCTTAATGTTGAAAATAGGTTTACTTTCCTTTGTATCACCACCTCCTATTGGTGATTCAGAAATTAAGCATCTTTTTATACTGGGGCCTTGCCATAGTGAACACATGCCTTGAAATTCACTTTGTGCATCTATTAAGTTGACAGGAGGGGACATAGTAAAGTGATTAATGCTGGAAGGTTTGATGGCCAAGGTCTGAAAGTTGTGCTTGCATTTTCTGTTCATTCATGATTGATTATATTAGCCACACGGCTGTATTTAATGTCAAGTATGGATAATTTATTGCACAATGTATCATTGAAGAAAATAAAACAGGCTTTGGTGGGCATCTCGCAATCTCCCCCACCAGATTTTTAAATCCATCTATCCTTACATTAAAATTTGTATCTATAAACAAATAGAATTAAATACGTAAATGAAATTCTAGCATAAAACAATGCAATGAAAAATAGAAGAAAATGCTAAACCAGCCTGGCTGGCATGGCTCAGGGGTTGAGCGTTAACCTATGAACCAGGAAGTCACAGTTGGATTCCAAGTCAGCGCACATGCCTAAGTTGTGGGCTCAATCCCCAGTAGGGGGTGTGGAGGAGGCAGCTAATCAATGATTCGCTCTCATCTTGTTGTTTCTATCTGTCTCTCTCGTTTCCTCTCTGAAATAAATAAAAATATTTTTAAAAATTCTAAACCACAAGGCATGCGTACAGGTTATCTGTAATGAAATAACAAAGAGTAGATTTCTAACCCAGAAAAATAAGTGGCAGAGATCAATAGAATGATACATTCAAAATAATAAGGTAACTGTTCAACAGGAAATCTAAGGACAACTAAACTAACAGTCTAAAGTAATGGCGAAGTAAAGACATTAAAAACAAAGACACTAACGGCTTCCAGATCCTCCCAGAAAGAAGGTCTAACCATGTACTTCACCAAAAGGAAGAAAACAAGAAAGAAATGTAAGCAAATGATTTAGTAAATCTAAATTATAATTAACTGCAGAAGTAGTTGAATATGTGATGCATGTATTTAGAGACCATATTACTCTTATGATTGCTCTATTTAAAGAGAAATTACAATAAATGTAAGTTAATACCAACCTAATAGGATAAAGAATCTCTCCCTATATTATTTGATTTTGACAAATGCTGACTATACTTCATGGTCTCTTACACATTCAAAGTGTTTTCCTGTCCAATAAAACCGTAATATGCAAATAGACTGAATGGCGGAACAACTGAACAACCAAACAACCGGTCGCTATGACGTGCAATGACCAAGTTCTGGTGATCCCAGGCATTCCTTGGTCTTTATCACAGTATAACGGCAACCTCTGCCTCCAACTTCAAACTGTCTTCCTGTGTGTGTTTTTGTGTACTTCATGCTCCTTATAAGGACACTACTCATAAGACTTAGAGCCCCTATGCTGTTGCTTCAAGCCATTGACCTGAAATGAGATGCTGAAAGTTCTACTTTGGGCTTCCAAAAAAATATATAAATAATTTATAAAAGCCTTGCACTGCCTGTGCCTCCTTTAATCTGTTAGTCTTAGGTAGAAGAAATAACCCCATTTGATTTATTCAATGTTGAGTAAAAGGGAAAAAGATGGATCATTGTATTTCCAATGATCATAAAGAAGTCAAGGACACTTTAACTTTCTTAGTTGCTTTCAATAAGATAGAATATAGATGAAAAAAATTAATGGTAATTAAAGTGATTGAGTTGTATGCTCGGCATGCCTTTCCATGACTGTGAGAAATGTTAAAAGTTGCAATTAGAATTTCTCTCTGAAAGGATATTATCACTAAGGGCAAACGTGCATTGGGTCATTTTCAGCTGTTCTGCTGAGTTTCGGTTATATTGGCATCCATCTTTAATGTGTGATCATAGCCCTAAAGCATAAATCTAGACCTTAAGATTTCAGATCAATTTAAAACCTCTTTTCTTTTCTAATGCTGCTAAAGTACATGCAAAATCTGGCATCTTTTCCTTTATTCAATTTCTATATTCATTAGTAGAGAAAAATGTTCCTGTAATAACAACTACTGAATACCTTATTTTCAATAGACGTTTCCAAATCATTATTCTCTTTATGCAAGATTCTTTATTGTCTATTTTAAGCAGATTTTTAAAATACCCTGAGAAGCCATGCCCTTTGCAGCTGTCTAAAACCGTAAACCATATCCTTCATTTCACTTATCTTGAACATATTGCTCTATTCTATTGAATTTATTATCACATGAAATAAATGTCCAGAGATAAAGATTTCAACATATTCAAGCAAGAATAAAGTAAACAAAAATTGGATCAATGTTTGCCAACATTAGCACAAAGTATAAAAATAGTATAGATATATAATTTAAAAGTTTATTGCCATGTAATCCTTATTAATTATAAAGGGGAAAACAACTTTACAGTTGAGAAACCTGTCAGTCATCAACTTAACCAAGCATACACAGTTAATATGACTAGTAATGACTCAAATGAACAACATCCACCTTCTGTGGTAAACCATCACTTCAGTATTCTTACTAAAAATACATAACACAATCAGGAGAAAACACAACATACACCTTCATTAAAGGACATTCTACAAAGTTTTCAGGTCAGGAAAAGCAAAGAAACAATAAGGAACTGTATGTGTATATGTACATGTGTGTATGTTATTCTGGAGCAAGTAAAAGATGGAGGTTTGATGAGAGCTTTAGAGAAAATGAAGATTCGGTTACGAAAAAGGCAATAAAGGAATAAAGAATGTGATGACGACGCTATAGCTGCAAGGTTTGCTCAAATGACTATGAGTATTACTCAAAATAAAAATGAATAGCTACAGCAATATATATGAATCCTCTCAGAGATGGAAGAGCAAACTTGGCATCAAAATCCTTCCAGTGAAAGACTAACAGAAAAAAAGTGCATTGATTGTTTAGCTAGTGTGACAGCTGACATCACACTCTGAGGGTGACTCTGAAAATGATCCAGAAGTTTTAGAACCAGAATTGGAAATGAAGGTGAGATTACAAAGACCAATCAAAGCTACAACACTAGAAAAAGATAAACTGAACTTAAACAATTTCTAAATGATATAAATGAGGAGAGATGATAGAAGGGGTTTACTTGCTAAATTATTCATTAAAATTGTATTAAGATATTCAATTATTTGCTTTAACAAAATTCTTCTCTTTCTCTCTCCTCACTCCCTTCTTCCCTCCCTCCTACCCCCCATTGTAGTCAAGTAAGTTTATAAATCTAATACATTTTTATATGAAAAATAAGAAAAGAAATAAACTGCAGTAAATCTTAAAGAACAAAATTTATTTCTGGAAGATATTCAAGCAAGAAACAGTAATTAAGTTTTGTTCTCTAAAACATGAAAACAATGACTTATAAAGTTGTGGCTGATTCTTTAACACAGGACTAAGTGATAGATAACCTCATTTGTATGCCAGTTATATATTTTGCTTGTCTTCACATGAGGAATCCCATAACAATTTGGCTTCATATAAATAAATAGCTTACAAGAAATTATATTTTCAGTGATTTAGGAAGTTCAAATACAATCAACCTTAAATATTGGAAGGTCAGTCTTTCAAACATACTAATTGAATTATTTTAAATTACAAAGTGCATAGATTCTTTGAACTGATGAAAACTAATCTGGCCAAAATTCGGCCTTATTTTTCTCTTTCAATTTGTTTTCTTTTCAAATGCTATGATATAAAGTAACTGGAAATATATTTGAAAACTTATATATTCATGCATACAGTTTATTTTATCAAATACCTATATCTACAACTCGAGTTATCTTTTATTTTAAAATTTCTTTTGATCTCAAGATTCATAGGCTATTACCAGACCTAAACAAGGTTATTAAGTATTTTCCTCTAAGTTGATGTAGATTTAGCATTCTCATTTGTTCTATTGCCTGAAGTGAAGTTATAAACACCTGAACTTAATTTATTTTAAAGGAAGTGTTATCTCAATAGACTTTGAATTTGTCAATCAAATCTATTTCTTTTTCTTCCCTTGTCCATGAAATAACTTTTCTTCTCTAAGCTTCTACATTGTTATATGAGCCAAAATATACAATCACTATGCAAAAGCTTACCATCTACACTAATAAAAGACAATTATGCTAATTGACCATAACTTTGCTACACCCAAGCCACACCCACCAGCCAATCAGAGCGACTATATGCAAATTAACCCAACCAAGATGGCAGCCGACAGCCACAGAGCTCAAGCAAGCAGGAGGCGTGGTTGCTCCGGCGATGGAGGGAGCCAAGCTTCCCGCCTTCTCTGGCCAGCTGTGGCCTCGGCAAAAGGCAACAAAGTTTCAATTATAGAAGCTAAATAAATCCCAGATACCTGCTTCCAGCCACCTTCCACTGGGAACTTGGGTGGCTGGGGGCTGTGGCCAGCCTGCAAACAGCCATCAGCCCCTTACCCAGGATGACCACACTTTCATGGGGTGAGGGTCCCTACTGGGGGCCTTGGCCATCCTGCAAACAGCCATCAGCCCCTCACCCAAACTGGCAAGACACCCAAGCAGGACCCCTCACCCTGAAGGGGTGTGGCCAGCCTGCAAACGACCCTCAGCCCCTCACCCAGGCTGGCCAGGCACACCAGTGGGGAACCCCATTCTGAAGGGGCTGTGGCCAGCCTGCAAACAGCCATCAGCCCCTCACCCAAGCTGGTCAGGCACCCCAGCGGGACCCCCACCCTGATCCGGGACACCCTTCAGGGCAAACTGGCCAGCCCCCATCCATGCACCAGGCCTCTATCCTATATATTAAAAAGGGTAATATGCAAATTGACCCTAATAGCAGAGCCACTGGGAATCACTGGTCATTATGACACACACTGACCACAGCGGGCAGATACTAACTGCAGGAGCTGCCCCCTGGTGGTCAGTGTGCTCTCACAGGGAGAGCTCTGCTCAGCCACAAGCCAGGCTGATGGCTACCAGTACAGCGGTGGTGGTGGGAGCCTCTCCCACCTCCTCAGCAGCGCTAAGGATGTCCGACTGAAGCTAAGCCTGCTCCCCTGCTGGCAAGTGGACATCCCCTGAGGTCTCCCGGGCTGCCAGAGGGATGTCTGACTGCCAGCTTAGGCCCAATCCCCCAGGGGAGCAGGCCGAAGCCAGCAGGTGGTGATTCCCCGAGGGGTCCCAGACTGCGAGAGAGCACAGACCAGGCTGAGGGATCCTCCTGAGTGCAAAAATGTTTGTGCACCGGGCCTCTAGTTTATGTAATAAGTGAAAAAGCAGAAGAAACATTCAATGTTATAATTAATTTTTTTATAAGCCAAATATTCTGATATTCATTTTTAAAGAACTGCTTTACATTGTGTGTTTTTTCATTTATATTAGAGTAGAATAATAAAATGAAAATATTTGACTTAAATGTTAAGACTAAGTTATTATAATGTACACAATAATGATTTTTTAAAATATGTTTTTATTGATTTCAAAGAGGAAGGGAGAAAGAGATAGAAACATCAATGATGAGAGAAAATCTTTGATTGGCTGCCTCCCACATGCCCCCTACCGGGGATTGAGCCTGCAACCCAGGCATGTGCCCCCAACTGGAACTGAACCTGGGACCCCTCAGTACACAGACTGATACTCTATCAACTGAGCCAAACCAGATAGGGCCACAATAATAATTTTTTTAAGAAATCTGTGCCTCAGCATGTTTTGCTCCTTAATTTAATGTCCAGAATCATCCACAGTTAAATAATTTTCTACATAAACAACTATTTTTTCATATATAAATAAATCTTCTATATAAATCTATAACTATACACACATGCATAGAAAATGATAATAATAACATAAAATGTGCTCTTCATGGGTTTCAGAAGCTTTTTCTCCCTTTGAGCAGTATACAACGAATGTATTTCAGATCGCTAATACATATATGCATCTAATTCTTTTGAATTATTATTTTTTATTGTAATGAGTATACTTAACTTTATTTCCATTTGTTATATAAATTCTACTCCAAATATTTTTAAACTCCTCCCCCAATCAGTTGTGCATGAGTGTAGCTCTTTATCATCACTGTAATATATTCTAGAAGTTATCAGACTCTATAATACTTGCTGATGTGACAGAAAACTGTTGTGTGCTTTTGTCTTAACTTAAACTCTATGATTATGGTAAATATGAGCATCTTTGTTATCAGTTTACTTGCCATGTGTCTTTCTTCTTTTGTGAAATGACTTTCCATGACCCATCTTTGGGTATTACCTTACTAATTCATATTAGCTTTTTATATATTCAGATTCATTCATTATTTCGTTTTCAAAATTATTATCAATATTTTCTCTCATTCTCTAAAGTTTTAACTTTAAAAATTCATTATATAGTAGTTTTTAAATAGCTTTTAGATGTTCCATGTTACAAAAAATGTGCTCTAATCAAACACACAAACAAAAGAATTCTTATGTTTTTGAAAATGACTTTGGCATATAGTCTTTATGTTTTAAAATGACTTATCTTTCTTATAAACAGAAAATGGAGAAAGTTAGATGTCAGGAAAATGCCAAAATATGCCATGCTCACAGTTGTATTTGGTTAGCTGAAACCAGCTGTATCTTCAAAATTCCTGAACATGCATAACCGTGAAATATACACATATTATCTCACCTAGTAAATAGATTTGGAAATACATATTCTATATAAATAACCTAAAATTAAATACAACTAGAATGCATCAAAATTTTGTTTATAACTGTAAAAACTTGGAAAAAACAAAAATGGGTGCATATCTTGTAGATTTGCTTGTTTGTAAGGTAAATGTGCAAATATAGAAGTCAAACTGAATGGGAATCAACATGAACATCTTCCCACTGAGCAAGATAAGAAACCAAGCAAGGCTTGTAAGCACCATTCAGTAGGCTGGGTTTTCTTATGGAGTAACTAGAGGCCCAGTGCACAAAATCATTACGTGTAAGGTCCTTAGGTCTAGCCTGTGATCAAGGCTATCTTCTGCCTGCTCGCCAGTCCCCAGTCCCGCCCTGCCGCCACCCACTCTGGCTCCCCGTGGCTCCCCGTTCACCATCCAGTCATCAGAGCCTGCAGGCTGCGGGGAGGAACCAAGAGGTAGTCAATGCACCTCATAGCGACTGGTCAATCTGTCATTCTGGTCATTATGTCATTATGGTAGCTGGCCTTTTATTATATAGGATAGTTATTTCTTAATACTATTTGCTAGCATTATTAGTTTTAATGGTCTGCTTTATCCCATTTCACTTATCTCATGGTTTCTTCTTGGGTCCGATTTTCACATGTTGTATTTTATTTTGCTGGGATATGTCCTTTAATAATTTTTTCAGAGCTTTGGCAAATTTGAATCCTAATTATCTCTGTCTCCCTGTGTCTGTCTCTGTCTCTCTCTCTCTCTGTGTGTGTCATATTTTCATTCACAGATTATAAGTATCTTTATTACATGAGATGTTTGCTCATTACTATGACTGGAGTAAATAGGGTACTATTATCTACTCCAAACCTCCTTGTTTTCAGTTAGCCTATAGCTCCAGCATAACAAAGGCATGAATAGATGTATTACATCAACTTAATGTTGAATGGAAATAAATTCAATTTTATTGCATCCTAGTTAAAACTAAGAAAAAATATAGACTTTTACCCCCAAATTTCCTACTAGGTCTATAGCCAAAAATTTGTTTTAGAAAAAACAGTTTCATATCAAACACACACTATGTTTGTGGTGTAGAAGACGTCAGTGTGCATGGGAGGCCATAGCAGAAGTGCCCCAGCAGGACTGATGTCTTTTAGCACATTCTGCACTGACCAAATATCCATCATGTACAGCTTAACAGGGAAAGAGCTACATAGAGGCAGAAGCATTTTTCTAGGCTAATTGGGAAGTGACAGTGATTTAGCAGAATCATCAGCCTGGCTGAAATTTCAAAAAACAAACAAACAATTTCACCTTGAGATTTTTCCAACTCTAGGGAAATAAGGTAGATGGAGAATGGCACTGGCTCTTAGTTAATTTCATCCATGTCATATGAGGCATTTTCCAGATATATGCTGGAGAGAGGATTCTGTAGGTGATTGTTTCTGTGCAATTAACAAAATGTCATTACATGGTCTCCAGGACTGCACCCACAAAGGCTCCCACGAAGGCTCCCACAAGGGAATACATGTTACCCCTCTTCTTTCTATACATCTTCATGGGCATTCTCTCCATCTGCTGCTTTTATTTGTTACTCTTGAAGCTTTAGCATAATTTGGCTGAACATAAAATTATTGGTTTTTAACCTTGTTTCTGAGAACATCCTGCCACTCCGCTTCAAATGCTTTTTTTTACTTGTTTGTGTTTTTCTCTTTGATTCTGGAAATCATTTCTACTCTATCTAATTAGTTATTTTTCTTACAGCCTGTTACATGTGTATTGATGCAATGTTCTCTAGTATTCATCTAAAGCAGCGGTTCTCAACCTGTGGGTTGCGACCCCTTTGGGGGTCGAACGACCTTTCACAGGGGTCGCCTAAGACCATCAGAAAACACATATATAATTACATATTGTTTTTGTGATTAATCACTATGCTTTAATTATGTTCAATATGTAACAATGCAAATACATCCTGCATATCAGATATTTACATTACGATTCATAACAGTAGCAAAATTACAGTTATGAAGTAGCAACGAAAATAACTTTATGGCTGGGGTCACCACAACATGAGGAACTGTATTAAAGAGTCACAGCATTAGGAAGGTTGAGAACCACTGATCTAAAGTTATCATTTATTAAAGACAATGACACAGTTGATGTTTCCTTTAATCATAGTTCTGTTTGAGTATGGAGGGAGAATTACTGTTTCTTTTTTAAGGTGACTGCTGGCTTACTATTTATGGCTTTATATTTATCTTTGAGTTTGAGATGTTTCAACTTAGTGCTTGTTTTCTGATTACAGAATTAGAAGTATGTCATATTCACATGATGAGTGTGAACATGACTAATTGTTGGCATGATGCAGGTACATTATTTTTCCTGCTAGTTTCCAACCATTAAAATCCCCAGACTCTTTAGCTCAAGAATTCATATTGGTTCTTTGAGACTATGGCAAGTATTACGTGTATTCTGTGCTCTAGCCGTGAGAACAGGGTCTAAAATAAGGCCAGATAACCTAGATGCTCCATTTTCAATGCCCAGGTAAATACTGATGGTTGCCCCAGAGCACACTGCTGATCCTGTATCCACTACTACCAAGCCATGTGCATGTGAAACTGACCCTGTCTTTCTATATTTCCTTTTACTGTGCATGATTTACAGAGTGATTTTCTACATAGATCGGGGCGTAGTGTTTCCTATTGCTGCATAACAAGTTGTCATATACTGAGCAACTTTAAGCTTTAAAACATCCATTTATCACCTCACAAGTCTGAGTATGTTGGACTGGGTTCTCAGCTTAGGTACTCACAAGGCTGAAATACATGTGTTAGCTAGGCTATATTCTTTCTGGAGGAGCCTGCTTCTAAACCCATTCAAAGGTTGGCAGCATGTGGTTCTGTGAGGTTTGGGACTGAGGCCTCCATTTCCTCACTGCACATCAGTGTGGTCATTCTCAGCTTCAAGGGATCACCATATTCCTTGAGTCATGACCCTCTTCATCCTCAAACCCAGTATTGGTACCATGAATTGTTCTTGTGCTTCAAATTTCTCTGACCCTGTCTTCTGCCACCAGCAGGAGAAAATTCGCTGCTATTTTTAGGGCTCCAGTTATTGCAATGGGCCCAACCAAGATAATCTATTTTATGTCCAACCATGTCATATCTATATATACAAAAGGCTAATATGCAAAGTGTCCCCTTGGGAGTTCGATCAGGAGACCGCGAGTTCAATTGCTCACTATGATGTGCACTGACCACCAGGAGGTGGCTCGAAATGAAGGTGGGCCCCAGCCAGTGGCCAGCAGCCAGCAGGCAGGGAAGGAGGGCCCTGGCCAGCAGCCAGAAGGCCCTGATAGGCCCTGATCACCAGCCAGGCCTAGGGACCCTACCTGTGCACGAATTATGTGCACCAGGCCTCTAGTAACATAATAACACAAATCATGGGAGTTGTACCTCATCACATTCATAGATTCTGGGGATTAGGATGGAAAATCTTTTCATTGACAATTTAGAAATTTGACCAACCACACTAACCTAGTGTTTTCTTTCAAAATTTTTCAGAATTCTGATTTACTACTAGACTAGAGTCATTCATGTTTTTTGTTGTTGTTATTGTTTTGGCATTGATCTGGATATATTTCTTTACAAACCTATATTATGTGTGTGTGTGTTTATAAATATAATAATTTCTAAATATTTGAGGTAGAAATAGAAATCTATAGAATCATTCACTTATTCAAAATTTTATTAATGCTAAATTATTGAAGGGTCCAGAGATATGAGATGACACATGAAGTTGTTTTTTTTTTTTTTAATATGGATATTTCTATGGTGACAGGCATATAGTTCATCAATTAATAAATATAGCAAAAAGGAAAAGGAAAAAAATATATATATATAATATATATATATATATAATTTATCTCTTCTTCACCCCATTGGTGTGGTAGGGATTCCCACTACATGATTATTAGGATGGCCAAACACTGGGTAGATGAGAACCATGGCAGTTTATTGGTCACAGATAAAACCACATGACACCTCATGCCATGTAGGGTCACACACAGAGGTTGTGTTCAGAAACAGAGTGAACAAGGAACCATAGAAGGCTGGATTTGTATTATCACAAAGGGGAGGGGGGGTGCCTCCTGATTTCCATGGGCGAATGTGACTGTCTTGTTGAATAATTCTGTAGATGGTGGGGAAGTAAAACCCACTGCTCAGGATTCAGCTGAAACAGTCTGGGTCTCCTCAATAAGAAGGTTGTTTGGCAGAGGAACCTTATCCTTGGAAGCAGAATGGGGAAAGGAACTTGAAATTGGGTCATTCAAAGCACTCCTGGTTTTACCAGATGTCAAAGCAGCTCATGAGCCTTAATTTGATGTCTTACACCACATGGTAAAATTCTTAGCAGATAATTAAAATCATTAGGATGCTAATCAACTAGGAAGTCATAGGAGATAGGAGGGTGAGGGAAGGCTTTATTGTGGAGCTGGCTTTTAAACTGAGATCTGGATGATAAGGAGGAGATAGGAATGTGAAGGTCAGGAAAGGCACATTTTATGTATGTATGTATGCATGTATGTATTTATTTATTTATTATTTATTTATAAGGCACATTTTAAAGAAGTAGATCCAATATGGAGGACCTTAGGTAGAAATAAATTTCCCTTGATGAAGAAAGAAAGAGTTGCAGTGAGATTGTAATGTCAAGAAGAGTGAGGGAGTGGTGAAAGTTGAACCAGAAAGCTAAATGATTTTCGGGTTTGTGCAATAATTTTTAAACCAGAACAAGGAATCATTGGTTTATATTCTGTGTAGGTTTGGAAGTTACTGGAGGGATTTAAACAGGGAAGTCATGGGCAGCATAAATTTTTAAATTAGGAGAGGATGAGAAGTGCTAGTAACAATGTACATTTAGAGAAGAGAAGGGACTAATTCTCTAAATTAGTGCCAGGTTAACAAAGGCACTCTCACCTTTAATGAGGAGGGACCAGCAAAATAAAATGTGCCCACCTGCCACAGGCACACAAACATTTAATTACTTCTTTAGGCTTACAATTATGAAATGTAAATTTGGTATCATTTATATTATATGATGATTGGTAACAAAAGGTAAAATTATTATACTGAAGAAGGGACACTAATAACCAATAACTTTAAAATTCATAGAAACTGCCCTAGCCAATTTTGCTCAGTTGTTATAGAGTGTCGACCTGCAGACTGGAGAGTCGCATGTTCAATTCCAATCAAGGGCAAGTACCTTGGTTGCAGGCTTGTAGACTCCATTTCTGATTGAAGCAGGAGGCAACCAATCCATGTGTGTCTCTCACATCGATGTTTCTCTCTGTCTGTCTTCTTCCCCTCCCTTACACTCTTTCTAAGAACCAATGGGGAAAAGAAATATCCTCAGGTGAGGATTAACAACAACAAAAAATTCATAGAAATTAATGTATTAATTTTAATATTAGTAAAGTTAATGTTATATAATGCTTAAATACATTTTCCATGGGAATGTTTTTGTATATTTTTTTTCTGTTAGACATATGGCCATGCTGCTTTGTTATAACCTACCAAAACTTCCAGAGAAATGTACTAATAATTAAAACTCAGGCATGCAAACACACACACAACACACTCACAGAGAACAAATGCAGTTTATGTTTCCCTACCATTCTACATCATTCCCTGTTCTTTCTACAGGCTATTTTGAGCAATTATTTTTTTATCATTTTATTTTTAGTTAAATTTACTGGTTAATAAGATTACTTAGGTTTCAGAGCAATTATCTTTTAAATATTGCATCTTCTCTGCTATGATTCTATTAGGCTAATTTAGGAATTGCATTTATACTGTAGTATATAATACTTTGGAGCTACTGTCCTCTTTGTTTCATTTTCTTTAAAAAACACAATAAATATAATCAAACTGATTTGATAATGAAGAAAAATGTACAAACAGTAAATCTACTTTATTGAAAATTTATTTCAAAGCCACATAGGTGACAACTAATTAATACACATTTAAGGAGCTATTTGAAATTTTTGCCACCTTAATATAATAAGAATATTATAAAAATTAAGAAAACCCAGGAAATAGCAATCTCCTTGAAAATATAATCTCTTCAAAATGCTGAGAGAAATGTGTTTATAATCCCAGTAATAGTAAATTATGTGAATATCTCAGTGAATGTGGCAGAATAGTAAAAATAATTATCAATAAAAGCCTGTGAATGTAACTTGAAAAGAATACACAGGGTATTATAAAAATTTAAATGTACAACATGACAATTGTCTCAATCTTTAGTGTGGCCAGAGATTTTTGAGGATGCTGCTTTAAAATGCAGCAAAGGAAATGCATTTTTAGGAGGTTCTTATTTATATGCTCCAGGACAGGGTCTAAGAAACCTGACTATGAAAGTATGTACCTCAAAATATTCTATATTCTAGAACATTTTGACCCATCTTTGTTAAATACTGACCTAAGATATTTGAAGAAAATCTTTTTATACTTAACACTCCAATACAAACAAAACTAATGTAACAGTTCCAAATCTTCACTGGTAAAAAATAAAAATCTGTTTATTATTATATTACTAGAGGCCCAAAACACGAAATTCATGCATGAGCAGGCCTTCCTTCCCCCAGCTGCTGACACCTGCTTCCTCTGGCACCTGAGACCTCAGCTTCCCTCTCAGCCCAGGCTTCGTCTGGAAGGTCATCTGGAAGGATGTCCAGTCTAATTAGCATATTATCCTTTTATTATTATAGATTGACCATGAATACATATAATTTAAATGTTATTTATGCTAATATAAATAAATATAGGTATTGACAGATTATTAAATTATCTTTATTATGGAAAAGGAAACAAAATAGTTAAGTTTAAATTCTTGGAAACTGGAGTAGGGGAGAGAAGATGCTCAGACTTACACATGAATTATAAATTGCCAATTAGAGAAATAAAAGTTCAGTTGAGAGAGGATAATAGAAGCCTTGTGAGAGATTAAATGAACAGCAAAAATTGCAAAGCACACACAGAGAAAGACACTCATTTCCAGGGAACTATGAACTAATCAGTTGGTGGCACAACAGATGAACTGAAGATAAAATCCTCAGTAACACAATCACCACACCTGGGTACTGCAAACTTCAGCTAAGGATTTCTGCTTAATAATGCATTTCAGAACTTCCTTTGGCTTTTATCATAAAGTTATTGGAAATGTGCTAGTGGTGGTAATGATTGTGGGTGTGTGATGGTATTTTGATACATCATCTATTTGACAAAGGTGTCTGAAGAAAAGCACAATCTTCTATTTAGAATGATATTCTTTTGAACAAGATCCCATCCTCATCCCTAGTCTTTTCCTACCACATAGCAGCTATATAAGCGTTTACATTTTTCTTTACATTTTAACAATTTATCTAAAATTTGGAATGAAGAGTATACCAGTAATACTGATCAACCCAACATAGTTTTATTTAATTGTGGTCCTCACCATACTTGCTACTGATTGTTGAACTATGAGAGTGTAGAGACTGTAAGCTCCTTGGGTTCCTCTGATGTTTTTCACCTCTCACAGGACTCAGAAGTGAGAGCTGTTCACAATTTCATCTGCATGGTTTTATGAAACTTTTAATATGGCTATTTTATACAAGCTTATTCATAGTTTCCAACTTGATATAAATAACCAACAGGGATCAATTTGCTTTATCTCATCATATTACATAATTCTGTTCACACTTTTGTGTGTTTCAGCTTTAATCTATTCCTTTGAATAATTTTATATTACTTTTTAAAGTTGTTTTCATGTTTTTATTATTATAGAAATTGATACAATAAAAAGTTTGTATATCAGAAATCTTGATTTCTTGTATCAAAAAAGTGAACAAATTCACCTTCACCAAATTCTGATGATAAACCTCCTAGATTGTACATATTTATGCTTTAATCAATATATGACAATTCACATTGCTACAGGCTTACTGCTTGGACTAACCAGCAGACCCTGAGTGGCAGATGAATGGATTACTCTGACACACATTTCTGTGAAAGAGAGGGCTAAGGGACTGCCTGGCTAAAGGAACTGGATGGCCCCGTTTGCCTGCCTCCTTAGGCTTCTATTGTAGCAATAGCTTGAACTAAAATTAATCTCTAGATACTATTAGCAGGGTAAGTATCCTTGAGAAAGCACATGCTTCTACAAGGCTGGGTCTAAAGACTAAACATAGAAATTCCAGCAAAATACCCAAGGGCTCGGACCTGTTTGGAAAAGTCAAGGCAGGGGCTGCCACCTTGACAAGGTCCCCCTAGAGGCCCCTGACTTTTTGGAGAATCCTCCTTACAGACTTTCCAACCAATCCCGTGCTTCCCCACAGCTTGCAAAAACTTTCTTATGACTGACTTTTACATTTTTTTGTAACTGATATGGAATGATATCTCATTTTTAAGGTTGACATTTTACTGATTACTAATTAAGTTGGAAATTTGTTTATAGGTTTATTAGAAATTCAGGTTTCCATGTATATAGACTTTATTTTTATAATTCTTCTCTTTTTTGTTAGATAGTTTTTATTTTTAAAATCAACTTGAGGATTTATTTATAAACTAGAGGCCCGGTGCATGAATTCATGCATGGGTGGGGTCCAGCTGGCCTGCCCCAGTTGGGGCCGAACCCAGGAGGGGCTGGCCAGGGGGAGGGGCTGTGGGTGGTTGGCTGGCCTCCCTGCCCCCTAGTCGAACTCCCAGTCAAGGAGACAATTTGCATATTAGCCTTTTATTATATAGGATTACTAGAGGTCCAGTGCATGAAATTCATGCACAGGTAGGGTCCGTAGGTATGGCTGGCAATGAGGGCCAATCGAGGTCTTCCTTCCCCTGGCTGCTGGCTGCCAGTTGGGTCCTTCCTTTGTTCTGCACCACCCCCTGGTGGTCAGCATACATCATAGCGAGTGGTTGAACTCCAGTCGCTCAAACTCCCGAGGGACAATTTGCATATTAGCCTTTTATTATATAGGACTAGAGGCCTGGTGCACAAAAATGTGTGCACTCGGGTGGGGGGGGGGGTTTCCTCAGCCCGACCTACGCCCATTTGCAGTCTAGGACCCCTGGGGGTCTGTCGACTTAGGCCCACTCCCTGAGGTATCAGGCCTAAGCTTGCAGTCAGACATCCTTCTGGCAGCCAGGGAGCCTTCCGGAGATGTCCAACTAAAGGCCTAGGCCCCCAAGGGAGCTGTGATGAGGAAGCTGGGGTGACAGAGGATCCACGCTGTCCCACCCTGCCGCCCTGGGTCAGGTCGCACATGGGACGCCCAGGTAGGCCAGCGGATCACTGCTGCCCCGCCCAACCGCCCCAGGTTGGGTCACACACAGGATGCATGGATGGCAGCTGGGCGGGCCGGCGGGTTGCAGCTGCCCCACCCTGTCTGCAGTATGCAAATTAGCCGCCGTTTTTGTTGGCAGTTAATTTGCATATCACACTGATTATCCTATGGGAGGTGTAGTGAAGGTACAGTCAATTACCATGTTTGTCTATTATTCGATAGGATAGTAATATGTGTTAAAAATGTATTTTGTTCTTATTCTGGTCAGTTTTCTGTGATTAAATTGTCTAGGTCAGTAGTATTCTGATTGGTCAACCAGAGACCTTACCACCCCATTACTGACAGCTGCAACAAGAATGCATATAGTAAAAATTTTTAAATATATAAAAATATTTATAAAATGAAAATACATAAGAAACATATAAATGCAAGTCTTACCATGCAAATTTCCTGAATTTTAAAAATGTATTTAACATCCAAGAATATTGAATATGCAATTTCAGGATTTTTAAATTTATGCTGACATAAGCACCCAAATTTAACCACCTGATAAATATTTACTGAGCCCCAGACTCTATGTCAGTCATTAGAAATGCAGTCATGCAGGAAGCACACCCAGTTCCTGTCCTCACGAAGCTAGGAGTCTAAGATGGCCTAATAGAATAATCTCAGAAGTACGTAAATATAGACTAAAGGGGCTGTAAAAATCTATAGTTAACTGAGATCTAGTTTTATATCCACCATGTTCTGAAGGCAACCATTAAATTTAAACATTATTCAAATACAAAGAAATAAATTATAGAAAGGTGACACAACATTCACTCTTTAAATCATATAGATCTTTGTAGGAAATCATCAGCTGTATATTGATTCTGCATAAAATGTGCTTTTATAGCTTTAATTTTGTGCTTTAGCTTAGCTCTTGTCTTCCTACATCTATCTTAAAAAAAAGCAAAGCCAGGTTGTTGCAAATCTCTGAATGAGTGAATCATGGGGCACTCTTAAATCCAATAAGTACCTATTAGTAAAAATAAACACCTGTTACTATAAACCATTGAGATTTGGGGGTTTTTATGAAGCATTATAATGCAGAAACCTAAAAAATATGTCAGCTATATCATCAATGTCAGATAATTGTGGAAAATTCTAAAATAAGCAATGTGAACCCTGTCTGGTGTGCCTCAATAAGTTCAGCATTATCCTGTGCACCAAGTGGTTACTGGTTTGATTCCCAGTCAGGGCACATGCCCAGGTATCTGGCTAGATCCTCAATAGGGGAGACGCAGGAGACAGCCTATCCATGTTTCTCTCTCACATTTATGTTTCTCTCTTCCCCCTTCTCTCTTCTTCTCTTTAAAGTCTATATAATAAAACCTAAATGACCATTATGGCAGAACAACCAGAACAACCAGTCGCTATGATGTGCACTCCCACAGGGGAACTGCCGCTCAGCAAGTAGCTGGGCTCACAACTGGCAAACGCAGTAGTGGTGGTGGGAGCCTCTCCTGCCTCCGCAGCAGCGCTAAGGAGCAGTGAGCCGAGTGGTAAGGAGCAGCAAGCAGGCGGACGGTAAGGAATGAGGGGTCCAGGACTGTGAGAGGGATGTCCAACTGCCAGCCTGACAACGGGAGCAGGCCTAAGCCAGGAGCCAGACATCCCTCGAGTAGTCCTAGACTGCGAGAGAGCACAGGTTGGGCTGAGGAACCCTCCGCTCCCAGTGCATGAATTTTGTGCACCAGGCCTCCAGTCAATTATCTACACTAATAAAAGACAAACATGCAAATTGATCGTACCTTCACTATGCCTTAAGCCATGCCCACCAGCCAATCAGAGCAACGATATGCAAATTAACCCAACTAAGATGGTGGCCGGCAGCCATGGAGCTGGAGCAAGCAGGAGGCTTGATTGCCTCAGTGATGTAGGAAGCCAAGCTTCCCACCTGCCACGGCCAGGTCTGAGCTCCACTCAAGGCAACAAAGTTTCAATTATAGAAGATAAATAAACCCCATATACCTGCTTTCAGCTGGCTGTGGCCACGGAGCAGGAGGCTTGGGTTGCCCTTGGCGATGGAGGAGGACAAGCTTCCTGCCTTCCCTGGCTGGCTCTGAGCTCCCCTCAAGGCTACAAAGTTTCAATTATAGAAGGTAAATAAATCCCAGATGAAAAAAAAAAGAGAGGATGAGAGCTTCTGTCGCCAGAGGGCTTGGCCAGCCTGAAAACGGCCCTCAGCCCCTCACCCAACCTGGCCAGGCACCCCAGTGGGAACCCCCCACCCTAAAGGGGGTGTAGCCAGTCTGAAAACAGCTATCAGCCCCTCACCCAGGCTTGCCAGGCACCCCAGCAGGACCCTCATCTGGGACACCCTTCAGGGCAAACCAGTCGGCCCCCACTTGTGAACCAGGCCTCTATCCTATAAAATAAAAGGGTAATATGCAAATTGACCCTAACAGCAGAACAACTGGGAATGACTGGTCACTATGACACACACTGACCACCAGGCGGAAGATGCTCAATGCAGTAGCTGTCCCCTGGTGGTTAGTGTGCTCCCACACGGGTAGCTCTGCTCAGCCACAAGCCAGGCTGATGGCTGCCAGCACAGCGGTGGTGGCAGGAGTCTCTCCTGCCTCCTCAGCAGCACTAAGGATGTCTGACTGCAGCTTAGGTCTGCTCCCTGCTGGTAAGTGGACATCCCCCAAAGGCTGCTGGTCTACCAGAGGGATGTCTGATTGCCAGCTTGGGCCCACTTCCACAAGGAGAAGGCCTAAGCCAGCAGGTGGACATCCTCCGAGGGGTCCCAGATTGCAAGAGGGCATAGGCCGGGCTGAGAGACCCCCCGAGTGCACAAATTTTTGTTCACTGGGCCTCTAGTAATAATAATAAAATTTGAAATAAGCACTGTATGAAATTTTGTACATTTAAAGTGTGAAAGAGAAAAACCGAAAAATAAAATCCCAAGGTGTACCATACATATTATAAGAAAAAAAAATAGTTGTTATTTTATTCAGTATTTGCCATATGCTAATTCAGTGTATTTCTATATATCACTAAGTAAGATCTATTTTGATTAGTGATTTCATTTTGTAAACTTTTTTGATCCTATTTAATGTCATATGGAAGTTGTCATGATTATAAGCAGCACACTACTGCTTTCTTTTTAAATCCATTATTACATCTTTTAATTGGTTGCTCAATTTATTTATAATTACTTTAATTACTGATATATTTGTGTTAAAACATATTATCTTATTAAATGTCTTATAATTTGTCTCCTTTCCTCCATTCTTACAGATTTTTTTTTTTTCTTTCTGATAACTTGTTAGCTATTCATTGTTTTACTTTCAGTTGGGTACTCATGTCAAAATTTATAAGATGATCTTTTGACTTATTAAAGGTAAAATAAAATTAGAATGTTTCCACATTGCAAGGATCTTAGAATTCTTAGAATGCTTTGTCTGCAATCCTTTTCCCATACCTTTGACTTTACTGTATATATATATATATATATATATATATATATATATGCTTTAATTTATCTCTCTGTCTCTCTGTATATATGTATTTAATGTCACAATTTCATTTAAACTACCCTCACATTTACTTACCCAAGGCATTGCATCTCATGCTTTCCTTTATCCTCACAGTTCTATCTGTAATTGTCTCCAATGTTAGAAAATATTCCTATACATTTCCTTTAATCAGAGGCTTACAAAGCTGACTTCTAGTTATTGTCTTTCTGAAAATTCACATTGTCTTCATTTACAAATGATATTTTCACAGGGTATTGAATTCTAGATCGGCATTTCAAAGATTCCAGTCCATTGTCTGCAGTCCATTGTCTCTATTGTTCTTTTGAAGTGTCTTTCTTTGAAGGGAATATGCCTTTTTTTCTGGCTTCTTTTATTTTCTGGCTGTGTGCATAATTTTCCTCTTTGTCTTTGTTTTTGGCTGTTTTACTATGATGCTTCTGTTTCTGTTTTTTTCTTTCTTTCTCTTTTGGGTTGCTTTTAGCTATTTTCTTATTGCATGCCTGATTATTTTTGCATTAGAACCCAGAATTATGCATGAGACATTACATAGCAACTTAAAACCCTAATTGTTTTTTCTTCCAAAAATGTTTGCTTTAAGAGTCAATTAAACTAAGGCAGGTAACCTGAACTGCTGCTGACCGTGTCAGGACCTGGCTTCCATTCTTGTGAGAGCTGGACTGTTTTCTGTTCACCCGATTTAAGGCATATCTCTTCAGGTCCCAAAGGAAAATTTGGCGTGTAATCCGGGCCGCTCCTCTCAGAATTCTTATTCGTATCCTCTCATCAACTCTATGCAAGTGTCCAAAACTCCAGTAAATTAATCAGTCTCTCAATGCAGGGAACTTCTCAGAGAAAAACCTTTGAATGCAAAAATGTTTCCAGGAGGCTGCCTCAAGTCTCTGGTTCCCTTTCTCTCTAGGAAATGGATCTGTAGGATTTTGGAGACAAAAAAGCACCCTGACAACTTCAAATTGAGGTGTGGTTAACAGAGTATGGTATTTTTTAGTTGCTCCATTAGGGGCTATCTCTTCGCTGCAAGTCAAATGTATAAAATTATAATATAGAGATAAGATAATATATACATAGTTCCTATATTTTGATCTGGGAAGCATAATAGTATTATGGAAGAGACATTCTTTTTTCATTATACAATCAAATTAATAATATAATACAGGACTTACCAGTGTGGTTTTAATATCAGCTACATTTAAAATTCTGGAATATATAATAGGTATTTAAAGAATGGCTGTTGAAATAATGTAATTTTTGACTGAAACTATACTAGATCTATATCTGAACACATTAATTTTACAGTCATTTATTTCTAGATTAGCCCTTAAGATTAAACGTCAGTTCTATACATAAATTGTGTTGTCACAAAAATGTACATTAAATATATAACTGACACAAAATATGGGTTTAATAATTATTTGTTAATAAAATTACTTCATGTTGACTAGTTAAATGCAACCTCTCCTATTGCAAGTTTCTTGCATATTAGTCTTATACTTTCCTCTCTATTTATAGATTTAAGCTGAGTTTCTATTTTATAGTTTTGTCTATATAGTAAGTGCTCAATAAGCATCAATTGAATAATTGTGAGGACAATTTAAGTGAAAATAATAAGATTGTGCTCTGTGGCATGTTGTGTCAGTTGGGATGCTTTGGGTTTAAGTAATAGAAAATATGTGGGGTTTTTTTAGAAGAAAATAATATATTGGAATGACAGAGAATAGGAAAACCTTCAAAGACTGTAGATACATTGTATTGTACCATGTCTCAGGAAGAATATAAAAACTGTGTGAGAAAAAAATTAGTGTACATGCTCTTGCTGCGGTCAGAGTGACTCATCATGGACTGCCTTCCATTCATGGTCAATTCAACTGTGGATTCCTAAGAGAGAGAGACTAAATCTGGTTGAAGCACATTGAGTCATGCGATTTAGCTATATATAATACTAGAGGCCTGTTGCACGAAAAGATTCGTGCAATAGGCCTTCCCTTGCCCTGGCTGCCAGCACCGGTTTTCCTCCGGCACCTGGGACCCAGGCCTTCACACCAGCTGGAGCCACCTTCAAGCATTCCCGGCCCTGGCCGGCGCTGCCTCCAAGCATTCGCGGCCCTGACCGGCACCACCTCCAAGCCTTCCTGGCCCCAGCCAGCGCTGCCTTCAGTCTTTGCCCCTCTGCTTTGCCTATGTATGCAAATTAACCGCCATCTTTGTTGGTGGTTAATTGGCATATCTCGCTGGTTAGCCTATAAGAGGCACAGCGAAGGTGTGGTTGATTACCATGTTTGGCTATTATTAGATAGGATGGGCTGTCTTACGTATTGTACTGAAATTCAGTCTTAGGTTATTGTGCAGGCATTATATCTGAATATACATAGCCATTGTCTTATTTCCAGCTGCTATAACAAAGTGCTATACACTGAGTGACTTATTAACAACAGAAATGTATTTCTCACAGTTCTGGAGGCTCAAATTCCAAGATCAGGATGCCAGCATGGTTGGTTTCTGGTCAGAATTCTTTTTTGGATTGGAGAATACTGTCTTTTCAATTTATCCTCACATAGGGGAAGGGGAGGGAGAACCTTCTGGAGTATCTTTTAAAAAGGTACTAACTCCATTGATGAGGGCTTCATCCTCATGATCTAATTGCCTTCTGAAGTCTTCACCTCTTTACACCATCACATCAGGCATTAGGACTTGAATATAGGAATTTTGAAAGACATAAACATTCAGACCACAACCTAATCGATACATATAGATATAGATATCAAGATAATTAGCATACACATGGGCTCTGTGAAGTATATGTGAAACAAGAATCTCTAGAATGCTTGTTTTTACAGGTTCTGACATTCCATAAGTGTTATAAAATTTTATTATACAATATTTATGAGTAGGCTGGTCTGAGTGCAGTGGTGTCTTACAACTAATTGATCACAGCGAGTTACAGATTTCTTTGTTCCTTCTCCACTCCCACTGCTTCACTTGACTAGCCTAAAATATATATATATATAAAATAAAAAGTATCAAAATAATGAAAAATATAACTATAATATATTAGAGATTTGATAAGTATGAAGGAAACTATGAACAGCTATCTTAATACATTTGTGCTTCAAAACCAGGGTAGTTTGGATGCATTTATTGTCTGCCTTAACCTAATGTTCTATTGTGCATATGTAGGTACACTATTTTTACAACTTCTGTTTAAATACAAACTTTTTAAATAAAATAAGCTATTACTGAGTTTTACCCCAATATAGCTTTAAACTTTACAATTAGGTCACATACATTGTTTTTTTTTTAACTTATATGCTATAAAAATATTTCTGGTAACTGATAGAATAGATAACATATAATTAGATCTTACTAGAGTATTCTAAGAAGTACTGGAAATACAATCAATCTGTTTTAGAGGCCATATAGTGTAACTGGAAGCCTGAAACCACAATTTATCAGATGCATGACCACTAAAGACTAATCCTTCTTTTCTTCATCTGTAAAATGTTAACAGTAATAACAGTAACAAAAACTTACACGATATAATTGTATAAAAAATAACTAAAATAATGCTTGTAATCTGCATAATGGCTGGCATATAGGAAGGGCATGTTAAGTCACTATAGACAGCTAAGTGAAATATTTAATTTAATCACAATAAATTCAAATTAATTATTTAAAATTTAAATATAATGAAATTAGTATGTGTTACTGGTATTGGTTAATTCACTAGTGCTTACAGTTGCTCTGATCACTGAGTGAGGCCATTGAGCTGTCTTCTAATGGGAGCTGCAGCCTAACACACTTTTAGGTTCTAAATTTTATGCTCATGTGTTAGCACTCTGTAGTTTTGGACAGAGATAGAATTCTGCAGCACAGACCATTAAGTAGAGATGTTTGATTCTCTATAAATGTGCATAGAGCTCACATACAAAATCACATTTTCCTAATTTCTCTGAGTGGACAATGCCCATGGTTGTCATCATCAGCCTCTAATAGACATTTCTACTTAATGGATGTATAGCCCTAGCAAGTCAGTTTGACCCATGTTACTGGTGAAATAGGTAGAAATAAATTCACTAGTAAATATCTAGAGTAGTTGCTTCTACAATGTTTAATGTGGAGAAAAAATTAAAAAGTCATCAGCTTCAGTACAAAACTAGTGTTTGAACACACATTTACATTCTAAATGCCAGTAACTCATTGAATCAGGTGAACCATTTGGTATTTGACATCTTTAAGGTGGTGCTAAAGCACAGGAAATTGAAACATTAAGCTTTCTGGTAGGTACAAGCCATGATGTCCCTGACAAATCACCACAGTATATTTCAGATGACATAGCTCCTAATCCACATATCTGAAAGCAGAAAGAGGCAGGGCTTTTGTCATTGTTGCTTGTGTGTTAATGGCCTCAATGTTTTCTCATCCTTTTGCACTAGTACATAGAAATAAATGTAGCTAGCAGGTGTTTATTGCATGTTGAGGGAGATTTTGAGAAAGTAATACATTGTAAGCCAAATTTGCTTTGTAATGCAGGTAATCTTAGGTGAAATATTATGCTTATGATTTTTATTTTTACAGTTCTCGGTGGACCTAATATAAACTTGGTGCCTTCTAAACTCACACTATAACAAAAAAAAAGGTGCATTTCTTATAAGTAGGTTCACAGATCTATAAATAAATGACTCAAAAAACAATTTTAGCACATGAAACAGTCATTTTAAAATGGAGAAAGATATTATATGCATCATTACCTTCTCCTACAGAAACATTCCTTCATCTGAATATTTTATTATTGTTGTTAACATTAATGTTATTATTATCAGCATCTTATACAAGTAAAACTTGATCCCCCATGAAACCTGAAACATTTTAATATAAATTATATGATTTATTTAATATTAATTACAAAAATGATTATGTACTGCATCTCATAATCTAATGTTACAAAATTTCAGTAAATACGACAAATTCCAATGCAAATGATGCCTGGAACTTAAGGACACTTTTCAGCTCAAATGATATGTCATATCCTTTTTAAACCATCTTCACTCCTTTCATTCTGTTGCTTTTTTCTTTCATTCAAGATTTTGGATATATAGTGTTATTTATGTATGTATGTATGTATGTATGTACGTATTTATAATTAGCCTACATTTAACCATTAGGATCAATATAGTCAAAGATAACATCATCTGATTTAGGAAGCTTAGGGTTTTAGAGCACTGGTGTTGGATAAATTGGCATCTCTTCTTTTTTTCTGGTATTTAATCTGCAATTTAACAAAACTTTTAAGAGAGAAACAAACAGGCTTTTTTTCAGAAAATGTTTTCAAAGAATACAGCAATAAATTAATATCAGGGAATATTATTGTTTCATAGTTAAAAGTTTATAAAATACTTTCTATCAAAATAGCAATGTATTAACTTTAAGAATAGTATTTACAATATATTCACTTATAAGAGAGATGATTTTATACTACTTTTTTAAAATATATTTTTATTGATTTTAGAGAGGAAAGGAGAGCGAGAGAGAGTGAGAGAGAGAGAGAGAGAGAGAGAGAGAGAGAGAGAGATGAGAGAGAATCATTGACCAGCTGCCTCATGCACGCCCCCTACTGGGGATCGAGCCCAGCAACCCAGGCATGTGCCCTGTCTGGTAAGCAAACTGTGACCTTCTGGTTCACAGGTAAACTCTCAACCTCTGCCCTGACCGGTTTGGCGACTGAAAGGTCTCAGGTTCGATTCCGGTCAAGGGTTTGTGCCTTGGTTTCAGGCACATCCCCAGTGGGAGGTGTGCAGGAGGGAGGCAGCTGATCAATGTTTCTCTCTCATCGACGCTTCTGACTCTCTATCCCTCTCCCTTCCTCTCTATAAAAAAATCAATAAAATATATTTTTAAAAAACTCTCAACCTCTGAGTCACACAGGCAATGCTTCAAAGGGAATTTTTGGAAAAAAAAATGACATTATTTTTTACACCAATTTCAGTAATGATACTTTTAAATATCATATTTGCTTGAGGATCAAGGCCATTTTGAAAAAATAAAATTATATACTGTTCCTCTAAATTTGCTAACTTATTTGTTCCTGTACAATTATTCCAAACTTTATCCTCCATATTCATTTGCAGTTGCATGCTCAGCTTTTGATAAACTGCTCACATCCTTTGAAGAAACACTACTGGTAATTTTCAGCCATTGCACCTTTCATATTTAGGTAGATCAGAGGAATTTAAAGTAATCCCTACAGGGTCATTTTCTGGTTCTTCTACCTGTATCTAGGTAAAATCTAAACAAAAAGGTATCGACTCTATTAATAGCCACAAGAGTGTTCCTACTGGTATATGTGCACAGTTTTAAAATGATGCTGTCCAAGGAACTTTAGCAGCATGAAGATATAAGATCTACTGAAGTTTCTTGAGAAATCACTTTGTGACTTTTTAGAGGTGTGTTGATAATGGAATTACCAAACGAATCTTTCACTCAGGCCTTTCTTGACAATGGAACTATATTTAACTCTGACTCTGATGGAATGCTTCTAAGTTCATGCTCTACTACAGATATTTTCATTTAGGGCTGCTTCTACTTTTCCAGTGGACACCAGGTTGAGGAAAAATCTCTCTTTTCCATTAGTTTTGTCCTGTCATCATTGTCATCACTGGGCAGTGATTGGATCTGACAGCTTTGTTTTTCTTTCAGGTTTGTGATTTGGGCTCCTGTTGTCCTAGGTCTGTCAATAACTCTCTCTGCTACACTCAAAATTCACCATGGTCTCAACTGGAACCTTTCCCACACAGTTGCCGTAAAATGTTTTGAGTGTTGATACTACGTTTTGTGACTTCTGTCCTCCAGAATTCTGATGAATTGACATTCTTAATAATGGTCCAGTTGAAGCACTCAAAGTTATAGCTTGTCTGCAATTTCTTTGCAGATCCTTTAAATTGGTTAAACATTTCTTTGAAGCAGCAGACAGAAGAGGGGTAGACTGATATGTACTGTGATATTTGATCATTGCACTTTGATCATTTCTTCTAAAGGTTTATTTTTGCAGACCTATTCAGTACCTTTCTTAAGCAGAAATTAAATTGAATCAACAGCCAGTTTGCATTTAAATGAAAGAATGGGCTAATTGGTAGGTGTCCACTGGAATGGTTTTCCTCTCTCCACATGCAGCGGCTGTGTCTGGAATCCTAGAACTGGCACTTTCTGCCTCCCTGCTTTGTATGTCACAATAAATTGTATCCGTTTAAATTAAATTAGTTTCTCCTATTGAACAATACAAATACTGATGCTGTGTTTGATTCGTTGTTAATTATGACTTCAAGATCATGATGATCTCATATGATAACTGTGGAGGCTGCTTTCAAAACTTGGTTCTGTGTAAATAGCATGTATTTTATTATAATATTTCACATTTTTAAACACTTGGTTTACATTAAAAACACTATTTTTATATTTATACTAGGTAACGTTTTTCTTGTGTTTCTATGTTTTTGGTATGCTAACTAAAGCTTTTTAAAAAAAATCATGATGTTATACATTTTATACATGTTGTATATAATTTTCTGGTGAGCAGTATAAGTGAAGTATCCAGGTACAATTTGGAAAAACAATGCCTTGAACTCAGATGAGAGATCATTTGCATAGAGATGATGATTGAAGTTTTGAGAGTAGAGGAAATACAGCAATTAGAAAATATTTACAGTAAAATAAGACTATTAATATAAGCATCTTCCTTGTATTCACCCATTCTTTTCAAATAATAATTAATATAGCCAAGTCTTATGATCATAAGAATGGTTATAGGTTACCTATTAATCAAAATTCAATTAAATATTCAATTAAATATGATTATTTTCCATTCCCTATTTAGCCACTATGCATAGATCATCACATTATTATAAAAAAGGACTCTACAAATCTACCATATCATTAAAATTTCAAATCTAATACTATTTATTAAAACCTTGATAGTGAAAAATATTACCACTAATAATAACAAAAAGCATTTTGTTTGCTGTCATTCTAAGAAAAAAATCAAACTGAACATATTCCCATTTTTTTTGAGGAAATTGTAGCACCTAAGACTGATTTATGCATTCATAGAGCAGGCAGCCACTCTATTAATGTGATTTAAAGGACTCTAAGACGTCTCCCTTGAATAAATTAACTCCCAGTTGGATCTTTTTAAATTTCCAGCATTAGTGCTTTCCCCAGTGTGCTTTTTATAGGAGATGTATATAGAGAGTTAGGCATTGCATTTCCTTGGAGAGGTAGCACATTATCTGGCTAATGAATTAACAGAGAACAATTGGTTGCATTTACGACCACTAACCATATTTGTACATTAGATAGCCGGACTCTGAAGGGAATTGGAAAATGAAAAAAGTGTACATCATCAGCAAAAGGAAAAAGCAGGAAAGCCAAGAACTAAAACATGAACTTTTTAAATCTGGGTTTTGGGGTTGTGGCAAGAAAGGCCAATTAAAGAGAAATAAAACTCTGCATGTGTTCATGTGTCTGTGTATACACAAGACACATACATATGTGTGTTTTTTTGTAATATTTGCATCATGGTGTGTGTACTGTAATAAACTTGGACTTATTCTCTCAATATATCAGAAACATTTATGATTTTAATTTTTACCTAAAACTGCTGTGTCTGAGTGCAAGTAAATAAGGTTCAATTTTTAAGCATCTAGAGGTGGTGTAATATATTGTAATTTAAAAAATAAATAATGGTGTTATTACTTTATCAGTATGCAATTATACAAAAATTCCCTTATAAAATTTCTCTTGATTAACCCTATTGTGTTACAATTTTTTAAAATTTAAATTTAGTAAAGCTTTTCAGCTCCAGTCAAACGCACCTCTACAGATTTATTCCATAGTGGATCTACACTGAGTGGCCAGATTATTATGACCACCTGATGTTTGTAGGCAAATTAGCTATAATTTCCCACTGAAGTTGCTGAAGGGCCAGCATTATAAACATCTGAATAGCACAACATACCTAAGTATCATTGCTGACCAAGTTCATCCTATCATGTTGATGGCGTATCCCAATGGAGATGGCTTCTTCCAACAAGACAATGTGCCATGCCACAGTGCTCGTATTGTGCAGGAGTGGTTTCAAGAACATGAGGGAGACTTTACTGTGCTTAGGTGGCCCCCACAATCACCAGATCTCAATCCAATAGAGCATTTGTGGGATGAAGTTCAAAGAACCATCAGGCAGCTGGTTCCACAACCGTCAAATCTCACAGAACTGGACAGTGCTATTCATCAGGCATGGTGTCAGATTCCTCACATCACCACTCAACATCTTGTGGAGTCAATGCCAAGAAGAATCGCCACAGTATTGAAGGCAAAAGGTGGCCCAATGAAGTACTGATGAGGTGGTCATAATAATCTGGCCACTCAGTGTATATATATAAAAGCCTAAAATGCAAAGTGTTCCCTCCAGAGTTGACTGCCCTGGGAGTTCGATAGCTTGCTATGACATGCACTGATCACAAGGGAGCAGCACGGAATAATGGAAGGCCCCAGCCAGCAGCTGGCAATCCCTATAGACCCTACCTGTGCAGGGGTTTCATGCACTGGGTCTAGTGTTTTAGTAATGCATTGCTCAGAGGGAATCGGTAGAAACTATTTTTTGAAAGGATCAGCACTTTTTCTTACAGGAGTATTATAGTTTTTAAATTTTCTATCTAATAGAAAACACCCATTTACTGACTGTAAGAGACTTTCTCCTCTTTGTACATCCCAGAACAGCTATTTTTAAAACAAAACAAAACATTTGTTTTAACACCATATTTTCCTCCTGTTCCAATGGCTATTTATTATAACTTTTTCTTTTCTATTTCTTCCTTCTTTGGTAGAACTTATACTTTTGAAGGACTGGACTTTGGGCTTAGTTCACTGCTCTTCTATGCTTTCCTCCTATAAGTTCTCATAAAGGCTAATGGTCAAAGATCTCTGTTGGTCATAGCTCTTAAATTTACATGCCTATTCTTGAATGACCCCTTCTCTACTATGTTCTATGTGAGACAAAAATCTCCCCTTTCCAAATATCATACATTTTTATCAGTTTTATTGCCCATGTCAATTATCAGGAGTTTCATACAGAAAAGCAATCTTGTTTTCAGAAATCCTGAATAAGACAGGTAGCAATGGGTACCATAAAAGTGGTAATGGAGGAGCATGGGTCTCAGACAGAACAGAATCTTTGGAGTTGGATCCTGGGGATCTCCGTTTATACGAATTCCTGATTTATATTTGTTCCTATTATGGTTTAAAACCACTGTTTGCCAGATACTTTACCCACATCTTTTTCAAGGTTTCTTAAAGGTTCAGTTCATCATGCTGTGTTGACATCAAGTCTTTTTCATTTGCGAGCTGGATGAATTTTATATCCTTTTGATGATTCTGGCTTTTCATTTAATTGTACTATGGCTTGTTTCTGACAGTGATGAAACTGTGGAAGTCTAAAAATGATTAATAAGACATTTTCAAAAGTAGACGCTTCCAATGCTGGACTCAGATCTCATTCTGTAATTCATTAGCTGTCTGGAGCGTGACACTCAAAGCTTCCAAAGGGATTTCAGTGCCTGGGTCTATCAACACTCTGTTCCAAATGTGTGGTGCTTAGGTAGGAGACTTCTGAGAAAGCTTTCAACAGCATATGCTAATGCAAACCTTGGCTTGCACACAGGGATTCTATCATCTGTCCCTCGTTGTCTTCTTCAGACTTCTCAGGTGGAGCATTTACAATTGCTAGACCAAATGGCACTCACTGTAATTCAGAAGTCCTGTGCCCATCTTTCAGCATGACTGCAAATAGCATGTTATTGGCAACCTAATATGTCTTTTTTTAAAAATAAATCTTTATTGTTCAGATTATTCAGATTATTACAGTTGTTCCTATTTTTTCCCCCATAGCTCCCCTCACCCAGTTCCCACCCCACCCTCTGCCCTTACCCCCCCCCCACTGTCCTCATACATAGGTGTATGATTTTTGTCCAGTCTCTTCCCCCACCTCCCACACCCCTTCCCCCCCAAGAATTGTCAGTCCACTCCCTTTCTATGCCCCTGATTATATCATATTCACCAGTTTACTCTGTTCATCAGATTATTTATTTACTTGATTTTTAGATTCACTTGTTGATAGATATGTATTTGTTGCTTATCATTTTTATCTTTACCTTTTTCTTTGTCTTCCTCTTCTTAAAAGATACCTTTCAGCATTTCATATAATACTGGTTTGGTGGTGATGAACTCCTTTAGCTTTTCCTTATCTGTGAAGCTTTTTATCTGACCTTCAATTCTGAATCTTTTAGCTTTGCTGGTAAAGTAATCTTGGTTGTAGGTTCTTGCTATTCATCACTTTAAATATTTCTTTCCACTCCCTTCTGGCCTGCATAGTTTCTGTTGAGATATCAGCTGACAATCGTATGGGTACTCCCTTGTAGGTAACTAACTGTTTTTCTCTTGCTGCTTTTAGGATTCTCTCTTTGTCTTTTGCTCTTGGCATTTTAATTATGGCGGCATAGGTAAACACCTGAAATTGCTGCCTTGCACAACCACTTCAAAACTACCACTAAAAGACAAAACAGACATCATCCAGAACCACAGGAAGGCTGGCTGAGTGGAAATTCTACAACTAGAAGGAAAGAGAAAAGCACACTGAGACTCAGAGGAGGTGTGGAAGTAAAGTGCAGAGGTACTGAGGCATACTCGGAAAGGGCTGGCAACTGAGGACACAGTTGTCTTTTTCAATCAGGAGGGAGTCTCAAGCTCCTGACTGCTCTGAATTCCAGTTCCAGGCGAGTCTCTGGGGACCCGGACTCATACCGGGAGAAAATGGACTGTCTGGCATCAAGCGGAACTCAAGGGTGGCTTTCTCTCAGAGGTGCTTACAGCAATTACCACGGGACACTGAGACCCGGGGCCTCAGGGCAGGGCTGAAGATCAGCCATAGCTGTTTTCTCTGCCCTGTTGATTCCCTGAGACCCACCCCACCCAAGCTGTACACAGAGGCTTTTGCATATGAATGGCCTGGCCCTTTGCAACCTGAAAATTACCTAACAAATTATAGCTGGGCCAGACAGACCCAGAACTTCCAAGAGAAGGCCCAAGGCCCCACAGCAGCTTGCATTGCTTCACAGCTAGGCCTCATCTGGGCACCTCCAAACTCCAAAAAAGGAAGAAGAATCTGCAGATCTCTTTGTAGCTCCTGCTGGGTAACCTCAGGCAGAGGCTAAATTAGCACCTCCTTAGATCCAAGAGCCAGTGTACCCAGTGGTCAGAGTGGGACCATCCAGATTACAACTCCTCAGATCCATAAGGGACACATTCAGGGGGCAGACTCAGTGAGCACCAAAGCCCCACTGAAGCAAGTCTTGTCCCTAAGGGTGTCTCCAGCACAGAAGTTTTCCCACTGTAGACACAGCTGATTCTCACAGCCAATTGGCCTGGAGGTAAATTCCTCCCAGTGATATCTACAACAATCAAGGCTTAACTACAACAAGACTGTGCACAAAGCCCACAAAGGGGTGCACCAAGAGTGTCCACCTCAGGTAATTGCGGAGGCTGAGCCACTGGGCCCTATAGGACACCTAGCACAGAAAGCTACTCTATCAACACAGGAAAGCATAAAAAATGCAGAGACAAAGAAATAGGTCACAAATGACAGAAATGGGGGAAAGCAAACTACTGGATATAGAGTTCAAAACCACGGTTATAAGGTTTTTCAAGAATTTTCTAGAAACCGCCGATAAATTTAGTGAGATCCTCAAGGATATGGAAGGAACCAACTAAAAATTAAGCATACACTGACTGAAATAAAGAATAATATACATAGAGCCAACAGCAGACTAGAGGATCGCAAGAATCAAGTCAAAGATTTGAAATACAAAGAAGCAAAAAACACCCAACCAGAAAAGAAAAAAGAATCCAAAAATATGAAGATAGTATAAGGATCCTCTGGGACAGCTTCAAGAGTACCAACATCTGAATTATGGGGGTGCCAGAAGAAGAGAGAGAGAAAGATATTGAAAACCTATTTGAAGAAATAATGACAGAAAACTTCCCCTACCTGGTGAAGGAAATAGACTTACAAGTCCAAGAAGCACAGAGATCCCCAAACAAAAGGAAGCCAAAGAGGACCACACCAAGACACCTAATTTGTCTTTAATCCAGTTTTAATGTCATCCATCATAAGGAAAACTTCACACAGACAGCATTTTTGGCCCTGTAATTCTAGTATAACAAAGTTTTCTGTAAGATATAGAAGTGGTTCTGTTAAGTATAACTGATTAACAATGACAACCCAAGAAAATGATTATACAGCTATAGTTAATAATTTAAGTGTTCATTTGTTATAAATCATTCACATTTATGTTTTTAAGTAAAAACAATCATCATGGCTGAAGTTTCTACATATCCATATAGAGTTACAAATAATAATTAGTATACTAAAATAGGCACTTCAATTAAACTAACAATATTGTACTGAAATGGCATCTGTGAATGCTCTGGAAATTAATCCTCTACCTCATTCTTTTTGAGGTTGTTTTTACTTCCATCTAAAGAGTCTTGACTGGTTTGGCTGAGTGGATAGAGCTTTGGCCTACAGACTGAAGGGTTCCAGGTTCGGAGAGAGAGAGAGAGAGAGAGAGAGAGAGAGAGAGAGAGAGAGAGAGAGAAGTTGAACCAGCAATAATATAACTAAGAATAGGCACTGTTAGAAATACAATATTGCTAGTTCCCAATTTCTTTACATACTAAGGCAAACCAGAGCTCCTGTCACAACTGTACATAATAGGGGTTAAGGACAAATGTAATGGTAAGCTCCTGATAAGAGGCAGCTCCTTAAAAAAAAAAAATGTTAGATCTTCATTGCACATATCTTACTAAACTAATGTATAAATTTTATGCCTGAAAAATTTGGAACAAATATTATCACCCAGTTATTTGCAAACTAGTGAATTATACCATTTGTCATACAGCAACTATTAGAGTCAACCATTTTCAATTATTACAAAGCCATTTTTTTCTAGAGGTATGATATTAGGGAAAATAACTTTTATAACAATTGATAGGTGGGGTGCTGCTGGGGCTAAGATTCATAGATAAACAGTCTGGTAGTTGTGATCATGTCACTTTTATTTTAGGACTCGTTGATTTCTGGTAATAGGAATATAATTAAACTTGTTTAGTCCAAAGAGGAATTTATAGGTTCATGTAATCGGACAGAGAAAAGACAAAGCTAGGGTTGTCCCTAGAGTAGATGGAACCAGGAAATCAAACACCAACAATGTTCTCGCTATTTTCTTTCTGGGTGTTCACTTCATTATTTTGGTTTAGTTTCTCCATGAGGACAGAAACTTTGTTGCCTGCAGATCTAAGTACACATTTACACAGCTTATTGAGCAGAAAGAAAATGGTATTAACCTATAGCTCAAATTTGAAAAATCCAAGGGAAGGTATTTTGTAGGCTCAGGCTGGGTCATGTGTCAATCCCAGATCCAATCACTGTGGAGACCATGAGAGGTCCCGAATGAGTCAAGTGCTCTTCTTATTCCATTATAAGTCAAGAAGACAGGGTCAAGTAAGAGAATGGCTGCTTCCAGACAAATCACATGACTGCATTTTTGCTTTATGTGTAGGTGTGAGGGGAAGGTGGGGGAAAGAAAAAGGATTCCCCTTTTAAGGTTTTGTTTCTCCAATTGCTACCCATTCCAACTGAACCCTCTACCATCCATCTACCCTGTTGCTTGTCTTTGACCATCAGTGAGAGACTCCATCTAGAAGGAGTACCTTAGGTAGGGGGCATTTCACTCTTTATTTCTATTAGTTACACTGTGCTTTTAACACATTACAGTCCCTATAGAGTGGGTGCAGTCAATGGTGAAGTAAAGGGGCAGGGAAAACTTCAGAGAAAAGCACACCAAAATCTAGTGTTCTGGAAGAACTGCAATAATAAATTAGAGATTAGGATGAGATAAGAAGTAGTCAATATACCCATAGCTCTCCCAATATGCTCTCTTGATATTCTCACCATCTTTTCATCTAGATAAACATGTACACGTGGTTATGCTAGGGTGAGGTGGGAGTAGTATACAGGTGTGACAACTCATCCAAGAGGTTTTTGACCCTGAGTCTGAGATACAACTGTTAAATTGGCTTTGCAGAGAAGAAATCTAAGAGGATGAGGTTAGAGGAATGGGATGGAAAACATACACACGGTGCAACTTCTTCACTAAGTTAGACAACCTGCTCTGTGGAAAAGGACTATTAAGCCAAGACTTTCTTCAAGACTGAGGCTGACCAGAGATGCCTTTTAGTCCACAGGGAGTTATCCTGTTATTATTTCAAAGTTTGAGAAGGCTTATCAGCAGCTAGACACACATAACCTTATTCCCTGTCTCTTCTCCCCAATTTTCTCAGGGGAATATTTCTGAATATTAGAGACATGGGAAAAAATGATATATTCTTCTTTTATCTCTCCTCATGTAGGGATTTCACAATTTAACTACAGGGGCGCTCTAGAATTCTTTCTCTCTCAGTGATCAACAAGAAGCAAATGTGAGTGCTTTAACCTAACAAGTGGTCTTAGTTGAATTTACCAGAAAAAAAAGGTGTAAGAGTGAACTTTGCTCTCTCACAATAATTTGGATCTTCACCCAAAACCAATACTTCCATCCTTGGAACACATCATAATTCCTGAATTGTACACTCTTTCAAGCCTCTGGGGTCTTACCTGGACTACTCTGTGTCCAAGTAGAGTGGTTTTTCCCTCCTTTTGGTACAGATTCAAAACCCTCTGCCTTAACCCCTTAAAAAGAGAGAAGAGTGCAGATTGGTTTGGCTCAATGGATAGAGCTTTGGCCTGCGGACTGAAGGGCCTGAGGTTCTGAGAGAGAGAGAGAGAGAGAGAGAGAGAGAGAGAGAGAGAGCAGATTTTTGGAGAGGAGCAGTTTTTGGAGAGGAGCAGGTTTCCAAAACCTCCCAGGTGATACTGATGCTGCCCACACCTGGAGAACAATTAGTTGATAGACTACTAAAGAGATTATTTATGATCAGTAAAAACAAAACAAAAAAAAAACAATAACAAGCAGCATAAAATATTATTATTTCCTTTATATTTCTACCGAAGCAAAGGGAGGGAAGGTGAGAGACAGGAGGGAGAGGAAGAAGAGATGAGAGAGGGAGAAAGCAGATCTTGGGGAGACTATGTTTTGACTTATAAACATAGTCTGTGTTTTCTTCAAGAAAAGAAGGAATGAGCCAATACTTGAAATTCTGAGGAGTCACCAATAATTGGGGGATTGAAAAATATTGAATGTATTAACTCATATCTCTCCATCTCTTATGACAGGGTTTTATTCTTTTTTATTTAAGCCCTGGACCTCAGTATAACATTTATACTTAGGTTGAGATTCAAACTTCTATAGAACTCAATTCGTCCCATGATTAATTTGTGATCCTGGACCTAAACTTTGCTTTCTAGCTGATGGAGATGAATGTCTCTTATTAAGCTGCCAACTTCATCATTGGCTATTATATAAGCCTTCACTTAATGATTAATCATTCACAGCCTTTTCTGTAGTTCTCCTCCAGTGGCCCATTTCCACTGTCCTTTTAATTACTATTTGTATTTCTCAAATGATTGATATGTACCATTGCTAGTGCATGTTCTTCCAATGGCATAAAACCACATTTCACACTGATGAAAATGTTAACAAATACATTACTAACACATGCTAGGGATAAGCACTTGACCCACCAGTGATGGGGTCCTTATGACCAACCTGCATGTAGTGATTCAGCTGCAACATCCTCTCTCAGTGTCTTTTCTCAGCCCACTTCTGGAACCATCGCTGACTATTAGTTTCCGCAGGAAGCACAATGTGAGATGAAAATGAGCTGATGGTATATTTATATTACTAGCAAGTGCTCTAAAGATCAACTTCTCTGTGGAAAAAGAGAAAGCATGATTGGACAGAAAGAAAAAATAAATTGCAATGCACTTTAAATAAAATTTCAGCTGACTCAGATGGGATATGGAAAGCTAGATGATGCTTCAGGGATGTGTTGTGTGCTGCAAGAAGCCAAATCTCTGGACTTTCACAATGCATAAATGGGTGGGAAAGTGGAAAAATAACTTTTTTTTCTCCAGAAGGGCAATACATAAAGAGGGCTGGAAGCCAAGGCCTGTGATCCAGCTTCACTCCCAGCAGCTGGGAATAACCCCTTCATGCTGAAGAATCGGGATGCTGCATTATACATGCAGGACTCAAAGGGGCTTCAAATTTCTTAGGAACACAACTGAAATACAGAACAGCAAGGAAGATAAGCCTTTACATGTCTGAGAGATGGGCTTTAATAGGAATAAAAAGGCCCTAGCCGGTTTGGCACAGTGGATAGAGCATTGGCCTGTGGACCAAAGGGTCCTGGGTTCAATTCCAGTCAAGGGCACGTACCTTGATTGCAGGCTTCTCCCCAGTCTGGACTCTTGCAGGAGACAACTAGTCAATGTGTTTCTCTTGCTTTGATGTTTCTCTTTGTCTTTTCCTCTCTCTTCCACTCTCCCTAAAAATCAATAGAAAAATATCCTCCAGTGAGTAGTAACAACAACAACAAAAGTAATAAAAAACATATCAGTCATCTTTGCTTAAAAAACAACATAGAGGCTTCTGAAATAAAAATCAAAACAGTCTCCTAGTAATAATTTTCCCTGTCTTTACAGTTTTAGATTGTACATGGTATGTCTTAATATGGGGATCTAAATTTATTTTTCCCTTTACTCTTGAATAGTTATTTTATTTCAATATAAAGTAATTTGTATTTCTAAATTTAGGAAAGTTGCCTTACTTAATTTATTTAGTTTTCATTTCCTCATATTTTCTTTTTTTTTTTGTTTGTTTCCTGCAACTCATATTATGATGTTGGAGAATGCTAACGTTCATAGTGTTACTCTTACATTTCAAATAATCTTTACCTATATTTTATTCTAGTCCATTGGAAACTTCCTCAACTTATATCTTATATTTTAATTATCTTCTTTTTTATTCTTTCTTAAATTTAATTTTCAAAGATATACTCATTGTTATCTGATTGTTCTTTATTTCATTGCCCATCATTCTGTATCCTCTTTAGGACTCTAATAAAATTGCTATTTTGTTAAAGTTTTCCCTCAAAGTAAATGTGTGTGTTTTTTTCCCTCTAAATTATCTGTTTCTCTTTTATTTGCTTTGAAATATGTCTTTTATTAGAGACTTTGCTCAAATATCTTGGGATTTTTTTTTGTTATATCAGTAAGGATAACTATATTATACTGAAATAAAAAAGTGTCTCCACAATCTTGCCAATAAAGTAAAGTTTAAATTATGTCTCCTGCTATCTGTTCATCAAAGTTTGCTTTGGGGATCTGTTCTGTGTCACCATAATGTTCACTCCGTGACCCTGGCCGATGGAGTGACAGTAGTGGGTCATATCCAATACTATGACAGAAATAAGCTGTTGATGTTTCTGTCCAGAAATGAAAAAATAAAAAAAATCCACTTCTACTCACATTCTATTGACCAAAGCAATGGTTATGCCTCAATTCAATCAACAGGAAAATACAATCCCACCACGTACCAGGAGAGAAAAAACAAAACAGTTTATGAAAACATTAAACATCGCACCCTTACACCTTCATAGTTAACAATGAGAGACTAAAATGCTAATTGCACACTTTGAGAGCCTGGGGGGATTTACTTTTTTAATAGAGGACTCCAAATGTAATATTCTGGAGTTCTTTCCCTTTGGCAAGTCAGCTTTCACAGAAAGAAATTCTTTAATCTCTTGCCTTGGGAAATGTAGTTAGGGCATAAATCTATTTGCAGACATCCTGGTAATGAAGCTTGGGCACATTGCAGAGTTCTCATTTTCTTTGTGTGGATCCTGGTTTCATGATGACACCCACCCCCTTTTAGTGTATCTGTTTCAGGTGAGTCCAGAATATGTCAGAATCAATAACTCCATAGGGTTTCAAATTCAATTGTGTTAAGTCTACAACCAACAGAATCTATAACTTTTAATTTAATGCTTGGGGTTTTTCTGTTGAGGCAGGAAAGAGCATCTGTACTAGTAAATTCTCCCTTTAAAAACCTTAAGCAAGCTTACTTTTTCATCTTCTAGATTATCTAATAGTTTCCCTTTCTATGGAACCTTCTAGCACAGTGGTTCTCAACCTTCTGGCCCTTTAAATACAGTTCCTCATGTTGTGACCCAACCATAAAATTATTTTCGTTGCTACTTCATAACTGTAATGTTGCTACTGTTATGAATTGTAATGTAAATATCTGATATGCAGGATGGTCTTAGGCGACCCCTGTGAAAGGGTCATTTGACCCCCAAAGGGGTCGCGACCCACAGGTTGAGAACCGCTGCTAGTATTTCTGTTTTCAGCACTTTTTCTTCCCCTTCTTATTTACATATGATTCCATATTTTGATGCCTAATTTATGTATTAGTTTGTTCGGACTGCTGAAACAAAGCACCATAGACAGGGTGGCTTATATAACAGAAATGTATTTCACACAGTCTGGTAGCTGGGAAGTTCAAGATGATGGACATCAAAGTGCCATTTCATTCAGTTCTTAATGAAAACTCTCCGGCTTGCAGATGGCCAACTTCTTGCTATGTCCTCACATGGTGGAGAGACAGTAAGCTCTTTGGTGTCTCTTCTTATAAGAGCACTAATCCCATCATGAGATCCCATCCTTATAACCTCACCTAGCCTAATTAGTTCCTTAAAGCCCCATCTCCAAATACCTTCGCCTTGGGAGTTAGGACTTCAACATAGTTATTTTTAGGGAAAACAACCATTTATTCCATAACACATATCAACTTCATTAGGCCACAGGCTGCCCAGATATTGGATCAAACTTTATGTCTGGGTGTGTATGCAGAGTGTTTCTAGAAGAAATTAGCATTTTAAGTAGTAGATATGGGTGGCTCTTATCCAATCAGTTGAAGACCTAAATAGAAATAGTCTGACTCTCTAATAAGAGGAACCTCCTCCTGTCCAGATGCGTGACCTGGACGTTGATCTTTCTGGCCTTTTGATGTGAACTGAAACATGAGCTCTTCTTGGATCTGGAACCTGCTGATGTTTAGACCAGAATTAAACCACCAGTTCTCCCTCGTCTCCAGCTTGCAGACTGCACATCTTGGGACTTCTCAGCCTCCATAACACATAACCCAATTCCTTATAATAAATCTGGTTCTATATCCAATTGGTTCTTTAAAGAAACTGACTAATATACAGATAAAATTATGTAGTGCTTTGACTTATCCACTTAGATTTGGGAGGAAATTCCATATTTGGGATTGTTTATTTTGGACCAAACATACGAGGTAGAATAAAATGACACTATGTCAGTTTGTTGGAAGATGATTACATGAACTTGTGAGAGAGAGCAGTCATGGCAAATGAAGACATTTAATGCATTTAATGCATTCATTAGAACATTAATATAATTTTATTGCCTAAAATAATCAAATTCTACATCTTAAAATATATATTTCCTATGGGCATACACTCCTGATAGGCTTTAAAATGCTGAATATACAGTAATACAAAATGTTAAAATGTGCTGAGAGTAGTGTAGATGGTAAATCTAGAAATCTTCAGTAAGGACACAGCTTTAATTTTTGATACACATACTGTTGGAATAATTTTTAAAACCTGATTTCAGTTGAAGCTGTAATGCAGTTTCTTGGACCATTCAAACTGATGGAGTCAAGATAATCAATTTGTATAGAGAGTTATTTTAGGGAGCGACTGAACTTAAAGAATACTCACGAAATAGCATGAAAAATATACTATGCATTTAAGTCAATTTGTCAATCACCAGCTTAACATGAACATGTAATTATTATCTATAATTTTTAAAAAATTTGTAATGTTTCTAAATATAGAGGTATAATCAAAATATTGTATTTGGCATTGTGAGTTGTGTTTCTAAGCAATAATAAAAATTTAAATACATAGGCAATAAATAATTCAGTGTGAATATTCCTGGTGTGTTGAAAGCTTAATGAGTGTACAGGTTATATAGCAACTTTCTCATAGCTGTAAAATCACCTTTCTGTACTGTTTTGGGATACTATGCCTGGGACTCACCATATCACATTTCTCCTCTGTCAACTGACTCAACCAAAGGTTCTTCTAAAAGGGGATGATACTAGGACCTAGAAGGCTCTTTGCTCCCTGTTTCTTTCAGCATTACCAAACTAATGTTCTTTACCTTGAGAATGGCTGCTATTTTGAGTAGTAGTTGTCAATGTAAGAAATGTCTAAAGCTATAAGAATTTTTGTGAGTTTACTTAAGCCAAAGTGACAACAAGTGCTAGGAAGCAAAATCTCAATGGATTGAGAAAATGCTTCAGAGAATGGCAGTTTTGCACTGTATTTTATGCATTGCAATAAAAGGAGGAGGCGGAAAGTGGGTTACATGAAATTCATTGGTGATATATTAGGGGGGTGGAAGAAAGCAAAGCAGGGAAATCTCTGGGATTGGATGAAGAGTAAAATGAAGAGATAAATACTTCTTTTACATAGATGGGTATATGATAGTTAATGATTAACATTTATAGCACATAGAGATGGTATGTAGGGGAACAAAATAACAATGAGAGGTTCTGTGGTTTTGGGGACTTGTGGGAGACTGTGCCCTGAGGGGTCTGGTAAGGGAATTACTCAGGTGCATGGGGAGATGCTCAACCAAATGAGCTACCCCAGCCAGGGCAGATACCGTGTATTTATTTTTTATCCTCACCGGAGGACATTTTTCCATTGATTTGCAGAGAGTGGAAGGGAGGGGAAGAGACAGAGAGAAACATTGATGTGAGAGAGACACATCTATTGGTTGCCTTCCACACGTGCCCAGACAGGTGCCACGCCTGCAACCAAGGTACGTGCCCTTGACTGGAATTGAACCTGAGACCCTTCAGTCTGCATGCTGACACTCTATCCACTGAGCCAAACCAGCCAGGGCCAGCTTCAGATACCTTTCAAATGATATATTATACTATAATATAAGATGGCTAGACCAACAGCAAGATCTGTATAAATACGGGAAAAAAATCCTTCATTTCTGAATTTTGTTGTGGCTATGGCTGTGGTTAGTTTGAGAAAGTGTGACTATAAGATATTTGAGGATATTGAAGTAAAAAGATATTGGAGATACATTATCTATGGAGATTGAAAGAATCCCAAGTGTCAAAAGTGACTTTATTACTAGCCTGATAGTGGAATTGCAGTACTTCTCACAGAAATGGGATATTAGGTTGAATAGCGATTTCTGGAAGACAGGAGATGGGACTGTGTTGAGTTAGCAGTAATAATACTCTCTAAGAGGAGATATCATGTAGGTGGGTAGAAATATATTCCTCTTTGGTCATAGGAGAGAAATAGACATGTAAGAATATCACACTAGAAGCTGAAAGTGTAAAGCAAGTGCAGTAAAAAATGAAAATCACTTTGAAAGGAATCATTTTCTAGGAAAATCTAAGAATATATTTTCCCTAGAGTTGAAAATTTAGAGAAATCTAACATTTATTAACATGAAAAATGTGTAAAAAACACAGAAAAGCAATGGTGTGACATTGTTTATAAATATAAAATCCCTTTCTGTCTTACTGAGGTCTCTTAGCTTATGTGATTATATATTGGTTTTATATTTCTCAGGTTACTAATTTTAACTGTGTTTTGTAGAATCTCAGTCTCTCTCTCTCTCTCTCTCTCATTTTTATTTATTTTTTTGTCCACTCATTCTCTTGGCAGGTTCAATAGCATCATAGTAACTTCTGTTTATGAAATGTACTCTCCGGTACTCTCTGGACGGAGTTAATTTGTGGACAAGGTGTCTAAAGGGCATTGAAGGGTATGGCCTGTGCTTTCACGCCTCACACTCCAGGACTTTATCAAGCACAAGACAGGGTGTTTTTCCTAAAGGGGATTTCCTCCCCCCGCCCCCCCGCCCCCCCCCCACCCTGTTCACTGGTTTAAGCATTTCCAGTGTGAAGGGGCAGGAAGGTAGGATAAGGGAGGCAAAGATTTTCTTATGTAAGGTAGCCACTGCCAGGGGAGGGGAGTCCTGGCCTCATGGGATTTATTCTGTCTGCTGCTGGTTGCTGAGGCTGTTCAGGTTTTCTCAACAGCGTGGGTGTGTGGGTTTGGGAGGTCATGTTCACCTTGTCCTAGCTGCTTCTCTCACTGTCAGCACACAATACAGGGTGTCTTCAACTCACCATCAGTACATAACTCCCCTCCTGGTGGGCTTGGTGCATCTTTGTCAAAAGTCTCTTGAGTGGTGCTCCCTGTCTACTTTCTTATCTAGATGCTTGGCTCCTTCACATGTGGACACTGGCATAGCTGAGCCTTTCTATGCCCTCAAATAACCACAGAGTGGTTTGGAAGTGTGGGAACATGGGTTAGTCACTCTTTTCTCCTCAGGTTCTTATGCCCCATAACGTAAGTGTCTCCTTAAATCTACAGACAAGTAATCAGGCGCCAGCTCTTTGATATTCACACAACTTCCAGGGACCACATGCTTTTCCTCCATCAGTGTCTTCACTGGGGAGGGTCTATAGCTTCTGAGAAAAGGTACCATAAGTGGGGCCATTTTAAACTAGAGCTGGGGCTGCCATTCCAGAGGAAATTCTTGCCTGTCTCACTCCTCAAACTTTGGAATGCCTGAATTGCACAAAATGAACCTTTGGACTTATCCAAACCAACATTTCATTCCAAATAACTGTTTGCAAATCTAACAGGAAAGTACATATCTTGACCAGAATAGCTTTGCTTATTAGCATCAAGAGAGATTTTTCTAGTCATATATTTCCTTTAATTTCTCCTTAAAAACAAACAAACCCAACCTTGCCTTTACCCCGTGATCAGAGCACTATTTGGGTTTCTGCCTGAATCTCTGCTTCCCAGATAGCTATTCTTTGATCTCAAATAAACGCTTGATGCCTCCCAGGTTGACTTTTTAGTTTGAGGTTAATGGTTCTGAAACCCCGGAAGGCTTGGGCCAGGGAGCAATGTGCTAGGCTCTGCTTCACACGAGAATGGCTGCCCCTGTCTAACGGTTCTCTTTAACAGCCAGTTCTTATTGTTTAATAGGAACACATCACATCCCTTTCACCATTAAGTACAAATGGTTAAACATTTTAAATGAAGAAAGTGACTGGGAAATATATTATGTCCTCTCCTCCTGCTGTGATAAATATGTCTTCACAAAGACAAAATAAGACATCGTGTGGAAAGCAACAGACTACACCACAAGCTCCCTCAGTCTCCTTTCCAACCACTTAGAAAAACCCTGGGATAAACACTCCTTGTCTCTCACCCCGGGTGTGTGTGTGTGGGGGGGGGGGGGGGGGCTCTTTCTATTTCTAACCTTCCTTTATCCCAGCGTTCAGGGACATCAGTGCTCAGAGGCAGAAATCACTGTGTTGGTTTCTCCTCGCCTCAAGTCACAGGCCAGACAACATCTGACTACTAGATGCCCTGTGGGAACCCTTTCTTGGTTTTTATAGGAATTTGAAACTGTAAGGTTGAGTTTGGATTTAGAGTTCTCCTGCAGCTAGGAATTAGAACATGGCAGAGGATAGAGAGCCATGTCTGGGCCATGCAATGGCCCACCATCCTTTTTAAAAAAAAAACATTTTTAAAAATTATTTTTATTGATTTCAGAGAGGAATGGAGAGGGAGAGAGAGATAGAAACATTGATAATGAGAGAGAATCATTGATCTGCTGCCTCCTACGTACCCCACACTGGGGATTGAGCCCACAACCTGGGAATGTGCCCAGACCAGGAATCAAACTGTGACCTCCTGGTTCATAGGTCAATGCTCAACCACTGAGTCATGCCAGCTGGGCCTACCTCCTTTTTTAAACCCAGGCTACTTCCAGCAGTTGGAATTTTCTCATGAGTATAAGAAAATGCCTGCACATGCACAAATGCTCCCAAATAGATAAGCTTTGGACACGCAACGTGTTTAGGATTGTGCAACCTTCTCTGTGATCTGCCCTCAGAAGATAAGATCCCAGGAACTGACCTGTTCATGCTGTTGTATGGATCTGGAGACTTTGTGCTGAAGAGTATATAGTTCCAGCTCCTTAAAATATGGTCAAAAAAGGGTCATTTGGGTGAAAAATATTTTTAAAAATCCCCTCCCAATTCAGAAAACATGGCCACAAAGGTAGAAGTGGAAGACAAGTTTAAGTGTTGAATGGACATTAAACTGAGATGTGATACACAAGACAATCCGCTGATGGATTGCAGAGACATATTCTCAAAATAAACCATAACCAGCTCCCAAATAAGATGACTTGACACCATTTGTCACATATAGTTTATCTTCAATTCACTTGGTAGTTAGCTAATTGGCTCTTGCCAAAGGAGAAACCCATTTTTCATAGCTTTATGATAGGAAGGAGTTTTGTTACCGTAGTTACTGTAGTTAGTTACACATTAGAAGGAAGAAAGCAAGGGAAGGCAGACATTGGTAAGCTGGGAGCAGAGGTCCTTTTGCTTCATCAGGAAGCTGCTGCTTCACACTCCCCCCAGGGAATCACCAGTCCATTTCTAGCAGATCACTGGGAAGGGATCCAAGAAAGAAGGAGGTGAGCACATGCTCAATAGAAGTGAAAATGCTGCAGCGGAGGTGCTTGGCCATAGAGGCCTGTCAGTCAAACCTGGGAAAAAGATCATTGACTACCAGAGGGTCAATGCAGTCCAGAGAAAGCTTGGGCAGATAACTGGTTATTTTGAAAAGCTCCTAGATAAAACCCCAGGGAAACAAAGATCTCTCTCTCTCTCTCTCTCTCTCTCTCTCTCTCTCTCTCTCTCTCTCTCTCTCCTCTCTCCCTCTCTCTGCCTTGCCCATCCTGTAACAGACTTGCCCATTAGTTTGCCTGCTCTCCCACCCAGGAACACCCACCATGCTGGTCTAGCAGCTACCACACCCACAGTAGGCCACAGGTGCCCCAAAAGACTAGGCTTTAATATGAAATAGAAACTTTGGACACTGACTGGGTTCTCTGATGGGAGAAGTCTTCTCTTTGGCACTGTGGTCCACCAGGTGACTGACCCCAAGGCTTAAAGACCAGAAACAAAAATACTTAAACTCTATCCTTTGGAGATGTGAGGGGAGTGGTGACTGTTGATTCTATTGCTTGGTTCCCTGATCCATTCAATCTTGCTATGGAGAAATGAGGCCATCAATTGAACACTAGCTTAGAGCATATTTTATAAATTCTAGGGCTCACACTCATAGCAATATGCCCTAGTACTGCTACTAAACTTTCTACAGGCCCCTGGTAGATTGAATAGATTGAATTCTTTCAGCACATATTTAATATTCTCTCCAATGTTTTCTCTAATCTCTCCCTCCTCCCAGGCTCAATGTACTTTTCCACCCGTCTTACTTTAGGCTTAACTCAGTGACTTGCGTTAATGTGTAGAATAGAGCAGAGTGTGCCAATTTTGAGCAGAACAGAGGCTTTAAAAGGTATTGTGTGTTCTCTCTCAGTTCCTTATATTCCTGCCACGAGAAGACCGTGCACAAAGTAACTTCTATTTCTCCATCCCAGGTTTTTATATGAGAAACATGGGGAGAAGTTCAATACAAGAGCCCAGCTAAGCCCAAAAATCCCAACAAAGATTTGCAGATACACAGGTAATCAGATGCTGATGAAAAAAATAATGTTTTGTTTGTTTGTTTAGGCCACTGGGGATTTGTAGTCATTTATTGTTTTAATTGCATTGCATTTCCAATTCCATTTAAAAAGGCAGCTGCCTCTGTGTGACGGGGCATATGATATTACTGGCCACACAGTCACTGCGCCACAACCTTCCTTTTAAAAAAACTGTCAAATGTTATTTTGAGAGAAATGCCAGGGTACTCCACAAATGTTGGAGTTAACAAAAGCACTGCATGGTGGAGAGGGAAATGCACATGAGACTTAGTTATCTGCTCTTTAAAGAGAACACTGCCTGCTCCATGATGGAGAGGGACAGGGCACCAGGTTGCTGAATGATTCCCTTAGGATAGGGTTTGGCAAACCACAACTCTTGGGTCCAATCTCTGTTCTATGAATTACAGCTACACCCATTTGTTTACTAATTTCCTCTCTTCAGGTTATGATGGCAAGCAGAGTTCAGTAGCTACAACAGAGACAATATGGCCCACAAAGCCTAAGATATTTACTAACTGGCTGTTTACAGAAAAAAGTTTCAGATTCCCACCCTAGCAAGTATCTGCAATGTTAATATCTACAGCTTAGGTTTGCTTTCTGCTGTTGGGAGGTCGATCACTCAGCACTTGGCTGAAGGCTGGTCAATTTCAATGAGGAAAGGGACAATTTGGGTGGATCTATAGCCTCCATCTCCTTCCAGCCAAGCCATATTGGGTATGAGCCCTTTGGGATAGCACTAGATTAGTTAAGGAAAGATGCTTACTAACATCTACAGCAAGTATATAAAACTCATGGCCTGAGGGCCACATGCCTCGTTTATTTGGCCCATGTTAGCCTTTGAGTTTGAAATGCTTGATCTACAGAATAAACTTACTCTCTCCCATGCACCTCCTGGTCAATTTTTCCAATGATATTCTTTTGAATTCCTGATCTATTGGCCAACCTTTCAGCTATCACTGAATCAGTATATAGCTACAAATCAAGCCACCTCTTCTTCTAATAATAATATGCATTTTTATTGATTTTTTTTTAGAGAGAGAGAGACATGGGGAGAGAGAGGGAGAAAGAGGGTTTTGGGTTCCAACCCCTGTGGTAGGAACCCAAAACCCAGGCATGTGCCCTAACCAGGAATCTAACTCTCAACCTTGTAGTGTACTGAGCCACCTGGTGAGGGCCAGGTCATATCTTCTAAGTGCACATTTAGCTGTATTACCCAAAGTTGTGATCACTGGGAACATTTTCTACCAGCACTCTCTTTCTGGGTCAACCCCGATTTAGGATGGAGAGCAGCAGTAGCACATTCCTAGCTAATGTTTTTTTACCATGAAAATACATGCAGGAAGTAATAACCAGGTGATGATGGTATAGTAGGGCAGGCAGTGCTTCTGGGGAGATTTCCTGTCTGCTCTCAGAGAATTAAGTCCCCTGGCATGTGTGAATGAGTATGTAGCTTCCTGGTGAAGCAAACAAGCTCATGCTCCCCAGCCCATTAGGTTCAACAATGTCTGATTCCCCTTGCTTCCTTCCTTCATCAGTATCTATGCCAACAGGCCTGCCCCTGCAATCAGGTACTAGCAGACCTGATTTTATTCTTTGTTAGGGCAGGCCCATGTGGGTTGCAATGTTGCTACAGTTGTCCTGTTATATGGCCTTATTGGGCCTCACCTGAGTACCTGAGGTATTCGGTTAAATCCCTCACTCCACTGGGCTAGAAATGTAATAGCATCAGGTATGTTCTATCTCTGTTTTCACTATAAAGGTTTCACTGTCCTAGCGGGTGATTTCTTCTGGGCTTCACAGTCTTATCTTGTGCATGCTGAGCCCAGCCCTCAGCCAAGTAGCTGAGGTGATGTCACACAGACTTCTGGAATGCTGAAACTCCTCGGTCCTTCCTATCAGCTCCCTGTGCAGTCCTATCATTTAAGTTACCCTGCCTTGCAAATTACAGCTCCTTGAATAGGCAGTGCCGGGCATCTCTGCCTGATCAACCAAGTGAGACTCTGGCATTGATAGACCCCTCCAAATACCAGGCTACTAGGGGCTATTTCCTGGTGTTTTCCTGCTGTCCCTGTGCTATTGAAAGCCTGTGCCCCAGAGGACCATAACAGTCCCCTCAGCTTGACTACATTTTAGACAGGTTTCTTTCTGACTCCAGGGTCCTGTGCTTTCTTTTCTTAGAGCATAAGCTTTAGAATCTTAAATTTGTTATCCTACATCTTTCATCCGCTCCTTTGAAATGTAAATCCTTTTTGAAAGCCTCTTGCCAGTTTTATAAGCCAGGAATGCCTTTCTCCAGGACCTGGGAGCCTTTTCTTTCAAATGCAAGCATCAAGGAAGATAGTGTCCCATCTCTCTGTCTCTGTCGGAGGAGAGAAGCCATGTTTCTGGGGGGTATGGCAGGCACCTTGCTCTTAGTTGTAAAGGTAGACAGAGTTTGTCTTTCCTTTGGGTAAAGTTGGTTGGCAAAAACAAATGACCTAAGATCGCCCCCTCACCTTCAGTTCTTAATAACTCTATGGCCATTTGTCAGTAGAGTTGAGCTCAGACTGTGTTCTGTTGTCTCTCTCCTATTGCAATAGCCTTGAATAATAAAATTTTCCTCTTCTGTTTCACTCTGCCCAGTGTAATCTTTACCTTGGCACTTGAAAACCTTTGTCCCATGTGTTTTTCATGTTTCAGTTGTTTTCTGTGGTAAGAGTTATTCTATCATGCTTGAAGCAAAAATCTAGGGAGAATCTCAGAGGAATTTTGCTCTCAAAGAGGCCATAACATTTTGATTGATAGATGAAAGACATAAGTTCAAAGAAGGTGTTTTTCTTTTAAGCTGGGTATGTAGGTATTACAACATCTGTGAATGGTTATGGAAATGATACATTAAAGAAGAGAAAATCAGTCCTCAAGAGAAAGATAACTGTGGCCTCTAAGGCTTCAAGCATAGAAGTGCTGGGTTCCATACACAATGAGAAGTCAGGGTCTTAGAGAACACACGTGTCAGTTCCACCAAGCGCCATATATTGATACAGATGCAGGTATGTCAGTGGATTTGGTGGTGGAAAGCTGATGAGGTCCCTTCAAATAGATTTATATTTCCTCAGTCAATAGGAAGAAAGGTCTCTCTCATCCAGGGATCAAGGGTGAGGCTGTTGGAGAGCTGATGAGTTTGCAGGCACCAGAGGCATTGAGAGTTGGGCTTAATCAGGCATAGATTTTCACTAGGTAAGGTTAATCTAGGAACACAAGGACACATTAGTAAAGGTATACTCAGAGAAGACACAAGGAAGTCAAATGACAGCAGAATATATGAAGGGTAGCAGTGATATAGTCTAATTGTATGTAAATCATAAGGAGGGTAGGGGATACATCATTTTGTGAGATAAGGAAAGAAATAATTTTCTGGTGAAAGGAAGGTGGTGATATAACAGTCCTACCTCCAGACCCTGCATTATGTATGTCACAAGAGGAAAAATGAGAGAAAATACAAGAAAACAATGAAGAGTATAGCCTCATGGGCATACTATGTGCTTGAGTTTGTAGCTTGGCCTCATCACACAGTGTGACAGTGTCGGTGTTACATAAGCTGTGGCTCAGATTTCTCATATGTTAGTTGGAAATAATACTTATACCTATCACATAAACTGTTGGTGAACAGTAAGTTCCCTGATACATGCAAAGTGCTTACTTAGTACACTGTGTAGTATATACTACACATTCATTAATTGAGAAAGAAATGAGAAAGCTAGATGGGACATGACCAACTGGCCATCTGTACAAGAGATACAGGGAGATTCAGAGAGGGGTTTGACCTTACAGAAGGTTGTTCTAAACTGTAAGCAACAGGATCCAGAATGTATCTTGAAAGACTTATGGAGAAGGAGCTGAGGAGCAATTGAATCTTATCCAATGAGATGTGGGCGTATGAATTTGGCTGAAGGCGAATGACCTGAGAAGCTAGGACTTCTCAGGCACGGGAATAGGTGTGATTGCACCTCTGTGTCAGGGGCTGGCAAACGTTTTCTGTAAATAGACAGATAAAAATATTTTAGGGCCACAGTCTCATTCACAACTTCTTAATTATCCTATTGGATCCCAAAGTAGCCACAGACAATGTCAATCAATTTCTGTGGCTATGCTTCAATAAAAAGATTTGCAGATGCAGGCAGAGGGTCAGATCCAGCCTGTGGGCCACACATTGTGATATTGGTTTGCTAGGGCTGCTGTGTAGCAAAGTTCCACAACCTAGAGAGTTTGAGTAACAGAAGTCTTTCTCCCAGTTGTGGACCTAGAAGTCTGAGGTCAAGGTGTAGGTAGGTTCGGTTTCTCCCCAGGGCTGTGAGGGAAGGATCTGTTGTCTACCGGCCTCACTTCTTGGCTTGTAGATGCTGTCTGCTCCTTGTGTCCCTCTCCATAGTGTTCTTCCGGTGTGCATTTCTGCCTGCAAATGCCCCCTTTATATAAGAACACCCCTCATATCGAATAGGTAGGGTCTGTCCTACTGGCCTCATTTTAACTTGAAAAGTAAATGATTAGCGAATGTATAAAGACCCTGTCTCCAAATAAAGTCACATTCTGAGATACTTGACATTAGGACTTGAACATATGAATTGGGCAGGGGAGGGGGGGGGCGCACAATCCAATCCACAATAATTGCTGACTCTTGCTCTAAGATGAAGATCTTTATTCAATGCTAACCTTCACCTTCTCCTTGTGAGTTGTCTCTCTTGGGCCATGTGAGCAACAATTATTGGTTATTTCTACATAACATCACTTTTTTTTAAAAAAAAGACTTGAAACAGAAAGTTGATCTCTGCGTACTGATATCCCAGCTTTGATGCAAATGCAGCTCTGCCTTTTGCTTTTATTCTGACAGGTGCTACTGGGAAACCATGCCTCCACTCCAAGAAGTGGTTAGCTCTAAATATCAAAGCCACTGACGGACGGCATCTAGAGACTCAGGCCTGCAACACTTCATCGCTTTGGCGACAGCTGTCTAAAGAACACCCACAGAGCACCCCAAGCTTCTGGGTGGAAAACTCCCCGGTTACTTCTGCAGGCAGCCGCTTGCTGCCATCCCCGCGGTGTGATGCAAGGGCAGCCCACAGAGCTCCACTGATCCTCTACCACCTCCCACTCTCTTCCTCCTCCCAAGATGCAACCCCACCCACCTCCTCACTGAAACCCCAGCAAGAAGGACAGAATCTCTTTGGTGGTAGGAGAGTGATGGACATTAAAAATGGAATATAAAGCGAGGTATGAAGGTGCATGAAGGTATTTTCATGAGACATTGTTTAGCAAGAAATGTCAAATTCACAAAACACATACACACAAATGTGTGTCTGTCTATGCATAATTACATTCATATATATACACACACACATATATACACATAAATTACATTTCTTAATAAAATGTATCATAGGCATAGTTTGAACACATTTGTAGAAACATGGTGTGTGTGTGTGTGTGTGTGTGTGTGTGTGCAGCAGGAAACACACTAGCTGCTTTGTGGTTGCAGGTGAACATGAGGATGAGGAGGGTGAAGTCATTTAGGGGAGAAGGTGAAGCGAAAGAGAGAAATACAGACCCCAAACTGAAAGAGCTAAATTAGACTGCAATGAAAGCGTGTATTTTTATCATATTTATGCACAGATTTAAATTATGCAATTGTATGGGAATACATATATATAGTTATGAGTGTGTGTGTGTGTGTGTGTGTGTGTGTGCGTGTGCATTTTAAAGCTTTAAGAGGTGGTGAGGGAATGAGGAGGCCTGGAAACTAAAGGAGCAGCTTTGCCTACTTCACAGTTTGCACTGGGCATGTGCGTACTTTGGAGAGTTCCTGGAAGCTTGCAAGAGGCAAAAATAGTTTTTCTACTTAACATTAAACTTGCAGCCAAACTTCTACACAGTGTATTATAAGATTTAAGAGTTACGGTTATTTTCTTATATCACTGAACAACTGCTATATCCTGGTGCCCTAAACTAGAATTATTAGGATACACATACAAATGTTTGCAAACTTGCTACAATTGTATGCAGTAAGACCCAGCCTTCACTTAGCTCTTACTATGTGCCAGCACTTTTAAAATCATTTTAATGCATATTTACTGTTTTTCTCCTTCTAGGGAACCTATGAGGTAAATACTGTTTTTTAACCACATTTCAGACTACAAACAAGACACTGCATTTGTTTTCAATGCAGTGCAATGACCTTAGCAGCTTAAAATAAATACACATTATTTATCTCCCATTTTCTGAGGCCCAGAGACTAGCAGGGTTTGGCTGGCTCCACGGCTCAGAGACTCACATGCCTGAAATCAAGGTGTCGCCACCCTGTGGAGCTTGCTCAGGGGCTGACAGAGTTCTGTGGCGTGTGGTTGCAGGGCTGAGGCCCTGGGGTTTTAGAGATCATGCCTCTCCACAGACACAGGTTAGAACTAACTGTGCATGTCCTCCACCAGGCCCAAAGGAAATGTCTGCTGCTGCTGCTCTGATTTGGGTTTTTCTTTCTTTCTTTTTATAATTCATTAATTCTTATTTCTACTGCTGCTCTGTCAGACTTCTTATTCTGACTTTTTGTAAAAAGGCTCGCCTTAGCCAGTTTGCTCAGTGGATAGAGCCTTGGCCTGTGGACCAAAGGGTCCTGGGTTAGGTTGCAGGCTCCTTCCCAGCCTGGGTCTTGGTTGTGCAGGAAGCAACCAATCGATGTGTTTCTTTCACATTGATATTCCTCTCTGTCTTTCCCTCTCTCTTCCACTCTCCCTAAAAATCAATGGAAATATATCCTCCGGTGAGGACTAAAAAAAAAGTATTAAAAAAATAGGTTTACCTCCTTAGGTAAGGATGACCCATGTTTTGATTAATTTAAAGACAATTGATTAGTGACCTAATCATGAGAATACGATCCCATGATATTGAAGAGTCGTGAAGGAGATTTTAGAGAACGCACATATCAGGAGCAGAAATCTTCTTGAGGTCCAACTTAGATCCCTGAATACCACAAAATCTAAGACAAAGAAAGGAGGTTTAATTTGCCCCACATCACAGAGTTAATAAGAAATCAGAATTGGGCATCTATATTTAAATTCCATGTTGGTAACCACTATGCTCTACTAAAAGGTGAAGGAGGAGAGTGTCAGCTCACACTTTGTAGATATTATAAGAACTGTGAAGGGTGGAAGTCTTATCCTACTTGCAAGTTAACTAGTTAGCCTTCTACAGTTTATTGGGAGCTGGAAGAAGACACAAGAATCTTGAGTCAGAACCAAAGTACAATCTATTACTCAAAGAAAAAATAGTAGCCACAGTATCAGCATTGCACTGGTTGTGTGAGCCTCAGTTCTTATGGAGTGACACAAAGAGGGCCATGTGGTATGTATATATCCACTGGGTTGTGTTAAAAGGAAAGAAACTCTGGTTTAGGGAACCAGATGTCTTACACCAGACATAAGCCTGTCTGACGTTTGCCCCAAGGGGTAGTATTATCTTTATTATACTAGACAGTAAGAAAACCTTCCTTTTTTCTATAGAAAACTACTATATTACCCAGTCCAGTTTTCTAAACAGCCAACCTTGAAAAGATAGTCTTCAACACAGTCAGATAAAGTTTTATTTGTGCAATGGAAACATGAGAAATCCATGAAAAGGCATTGCCCAACACTACCTACCTCTTGTTTCTACACCATCTTTGTTTCTATTGAATTTTCCCACAATTACTTTAGTCTCTCTGATTAATCTTAATAACAGAGTTGTGGAAAAATTCATTCACATTGTCTCATAAATTATGTAATTAAATGTATCACAGTAACATTGCAAAGAGTAAAAAGGAAGCCAATGCACAATATTGACCGCAAACATGTCCTCCAAAGAAGTGCATTCAACCAACTGAATAAATATCACAAACCATGAGGGTGTACCTTAATAAACCAGGTGACTTTCTCCTTAAGGTTTTATATTGATTTTTCACTTGGCCCAACCTATTAAGCAGGATGTATTAGTAATTATATAGACTCTACCCTGCCCAGCAATCAGGATATCTAACAAAATCCCATCATCTATAACAACACTGGTCAGTGAGTTGAAGACGACCTGCACACCTTCTAGGGACAAGGTAGTGCTTCACATTTTCTAGGGACAAGGTAGTGTCTTACATCTTCCAGGGACAAGGATGTGTCTTTGATCTTTTGAGCTAGTCAAGAAAAAAAATTCATTCAATCTGTTCTGATTGTCTGACTCCCTCTCAGGGAAGACTTTCCACAGCATGCCCATAAATAGAGTCAGTTATCCCTCTGGAAGCTCCCCTGAGTAAGTGAAAGTAGTCTGCTTTTGAATAAATTTATGTATTTTTCTTGAGGGCTACATGATCTACTGGTAGTATTTTCTTTAAAATGTGTAGGTCTTTTATATTTACCCTTAAGGTGCAAGTCACAGTGTTTTTAGAAGGGAGGCAAGTTAATACCTGCCTACTACACAAGAAGTATAGTCCCAGGAATATAGACTCTGGCAAAAAAAAAAAAAAAAAAGGAGAAAATAAGATGGCGGCTGGCAGGACAGAGGTGAGGGATAGGGAGTGAGTGAGTGAGTGGATGAAAGGAGAGTGTGTGGATGTGTGTGATGTGTGTGTGAGTGATGGAGGGACAGTTAAATCCGGCAGGAGCAGCAGAGGCTGGCAGACCAGGCTCTCTGGAACAGGGAGAGACAACCACCATTGCGGGCACTCCCCCGTCTGCCAGACTCAGCACCACGGAGCCCACGCCATCTTAAAGGGGAGAGTGGCCTCTTCTAGGAACTCATCAGCACCACCACCCAGACAGGCCTGGAAAATTGCCCGCGACCCAGCAGCCACTCCAGCCAAAATCCTGCTTCTCCACACGCACACTCGCAGACCCTGGGATCTCCACCTCCGAAGGTGCAGGGCGCCCGCAGCAGTAAGTGCAGCCTCCCCCTCCCCAGCGGCAGACCTCTGCATTGGCGAGTCTCCCCTGCGCAGGTCTCCGAGGCACAGCTCTTCATAGACTTCTCTTAGGAGTCCCTATGAGCCCCAGCTGGGTGTGATTTTGTACAGACACAGGCGCACTGCCCCCCAGTAGAAATTCTGAATTCCCTCTGCCTGATTAACACCCCACACACACCCAGCTGTGCAATGTAAGCGCCAAGGCCCTTCAGCGCCAGGGTCCATCAGAGTGCATCAGAGCTCAGCGCTGCCACAGTTGCTCACTCCCCCTGAGCCCATCTATCCACAGGGCACTTTGGGAAGCCACAGTGAGCCTCCACTGGGTCCGATCTTGGACAAATAGGGACGCACTCCCCTGGGCAGTAGAAATTCTGAATTCACCCACCCTGGATACCTACCCAAAGACGCCTTGATTAAGCATGCCAGGGCCCTTCAGAGTGCTTCAGTGTGCCTGCCCTAGCAACCTCACTGTGGGTGCTCCTGTGTGCCACCACCAGGAACATGTGCCTCTCCACCACAGGTGCATCAGCAAAAACTGAGTTTCCCCACCCCACAGCTGCAGAACTCTGGGCACTACAGTTGCATGCTTTTCCAGCATGCTGGTCTCCCTAGACCACTGCTCCACAGGCAGCCCTGGGGCCCCGCTGTGAGCCCTGCTGGACATGCACTTAAACAGGGGTGCACTGTTGAGCTGTCGAAACGCTGAATTCCCTCTTCTGGGATACCTGCCCACAGACACTGCAATCTAGTGGCTTCAGTGCCAGGGCCCTTCAGAGTGTGTCAGTACTCCCTGCTGGCAAACACACTACAGGTGCCCCTGTGAACTGCCGCTGGGATCGCGTGTATCCAACCATGGAAGCAGCAGCAAAAGCTGAGTCTGCCCACCCCACAACTAAAAAACTCTGGACACCACAGTCACGCCTTGCCAGAACGCAGGCCTCCTGAGCCCCACCACCCCAACAGACGGTTCCTGGGTGCCACTATGAGTCCCCGCTGGGCACGAGTGATTTCAACCAAGGGCACAAGACAGCAAAAATTGGGACACCCCCTCCACGGCTGCTGACTTCTAGACACCTCAGTTGCGCCTTTCCAGTTCGCAGGCCTACATCAAGAGAACCCAAATAGCTCAAGTAGGGAGCTATACTAGACTACCAAGCCCAGGAGACCTGAGAGGTCACACCAATAGCACCATACCCAAAAGAAACTGGGTAGCAAAGCAATCAGAGCTACAATTAAAACATTACAGCAAAACATGGGAAGAAAAAAAGCAATCCACAAAGGAAAGAAAAAGAAGAATCACCAGAAAGGGAGTTAAATGAAGTTGAGGCTACTAACTTACCAGAGAAAGAATTCAGAGTAATGGTTATAAGGATGCTCAAATGGCTGGGTGACAAATACACACAACTCACTGAGAATTATAAGGAGCTGAATGAGAATGTCACCAACATGAAAAGGAACCAAGAGGAAATGAAGAACGACAGAGCTGCAATAAGAACACAATGGAAGGCTTAAACAGCAGAGTAGAAGAGGCTGAGGACCGCATCAGTGAATTAGAAGACAAGGTAGGAAAAAAACACACAAAAACAGGAGCAACTGGAAAAAAAACCTTAAAAAGCCAGAGGAGAGCCTAAGGGAGCTTTGGGACAATGCAAAACGAAACAACATTCACTTAATAGGGGTATCAGAAGGAGAGGAGGAGAAATAAGGAATAGAAAACCTGTTTGAAGAAATAATGACAGAAAACTTCCCTGATACTAGCAAGAAAAAAACTACACAAGTCCAAGAAGCACATAGAGTGCCAAACAAGATGAACCCCAAAAGACCAACACCAAGACACATCATAATGAAATTGGCAAACACCAACAACAAAGTAAGAATCTTAAGGGGTGCCAGAGAGAGACAGAAAATTACCTACAAAGGATCTCCTATTAGAATATCAGCTGACTTCTCAACAGAAACACATCAGGCAAGAAGGGAATGGAATGAAATATACAAAGTGATGCAAAGCAAGGGAATGAATTCAAGAATACTATACCCAGCAAGGCTATCATTCAAAATTGAAGGTGGAATCAGGAGCTTCACAGACAAAAAAGGGCTAAGAGAGTTTATTACCACCAAGCCAGCAATGCAAGAAATGCTAAAGGGACTGCTGTAAAAAGAAGAAACAGAAAGACAAAAAGAAACACAAACATTAAGAATAAAAATGACCACAAACAAGTACTTTTCAATAATAACATTAAATGTAAATGGAGCAAATGCTCCAATCAAAAGACACAGGGTAGCTGAATGGATAAGAAAACATGACCCATATATTTGCTGTCTGCAAGAGACCCACCTCAGAACAAAGGCCCTGTTCCTCATAACTCAGTCCCTGGTCCTAGAACTCAGTCCCTGTTCGGGCACCATATGTGGGGAGCCAGCACGGCCATGGCATACTCATGCCAGCTCAGTCTGGTTCAGTGCCCCTGAGTGGGGGTGGTGAAAGGATTGAGAAAAGACAGAATGAGAACGAAAGCTGGGTCTCGGTGGGATGCTGCTCCCTGATGAGGAGACAGCACCAGGGCCCACAAGCTGTGTCTTTATTTTATAGCAGATGCCACGAGGCAAAGTAGGGGTGTGATCAAGATGTTCACAACATTCTCATTGGTTTCAACCCTACTCAACTACATGCACCTGAACTCTATCACACAGGCACGTGGGGCCACGTGTTTGGACCATAGGTTCCAGCTTCCAGCTACAGCTGTTGGCTAATTGTGCTGGGAAGGCTCTGCCCTCCAGCTGGGACTTGCACATGGCAATGAGAGGACTGTGCCCTCTCCTCAGTCCAAGGCTTGAACCTGCCCAAAACACTGTAGCTGTGCCCCATACCCCCAAATCTTGATCATTGGCCCCAAATTCTTATCCTTCCCAGCACAGAAACCCATGTTTCTATTAGTTTGTTAAACTGTCCAAAACTGTGACGGATCTGAGACGATCTGCTTGAAAACTAACAAGTTAGCATGTTATGATTTCATGGCTGCTAGCAGAAAGCATGAAACCTCTGAATCAGAGGCAAAGAGCAGTTTACTACACATACAAATAGCAGTAGCAGAAACGTAGCATTCCCCAAGCTCTAAAGCAGTGGGTGGCCCTATAGGGGAGGAACCCCAAACATAAGTGGGTGAATTTTTTAATAATGGTTGGTGAGCCTATTCAACCTTTGTTCTGAAAAACATTACTTTTATTATACTAGACAATAAACAAACCTGCTTTTTGCTGTCGATGGAGATACTATTCTATCTTACAAAATTCTTGAAAGGCAACCTGGAATCAAAGGCCTTTGCTCATAAGATGTGGAATGGGGAGACTCATGGACAATTGTTGCCAATATGCATTTGCCTCCTTCTTTTAAATAGTGATTACTAACTTTCTTTAAGAGGACATACATTTTCACATACTGCCGGGGTCCAACCCCAGCAGGTCCAGGGGTTCCCAAAGGCATAGACGGAGTCGGCGAAGAAGGAAGGACACAGAGACAGTGTTCAGTTGATCAGCAGCCTAGCCAGGATCTCCAGCCAGGATCTACAGCCAAGTTCTGGTCTGGATCTCCAAAGAGGTTCTGCTGCTTATTGTCTTGTTACATCCGTATTTATACCAGTTGATTTTAATCCTGTCAATTTCTATTACAAAGGTTAGGGCGTTTCTTTTCTCCATTCCAGGGAGTAAAGATTATGTAGCTTAAGCATGATTGTTTGTAGTTAAAGTGATTAACTACCCGCCTGGCACTTAGTTAAGGAGTTTCATCCCCTCCCTGACTTCAGGGAAAAATCCCTACCTGGGGAAACAACCTTTCTCGGAGAGGTGACCTTGGTTAAAACACACATCGCTAAGGGGAGCAAACATATTAAGAACAGTATGCTATATACGCCAGGTCCCTTGAAACATATGCTGTGCAGATGTTTCTTTCCTGCAGCGACTGTGTCAAGCAGCAAGGATGGACCGGCTTCCGGCAACATACTATATCTTTTGTCATCACAAAAATTGCTAATATATAAAATTGCTAATAAAAATGATATACACATTTTTACATGTATTAGCTCACTGACCTTCCCATCCTTATGAGGTATTGTTATTCTTACCCCATTTTGAAGATGAACGCTCTAAGATCCGGAGACTAAACTAAAATGTCCCAGTTCACAGCTAATGATGTTAAGACCAGCACCTGGGGGATTATCATCCCCCAAAATTCTGACTTGAGAGTCCATGCTCCTGGCCTCCAAACTGGGGCCACAAGAGGGGCACATGCACTTATTGTTGATTCGGCAACACGTGAAGCCCTCAGCTTTGGGCTGGACACATGGTGGTCCTTCAGGATGAAGATTGATATTAGGTTTTCCTTTGATCTCTTACATTCAGTTTACAAATAAAGAAATTGAGACTCAGAATATAGATGGGATGATCAATCACTCTCAAATAATAAATGTTGAGAACTTGGTTTTAGAGTCAAAATGTTAATTATTCTAAAATTCTGAAAAATTGATATCCACTGGACATTTCAACATATTCCCTGACTCAGAAAAAACTTGGAGATGAAAATAAATATCAATGACTACATATTTTTTCCAAAAATATATTTTTATTAATTTTAGAGAGAGAGGAAAGGATAAGGAGAGAGAGAGAGAGAGAGAGAGAGAGAGAGAGAGAAACATTAATGTGGGAAAAATATTCATCCACTGTCTCCTGCATGCCCCTTATTGGTATCAAACCTTCAACTGAATATGTGCCCTGACCAGGAATCAACCAGCAACCTTTTGGTGCACTGGATGACACTCAAGCAACTGAGCCACACTAACCAGGGCTTCCTTCCTTCTTTTCTTTCTTCCTTCCTTTCTTTCTTTCTTTCTTTCTTTCTTTCTTTCTTTCTTTCTTCCTTTCTCCTTTTACTATAAATACGTTTTTATTTATTTTAGAGGGATGAAGGGAGAGGGAGAGAGAAAGTGACTACATAAATTTAATGGCATAATTACTCTAACATTTATGAAAACAAAGTAATATAATTTAATGTAGTTTCTTAAACATATCTTAAGCTGGAAACACATTTGCATATAGCATTTAGTATCATAATAAATACTGCTTACTGTTTTAGATCTAGACTTGGCCATATGCACTTTGTTTTGAATATTAACAAACTTGGGAAAATTAATTTGTATTCTAACCATATCTACTGAAGATATGTGTGACCCCTTCAATATGCAAGTTTATAATAACTATAATGGCTTTATTTTATTATGAAGGTTTATAGTATCCCAAATGATTATGATTAGAAGTAGTTAAAATAATTTTAATATAGAGAGCAAAAAAGCAATTGTACATAAAGGCAGTGATGGTTAATTTTTATCTTATAATAAATTGACTAGTCAAAAAAGAACATTAAAAAAGCATATAATGAAGTTTTATGGTATGAAAAATGTAACCACTGGGTTCTCTTCACTCAGTTCTTGGTAATTTCATTTCTCTTTTCATTAGAGTTCAAGAGAAATCCTCTGCCCCACTGTCTGACCTAATCCTTCTTAAACTCTTACAACTAACTTTTGCCCTACAGCTAAAATGGTTGCTCGCTGCTTCAGAAAGTTTGACATAAAGAAACCCTTAGACTTATGCTGCAGGACAGAGCACTGCAATGGAGTCAATCATTACATTAACAACCAATAATACTACAACCTAAAGTAGAAGAGCCTTTGGTAATAATTAGGTTATTTAAGAGAAGCACAAACTCTTTTAAGTGCCCATGTAACCTAGGGCTTGCTGACTAATTAAGTGGCCCATTACATAAAGAGTTAGCGATTTTCTATAATTACTTGCTATTTAGACTTTATAGCTAGATTATTTAGAATCTTAATTCTAATTGTCTATTTAAACTTAGATAATTTAAATCTCTGAACCCTGATTGTCCCATCTCTTATCTGGGAACACCTTGATGGTGGAAGGCATGAGGGAGATGCTATATGAATATTGCTTATTTGAGCCCTTATTAAAGTAAAAGTGATAGATGGTAGCAAGTATTTAGTGTAGTAACTGGAGTCCTATGAAAGTCTGAGTATTTCATTCAATGTTAAGAATAAATAGATGAATAAAACACAGTTTCTAAACTAGAGGGACACTTACTTCACTTGGGGCAGCCGCAAGAGACAAAAGATGTCTATATAATACACTAAGTACAGAGGCATGCCAAAATAAATAGCTTGGCATATCAGGTGGTTCATCTTGCAAAGTGGAATCTACCCTAAACCGAGGTTATAACAACATTCGTCAAACAAATAGGTGCTGTGGTCTGATACTGTGAGCATACACAATTGTGTGCAAACATAAGTATATTGCATAGAGCAGTGGTTGGCAAACTGCGGCTCGCGAGCCACATGCGGCTCTTTGGCACCTTGAGTATGGCTCTTCCACAAAATACCACGTGCGTGCGCACATGTACCATGCGATTGAAACTTCGTGGCCCATGCGCAGAAGTCTGGCCCATGTCCAGTATTTGTGGAAGAGTCACACTCAAGGGGCCAAAGAGTAGCATGTGGCTCTTGAGCCGCAGTTTGCCGACCACTAGCATAGAGCATATTCCCTGGCCTTTCTACATGTGGAATATTTTAAATATGAAAATCAATTTAAAAAATGTGGAGACAATTGCTTATGTTTAACCTCAATTTTGAAATAAAATTTCTGATTTTTTTAAAGAGGATAAGAGTATAAACAGTGAACTATGAAAGTGTATGGTTTTTATGAACTACAGCAGTTGTATAGAGTGGCATTGATAAATGAATGATAGGTGAAAAAATAGTGGGCATTACATACCATTGAGAGGAACCAATATTTATTCTGTATAATAGTGTTTGTTAAAGATTGGCCAGAAAATCACATAGGCTCCCCTCTGCCCATAGACTCAGAACCCTTGGGAGCATGAACTAAGAAACTGTTACTGTAATTAAATCCCCAGCGCGAATCCTCAATTAAACAGACAGAATGGTGCAACTTCAGCTGTAAGTAAGCTAGTGCCATTGACTAAACAGTTAGCATTTTTGATTGATGACTTTAGCAGTTACTAGAGAAAAAATTTGAGGAAGACAAATTCGAAGGCAAATAGAAAATTCAAGGGGCCATTTATTCATTCATACACCCCCTCACCCCCCGCCCCCATCCTTCCAAAACCCAGTTAGATGATGGGTATACACCATAGGGAAAAAAAGCAAGTAAGTTCTTTGAACTCCTGGTTCCTAAAAAATTTCCAGAAAATCAGATAAGCAACAAATAATTCAGTGTATTTTTAAAACAGAAGTTCAAGGTAACCTAAGCAGGACTGGTGAATCAAGGAAGACTGGAAAGAAGTGATATTTGTACTTAGACCAAATAAGTAGAAATAATGTGGGTGTAGAAAATAAGCAGAAAGCCTGAAAGGAGAATAGAGCTGAGTTTTTATAGTGGAGGAAACATAATCATTGAAAGCCCTAAGGCATGAGAGAACATGTTCCTTTAGAGTAATTCACTCTTGTTCATTTTAGGTCAAAGGAATTCTTTAATAGTACAATATAATCATATAAATCCTTTTAAGAATTTAAGAATTTTATGTGGTACATTATAAATTAAACAGAAGTTTATTTTTAATTAGTTTGTATTGTGGATATGTTTTAAAATCTTTTACAGCAATACAAATACACTATCTTTATACATATTTTAGATAAGCAACTTGGAACCATTTAGCAACAATAAAAGCATATTGTTTACTTTAAAAATTATTTAAGATAAATATATGAATTATATATTGTATGTTGATTATTTTTGGAAGGAAGATGTAGGCATGGGGATACAATAAAATGTAGACTAAAATATAATTATTTTTATGGTACCTAATATAGATAAAATGCTTTCATAAGCAGTTGCTTGTATTTTTACATATTTTTGGTTAATATAAATGAGTGTTTATCTTAATAATGTTTAGATTTTGCCTCTAAATAATGAGATAGTAGAGAGGATGTTATTATTATTTAAAACCACAAATAGCATGTTAACACCTCATGTATAATGTATAAAATATATGAATATGATCACTATCTTGACCAGGGACTGGGATTAAGCTTGAAACCCAAAATCAAACCCTAGACCCTTCAGTCCCTACGCCAATGCTCTGTCCATTGAACAAACTGGCTAGGGCAGCACTAGTTTTAAAAGTTGAGACATCTTGACATGATGTACATGATTTTAATAATATGAAGGCAACATCTACACTAATAAAAGAGAAAAATGGTAATTGGCGTACGGCGCTACCCTTTTCATTGGCTAATCAGGGCTATATGCAAATTAACTGTCAACTAAGATTGGCAGTTAACTGCCAACTAAGATTGGCAGTTAACTGCCAACAAGATGGCGGTTAATTTGCCTATGTAGGCACAATGCAGGGAGGCGAAAGGGAAGGCAGGAAGAAGCCCCCTGCCACTGACAGTGATCAGAAACCCAGGGGGGAGCTAAGAGCTGGGGGGCAGGGCAAAGGCGGCCCCAGGGCCGCCTTTGCCCTGCGCCCCAGCCATGATCGGAGAATCAGGTGCCTTTGCCGCCCTGGCCAGTGATAGCAGGAAGTAGGGGTGGAGCCAGCTATGGGAGCTGGGCACGGCCGAAGCTGGCAGTCCCAGGAGCTAGGGGTCCCTTGCCTGGGCCTAAAGCGAAGCCCATGATCGCAGGGGCAGGGGCGGAGCCTGCACAATCGCGGCGCCCCCCGCTGCCACTGCAGGTCCCCGCTGCCCGGGCCGGATGCCTAGGCCAGAGGCGTTAGGCCTGGGCAGGGGCGGAGCTTGCAACAGCGGGGAGCTGGGGGTCCCCTGCCCAGGCCTGACACCTCTGCCGGAGGCCTCAGGCCTGGTCAAGGGGCCAATCCGGTGATTGGTGATCGGAGGGTGATGAGGGTCAACTCCTCTGGCCGAGGCATCAGGCCTGGGCGGGGGGCGGAGCTGGGGATTGGGGGGATATGATGGTCCCCTTGCCCAGGCCTGAAGCCTGGGTCAGAGGCGTCAGGCTTGGGCGGGGGGTGGAGCAAGCGATCAGAGGGAGATGGGGGTCCCCTGCCCAGGCATGATTCCTGGGTCAGAGGCCTCAGGCCTGGGCAGGGGCCAGAGCCAGTGATTGGGGGGAGATGGGGGTCCCCTGTCCAAGCCTGACACCTCTGGCGGAGGTGTCAGGCCTGGGCAAGGGGCCGATCAGGTGATCGGATGGTGATGGGGGTTTACGCCTCTGGCCGAGGCATCAGGCCTGGGCTGGGGGCAGAACCAGTGATGGGGGGAAATGAGGGTCCCCTGCCCAGGCCTGACGCCTCTGTCAGAGGCGTCAGGCCTGGGCAAGGGGCCGATCCTGCGATTGGAGGGTGATGGGGGTCAACACCTGAGGGCTCCCAGTATGTGAGAGGGGGCAGGCTGGGCTGAGGGACACTCCCCCCCACACACACCCAGTGCACGAATTTCGTGCACCGGGGCCCCTAGTATAGATATAATGATAGTCATACTATTGTCTATTTCCAGAATTGTTAATAACATTATAATTCAGTGCCATTGTTGCTTATTATTTCTATCTTCAACTAAGTTCAATATGGAAATAAATTAAATACATTATAAAAGAAAGCATTAAATAAACTGATATAAAAAGTGACACAGATAATAAAACAGTTCTAATGAATTGTTGGCTGAGTCATTAAGAAGTTTATCTGAAGTCAACAAACCCTTATATAATAGGGATTCATTTAGTACTCACTCAGATTTCATACCATTGTATTTTAAAGTGGAAATTTATTTTATTATTGAAACAAAGTAAAGTAGATATAATTATCACCTTTGGAAACACGATCTTAATGACACATGTTTGCAAATATCCAGGTGTGGAGAAAATCACATATTCAGAAACACTGGAATATGGAGAATGGAATGCAGTCCATTGAAGTAGAGAAGAAGAGGAGAGGAGAAAGTTGATTGGGAAATTTTGGGGAGATAGATATTTTAAAAGCGTTCAGAAGAAATTTTTAAGGATACTAATCAATTTTTTTTCTGTAAGGATCATGAAAATATATAAGGCTACTAATCTGAAATTAGCATGATCTAATAATTAGTATTTTCATTAAGGCAATTTAAATAAAGACACAAAAATAAATATGGTAGCTAAGAGTGAATAGAAGAAGCTTGCAAAAATCCAGATAAAATTTGATGAAAGATGACTTTTATGTTGGTATGGAAATAAAGAGAATTAAACAGATCAAAGAAAAGTTTAGAATAAAGAGTCTCTGCAATTGTTCAAGGAATTCCAGACTTTTGGGTTGATCAGCAAGTTAGATGTTAGTGGTGTTTTTGAGAAAGGGAATATTGAATGAGAGTAAGAAAGATGAAAAGGATCACTAGTATTCTATGGGTGATGATGCTTATTGTTATTTTTTTCTTGTTATGTGATATACTTGAAAATATATAAGTGCTGATGGGAAGGAGTGGGTGCAGAAGGAGACACTGAAGTGGTAAGAAAAGGAAATAAATTTTGCTATAAAACATATTGGTTTTATTGCATAAGAATATAACACTGAGATATGTCAACTACAATATCAATAAAATAAAAAAAAATATGTTGAGGACATATCATTCACTGATAATCCCATGGAGATTGTAACATATTGGTACTCTCTCCAAATAGATTTTATTTTATAGAAGTGGTAAGAGGTGAAGGAAGAGAAGCATATACTGGAGATTTGAGAATTGTGCAGAACATTTTCAAAATTCATGGTGGTGAATATGAGACTAGAATTGAATTGTTGGGAGCCCCACAAGTTTCATGAGCAATAATTTATTTTTGTACCACACTGCTCAATTGTGTGATTTTCTCAGGAACACTCAGAAGTTAAGCTGTAGTCATGGGAAAAGGTAGTGTTCTTGAATGCCAGGAAGATAGGATTTACTAAAATGGTTTGACCACAGAACAGAGACAAGCTGTTGACAAAAGTGATTCAGATGGGGAAAAAATAACAAGGCAGTAATCATTAAAAAAATGATGATCTGTAGTTTCTGCCACATGTATTACACTTGAGACTTATCCTGAAAATGTTATCATGTAATTGACAGAATCTTAAGATTGAGTCAATGAGTATGTGTGTGTAAACGTGTGTGTATATGCACAGACCTGTGTATTATATGATCCTATGGCTTAATTAAGAGGAAACAAAATAAAATCAACTCAAAACTTCTTTCTTGGATGACTCAAAATATAGGAAATAGGGGAGAAACCCCAACTCCCTTAAGGTTGGGTTATGAGTTAATTTTTGAACTTGTGAAGATGTTTTAGGTGTCAGTGGATGCATCACTCATGGTCCTACTAGAAGACAGAAACCACACCATATTTTGAACAGGGAAAGTTTAATATAAATAACTATTATTTACCCTAGGGAATTGAAATTCATAGGGGATTTGTTAAGAAGAAGAGAGAACTCTGAAGAGTACTGAAATAGGGGGTGCGCGGAGCAATCATTACATCATTACACCCAGACCCAGACAGAGCATTCACAGAAAAGTCACTCTCGGGTTACGCCCCACCCCCACCCCCCACCCCCAACCCCAGACCTGAGATCCAGACTTCAATCAAAAGGTCGTGAACCCGGCTCACTGAATGGAAGAACCTGCTGGAAATTGGTCCTCTGTGATAAGCTGTCCACAAGTAAGTGTCACACTTTGGAACTCTTAGCAAAGCCACCTGAGGTCTTGCTGAACTAGCTGGTGCTACCCTGCATTGCAAGAACCAAGTGCTGAAAAAATTATTCACTGAAGGAGATAAATGCCAGAGAAACTGTACTGCAGGAGCCTGGCCAGAGAAATACCATGGCAGTTAAATACCTACTTTGCCTTCACTGCTCCTCTAGTACCCTTTACTGGCAACATTTAAAATCATGCCAGGCAGCAAAGTACAAATAACTGAAGGCCCAGCTCTATTTTCAGAGGAGGAAGTGAAGGGTACATTTGGATCAGAGAGATAATAATTTGATAAATGGCAACTCCACGGGATAAGATGATGCAGCATCCCTGGACTTTGTACTAAGGAAAATATAGCTTGAGAAGGGAGCATTGTTAACGTGTAGGTGTTAGAACAAGGAAGACAATTTAGCAAAACGAATAAAACAGAGACATCAAAGGTAGAAAAGAGAAACTGGAAAAAATGGTGGTTTGAAGTCAAGGAATTTTCAAAATGAGAGAGTGGTCAGCAGCATCAGATACCGAAAAATCCAGTAGCGTGAGACTTGTATTTCACATTTCAATGGGAAGAAACCGTGTTAGCAGACATAATGAGAGGGAGCTCTATTTTAAAGAAATGGAATTTACAGTAAGTGAACTTATGTTCAAATCCCCATCCTGCCATTTAGCAATGGTGAATCTTTAAGAGGGTTTCAAAAAATATTTCTGAACTTCAATTTTATCCAGAAAATAGAAATGTTAATAGTAGCCATCGCAAAGCTTGTTGCTAAAGATGAAACAATCTACTAGTGTTGCAACAATTTGAAACCTCTATTTTTGCACAATTGGTATTGTTCGTGTTGGTACTGAAGAAGGAGTTCTAGTGCTAAATGAAAGGGGAGCAAATGGAGCCTATAACTGCAGAAGCATAATTCAGGAAGATTGACACTTACAGGAAGGAAAAATATATATGTTTAAATGGATCAGGCTGGAAGTTGGGGTTCCAGTAGTTCAAGTTACCGTGCAAGACACAGCATTTAAAGCAATAAGACATTTCTTTGCATAAATTGCCAAGACCAAAAAGTACTACTGCCATTTACATTCGTTAATCAGCAGATAGTCAGAGCTTAAACCGCCATACATAATACAGCATACAAAATAGTTAACATACCCCTACCTAAATCTTCTACTCTGAGCTTAATCATGCTATTTAATTGCCAAACTTAATTTGAAAATAATTGTTCACAGCAATTAAGTAAATGTGCCAATTTCATTAACAGACTTTCTAATTAGAACCTACAACATAAAAGTGCTAATGTTGCTTCATTAGCTTTGATTTACTGCTTTTAATACTACCTTTTTTATTATTCTTTTTTTTCAAATCTGAAACTGTGTCTAGGGTTAATTATGTTTGGTTCTTGCAAATATCAAGGGATAATTATTTCCAGATTAAGCATAAAAATATCTTATATTAAAATTTCATTTTAACTTTTCACATTAAACACATATTGGGACCAACATTTTAAAGTCTCCTTATTGTGGAATAGTTTAAAGCAATTAGTGAGAATTGCATTTGCCTTGAATTGTAACCAAACAGGTTTTTCAAAATTGAAAACATTCCTTCACATATGGTGTCTGATTGTAAAATAAAACAGTAAAGAAAAAAAAAGTCTTATTGTTATGTAGCCCTGTTGCAACATTCTGAAAGTTGACTTAGGTTAGTAATAATTTCTTTTTTTTTAAATTTCTTTATTGATTAAGGTATTACATATGTGTCCTTATCCCACCATAACACCCCCAACCTCCCCAACTAATGCCCTCATCCCCGCTGTTGTCTGTGTCCATTAGTTAGGCTTATACACATGCATACAAGTCCTTTGGTTGATCTTTCCCCCTTACCCCCACCCTCCCCTACCTTCTCTCTGGGGTTGGACAGTCTGATTGATGCTTCTCTGTCTCTGGATCTGTTTTTGTTAATTAGTTTGTGTTGTTCACTATATTCCATAAATGAGTGAGGTCATGTGATATTTCTCTCTCTCTAACTGACTTATTTCACTTAGCATAATGCTCTCCAGATCCATCCATCCTGCTTCAAATGGTAAGAATCCCTTCTTTTCTACCGTAGTGTAGTATTCCATTGTGTAGATGTACCACAGTTTTTTAATCCACTCATCTACTGATGGGCACTTAGGCTGTTTCCAGATCTTAGCTATGGTGAATTGTGCTGCTATGAACATAGGGGTACATATATCCTTTCTGATTGGTGTTTCTAGTTTCTTGGGATATATTCTTAGAAGTGGGATCACAGGGTCAAGTGGGAGCTCCATTTTTAGTTTTTTGAGGAAACTCCATACTGTTCTCCACAGTGGCTGCACCAGTCTGCATTCCCACCAGCAGTGCACGAGGGTTCCCTTTTCTGCACATCCTTGCCAGCACTTGTCATTTGTTGATTTGTTGATGACAACCCTTCTGACAGGAGAGAGAATGTACCACATCAGGTTAGTAATAATTTCATGATCTAAGATATGCATTAGATATCCTCAAATATACTATGTATTGTCTGCTAATGAAAAACCTAGGTTGGGAGGATCAGTTAAGTTTTCCAGTTTCTGTCTTTGCCAAGTAAAAAGAACTTGCTTATGTTTCCAAGCAAGAATTCCTATGTAGCTATTAACAGCATGATTATATCAAACATGAAAAACATACTGATTCCTTACCAGCCACTAAACAAGGCTCTGATGACAGGGCAATCTGGAACATTATTGGGAGGATTGTAGTTAAGAGTGAAGAAAGCGGAGTCCATAGGTCATCTAGTCCAAGCCCATTCATTGCTTATGTAGATATACAAAGGTGGGCAAAAGTAAGTGAACAGTTATGAGTTCTCAAAGCACAAAGTTTATTCTTATCTTACTATTCATTGATATTGTATTATTTCCCATACAACCATAAACCTACTTTTGCCCCACCCTGCATATATGAATGCCTGTACATATGTATCCCCCTCGATATGATGGTCTACACCATTGATGGGCGAACCTCTTGAGTTCGGCGTGTCAGCATTTTGAAAAACCCTAACTTAACTCTGGTGCTGGGTTACATATAGAAATTTTTTGATATTTGCAACCATAGTAAAACAGAGACTTTTATTTTTGATATTTATTTTATATATTTAAATGCCATTTAACAAAGAAAAATCAACCGAAAAAATGAGTTCGCATGTCACCTCTGACACGCGTGTCAAAGGTTCGCCATCACTGGTCTACACTATGGTGACCACACTATTCTATACCATTTTAGGCCTATGATCAGGTCTGTCTTTAGTTGAGTCTGACCCTGGGGTTGTGAATTCCACCAGTGCTTCTCAGGGCTTCTTTCCCTTTACTTGGGAGACGCCGGATTCCTGGAGGGGCCTGGAATTGGGCATTTCCCTTCCCCCAGCTAGTGTAGTCTCCCGTAAAAACACCGACAGGTTAGGCTCTGGTAAAATAGTTTCTTCTGAGCACAGGCCTTGTTTAAAACATGCTCTGGAGTATTTAAAAACGGTTTATTTCCCCCTCCCACTGCCAGAAGCACGGGGAGAATTTTCTCTGCCCACGTGGTAGAGCTCCTGGAGGTGAAACTAACGGAAGTGTGGGAGGCCCCAGGACTGGGTCCCCCCGGAGGTTTAGCAGTCAGACTTATGCACCCAGGGCTTCCAGCAATTCATCAATCACCATTCAGGGTTTCCTACCCCAGCACTGGTTCCTGGGGAGACTTCGTGTGGGGGTTTCTGCTCCGGTAAATTGTGATTCTCTGTATCTGCCTGTCAGTCTCAATTTGGGGGACATCGGCTTATTGTCCTATGACCACTTCTTTTCTTAATCTAAGAAAAGTGGTGGATATTTTTCAGTAAGTTTAGCTTTTTACTTGTTGTTAGGATGGAGTGATGACTTCTAAGCTCCTTGCATGCCAGATTGGACACCCGAAGTCCCTCTACTAAATTTAAAAACCCTGCATAACCTCCATGAGAGTACAGGATGCCAGGGAGAGATGAGGATGTTACGTGTGTTCATGGTGGCTTGTGGTTCACAGCAATCAATCATGCGCGTTTCTCCCCAAATCGGAGTTTAGTGACATCATGTGAGTCATTTGAAATTGGCCATTTTATAAGTACTTATCTTTACAGTACTTGGTTTATGCTACAAAGAAGCCCTTCCTGGCCACACTAGTTGGAATGGAATGCTTGAGGGTTTCCAGGGATCACTATACAAGAGGCAAATGTATGTGTTAATATCTGTATTACAGTCTTTCGATTTCAAATGACATGCAACCTGGGGCAAACAGGTTTAAGCAGAAAAAAGAAAAAAAACAAAACACGAAAAAACAAACAAACACGTATTTGTTCAGAAACTGAGAAATCTATGTTTAGTCTTCGTTTCAAGCACCATTATTTCTAGGATTAAAACTGTCATCAGAGCATAATTTTTATGATTTTCTAAGCCTGACTCTTATGGTGTATCCTTTCTCTCACTTTACATGGTGCCTACCAGATCAATAGCCTCCTCAGTTCAAAGTCAGCATGCAAAGAGAGCTGCTTCTTGTGATAAATAACAGTCCCAGCTATCCCTCTGATTGGATCAACTTAGGACAACATTGATCCCCTGAACCAGTCACTACTTTGTGTGCAGATTGAAATAGACTGGATGATTCAATAGAGTCATATGTTCCACCCTGGGGCGAGGCCTACAGTCCCACCCAAGGATCAGAACTCTCCTGTGCAGAAAAGGATGGTTCCGCAAGGCAATTTTGGGTGAGTCACCCGCAGCAACATGTGACATGATATTGAAGGAAAAGATGCAACAGATGCCCACTACTTCCTACAATGAAACAGACATAGAGAAATAGAGAAAGGTCTCCCTTTAAAGCCCAAACAAGTTGAGCTGTGAAAACCTCTCCAAGAACTTTATTGGAGTATTTTTAAGGTGGATCATTTTCAGTGTGACATTTGATTTCTTTCTCCATTTGGCCCCAAATGGAACTTTTGCTACATTGGATTGAGATGGGACTTTTGGCAAATTGAGAGTTTGCTAAGAAGTAATAATGTTAGAAGTAATAATACGAAGGCTCTCTGGTCCTCATAACTAAAGTATGTGTCTGGCAGGAGAAGGCTGTCTGCATTAACAGAGGGTGGTGCTCTGACTCTCCATTGGTGGCTCAAGACAGCAACAAACACTGAAGTCAGTGCCAAGGCCATCAACGTTACTCAAGTTCATTTGGGTGGCAGCAGAGGTGGTCTCAAAACAGCAGATAGAGAAACTGTGGGCTTCTGTCTGCTGAAGAGACCTGGCTAGGCCCCAGCCTGAAATTCCATCTCAGAAAGGCACAAACTTCTGCTCCTTTGTTCTGCCCTTCAGGCTGCAGGAAGTTTTAGACCAAAACAGAACAACAAATGATATATTACAGCTGAGTTCAGTTTTTAATTTTATGGTAAAAAATAAACATGTAAAGAAAGCAAGTGTCATGTCTTTTAATGTGTATTATATTGAGTTGTTTATCATGTTAAGTAAAATGTATGCTTTATATCAAGTTAACCGTGTTAAATATAATTTGCGAGGAATTCAGATACCTCATTGGAAATGAGTTAGATGTATGCTACTTAATTGGCATCACAATATATCCTTTTTAAAAAATCACTCTCTATTCCTCTTTTTTTTTGCTTCCTTAAACAAATAGCAATTGAACTATTTTATTGTGTACTAGTATACTCAATGATTTCTGCACAGTAGACATTCCATAAATGTTTGTGGACTAAAATAAAAAATTGGTCTCACTGAGAAGTTTTACTGCAATTATTAGAACTTGATTTCGCAATATGTAACTTGTCTATTTTATGGTTTTAAACAGCTTGCTTCCTAAAAATCAAACATTCTGAGATTGATTTTTGGCTAAAACATCCTGAGAAATGTTCTTGTGTTCTACCTATGTCCAAGATAAAATGTTCACTATTTAACATATGACCCTATTATCAATTCAAATATAATATATCCATATTCCTAGAACAGAATTCAAAACTAAAGTATTTTCAAAATCATAACTATATCAGTAAACAAAATATTTATCATATTAAAAATAATTAACTTTGCTTGTGAAACTTATATTATGCAACTATTATATTAAATTATGAAGACCTGAGAATTTCAATTTAAAGTCATTAGGTAATTATTGTGTTACTGATGACTGTGAAAACAAATAAATGCAATCATAGCTACAGTCTGAATGAGTTCCTATTAGATAAAAATGTGAATTAAATCTACCTGGTAGAAACACAAGACTAAACTTTTCTAAAGAATACCTGATATTTAAGTTATTCAGCACAATTACAGTATAACCTAATTGGGTATTGAAAATGGCTCTAGTGATAAAACAAATTTTCCTTATATAGATTTGAAATCTATCGCCTATATTTGGTTGTGGGCATTTGAGGGGCATATCATTGGTTTGGAGATTGTTGTTTTCTGCTATTCCCAGATGATATGAGTAAAATAGGCTCTTCTGCTGATAATACCAGGGAAGAGAAACAAAGCCCCTAAAATCTATCTCATAAACTTGCAAACTTTTTGTATACAAGAGCCAATTAGTAAATATTTTAGGCTTTGGTGCTCTGTGTCATCTATGTCACAGCTCATCACCTTTGCCATTTTAAGCCAAAATGTCCAAAGACAATACTTAAATGAATGGGAATAATTTTTCTCTAATAAAACATAATTATAAAACTGGTCTCAGATCTGGCCCACAGTCCTCAGTTTGCTAACCTTTACACCTATATTAGTCTACATCCTTTCTAGGAAAAACAGTACATATTTAAATCCTGCTGAAAAATGAATATGGGTTACTTTGTTTCATTATCTTTGAATTGCATTATTATTATTATTCCATCTTTTAAAGTGCTTTGGACTATTTTTTTTTCTGAGAATAAAATTGATCTCATCTTACGGAATTTTAATTATTTTTACATGGTTACAATAAATTTATATTCAGAATGAGATCTTGCATTTTGTAAAGGTAAGACTAACTAAAACATAGGCAGAAAATGAGAATATGGAAATATCTGGACAATGTTTTATGAAGACTTGCTGAAAATACTGTAACTTATTACCTTTAATTTTTTTAAAAAATATAAATTCTACTTCAATGTGTTTATGATTGTACAATAAAGAGGAAACATAAGCCCAGCCAGCGTGGCTCAGTAGTTGAACATCGACCTATACACCAGGAAGTCATGGTTCCATTCCCTGTCAGGGCATATGCCTAAATTGCGGGCTCAATCCCCTGTGCAGGAGGCAGCCAATCAATGATTCTCTCTCATCATTGATGTTTCTATCTCTCTCTTCCTCTCTAAAATCAATTTTAAAAATATGTTTTTAAAGAGGAAACATAATTCTTCATCAGTAAGAAACTAGCCTCACTGCTCCCTGATCTCTTGCCTCAGATGTGTCTCTCTCCCTTTCCTTGGCTTACTCTGAATCTCAGGTAGGGAGACCCTCCCAGCTACACTTTCCAATCCCTCATGCCAGCTGGTTGTTGCTGGGTTTGACCAAGGAAGACAGGACTTCTTGGCCCACAATTTTACCAGTTAACCCCGGACCTGGAATTGAGTATCATCTCTTCCTCTTGGGCATCCAGTTAACAGTAGTTGCTTTGATCTTTGTGTTGCTTCTGTTTGGCTGATGACCAGAGCCACAAATCCCCTGCATTAAATTCTAAGATTCCAAACATTTTCTCTGGGCTCTGTTTTCCTAGGAGCTTTTGATTCATGTAAGCAAAACTAGGTTAAAAACTCTAAATATATTCCAACGTAATATAAGGAAAAACTATATTTTCACTAGAGCCAAGTGAACTACTGAATTGGGTTATCTTGTGATTGTGTTGAATAACTTAATTATCAGGTATCCTTTAGAACAGTTTATTTTCTACCTGGTGGGTATAATTACTGCTGACCTTTATGAGAACCACAGATTTTTAAATAAAATATAATTAAACATATTAAATATTAACTTAAAATCAAGAAATTTATTTTGAGCTTATAAAATTTTCACTTTACCATTTCTGATTTAATAAGAAAACCAATATATTAAAATATGAAATAATTGCTTATGTAATATAGTTGTCTTATAATATACTCTAGCTTAAAGATCACACCTGGTCATAGGTAGCTATCTTTGTAAAAATAAAACAGTATTATGACCAACGACTTGATAAAATATATGCATGATGATATCACACAATTAACCTTTAATGTTGCATTTCAGCACAATTAGCCCAACTTGATGTTATGAAGTAAAGTGGATTTTGTAATAGCTAAGCTTTGTTGGGTTGCGTAGGTTAGTCTGTTTCTCTGTACATTATTTATATCCTATATGGTATAGGTAAGTGATGTGTTATTATGAAATTTCAATTGGAAATGTATGTAAACTAGAGGCTCGGTGCATGAAATCATGCACGGGCGGGGTCCCTAAGCCTGGCCAGCTATCAGGACCCATCAGGTTCCCTGCTTCCTGCCTCCCTGCCTCCTTCCCTCGCAGCGGAGTCCTCCACCACCCACCTCTAGTTACCTGTTCCAGCCCAGGGTCCAGCCCTGAATGGGTGATCAGGATCTGCTAGCCAGGGGGAAGGGACTGGGAGGTTGTCTGGCAGGCCCCGATCAGGCTATTGGGGCCTGCCAGTAGGTGGGAGGGATGGGGAGGGGGACCCGGGAGGTTGGCCGCCAGCCCCAAGGAGGGAGCCAGCCCTCGGCCCCCATGGGAAAGTGGCTGCATCCACCGCCACCCACTCCCAGTTCCCCATCTCAGCCCAGGGGCCCAGCCCCAATCAGGTTATCAGGGCCTGCCAGCCAGGGGGAGGGACCTGGAGATTGGCTGGTAGGCCCCATTGGCGATTGGGGCCTGCGGGCTGGGGGCAGCTCCTGTGTTGAGCCTCTGCCCCCTGGTGGTCAGTGCGCATCATAGTGACTCGTGGCTCCAGTCGTTCCAGTTGTTCCATCATAATGGTCGCTTAGCCTTTAGATATACGTATAGATGTCCTGGCACAAAGTCTGGCACTCAATATAGCTTAGGTTCCTTCCTCTGAAACGGAGTGTTCTGCTGATGATAATTCCTAACTGGAAAGAATAAAAGTCCAAATGTTGATTATTTTTATTCCACTAAGACTAACCAGAATGGATTTTTGAATTTGTTTTATTTTTGTTTTGTAACTCAAAACCAAGTTAATAGGAAAATCACATCATAAGTTTTTTTGGGATCAGGATGCACTATCATTTCTTAAATGTGAAAATACTCAGTTTTTGTTTTTTATTTAAACTATGTAAGGTCTTATGGATGAAAAGAGAGCATACAATTTCTGAAAATATTCTCAAAATGGTTTTGTGTAATTTCATTCTAATTTTTAGCCTTTATACAGTTATTTTAAATTAGGAAGATTAAATCTATTTATAAAACATGTTTTAACAAGGAAAAATCCCTTGGACTTATTTTATTAAACCCTAAAATGAGTGCTTTGGGCTGCATAACACCCTGCTGGTGAAGATATTTTTTAATCTAAAATTTAATCAGTTTATTAAACAAAAGCTCTTTAATGCCTATTCTAACTTCAGTTCTGCTACACATAATTAATTCTCATAATCATAATTCAAAATGGACATTTTAAAATGAATTTTTATGGCAAATAAATTTCATTGCCATATGGCCTATACAAAACTTCTATTCTTATACATACCCCTGAAGTCAGAAATGCAGTACATACACAAATATATTTCATAAGTATACATTTGGGACTTAAGGGAAAGATTCCAGGATCAGAACAAGCTTCTAATTCACTATCTTCTCCAAAAGATCCCTGAAATACTTTTATTTATTTTATTACTTTAAAATATGTTTTTACTGATTTTAGAGGAAGAGAGAGGGAGAAAGAGATAGAAGCATCAATGATGAGAGAGAATCATTGATTAGCTGCCTCCTGCATGCCCCATACTGGGTCAAGCCTGCAACCTGGGCATGTGCCCTGACTGGGAATGAAACTGTGATCTGCTGGTTCATAGGTAGACGTTTATGTATGTAAACTAGAGGCCCAGTTTATAATCACTGAGCTATGCTGGCTGGTTTCTGAAATATTTTTAAAAAAAGAAAATATATCTTCATTAACACTGAAGCTAGATAACAGCAACAACCACATGCTATAATAAATTTATGATATATTTAGTAAAACTTACATCCAAATGGAGGACACCCAGAGCTAATCCATGCCACCCATTCACCAGGAAGGGTTGTGTTGCAAGAATTAGTCATTGGCATCTAAAAATATATGTATTTTTAAAATATTCCCCAAAATGTGACTAAAGGCAATGGTGAATTAGAAAATCAGCCTTCCAGTGGAAATGAAAGAAAAGACATGTGGGAATATTACACCAATGTCCTCTGACTTGGCCTATCCATTGCAGTGGTTCTCAACCTTCTGTCCCTTTAAATACAGTTCCTCATGTTGTGACCCAACCATAAAATTATTTTCGTTGCTACTTCATAACTGTAATGTTGCTACTGTTATGAATAATAATGTAAATATCTGATATGAAGGATGGTCTTAGGCGACCCCTGTGAAAGGGTCGTTTGACCGCCAAAGGGGTCACGACCCACGGGTTGAGAACCGCTGCATTAGAGGGATGGATCACTCTAAACTAGGACTCTAGTCACGGAGATTAATTGAGGAATGTACTTATGACTTTAAACTAATTAAGATTTGCAAAGTCAGGTTGATTCACCCTTTAAACCTAGTATTTCTGCAGCCTTTCTCACCTCAGTAGTTGACCCATCATTGTCCTAATTGGTCAAATGAGAAAACATGCTGTCACCTTTATTCCTCCCTTTGGCTCATTCTATACAACTTATTTCTGAGCAAGTCCTATTGGTTCTACTTCCAAAATATGCCTAATAGCCATTAGCTTTGCTCTAGTTCCTCTTATTCTTGCATCATCACCTCTGCAGTAGCCAGGGAAAAGCCTTTGACCTGGTCTTGTTGTTTTCTATATTTGCCTTCTCTAATCCCTACTCAACAGCAGCCTGTGTCAATTTAATAAAAACAAACAAACAAACAGATAAATGAGGTTATATATTTTTGCTTAAACCCTTCAGGATAGATTCAGAAGGAAGACTTTGTAACTCATTCTATGAGGCAAAAATTACACTAATATTGAACCGAGACAAAGACATTATAATATTATAGTCCAATATTCCTGATAAGGATGGATAGAAAAATTCTCAAAAAGTATTAGCAAGTCAAATCCTACCATTTATAAAAGTCATTATACTCTGTGACCAAGTGGGATTTATCCCAGGTATAAAAGTTGAGCAAGAATGGCTTAGATTATGAAAATCAATTAGTGTAATACATAAGATCAATAGGTTAAATAAATATTGTCACATGATCATGTCAATAGATGCAAACCAATACACACACACACAACTAAAAATAAAATAAAATGAAATAAGGGAAATTTTTGGAGGTGACAGATCTATTATCTTGATTGTGATGAGGTGTTTAGCTTTGTGTATATCAACTATATCTCAATAAAGATTTTTTTTAAAGGCACTCCAGGTAACTGTACTTAGTACTGCTATCATTGTAGCTTAACTAAGAGTCTTTGAGCCCTGGCTGGTTTGGCTCAGTGGATAGAGCATAAGCCTGCAGACTGAGTGGTCCCAGGTTGGATTCCAGTCAAGGGCATATATTTAGGTTGCAGGCTCCTCCCCGGCCTGGGCTCTGGTCAGGCTCAGGCAGGAGGCAACCAATCGAAGTGTTTTTCTCACATCAATATTTCTCTCTGTCTTTCCTTCTCTCTTCCACTCTCTCAATGAAAAAAAAATATCCTCCTGTGAGTACTTAAAAAAAAGAGCCTTTGATACAGTATGTAATAAAAATATATTATTGGGTAAAAAAGAAAAGGCATTTGACAAAATACAACACCCATTAATAATAAATCTCTGAAAAACAACAACAAGAAACAGAGGGAATCTTCTTCAACAAGATACATAACTTCTACCAAAAACACATAGTTAGTATCAGATCAAAATTCATGGTGAAAAACTTTTCTTTCCTGCTAAGATCAGGAACAAGGCAAGGGTGTTCCAGCTCACTACCAATGAGAAGATGCTGAGGAAACTTAAAGCATGTTACTAAGAGAAAGAAGCTGACCTGAAAGTATGTGACATTCTGGTAGACAACACTATGACGACAGTAAAAGAATCAGTGGTTGCCAGGGATTAGGGGGGAAAGGATGGATAGGTGGAGCTCAGGGGATTCTTACATCAGTGGAACTACTCTGCACGACTTTCATGATGGGTATATGCCAAATACATTTGGCAAGACCCATAGAATGTACATTCAGAGTGAACCTTATGGAAACCACAGACTTTGGGTGATAATGATGTGTCAGTAGAGGTTCATTAATTGTAACAAATATGCCATTTTGGTGGGGGATTTTAATAGTGGGGGAGGCTGTATGTTTGTAGGGCCAGGGGATACATGGGGAGTGTCTTTACTTTTGCTCAATTTTCAATGAATCTAAAACTGCTCTCAAAAATAAAGTCTGCTCTAACCGGTTTGGTTCAGTGGATAAAGCATTGGCCTGTGGATTGAAGGATCCCAGGTTCGATTGTGGTCAGGGGCATGTACCTTGGTTGCGGGCATATCCCAAGTAGGAGGTGTGCAGGAGGCAGCTGATCGATGCTTCTCTCTCATCAATGTTTCTAACTCTCTATCCCTCTCCCTTCCTCTCTGTAAAAAATCAATAAAAATATATTTTTTTAAAAAAATAAAGTCTATAAAAACAAACAAACAAAAACTTTGTTAGCTTTTCTAAGCACAAGAAACAAAATTCACACCACCCAGCATGATTACTGTCTTGAAACGAGGCCAAAGCTGACCTGTGCACCTTTATTCCATTGCTTTGTCTGGTACAGGGAAAGACAAAGCACTAGACTGACTCATTTCTTCGCCCAGAACTCCATTCTCATAACTCATCCCATGTCTGTCTCCTTTTCATCAGCTGTAGCTTAAATGCTGCTTCCTTGAACACCATCCCTTAAGTTTATTTCTTTCCTATACTGTCTTTTTTTCCTGTAGCGCAGAATGTACTTGATTCTGAGTTTTATTAAGATAAGAATCCACATGAAGAAAGTTTTATTAAAATGGGTTTCAAAATGAGCATGGGAATCATTTGAACATAAAAATCACTGAATTAAATACAGCTACAAAAGAATGCAAAATGATAAGTAGATGAATATATAAGGCCATGTAAGATAATATTTATAATTATTTATTTTATCATTTTAGTTTTACTTTTTAAGCTGTGAACAAAGGTTCATGATTATACAACAACAAAAATGTGCCCTAGAGGCAGGTGTTGGAATTATAAATATGAAAAATACTTTATTTCATAAGGAGACATTGATATTGTTTTGTTTTCAAATTCTTGACTTTAACAAATTGAGGAATAGGGTTACATAAAGGTATAAATATAAGTACTGGTAAAGTATAATGAAGTTTTTGGTTTTTTGTTTTTTGTTTTTCAAATCACTATGTGCAGAATGTCGGGTGGCATTAAAAACAACAGTAGAAAGTAGGACAATATAAAGAAAGCACTTAAAACATAAATTACAAATCAAGATGACAGCTATGACACTATAGGTACTATTTCTATGCTTTGAATTAAATTTAAGCTTAGCAGGAATCACCTTTTTTTCTTTTCTTTTTTGGCAGCTATTTGATCTAAAATGGGTAAACTATGCATTCAATTAATAATAAAACATGGCTTAAAATACAGGGATGGGCAAAATGAGGTTTACAATTGTGAGTATGCAAAAAATTTATTTTTATATGATTGTTTACTTATTATTATATTATTATTTATTATTATTATTAACCTACTTTTGCTCACCCCTGTGATATATATATTGTGTTGGTTTGTGCTTAGACAGTTTTTATAACCAGAAATTTTATAATATTTAGTTTGTTCACTGAGACATTGCCAGCCACACTAGTTAATGTTTCTATATCCAGTGCTTTGCTCGTCATCTCTAGACAGGGAGATTTCTTTCGCTTATGTATTTATTTTTAGCTGAAAAGACTTGTCATTTCTTCTGATAGATTAGAGCACCACTTACACATTATGTAACATTTTAAGAAGGAAAGATCTTAAAGAATTGTATGACTAAGTGAAATGGGGCTTACCCACACATGGTGTTTTAAACTTCAAAGTAGTTCACACTATCATAGCTGTGTGCATGGTGCTTTTATACACTTAGTTGTAAGGTGTTTCATGATGCTTTAAAAAACACACACAGAAATGTTGAGGCATGAAAAGTTAGATGTAAACCTAAACTGTGAAAAGGTAACAATGTCGTATCTCCCAATGAGATACATTTATTTAATTTATTTTTTAAAATATATGTTATTGATTTTTTACAGAGAAGAAGAGAGAGTTAGAAACATCAATGAGAGAGAAACATCGATCAGCTGCTTCTTGACACCTCCTACTGGGGATGTGCTCTTGACCGGAATCAAACCTGGGAGCCTTCAGTCCGCAGGCCCACACTCTATCCACTGAGCCAAACCAGTTAGGGCCAGATACATTTTTTTTTTTAATCCTTCTAACTAAGGTATAATTTTATCTATGCTCATTCTCAGCCCATTTTACTCTCCCCTCACTTTGTTCAGTGGCTGAATTTTATTCATAAGGCATTGTAGTAGGTTGTTAAACATAGGAAAAACACATTGGCTTTCTATTTTATAAGACTAGAGGGATATCTCATTTAATTGAGACTGTTATCTGCATGTGTCCAGATTAAAATTACAGTTATTTGCTTTCTTGCTTTATGCCAGGCATTATGCCAAACACATCATATACTGCAAGATTAAATTTTATTCATAGCTCTATAATGTAGTTCAGTTATTTTTCTCATTTAACAATAGAGACTCTGAGGCTTTTGAGAAAATTTACAGTGGGATGTAAAAGATCACCATGATACTTGAAGCAGCTGTGGTCAGAATCAGTGAACTAGTGGCTGGATACCTTGAAGCTATAGTTGAAGTGTCTTTTGAGTGAGCCCTTACTACAAACAGTTCTTTCTACAATGAGTGGTTGTGGTAAGTTTTTTTCTCAGTTAAGTATAATTCTTGCACAGGTCCAGATGTGATTTTGCAAAATACAGGAGTACCCCCTTATCTGTGGTTTTGCTTTATGTGGTTTCAGTTAATGGTGGTACACTGTAGTGTGAAATATTAAATGAAAAATTCTGTAAATAAACAATTCATAAGTTTTAAATTGCTGTTTTGAGCACCGTGATCAAATCTCATGCTATCCCACTCTATCCTGTCCAGGATTTAAATCATCCCTTTGTCTGGCATCTGCATGTGATATACTACCTGCCAGTTTATCACATAGAGTTAGGCTCTGTATCAATTATAAGAGACAGGGAGAGGAGAGAAAGAGAGAGAGAGAGAGAGAGAGAGAGAGAGAGAGAGAGAGAATTCACATAACTTTTATTACAATACTAGAAGCCCATTGCATGAAGATTCGCACAATAGGCCTTCCTTCCCCTGGCTGCTGGCATCGATTTTCCTCTGGCACCCGGGACCCAGGCCTTTGGTCTGGCTATAGCAAAGAAGCCAAGCAAGCCTCTTCAGTCTTCAGTCTTCAGTCTTCAGTCTTCACTCGGCTGGAACCTTCAGTCTTCACTCTGCGCCTGTGTATGCAAATTAACCACCATCTTTGTTGGGTTAATTTGCAGAGTCACTCTGATTGTTTGGTGGGCATAGCGGAGTGACACCAATTTGCATGTTTCTCTTTTATTAGTGTAGACATTGCCATAATTGTCCTATTTTATTATTAGTTATTGTTAATTCTTCCTGTGCCTAACTCATAAATTAATCTTTTTCATAGGTATGTATCTACTGGAAAAAAACATAGGCTATATGACATTCAGTACTATCTGTGGTTTCAGGCATCTGCAGTGGGTTTTAAAACATATCCCCTGCATGTAAGGGAGGACTAATGTGCATTTTATTCTGTTCAATCATTGAAATATGGGTGCTAAACATAGCATAGTGTTAACTCATTATCTTTATTCTCATGTAATTCTGCTTCACAGTTGAATATGGGAGAAATTATTACCAAGTCAAGAATAAGGATATTGCACAGATCATAAAATCAATCTGAGAAAAATATATCGTGTATATATAGACTATATGCAATTTTGAAAAAATAATCCTGTTGTTAATATAATCACCATAATATAGAATTATCTTCAAACATTCTGTAGTTATCACAACAGAATAAAAATAATCCCTGTGAAAATAGTTGGGAACATGAATATATGTTTTAATGATCTTTTTAAATAATAGTAAATGATATTGACAGTGATTTCAGTTTATGGTCAACTTTCAGAGCAACTAATATAATGTGCTGTAATTAGTTTAACACTCATTTTAGTTAACTTCTTGTGTTAGTTTTCTTTAAAAAATGCTTTTGATTTTTAGAAAACATGTTCTAAAATATATAATCTACCTGTTTAGGGCTCACACCAGATGATAGTAATTAGTACTACTCAACTTTATTAAAACAATTGAGCTCCATATTGAATGAAACTTTGCCACTTTTTTGCAAGTTTTAATACATTTGTGAGTTTTAATATTTGAATGCTTGGTGTGAGTCTTTCTTACCTTGCACTTTATCATTTCAACTCTATGAGGTAGGCATTACTATGAGGTGACAAAATTGAGGGAAAGAACATGGAATTTACTCACAGCTACAGGGCGTGCAGGCAGTAGATCTATCAGTTGAATCCTGGGGGCCCACCTAGTGCCATGAGAAAGATTTAGGAACAGCAACAATGGAAACAAAAGCAATGAACAGCAACAGGATACTTTTAATAGGATATTTTTGAGCTTCCTGGAGCTTGATCTCAGCTTAATCAATGAAAAAAGCCTAGTGGGCTATTATAAAACAACACTGGACAAGCTGCCTTTGGCCCACTTCCCTTTGGGTCTACATTTAAATGTCCCTCCTCTTTGTCTTACCTCCTGATAGTGTGGGCAGGCATGCATGGAAGAAACACTACGGAATAGGCAAGCCACAGTTCATATTCTTTTCTCTTTCAGCTCATCTCTTATGAGTGTGGTCCAGTGAAAGGGACGAGCATGGGTGGGAGAAGATAAAGACGAGTTATTGCTACTCCTCTTCAAATAAGATTTTAAAAGTTTTGATGAAATTCAAATTAAACTTTAAAACCTAATGGAAAGAGGAAGAACAGAGAAAAGACTTGGTGGTTCAGGCAAGAGAGAAGTTTAATAGAACGAATACTGAGGACTGAATACTGAGAAGAGAAGTGGGGACAGGAAATAGGGCAGCACCCATTGTCACAAAGGAGGGGGACAGATGTCTTGGTGTGGAGCCAGAAAGTTGGAAGTTGAAAGGATGTTTATTCCTATCTGCTTCCTTTAAAGTAAGATCGGCTAGCACTGCGGCAGTTTCTAAAACCGCCACAGAGGGGCAGCACATAATAGTCATTATGGAGATGGTCTCTGGGGCACCTCTGATTGGGTTCAACTCCTGGCTCTGCAATTTATTGGTCTTGCATCCTTCATAATTTGACTATACCTCAACATTATTTTATTAGAAATGATAACAGCTAAAATTTAAGAAAGGGGCTGTGGATGTTAAATGAGGTGGAAGGGTGCCTGATAAATATTAGCTATTACTAATATATTACTAATCTTGCCTGTCCTAAATTTTTTCTCTTTATAACTGTTATCTATCTAAATCACATTCAAACCTCTCTCTCCTCTGCTCTATCGACACGTTTATATGACAAGAATGATTAAAAACTCAAGTCCCCTAAAGTGATATATAACCTTTTCTGGGTTTTGGCTGCCTCCTTCTTTCTGCCTGAAACTTTTTGCAGCATAAACCACTAGCAATTCCCTGTAAGAATATTGCTGCTTCTCATCTCCTTGCCTTGTTCACTAAATGCATGGGGCTTTATTCTCCTCTAAATATTTATTCCTATCAGTAAATTCCATCATTCATTCAACATCTCAATCAATATTGATATTATATAAAAATCTGTATTAGTTATATATATATATATATATATATATATATATATATATATATATATTTAAAACTTTATTGTTCAAAGTATTACAGATGTCCCCCCTTTTTTCCCATTGACCCTCTCCACCCCACTCCCATCCTTCCCAGGCCTTCCCCCACTATTTTTTGTCCATGGGCTATGCATATATGCACTCCCTCCCCCTCTTCTGAAATACATGTTGCATGCTTCAATGCCTATGGGTCTGTTTTGTTCAGTTTATTTTGTTTACTAGATTCCACATATGAGGGAGATTGTGTGATACTTGTCTTTCTCTCAATGGCTGATTTCTCTTAACATAATACTCTCCAGTTCCCTCCATGCAGTCTCAAAGGGTGAGAGATCCTTCTTTTTATAGCTGCGTAGGATTCCATTGTGTAAATATACCAGTTTTTTAATCCATTCATCTACTAAGGGGCACTTGGGCTGTTTCCAGATCTTAGCTATTGTAAATTGTGCTGCTATGAACATAGGGGTGCAAATATCCTTTCTGATTGGTGTTTCAGGCTTAGGATATATACCTTGAAGTGGGAACACTGGGTCAAATGGCAGCTCCATTTTTAATTTTTGAAAGTACTGTATTAGTTATTGATTAATGCATAACAAATGACTGAAAATTTAGCAAATTAGAAATACATACACACATACAACATTTCATGGTTTGTATGGGCCCGGCTTAGGTGATTCCTCTGGTTCAAGGTCTCTCCCAAGACTGTAATCAAGACATAAACCAGGGCGGCATTCAGTTTAAGGCTCAATGGGAAAGAGATCAATGTTCAAATTCACACAGTTGTTAAGAGAATTGAGTTCCTTTTGGGTATTGGAGTGAGGGCCCCAGTTTCTAGTTGTCTGTTGTCTATAGGCTATCCTTCACTTCTTCTTACATGGGCCTCCATAGCATCGCAACTCCTTTCTTTAAAGTCAAGCATTAATTTACTAGCAAGATGGAGGTTATACACTTCATGAGCCTTCTTTTTTCAAGAAGGTCCCCTGCTTGTGCAAAACAGGCAAAATTAACTTGAATCATCATGTTATTTTATATCTACTTTATTTGTGTGTCTTACCCCATGGCCTGTATGACATCAGGGACTGTGTCTTCATCTCTTTATGCTTGCAGCACAGTGGTGATGGCAGTATAATTATTAAAAATATGTGTTTAATCAACTTTGGAATTAAATCCATAGGTATATAACCATTCAGCTTTTGATGGGTAAGGTTTTTTACCATCTCACACAAAATAAATTATCTTTAGCACACAGAATGAGCATTTTCACTATTGTGCAGGTGACAGGGGTCCATGCATTAGACACCAAATAGAATAGAATGGTCATGACTCTAGCTACAATAAATGGCATTAAAATTACAGTAACAAAACCTTGAAGCATAATTTCAAGAGCATCTAAATAAACATATTTGTAGTAATAATGATGATGCATAATGATGATGTCAGCAGATACCAAAACTCAGGAATCCACTACTGTTTAGTGTCTACCCAGAACTTCTATACATTTGGGCTCTAGGTATTAATGAAAACTGCACAGACACACAACACATGCTTATTTAAGTCTTTAAAATCCATACTTTATAATATTGAGAATAGGGAGTAAAAGTGAGAAAACCATATTATGAACATATACAGAAAGAAAAGCATGTGACATTTTCCCCTTTGTACCATATTTCTGAATAAATAGCAACAGTTATAAAAGATCTCATAGTGAAATTATGTAGTTGGATCACTCTATAGAATTTGTCATTTAAATCCTTCAGAACAATTGCTAGCTTCTGCAGGAAAATAAGGGTAATAACCACAATGCATTGGATTTAGCAATCAGTATTTATAACATAAAACTTTAGAGTTCAAGCTGAATGTCACAATTAAAGTTTAAAATTATCCATATCTGAATAAGTTATGAGTTTTGTACAATCCAAAGAAAGGTAATTATCAAGTTTCTACTGACAGTTATGAATATTTTCATAATTAAGTACGAAATGCTGTATTTTCCAGAATTCCCTTGAATTTCCGTGTTCTCATTACAATTTTCCTGGCCCTGAGTTAATCCCTAGTTACTGGGAAGTAACAACCAACACATTTTTCAAGTAATATTGTTGGTGTGCCATTGTCTACCTCACAGCACGTGCATCCCTTTTTGAAAATGCTCATGCACTGAGTATGCTTGACACTTTGCGTGAGTTTCCCTTCCCACATTTTCTGCTGCTGCTGCTGCTCAGAGCAGCTCCATATACTTGAAGCCTCATGAATACCCTTCCATGTTATTCTCGCAAGCAGGGTCATGAGAAGATGCCGACTTCTTACTTTTAAGATAGAAAGCTTTTTTTATTCCTTCTAAACTATATTTTTATTTTAAGAAATAATTGAATTCGTCTAACCTAAAATTAAAATGTAAATTTCAAGAATTTTTGTGATTCTAAAATAATTTATAGAGAAAAAGGGCTATTTGCTTTCTTTTTGGAAGGTAATTTTTAAATAAAACCAGTAAAAAGCAAAAAATTCATATTTTAATTCTAATCTGTTTATGAATGAATTTTATAATATGATGCAATTAAAAAATGTGAATGGTTTTTAAAGCCTAAATTCTCCAGTGACATGTCCACAGTAGTACATTTTCCAGTGTTCTGTATAATTGTGTTTTTACTTATTTTTTTGTCACTAAAAAAAATGAAATAAATTCATTCTCATTTTCTTACTGGTTTTCATATAGTGAACAATATGATTATCATTGTTAGAATAAATTGTAGTTTTACTCTATAAAACATAATTTTACTCTGCATTTTAGTTTCTCTAGAAAAGTCTTGTCAGTAAATCAAACAAGGAAAGTGAAATGCTTCATCACTAAATTAATTAGAGTTGCATCTTAGACTTTCAATAATCTATTAGTAATTAAGTAAACTTTGTAGTAATTGTTAGCATTCTAAATAATACTGCTTATTATTCAATAGTATGCTGTAGGTACACATCATTTAACTAAATAATTGTTTTATCTAGATATTAGAATGTTAAATAGATTTTTTTTTAAAGGAAGAATTGATATGTTGGTTTGCTGAAAGGAAAAACAAAAATAACAATAAATTTGTTTTCATTAATCATATAAATAAAAACTAAAAAATTCAAATAATATGCAAAGTCTGTACTTCATTCCACTTTGATACAAAAATGTGGAGTTAAACAGTAAAATGTATAGAAAAGCATATTTTGGGGGGGAGATCATTTTTATACCATATTTAAGTCTAATATAAAAATGATTCATTTCAGTAATTTCATCATTAAACAAAAATTATTATTAAATATAGTAAATCAGCTTATTTTATTATATTATTTAATTAATATTTATCACATTTTGATCATTTTTGACACCTGGAGTAGCTTCTTTATCTTTCACTCTTCCTCTCTCTTAATCACATGCGCACAGACTCACAGACACACAGATACACACACACTAATCTAAGTTTTCTTCATATCTTTTTAATAGATTCTTGAAATGTTTTCCTTAGTAACTTTTTAGCTTTGGTGCTAATGACCTCACAAAAATTTTATAGAGTATTCTAAATAGCTTGAATATTTATGACATGATTTTATTAATTGTACTATCTTAACCCATATCTGCTATCATTTATTTTAATGTATTTTGCCCTTAACATATTTGTAATTGCTGACAAGTACTTTATGTACTTCAGTTTACTTTGTTGCTAACTTATCAATTCTAAAAAGCATTGCAAAATAAAAAGAATAAGAGACTTGACTTTTTATTCTGTATAATTATTTTTATCATCCAACTTAAATCCTATGTTTAGCAATTAAGTATAATATAGAATTATTAGAAAATATAACCATTGAATTGATTAAAAATACGGGGGTATGAAAAAGAATCAACCTTAGCTGGTTTGCCTCAGTGGATAGAGTGTCAGCCTGGGGACAATTCCCGTCAAGGACACATGCCCAGGTTGTGGGCACAATCTCTAGTAGGGGGCATGCAGGAGATGGCCAATCAATGATTCTCTCTCATCATTGATGTTTCTATCTCTCTCTCTGTCTCCCTTCCACTCTGAAGTCAATTACACACACACACACACACACACACACACACATATATATATATATTTATATATATGAAAAAGAATCAGAATATAACAACTGTTTTAGCAGCATACAGTTTAAATTCTGGAGTTTGGAAAATACCTTGTGATTAACATTTCCATGATGTATGTTATTTTTCAGTTGACTGGTTTCAGCTTCCACCTGAAATATGCTACTGTATGACAATGCCATTTTAAAGATTAAGTGTCCTGTTGTATGCGAAAGTGAACTCAATTTTTAAATTATGCACATTGAAATAATGAAAACTAAATAAAATGAAAATTCTATTGGTCAGAGACTTGCTATCTAGGATGTAAATCATTTATGGAAGATGTCTCCATTTCTTTCTACTCATTTTTTCACACTCACTTGAGTATTTTATTACACTTAGCTATTTCTTAATTTCTCTGTTTAGCTGTTCTGTGGAGAGGCAGAGTACAACCAAATGCCACAGGAAATTTGTAGCTAAATTTTCTATGTAAATCTATTTGATTCACTGGCCCCAGATACAAGGAAGAAAACAAAGAAGCCCTGAGAAGTCAGGAGGCAGAACTCTTTTGATGCTTTATTTGTATCCTTTTTGTGGCCCCAAACTGAGACAGATATAGTTTTCCTGAGATTCTTCCAAAAGAAAGAACTGTTTTGTTGTCGTTGTTGGTTGTTGTGCTGGTGGTAGTAGCGGTGGGGTGGAGGTTACGAGATATGTTTTACTACCAACAAAATGAAAGCAATACCTGAATTCATACAAATAACTGAATTGGCAGAGTTCCCTTTTATGCCGAGTATCCCAGTCATCCATAAATATTCCACCTTCACTCTCAAAAGTGTTCTTGGCATGGGTAATCAATTTTATGTACACCTATAGCACTACTAAGCAAAGCCTCATACGTATAATCATTCAATATTTATAAAGTATTTTAATTTCATCTTTATATTGTATTATCTTAAGAACCTGGTGATGCAGGAAGAAAAAGTACCAATATTCTAAATTCATTCACAAAAACATTAAGTAACTTGTTGTATGTGTCTCAGCTAGCTGGAGTCTGAGTAATGAATCCAACCAAGATCTCCAATTAAAATGTCTTTTGCTCTTTCCATTATAAAAGACCGTTTCAGTTAAATTCTCCCAAATATCACTCAGGCAACTTGTAAATATACCAAACTACATTTGTTAGAACTTACAACCATAACAGAAGATACCATCTTAAGAGAATTTTAGCAGTTTCAGAAGAGGGGAAATTACTAGAGAGATAATGATAAGTTATTTTGGTCCAGGTTCAAGTGGTTTAACATATGTTTAAAAAAAAATGTCAAATTGGCTTAAATTAGGTAAAGCTCACAACATACATCTTTTTAGGATTAGTGGGTAGGGTGAGGTGAATAACTTAAAGTGAATCTTGATAAAAAAAAAAAATGATTGACTAATAAGAAAGATATTGGCCTATGTGAATAGACTATTATGTAAGACTAGAGGTCTTTTGCACAAAAATTTGTGCCCTGGGGGGGGGGGGGGTGTCCCTCAACCCGGCTCGCCCCCTCTCACATTTTGGGAGCCCTCAGCGGATGTCCTACTGATGGCTTAGGACATCCTTGTGGGAGCGGGCCTAAGCTGCAGTCTGGCCTTCCTCTGCGGGAGGCGACAGGGCCGGTCAGAGGAAGGCACCACCCCCATCACCCTGCAGTTGCTGCCACTGCCAGCTGCCGCAACTGTTGGCCCTCAGCCCTCGCTTCTTAGCACTTCTTAGCACAGGCCCCGCACCCTGCCCACTGGTGGGTGGGGGGCAATCTGGGGCCAGGATGGCTGGGGGTGGGGCTGTAGGATGTTGAGGCACAGCAGCTCACACCCTGTCCTGCCTCTGTGGAGGCATGGCACCAGGACCAGGCCTACGACGCTACCTCTGTGGCTGCCTCTACGGGAAGGGGCAGCACTGGGACCGGGACTGCGCAGCCCCCCTCCCGCTGCCTCTGCAGAAGGGGCCGTGGTGCCACCTCTCCAGTGCCACCACCTCTCCTGCGCCACTGGCCCTCGGCCCTCGCAGCTGCTGCGGCTTTGTCCAGAAGGACGTCCAGAGGACATCCGGTCTATCTGGTCTAATTAGCATATTACCCTTTTATTAGTATAGATAATTTGATCTCCAGGAAAGTTATTAATTGGTATATTTCTGGACAAGTGTTTCATGGACTAAGAAATATTGATTCAGGTCCTCTTAATTCTCAGTCTCTTGTGGTCATCCATCTGCCCACAGTGAGCAACCCACCATCATTGGAGGGCTTTACATGCCTGATCTACATATTCTAGGCTGCAGCTGCCACGGATGTTGATGATAATATGCTACTTACTGTTGCAAGGGCTACAGAATCATGTATTTTAGAGTTAAGTTCAAAAGAGAGGATAATTCTGGGAGTCTTTATTATCAGGGCTTTCTCTTTTAGTAACAGTAATGGGTAACAAGCTGAGGCTTTCTTTCCTATAATTTAATATTGTAAAATCTAATATGATTTAGGAACCACTAGCCAAGCAGCTATTATATGGACACTTTTAATGTTTTAATTCTTTTTTTTCCCCAAAATATGTCTTTATTGATTTTAGAGAGAGGGCAAGAGAGAAGGATAGAAACATCAATAAGAGAGGAACATTATCTTTCAGCTGCCTCCCACATGTCTCCCACTGGGGGTCGAGCCCACAACCTGGGCATATTCCCTGACCCGGAATCAATCTGGTGACCTCTTGCTTCATGGGTTGATGCTCAACTACTGAACCACATTGGCTGGGCTAATGTTTTAACTTTTAAATAAGTAATGATACGGGAAAATTGGACTGGAACACACAGTGTTCCTCTGGGCAGGATGGTTCTGGTTTTTTTGTCCGGTGGAGTTGAAGAATGAAACCACAGATGAAAGGTGATATAGCAAAAGGTGGACATTTATTGAGAAACAAGCACAGACTCCCACTGGGGAGGGGGAAGAGTCCCACCGAGTCCCTTTCCCCCACAGTTTTTAAAGGCTGCAGATCTTTGTGCCTTGATATCCCCTCTGATTGGTCACTATCCCCTTAGATTGGTTACTATAGCAACTCCAGAGCTCAAACTTTACGTGAGGTTCCCTCCTTCTTCTTTATTGTTTCCCTATTGCCTCTGGGCTTTCTTCTTCCCTCTCAGAACGAGGGGCTTCCTTCCCTTTAGTCTGTAAATGTATACCTTTCTGCAGTTCCCAGCTCCCTTATCTTATGGAAATGTACCCTTTACACCTCCGTAGCCTGTGCTTTTTCCATGGACCCCTTAATTCGTAAAATGTCTAAACCTGCCTATCTCACCCCTAAAAACTCCTTTCAGTAACATTGATCATCTCTATTATAACTATCAGAAGAAGGAAGTTCAGAGGTGCTATTTGATCTGCTTAGGGTAATTGCTTAGGCAGTGAAAGAGTCAGGAATTGAACCCAGGCCAGGATCTGCTTAGGCAGTGAAAGAGTCAGGAATTGAACCCAGGCCAATCTGATTCAAAAGTCCATGTCCTTAGGTAGTATTTCATTTAACCATTGATGTAACAGACACTAGAAGAGAAGACACATGATAAACTATTTTTATCCTTTGAACTTCTATTTGCTTTTTCATTAAAAGATATCTGGACTCACTTTAACTAGATAACTAGCCACAAGAGCATCACCCAGATGAAAATTTGACTGCCTGATTATGCCAGTGAGCAACATGCCATAACTCCCGGTATTTGGTCACCATTTCAAAGATGTGATTTGACAAAACACAGTAGCCGAGGGAATAAAAATTCTTAACACTCCCATCTTTTTTCCGGTGCCTGGGGGAGCTGCATCTATAATTGATTACTCAACTTCCAGCTGTTCTCAGAACTGTGTCATTGAAGTCATGAATTATTCGCAAAATCTAATATGTGGATAACAGTTAAATCAGCACACTGAGTTTATTTATCTGCTGCATAATTTCTTCTGTAAACACACTTGTCCAAACAGAAGATATATACTTATCAAAGAAATTAACCTAAAATTACTGAAAAAGAAATATGATAGTACAAAATAAATACACACAGAGAACTGCATTCTGGCATGGATGTCAAGATGGCTTCACAAAATTTCCAAAGACCTTTGTTTGAAGGACACTTGTAAACATCTTTGAGAGCACTTTCTGAAATCCTTCACCTATTTCCGTAGGTATTATTATTTTGAACCCGTCTCCTTGAATTACAAGTGAACTCTAAAAAATGAGGGAGGCTTGTAGGCCTAGATGGCAGAGCAGTTTTTGCCAACTTTCCAATAGGAATTCCCTCAGGTCTTCCTTTTGTGCCCTCTTTCAGAAGAGTCCTCCTCACCTTTAATGTGCACATGAATCACCTGAGGATATGGTTAAAACTCTGGAGGCTTGGGTTCAAGGCTGAGATTCTGTAGTTGTCTCAAGCTCCCCACTGCTGATGAGTCCTTGAAATGAGGCTGGTCAGAAAGGAGACAGCTTAGTTAGACAGGAGAGTTTAAAATCTTAGTAGCAAAACAAGAAGGGAAAATACATGAAAAATTTTTTATTCCCTAATGATTATATGTTGACTAGACAATATAATGGACATACTAGATTGAGTGACAACTAATTTTTTCTTTGTTTCAAATAAATGTGTACTTTGCATTGTTTCCTTGGTACCACACTAGTCTCAGTAAAGGGTCAAGATTAGAATGTAATTCAATGAGACTGAGATGGCATCTTCGTACTGTCATACTTTACTACTCATGCATATTAATGATACTATTTATCAATCTTTCCCAAAGGATTGCTCATTTCCTGAGTGTCCGGACTCTTCACTGTTGTGTCTCAAACAATTAATAGCGTGACTAGCAAAGAAGAGGTTGTCATGTTGGTTAGATATTTGCATGCCACAACTGTGAAAGTTCAGCCATCCTGTGGTCATCACAGTAAGTGATACAATGCAGGGAAAATATCATTTCTGGAGCACTCGGTTTTCTAAATTTAATATCAGGGGAGCCTAAAAGAACTGTGTAAAAACTCATAATGTTCCATGTATTCCGGTGTTATTATGGGGAATATGTGAAGTCATGTCATAGCTCCTGCTCAAATATATGATTGTTTTACTTGAAACCTAAGGAATGATAAAATGCAGTTCACAGGAGCTTTGTACAGGAAATCTTGAGATGATAAAATGTCTTGTAATTCTCAGTTATGAATGACTCCACTGAAATGGAAAAGTTTACTTTCAACAAAGTAATACTCTTCAAACACCAGAAACATTTTTGCTACTGTAATCTATCACAAAATATACAGTATTATCGGGATCTATGTAGCATACAGTGGAGCATGGTTTATGTGTGCCCAGGTCCATTATACATTTCAGACTTCTCTGAAATAGTATGGATTGCTCCCTTATCAGATATTAAGGAGACTCAAAACTTAAGTTACAACTGTTAGAAATTTGGTACTGTGGTATTTCCTATATATGAGGCTATACAACAGCGGTTCTCAACCTGTGGGCCGCAACCCCTTTGGGGGTTGAAAGACCCTTTCACAGGGGTCACTTAAGACACATATATAATTACATATTGTTTTTGTGATTAGTCACTATGCTTTAATTATGTTCAATTTGTAACAATGAAAATACATCCTGCATATCAGATATTTAAATTTCGATTATTGACAGTAGCAAAATTACAGTTATGAAGTAGCAACGAAAATAATTTTATGGTTGGGGTCACCACAACATGAGGAACTATATTAAAGGGTCGCAGCAGTAGGAAGATTGAGAATCACTGCTATAGAATGTAGTGATTAAGATCAATGTTCCTAGAGCCAGGAACTGTTTATCAGTTTTCCTGTCTCTAAAAATGGGGCTAATAATTATACTTAAAGAGGATTTGTAAGGATAAAATGAGTTAAAACCTGTAGACTATCTACAATTGTTTGGCATATAGTTAAGAATCTGATAGGATTGTCATTATTAGATACTAAAATTTTTCTAGTTATGGTATAAACTAGCAGCTGACATAAAAATTTAATGGCCCAATGCAAAATCTATAGTATAGCATAATAAATGTGCATTCTACCCCAGCCAGGTGGCCCAGTTGCTTATCTCTCCCATGCACCGAAACAGTTGCTGGTTCGATTTCCAGTCAGGGCACATACATAGATGGTGGATTTGATCCCTGGGGTACATATGTTTCTCTCTCACATTGATGTCTTGCTCTCCCTCTCTCTTTCTCTCTTTCCCTTCCTTTCTCTCGAATATCAATAAACATATCATTGGGTGAGAATTAAAGAATATAATAAAAATAAAAATTCTTGGAAAAAAGAAATAAGTGCATTCTTTAGTTTTTTTTGGTTATATTTCCACTGATGAGAAAACTTGAGGACAATTGTTTTTATTACACTATTGTCTTCAAGCAAATACGTCACAATGTTTTTAAAATTCATTTGGAAACATTTCACTTTTGAATGCAAACAAAATCTTAGTGTTTCTCACAGTTCAATATTCTACTCAAAACTAGAATATTATTTTATCTGATAAAATTGAAAAAATATCCTGTCTGTAAAAACTACTTTATCCAATTTCAGCAATACTTTACCTTTGGATATTTGAAAGCATATTCTTTTTAGTTCGAGTCTCAATATTATTCAATATGTAGGATTTCCAATGTAATCTTGAAGATATGGGGCATGAATTATTTATGTGCTATGATGTATTAGCACTCAATAATCCATTTTCCACCTCTGAAACATGGTTGTTTTGTTTCAATATTTTGGCAGTCCCGGTGTGCAATGCATTCTGTTATATTCTATATTTAAAAATTACAAAAATACATTTTGGAAAGAGACATGATAGCCTAATGTCACATAATATCTTGGGTGAGATGCTGACACAGAAAAAGGACATTAGGTCAAAACTAAGGAAATCTTAATGACATGTGGACTTTAAATAAAAATACCAAATCAATATTGGTTTATTCACTGTGACAATTATACCACTGTACCGTAACATGTTGATGCCGGGGTGAAACTGGGGCATGCTATGCTCTGTAAGATTATTGTGACCCTTCTGTCGGTCTAAAGGAATGTGAAAGTAGTTGTCAAAAAATACATTTCAAACTTATTGAAATTTTTAATACTAAAATTCTTCTCTCCATTCTCCCATCCCCACACCCTCAACACTGCTCCTTTCTGTCCTTCCCTCCATTATTATGCAAGGCAGTATTCTTTCTAAGAAGTTAGAATTATGGAATCTTAACAGGAGCCTATGTTAAATCTCTATACTTCTAAGTTAAAGTCTAAAAGTTTAAAATATAGGTGATATTTGTTTATAAATATATAAAAAATTTAAATCTAATATGCTTATTTACAATCTTAACAGATAGGAATTGTATTTGTAATGCTAAGAAAACAAAGTTGTATAGTCTAACTATATACATATCTACAAATATTTCTAAGTTTATTCAAATGGCTGAATGAATAAAGACGTCTTTCTTAGAATAGAAAACTATCATATAGTCAGTAGTCTCTTCTACTTTCCTTACTATGGAGACAAATGTTTGTTTAAATAGAAAATATCAATAAAGAATTCTTAACATAAATCTTGGACAAGTTACTTCATAAAATTTAAATAGTTATTTTTACTTCATCTCATGTACTCTTACTCAATTTTACTACTTTTTTAAAAATTGCATCTAGTTAAACTATATAAACTTGAGGTTTCATATTATTTTGGGGGCTTTTGGTACATGAGCAGATTTTGATTCAGAGTGAGTTCAAACAAACACAATTTGCAAGTGTCTTTGTTGAGAATACCTTAGGTATTTCATTCCCCGACTTCAGGACTCTAGCCCCGAACCAAGGTTTCCACTGTGATGCAAAGGGAGGAGTCAGGGTGCAGTCCCTATTCTAAGAGCATTTCGGCTCCGGAAGACCTCCGTCCCCTCAAGCCTGACTTCCTCTCACACAGATGATTTCCCAGAGTCAGCACTGCCGCCTGCATTACAGATCCTGTGTATTTTATTCTCCTGATGAGAAGTTTTCATTTCTGTTGCCTGATTTCTTGGATTTTGGACTCTGTTTCCCTTCTAAAAATAATTCCACTTATTAATATCCCTAACCACCATCTGATAACTTGAGATTTAATGTTTTGCTTTTTCTGAATCTAAGGATGATTAGATAATAACATAAATAATTTTGAAATTATAGCACATTTGAATTACTAAAATGTCAGTGTTCTATAGTATAATGCATTTATTTATTTTTATACTTTTTTAAAAAAAACACTCAATTCATATCCAGCACTTATGAACATTTAATAGCAAAGTACTATTGCAGTTCAGTGTCCAATAATAGTAGTAGTAGTAATCTACACTAATAAAAGACCAAGATGCTAATTGACTGTACCTTCGCTATGCCCACCAGCCAATCAGAAGAGTATGTAAATTAACCCAACAAAGATAGTGGTACATAGGCACCCAGCAAAGACTGAAGACAGTGTAGAAGGAAGCCAAGCACTGCAGAAGGGAACCAAGCAGTGGAGAAGGGAATGGATCAGAGGTAGCAGAGATGGGAGCAGAGCTGAGGCAGCAGACACGGGAGGGAGCGAGGTGGCAGAGAAAGGAGGGAGCCGAGTCGGTGGGGAAGGGAGGGAGCCAAGGCGGCGGAGAAGGGAGGTAGCGAAGAGGCAGAGATGGGAGGGAGCTGAGTGCGAAGTGGCGAAGTGTGGGCTTCGCTCCCTTCTTTGCTTCGCTCCAGTCTCAGGAAGCCCTATTCTTGCAGGAATAGGCCTGAGGAAGCCCTATTCTTGCAGGAATCTTCCTGCAATGGGCCTCTAGTAATAATAATAATGACAATAATAAACAGATATAGTTTAAAGTTATTGAAAGCTCTTATGTCTGCTAATTTTTTTGTTTCATTATGCAGTTTCAGTGTCAGAAATGATATATATCTTCAAAAACTGTGTTTTTTTATTTGTTATCAACATAAGTTACAAAACATCACCTGGTGGAATCAGAAAATATTAGCTAAGTCTAGAACTCATTCAGATAAAATAGATGGGCTGAAGATCTAAATCAAGGAAGTTAGCAGTTACTTGTGGAAGTCAAAATTAGACCCTATGTAAAAGGAATCAGATGGGTGGCAAAAAGGTGAGCTGCCAAAAGGAAGGACCAAGCAAGTCAGGACTAGTAGCTACAAGGGAAAACATGAAGGACAGCTCTGTATTTAGAGCTGTCTCGGGCTAGACTGTTTAGAACAGCCGTGGGCAAACTACAGCCCGCGGGCCGGATCCGGCCCATTTGAAATGAATAAAACAAACAAACAAAAAAAGACCATACCCTTTTATGTAATGATGTTTACTTTGAATTTATATTAGTTCGCACAAACAGTCCATCCATGCTTTTGTTCCGGCCCTCCGGTCCAGTTTAAGAACCCATTGTGGCCCTCAAGTCAAAAAGTTTGCCCACCCCTGGTTTAGAGTTTGTCCACCCCTGGTTTACATGCATTAGCCTTCAAGCTCCAATTAGGATGGCTCTCATGTAGCTGAATTACTGCACCAGATCCCATACCTGGCTGCAGTTCTACATGGTCCCTGCCTGATTTTTCCATTGTTTTATTTCTAACAGAATCTTTGTTCCTTTCCTTTCGAATCTCTGTAGGATCCTGACCTCTGCAGTCACTCCGATCCTCAGAAAGTCAGATAGGGTTTCTGTCATCGGAAAGTTCATCCTTATTTTGGCACAGAAGGCATAGAGCTTTAATAAGACCAGGAATATAAACGGTATGATATTTCTAAGTGGCACTTTTTTTTTGGTAAATCATGTGTATGTTATTGTAAAATGAAACAGATGGGTTAGTTACAAACTCATTCCCTTATTTTTTCTTGCTGAGAGGTATGCACCCAATTGCACTATAGCATATAAATTAGATTAAAAAAATCACAACTAAGACCAGCCTCCCCCCACCCCAATAAAAGTCCTGGGCCCTGAGAGTCATTGGGTCTCCCTGGGGAGAGACGTTCCACGCATGTCCCTGTAGTTCACAGCCAGACAAGGATGGCCTCAGACAAGGATGTTTTCTGAAGCCTAAACTGGACCTCTTAGGGACTCCTTTTGGATTCAGATCATTTTCTTGCTGTTTTTGCTCTGTATCCTTTTCTGTCATAAATCTTAGCAGTTAGTATTACTACAAAAAAATGTCATAACCAAAATGGAAACTTTTCAGTTCTTTCCGAAAACATTGAGATCATAAATGAATAGCTTTCTTTTAATACCTGCTGGTTAAAAAAAAAAAAGATAATTATCAAGATTTTACTTTACTTTTTTCACCATAAAATTGATTAGGAATATCTGCACCTACCCATTTAAACACAATATACACTATGTTGCACTGGAATATAGAGAAAAGCAAAAGTTGTAATGGCAATTAGGTACAAATCCTAAAATATCCTCATATCCTTGGTATGAGACATAGGGATACTCTTGGATAAAATTAACCCAACTTAAACCTGGTGTTTGTTTATTTATGTTCACAAACATAGAGAAAAGAACTAAACAAGACTCAAGAAGATTCAGGAACACAATATGCTTCAGATGACACCTACGGTCTGCCATAACCTATCTCTGAGAAAGGCACACAATTTTCAGTCTTTTAAAGAAAAATACCACACGATCTCACTCATTTATGGATAATAAAGACCATTATAAACTGATGAACAAAAGTAGATACAGAGGCAGAGCAGCATCGAACAGACTGTCAAACTACAGCAAGAAGGCCGGGGAGGGTTGGGGCAGGAGGGGGGCGGGTAAGAGATCAACCAAAGGACTTATATGCATGCATATAAGCATAACCAATGGACACAAGACACTGGGGAGTAGGGGAGGCCGGGGAAGGTCAAGGGGGGGAAAAAAGGAGACATATGTATTACTCTTTGTAATATTTTAAGCAATAAAACACAATTTAAAAAAAAAGGTTGAAATAGTTAGTACATTATTTACTTTTTGATAGAAGCATTCAGACAGCTCAGGTAACCAGTTTGTTTATGATCATGTATAGCACATCGTAAGTCAAAGAATAAAATACAGGAAAGTGTAGTATAGGAGTTTTCTCAGAGGAATTTTGAATTTTTGAAAGTGCTGACTGTTGACTTCTCACAAAGGCTAATAGGACAATCTGTTGGTCAGAGTAAAGCTGAGTTAATGCAATGTACTGCCTCATGTGAGGTTATCATTTTGACATTTTCTGAAAAGAAGGAATTGAAAAAGTTAACTATTGACTTTTTAAGTCTGGACTCCAATAGTTTGAGGTGCATCTTTCAAAGAACTAGGTAAGCATCGAGCAAAGTTTATGAAGTTTATGACACAACAGATTATGATCAACAAACACAGTGAGTCCACGGTCCTGAAGCCAAACTTTACTGGGAAATAGTTGCCAAATAAGCAAGCAGCTGTCCCAGAAAAGTTTAGGCACTCACTGAAGGAAAGAGCAGTTATTCATTAGCTGATCATTTCATCTTTCTGAACAAGAATTTTCTGGAACAGACACTTAAGTCATATTATCATAGGAGGTTTAAGTTCTCAGTAGGGAGATACAATCCAAATACTGAAAACCATCTGTTTCAGCAGGGAGTACTGGGAGACTTCAACTCCAACTCGGCCGTGCACACATGTAACCACGTAGTATATGGAACACGCTGTGCTATATGCTGTCTCCAATACATGAGCATTAGAGGGATGTATTCTCACTGTACAGACCTCATAGGCCATCATGCAGGTTAATAAAGAGGCAATGCAGTGTGGGGTGGCAAGTGTTTGATGGCAGATATATGGGGGCACAATGGCAGCATGCGGGAAGAACACAGAACTCCTAATGGGGGGTCCTCAGAGGCTTCTTGGGAAAAGTAATGGCTTGAATGAAATTTTGTAATGGAAGCTGAGGGAATCAATGTCAGAAATGAAAACGTAGTAAATGTGAGGACATTTCTTTGGAGAAGAGCAATTTTTGGAATAATAGGACTTAAGCCTAACTAGAACATGGATTGCTTTAAAATTGAAAGGTAAATCTCCCTTATTTAGGAAAATTATATAATTACACATATATCCTAAATTAGAAATTTATTTCTGTTACTCCCACATCTACACTAATAAAAGAGAAACATGGTAATTGGCGTACGACCGCTACCCTTCCCATTGGCTAATCAGGGCAATATGCAAATAAACTGTCAGCCAAGATGGTGGCCAGCAGCCAGGCAGCTTGAAACTAACATGAGGCTTGCTTGCTTCAGTGATGGAGGACTCCAACATTCCCCGCCGGCTGCTGCAGACCTCTGAGCCTGCAGTTTCAAACATTGTAACAGATATAGATGCTAAACAAAACCTCAGCCAGCTGGGATCTCAGAGCTGGAGTTGATACAGAGTTTCGAGAACCGAAACAAACCAGATACCTGCTTTCAGGAGCGGAGGCCTAAATGCTGGAGCCTCAGAGCTAAAGCTGGCCCAGAATAAAAAAAGAAAAAGAAAAAAAGGAGCAGTTGGGAGCTGCAGTCCCAGCCTGAAAACAGCCCTCAGCCGCTCACCCAGACTGGCCAGGCACCCCAGTGGGGACCCCCACCCTGAAGGGTGCGTGACCAGCTGCAAACAGCCATCATCCCCTCACCCAGGCTGGCCAGGCACCGCAGTGGGGACCCCCACCCTGATCCAGGACACCCTTCAGGGCAAACCAGCCGGCCCCCACCCGTGCACCACACCTCTACCCTATATAGTAAAAGGGTAATATACCTCCCAGCACCGGGATCAGCGGAGCTGAGAGGCCTTCCGGCACCAGGATCAGTGTGACAGGGGGCAGCGCCCAAACCCCCGATTGCCCTGTGGCTCTGTGTGTGACAGGAGGCAGGGCCACAACCTCCCTATCGGCCCTGCTCTGTTCGTGACAGGTGAAGGTGCCCCAACCCCCTGATCGGCCCTGCTCTGTGGGTGGTAGAGGGCGGCGCCCCAAACCCCACCCCCCCACACGGGCCCTGCTCTGTGTGTGATGGGGTAGAGCCATAACCTCCCCATTGGCCCTGCCCTGAGTGTGACAGTGGCGACGTCCCAACCCCCTGATCGGCCCTGCTCTGTGGGTGATAGAGGGCGGCACCCCAAACCCCACCCCCCCACACGGGCTCTGCTCTGTGTGTGATGGGGTAGAGCCATAACCTCCCCATTGGCCCTGTCCTGAGTGTGACAGTGGCGGCGTCCCAAACCCCTGATCCGCCCTGCTGTGTGTGTGACAGTGGGCGGTGTGCCAACTCCCCTATCGGCCCTGCTCTGTGCGTGACAGGGGGGGAGCTCCCCAACCCCCTGATCGGCCCTGCTCTGTGCGTGACAGGGGGTGGTGCCACAACCTCCCCATCGACCCTGCCTTGACTGTGACGGGGGCGGTGCCCCAACCCCCCAATCGGCGCTGCTCTGAGCCCGACCAGGGGCTCCACCTAGGGATTGGGCCTGCCCTCTGCCACCCGGGAGCAGGCCTAAGCCAGCAGGTCATTATCTCCCGAGGGTTCCCAGACTGTGAGAGGGCACAGGCCGGGCTGAGGGACCCCACCCCCCCGCCGAGTGCACAAATTTTTGTGCACCGGGCCTCTAGTATTATAATAAATATGTATGTTATGTATATATCATATATAATGTTTATTATTTTTCAATTCTACTGAAGGTAAATGTATGATCTGTAGACATAAATCTAAATAGTTTACATAGAAAATAAACTAATTTATGCTCAGATTTAATTTCAAAATGAAGGCTACTATTGTTTAGGCCTGATTTGAAATTGACATTTGGAGAGGTAATCATGGCAATGAGTATATCATTTGTTGAACCAATCAATTTTAACTTTTATATTTTGATAATACTAAGAATATATAAAATGGCAGCAATTCCCCTATAATTCCATGGACCAGATTTAAACCTCGAGTATCAGAATTCTCTAAGGCAGTTTGCACTAAATTCACATTGCATTTCTTTCTTTGTCCTCAGTTCATTCAGGCTATGTTCAGTATCAGCTGCCTTTTTTATACTAGTTGTTTCAACGTGGTAAAGATTAAGAATATGTTTCTTTATTGTTAAGTCTTTCTAAAGAACTTTCAGAAGAGTTTCCTCATTTTTTCCTAGTGATTACAGATTTATTTTCATGGAAAGCAAAGGTTTATTATTCTGAACTTTTGTGTGCATGGTTGCTTCCTCTTAGCACTAAAAAATCCACATATTCATTTATCTCATTCTTTTCTGCTAGTTTGCTAGCAATTAGCAAACTCTTATTTTTAGCTAATATTTCATGTTAGTGAGTTCAGGACCTTTATTTTTTTTAAAAAATTATCTATTCACATGTACAAATATATATGCTTTTCCCCTGTCAACCAAGAAAGAAACATTTTTGTTTGTTTGTTTAATGATGCTGGATTTGAGTTTTAATTTTCTCTCGTTCAAAGAAACTTAACCACAAAAATAATAACTAGTGACTTGCCTCAAGTTCAGTCAAGCACTGGAATATTTATTATCTTTAAAATCACATATCTGTTGGATAGAATGTGAATCCTAATCCATTATTTTTAAAAACCTTTTTAAAAATGTTACTTTTCTATTATAGATAATCATTTGGTTATTTTCATAATAGAAGATGGGACTTTTTGGGGGATCACGATGATTTCTTAGATGTGAGATTAGTGAATTATGTTTGGGGCTTATTTCTTCACCCAAGGAGCAAAACCAGCAATGTTCCATATGCATAAAGAATATCAAGATTTCCTTTATTATTTTTAAGCCAGTTTATTTTCTTTTTTCTTAGCAGAGAATGTGACCATATCAAGAGACATCTATGGCCTTTCAAGTGCTGAAAAGGAGCTCAAAAATTGAAATGTTTCTTTGATGCTGTCAGCATGCTTACAATGGGTGACAAGCAACTAGCTTCACTGAGAAATATCTAAATGTCCACCTAATGCATGATGACTAGAAATGACAGAGATGGTAATTGCTAATTCTTAAGAAACTGTTTCAAAATATTAGTAGAAACATTAAAGTTTCTGGAGTGGGACCCATCATCTGACAGTGACATGATTACTTTAATTTTTTTCTCTTTCTTTATGCCAAAACAATCATGGCATATAATTTCATCACATTCCCTCAAATTATGCTAAATATTTATTATTCTCAATTATATTAGGTAAATGTCATTCTGCTTTCTGAAGATTTTAGATGAATTGAAATGAAACTTCTTTTCAGAGTAAATTTCTGTATTGCATAATATAGAGTACAGCATGAATAGAATATAAAATCCAAGATACAAGAAAAACCATCAGACCATAGTTTCAAAAAAGCTAAAAGAAGCACGACCAATAAGCCCTGGACTGTCTGTTTAAAGATCTCCAGTGGGTTAATCTGCATGGTGGGTATTTGAGATCTTTTTATAACCAACTTCTATAATCTGATGAGGGTAAAGTGAAAGTACTGTGAGTTAAGGAGGGCATGGGAGATGAAGCATGGCAGTCATAGAATAAAGAACATCCCCAAGACATGTGGAGGAAGCTTTGTTTGGTGAGAGAAACAGGGTGATAGAAAGTTTAAACTTTTAAGAGGAGAGTTGAGTATGTTTATCGTAGGGAGAGAGCCCATTAAGAGGGAGATTACTAGAGACATTTTTTGTTAGAGATTTAGATCCCTATGAGGCGGCTAAAAATTTGGTGAGTGTAGATGGTTTGAAATAGTTAGAAAATTAGTGGGGAAAAAAAGAATGATGATACAAATATACAAGGGTTGACATCAGCTTCTGAAAATATCATGAAATTTTTGTCCTATCTTTCCCTGGTGGTATTTATTTGCTCACAATCAAGAATATGAATGTTGGTAAAGAATTTATAGATACTTACCAATATTTGAATTCTAAAAATATAGAAGGCACTCTATGGAGTAGAAAAAACAAAAAGGCCCTTTCCTTCAGTAAAAATACAGGGTGTTCCCCAAAATGTACACACAATTTGAATGATGCTTATTAATATTTAGTTCATTTTCAAAATGCAAAAGAATCGAAAGAAATAAATAATTCTTTTTTTTTTTTTTGCTTTTTCACTTGTTTTTTTTTTTAAAATATATTTTTTATTGATTAAGATATTACATATGTGTCCTTGTCCCCACGTTACCCTCTACCCCCCCCCCCCCCGCTCATGCCCTCACCCCCCCGTTGTCCATGTCCATTGATTAGGCCTATATGCTTGCATATAAGTCTTTTGGTTGATCTTTCCCCCTTACCCCCACCCTCCCCTACCTTCCCTCCAAGTCCCGACAGTCCAATCAATGCCTCTCCGTCTCTGGATCAGTCCTTGTTCATCAGCTTATGTTGTTCATTATATTCCACAAATGAGTGAGATCATGTGGTATTTATCCGCTCTCCAGTTCCATCCATGCTGTGGCAAATGGTAAGAGTTCCTTTTTCTTCTTCCTCTTCTTAAAGGACACCTTTCAGCATTTCATATAATGCTGGTTTGGTGGTGATGAACTCCTTTAGCTTTTTCTTATCCGTGAAGCTCTTTATCTGACCTTCTATTCTGAATGATAGCTTTGCTGGATAAAGTAATCTTGGTTGCAGGTTCTTGCTATTCATCACTTTGAATATTTCTTGCCACTCTCTTCTGGCCTGCATGGTTTCTGTTGAGAAATCAGCTGACAGTCGTATGGGTACTCCCTTGTAGGTAACTGACTGTCTTTCTCTTGCTGCTTTTAAGATTCTCTCTTTATCTTTTGCTCTTGGCATTTTAATTATGATGTGTCTTGGTGTGGTCCTCTTTGGATTCCTTTTGTTTGGGGTTCTCTGCGCTTCCTGGACTTGTAAGTTCATTTCTTTCACCAGGTAGGGGAAGTTTTCTGTCATTATTTCTTCAAAAAGGTTTTCAATATCTTGCCCTCTCTCTCCTTCTGGTACCCCTATAATTCTGATGTTGGTATGCTTGAAGTTGTCCCAGAGGTTCCTTACACTATCTTCATATTTTCGGAATCTCTTTTCTTTTTTCTTTTTCAGTTGGGTATTTTTTGTTTCTTTGTATTTCAAATCTTTGACTTGATTCTTGGGATCCTCTTGTCTGCTGCTGGATCTCTGTAAATTATTCTTTATTTCAGTCAGTGTATGCTTAATTTCTAGTTGGTCCTTTTTCATGTCCTCCATGGTCTCCCTATACTTATTGAGGGATTCATTAAATTTATCGGCGGTTTCCATAAAATTCTTGAAAAACCTTATAAACGTGGCCTTGAACTCTATATCCAATCGTTTGCTTTCCTCCATTTCTGCCATTTGTGACCTGTTTCTTTGTCTCCGCATTTTGGCAGCTTCCCTGTGTTGATAGAGTGGCCCTGCGCGCCAGGTGTCCTGTAGGGCCCAGTAGCTCAGCCTCCCCAGTTACCTGGGATGGACACTCTTGGTGCACTCTTGGTGCCTTGGTTGTTGTAGAATCACTGGGAGGAATTGACCTCCAGGCCAATTGGCTGTGAGAATCAGCTGTGTCTAAAGTGGGAGAACTTCTGTGCTGAAGACACCCTTCTGGGGCAAGACTTGCTTCAGTGGGGCTTTGGTGCTCACTGAGTCTGCTCCCTGAGTGTGTCCCTTATGGATCAGAGGAGTTGTAGTCTGGATGGTCCCCCTCTGACCACTGGGTACAGTGGCTCCTGGATCTAAGGAGGTGCTAATTCAGCCTCTGCCTGAGGCCACACAGCAGGAGCCACGAAGAGGCTCAGCTGTGAAGCAATGCAAGCCGCTGCGGGGCCTTGGGCCTTCTCTTGGAAGTTCCGGGTCTGCCTGGCTGGGCTGCAGTTAGGTACATTCACATGCAAAAGCCTCTGCCGCAGCCTGGGTGGGGCGGGGTCTCAGGGAATCAAAGGGCGGATCAGGGAGCTATGGCTGATTCTCCACCCGGAGTCTCGGGTCTCAGTGACCCGCTAATTGCTGCAAGCACCTCTGAGGGAAAGCCGCCTTCAAGTTCGCCAACTGCCGGACAGACCAGCTTCTCCCCGTATGAGACCTGGGTCCCCAGAGACTTCCCGGAACCGGAGTTCAGAGCAGTCGGGAGTTTGTGATTCAAAAAGACAGCCGCGTCCTCAGGTGCCACCCCCTTTCCTAGCGCGCGCGAGCCGCCGTACCTCTGCACTTCACCTCCGCAGCGTGCTTTTCTTTCCTTCTAGTTGTAGAATTTACACTCAGCCAGCCTTTCTGTTGTTCTGGATGATGTTTGCTCAGTCCTTTGCGGTAATTTTCAATTGTTGTGGGAGGCGACAATTTCCCGGTGTTTACCTATGCCGCCATCTTAGTTTCTCCCGAAATAAATAATTCTTTAGGTCAATGTCTGTTTTCAAACTGATGACCTTTCTGGTCCAGGCACTGCTGATAACATACGAAGCAATGCAATCTCAAACATCAAGAATCATTTTCTTTGGTATTTGTGAGCCTTCAATTCATTGACTGTTGTCAGTTTTGTACTGTAAACTTTATCTTTTATGTATCCCATAAAAAAAAAGTCTAGTGACACTTTAGGATAAATTTTCTTTGTTCAAAGAATAGTCTTGTTTCACTCATTATTTCAAATCAATTAAACCTGAAAAGGAGTGAAAATTAAGTGTTATCAGCTGTTAAATTATGTATACATTTTTGGGGGACACCCTATATAATCCAGTTGGACATAATCAACTAAAATTAGTTTTAAAAACAAGTAGTTCAAAACAACAATGAATAATTGATTTCAATACTTCATATATGAATAAAAAGTTATTTTGTTTGTGGATAACCTCCCCATTTTCATATCTATTTAGACACATTTAGGGAGAAAAAAATTCATTCTCCATGTGCGTGCAACATATTGAGGGAAAGTTCAATTCTCCACAGGGTTTTCTCTTTAATTAATAGTTCTGAATCTGGCTCCTTTCTGGCTGATATCTCTGTATAACCAGGAAGGATCTTGATAACAAGGAGCTCTGAGGTGTAGTTCTAGGTCATTACCATAAGCTGGCAATGTCTATAAAGCACAGAACATTTAACTCATTGAAATAAATTCAACTTGATTTAACTAAACTAAAATCTGAGAATAATACAACAAATAATTAAGATAGAATCCCCAGTAACTTTAGAGTCTACTGACTTTTTAATTTAACTATCACCTTAAACTGTTACAGGAACAATTGACTTTCTCAGATTGTTTGCTGCTGTTCCTTTTTGTGAGAATCATGGGTTGATTTAATCAGGCTTTGCAAGCCAGCTCTCAATCAGCCCAGTTGCTCTATTAGTGTTCTAATTTTCTAGCTGTTTTTGCCAATTGGAGATTTGACTAAAGCCTGTAGGTGTCAATGTCTTTCTGCTAATCCAATGCCCAACTTAAACTCTTCTTTTTCTAAATAATAATCAAACTATCTTTGTGACAGGAAGAACCCGTCTTTTTTAGAGTCCCAGTCAGGTAACAGGCAATAGAATGGGTTCAACACTTCTTTTGTAAAAGCAGTCAGGTAACATCCCTGACAAGTGAATTAAATTCACAAAAGATACATTTTTCTGAAGGCATGCACTTTTCCAATCCTTATAAAAACCTGTGCAATATTACTATAATGATTTATTAAGGTAATTATACTAACAAAATATAGCTTATTTTTCCTTTTTAACAAAATATATTTTAAATTTTAGAATTAAAATAATGGAATTCTTATGTATGTATGTATGTATATAAGGTAAGTGAATACGTATATATTTTTTGAAAGTTACTATCTTATTATGTAAGTAGAGGCCCGGTGCACAAAAATTTGTGCACTCGAGGCGGGGGGGGGGGGGGAGGGTCCTCAGCCTGGCCTGTGCCTTCTCGCAGTCTGGGACCCCTTGGGAGATAACGACCTGCTGGCTTAGGCCTGCTCCCGGGTGGCAGAGGGCAGGCCCAATCCCTAGGTGCAGCCCCTGGTCGGGCTCAGAGCAGGGCTGATTGGGGAGTTGGGGCGCCACCCCCTGTCATGCACAGACAGGGCAGACTGGGAGGTTGCAATGCCACCCTCAGTCATGCTCAGGGTAGGGCCGATTGGGGGGTTGGGGCACCGTCCCCTGTCACACTCAAGGCAGGGTCGATGGGGAGTTGCAGCGCCACCCCCTGTCACGCACAGAGCAGGGCCAATCAGGGGGTTGGGGCGCTGCCACTCTCACACTCAGGGCAGGGCCGATGGGGAGGTTATGGCTGTACCCCGTCACACACAGAGCAGGGCCCGTGGGGTGGGTGGGTGGGGGCGCCACACCCTGTCACACACAGAGCCGCAGTGTGATCAGGGGGTTGGGGAGCTCCCCCCTATCAGGCACAGAGCAGGGCCGATCAGGGGGTTGGGGCGCCTTCCTCTGTCATGAACAGAGCAGGGCCAATAGGGAGGTTGTGGCCCCGCACCCTGTCATACACAGAGCCACATGGCGATCAGGAGGTTTGGGCACTGCCCCCTGTCCCGCTGATCCCGATGCTGGGAGGCATATTACCCTTTTACTATATAGAATAGAGGCTTGGTGCATGGGTGGGGCCTGGCTGGTTTGCCCTGAAGGGTGTCCTGGATCAGGGTGGGGGTCCCCACTGGGGTGCCTGGCCAGTCTGGGTGAGGGGCTGAGGGCTGTTTTCAGGCTGGGACTGAAGCTCCCAACTGCTCCATTTTTCTTTTTTCTTTTTTTTTTTATTCTGGGCCAGCTTTAGCTGTGAGGCTTGGCTCCAGCTCTGAGGCCTCAGCTGCTGAAAGTAGGTATCTGGTTTATTTAGGTTCTATAATCGAAACTCTGTATCAACTCCAGCTCTGAGATCCCAGCCAGCTGAAAGCTGGTTTCTGGGGTTTTGTTTAGCTTCTATATTTGTTACAATGTTTCTTAAACTGCAAGCTCAGAGGCTGGCAAGGCAGGCGGGGAATGTTGCAGTCCTCCGTCACTGAAGCAAGCAAGCCTCATGTTCAGTTTAAGCTGCCTGGCTACCGGCCGCCATCTTGGCTGGCAGTTAATTTGCATATCTCCCTGATTAGCCAATGGGAAGGGTAGCGGTCCTACGCCAATTACCATATTTCTCTTTTATTAGATAGGATCACAGTAATAGTGAGCATTTGTTATATCTTTGACAATATGGCAGGTTGATGTAATTAAATGTATGTGATCATATAATTCTCACAGTAAGTAGATGGGGTTGATTTTATAGGTCCCATTTTATAGGTGATAAGATGGATATTGAGCACATTTTTGAAGATCATTCAGCTAATAAAGGCCTGTTTTGTGCTGCAAATACAGGTTAGTCTCTGAGCACACCTAGGCTTCTATTCATTTTGTTATACTAAGAAAACATAGCCTTCTCCATGCCTTATTTTTCCTCAGTGGAGAAAGCAAAGCTAATAATCATTTCAGTTATTATCCATTCTATGTTATTGTCACACAAGCAAAGCTCTCCGAATTGTAATCTCTCACTCAGCATATAGTGTGTTTTCAATGTGAAGGCAATTGCTCATTCGGCCACACACTCAAAAATCTTTACACTTTGAAAACTAATTTTAAATATAATTCAACTTTCTATATTTCAATAGGGTAATGCAGCTAGAGAGCATGTCTCAATACGTTTCAAAGATATTTTGTTTGGTTTTAGTTTGATTTTAAGTTTCAATTCTCAAGTGGACAGATGGTAAATTCTCTGAATATAATTTCTTACCTTGAAGTACAATAATGTGGGTATAATAATCTCCATCAATCCTTGTAGATTAATGTTTGTTATTGTTTTTGTTTGCTGCAAAAAGCTTTATTGTTTCATTTGGTCAATGCATGGGAGAGGGCTCCAGGTTGGTTAGAGAATGGCTAGGAGTTTTGGGGAGAGGGTCAGGTGAATGCCAGACACCAGGGGGTGCAGAGGGGCCCCTTTCAGGCCTCTGGGCTCCAAAGGCTCCTGGCTGTGCTTGAGGGTGAGCCTTTCGAAGAGATCCTCGCCCAGCTCAGCTGGGGGCCGGCAGCCTGCGGAGATGAGGCAGGTGTGGCCCATCTTCTTGATGAGTTTCACCTCTCACCCCGGAAGTGGTTCTGCAGGAAGTCACAGGGAGGAGGGTCTGCGGGGAGAACCAGGGCCTGCAGCTCCAAGAGGACCTGGTTCAGGTTCCTCTCCAAGGCCAGGGCGGCCTCCCTGACATCCTGGGAGGCTCCAGCACGTCCTGGGAGAGAAGGCGGCCACCTCACTGGTTTTGCATCTTTAAGATGCTCAGCGCCTTCGGCTTCTTCTCCGCCAGCTCTCGGAAGAGGGGCCCAGGCCCTCCAGAGCCACATGGTCAGGTGGAAACAGAAGCCCAGAGAGAGGTAGGTGTGGGGCCCGCAGACGCAGGTTGGCCAGGCGGTTGACGGCAGCCTCCACCTGATGGAATAATTCTGATGGATTTGGGAGCTCATGGTTGTTCGGCAATAAGGAGTGAAGGTAGGAAAAAACTGGTGTGTTGTCTGGTCTCAGAGGTGGTTCTAAAAGTGGTGACTGGATAAGATGCTGGGGGAGGGGGTCAGAGGCTGGAAGAAGAGGCGTCCCTGGGTCTGTTCACAGAGGGCACTGCCATAGCTTAATGTTTTTTTAAGGGGGGCGGGGGCGGGGATAGGTCTATTAAAGTGTTTTGGTTTTCACTTAATAAGTAAAGAGGTCTTACTTATTAGCTGATAAAAGATTTCAAAAAACGTGTTAAAAATGCTATTATGTTGATGTCAAACAGTTTCTTGTAATTATCATTTACAAATATAAATTTGGTCAAACTAGTTTATAGGCCTATTCAGCTCTACTTTTTTTTTTATTCTAAGTATATCTTAATTTATATTTAGAGTAATTTCTAAGGTTAATATGTTGATAAAAGTATACTGTAATAAATAGAATGTTTTTTATCTGAGAAAAGTTTTCCTTGGGAAAGTCTAATTACAAAAGGAATCATTGTTTGAGTCTATAAAAAGTACAAACATTAGGAAATGCAAATTGCATCTGGGGGAGAGGCTTCTAAGAACTTACATTCTCAGACATTTTAGTACATTCAGAGAAATTAAGAAAATGCATTTAGCTGAGGTTGAGGTTAGCATACTTTACAGTTTGGAGATCAGAAGTCCAAAATGGGTCCTACTGGGTCAAAGTCAAGGTATTGGCATGGCTGAGCTCCTTTTTGGAGGTGCCACAGTAAAAACCCATTCCCTTTCCCTCTCCTAGACACCACCTGCATTCCTTGGCTTGTGGCACTTTCTCCATCTTCAAAGCCAACAGAGTGGGCTGGGTTCTTCTGACACTGGTGTCTTTCTGGTTCTCATTGTTATGCCTCCTCTACCTCTTTTTTTTTTTTAATTGATTTTTTTTTTTTTTTTTTTTGGAGGGAAAGGAAGGGAGAGGGATAGAGAGATAGAAACATCAATGAAAGAGAAATATTATGAAATAGCTGCCTCCTACATGCCCTCCCCACACACACACACACTGCAACCTGGTCATGTGACATTACCAGGAATCCAACTGGTGGCCTCTTGGTTCTTGGGTCGATGCACACTCATTTGAGTAACACTGGCTGGACAACTTCTACCACTGGTTGGGCCCTTGCCTTGGGCACACCAGGTAATCAAAGATAATCAACCTATTTCAAGGTGAGATAATTATCAATCTTAATTCTAGCATTTTGGTTTTTTGGGGGGGTCAGGGGATATTCATTTTGTCTACCACAATCCCAATCAATAAGTAACTAAGTCTTGGAGACAAGTTTCGCATGATTTTGTAACCCTTCCTCATGTCTCCTACACATTCTCTTGTACATATTTTATGTTCAGCTTCCAAATCACCTAACCTAATTTCCTCAATTAGAAATTAAGAGGCATGTTTCCAGTAGTCCTGTGCACTGAGTAACTCTGTGTCTCATAAAAGTGACTTAAGTTGGATTTTTATAGGTAGGTCAATATTATTGGACTAAGTGACTTAAGTGCCTTACCCCTTTCATTTTTAAAACAATGCATAATATAAAATGAGTAACATAATTACAATTGATTTTGATTATCAATTTTTAAATAATGGCACATTAACAGTCAAGTTTAAAAGCATTATACATATAATTTAAACTTAATTTGAGTGAAATACCTTCTCATCAGCCATATAATAAATTGAAGTCTTTTATTCCATAAAAGTTTCTCTTTAGCCAACGTGATGAGGTAAGATGATGCTATCTTTACTGTGTTAAAAATAGTCCTTGAATCTTATGCTCTTAGGAGAGAAAGATTATGTGTATTCATTTTACAAACTATGACATTCTTTATTAAACTACCATTATTATATTTGGCAATAATAGCTAATACAAGAGACTAGGATACTACATATAACATTTCTCTGTAGGTTATGCTTCAAATGATAATTTGGGTACTACGACGAAAATATTCAATTATGTAGCAATGTTGTGACTGCCTGGGAGGCAGTAATATGATAGAAATTTAAAACTCCATTTAGCATATTTTTGACATGCTGCATTTTTTTATACTCACAACAGAATCCCCTCTGGAACAATCTTTAAACTAGATTCAGCATTAAGACCTTTTATGGATTTTATGAACATAAGATAACGTGCATCCATATTAAATACCATTTGTCACTTAAATATCTTTGATATTGAGTAATTTTGAATCAAAGAAGATAATATTCATGGATTTTTGAAAAATGACTCCAATTATAATTCTTATTTAGCTGCTAATATTGTTGATATCTATCTTGTTTCATCAAAGTAGAAAAGGTGAGCTAGGATTATCTCAGTTTTCATGGTGTCTAAGCTAAATACTGTTAAATTTATGGGAAATTGTCATTTTCTTATTATCATCTGTGATAGCAAGTTGTGTTTAGCTATCTCCCCAAATTGGAGACTATGTTTTATATTCTTTGAACGTTCAGGTGGTGAATGAGAATTGGATGAGCTTGAATGATAAGGACTCAAGCTTTTTATTTTTTGCTATTTATTTTACTTTTAGATTTATGCAACAAAAACGATCTTGCTCAAAAACAATGACAACAAAGTATTTTTTTTTTTGAGGTAGATGAAATGTTCTCCTTGGTTACCAGTATTCTTTTATTGTTCCTACCAACAAAAGTACAGGTTTTTCATTTCCTTTAACTGTTTTCTAATGCCATCAGTATTTCACAGATCTTATTTAAATGCTTCTAAGAGGTTAACAGTGTGTCTGCAGCATAAATTCTGGGTAAACTAGACTTAATTGATTGGATTTTTTCAATGGAATGTATGAGGTACAAAGTTATGTCCTTGGTATAATTAAGACTTGAGATGGTTATTTGTAATTACTATTGTAATTGTAATATTTGGTGAGCCAAATAGCAAAACACCCCAATCAAAACAAACAGACAGCCTCCTGGTAGCACGTGGTGTCCCTGATTCTTTTCTATTTACCACGGGAGGGTCACTCACTGTTCATGAAAGTTCACGAGAATTTTTGGAAAATGTATTTTCTGTTCTGTACCTTCAGACTATGCTTTGTTGAGCACTGTTCCTTAGTTACTGTTCTTTGTTGAACATTTTTTTTTACTTTATCATATGCTGCTATTCTCACCTATCAACATGGAGTATATCAAATAAAACTCCACAAATCTTTTAAGATAATACTTAGGTCATGAGTTAATTTTTAATATTTTTTTAATTTGTATAGTTTTATTTGTAAGATTTATAATGTTGGATCCTGTATATAGAAACATAGTTATATATATATATATATGTTTAAAGAGTCACAATTGTGATATTATCTAGAGCTAATTAGCATGCACATATAAAATAATGACGTTGCTCTATTTGATGTGAATGTGTTCATTTCTAAATACTTACAATGCACATCTTTCATGTGTAAATATTTTTAATGAAGTCCTCCCAAGTTACATGCTGGCCAAATATTTCAAAAAAGAAGGAGTCACAGAATATGTGACTGGAATGAAAACCGCAATCATCCAACCTCTGTGGTTGCTAGACATCTGTGTGACTCTTCTGCATATTGTTACTTACAGATTCACAAAAACAGAATTGCAATTACAAAAATTAAATGTCTTGGAATACAGGCATAACGAAGTGTGTATTTTAATAGTGTTCTAGAAACTGTTCATCATATTATATTAAAAATTGTACACAAAATCTATAAAAACTTGACCACTAGGTGGATGACATCTTTTAAGTCATAAAGATGAGAGACCTGACATGAGGAGGAGATCAAGCAGAAGTATACAGTTGACCCTGAACAACGCAGGGGTTAGTAGCCCCCAGTCAAAATTTGCATTCAACGTTTGACTCCAGAGACAGTTAATGATTCCCTCACTGCTAAGGGGGATTGGTTCCAGGAGCCACACAGATGCCCAAATGCACGGATGCTCAAGTACCCTTGATAAAATGGCTTACAGCAATGCACATAATTGGCCCTCCATATCCACAGACTCCCAACCACTGATCCAAAACTGTGCAGTCATTTATTGACAAAAAATGTGCGTATAAGAGGACCCACGCCATTAAAACCCGTGTTGTTCAAGGTTCACCTGTATAACACAGGACCGGCCACACACAAATAAGCAGAAAGAAAACCTGGTACAAAGTGAATGGCAAAATTATACTTCTCAGAAAATCGAGATGCTATATCAAATGCTTATGAGCTATAATTCTGATATGTCCAAAATAGAAACATTCCCAAAAAACAGAAATGAGAGAAATTTATGTCACACCAAATCAGCACTTTGAAAACAAAAAGCAAAAGGATATGTTAAGATTTTTTTTTTAATTTCTTGTTTTCAAAGCCAGCAGAATAATTATACACAGAAAAAAATGGTCATATTAAAATGATTTGTAATGGAATACTACCACACCCACTGTGGAAGAACTCGTTGCTATTTCAGAAGTCTCAGGCAGTTGCATTGCTATTTTAAACTCCCCAAGAGGCAAAAGCGAGGTCACAGCACAGAAAGAATTAAAGGACAAACTGTATGATACCCGCATGTTCCTGGCCGTGTGGTGGCGAGGTAGATGGCCTGCAGCTATGGCAGTGGGACTAATCAAACATGTACACCTGATTAAGTTTGATGTGTTAGAGGGCGTTTGACCTCCTGAAGAGAGAAGTCATGAATTTCATAATGAGGCTCCAAATGGAACACATACAGCCACACCTTGAGAATATTTGCTGGGAAAATGCTTTTCTTATAGACAAGTATCATTTCTGATACCTTTTGGTATTTGTTTAAAATTACAGATTTGATAGATCCCACTCCATAGAGGATCACTCAAGTTAGCTAAAGAGATAGAAATTCTATCATTACAAATGGGACACCGATTGAAAGACCAATATATTACTTTCTAACTATAATTTACAAAAACAATATTGCTAACACATCATCACCTTTCCAGGACAGTGGAAACTCTTAATTCCTCTGTTTAGGAATCCCTAATCAATAGCCATATTCTCTACCTTTTCTCCTTTCTAATTTTAGTTAGCGAGAGAGAAAAAAACATTCAGATTGGTTATTATGAGAATTGTTACTCTTTATAAAAACAAGCATGTGATTGATAAAAATCCCAATATACTTTTTATATGTTAGTAAACAATCTGGGAAGTCAAAGTTGCATTTAGTACAAAAATGCATTTAACATACATTCTGAATAAACAATGATCTAAACAGAAGATAGCTGATTTTCCATTTTCTCAATAGAATAATTTAAGTCTTAGGGCACATTGATTAATAAGCTTTTAGGAAAATAGGTTAATAAGACAAATATCAATGACAATGATTTAAAAAATTAGATCATCTATATATTCTGTATATAAAACCACATATATAACTTTAGCAATATTATTTGTTCTCACATTTCATATCAATATTTAACACAAACTCTTTACATGAATCTTTGATGTTGACTTCTATTTCTAGCACTAATTTTTATATCATGTAATATTTTTCCAAAGCTTCGTGTTCCACCTCTGCCCCCCCCCTCCAAGGCTTCTAATCTTACTGTCATCTAAGTTTCTTAAGAAACTACATATGTTATCTCTGAAAACTTGTATCCATAACATTATTTGCAGGTCATTAAGGCAGTGTTATTTTAAAATTTTATCTCAAGGCACATATTCATGAGTGCTAAAACTTAATCACTTGCAATTGTGAGGTCTTACCTGCAGGTATAAAGTTAAATTGGTTAAACGTCTTGTTTTTTGTTTGTTTGTTTTTTATCATTCTGCTATGTTATACATAAAGTCGTCTAAATCTTTAAGATTTTTCTGGAAATACAACTTGTTGACAATAGGACAATTAAGAGAGCCTCAGGCAAAATAAAGAAATGACAAATATGGGAGTTTGAGAGAAATCACGATTTCACTCAGATGTAGAATCTAAAGAACAATATAAATGAACAAACAAAACCAAAACAGTCTCATAGATACTCTCAGAGAATAGACTGATGGTTGCCAGAGGGGAGGGAGTATTGGGAGACTGAGTGAAAAAGGTGAGGGGATTGAGAAGTACAGATTGATAGTAACAAAATAGTCCTGGGGATGTACAGTCCTGGGGATGTATATTTCAGCATAGGAAATATAGTCATTGATATTGTAATCTCTATATGGTGCCAGGTGGGTACTGGAAATGTTGCTGGGAACACTTTGTAAAGTATATTCTGTACATAATGCTGTACACCTGAAACTAAGACAAATGTTAACTGTTATTGGGGCTGGGGGGAGGTCTGGATACCTGCCATCGACAGAAGAATGGGGTAACAGCAAAGAGCACATTCTTTTGATGTCCCCTAGACTTGGGTTCAAGTACCAGTCAGCCATGTTCTAGCACTGTAACCACCAGCACTTAGTAAACCACATAGAACAAAGCCATGTGCCTGAAGGGAGCAGAAAGATTATGAGTGAACACATGTGACATCAGACAGTGAAGAATGAGAGAAAGTAACAAAATAGATCATGTGAACATATCCAGAGGCACTTTTAAATCTCCGCAGCAAAACAGCACTTAGAATAAAATTCAGCCCAAAGGCCAGATTGTGATCCCTGAGTCTCAACTCGCTGTGCTTCATGTTCCTAATCTGTAACATTATAGCATTTCATAGGAATGTTGTCAAATTTAAATGGGGTTATATGCATTGCATATAGCTCAGAGTAAATGATACCTTTGAATCCTATATGCTAAGACAGTGGTTCTCAACCTGTGGGTTGCGACCCCTTTGGGGGTTGAACGACCCTTTCACAGGGGTCACCTAAGACCATCGGAAAACACATATATAATTACATATTGTTGTTGTGATTAATCACTATGCTTTAATTATGTTCAATTTGTAACAATGAAATTGGGGGTCACCACAACATGAGGAACGGTATTAAAGGGTCGCGGCATTAGGAAGGTTGAGAACCACTGTGCTAAGAGCTCTAGCCTAGACCTCTCCCCTGAGTTCCAGATTACAGCATCTCCACTAGGCTCTCAGGGCTGGGAGGCCGAGAACCATGCCTGTCATACATCTCAGCCGTGCCTAGAACAGTGCCTGACTACATTTCTACAGACTGACAGTCTTTACACATCCAACTGCCTACTGGACAGCTTCTCTTAATGGCCCATGGACACCTCAAATACATGTTCAAAACTAAACTACTAAACCCACCACAGTCACCACCAGATTGCCATTTCTATTTCCTCTCACCCTCTTGCATTTTCTCGTCACAAGTTTGCTTTACCCTCTGTTAAACATCGCCATCTATGCAGTTTCCCCACCTAAAGTTTTGAAAGGCAAAACAGCCCTCTCTCATTCTTCACACACATCCAGAGAATCACCAAATCCCATGTCTTTTCCCCTGAACTATTTTTCACATCCATCTTCTTTCCTTTTCAACCTGCCACTAATTAGTTTGTCGTTATTATGTCTCACTGCTTAGCTGATCTCTCAGCTTCCAGGTTTGTTCCTCGCTAACCCCCCTCCCCAGCTGATGTTACTATCATGCTGAAACCCATGGGTGCCTCCTGGTTTTCCGGCTCACTCCAGCCTCTCCAGCCTTCACATGTCAAAGCTCCAGATATGTCAAATTAACTGTGGCTCTTTTGCACCTCAGCTTTTGTATACCTCCTTGCCTTTCTTTACTTTATAAGATATACTAGTAGTTGTGAAAAATCTTAATGAGTACAGTCCTCCATGACTGTACCTATCTCCCCTTTCAATCTTTCTTATCTCATGTGATAATGCTGCTCCCGATTCATCAGCTCCATCATCCCTTTTGAGCATTCCGCAATACCACCCCCAAATCCCACCCACCCACCCACGCACCAGTGGAACTAATCACCATGCTCTCATCCCTACATCCTCAATCTCATAGGCTGCTATGTAGGCATCACACTGCATTTTTATTTTTTCTTATATATTCACCGTAACAAAAATAAAAAGTATTATTTCAGCCACACAAATAAACCCTATTCATAATTTAGTTTGCATTCTTTACTTTTTGTTTCTGTATTTATGAAAATGTGAATATGTAAATTTAATTATCTGCATATAAACATATCTATAGTCTTATTAAAATGGATCATATGTACTTTACATTTTTTGGGTTTTTTTTTCAGTTAATATGACATAAATATTCTTTCTAAGCAGCACAAGTATTTCAATATCTGAGGGCTACATAGTGTTTTATACTATGGATGAAGTATAATTTAAGGTTGATGTATTGATGTCCAGGTATTAATGGACATTTCACTTCTCTCCAGTATTTTGCTATTAAAAAACAGCAACAATATTATTCCTGGCCGGTGCTGCTCACTGGATAGAGCATTGGCCCGGGCACCGAAAGTTGTGGGTTCAATTCCCAGTTATGGGCCCACACCTCTGTTGCAGGTGCAGTCCCTGGCCCTGGTTGTGGTGCCTGTGGGAGGTAATCAACGATGTCTCTCTCACATTAATGTTTCTCTCTCTCTTTCTCTCCCGCCCTCTCCATCCCTCCCTTCCACTTTCTCCAGAAAGCAATGGAAAAAATATCATCTGGTGAGGAGTAACACACACACACACACACACAAAAAGCAAAGAAAAAAAGTAAGAAAGAAAAAAAGGAAGGAAGGAAGGAAGGAAGGAAGGAAGGAAGGAAGGAAGGAAGGAAGGAAGGAAGGAAGGAAGGAAAGAAGGAAGGAAGAAGAGAGAAAAGAAAAAGGAAACAATATTAAAGTGAACTTTTAAAAAATAAAAGATACTATGTTTCTCTTAGAAAAGATCATGTTATGTTGCAATAACAAACAACTCTAAGCCACAGTGGCTTGTCAACGTTTATTTCTTGTGCGTGCTGTGTGGCCTTCACCGGTCCATGGCAAAAGAGAGCTGTAGCACGTTTTCACTACAGGCTCCGGTCAGAAGTGATATTCTGATGGCCACTCACTGGCCAGAATTGTCCCAGCTGCATGGAAACTGGGAGATGAAGTATCTCCAATAGCTGCATCACTAATAACTAATAGACAGACACACAGAATGCATATTGTGTACTCCCTTTGTAAAAAGTTAAAAATAAAGCAAAATAAAATATATTAGAAAATCAGCATGCTGGGAACTTTTGTGTAAAAGAAAAGATTACAGGGTGTTCACATTGTGGTGAGTTATTGAGCTGTGCTTTTATGTTTTGTTCCTAATATGTGTTATATTTCAATAGAACTAGTGCTAAAGTAAAATAAAAGGAAACAAACAAACAAAACCACTAGTGGGTCAGACTCACTGGGAAGATGGAATGAAAAAGGATTTTAGCAAAAGTAAAAGTTTTGGTTTTATAGAGGAGATATTTTCTTCTTGACCATTTAATAAAATTTTCTTTGGAATGTGAATATCTGTTTTCAGCAGGAATCTTTTTAGTTTTCTACAACAGAAATGCATGCCCGGCTAGCTGATTCACAATGCAAATTTTTGGCTCTCTAACTAAATCTAGACATTGTTCTGCATTTCGGCTCTGCTAGATGTCAGATGCTCCACCTCTGCTGTAAGCAATTTGTTGTTCATTTTTCTCTCTCAACTCTCATTGTGTATGTGCTTCTTTGATACCTGCCATCTCTCCCCAGATGGTAGGAAAGAAGAATTTTGGGAGATTCAGAGATACTAAGTTTTTATAGTCCCAAATTTCATAGGAGAAAAATCGATCTATCCCAAAGTACATATGGATTCCCTAAAAAATGTAATCTGACTGACTTACATGGGCTACACAGTCCACACACCTGCCCTGCATGGCTTAGAGAAAAATGTGGCTCCCTAATTGAAGGGAGAGAGGCAGACAAATATATCTCACTAGAGGCCCAGTGCTCAAAATGTGTGCACTCAAGGGGGTCCCTCAGCCTGGCCTGCACCCTCTTGCAGCCCAGGAGCCCTCAGGGGATGTCCAACTGCGGGACTAAGCCGGCAGTTGGACATCCTTAGTGCTACTGTGAAGGTGGGAGAAGCTCCCACCACTGCGGCTGCGCTCACCAGCTGTAAGCCGGGCTTCTGGCTGAGCGGTGCTCCCCCTGTGGGAGTGCACTGACCACCAGGGGGCAGCTCCTGTGTTGAGCATCTGCCTCCTGGTGGTCAGTGCACATCATAGCGACTGGTCGTTCTGCCATTTGGTCAATTTGCATATTAGCCTTTTATTATATAGGATTATAATTCCCAAAGAGCTGCCATTTTAATCTGATTCTTATTTAATCAACAAAGCTCATGGAATATTTTATGGTCCCTGCTGTAAATATGTCCTTCTCTCCCATTAACTCCTTATTCCAGGTAACCTGGTTTCTGCCTCCATCACATCCTCATTGCCAAAGCAACCGCTGCCTCCTGGTAGATGAATTCAGAAATGTTTTATTTATTATTTTATTGCTTGGCCCGTCCACATTCCTTTGTTTTCCTAAAGAGAAAAGATTTTTCTTGATTTGTTCCTATTTATCTTCATGCTTTTGTAGCCACCTCTCACTTCTGCTCCTGCCTTTGGTTAAAAGCAAATGTCCACAATCCTCAGTATTCAGTCATACTTTCTGTCTGAAAACTAAGCAGACTGATCCTCTGTTTGCAATTATTTATCATATATTTATATTAGTCAGTACAACTACAATTTGTCCTTAAAATTTAGGTTAAGTGTGTTTTTCTGAATCAAGATGAGCAAAGATCCTCGAACATTTTGGCAAACCCCTAACATAACATGCACATCACTTTATTATAATTACACTAGAGGCCCAGTGCGCAAAATTGCATGGCCCCGCCCACCTGCATGCACCCCGCCCAACTGTCCACTGCCCCACTGCACTCACAGCCCCGCCCACCTGCGCTCACCTTGCCATGTCCACTTCGCCACACCCACCTTGCCATGCCTGCCCATTGCCCTGCCCACCTGCCGGCCACCTGCCTTGCTGTGATCAGAGCCTGTGGGCTGCGGGGGAGGGACCGAGAGGTGCTCCACGCACCTCTGGGTGACCGGTCATTTGGTCGTTATGTCGTTACAACGTTATGGCCATTGCCTTTTATAATATAGATTTTTTGTCTCTCTCCTAGTTGCACATAAATTACTTTAGACTAGTCTTTAAGTATCTGTGCCAAGATTCCTGAGAAGAGTTGTACCTCAATAGCTATAACAAGATGGGAAGACGGAAATTACGAGTATTTAATTTCATCTACTTGACAGACCCAATTTCACCTGTGAACTAGGAAACTCAGTAATCTATTGATAGAAAGGTCTATGGAGCTGGAGTATTTGATAAGAGTGAGGTCTTTTCAAGAGCTGATAAGAAACAAAAGCTATTCCTGAGAGGCGTGGTTGTCTCCTCTGGAGTTTCTAAATCTCACAATGTTACAGTCTCCTCACTGATGCTCACTACTCCAAATAGGACAAGGCAGATATCTGGATTGATTAGACTAAAGTGCTCAGTGGAGGGAAGGATAGAATAAAGATCAGTGTAGGGGAATGTTTCCAAGAGAGCCATTCCGATGTAGCACATTTAGAGTCAGCTTGCTTAGAGCGAAAATCTGAAGCTGTTGAGAGACTGAAGGAAAAAGAAGGTAAAGATTGGACATATTAATGAAGTAAGGATCTTGTATAATATATATTAGGGAAGAATAATTTTTCCCCTTTCACTTATCATTTCATTTTTGAAAAATGCATATACACTTGCTTTACCATTTACTATTCTCCACAGTTTGTTTATAAACTGTAATAATAAATTCTCCAGTTGCTACTATATTGAGACTGTTTGTTGAAGATTACCTTTCAGTTCAAGTTGATAAATCCAAATGTCTAAAAAGTCACCATTCTTGCTACAGCAAATCTCAGCATTCCTTATCCTTTTGAAAATTTTATCTATCTATTCTTCCATGTTTAGTTACACCCCAGTTTTGAGAAAGGGTCACATGACCACCGCTAGCCAATCAGCATGATTCTATCTTAGGCTGTAGAATCTACTCCAGGGAAGGGTATTTCTGTCAAGCTAAGGCAAGCATGTGAATCCTAGCTATTGCTCAGAACTTATATATATAATGTGTCAGGGACATAGAAAAATATGCTAGCTTGGAGCTTCTGGTAGGGGGTTACTAATTATAACCTGAAAATAAGCCAGCCTTATGAAAATATAGCAGAGTGTTGGGCTAGAAACATGATAATGAAGTTTTTTGGGCTATAGCACCAAATCCTGCTTGAATCTGGCAATAACTGTTTATGGACCATGCAGTTATGTGAGCCAAGAAATCTCATTTGTAATACAAGCAAGTTTATATGGGTCCTTTGTTACTTGCAGCAGAGAGAAAGGTGTATCCTACATATCCAGTGTCTAAACAATTTTACAGGTCCTACTTTTCTGAAATTTTCTCCTCTATGTTCTTCTCAGATGATGACTACCAAGAAAATTTTACATTGTTTTATAGATTCCTAGCACTACTCACCCCAATCCTTTCTTCCCACTGTTAGCTTAAAATTTCCAAAATAAAAAAAAATAAATAATTTTAACATTAATTTCCACAAATCCTCATTGTGCATTTTAGTTTGGAAACAATGTTGATCTATATTTTCCAAACTTTTCATCTTATCCTCTATAATGACTCTGTAGGATAGATAAATAGAATATGCTCTCTGCTTTTACAGCTCACTCTCTGTCTTTGTGCTAATGGTTCTTCCCTGGATCCTAAATGTTCTTTCTAGTTCATGTCATTTCTTCATTCATTTATTCAATAGATATTTAACTTCTTTTAGGACAATAATATTTTAATTCAATCAAAATTCTACCTAATCTTTAAATCCTTGTCAAACTTAAAATATGAATAATTTGGGTACTAATTAAAAACTCATAGGAATTTGTATATTTTTTGAAAAATTTCTTATTTTATCTCATAATGTTGGAATTTTTGTCTTATTAACCTAGAATATTACTAGTTTTCCAGTGCAGTGCTGTTTCTTATTATTCTCTTGTTTATATTATTTACAGGTTATGAAATATAGCATTGCACATGGCAAGTGTTTAATAGTTAAGGTAGATTAAAAATATTTGGATTTACTCAATGTCTTAAATTAGGATGGTCTTATTAGAGCATTACTCTTTTTTTCTTTTCTTTTCTTTCCTTTTTTTTTTTTATTGGTTGCCTCCCACCCAAACCCCATCTAGGGCTAGGGATCCAGCCTGGAACTGAGGTACATGCCCTCGACTGGAATCGAACCTGGGACCCTTCAGTCCACAGGCTGATGCTCTATCCACTGAGCCAAACAGCTAGAGCTAGTCTTTTTTCTTATAAATGTATTTATTATACCATAATATATTGATATTAAGTATTGGCCTGTAGATTGTCAGACTTTACATTAAAATGGTAAGACATTTTACCAGAAAAATTAATTTTATTTAGGAATAGCAAAGGAATTGCAATTTGGCACAAGCAAACTGTGGTAAACCATAGGAAAGTCTGGAGAACCAAGGAGAAGTGCACTTTTTTATATATAAAGGAAAGGAAGAAGTTGGAGGGGTTGTTTTGAACAAAAATTCATTGGAGAAAAATAAAAGTTTGAAGTGGTACAGCTTCTCATTGGCTGTGGGCCAGGGCAGCTTGCTGTTGCTAGGGTAAAAGGGAAATCCTCCTTCTTTCTACTGGTTATGGCTGCAGAGAGGGTAGAGCATGAGAGCTCTCTTCATGTCTTTCCAAATCCATTTCATATCATGCTTCCTTAACACATTTTCATAAGGGGTATTTTCATTTTTGAAGAGCTTTATGAAATGTTATTTCAATGATCAACTCTATACATAAAGCAAACATTCCTATGTTAAATGAAATACAAACTATTTTATTGGTATGTTTACAAATTTACATTTATCCTCATAAATTCGGAGGGTATTCATAAATATTTTAACTAGTTAAATAACTGATGACTCTACATAAGCTCTATATTAGGATTTTAAAAATTCTAACTTAGTATTTTATTATGGGACTTCAGCAATGATGATCTGATAAAAATTTATGCAAATTACAAGAAATAGATTCCTTTTTTCCTGGTGATGATAATTATACTTTGTGAGAAATAAAGAAACAATGTGTTACTACTGCTCCAGCCTCTAAAACAGTTAATAAAACTAAAATTTTGTTTAAACCATGTTAGGACGTATTGATTTCATTTTAAAATGTCCTCTTCTATTTATGTCTCACTTCATCTATCTATTCGTTTTTGGAAAATGGAAAAGAAGAAGGCATTATTGAATGAAAGAAATCATAATCTAATAGCATGAGAAAGCCTAACACACAGATGTGTATTATGTTCCCTTATGGCTCCAACTCCTGGAGACCCTATGAATGAGTGACAGCCATAGTGTCCTGTCCCCAACAGCCCTGTTCCACTCCTGTAGACTCCTGCCTATGCATCATTTATAGTCAGTGCATCTCATATGCAGTTTCCCTCTTTTCCAGCTTCCTTTTTCCCCCCCCCAGAATTTATTGTTTGTTTCAAAGAGCCCCGCCTTCTCAAGATGTGCCCAAAGTAGGACAGCTTCAGTTTTTGTCATTTTTGTGTCCAGCGATGTTTCAAGTTTTATTTGCTCTAAGACCCACTTGTTTGTTTTTCTCATGGTCCAGGGAATCCACAAAACTCTCCTCCAACACCATATTTCAAATAAACTTTTTTTTTTCTTATCAGCCTTTTCACTTTTCAACTTTTGCATCCACACACAGTAATTGAGAATATGAATGAGGGTGTGGATGATCTTAGATTTCTCATGATACACCATTGATTCTTTAGAGAGAGAGAGAGAGAGAGAGAGAGAGAGAGAGAGAGAGAGAGAGAGAGAGAGAGAGGTGAGAGAGTGGTTGCCTCCCACCCCGGTATGTGCCCTTGACCAGGAATCAAACCCCTGACCCTTTAGTGAGTGGGCCAGACACTCTGACCTCTGAGATACATCGACCAGAACTCAAGTAATTCTTTGATATATCAAATAGAGGACATAGAGGGGAAAAGAATCATTTTTGAGTTTTGGGGTTCTGAGAACTCTTTCAGTTCTTTGAATCTAAACGAACGGCAAATCAGACCTTATGGGTCTAGGTTCATTGAATATAAGGGAACAAGCGTGGGAATCAGACCATTGAGTCCATTTCCCTGCAAGTAGAGGAAAACTATTTCTAATAAGCCCCTTAGTGTAATGTCTACTTTGCCATTATATGCCCAGTGGGAGGGTATTCCTTCTCTTTCTATGAGAATCCAGACTCTTACCCAGTAGTTCTCACCAACAGTGTTGGCCTTAATTGCACTACCCTAAATTTCTTCCCATTAGTCCTAATTGCATGTCCTTGATGAACACTGAGAAACTGCTTGCTGTCTTCAAAGTTTTTCTTATAAAGTTTTTATTCCGTTTATTTGAACAAGAAATAAATTACATCCTAATTCTACATTTATTCTATTTTAAACTGTAATATTTTTGGATTTTATTTAGATTGCAACTTTAAACATTTGAACATAAATATTCTCATTTTATCGGATACATACAAAAGATGTTTTGGTAAATGTATAATGTCACTTCTTGCACTTACATCTTTTTTAAACATTGCTTCTGTTCTACAATTAATCTTATTTCTTTCTCTTCCAGTTCTTTTAGTTTCATCAATCCACAAAAAAATTGAGTGTCTGCAATTTATGTCAAAAACTCTAATTATCAGCTTAAGAAATAAATATAGTGCTTTTCTCCCACTTCTTAACCATTAGGATTTTTTTCGTCCCATTACTTGTATAACAGATCCTACTCTAATAAAATTTAGAAATTTCAGTATAAATCTAAATTTTCCACTTCCAGATTATTACAAAGTGTAATACCTAAAATATTATTTTGACTCTGATGCTATAGATATAAAAGTCATGTTTATTGCTCTGGCGGGGTGGTTCAGTTAGGTGGAGTGATATCCTGTACACCAAAAGTTTATAGGTTTGATTCCCAGTCAGGGCACATATAGGAAGCAACAGATATATGTTTCATTCTTACCTGGCTATGTCTCTCTTACTCTTTCTCTCTCTCTAAAAATCAATAAAAACATATCCTTGGGTGAGGATTTTTTAAAAAGTCACTTTACTCATTTATACATAACCAGATGAAAGTTAAATTTATTTAAGAATTTCTTCTTAATTTAATTTGGCTTAATATACAATTAATAAGTTAGTATTGTCAAAGTGCACACTTATTTTTTTGAATTGTGTACAAGCATAAATTTTAATTATGCTTTTTAAATATATGGAGTTTTGTGAGGGGCTTGGGGATATGGGGTTATGTTGCCCAGCAACTCTATGAATTTCTGGATGCAACTGCTTGAAATTGGATCTCAGCTACTCTTTCATTTACTTCTGTTTCATATATTCAGTAATCCCCCACCCTCCATGCCTGCAATGGTTTATTTTATCTTTTTAATATATTTTATTAATTTTTTCCAGAGAGGAAGGGAGAGGGATAGAGAGTTAGAAACATCGATGAGATAGAAACATTGATCAGCTGCCTCCTGCAAACCCCCCACTGGGGATGTGCCTGCAACCAAGGTACATGCCCTTGATCGGAATTGAACCTGGGACCCTTCAGTCCACAGGCTGATGCTCTATCCACTGAGCCAAACCGGTCAGGGCATGCAACTGTTTATATAGGCTGTGTTTTCAGGATATTGTTTTATTTCAACTATTGTGTGTGCTGAGTTATGTTGTGTTTACAAATTTTATTTTGGAAAGTAAAATTGTCATTATATATTCTATTTTTTCTTTTTTGTTTTTAACCAAAAGAGAGCATAAGACCTATAGTGTTGTTGAGTATAGTAATAATAATTCAACCTACTGTCAAGTATAGCAGTCCAAATTTTAATAGAGTTCCAAGCTTTACATGCTTACATCTACCACTATCAATCAGAATGGTGCCCATACCTCTTGCATACATATACCTCAAGGTTGTTACCTTGGAGGCTTGTTAAACATAAGCCTGAATATTTTATCTCTGATTCAAATGCACATTTCCAGGACAGTAGCCCTAACCAGGACTTTTAGTACTCAAAAGTTTTAACTGACTCAGATTTTAGATCTAAAACAAATGTATTTAGTGCGCCCAAAATTTCCCTTTACAATGTGCTCTTGATGTGTCTTGCCAGATGCCTGATTATGTCTTACACCCACCCCATGACACTGGGTTAGTCGACAGTTTTCAAATAGCTAAGCAGCTTCAAACGCTACAATTCTTCTCTGTTTCTTTCTTTTGTAATGTCTTTCACCACTTTCTTCAACTGGAGAAAAGCTCTTTTTTAGACAGAACTTAATGTGTCTGGTTTACATGTGAAAATGCAAGTTCTTCTGTGATTTGGGAAATATAAACAAGTGGAAAATATCTCCAAAAATGGGATATTTGGAACTGATCACAAAGCATATGTACTTTAGAAGACCCTAAAAATTGCTCTCCTGTTTGAGCTTTCCAAATTTTCAAGGGGTGCTATTAACTAAAAGTGGTTTTTAAATGAGGAATTTGTCTGAAAAAGTAAAAATTATTTTCCAGTGTATCATGGATACAAAAAAAAATTGCTGCAAATTTTGGGAAGTCAAGGTTAGGTGGGACTATATATATTAAAGGAGATAACGGGAGAGTTACTTGAAGAGACAGGTGCACAGTTCATTCCCATCTGCCATAATGATCTTTGTGCTTTCATATGGGCCATTGTGTCCCACAACAGTATGCCTTTCCTCACATGCAGAATTGCTTTCTTCAATTCTCTTTCCAGAAATAAAAAGTACATCTTCTGGAAAGTGCATCTTAATGTCACCTCTATTGGGAAAGCTTTCCAGGGTCATTTTCTTGGCTGACTTAAGCATTGCTCTTTTCTGTACCTTGCTTCACCTCTTTTATAGCTACTATCTAGTTTTGTAGTAAAAACAAAAAGTACTTATTGTCTTTTTCACCCTACATTTTAAACTTCGTAAGGAAAGTACTTTTAGCTCACTTGTACAACAGTAACTTAGTAAATATTTGTTAAGCGGTGGCTGAATAAGAATACCAAGTCCAATGATATCTCAAATTCTGCTAGAATCTGAACTTCACAAGGGCAGGTTTTATGTGCGCATTAACAACCATATTTCACACACACACACACACACACACAACAACAACAACAACAACAATAGCAAACAACACTGTCTGGCACTTACTAAACACTGTTGGATGAAATTTTGAATAGTTGATCAATCAGACTTTTTCCCTAAGGCCTGTACTACTATATACTTCGCCATCCTCTCCCTTAGTCATGGAAGCACTATATATGTATTATCTCAAAATGTTGCACAGAAAAAAAATTCAGAAAAAACAAAGTAAGGAAGAGCTGACCAGAAAAATGAAGAACGTGAACAGGAAGAGTCATCTGGCCAGGCTTGATCCTAAATAACAATGTACATAAATTTAGGTCATAACCTAAAATGAACAGATGAATGGGAATTCAGTTAATGATGCATGCAAAACAGTGTGTGATAGGCTAATGTAGTATGTGTCCTGGTATTCCAAAACAATATGTGAGTTTTGTGGCACAGAAAGCGTGATTAAAGCCTAAAATCTTGGTAGGATGATAAAAAACAGATTAATTTAATGAAGGTGAATAAAACATAAAGGAATAGAGAGTTCATGGCTGTGTGTTTTTTTGTTTTGTTTTAAGTTATAAATTCATTTCAGTATCCATAGCATGTAATAAGCATATGGTAATTAGAAGAAATATTTAAGAGTTAAGGAAAACATGTATATAATAGAAAATGACACGTGTTATTTAAATATATTATCAAAAAAAGGCCTTTTTAGGATACTAAATGACAAAATATTAAGAATTGACTGCCCAGAATACTACAATTTTTGTAACTGAAAGTCACCATAAAAATTATAATTCTACAACACTGATTAAGAAATCATTTGCCACATATATACAAAGGGTATATATTATTAATACATGAAATAGTTTTGTTAAATCAGTAAAAAAATAGCAAAGGTCAACAAAGATCATAAACATTCAGTTTACTAAAACAAATTTTGATAATGATGTTATATAAACATAATAAACAAAACAAAGAACATTACATACACTTTACTAGAAGCCAAATAATTAAAATTAACAAATAGCAAGCTGATATTTTTACCAACCAAACCGTCAAAAAATTAAAAGTTAACTCTCAGTGTTACTGAGGCTTCTGAGAAACGTATTAAAAATCTTAAAAGCATGTATTAAATCAACAATGATTAATTTTAAGTATTTAAAATATTTAATTATAGGTAAAAACAAAAAATAATTTTGAGAAGATCCTCAAAATATTAATAATATAAAATTGTAGGAAAATAAGTGCAATATTAGGGTGGTAGTTAAATATATTAAAGTATAATCCTATATAATAAAAGCCTAATATGCTAAGTGTCCAGTCGTCCTATCATCTGTTCAAACAATCAAAGCATAATGTGCTAATGATATGCTAAGGCCACTCAACTGCTTGTTATGATGTGCACTGACCACCAGGGGGCAGAAACTCCAGCCGGTAGGTTAGCTTGCTGCTGGGGCCCAGCTGATTGGGAATGAGCCAGACAGGCTGGACACGCCCGAGAGCCCTCCCACGGTTCCTCTCCGGACTGGCAGTCGTGCACCGGTGGGGTCCTTCAGCCTGGACTGTTCCCTCACGCAATCCAGGACCCCTCGGGGGATGTTGGTGAGCACGTTTTGGCCCTATCCCACTCAATACAGGAGCTGCCCGTGGTGGTCAGTGTGCTCCCACAGGGGTATTGCCACTCAGCCAGAAGCCAGGCTCAAGGCTGGCGAGCACAGCGGTGGTGGTAGCCTCTCCCACCTCCATGGCAGCACTAACAATGTCTGACTGCCGGCTTAGGCCCACTCCTCATCAGTCAGACATCCCCTGAGGGCTCCCAGACTGAGAGAGGGCACAGGCCAGGTTGAAGGACCCCTCCCAAGTGCATTAATTTCATGCGCTGGGCCTCTAATATTTATATAATTAATATTGTCATTTAGTAATTTAATATCAGTTTGTTCACTTAGAAATTACCTATTGGGGTGCTTACAATATAAGCCCTGAATAAAGAGAGTCACTGTTCAGAGTCAACTGAGGAAAAATTAGTACACAAATAACAGTGAATAAAATAATCAAATGTTGATTAGTAATATAAAGTAAAGCACTTAAGTGCAATGCTAAAGGGTTATAAAGGATACAAACATATATATTCTATAAGGAAAAGTGGAAGATGGCCTCTCAGACCTGAGACCATCAAAGGGAAATTATCTAAGGAGCTTTTAAACCTAGTAGAACCTTTCAGTGACCTTGCTTATATTTGAAATGAGAAGCTCATAAGAGATTTGGCATATATCCAGTGTGTGAACTATTACCCTCTATGTAGCTGTTAAAATTATGATAAAGAAAGGTCACACAAGATTAATGTACTTAAAACTCAATGCAAATCATAACTCAGGTATGGTTTGGTCTACGATAGAAGCTTTCTACTTACTCTGTGTGCCATTATCTAAAGTGAGATATGTAACCTCTATGCAGGCTTGCAAAGTACATGACCAACGCAGAGAGTTTACCTCTATCTGACAATCCAACTCCAGTTTATAATTGAGTTTGGAGAAACCAACAATAACTGGAGAAATTATAGCAAAGTGGAGCGTTAAGGGAAAATATGTACAGTTCAGAAAACAAAATATATTTCTTCTGGAGACTGAGGGGCACAGTGGGTACTGCCCAATTCACATCTGAGGAACCCAAAGGTGCTACTAATTAAGTTGATGTCACACCATCAGAGAAGCGGCTGGATTAAGGGTGACCAGGACCCACAGGAATTTTTGCATGAGAAAATGGGTCAGAACTTGCTGTGGATCAAGTGTGGGTCATCCTCACGAGAAAAAAACTGGCTTTGGGTTGTTGCAGAGTATGTTCAAGAAGCCCACCTGGATGGGCAAGATGATAGCAATTGGAGGAACTTGAATTTCATCTTTACACCTAACGTTGGAGAAAAAAGATGTGTGTAAATGTAAGATGTAATCACTCTTCTCAAAAAATTTTCACTGAGAGATGTCTAACAATGAAGGCAGATTCCTGAATAAAAAATGAAAATGCTTCATAAGTATGCCAGCCTCCTCCATCCCAATGGCCCCCAAAACTTCTGGGGGTACATGTTGAATGAGCAATTCTATTAGATCTCATGATTTCCGAAATTCCACTTGCCTTGAAGTAGTGGATATACATTCACCTCCTAGAAGGACAGATATCCTTATACACTTATAAACCTACGTAAACAAAGCATTATCACTTATGTCATTTAGATAAATAAAATGCTCATTTTCTTTTACATAATTATATGGTAATCTGTGACCTATGTTTAAAAAGTTATCTCTGCCGTAACCGGTTTGGCTCAGTGGATAGAGCATCGGCCTGCGGACTGAAAGGTCCCAGGTTCGATTCCGGTCAAGGGCATGTACCTTGGTTGCGGGCACATCTCCAGTGGGGAGTGTGCAGGAGGCAGCTGATCAATGTTTCTCTCTCATCGAAGTTTCTAACTCTCTATCCCTCTCCCTTCCTCTCTGTAAAAAATCAATAAAATATATTTTTTTAAAAAAAGTTATCTAAACATTCAAGGAAGAACTAAAACCTATCCTCCTCAGACTACTACAAAAAATTCAAGAGGGAGGAACACTTCCAAGCTCATTCTATGAATCCAGCATCACCCTAATACCAAAACCAGGTAAAGACAACACAATGAAAGAGAATTACAGGCCAATATCCCTCATGAACATAGATGCCAAAATCCTCAACAAAATCTTAGCAAATCGGATCCAGCAGTACATCAGAAAGATCATACACCATGACCAAGTAGGATTTATCCCAGGGATGCAAGGATGGTACAATATCCGCAAATCAATAAACGTGATACATCACATAAACAAATTGAAAGAAAAAAACCACATGGTCATATCAATTGATGCAGAAAAAGCATTTGACAAAATTCAACACCCATTTCTGATAAAAACTCTCAGCAAGGTGGGAGTAGAAGGATCATACCTCAACATAATAAAAGCCATATATGACAGGCCCACAGCCAACATCATACTCAATGGACAAAAACTAACTCCATTTCCCCTAAGAACAGGAACAAGACAGGGATGCCCCCTCTCACCACTCCTGTTCAACATAGTACTGGAAGTGTTAGCCATTGCAATTCGGCAAGAAAAAGAAATAAAAGGCATCCAAATTGGAAAAGAGGAAGTAAAACTGTCCTTATTTGCAGACGACATGATATTATACATACAAAACCCTAGAGACTCCATCAAAAAGCTACTAGACTTAATACATGAATTTGGCAATGTAGCAGGATACAAAATTAACCCCAAGAAATCTGAGGCATTTCTATACACCAATAGTGAACTTTCAGAAAGAGAGATTATAAAAACAACCCCGTTTACCATCGCACCAAAAAAATTAAGCTACCTAGGAATAAACTTAACTAAAGAGGTAAAAGACCTCTACTCAGAAAACTACAGGACGTTGAAAAAAGATATAGAGGAAGACATAAACAGATGGAAGAACATACCGTGTTCATGGATTGGTAGAATCAACATCATTAAAATGTCCATACTACCCAAAGCAATCTATAAATTCAATGCACTTCCCATTAAAATACCAACGGCATACTTCAGAGATCTAGAACGAACTCTCCAAAAATTCATCTGGAATAAAAAAAGACCCCGAATAGCTGCAGCAATCCTGAAAAAGAACAAAGTAGGTGGGATCTCAATACCAGATATCAAGTTGTATTACAAAGCCACTGTACTCAAAACTGCCTGGTACTGGCACAAGAATAGGCATATAGATCAATGGAATAGAATAGAGAGCCCAGAAATCAGCCCGAACCAATATGCTCAATTAATATTTGACAAAGGAGGCAAGAACATACAATGGAGCCAAGATAGTCTCTTCAATAAATGGTGCTGGGAAAATTGGACAGATATATGCAAGAAAATGAAACTAGACCACCAACTTACACCATACACAAAAATAAACTCAAAATGGATAAAGGACTTAAATGTACGACAGGAAACCATAAGAATTCTAGAAGAATCCAAAGGCAACAAAATCTCAGACATATGCCAAAGCAATTTCTTCACTGATACAGCTCCTAGGGCACTTGAAACTAAAGAAAAAATGAACAAATGGGACTACATCAAAATAAAAAGCTTCTGCACAGCAAAAGAAACCATCAACAAAACAACGAGAAAACCCACTGTGTGGGAAAACATATTTGCCAATGTCATATTTGATAAGGGCCTAATCTCCAAAATTTATAGGGAACTCATACAACTTAACAAAAGGAAGATAAACAATCCAATCAAAAAATGGGCAAAGGACCTAAATAGACACCTTTCAAAAGAGGACATTCAGAAAGCCAAGAGACATATGAAAACATGCTCAAAGTCACTAATCATCCGAGAGATGCAAATCAAAACAACAATGAGGTACCATCTCACTCGTGTCAGACTGGCTATCATTAACAAATCAACAAACGACAAGTGCTGGAGAGGATGTGGAGAAAAAGGAACACTTGTGCACTGCTGGTGGGAATGCAGACTGGTACAGCCACTATGGAAGACAGTATGGAGTTTCCTTAAAAAACTGAAAATGGAACTCCCATTTGACCCTGTGATCCCACTTCTAGGAATATATCCCAAGAAACCAGAAACACCAATCAGAAAGGATATATGCACCCCTATGTTCATAGCAGCACAATTCACCATAGCTAAGATCTGGAAACAGCCTAAGTGCCCATCAGTAGATGAATGGATTAGAAAACTGTGGTACATCTACACGATGGAATACTATGCTGCTCTAAAAAGGAAGGAACTCTTACCATTTGCAACGTCATGGATGGAACTGGAGAGCATTATGCTAAGTGAAATAAGCCAGTCAATGAAGGAAAAATACCACATGATCTCACTCATTCATGGATAATAGAGACCATTATAAACTTTTGAACAATAATAGATACAGAGGCAGAGCTGCCTCAAACAGATTGTCAAACTGCAGCGGGAAGGCCGGGGAGGGTTGGGGGGCAGGAGGTAGGGGGGTAAGAGATCAACTAAAGGACTTGTATGCATGCATATAAGCATAACCAATGGACATAAGACACTGGGGGATAGGGGAGGCTAGGGGACTGTCTAGGGCGGGGGAATAAAATGGACACATATGTAATACCCTTTGTAATACTTTAAGCAATAAATTTTTTAAAAAAAGTTATCTCTTAGCTTTCCTGCTAGATATTTAGTATTTGTTATTCTCAACTAATTAAGCCCCTATAAAATAATGCTAAACAGGAAAATTGATTATACATATACATGCACACCCTTATTAAAATATAAGCCCATGAGACATGGATTTTTGATCTGTTTCCCTTATCCCAGTGCCTGACACATGACATACTAAATCAATGTTTGTTGAATAAAATTAACCAAGGTTTGCTCTTAAAGCATCTTAAATTAAATACAAGAAAAAACACAATTTTTATCACCATTATCACTAATATTGTTTTGAAATTACTACAAATGTAATTAAAGAGAGGGCAGAATGCATATCTATTTCTAGCTTTCTATTTATATTTTGAAGATAAGGAGGCATGACTAATTAACTGTTATTAATTGTATGTTTTTATACTTAGAGAATTTAAGGAAATCAACTAAAAATATGACAATAAGAAAATTCACCAAGGCAATGGATTAAAATAACAATTTACTTTAAAAATTATGTTAAACAGTAGTAACAGAACAGAAACTAAACAACATACATAGTAATAGTACAAAAAACCACATAGGAACTATAGAAATAGCATTTTAAAATTAGTAGGATCTTCCTTATTTCTTCTACTTAATCTCATGCCAATCGACTTATTTACTCAGGCTTTTAAAATTAGTGACTTAATCCTCAGGACCTTCACAGATATATTTCCTCATGTTAGAAATGTATTTTATTTTCTCTTTGCCCATTCTCTCACATTTCCTCTGGTTAGTGTCTGTTCAGTTTTCACATTAAAGGACAAAGACTTTCTTGATTCCCTTAGACCCGACCAAATTAAACTGTTGCATGTTTTTTTTGGTTTTTTTTCTCAACATAGGATTTCCTTTTCATCATAGGTGGGTCTTTAACTGTAAAATATACATTTGCATTTGTGTGATTATTTGACTCATGTTTATCTCCACAGCTAGAGGTAAATCACAAGGACAATATATAATCTGTAAATAATCAAATATAAGATTCCCAGGATTTAGCATAGCACCGACTGCACAATGAAGACTTAATAAATATTTGGAGAATGAACAAATAAATCAATGCAAATGAACAGACAAATGAATGAATGATGTAGCTAGAAGATAGATAAGTAGGTAGGAGACCAGGACTGCAAGTCTATTCAGAGCATCAGGAATACTGAGTGAGGCAGACAGAGCATGTTAGTGTTCATACTGGGGTCATAACTTCCATAAATTGGTCAGGAACATGCATGGTTCGAATGGCCTCCAAGAGCATGTGACCTTGAAAGCGTTAAATGTTTAAGTCAGCTTTCATTTGAAATATTTGTGCTAATACAAAATGAAAATTATACAATAGACTTACAGTGAAAGGAAAAACAAAATGAAAAACAAGTAAGGTACTTGGATACTTCTATTTCTGCACTACACAAGAACTGAGTGTCTTTGACTTCCTTAGTAAGCTTATAATTCATTTATACTATTTTGTGGTTGGTCTCATTGAAGCAACATTTAAAAAGTTCATGCTGTATGTGTAAATTACATGTACTTTGCATGGTATGTGTCTTTTAATGACAATATTTCATTCACTTTAATGAGTTTTACTAGGGGCCCAGTGCACAAATCCATGCACCTGGAAAGGAACTGTGGGCCATGAGGCTATGGTGGGCACAGGGGTGGGTCTCAGACCACCCTCCGTGCCTCCACCATCCCCTCCCACTGCGGCCCCCCAGTCCCTTGTCTGCCAGCAGCCCTGCTCCCGCTGCTCCCATGTGCTGACAGTGCCGGCCCCGCTTGCACCTACTGACAGTGCAGAGCAATTGGGGCTGGTGCCAGCAGCAGGCGCACGCAGGGCTAGCACCATCATCAGGTGCAAGCAGCAGCTGCTGCCCAGATTGCCCATCAGGAGAAGGGGGAGGTGGAGAAGCCTTCAGGGGCGATTGGGGCTGGTAGCTGCTGCCCACCCCCCCAATGGCACTGAGCGATCGTGGCCGGCGCCAGGTGCTGGCAGCGGGTGCGAGTGGCGGTTCTGGGGACTGCAGCAGGTGCAAGCACTGGGTGGGACCATGGCATGCAGGAGCAAAGAATTTTCAGCAACCACCAGAGGCTTACCCCAATGACAGTGACTGGCGCCCCACCTTGATCTGGCAACCCCACTCACCTGCTCCACCATCCCACCACCGTGGCCAATGCCCACCATGTTCTGCGCGTGCCCCCTGGTGGTCAGTGCACGTAATAGCGACCAGTTGTTTGGTTGTTCAGTTGTTCTACCATTCGGTCTATTTGCATATTAGGGTTTTAAGATAGATAGATAGATAGATGATAGATAGATAGATAGATAGATAGATAGATAGATAGATAGATAGATAGATATAGATATAGATATGATAATGATATAATTTAGAAATTGTTAAACATAAGAAAACTTTTTTCAATTGTTTTTGTTAAGATCCATTTTTAAAACGTTTGCAATTTTTTTCTCACCAAACTTCAAAGTTGTTATATTTACTTCATAGGAAGCCTGCATTTATCAGAATAAAAGTTGGCTGGCATTTATTAGGAATCATTCAAGTACTTCCATAATTTTGTGCTGTACTAATAATTTCTCAATTTAAAAATAATTTATTTTCCAGACAGTTCCTGGGACTGGCATTTCTTCATTTTAAATTATTGTGATACATCACTTTTATTAACTGTTTTGTGTTTTTTTAACATGGATTACAGGTGAAACATAAAATGGAAATATTTCACTTATTTTTTGTTTAAAATTTCAATGAACTACTTTTTAAAAAGCATTTATTGATTTGAAAGTGAGAGAGAGAGGGGGAGAGAGGGAGAGAAAGAAAGAGAAAGAGATGGATTTGTCGTTCCACTTATCTATGCATTCATTGGATGATTATTGTATGTGCCCTGACCAGGATCAAACCCACAACCACAATTAGTTAATCTTATGGAAAGTTTTTTAAATAAAATAACAGAGTTTTAAGAAATGTATAAAGGCTGTTGATCAAAAACTATGCCAAATCAATGTAGTTCTCATCATTATGTTGTAAATAAAAACATTAGTGTAACAGCTAACATTTCTGTTCCAGCAGCACTAGCACAGTGTTTTGCACATTTTAGCAATGAATAAAAGCTTGTTGAATGAACAGAAAAACAAACAAACAAAAAATACCCCAAAACCTTGGTATATGAAGATGATGCCCTAACCCCGTGGTTGGCAAACTGCTGCTCGCGAGCCTCATGCGGCTCTTTGGCCCCTTGATTGTGGCCTTTCCGAAGCCTTAGGAGTAGCCTAATTAAGTTAATAACAATGTACTTACCTGTATAGTTTAAGTTTAAAAAATTTGGCTCTCAAAAGAAATTTCAGTTGTTGTACTATTGATATTTGGCTCTGTTGACTAATGAGTTTGCCGACCACTGCCATAACCAAATGAGCTATGAGGTTAGGGCCTATTTTACTTATTTTTTAATGAAAAAAATATATTGTCTTTGTGATTAGGAAATAACAACTATTGTGTTAGAATTAACAACAACAATACCCAGCCTGTTGTTTTTTATCTTCTTACAGCAAGCAGACTCAGAAAAATTGACTGAAAGTACAAAAAAATGAGTAATGTGTAGCTGGAATAATCCTCTGTAAGATGAATGAAAGCTGACAACTTCAATTACAATTTGAAGTGTCTCTTTGTGTATGAATGTGATTTAATGGAAATCTGATATTCAATAAACCCGACTGGCCTTATGATTTATAATAGCTTGCCTTAGGTTACCCAGATGTATTTTATAGTGTAAAATGGCACCATGCCCTCTCCCAGTGATATGCAAAATTTTCTAGCAACCAAAAATCAAAAGGAATATTATTCTGATCAAAAGAAGCATAGCATATGTATGACCCTATTGAACTAAAATTTAGCTACATACTCTGATCCCCACTGCAAAACCCTATCTTTTATTTTTTTGAAGCAATACAAGTCTGCTGACGTTATATCTAATTATTCTCCCACATTCCATTTATTTTTTTCCACCACAATTGTGTAAAAGCAGAAGAAAAAAGTTATCCCAAGAGACAATTTTCTGAAGCTTGATGTTTGTATATATGGCCCAACCTACTGTCATAAGTTTTTCTTTTTTTTTATCATCCTTTAGGAAGCTTATTACAAATCACATCTTGTTCAAGAGCATAATTAAACTATAATCCAGGTAAAGGGTTTATTTGAACTATAGCTCTAAATGTGTTCATGTTTTCCTCTGAAGGGGAAAGCCTAGTAGGAAATATCACACCATGCTATGACTTTATCTACCTCTTTGATGACTACCATATTCAAATTGTGCATCAAAAAAATGCATTCTCATATAATTTTAGAAAATAAAATAGAAAATAAATGTGGAGCATTTCAGGAAAGATGTTTACTGATTAGCATGATTTGTCTCACTGAGTTTTAACTGCAACAATATTTATGGATAAGGTTTTTGAGATTTACAGGAGATAAATAGCTTCTCCCAGTTCACACAATTCATATGTATTGTAGAATCAGGACACACATTAAAATTTCCATAATATAAGACAGATATATATATATATATATATATATATATAATCATCTGAGGAAAACATATGTTGGTAGAAGGTCCCAATTTAATTCAAGCTGGGTGCTATGTAATTGTTCTCTAAGTATTCAGCTGTTTATCTATATACTAGTGGCCCGGTGCACGAAATTCCTGCACATTAAAAGGGAATTAATCAGAGAAAATATTTTAATATTGCTATTTTGTTTTCATCTCTCCATCCCAGTCTCTCCCAGTCTCTGTCTCTCTTTGTTTTTCTCAGCAGTCCTCCAGGCCTCCCAGCCTCCCTCTCTCCCTCTTCCTCTTTCCTGGCTGGGAGGGGGCGGGGCCATGGGGGCATCTCTACCCTATGCCTGCCCTGGGGTCTCATTCTGAGAGAGGCTCCAAGAGTGAGCTGGGAGGGAGGGAAAGAAAGGGAGAAAAGGCTGTGAGCTGGTGGGCGTTGTGTGTGTCTGTGCGTGTGTGTGGTTGTGAGTGAGTGTGAGTGCCGGCTCCACCTCCCCCAGCCCCATCCCTGCTGCCACAAGTCCCCACCCACCAGAGCCTGCTGCGAGCACAGCCTGGGCGTTAGGTTGAGACTCCGGTCATTTTGGATGTGACGGATGCTGGCTCTTTATATATATATATAGATCTGTCTGCCCGTGACTATTGGAGGTTATATTCCCTGGAAGCTGACTCTGAGACTTTTATTAGCATGCAAAATTGTTTATTAGGGTGGGCTTTAGGATCAAAATCTCTAGAAAGGAAAGAAAAGAAGGAGGCGTGGTCAGATGAAGTTTGCAGGAGATTCAATATCTATGGAGACCTAGCTGAGCCTCTGTAGCTTCAATGGTCCTCAGAGATGTCCCCAGTAGGAACAAGGGAGTCAGACCTTGATTGTCCTTTATAATCTGTCATGGTATGCAGGTTTCCCAGAGAGGATCTAATATGACCTTCTTTTTAATGTTTAATTTTTTTTCAATTAAATTACATTCAATATATTTTTTGCTATTAATTTCAGGTGTACCGCACAATGGTTAGACAATCATATACTTTACATAAAGTGTTTCCCCTGATATTTCCAGTATCCAACTGACACTATTCACAGTTATTACAACATTATTGACTATATTTCCTATGCTTTCCAACCCTATGACTATGGGCAAGAAAGGTGGAAGAATTGAGAAGTACAAGTACGACCTTTCTTTAACCAAGATAATTTGGAAGCAGGCTGACAACTGAGGTCTTTCTGCCAGCAATATCCTGATCAACCTTTGGAAGCAGCCCTTCAGCTTGAAGGAGGATCTGAGTTGTGCATCATAACACCTGCCATACTCTTATGTGTAGAGATATCTTTATACAATTATGCACATATTAAGCTGTGCATATATAATATAACTAATATTTTAGATGAAAATACATCAACCACCAGCTTGGATCCCATATTTTATTAAACAAATAAGCCTAAAGCTTTGCATTTTAACCAAGAATTCCAATACAGAATATGCACTTTGCTAAGAAAATAATAATACAGGAAAATAAAATTTTTAAAAATCTCATCTTAGAAGGCAATGAAGTGTGGCTTTAGTAATACCTTTAAAGCAGTGCGAGGAATTTAAACCTGTCATGGAATGCATCCACAAAGGCTTAACACTTTCTGTGGAAGAGACTAAACAGTGGATTCAGTTCCAGGGGCTAAAGGAAGCTCATCTTAGTGGGTAAAATAATACATTTATACAAACTTCACAAACACCTGTAACTATGATTTTCTTTATATGTTTTGTGAGAGAGGCTCAAAAACAGGAGATACAAGGAGGGCAGGAGGAGGAATACTCAAATGCCTAAGAAAGAGGTGGGTAAAATTGAAGAGTTCATTTCAAAAATTGGATCGTGTATCATGGCAAAGAACCTATGGAGTTAAACTGAGGAGTGTAAGACAATACCCTGAAGTCTACTGAGCCAAAGTATTGAATCCTGGATGTTGATAAAGACACAATAACAGTGCTGGTTGAGATAGAAAAACTACCTCTATTTTGGCGTTGCCTGTATCTAGCCACCATTGGTTTGAACCTTGTGTCAATGACAAGCCTATTTTCATTCCCCTGTTCATGACTTAACATACCTTAAGGAACAGGTAAAAGTCAGAAATAGAGGAGTGACCTGCTATCATAAAAAGAAAAAAAAATTACACAAATATCTTATGTAGTCAATACAATGAATAGGCAAGAACACTTAGAAACTAGAATGGCTTATAAAGAGACACAAGCAGTCTGAAATGCACTTCTCAGTATTTAATAGTGCCTTCATGCCACCTCTCCCAAAAAGAGCCATAGAAAGAGAAATCCTGGGTAAGTCAAACATTTCTTGACTGCTGTATTTTCCACTATTTGAATCGTCATCATCATCATTTCTAGTTCAGTGGTGTAATATTTTCTTCCAGTAACATTAATAAGTTTACACTAACATTAAGCAAAGGAATCATTTTACGCTGACTGGGTTGATAAGAAATACCCCCACTCAATTAGTTTCTCCATACTGCAATTTTGAAATGAAAAATAAATAGGCAATCTGAAAACCCTAAACTGATAATGAGGTAAATTTCTCTAATCTTATACTCTATGATGTTTGAAAAACTTGATACTATTTCTAGAGTAGTAATTGGAAAAGTGTATTCAGCAAACCTCTGGAGAATAGATCACGTACACCCTTCACAAATGAATATTTGTAAAAATATCAAACAATTTAAAATTATTTCACTTTCCCTGGGATCAAGTTTCATATGTTTTGGAATTTTGAAATTTATTATAATAATTTTCCTTATAATTTTAGAAAAGTATTTTATTTAATGTAAAATTGAGATCAGACTATTACTTAGATGAATTCATTTATAGAAATTATGTTTATTCTTGCTAAAATTTGAGTCTCAAATATTTCTTATTAGTTATATATTGAAATATATTTTGAACAGATTGCATTTTAATGTTTCTATTGAATTGATTACATTGAAAAGATTTGAGTGAATAAAGACTATGTTAGCCATTTTAGTCAAAAGCTACATATTGATATTTAATTTCTCAAGTAGGTAGAGAGTTGTAAAATTGCAAGAAATAAGAATTCACAATACATTTCACTGAAGGGACAAAAGTGTTCATTTTATATAAAGTATATCAATTTCTATCTCATGAATTAAAAATGTAAATTTGTGTTATCCTTATCTATTCATGTACACTGCAAAAGAATTCAACAAATTTGCCCAGTTTGAGTGAGTCACTCTAACTGAATAGCTATATGCTCCTCTGATAGAGCGTTGAGCTACTTATCTGGGGGGGAAAAATGCCAAAGAATTCTTCTTGACTGCCTGGGGATAAGGGCGATTATTCCCTTTTATGTTCACTCCCTGTGAAGACAGAGTATAATCACCTACATAGATTTTCTATGGGTAATAAAATTTTTCTTTTTTAATTTCCATTTTCCATGGTATTTTCATTCTCCTGTGTATAATAGGTAAATGGTAGAAAGCTAGAATAAAAAATATTAATCTCTTATCTTGGTTGTTCAGAAAGCTGGACTCATAAATATTTATTCTGGTACATTACTTCACACAGTGATAGACAAATGATGCCAAATGTGAGGAGTAAAATAACTGAAGAAAAATTTCGTATCAACTAATTAAAAAGGAAGAAGAAATCGTGAAAGTAAATAAATACAACAAACGTTTAAGAAAATACATGGAGAAACTAAGATGGTGGCATAGATAAACACTGGGAAATTGCCGCTCCCACAACAATTGAAAAATACCGCAAAGGACAGAGTGGACATCACCCAGAACAATAGGAAAGCTGGCTGAGTGTAAATTCTACAACTAGAAGGAAAGAAAAGCACGCTGAGAGGAGCTGCAGAGGTGAAGTACAGAGGTACGGCGGCTCGCGCGCGCGGGAAGGGGGTGGCACCTGAGGACGCGGCTGTCTTTTTGAATCACAAGCTCCCAACTGCTCTGAACTCCGGTTCCGGGAAGTCTCTGGGGACCCAGGACTCATACGGGGAGAAGCTGGTCTGTCCGGCAGCGGGCGAACTTGAGGGCGGCTTTCCCTCAGAGGTGCTTGCAGCCGCTACCGGGACACTGAGATGCGCGACTCCGGGCGGGGAATCGGCCATAGCTGCTTTCTCCGCCCTTTGACTCCCTGAGACCCCGCCCCACCCAGGCTGCGGCAGAGGCTTTTGCATGTGAATGTACCTAACTGCAGCCCAGGCAGACGCTCCTTGATCCGCCCTTTGATTCCCTGAGACCCCGCCCCACCCAGGCTGCGGCAGAGGCTTTTGCATGTGAATGTACCTAACTGCAGCCGAGCCAGGCAGACCTGGAACTTCCAAGAGAAGGCCCAAGGCCCCGCGGCTTGCATTGCTTCACAGCTGAGCCTCTTCGTGGCTCCTGCTGTGTGGCCTCAGGCAGAGGCTGAATTAGCACCTCCTTAGATCCAGGAGCCACTGTACCCAGTGGTCAGAGGGGGACCACCCAGATTGCAATTCCTCAGATCCATAAGGGACACACTCAGGGAGCAGACTCAGTGAGCACCAAAGCCCCACTGAAGCAAGTCTTGCCCCAGAAGGGTGTCTTCAGCACAGAAGTTCTCCCACTTCAGACACAGCTGATTCTCACAGCCAATTGGCCTGGAGGTCAATTCCTCCCAGTTATCCTACAACAACCAAGGCACCAAGAGTGTCCACCCCAGGTAACTGGGGAGGCTGAGCCACTGGGCCCTACAGGACACCTGGCGCGCAGGGCCACGCTAGCAACACAGGGAAGCAGCCAAAATGCGGAGACAAAGAAACAGGTCACAAATGGCGGAAATGGAGGAAAGCAAACGACTGGATATAGAGTTCAAGGCCACGTTTATAAGGTTTTTCAAGAATTTTATGGAAACCGCCGATAAATTTAATGAATCCCTCAATAAGTACAGTGAGACCATGGAGGACATGAAAAAGGACCAACTAGAAATTAAGCATACACTGACTGAAATAAAGAATAATTTACAGAGATCCAGCAGCAGACAAGAGGATCCCAAGAATCAAGTCAAAGATTTGAAATACAAAGAAACAAAAAATACCCAACCGAAAAAGAAAAAAGAAAAGAGATTCCAAAAATATGAAGATAGTGTAAGGAACCTCTGGGACAACTTCAAGCGTACCAACATCAGAATTATAGGGGTACCAGAAGGAGAGAGAGGGCAAGATATTGAAAACCTTTTTGAAGAAATAATGACAGAAAACTTCCCCCACCTGGTGAAAGAAATGGACTTACAAGTCCAGGAAGCGCAGAGAACCCCAAACAAAAGGAATCCAAAGAGGACCACACCAAGACACATCATAATTAAAATGCCAAGAGCAAAAGATAAAGAGAGAATCTTAAAAGCAGCAAGAGAAAGACAGTCAGTTACCTACAAGGGAGTACCCATACGACTGTCAGCTGATTTCTCAACAGAAACCATGCAGGCCAGAAGAGACTGGCAAGAAATATTCAAAGTGATGAATAGCAAGAACCTGCAACCAAGATTACTTTATCCAGCAAAGCTATCATTCAGAATAGAAGGTCAGATAAAGAGCTTCACAGATAAGGAAAAGCTAAAGGAGTTCATCACCACCAAACCAGCATTATATGAAATGCTGAAAGGCATTCTTTAAGAAGAGGAAGAAGAAAAAGGAACTCTTACCATTTGCCACAGCATGGATGGAACTGGAGAGCGGATAAATACCACAGGATCTCACTCATTTGTGGAATATAATGAACAACATAAACTGATGAACAAGGACTGATCCAGAGACGGAGAGGCATTGATTGGACTGTCGGGCCTTGGAGGGAAGGTAGGGGAGGGTAGGGGTAAGGGGGAAAGATCAACCAAAGGACTTATATGCAAGCATATAGGCCTAACCAATGGACACGGACAACAGGGGGGTGAGGGCATGAGCGGGGGGGGGGGGGGGTATAGAGGGTAACATGGGGACAAGGACACATATGTAATATCTTAATCAATAAAAAATATATTATTAAAAAAAATAAAAAATAAATAAATAAATAAAAATAAAAAAAAAGAAGTAGCAAAAAAAAAAAAAAAAGAAAAGAAAATACATTACAAGGGGGATGATGAGTTTCCAAAGAAAACAGTCTGATGCCATTGTCTGGAACTACAGGCATCCCATGCAACCTCACACACCCTCACTTTCTCATTTACCACAGAAGAGTGAGACGACATGACTTCTAACATCATTTCAGCATCTGATACCCATAACCTATGAAATCATTGAAATGTTTCCAAAACTGTGTGTGTGTCTATATTAGGGAATAGGCACTTGTTGATTAAAAATTATAGCTCTTCCTTACGAAATGGTTAAGGATGAAATCAGAAATGGGACTTCACGTATTTAATTTCCCATAGCCCAGATCTGGGTGCCACAGGAAGCCCGGGAGAGGCCAGACTGTGATGGTCACTTGTGATCACAAATAACACCCAAGGGAAACACTGATCCTTAACACTACAGCATCAGTAGGTGCTTAAAATGTTAAATATTACAGATTGCTTCTGAAAATATTTTCCCAGGGCTGTAAGACACTTACATCTTGCTTCAAATAGTAGATTCCTACCCTGAGAGGAAGTAAAGGAGTAAGTAATAATCTACTGGGGGCAGTATCAACTATTTATGTGTTGAAGACCTTAGTAGCGATTTCTCCGCAAATGTAACTGGTGTCTCCTATCCCAAAATTTAAAATGAAACTAGGAATTTCTCTGAAATGGAAGCATCTCGTCAGTAAATAAGTCTGCACTATTGGGATAAGTGCGCTATCCAACTTCCAGTAGGGAGACCTAATATCCACCCGCTGCAAAGCGCTTGTCAAAGCACAGATTCTTCACGGTGGATCAGCGCAGAGTCATTTCCCAGGTGTGAACAGCACTCATTACTGGAAAAGCTAAGCTGTATAAATATTTTAATGTATATTCTGACTATCAAATTTATGGCTCACATTTTCTAGCCTGTTAGGAATTAAATCTAGCTGTTAGAAATACTGTGTGCCATTTTTTAAAAAATGAAACAGAAGAGGCAAAATCTAGATAGGGATGTTTAAATGGGACAAATGCAATAGCAATAACAAATATTATAAATATTATAGAAAAGTTTTTACTATTAAGGTAAATATATCCTAACATACACAAAAATACACTATTTTCAGCTTTTTAAATGTATAGCTACTAACATCATATAATTGAAAGTGAATTTATATTAAACACATGGATTGAAATTAAGCTGCATGTCACACCCTCTCCTGCTCCGCTTTCCCTCCCCAGCCCAGCAAGTACCCTTTAGCACTCTGCCTGTGTCCTTCACCGTCCCTTGCAGAAGAAGCCTTTGTTGCATAGGGCAGTGGTCAGGATGTATTTCCAGTCACCGCTCTTCTCTCCAACCAGCATTGCAGAGAGCTTCCTCTGCATCTCTCTGGATCCTCTTTGTGAAAGCCTGGTGTTTTCTAGAGGAAAAGACATGCAAATGGGTGATATGCCCCCATTAATGCAGCCCCCAGGAGCTACACACTCTCATATAAACTCACGGCTTCCAACAATTCATCACTTCTTCTAGTTTAATGGTCTCATAGGCTTTTATGGTTTCTTTCTGCTTCTGCTCAAGGTAAGCAAATGTTCAGTTGTCCTTTGACCTCTTTTCTCATATGAGTTCTTGAAAAATCATTCATTTGCTGCCTGAATAATACATTTTCTTGTTGTAAAGACAGTCACCTTTTTTTAGTTCTTTAGATGTCCAAGATGAATCCAAAAGTGGTTAATGTATTGTGGAGTAAGCAAACCATACAATAGAACATTGCCTGATCTTATTCTAGTAATGACATCTTTCATGTAATCAAGTTAATTAATACTTTCCACTTTTTTTAGAAGTATTAATTTCTAAAGCTAAATATAAAAATGATAATTACTTGAATCACTTAAATATATGTGTGCACAGCTTCTAGCTAATTGACTATATTTTATCTCTCTTATCTCTTTGATCCAATGGAATACTTAAAGTTAGAAAATTAAACACATGCAAAGAAAACTGTAATATAAGGCCAGAATACATTGTTTCAAACATGAGTATTCTTTTTTGAATTAAGAATAATCTAAGGAACAGCTAAGAATATAGTTTTATGTTTGTTTGTTTTCTTGGTAAAAAGCAATTGATTTGTATGTTTCAGAAAATCCCTTGCATAAGTGAATTAGTTAAGTCTGGCTAAAAGTATAAAATTAAGAATGAAAATAACAATGTTGATAATATTGAAGATGATGGTAGTAATGATGATGACTTAAGTTCCAGTTCATTGAGAAGAAAAGATTCCATGAGGTTTACTTGCTATAAGAGACATTTCACTTCATAAATTTCTCAAGTAAAAATGTTCATCATCATTATTGCAGAGGCTTATTATTGCATTTTCCAAAAACTTACGTGTATTCATTTATTCAACATTCTTCAAACCCCTGCAAACTCTACATAATTATTCTCAATTTGAATATATTGCATAAAGATTCATAGGTATTAGCTTATTTCCTTCAAGTTACAAATCTAAGAAGCAGGTCAAACTGTGGCCTAAAAACTCCAAAAGTCTATCATTTCATCCAGTTTTTGTACTTAAAAAGTTGCCAAAATAGTAATAATATTCTGCAGTCAATCCAGACTATAGAAGTTCCTAACGCATGTAGTCAACATAAAATAAATTTTCATTAAGCACTATTTTCTATAATCTCAATTTTATAAATGAGAAAACAGAACAGAGTAGTTAAGTAATTCATCAAAGTGGCACAGCAAATGTGGGAGGACTTGAACACAAAATGTCTGGCTTCAGAGGGTATGCTGCCTTAGGAGCCAATATATTGTTGAGAGGTATATATAGATCTATCTATCTAAAAGATATTTAGATATTTGCAAAAGCTGCAAAAGTCCACAAAGAATGAGATATATTAAAATAACTTCAATATTCCAACCCCCCAAACTTTTACCTCTTAAAGGCAAACCTAGTTAATATTTTTATGGCATTTATTTCTTGGCACATACAATGTTTTATATGACTAACATTATACTTTTAAGAGTTGTATGTAATATTTTTATGTTTATTATATTTTAACTCATAAATGGTATAGACTGTGCTATCCAATTTTACTGTTTATAAGATTTCTTGTTTGTTTTTTAAATTGAAGCACACTATGAAAAGAACAGTCTTACCAAAGTTAGTGTAAATCCACCACATCCAACATGATGTGATTGGAATTAAATAGGTATGGAGATGTGGGACTCAGATGCTCCTCCAGGAAGGAGTTGGATGAGTGGGGTTAGCTGATAGCTTTGAGCTATTAATTCCTGCAGGTCTGCCTCTTCAGATCTTTTGACCAAGATCATGCTCTCTGTAGGATGCTCCCACACAATTAGTAGCAGTCCAAGGGCCTTGCCACTCTCCCCCATGTAGGACTCCTCTAAGTAGAAATTATTTTCTCTGTAACTCCCTGTTGGCTGATAAAGTCTTTGTCATTCCTATCTCATGTTTTGGCTGCTTTCATGCTTAATCCTGCTTTTTTCATTTTCATTTTCCAGATGTTAATCTTTACTATATATATATATATATATATATATATATATATATATATATATATATATATATAGCTTCTAACTTAATCTAAAAGACTATTTCTCCAAGGAACAGATTGACATAATGGTAATGGGAGTGATGCCTGCATGAGCCAGCGGAAAGAAGTGTTTTTGGAGCCACTTCACTCACTGGCCAGCAGACACTGAAAACCCCAGCTCAGGGTACAAGTAGTTCTCAGACACAAGGGTGCCCTATCTGTAATGTTTTCACTGGTGTTGACTTAGGAAAACATTCTGCTAGGAAAACTCCCTAACCAGTGTAATAATTCTGACGTTTGCAAAGCACAGAAAGCAAAGTATGCTGGGAAATGTATTTGGATGGTTATTATAAAGTTGCACTGTCACCCTTTTGTGAGATATGAAAACCTAGAGCCTAAGAAACTAAGGGTGAAGACCAGAAGACCTGTTTGATTGTTTACTGTGGGGGAGCATGGGAGACTTGGTTGGAAAGTCAGTAAGGGGGAAATTCTGAAATAATTTCCTAGGGGAGCTGGCTGAAGACAACCGCCCCTAATTGTTCCTTGACCTTTCTGAACAAGTCTGTGTACATGCGGACCCTCGGATGTTTACTGGAATCTTTATGCTTAAGGGTACTGGTGACTCCTCTGTCCTTCCAAGAATGCTTACCCTACTGATTCTATCTAAAAGTTAAACTTTACCTGAAACTGCTGTTATAATAAAAGCCTAAAGATAACTCTCAAGGAGAATGAGGCTGTCTGGTTCCTCTAGCCAGGCAGTCCCTTAGCCCTCTCTTTCACAGAAATGTGTGTCAGAGTTATCATTCATCTATCGCTCAAGGTCTGCTGATCAGCCCCGACAGTTTACAAAGAGGCCTTTCTCTTCTATATAAGGAGATGAAAAAATTTAAAGGTTATTGAACATTCAAATGAGGACGGTTTTTCATATAATGTTAGAACACTATTTGAGAAAACCTGTGTACATTATGTGGGGACACTTTGTTCTCCAAACTACCCTCAGAGACTGCATATGTGGCTCATCCCTGCCTATTCCTATTAGAAGCTAACACCCCCACCTATGAAGGGGGGATCTTTCAGAAAAATAGGGTTCCTTCTAAATATCTGCACCTACCTTCCCTCCTGTCTTTCTGGTTAATAGCTAGTGTTAATTCTCAGTATTCCTCAGTCTGAGACAGGATAGACCAGAGAAGAAAGAGAAGGGACTGTTCGCACAGGAACTGAAAAGACTGGCAGCAGCCAGCATTTTAGAGCCATGAAGTACCCATGGGCCTGGATTATGAGTGTGCACGGTCAAAGAGGCCAGACTATAAGGCAGATGTAGGGTGAGTTTAGCAGCATGGGGTGTATAGTGAAGAATTTTATTTACTGAGTGTTCCGGCCTTTGCCCTCAGCTACTGTTAGATAATTTCTTGTACCCTGGAGTCTCCTGTCTGGAAGGAGTGTCTTGGTTTTTCCTGGAGGCTCGGCCTTGGAATAACCCAACAATGTGATTTATAATGGGTCTGTGAGCCATGCCATACCAATTCAGAGTTCTAGAGGGAGTGGTGACTCACCTTTGGGAGAAGGAGTTAGGGAGGTGGAACTGGAGACTCCCGTTCAGACACAGACAGTGCGTGACTGAACCCTAACAAGAACTCTGGACACTGAAGGCCTGGATGAGATTCCCTAGTTGGTGATACTCTTTGGATATGTTCACAATTTAATGCTGCGATGGTAACATGTCCCTGAGTTACCAAGTTTGGATCCTCATAGATGCCACCCTATCTATCCCTTCATCTGGCTGGTTCTGATGCGCCTTTCTAGCTGTTATGAGCATGATTATGAGTTTGATAACTCTCAAGGAGTTCTGTAAGTCATTATAGTCAATTATTGAACCTAAGGGAGTGTGTTGGGTCCTGCACATTTGTAACCAGCTAGTCTGAAGTAAGGGAGGCCCTGGGAACCTCCAAAATCATGGCTGGTGTCTGAAGTGAGAATAGTCTAGTGGGGACTATTGCCTCATACCTTGCTGTTTGCCTACCTCATTTGTAAGAAAATCCTCTCAGCATATAGTATTTAACAACCTAACAAGGACTGCTGCAGTGGGTGCAGACTCACTGCCAAGTTGGCTCCTAGAAACCTGAAGGAAATGAGTGCCCAGAATGAATGAAGCTAAAAAGCTTTAACTGCTATGGCAGATGGTGGAGGAGAAGAAAAAGAAAAACAAGTGTGGGGAATATGAATGCTAGAATAGATATATTAAATGAGGCCACAAGACCCAACAGATAATTTTGTTTCATGAAAAGACCCAAGGGACATACCATTTACCAAGGTCATCAAGGATACACTGGTAAGAGTGGCACCAGCCTCATTAGGACGTTCAGTAGCAACTCTTGGGAGGTTAAAGCTGAAGGCAGGAAAGGTCACAGCTTGGCTAATTAATAGCAAAGGGTAGGACTACCAGAAACCTCCGGGAGATGCGATTTTTGTAATGACTGTCAAGATCAGAGTGACAGCCAAGAGAAGTTTAAGCCGCAGGGTGTTATGGAAACTGATAATGAAACATGGCATCTCCAGGAGCAAAAGAGATGGGTAGTTTAAAAAGATACTATGTTATAACACCAGAATGTAATATATGATTTAATAAAGCAGTAATGAGAGAAAAGGAGGTCAAGAGAAGTAACCCAGTAATAGTCATAATACAGTTTCCATAGTTTTGATCCTTAGGACATGTAACTGAAGAGATGTCCAGGTTAATAGGAAGAAGGACCCAGAAACATCATAGCAATAATATACTTTAGTAATTTTATTTTTCCAAGTTTTTTCCAAGTGCCTATAGATATTTGCTTGGATGACAGTACAATGTTCAAAGAAAATTATATGACAACTTAAACTCTGTTGAACACAGGGTCTAAGATGATGTTGGTTCTCAGACACATGAAGTATTATGTCCTTCTGTCCCCATAAATTCTGGTTCAGGTAAAAATGAAAACCTTGCCAAAATACAGCATTTAGTAGGTCAAATTAGATAAGGTAGGAAATAAAAATAATAATGCATGGTGTATCAGGGTGGTAGAGATTAGTACAATAATAAAGATCTAAAGAATGAAGAGGAAAGGGTCTCCATAATGTCTCCATTTCATTCACAAGTCTGGCCCCTGCTAAAACCAGATGGATTTTATAGACTACCACAAGATCATAAGCAGTGGCTCAAAAGCATATGGTGTGTCAATCATGGAATCATACTTGAGTAGAACATCACATTGATCCAATATATTGATGTTATCATGAAGAATGGACAGAATCAACAGGTGGCTGGCATGATAGAGTCCTTAACAAAATATATGAATTCCAGAATACGGAAAATAAACCCGAGGGATATCAAGGATGTGCCATTTTAGTACAATCTTCAGGGGGTCCAAATAGTTAAAAATTACACCTAAAATAAAAGGCAAATTGCTGTATCTTGTGTTTTCTATCATAAAGAACCATGCATAACACCTAGTAGGAATCTTGAGGTACTGGAGGTGGGTGATATATTCCACCATTAAGAATAATGTCCTCACTGGGGGATAGGGGAGTCTAGGGGACTGTCTAGGGCGGGGGGATAAAATGGACACATATGTAATACCCTTTGTAATATTTTAAGCAATAAAAAAAAGAAAAAAAAAAGAATAATGTCCTCACCTATATACCAGGTGTGATGGAAAGCTATTAGCTTTGATTAAGGCCTAGACCCTCCAGCAGTATGTAAGGTGTTGGAAGAACCAGTGGTAGCAAAAGATGCACTGTGTAGTCTATAGTAAGCCCTACTATAGGAGCATAGCAGAAACCCATGGGATTCTAGGTCAAGGTCAGGCCCTTGAAATAGAAAGTTACATGTCTTAAAAAAAATGCTGTCAGCATGCACACAGTCCTTGATAGAGTCAGAATTTTTTACAACGGAATATAAGTGAACCTGTGTCTGGCACTATACATCAAGACTGTGTTCATATTGAAACCACACCCTACGAGGGCTGCACCTAGTCCTAGAGACCTGACCTATCTTCCCAAATGCAACTCTTCTCTTGCTCTTCCAACTCTGGGATTTGCTCTCCACAAGGCTGAGATTTTCTAAGACCAACACTGCAACTCAAGTCTCCTTCTTTACCCCTCCCCTTTCAGAGGACTCAGACCTGCATTACTGTTTACTCTTCCTACATGCTCTGAGTGTTCACTCCCATTATCTTTCATAGGCATCTCCCCTATTAAATCTCATACATTCTTTTAAAACTTTTTGTCTGCTTTCCAAAAGCCCAAACAAACACAGAACCCATCCCAGTAGCATCTTGAACTTGTAAATTTTTCTATACTTATTTGGAACCACTACTCATATTTTCTTTTTATTGCACCATTTTTCCCCCTCTGGAATTTTGTGATGTACATCTAATATTCATCATTCTAGAGCAAGATACTTTAAATACTTATAAAAGCTTCTTTTCTTATTTATTTATTATAGTAAGGCATTCTCTGAAACTGGCCATTTTCTTCTAAATGTACTCTATTTTTGGATGACATTTTTAAAAAAATTTAGCATGCAAATTGGATTTTTTTACCCTAACTGCTTTTTTGGTCTGAGGTTACAGTGGGACCATACAATTCCCCACTCTGTATTCTGCATTTATGTTAATATAGTCTAAGATCAAATTTGCATTTTTCACACCACGCAACAGAATCATATAAAAGTTGCAGTCACCCAGAACGCATATATCTTTTTCACAAATGCTGGTGTAAAGACTCATTCTATGTTTCTGCAGTTGTTTCTTTGGAGCCAAGCCTGATACTTTATATTTTTTCTCATTACATTTCATTTAATTTGCTCTGGTCCCCCTAACTCATCAATATTTTTCTCATCCTATTCTGCCATCTCATATACTTACTACTAATATATTCTAAATTAGTTCCACATTCAAATCCACTCATCATGCCATCTCTGTTCCAGGAACTGATATAAATGTGGAACAGAAAAGGCTCTGTTAGCATGTGTTTAAATACTTTCTTGCAAATTAACATCAATCTATTTATCAGCAGTTTTGTATTTGGTCAGTCAACCAACTATGGACTACATAACTGTACATTTATTTATTACTGAACCTAGACATGGAAGGAGAAAAATTGGAAGACCATAGACAATCTCTGAGGAAAAGGCATGGGTATGAATCTACTCGCGTGGACAAAGTAAAGATCTTTGTGTCATGGTTGACACTACTAGAAGGAACCCACAACTAACCAACCAAGTAGATAGAATGACTTGGCCCACTGACTTTAGTCACTGCTGTCATTAGCCACCCAGTGCTGAAACAACGAGTATGTGAATGGAAAAGCTATACTGGCAGAGATGGTTGCTAGGCATAGGCACTCTAATTTAGCTACTGCCACTTATGTGCCCTGTCAGAAACAAACCAACCTGAGCCTCCAATATGAAACCATGCTATAAGAAAAACAATCAGTCATTCAGTGACAAGTTAATTATATTTGGCTTCTACTCTGTAATGAACAGCAATTCACCTTGAATGGGATTGACATACTTTCCCAGCATAGGTTTTTCTTTCTTGCCTGCGGGACCATAGACAGGATAACCATGAGAATACTTAAAGCCTTCCATACGCTGGCATAAATTATCATATAACATTGCCCAGGAATAATGATCCACTTTATATAAAGGAGCAGTGACAAACTGCCATAAACCTGATATCCACTATTTTCACCACTTTGGTTCACTCTGAAATTACCAGCTTAATAAGACTAGAGCCGTGGTTGGCAAACTGCGGCTCGCGAGCCACATGCGGCTCTTTGGCCCCTTGAGTGTGGCTCTTCCACAAAATACCACGTGCAGGCGCGTGCAGGCGCACACATACAGTGCGACTGAAACTCCATGGCCCATGCACAAAAGTTGGTGTTTTGTGGAAGAGCCACACTCAAGGGGCCAAAGAGCCGCAGTTTGCCGAGCCACAGTTTGCCGACCACAGGACTAGAGGAATACCTTCTAAAGGATACAGTTGGAGGTATGAGATATAAGATCATATCCTGGCATTATCAGGATGTGGTATACACTAAAATCAACATAGTGTATGGCTCAGTACCTGCAAGAGGTACAATGTAGAGGTTTGGAAATGAAGGGATAGAGATATAGGGGTTAACTTGTCATAACTCCTAGAGATGCAGTTGAGTTATTTGTACTTTTAACCCCTTAAATTTGGGCTCTATAAGATGAGGCATCTTGGTTCCCAGAAGGCTAATTCTCAGCCTGGATATACAGCAGGAGTTCTATAGAGTTTTAAGTTATAGTTGCTCACCTGTCACTTCAGGCTCCTTATTCCAAGAGACCTGCTGACAAAAAGTTGCCTTACTGATGTGGGTAATTGGTCTTGATCATAATGAGGATGGAGCATTGCTATTATATAATAAGAGCAAAAAAAGAGTAGTTTTGGAGCTCAAGTGATGCACCAATCAATGCTTTTGGTGATCCCATGCCCATTTTAAAGATCCATTAATATTTAAGGAGATACTGTTTTAAAAACTACCAAGTGATTTGGGACCCTTAGGGATGAACACAAGGTGATCTCCAGGTAAACTGCATAGACAAGCAAAAGTGCTAGCAAGGTTTGAGGGACCTTAGAAAAGGGAGGGAGCAGTGGTTGATGAATTTTAGTTATGTTGCAGAAATAGAGGCTATAGTCCCATCATACTAACCTGTCTCATGTTAGTGTTCCAAGAAAAAACAAAAAACACTAACTAGAAATCTGAAGATGTTATTCCCAGATGAGGCACAATTAATAGAAAAAGCATGTGGATCTGAGTGGCACAAGTATTCATATTATTAGATTAACTGTTTTTCATCTGAATCCCCTCTTTGAGTCTGACCAACTCGTGTTCCAGGCACCTGGAAATAACAGCTGCAAATGGCTCAAAGCTTACTCTTCCCTGTGAATTGTCCTTGGCCACAGGGAATCGCTGTGTTTGAGTAAAGCTCTCTTCTGTGGTGTACTCTGGTCTTCAGCATCACCCCCAAGTTTGATGATTCACTCAGGAGACTCATAGGACTCAGCACGTAGTTATACTCATGGCTATGATTCATAACAACAAATGGATACAAAGCAAAATCAGCACAAGTAAAAAACACATGGGGAAAATCCAGAAGAAACCACATACAAACTTCTAAGAATCCTCCCCCAAGGATTACAGAGTATGTTCATTTCCCCAAGCAATGAGTTGTGACAACATGTATGAAGTGTTGTCACCCAGGGAAGCTCATTATAAACTAAGGGTCCACAGTTTTTCTCAGGGACTGATCATGTAGGTATCGTTTGCTTTGCATGTACTCCCCAAAGTAAAGCAGGTAATCAGCATAAATCATACTATTTGCATAAATAATGTTGGTGCAGGGAACCAAGGTGCCGGTAGCCATCCTGAAATCCGGGTTCCTGAATGTCAGCGAAAGGCCAACCTTTTAAGCCAAAGGCCAGACTTGTAAGCAGGTCCTTCATAGGATGGCAGCCAGGACTGCAGTGTTGACAGTTTTCTACACATGTGGGAAGTCTCCCATCATGATTAGCTAATGTAGGGATACAAATGGCTCAATTTGAGATTCCTTGAAAAGGCTAACTCAGCACCAGATCTCCCCGTGGGTTTCAAAAGTGAGCTTCTTGCTCTGTCTCCCTAAATTCATGTCTTCCTCACTTCTTCACAGGGAACTCAGAGCTCTTCCCCATAAAACTCTACACCCAGCTCCCCAGTCTCAGAATCTGTTTCTAGGGAACCTAATCTAAGGTAATAGCCCTCATAGTGATGACCTGATATAGACTGAGGTCTATAGGCTCTCAAGTATTCAATTGATAATGAGAACAACGGGATATTGTTAACTTATAAAATGTCTGGGGACTCAGATGAAATTGAACAAGTACAAAATTTTAAGAATCATAGGACTTCTGATGTAGGAAAATGTACCTTTTATTAGTATTAAAAAGCTACCTGGAATGTCCAATTTGGAGTATAAAATGTATGCTTGAAATGTAAAATGGAAATAGCTGCAATATCAGATTTTAGAAAGTAAAAAGGAAACCTAATTTCATGTAGACTCAGGAGCCATCATAGAGGAGAAGCAGAGAGAGGTCTTAGCACTCTGTTGGTAAAACAAGAACAAGCACACACACATGTGCACACATACATGTGCACACATTGAGTTCTGTATACTGTTCTTGGTGTCAAATGAATCAAATGGTTGTGGTGGCAAAGTCATGGGAACTCTGGACCATCATAGTTGCTCTATTAATGCTTGTTGATCCTGACTCTACATGGCTGTCTCTACTTTGTGTAGCACACTAATAATTACATTTCTGAGTGAGAATAAGAAGTATTTCATTAATGTTGCTAGTAGGGCTAGTAAAGTGATTTGAGATCCTAAGCTAGGTGATAAAGCAGTAATCAATGAAACCTTTGAATTTTCCTAATTTCCTATTCTTGGAAATGCCTACCTTTCTATATAAACTGAGGCTGTGTCTGTGATTGCAAGTCTAGGTACAAATCAGTTCATTTTTGAGCTGAATATAGTAAAACTAAGTTTTATTTGGCAAAATCAGCCTCATTATCTTAATAATATTGAAATCTGACTCATTTGGTGGCAAATTACATTTTGTGGTTGTTTTGTAACATTTCTATTACTTTCCTATCTCTACCACCTACAAGACTCTCTGAAGTATTTGTGTATTTAATGCTTGTGGTACATTCTGCCAATTATTCTGAATGTATGAAATACTAATAATATTGGAAATAGAATTGGCTTTCCAGCATTCTTAGACATTTTCTCAACTATCAATTAAAAGAGCAATTCAAGTAAGTTGATGATAATCTAAGATTGTATCACATTGCTTTAGAAAGCTCAGGGAAGGTTGTTTTTTTTTTAAAATATATTTCTTTATTGACTTCAGAGGAGAAGGGAGAAGGAGAGAGAGAGATAGAAACATCAATGATGAGAGAGAATCATTGATTGGCTGCCTCCTGCACACCCCCCACTGGGGAACGAGCCCGCAACCCAGGAATGTGCCCTTGGCGGAATCAAACCTGGGACCCTTCAGTACGCAGGCTGACGCTCTATCCACTGAGCCAAGCCGGCCAGGGTAGGGAAGGTTTTTTATGTCTAACTTCTACACACATTCCTCTCCCACTTCTCTCAGAAGGGTGCCCGTGCTTCTCTCAGGTAGCCTTCAGCAACTCTGTATTTTCTGCATTTACTAGGTATTCCTATCTTAGTAGAGAAGCCTGGGTCTAAATTTCCCAGAATGCCCAATTCACAGGGTTCCAGTTTTGAGTCTCCTAATGAGAGACACTCATGCAAAATTTGTAAGTTGGAAGAGAATCCTAAGCAATTATTCACCAGTGGAAGCTGTGAGCAGGCTCACGGATATTGTCAGCAGCCAATTTGAAGCTTCACCAAAAGTTCCCTTCTGTCTTCAGAGAAAAACACCCATTTCAATCTTTGAGGCAGATGAAATCTTCAAGAACAGTTCACTTGCACTGTATTTCCTCAAACCCTCCTTGACCTTTTCTACTCAGGTCTTCCAATGCTTGTATAAGCAACTAATTACCTGCATTCAGTCCTTTACCACCTGAAATACTGTACCTAGAGTGTAGTCGCTTTCTCTCAGTGAACCTGTCTGATGCAGGGAATACTGGGAGAAGTATGCACATTCATGCTGAGGGACTTTACACTTTGAAGAGCTACTTTGCAATCTCAACTTTAAAAATATGCAATCATTTTACTAAACCTTAAATCAGTTTTTGAGACAAGTAGAGGTTAAAATTGTAAAGAAGCAAATAATTTGAGGGGAATAGTTTTCAATGCTCCAAATCATTGTCAATTGGTTAGGGACATTAACATCGCTCTTTTTCAGTGTTTTAGGCAGCATTTACACTTTGAATTTAAAATATCCATGATTTGTGTAAGATTACTAAAATATGAGAAAGAAACTACTCATTATAATTATGGTTTACAAAAAACAATATTTATGTAAAATACATTTACTTTTAGAGAAGTAAAATATATATACGTTTCTAAAGTGAAATTCAAATATAGGTGCTGTATTTTACAGGTCAAAAATATGAAAGTTATACTGCAGAAGAAAGTCAAACAAAAATAAAATAATTTATTTTAAAACCTGGAATTTCAGATCACACATTAAAAGTTATCAAGTTATCATTATATACACTAGAGTCCCGGTGCATGGGTTCGTGCACTGGCGGGGTCCCTCGGCCTCTGCCAGACCCCAGCAGCAAGCTAACCTACCAGTTGGAGTGTCTGCCCCCTGGTGGTCAGTGCACATCATAGCGACTCATCGAACGGTCAGCCAAAAGGTCAGAAACTTAGCATAGTATGCATTTATTATATAGGATGTATATATATTATATATAAATTTAATTGTATACTAAATTTGTATATATAATATGTATATATCAATTTAAGTCTATGAAACGGGCAATTTGTAATTCTTATTTCATCAATAACAACCAAAGATTCAGAAAACTTTGAAATTACATACACTGATTTTTACTTTAAAATTTTATATGAGTCTTGGCAGCAATTCACTCTGAAGTAGAAACCATCTGCAGAAAGAATGAGTCATTTTACATTATTTTGTTTGAAAGTTTGAATTGATTTTTTTCTATAATTAATATTCATACATGAAACCTGAATTGTGAGGTGTTGTATTACTTCTGATAATATCTGAATAGTCAGTACATTGACAATGGTAAAATATTTCTAAAAAAGTGATATCTATTTTCAGCTATTTTATCATTAAAATGTAGAACTAGCTATGTTGATTGTTAAGACTATTAATGTGTAAATGGCAAGTGACAATTCCTACAATTTTTAAATATTGCTATTATCTGCCTACCTCACAGAAAAGGTTAAGTAGATCAATAAAGTTTTATATGTATTTATGTTTTAAAATATCTAGTGAAGTTTTAGAGATGGATGATGATGATTTTTGCACAACAATGTGAATGTACATGTATTTAAATGGTTAACATGGTAAATGTTACATTATGTATATTTTACCACAATAGAAAGACTGGAAAAATATTCTATCATTCATTATTAACTAGGGTTCAATTTCATCTTTCATTTCCTTTTTTCAACAGAGGTCAAATTATAATTGCTTTCAGGTAGGCAGGGTTGGAAATGTTTTCTCTTAGCAGATAAAACCCTAAAAATTATAGAGAGAAATTAGTAAAATATTTTATGTAGAATAAAAGTCAACTGGTTCATGCTATTTAAATAATGAATTACTCAGACCAATCTATAAGAAAAAATGAGTTAGCGTAATCATTGAAATAGTTAGAAAGGGAATTATATGAATTATAACCAACATAGAGTCAGTCCCGTCCAGAACAGCAGAAGGTAGAAAGAGGATAGCTGTCCCACTCAGTAGTGACAATCCTTTGTTGTTTTACTACCAGAGAAAATATTTTCTTAGTTTAATAGTGGTGGGGTGCCCAAGCCTGATTTGCCAGTTGCCAGACTATGTTCCCTGAGGTAAAGCATCAGTTTTCACAGAGGTTGCAATCTTCCAATAGAGATAAGGGAAGCCACCGGAAGCAATTCGACCTACACAACCAGGGAAACCCCATGGCAGTTACCCTAACTCACCTAGCCCACTACTGAAATCCGTAAGCATTTAAAGAAGGCTAAGAGCATATAACTGAAGGTTATGTTAACTTCTTAAAAAGGGAGGTTGGTGGAAAAGAGAGAGGAAACTTTTCTTCTTTTCTCTGTTTGGAAACATTTAAATAACACTAGAAATATTTATATCTGGAAGGTTTGATAGAACCACTTGTGAAAAATCAGTCATTTTATTTTGGCGAAGAGCTGACAGCTTTCTCAAATCCTACCATGATAATTGGTTTGTTTACATTTCTGCTCTCTTAGTAATTTATATATTCTGGGAATTTGAAGTGAATTTTCAAACTTATTTGAATAGAGTTGAGTAAAATGCTGTCCTATAATTAGTGATTATTCTCTTGTTTGGTTAGATTACCTATTTGGTGGTTTACCTATTTAATTAGTTTCCTTCAAAGTATTAGCTATTGAATTTATTTATCAACACTAGCATTTGTATATTCTAATTGTTATTATACATTTATATTTATTAATTATGTTCTTTCATTTTCCATAGGCTTATTTAGCTCTTTTCCCAAATTCTTGAGTCTGACAAGTTCTGTTTATTAAGTTACATGAGTACTTGAGAAAGGAAACTTTGATTTGTACCTCCAATTTGTATTTTATTTTATTAATCAACTGTATTGAGGAATAAGTACATTTTGAATATTTAAAATATGCTATTAAGTGAATGATACCAAACTATGAGCTTGAAACCCAACTACATAAATAATATGCAGATTATTTTGTTCATCCCCAAAACATTCCATGTATCTCCTTACAGTGTAATCATCTCTTTGTCCCAAGCCTCTGGGACAAATATTAAATATCCAATAATTTGTTTTGTGATTATAACTTAATTTCCCTAAAAATTGTATATAATTGAAATAATAAAATTAGTATTCTTTTTTATCTGATACTTCTCAGTTGGCCTAATGATTTTGAGTTTTATCCATCCTGTTGCATGTGTCAGCTTTTTCCATTATATTTATATCCATTTACTGTTGACAGATACTACGGTTGTGTGCAATTTGGGCTTTTACAAATAAGACTGCTATAACGTACTTGCACATGTCTTTTTATGGATATACCAGGGGCCCAGTGCATGAATTTGTGCACCTTGAAAGGAACTGTGGTCTGCGAGTCTGTGGTGGGCACAGGGATGGGTCTTGGCCTATCCTCCATGCCCCCACCTGACCCCTTCCACTGAGGCTCCCCAGTCCTCTGTCTGCCAGGAGCCCCTCTTCTGCCTTTACTGTTCCCACGCACTGAAGGTGCTGGCCCAACACACACCGCTGATGGCGCATAGTGATTGGGGCTGGCGTCAGCAGCAGGTGCAAGCAGGACTGGTGATGGTAGTGGGTGCGAGCAGCAGCTGCTGCCCCAATCACCCCTCAGGAGCAGGGAGAGGTGGAGAAGCCCTCAGGGGTGATAACGGCTGGCAGCTGCCACTCACACCCCCTGATGGTGCTGAATGATCGGGGCTGGAACCAGGCACCAGCAGCGGGTGCGAGCAGAAGTTCCGGAGCCAGCAGTGGGTGCGAGTGCTGGGCAGGACTGCGGTGCACAGGAGCAAAGAATTTTCAGTAACCACCAGAGGCTCACCCCAATGACAGCAAACAGCGCCCTGCCTTGGTCTGGCACCCCCGCCCGCCCCCCACCCGCTCACCTGCTCCACCATCCCGCCACGGCCGACACCCCCATGTTCTGTGTGCACCCCCTGGTGGTCAGCGCACGTCATAGCAACCAGTTGTTTGGTTGTTCTGCCATTTGGCCTATTTGCATATTAGCCTTTCCTTATATAGGATATTTTTATTTGTCTTAGGTGAATACCATGATGTGAAGTGGCTAGGTATTATGGGAGCTGTGTTTAACCTTTTAAGAGACTTTTAACAGGTTTTTGAAGAGGCTTCCTGACGATGGATGCCACCTTCTCATTGTGACTCCAGGCCTTTCTTCCATGAGTGTGCCTGGAAAGAGGGATAGCTCTTCTCTCTCTTTCTCCAAGGGCACTAATTGTAACTTAAAGGCCCATTCTCAGAACCCCACCTACACCTACTTACTCCCAAATGCCACTTCTCCAAATGCCATCATATTGAGGGGTAGCTTTTCTTTAAAAATAAAAATGTTTCTATTGATTTCAGAGAGGAAGAGAGAAGGAGAGAGATAGAAACATCAATGATGAGAGAGAATCATTGACCGGCTGCCTCCTGTATACCCCCTACTGGGGATCAAGCTCACAACCCAGCCATATGCCCTGACCTGGAATTGAATTGTGACCTCCTGATTCATTGTTCGATGTTCAACTGTTGAACCACACTGGCCAGGCAAGGGAGGAAGCTTTTCAATATATGAACTTGGAAAAGAATAAATAATCAGTCCAAAACAGTCTGCCATCATTTTTAATAGGACATGTTCTCTTTCTTAAAGTTTACAGTTATATCACTTTTATCTATGAATGAAGTTAAATTAGTAATCCTGGGTCTCACTGATTTTACCTTTTTTAGACCTGCTTAAAGGCTTTGACATATTTTTCCATGACACACTTTGCCTTTGCTCCACTCATAATAAAAATCAAGTATCTGTTTGCAAGTAATAAAAAATAAATAAAACTTCCCACTAAATACTAATGATAACATTCCATTTATTTTGTTTTATATATACAGAATAAATAGTGATCTCTTTAGAAATTTAAAATTCAAATAAATAAACTCCTTGTCAGTTTTCAACCCCCATAGGTAATCTGATATTTTTTAAAATATAAAATAAGTATCATTTCATATGTCTGTGTCATAGCTTTTTATTGCAGAATATAAAATTAAAACTGAGGGATTTTCATTTCTAGCCTACATCACATAGCTAGTAGCTAAAATTCTTCCTCACATTCAATTTGATTTGTCAAAATAGAGCAAAGACTCATCTCTAAAACACAAGTGTTTACATTGAGGACTACGCTTAGAACTTATGATTATTTAAAAATTATTTATTCAACATAAATAAACTAGTCAAATGCCTGTTAAAGTTATATCACCATTTCCCTGTTTCTTCTCTTTCATGCACAGGTTCTTACTCTTGTTATGTTCTTGATATTTAATGACCATCTTCCAAAAACCTGTTCCATATTTTGGTGTTTTTTTGGGAAGAATTTAAGTTTAGTTGACAATATGTTGGTTGCATATTCATTCTATAACACAGGATTTTATTTTTCCTAAGACTAAGGATAACAATTTGAAATAGCATCTTCTCCTCCTATTTATTGCAAGAGAAAAATATTCATCTTCATAGCAAACATTTTTATTGCAGCAGTTAGCCCCTGAACAATAGTAATAAAGATGCCAATTAACAGTTCTTATGTTGTGTGTAAGAGTTAAAATCTTAACTATATTGGTAAAATGCAAATTATGTCATGCTTTATTATGCATATTTTCCCATAAGAATAGAAACTCAGAAATTACTTGGAAGTTATTTTTAAAAATTCGCTGTATTGCCCGGCCTGTATGGCTCAGTGGTTGAGCATCAAACTTTGAACCAGGAGGTTAGATTCCAGATCAGGGCACATGTCCGGGTTGTAGGCTCAATCTCCGGTGTGGGGTGTGCATGAGGTAGCCGATCAATGATTCTCTCTCATCATTGATGTTTCTACTTCTCTCTACCTCTCCCTTCTTCTCAGAAGTCAATAAAGTTATATTTTTTTAAAAAATTACTGTAGTATCAAATAATTTTATCACAATTTATTCCTAGATATGTCAAATCACTTATAATGAGAATTTTAAAAGGGAATAAAAAGGCTTAACCAGCTCAACTACTAAATTTTAAAAAATATTGCATTTCCCTTTTCATAGTCTGTCAACATAAAACATCTAATCCATTTACTTTTTCAAATGAAGAATAAAATGTTTAATCTTGTAAGTTAACACTATTCACTTTTGCCTTATATCTGAAACTGATAATGTTAAATGACTACACAGTTCCATTTTAAATTTCATTGCCAAAAGTCATCAATAATGTGGTGCTTAAATGCATTTAGTGCAATCACTTTCCTTGTCTGAATTCTGTTACTTTTCACTACTGGTCTTTCCTTTCATGGATTACTGTGTCTGTTGCTATCACAGTTAGAATATTTATTTGAGAGAACATCTTAGAGGCTTAGTGAAAATGAGAATATAATTCCTTTGTCAGCAGCCAGTACTATTCCTGGGGTTTCAGAATCAAATTGGCTACTGCTTCATTATTTATCAGACATGTGATCTTTCACAGACCCAAGGCAGAGAGGCTGTGCAGAAACAAATCATATGGTTGTTTCTTTTCTCCAAAACTTGAAGATTCAACAAAATTGTGTTATTTATAGATTTATTTTATTTAGTTCCAGTTTATTTAAAACTTTATCTCTCTACCTGTATCTATCTATCTATCTATCTATCTATCTATCTATCTATCTATCTATCTAAATTCTATCTACCTATCTCTCTTATATATCTATATTCTCTTACTACCTGTTTCCCAATACATTTTTTATTTGAAAATCCATTTTATGTATTGTATTTAAAAATTATATTTCTTTTCCCACTGATCAAATTGAAAAAGTAAACCTCAGAAACAAATTATAAGCCGACCAGTGTGGCTCAGTGGTTGAGAGTTGACCTAGGAGCCAGGAGGTCACAGTTCAATTCCCAGTCAGGGTACATACCTGGATTATGACCTCAATCCCCAGTGTGGAGTGTGCAAGAGGCAGCCAATCAATGATTCTCTCTCATCATTGATGTTTCTATCTCTCTCTCTCTCCCTCTCCCTTTCTCTGAAACCAATATAAATATTTTTAAAAAATTATAAACTCTGGCAAAGACTGACAAGACTCTAATTTTCACAATTTAGCTTACTTATCTCTACTTATTCTTTGCTACCAGAGGAAATAATAATTCATTGATCCTATGACATCTTTACTCTGCCTTACCCCCTTGGAATCCTCACTTTTCTTCATTAGAGCTTCACTTCCCAAATCAACAAATGCCATCTCCCCCTTTCTCTTCATTTTTGGCCCTTATTTTGCTTCACTGGGCATTCTTATTGAAATCTCAGCCCTGACTAAAACTTTATCTACTCTATCAGCTTTATCTACTAAGAGCCTTCAGACTGATCTCTCTTATCACTCATCTCAAGAGGGCCTTTATACTGCTCAACAATGGTGCTTTGCTGTCCTCATCCGCTCTCTTAGACCGATATCTCATACATTATCCTCTGTCCACAACGGATACTCACTTTCAGCTTTGACCCTGCTCCTTATTTCATGGAAAAAAACAACAACATATCTTTCAAAGTTTTATTCACCATATGAAACTCATTAACTAGGATTCCTGTCTCAGTGTCTATATATTCTATTGTTTCTCTGATTATTTTAAATGAAATCAACCATACTTTCATAAAAAAACAACAGTCCCTTAAAATACTGTGGAAAAAAAACTTATTCTAATAATCTTTGTGTTCCTAACAAGGAGTAACACCTTAAACATGGCACTTACAGGTCTTGAAGCTAAAGTTCATTTGGTAAAGTCACATCCTACTCAGATCCTCAGCCTTTGATCATCTTTTGGAGTGTTCTCTGCCTCTCCACACTCAGCATTCAGATGTTCTCTACACTGCCCCTGCCTGCAGCTTCCCTCCGCCCTGAGAGAAGCTCTGTTCTAGAGGGTAATTAAATTTGCACAGTCAGACCTCTAAGGATCATCTAAATGCCTAAAATGTGCCCTCACTTGGGAAAGAGAAACTTGAACCAATGGGGAAAGCAAGCGTTAGCATCCATCTGCCACATAAAACAAATGACATGCTTAAGATATCTGTGCCGCTAAGATACCATTCTATTTGTGCTGATGCTTTTTCATTTAGGTGTATAGAGCTATTGGCAATAGTTTGATTCTATATTTCCTTTTATAATTACAAAAAATCAAAACAATTTGATCTATGTTTAAATATTTATTTGAACATCTTGTCATGTTTGCATTGTACATCGAACTTCTTCATTTACTTCTTAAGCATTAACTTCATTGGTTTTCTCAATGATTGGAAAGTCTAGAGTCAAAGATTTATGCAATCAAGATCTCTTAAAATCATTTTAAAATCCTTGCCTCTGAAATTTTTCATATCTATGTTCATTTATTTTCCTGAATTATATACTTTTTATTGATGAAAAATACAACCATTATGGTACATCAACTTTTTAAGTGTACTAATAGAATACCTAATGTTCTGGCTCACTTGCATAAACCTTACCTCTCTCAATAGCAAGTACCTATAATTTTTGGATAATCTTCAATTGATAGAGAAATGTTTATTGACAAATAGTTGAGAAAATAAAATACAATAACCAAAGTTACCAGCTTCATAACTTTCTTGACTAACATGCTTTTAATTTTCTGGCTGAATTAATTTTTCCGCACACTGGATACATGTATATAAGGATCCAAATTACTCCATAAAATGTGCCTTGCAGTTGAGCAATGAGGACAAGATGTACCTCATGTTGATACAGTTAGTCATTTTGCTTTTCGTGTGGCACCTGGATCTTCATCTGTTTTATGCCATTCTTATTTTAGGAAGAAAACTATAACCATGAGTACATTTTCAGTACTAGTTGCCACAGTGTTGTAGAATTTTGAAGCTGGAGGAATCTCAGAGATTAGCTCCGTTAGCACATTAGGAATTTCTAGCCGAGATGTTGGCAGGCATAAAGTAAAGTAGCTCCACAAAAGCAAAATATGAAAGATACAAAGATTTGTGTTTTTCTCAAAAATGTGTTACAAGAGTACTCATATCCCTAAAATATATGCTCCTCACAAGAACACTTATAGGTCCCGAAGCCCTCCCTTTTGTTCACGCAACCAGTTCTAATAGATGCATGTCCATTGCCATCACTGCTGCTCCTGGGCCCTCCCACAGCCCTTCTGAAAACAACCCACTGAAACTTCCTGTTGGCCCCTTTCCTGGGGAAGCATACATTTAGAGCTAGCGTCATTTTGGCACAGACGTGCTCTCCTAAGCAGCCAACGTAGCTGCAGCAGCCGTCATTAAATGGAAACTCAAAAAGTGGTAGCAGAGATGTTCAGTTTAGGTGAATATTTACAGAGAACTAATTTCCAATAACACATTTTTAAATGCTTTGCTCCTCAGAAATGATATCAATGGAACCATTTCAGCCACACCAGCATAGTGCTAAACAGACATTAGGATTTAACAGTAAGTTCTAAGGAGAGCTAATGGAATAGATCAGATAAGCAGTTTATATGGGGACTGAAAAAAGTTGAGTCCTTTTCCTTACCTCTTATCTAATTCTGCACTAGGCAGCTGGGGACAGTTTCTTAGCATCAAACCAATTGAATTTTATAGCTAACTTTTGTTTTCCCAAAGTATACAATTTTCTATAATTTAAAATTCAATTTGTGGAAGACATCTTTATTTTCTTTTTTAGTGCTGGAAATATATTCTAATATTTAAGGGTATTAATGAAGGCCCAAAATAAATAGTTGAAATTTTATGAAAAAAAGAAAGGTTAAATATGATCAAGGAAATGTTTGCTTGAACCTTGTACATGTGCCCAGCATCTATTTACTGCATGATCTGGAGTTGTGGGAACTTTAAAAAAACTACTCCTAAAAATTGGGAATTGTGCCCTGGTTGCTACCCACATAAATGATATTATTATGCAATAATCACTGACCCTCAGGAAGTTTTCAATCCCCTATAATCAACTAAAAGGAGACTTTCAGAAATCTATGTTAATCATAGGTTTTTTCTCCATTTTGCCCTCATATTTTACATTCAGATAGACTCAATCATCTCATTTCATAGTGACACACACTCTTGCCTGGAAAGCTAAAATACTCCAGCCTTGGTACAAATTGATTGTACAGTCTGATTATTCCTTGACAAATATCAGTGAAATCTTTGGAAAAGGTTGGAAGTAGTAAGAGGAGACCCTTGCATTCATTCAGAGATGGTCTGTTACTAGCTTGACCAGAAAAGTCATGATAGAGACAGTGAAAAATGGACACGTTCTTGATACACTGAAAGTGGAACCATCAGAATTTTCTCATGGATAAGCTCAAAGTGAGAGAAAGACAAAGAGAAAAGGGCAGCTCCAATACTAACCAGAACAACTAGTTGATGGATAAGGCATTAAAAGCGTTAGCAGGGTAGCTCTCTCCAATGCCCTCTCCTCAACAAGAGCGTGAATCAAAAGTAGGATGGACAAGTGCCATTTGTCAATTTCATAGAATAAAATATATTTACCACCATGAGAGTAGATAGGGTCACCACAGGAGAAAATATAAAGAAAGATGTCTCCAAATTGAACCTGAGGCTCTCTTCTATTAGGAGGCACTAGATATGAGGAAGAATTAGCAGAGGAGACTGAGAGGCATGAGGGGGGAAATATAATAAAAGCCTGAACACTGGAGAAATTATTTTAAGGAAGAGAGAATAAGAAACTGGGACAAAAGGGCTGCTGATCTGTCAAGTAAGATGAATATTAAATTTATCAACTGGGACTGGGAAGTTTTAATAATGGGGTAGACACTGGAGACTGATCAAAGAGTGAATAAGAATAGGATGGGAGATTTGGAAAGAATGTATGCAGAAACACAGTTGAGGATTTTTTTCCATGTCAGAGAGAAGATAGATTACTAGAAAGGGAAGTGGAAATTTAAAAAAAAAAAAAAGTTTTCTTTTTTCTATTTTCTGTTTTTTAAAGAGGAGAAATAATATCATGCCAATGTGCTCTTGGAATGAGAAATGAGTCAATGGAGAAGAAATGTTGATGATGTAAGACACACGAGAATGAAATTGAATGAAAAAGGGAGTGGGATTGGGGGAGGGGTATTTGGCCTCAGAGAGGAAAAGGAGTTGTTAATCCACCATAGCAGGAAGAAAAAAAACAACAAATAGTGTATATGTTGGTAGACAGCCCCAATGGTAGGAATGCCCAGAGGCTCTTTTCTAGATGTTTCTCTCATTTTGGTCATATCGAAAACTAGATCATTAGCTGAGATTGACAGGTCTTATTGGTGGTATGAAGAGCCAGGAAAAAACATGACATCATTTTCTAGAAGAAAGGGGAATGAAATTGCTAGGCAGCATTAGGGTTCCAAGTGAGAGTCATGGTCATATAATGGTCAAAATATGATTTAATATTACTAGTAAGGCATGGCCAGTGTTGCTCAGTGGTTGAACATCAACCTATGAACCAGAAGGTCATGGTTTGATTCCTGGTCAGGGTCCATGCCCCGGTTGTGGGCTCAATCCCAGGTGTGGGGCATGCAGGAGGCAGCCAATCAATGATTCTCACTCATCATTGATGTTTCTATCTCTCTCTCCCTTATTCTCTGAAATAAATAAAAATATAAACAAACAAACTAGTAAGAATGATATTTTCCTTCCACCCAGCTACAGGAATGCAGGCTTGGATTAGATAAATAATTGAATTTAAATACGGTTTTTGGGTTTTGTTTTTTTGTTGTTTTTTTTTAAAACATGTCAAAAAGTGAGAGAAGGGCAAGAGAGAGTGTATTTAGAAACTGATTATAACATTTAAGCTAAATAAAGTAAATGAGGGCATAAAGGGGTTATTGAACAACCATGGGTTAAATGCATTGTAGGTGCTCATGAGGTTTAATGATGTTTTTAAAGTCAGAGCAAGAGGGAGCAAATGAGAAAGATGAGGGGGTGAACATCAGACTGAGAGTGTGATGCTTGAAGCAGATTATAAGGGTATCATTTGGGGGGGTTCAAAACTATTATAGGAAAAAAATAGTGGAGGCAGCATAGAAAAGGGCATAGAGGAGAAAAATGTGAGGAATCAAGATACCCAGGTGTGGGAAGCTGATGTCTATGAATAATAAAACCAAACAGAACTGAGACAGAAATCGTCTGGAGAGAATAATAATAAAGCAGGGCTGAAATCTGTAAGAACTCAGGGGTTTGACCAGCAGCCAGCAGATGTCCTACAACATAAAGGAACACTAAGCACCATAAACTGATGACCTGGGATCCAGATATGGAGGCTTTTTAATAGGAGGGAGGCAGAGCACCAAAAAGATATGCACCTTTATTGTAAATATAAACGTGTGATCCTGGGTGTGAAAACGTACATGAGGATATTTTAAAATGATATGAAGCCAATGGTATTTAGTTGGAGGTAAGACATTTGCTTTTCCTATCTTTCCATTTCGAATCTTTCGTCTTAACTGCTTTCATCTCTTAGATCTCATTCCACCTGCAGTGTGAAATTGTTTGGAACTAGTATAAGCTCGACCATTTCATACTTGATAGCTTGACCTTGGTCTCAGGCTACTTTCGGAACAGCCTGTGTTGTTTCTCTGTTAGCCTTCTACCCCCTATGCAGAAGTTAAAGGCACATTTGATAGGTCTCGATATGTATGTCTTTTGTACAGTTTCATGGTGGGAAAGTCCATTGCTCTTAATAGTTTTACTTCCCAGGGTAGTTCTACTTTTTCTCCTTCAAAATACATTGAGTCCTAATCTTCCGAGCATAAAGAGCAAAAGATAATGTAGCAGCTATAAATATATTCGGACATACCAGGCTGCTTATTTTCAGACTAAACATGCTGTTCTATTTCTCCTACCGCCTATTAGGGAAAAAATATATAATCTGATGTAGGTCACTCCTTATTCACAACTAAATTAGAAGGATTAAAACATTTTTCAAAGTAAACCTTAGGGGTTTATTTTTAAAATCCATATTAAAATATTCCAATGAATATATGATCTTTTAAATATTTGAGCTTGCTTATTAAAAATAAACCAGGTGATATAATTAATCTCAGCTTAGATCCACTGAGAAATATACTTACTTTGATTAAGATATGATAATAGTTATGGTTTGAGTTACTAGAATGGGAGAAGATAAAATTTATTACATTCTTGAGAATAGACTTAACTGTTTTACACAATTCAGTGTTCCATTTTCAGGGAATGCTGTGACAGAACTACCACTTTACACTGTCAGCTTCACCTGACCCAGCTTTAGAGCAAGCAATTTTGCATGTGCCCTGTGCAGCCTCCTCCATGGTGACCAATTTCACACCAGCTTACAGCAACAACCCCTTGCCTCAGGCTTGCACTACACTAGTGTTGCCCTGTGGCTGCTAAGGCACGTGACACCAAGAAACACTGTGGGCACCCACGCATATCCAACCTAAATGTGTGGGAAGTTAACACCCCTGGAGAGAATCTCAGACAAATAGGAGACAGGAGCTGACAGCCCTGCCCTGAGATACAGTCCTTTATATGGCCCCCAGAAGACAGGCCATGACAATATGTCACTTAACTCTCCCTCTGTAAGAAGCATAATTGATATGGACCCAGTGCCTATGCTCTGAATCCACCATCACATTCATGCCTAGGCCATACCTTCCATAGGATGCTTTCAGCCAAAGGCAAACAACTCTCAGGATACCAAGGCAGATCCATTTCTACAACTTGCAGGACTCAGCTGGTAGGTGACATTGGCTCAAGGACAAGTCATTAGAGGCCTGGAGCTCCAGAAATGTAGGAATGCTTAGCCAACATAGATCAGTCTCACTGACGTCAGGATTCTGGTTGGGGAAAACCTCGTACTCTGAAACACGGGATGAGAATAGCTGGAGAAATGCCCTTGTGGAAGCTGATTCTTCAGACACCCACCAATTCTTCTGTGGATTAACAGAAGCTGAAGAGTTGGCCCACCCTCCCCTATTAAGAGATGGCACTTCCACTATGTTGAAAGATGCTGCAGAGACCCTTTCCTTCGAGGCAAGAAGAAACCCCTCAGAAACTGTTCTCTCCTCTTTTTCTGCCCACCAGGCCATCTCTTAGGGTTTGGTCATAGTAGATGCCACCTATTGACATGCTGGGCCTGATAATGTGAAAACAGGCCATACACTGAAGGAGTTACAAGAATTTGTTTGTAAGTACTGGTAAGAACCAGAGGAATAGCTCTGAAATTTGATTTGGAGGACCAAGGAAAATTATATACACCTGGTAACACCTGTTCAAGGTCTGAAGACACATTTATCTTAGAATAGATGCTAATCTTCTGTATTTATCTCTCATTTCAGAGTTTACAGTATTCTTTACATTGGTTAGTTAATTAAATATCTCCTACCATCAGATAATTTCTGTAATTACTTGTTCCTAGAGAACAATAACTTTTATCAAGTGAAATAAAGAAGTGATGTTGGCCTCTAATTCTGAAAGTTAAGCTAGCAAAAAGAAAAGTAAAGCATTGACAAATATAATGCATGGCCAAGCTACTCTTCAATATTAGGAAACACTACAGAAATATCCCAAGAAAAAATAATACTCTGGGATTTAAGCCATATATTTTATAGGCCCACTGCATGAAATTCGTGCATAAGGGGGGGTGGGGGCGTTACTCAGCCTAGCCTCCACCCTCTCTCAATCCAGGTCCCCTTGGGGGATGTCTGACTGCCAGTTTAGGCCCGATCCCTGTAAAGTGTAGCAATGGCATATCATTCTAAACAGTGTAACGTTCCTTTGCTTTCAAAAATAAAATAGGGAAGGAAATATATATGCTTATATTCATATAATTTAATAATTTATTACCAAGTGAACATCTGATAATATAAATCAATAGCAGAACTGAAGTCCAAAATCAGACGTAAGTTGCTTAATATATATTTCAATACCTAATGGCCTACCTTCAAATATATGTATTTCCAGGAATTGGTATATACTTCTCCTCCATGGACCTTGTGCTTCTGTATAAGTGTATAAGTGTTAGTTGACTTTCTTTTTGGAAGAAGAAATATCTGAGCAACATTGATGGGTACCAGGATTGCACTGTGATTTACTTTGGCCAATTACATGTAGACATAATGAGTACCATTTCCTAATAGAAGTTCAGTCAGTTTTCGATCCTTTGGATATCTCCTTTTTCTCCTCCAGAAAACTGTGTTCCAGATAGTGCCAATCTTCAGTCTGCATCCTAGAGTAAAGCTGACATGGAGCCAACTGACTCACCATTAACAGATAATTAATAGAAAAATGAAGCATCAGCCCTGCCTGGTGTGGCTCAGTTTGTTGAGCATAGTCCTGTGCACCAGTCAGGGCACATGCCCAGTTGCAGGCTCATCCCCAGTAGGGGGCGTGCATGGGACACCAGATCGATGTTTCTCTCTCATCAATGTTTCTCCCTCTCCCTTCTTCCTCTCTCTAAAAAAATCAATAAAAACGTATTTAAAAAGAAAGAAAAATTAAGCACCATTATTTAAGCCAATGGTTTGTGTTTTGTTTTTTGTGGTGTTTTTGTTTTTTTGTTTTTTTATCATCACTGTCTCTACTGCACCATCCCTTGGCATAAACTTATATGATATGAAATTTGAAAACGTTAGAATAGTTTTATTATAACTTTAGGAATAGTTTAAGTGGACAAGGAGGAGGACTGAATGGGATAATGCATTTCTATACTATCATGGAATTCACACTCAAACTTCTCTTTGATGTAACTGTGCAACTTATAAATTGTCTTAAGACGGGTGCATTTGCACCATTATAAATACTGCATGCTTTTCAAAGAATCAAACTCAAATAATCACCATGTCAGAGCGTAAGATGCCCTTGCCATATGGTAAGTGCAAATGTCTCCAAAGTGGCACATGTTCTGTCAGGAGTCTCATGGACGCTTTGATTAGATTGCTCTATTTTCTGAACGTGTCTGCCAAAAGAAAGCTCAATATAGAGTGTAGAGCAGCTGCCAGGCTGCAACAGAGGACGGCAAGGAACGTGCCTGCTGACAAGTTACCTGTCATCCTCAGATCTACCAAGCAGTTTATGATGGATGCCTCTGTGTACGCGATGTCTTACAATAACTTCTCTGCGCCAGAAAGAACCTCATGTCCTTGGAAAGCCAAGAGAAAATTGGACTCCAGATGAAGAACAGGGAACACTCAGGGTTTCTGCTACAGTGTCTCTTCTTAGGAGATATTAAAACAGAACACAGAAAAGAGCAGTGTATGTTCTTTTTTTCACAGTTTCTCTTCAGGCTTCCAAGATTCCTCAAACGGATTACAGAATTTTAATATAATGTATTTTAAGAAAATATATGATTTTATGTTCTTCTAAGTGTAATGAAAATGGGAAGTTTGATTTGAAAAAAAAAAAAACCCTTTCTCAAGTTATACTTGGTCAGTATTATTTGGCTTTCTCAAATTATAAAGATATTTTTTAAAAACTACAGAAAGAAGTATACTATGACAAGCCATAAGTAAAATGATTGTCAGCTTCATGTCACTTTATTCATATTTATTATTTCATTTTTTTCATATCGAAAATGAAAGAGAATGTAGGCACCCTTGAGATTTTAAGCACAACGCACACACTCTTAATTTTATTAATGAAATTGCTGTAAGTAGTTAATTCTGAACTTAAAGTATGGCTTCCTATTTCTATGCAGCAGAAGCTGGAGAACAGATTAAAGGCCTTTTTATAAAAAATCAAGTTAATTTCTTATTTAATATACTAGAGGCCCAGATGCTGGCTGCTGGCCGTGTACTCCCTTTCTTCCCCTGGCCAGCCCCACCCGCTGGTTGAACTCCCGGACAACTTCTGGTCGAGGGGACAGTTTGCATACTACGCTTTTATTATATAAGATGAATATAATAAGAAATTCAAATTCTATATAATATCAACTAAGACCTTGTTCAATGCCACACAAGCTGGTTGGCTCAGCTTCACAAGAGTAGCTTTATAATACTGCATCTTTGCAACTTCTCAGAATTAAACTAAAAAGAACATTTTTAAGCTATATGTCTGATGTTCATTTAAGAGTATAGCCTACATATCTAAAAGTAATCCCCCAAATATTCTGATACTTTTGTAAGGTAACTATAAAATAACAAGAGATACTCCCTCTGACTCTAATTCAATTATATTATAAAAAACTCATTGTGTACTTCAAAAATAAATTAACTCAAGATGTTACTCAAAGCCCCATCTGCTATATTGCTTTAAATGCATTCCATGGAACCTGGATGACTTTAAGTGATTTTCCATCAAAAGCCAAGGGCTGTTTTTTAATGTCGACTTCATTTCAGATACGACCTCATAAACTTTTTGATGATTTTCTTTTCTTTCCTTCTCTCTTTCTCTTCCTGTATGGAGAAAAAAAATATGCTGCAAAATGTTCGTACCTGCTGTCTTTTATGTAAATTACTTTGCATTGTAGTTTAGAACTTTTACAGAAAATGAAGTTTATACCACATTTTCACAATGTAAGAAGGCACTTATAGAAGAATAAGTGAAAATGCCCCAAATTGGTATCCTCTATTATTTTCTTGTATTTTCTATTATTCATAGGCATTTGCTGTTTATGTAAAAGACATATAGTTCAAAAAAATCAAATGCAGTTTACAATGCTATCTTTTTGATAAAGAAAAGGAGAAAGTCTTTGGGAAGTTTCTTACCTGAGATTATGAACTGAAGTCAATCCTATTCTTAGCAGAATTTGGAACCATCTATTACTTTCCAGGGTCACATAACTGATTAAATTCCTATGCTTGAATCATTATGGATAATAAAATAAACTTGCTAAACTTCATATGATGCCTGGATTAACCCCACCAATGAGTAGAACAGTCAATTCTTACTTAAACTAAAAATCTATAAGCAAAAGTGGAAGATAACCTGGTTACCAAGATAGTCTTGGTAAGGCTGTAGGGCCTCCCTTCTTTGTGAAGCCTGAGAAATCTTGAAGCATTTTTGCCAAGCACTTTTCCGTTCCTCCTTACAGTACTTAAGATGCCGGGGTCCAGCCCCAGCGGGTAAAGGGGTCCCCAAAGGCGTAGACGGAGTCGGCGAAGAAGGAAGGACATGGAGACAGCGTTCAGTTGATCAGCAGCCCAGTCAGTTTCTCTAGCCAAGTTCTGGTCTGGATCCCCAGCAAAGTTCTGGTTCGGATCGCCAGCCAGGTTCTGTGTCCATGTTCTCTTGCTAGGTTCTCCAGGTTCTCCAGCCAGGTTCTGTAGCCAGGTTCTGTCCAGGTTCTCCAGCCAGGTTCAGTCACCAGGTTCTAGTCAGGTTCTCTTGCCAATTTCTGTAGTCAGGTTCAGTAAAGGATCTTTTGCCATGTTCTCTCCAGCGAAGTTCTTCTGTCTCTAGGTTCTGTGTAGGTTCTGTCTTCTAAGTTCTGTGTTCTAAGTTCTGTGTCTTGCTGTCTTATTACATCTGTATTTATACCAGTTGATTCAATCCTATCAATCTCTATTACAAAGGTTAGGGCGTTTCTTATCTCCATTCCAGGGAGTAAAGATTATGTAGCTTAAGCATGATTGTTCGTAGTTAAAGTGATTAATTACCCACCTGGCACTTAGTTAAGAGGTTTTATTCCCTCCCTAACTTCAGGGGAAAATCCCTACCTGGGGAAACAACCTTTCTCAGAGAGGAGACCTTGGTTAAAACACATAGTGCCAAGAAGGTGAGCAAACATATTAAGAACAGTATGCCATATATGCCAGGTCCCTTGAAACAGCAAGCATGGACCGGCTCCCGGCAAATTCCCCCTTTTTTATTTTTTAAAAGCAGGCATTAAAAAGAAAAACCCCAAATGCTCTCTTGTATCCATTTTAAGAGTAGGATTGGCGCTTTCCGCTATTACCTGAGTCCTGATGTATCACCCCAGGGAGAGCTTGCCAATCCTGCACTTTCCTGGGGTGGAAAGGCTGCAGTGGGGTTAAGGATAAGGCTCCTTGGGCCTACCTCCTCCCATGCCTTTACATTTACCTTTCCTTCCTCAGAAAAGCATGGACATACTTCTTGTATAAAACATTCTGTCTGACTGGGAGTAACCTTAATTCCTCTGCTAGCAAGCATATGTTAAAAGAACAATACAGAGTCTTATTTCTTTACACTCAGTATGGCACATCTTCTTAATCTAAAGATCAATACAGAGTCTTCTTTCTTTGGACTCAGTATGGCACATCTTCTCAATCTAAGAATCAATACAGAGCCTTCTTTCTTTGGACTCAGTATGGCACATCTTCTCAATCTAAGTTCTGTACTATCCACCTTCTTACCCTACTTATCCTCTATAGGGGGGTCTGAAGTACCCTGGTGGAGTCCTATCCGTCCCGAATGTGGGGGTTCTCAATGCGGGGGGCTTACCTAGGGGAATCCTGTTCCAGGGGTTCCCAAAGGTGTGGACGGAGTAGGCGAAGACTATCCACCCTCTTCCTACGGTGGAGTCCTATCCATCCCAAGAGTGGGGCTTACCTAGGGGTCCCTGTTCGGGCACCAGAGTCTCGTTCGTTATCGGAATTAACCAGACAAATCGCTCCACCAACTAAGAACGGCCATGCACCACCACCCACGGAATCGAGAAAGAGCTATCAATCTGTCAATCCTGTCCGTGTCCGTTCAGAAGACAGAACCTACGCACAGAACTTAGAATACGGAACCAAGAGAGAGAGAACCTAGGCACAGAACCTACACAGAACGTTCTCTAGAGACAGAAGAACTTCGCTGGAGAGAACATGGCAAAAGATCCTGGTCAGAAACTGGCCTCAGAACCTAGAGACAGAACCTAGCGAGAGAACATGGCAAAAGATCCTGGACTAAACCTGACTACAGAAATTGGCAAGAGAACCTGACTAGAACCTGGTAACTGAACCTGGCTCGAGAACCTGGGCAGAACCTGACTGGAAAACCTAGCGAGGGAACATGGCTACAGAACCTGGCTGGAGAACCTGGAGAACCTGCCTGGAGAACCTAGCAAGACAACTGGACACAGAACCTGGCTGGAGATCCTGAACCAGAACTTCGCTGGAGATCCAGACCAGAACTTGGCTGGAGATCCTGGCTAGAGATCCTGGCTAGGCTGCTGATCAACTGAACGCTGTCTCCATGTCATTCCTTCTTCGCCGACTCCGTCCACACCTTTGGGGACCCCGGGACCCGCTGGGGTTGGACCCCGGCATTAAGAGTCATTGTGATATGTCTCAAAGTCATTGACTGTTCGCTGTGCAGAGCCTTAAAAGCTTACCCTGAAGGTTAATATTGTAATTGGAAGGCTTTGAGGTTTTACAAAAGGGTTTACAATGTATTGAGAAATAATAGTTTACCCATAAAATTGTATTTTTAAATGACAAAAGATCTTCAGCCTCCTATCAGACATGAGTCAACAAATAATTTAATAATAATATTAATAGAATGAAAATTATGCTTATCAGCACTCAAACTGAAAACCAGACACCCTCAAGAGAGACATCAACTTAAAAGAGAGTCAACAGTAGTAATAACATTCTATCCCTAGTGCTAGGGGAAAAAAAATAGGGGGTGGTAGTGAAAAAACACGTCTGTACTTCATTTCCAGAATGAGAATGACTGATTATTCATTACTCATGGTAACAGCTAACCACCAGACCTGGTATTAAACCCATCTCAATTAATCAGTGCCAGCCTTCAACATACACCTCTGAAAGCTAGCTAATAAGTGACAAGCACATACGGTACCCTTACCAGCAGCCCATTAGCAGCAGCCTCTTCTAGACAGTAGCTTCTTTCCTTTCCTTTTCTTTTTGTTGCTTTGCTATGCTTTTTTTTAATTTTCTTTAAATTTTCTTTTCTTTTATTAAATATATTTTTATTGATTTCAGAGAGGAGGGGAGACATATAGAAACATCAGTGATAAGAGAGAATCATTGATCGGCTGCCTCCTGCAGGACCCACACTTGGAACTGAGCCTGCAACCCGGGCATGTGCCCTGACCAGGAATCAACCGTGACCTCCAGGTTCACAGGGCAACACTCAACCACTAAGCCATATTAGCTGGGTTAGTCACATCCTTCTTTTGCTGAGGTCAACCAACCCCAAATATGCTTCTGAAAGACTGCCTGTCTGAAATCAACCTTTCTAAAAACTCTATATGGGATCCGGGTTTTGCTTTGTTCAATGAGACTATCTTATTAAGCCCAGGTCATTCTTATTTTGAAGAAATAATTTGTTTTTGTTCATTTTTTCCCCCGGATTCTGATTGATGACCTCTTCCTTTAATAGCCTTCACTTGCCATTAAGTAATATGAAGTCTGCCAACTTCCTCTGTTATTTTCTAATTGTAGCTTTCTACAATTAACATACTCCTGGCAACTACATGATTGTCAATGCCAAATGCAATCACACATTGGCAAGGCTTTGTCAATGCTTTTCCTTATTCCAGAATAAGCCTGTGTTAATTTTAGATAATTATTAAAATGTAAATATATGCATTCAAAATCACATTAGTGTTTTCTATTTGTAGAATTTGAAAATTCCAGAAAGAAAAGAAAATATTCCTTGCAGCACTGGAAGACTCCGTCTCCTTTTGGAAGATGAAGTGTGGTCTGAAGCACTGCACTACTGCACTTCATGTATGAACAGTGAGCTCTGTTCCAATCGTAGCTGAAACAGGGGTGACAGTTCAGCAGAAATTCTAAGTGGGGATATCATGAGGAGGGTGAAAAGGAGTGGCTATAGAAACAGTTTGAGCCGTAACAGGTTTGGCTCAGTGGATAGAGCATCGGCCTGTGGACTGAAAGGTCCCAGGTTCGATTCCGGTCAAGGGCATGTACCTTGGTTGCGGGCACATCCCCAGTGGGGGGTGTGCAGGAGGCGGCTAATCGATGTTTCTCTCTCATCGATGTTTCTGGCTATCCCTCTCCCTTCCTCTCTGTAAAAAAATCAATAAAATAAAAAAAATAAATAAATAAAAAACAGTTTGAATTTGTGATCAGACAAGATCTGCATGCTTTGCTTCTTTCCGTCGGTGTGACATGTGACAACTCACAACTTTTCTGGGTCCCAAGTTCCTCAATTTCTAAACATAAACAACTCAAACTTACTTTATATGTTTGAGCAAATTCAAGGTAATGTTACAAAGTATATATTCATAGGACACCCTTAGTTGATCAAATGTAGCCTTCATTTTTATTAAATATAAAATAAAATTCAGGGAAAAATCAGCGCCACTGTTTGTTCTTATATTAGAAAAATATAAAGCCATATGCTGGAGGCATGGTCTCTGAGTCCTAGGGTCATACCTCTTTTATTTTTGTGTTTCAAGATCTAGAACTGTGCCTGACATGCACAGGTGCTCGATAAATATTCGGTGAATAAATATATGACTCTTGATTTTATTACTCAAGCCCAATAATGAGAAATGGCAGAATTAGGAATGTAGGGGGGGGGTTTGTTTGTTTGTTTGTTTGTTTGTTTGTTTTAACCATGTTTGAGGCCAAGCGTCTCTGCCTAGCTATGGAATTGTGCTAGACAGAGATAGTTTTGCATCAAAGGAATGTAGTTTTTGAAGAGAGATGACCTCCCATGTCATAGTCCAAATGCTTTACACCCACAAATCATGCAAGTGAAGCTCCAGATAAGATGTTGGATCTCTCAGATCCAGGAATTATATGCTATTTTATCCAAGATTCCCCAGAAAACAGACCTTGAGATTAAAAATTACCAATAATGTTAAATTACTAAAGAATAATATCAGTACCAAAAAGAGAAGGGAAAGGCACAAGACAGGCTAGACTGGAAAGTGAGTACTAGGTGATACCCTATTGCTTCCTGTTGAGACTTGAAGAGACACAGACAATTGCCTGATACTTTCATCTGCTTAGCTACAGAACATGGCAAGACCGACTACATGGAAAAATCATGACTTGAAATAATCCTACAGAGTGAGGAAAATATATTGCTGATATTTTTCTTAATCCCAATGTGACATTAGTCAAAGTGTTTTATGAAGAAGGTAATACTGGACTATTCTGGGATTACATCAACTGGCCCCGTTGGCAGTTGCCGGAAAGCCAAACTCCATGTCCTACACCATCCTTTCAACTGAGCCCAGAGGACTTAGATGCCTGTGAGGGTGCCACTGAAGCTGGAGTGGGAGCAGGAGGCTGAAGGCAGGTAAACGTGAAAGGATCTAAGAAACTCAGTGGAAGGTGGCCACTATACTTGCCAAGCAAAGATTTCTATCAGAGAAATGACAATTTCACCTTCCCACATTTAAGAGCCAATTTGCCTGAAATATATAATTTTAAGTAAAAAATTGTTTTCAGGCCTAGCTGGTTTGGCTCAGTGGATAGAGCATCGGCCTGCAGACCAAAGGGTCCCAGGTTCTATTCCAGTCAAGGGCACATGCCCAGGCTGTGGGTTCAATCCCCAGTAGGGGGGGTGTGCAAGAAGCAGCCAACCAATGATTTTCTCTCATCATTGTTGTATCTATCTCTCTCTCCCTCTCCTTTCCTCTCTGAAATCAATAAAAATGTATATTTTAAAAAAATTGTTTACATAGAGCAGGAGGATGAGCAATAACATCCCTGCTGCTAGTCAGCATATTTCTTCATTGCCCAACTTCCTACCTTCAAAAGAAGAAAACAAGAATGTGTATTTGAATGAGTGAATCCCCAGTATATAGTTTTGTCTTTTGATATATAATAATTCCCTCAGTATAGTGATGGCATTGGAAGTGTTTAATGTGTGAGGTAGATTTATATTTTACTGGTCTCTATGGATTATTTCTTATAAACATTTCTCTATTTGCAGGTTCTTGAAATAACTTATGAGTTGTTATTTTTTTTTCTGTCCTTAATTACAGAATAATGATATAGATTTATGCTTCTAATATTGCCTAGTAAAATTTTTTATTCATCATTTATTAGTTTAAAATATGTACTTTTTATAGAATACTAGAGCCTGGTGCATGAATTTTTGCACAGGTGGGGTCCGGCCAGCCCACCCTGATGGGGGCCTATTAGGCAGAGCCGGTGGGGGGTAGGGCCTTGGGAGGTTGGCTGGCTGGCCCCCCCATTGAGGTGTTGGGGGCTGATTGGGGGTGAAGCTGGGGGAGGGGCCACAAGTGGTTGGCCGGCCAGCCCCACCCATGATTGGGGTGTTGGGGGCCTATTGGGAGTGGGGCCAGCCAGGGTGGTGGGGGCCAATCAGGGCCTGGATCAGGGTGGTTGGCTGCTGCAGTACTGGTCATAGCCACCAGTTCTTCTGGGTGTTCTGGTCGTTCTGCCATTCTGGTCACTGGCTTTTATATATATAGATCAGTGGTTCTCAACCTCTGGCCCTTTAAATACAGTTCCTCATGTTGTGAACCAACCATAAAATTATTTTTGTTGCTACTTCATAACTGTAATGTTGCTACTGTTATGAATCATAATGTAAATATCTGATATGCAGGGTAGTCTTAGGCAACCCCTGTGAAAGGGTTGTTCGACCGCCAAAGGGGTCGCAACCCACAGGTTGAGAACCGCTGATATAGATGAAGTGGTTTAAAATTGAGTTGAAAATCTTTGTTAGAGAAATAAGTATGCTATTGTATTAAAGAAATAAGTAAGTTCATTATATTTTTAAAAAGGATTGAAAACATTTACATAGAGATTAGTTTTAGTCACAGTAATATTATGTAAGTCAGGGTTCTGCAGGTATATAAATTGATTGAATATGATAAATGAACTCACGTAATTATGGAAGCTGACAAGTCTTGTGATCTGCTATCTGCAAACTGCAGACCCAAGATAGTCTGTGATATAACTCAGTTTGAGTCCAAAGGCCTGAGAACTATGAAAGCCAGTGGTATAATTACTAGTCTGAGGGCAGAAGATGAGGTGAGACTTAATGTCTGAGTTCATACAATGAGGCAGGAAAAACAAGGTGAATTCCACCTTCCTCTGCTTTATGTTCTATTTAGTCCCTTCATAGACAGCATGATGCCCACCCACATTGGGAAGAACAATCTTCTTTACTGAGTCCAATGAATCAAATGCTACCTTCATTGAGAAACATCCTCACAGATGCAACCAGAAGTAATGTTTAATCTGGGCACCCCATACCCTGTGAAGTTGACACATAAAATAAACCATTCCACATATTACAGAAACTCAGCACTTCAGTTGCATATTTTCAACAGACATACAATATCATTAATACAAACTATTAATAGTTAAATAATTTTGACAATCATTTAATGTAAAATACTGAATTACTTGGATTTTAATCGTGAATGAGTAAAATCATTTTACCTTAAATAATGAGTTTTGAGAGTCTTTGTTGGGAGAGGGTGGAATAGCTAGGAGTATAATACATGATTTTTATTTGTTTGTTTGTTTTTCTAGTAATGGAAATTGAGAGGTTCTTGTGTATATCAAGTGACCTATAGAAAATAATTTACCATGTGATCCCTTAGCTGCCCAACTGATAAAAAGAAGACATTGCTTGCTCTCAACCTACATCACAATTATATAATCTGGAGACTTATCCATAAAGTAAATCTATGTCAAACTCCCCTTTTTAAAAATGTTTTAAAAATTCCCATGAGCCCTGATTCTTTGGATTTTAAGTTAGAAATAAATTCATAGGCATCCTTGATTTTCTTTTGCAGCACCTAATCAGTCAAAACTTGCATTCTTCATATAGTGACTCAAAATTAAAAGTTGGTTTTCTGCGGGTCTCTTTGCTTGTAGGTATTTAAATTGAATATGCAGCCTGGCTGGTGTGGCTCAGTGGTTGAGCATCGACCTATGAATCAATAGTCACCTGGTCAGGGCACATGCTTGGATTGCAGGATCGGTCCCCAGTGTGGAGTCTGCAGGGGGCAGCCGATCGATGACTTCCTCTCTTATTATTGATGTTTCTATCTCTCTCTCCCTCACCCTTCCTCTCCGAAATCATTAAAAAAATATTTTACAAAAAAGAAAAAAAGTACAGATTGGCATCTTCCAAGTAAATACAGATCAAGCCTCCATTGACCAATACCAAATGTAAAGTCACTTTTTATCTTGCAGGACAGAATAAATCATAATCCTATGATGCTGGGTTTGTTTTTTGTTTGTTTTTTTTCCTCAGGATGTGTTTTCTAGGATCTCTGATTAAATGGGGAATTGGGGACTCCTCTGCTGTGCCAGTCATGCATCAGTGAACAAACATGTGATGAGAGTGAAAACAAAGGTGTTTCTGTATATTTTCTACTTTCCTTAGGTTATTAATTAGCTAGTTTTTCAATATACATTTTTATTTTACTAATAAGCCTAGTTCAGCTTCTGATTTTTTTTTTTAAATATGATAATCGAGTGTAATTATGTGCTAAAAATGTTCAGGAATATGATATGTTTTATGTAAAGGTGCCATTAGAGAGATGTGATTAAAAGTAACAAGCAACTCGTCAAAATGTACAAAATTTAAACTATACTCCTGGGTAAATTTGGTAACTGCAAATGAATATAATTCTTACTAGAGGCATTTCCAACCTCTTATCTCTGGTCTCTCCATTATGAACTAAATGCCTTGATCTAGATTAATTTTATTGACTGAAGTTTGAATATGTGTCTTTCTCACTCAGAACTGTCTAATCTTGCTTCCCTATGTTTTTCATTAAGTATCAGACATTAGAAGTTTGTAGCAATGCCATGCATGGCATGAAGGTTCATTTATTTACTTTGCATTTTTGAGGTCTGCTTTTTTTTACATTTCATAAATTTCATGTTACCCAAAAGTAGTTGACTACATATCAATCAATTTTATAGTTTTTCTTTTTAGAGTTTCCAGCCTTGTATCTAAGATGTAGAAATGTAGGACCTGGTAAAGTGACCAAGTAAAATGTAAAAGGTAAAATGATTCTAATCTACTTATATAAGAACCCTAGGTGTAACCTCACAGCCAGAACCACGACCAACCAGAAGGAAGTCAGTCCTGCAGGGGTTGTCTTGGAAATGGCTGCACCCTCCCCAAGCTGTTTCCTGGAGGGCGACGTTTTAGGCAAGAACCCGCCCTCAGAGCGGAGCATGGAAGTGAAATGATTTGTAATGGATCTATTATTGAAGCTACATTTGGAAATACTATATCTATAGATAATATTAAAAATGTATCTAAATATGCAATTCTTTGTCCAAAAAATGAGCAATTCAAAAATTAAATGAAGAAATTTTGGATATACTTGATGGAGATGTTCACACATATTTGAGTGATGATTCCATTGATTCCACAGATGATGCTTATAAGAAAAATTTTCCCATCAAATTTTTTAATAGTATTACTCCTTCAGGAATGCCCTGTCATAAATTAAAATTGAAAGTGGGTGCAATCATCATGCTATTGAGAAATCTCAATAGTAAATGGGATCTTTGTAATGGTATCAGATTTATTATCAAAAGATTACGACCTAATATTAACAAAGCTAAAGTATTAACAGGATCTGCAGAGGGAGAGGTTGTTCTGATTCCAAGAATTAATTTGTCCCCATCTGACACTGGCCTCCCATTTAAATTGATTCGACGACGGTTTCCCATGATGCCAGCATTTGTGATGACTATTAATAAATCAGAAGGACAAACTCTAGACAAAGTTGGCATATTCCTACCTGAACCCGTTTTTGCACATGGTCAGTTAGGTATACGTTACTTTCTCTCGAATTTAAAGAGCATGTGACATTACAGTTAAAGTTCTAAATACTTCATCACAAGGGAAATTAGTCAAGCACTCTGAAAGTGTTTTTACTCTTAAATTAGTCAAGCACTCTGAAAGTGTTTTCACTCTTAATCAGTACAGGGAGATATTAGAATAAGTTTAATCACTTTATCAGTCATTGTTTGCATCACTGTTGTTTTTATATCATGTTTTTGTTTTCATATCATGTTTTTGTTTTCATATCATGTTTTTGTCATTTTTATATCATGCCTCTGTTGTTGTTATATCCTTTTGTTACTGTTTATTTACTAATAAATTTATATTCATATACACTTTACTAATTTCCTTTCATCTCTCACACTTCTATTATAGAGAAAGGGCAAATAGCAATATTAAAATATCTCTGCTAATTAATTCCCATTTTTTAAAATATATATATTTTATTGATTTTTTACAGAGAGGAAGGGAGAGGGATAGAGAGTAAGAAACATCGATGAGAGAGAAACATCGATCAGCTGCCTCCTGCACACTCCCCACTGGGGATGTGCCCGCAACCGAATGCCCTTGACCGAATCGAAGCCGGGACCCTGGAGTCCACAGGCCGATGCTCTATCCACTGAGCCAAACCTGTTAGGGCAATTAATTCCCTTTTAATGTGCATGAATTTTGTGCACTGGGCTACTAGTAGAATCATAAAAATGAACACTATCAAAGGTTTTACTCAACTCAGTTATTAATGATAGAATAAATAAGATGGTAAAACAAATTCAAATAGCTTTTGAAGCACTGTGTCTCTTTCCTTTGAGGAAGAAATTTTGTGTTAAGATAGGTAATATTTATCACCATCCTGATTATAATGGGCAAAGCACAGATTGATGGAAATAACCTGTACACATTCATATATTAAGTGTTAGATATGTGGAATGATTTTTGAACCAATTTTTGTTTAAATATGCCTTATTTTTACAATATACTCTCTGGATATATGTAATGACTCTGAAGAGAGAGAATACTCTCATTCAAAAATACTATCACTCAATCTAACATATAATTATCACCTACTAGAGGCCCAGTGAATGAAATTTACACACGGGTAGGGTCCCTAGGCCTGGCGGGCGATCAGGGCTGGTCGGGCCTTCCAGCTGCTGGCCAGGGCCTTCCTTCCTTCCGTGCCATCCCCTGGTGGTCAGCACACGTCTTAGCGAGCAATTGACCTCCTGGTCTCCCAGTCAAACTCCCAAGGGAACACTTTGCATATTAACCTTTTACATATATCAATGATTTGTCAGGCACTTTACTACGTAATCAACAAGGAACAATAGGCGAGAGTGAACAGTGTCTGTTTTTAAGGAATTTAAACTTACCTTTACATGTTGATATCAAAACAAATATGTCATCAAATTAAGGATCATTTTAACATAATATCTATCTGTCTAAAAATCAGCCCATCTATAGTTATAGCTATAAATTCAGAAAAATGAGGTCAGATTCCAAGCACTTAGTATAACTTAAAATTAGATTCTAGTCTTTATAAACAAACGAGCCAAGATAAAAATATCTCAACCATAGAAATGTTTTGTTTCTATGGTGATAAAAATTAAAAAAAAAAAAAAAATACGCCTCCAGGCATTGAGAGATCTTAACAAAAATATGTTTATTTGGGAAATAGCAAAAAAAAGTTTTGCCATATGGGAAGGGTTACATAAGCAAACTGAGATTGAAATCTGGATATGTTAACTGTCGTAGTGCAAACATTGAAAGATATCTCATGTATTTCATTAGTAAATGCATTTGTCTTTTTTGATTCAAACAAATTGTTTATTTAATAAATTTGGAAGCTTATTTTATCTTTTTGACCAGGACATTTTTTTTCCCTTCAGACACCACATATAAATATTAATAAAATCCTAAGGTGTAGGATTATGTGCAATGTATGTTTGCAGCCAAAAGAAAGACACAAGAAAGTTCAAATTTTCATATCAAACTAAACCAATGTGGAATCAAATCATGACCTCCTGGTTCATAGGTCGATACTCAACCACTGTGCCACTCCTGCAGTTTTAATTTCTATTCCTCCCTCTGAAAAATAAAATAATAATAAAAAAAGAATAGTATGCAAAATGTTCTTTATGAGAAAGCAACTTGAATATCAGTCAGAATTTAAAATACTGAGCCATGTTTCTCAAGACAATTTCATTATAACTTTTAAATCAGAAAAAATAAATCATTTAAAAGTTCACAAAGCTATATTGGCAAAGAGGCAAATATAGATACTAAAAGCCAGTCTTTACTACCAAAACTTTTATTTTATAAAATATATTGATAGTCACTTTAATTAATACACATTATCTACTTTAAATTTGAAAGACATGTTCATCAGAGTAGTATCTGGTGTTTAAGCAACATTAAGGAATTCCTGAAAATTGTGAGTTATTGTATTTAATTGTGGCATTTAAAAAGTAGCACATCTATAACAATGATACTATTGCAAAAAGTATATATTTTTTAAAAAGTATATATATATATATATTACACAAAAGCCCTTAACTCTTTTTTTAAAGCCCTTAACTCTTAACAGATTTTATGCTCAATTATTTCCCCAAATTTACCAATGAAATTATTCTTTGTGTAATTTGATACAAATATAGGAAACAAAGTAAATCAGGTTGCGTTTACTAGATCAGCAATTCTTAAGGAAATAGTAGATGTGATACCCAAAGTAAGATATATGTTAAAGACATAACATTAATATACATTTACTTAAGAAAAAGTAATAATTTCTTTATAAAAGTACATATCTTCAGGTTGGACAAAGATTTCTTTCTCTGCTCTATAAAATGTGATATGAAAAACTGACTGGCATGAATTATCATAATTTGTTTGTATCTTGGCTGGGAAAGAACTTTAAATGCCTAATCATTTTGAAGAACTGTGTGAGCTCTCTGTATATTTGTAAAAGAGCCAGGTCCCTTGGAAATCCCCCAACCCTCTTAATTATTTGGCCTTCTTTATAAAAATAGCATGCTGTGACAATATCAAAGACATTGAAGACACTCAACTTCTCCAAGAATTTAATGGGAATGGTAGATATATGAATAAGAAAGTCAAATAATTCTTTTAAATAATTACATAGAGGAAATATATTATGTGGAAAATAAATATCTTCATGGTATATACATTTAATAGTCCTTGGAAAAGTTTTAAAGATTATTGTCATTTTTTTCAAAATTAAACTCTTTATGAAAGAGCATTATTACTTAGCAAATAAACATCTAAAACGTTAAAAGAAAGGATAAAATTATCTTAACAGCCTAGCCAATAACCACTCTCTACATCTGCCTTATAAAGAGAAGTCTAATTTATTTGTGTAGGCTATGGTTCTATTCTTTAATAATCACTTCCTCAAATTTCCTTACAGTAAAATAGATAATGGTATGAGGTTCAATTATTCAAAAAAGGTAAAAATAGTAGGCAAGTCTATGATATTTGCTGACCCACACACTTTGAATTGTTAGCACATGAATAGAAGTGGAACTATTATGAATTCAAAAGGTCGAAAGCCCAAGCAAATGTTGATAGAAGAGGAAGCTAAAAAAAATATTGTGAGATTTTAATGACTTTTTACTTAGTCCTTTGCAGTGCAATGCATATAAGTGAAAGCAATGCAATGCCACCCAAGTTCCTCAATCCCAAATACCTGAGACAATCCTCCCAGCTTCAGGAAGTAATGCCATCTCTTAGCTGAATCCAACCATTGGACTTCCCCCACCTAAAGAATAAGGTAAGATTCGCAGGCCAGCTGTAATCCAATAACTGGATGATGTGGAGATGTAGTGTAAATCCCTCCTCCCTTATCCCAGGATGAAAGGATAATTAAGTGCCATCCTAGATCCACTGCTCCCTTAGACTGAACTGAGATCTTGGATGCAACTGCATCATAGTAGAAATTTTCCTTCTATCCAATCCTGTTTCTTTCATAACACCTCCAAGGGAGCATCCAAAATCACTTTCCTGCATGAAAATCTCCAGCAAATATCAAAGTATTCAGGGACTACTTAGTGTTTAGGAATATGATTGTGATAGCAGAAAGAAAACATGCATTTATAAACATATGCTATGCTTTTATCTTTCTAACTAAACAAAATAAGTACTCATAGTATATTTTTTTAACCTACAGCAAAATCAATGTTATACATAAATATTTTGTTTATTTTAATATTTTTAAAAGGATTATGTTTCATTGTAATTACATAAAGATTGTAACTCGTAGGAAGTGATATCATGTTTTAAAAATGAATTATATAATGCAAAGAGGAGAAAATGCAAAAATAATTGATAAATTTATGTGAAACATTAAAAATAAAAGTGACATTAATAAAATTAAGTTTTATGTTGAAAACATTTTAGGGTAAGAAAGGATGTCTTATTCAAGCTATTATGCCGGGGTTCTTGTCCCAGCATTAAGAAGGGTTCAGGAATCTGGAGAAGGCTGTGCGTAGATTTAATAGGAATCCAGAGACTAATAAAGAGTCCGGAGACGAGATATAATTTTGAAAGGCATTGTGGGTTAGAGGAGCTTAGCTAAAGTAGCTAAGATCCAAGATGTTAGGTCTAAGGTAGTGGTTCTCAACCTTCCTAATGCCGCGACCCTTTAATACAGTTCCTCATGTTGTGGTGACCCCCAACCATAAAATTATTTTCGTTGCTACTTCCTAACTCTAATTTTGCTACTGTTATGGATCGTAATGTAAATATCTGATATGCAGGATGTATTTTCATTCTTCGCGACCCACAGGTTGAGAACCGCTGGTCTAAGGTCTTAGGTTCTCTCCTCCACCCCAGGACCCCGTGCTTTTTATTAACACAATTTGTCCTGAGGCAAGTCAGAGATATACAGTTCAAAGGGTCAGGGTTTGGTACAGAGTCCATTGTCAGAATGGGGGAATTAGCCTACGGCTGTACAGGTGTTTGGCCAGTAGGAGCAATAACATGTAGATTAAGATGCCTTTTAACTGTCTGGCAGTCAGCAATAAGTTTAATGTATCCTATTCAGGTTTGGGGAAATGCCTTTGGCCATTCCCAACAGGTGACTACATGTGTGACTCAACCCTGTTGAGTCCCCAAGTCTCATCAACCTTTTGATGAAACTCTTGAAATTATGACATGCTGGAATTGGGTCATATGACTCTACCATAGAAAAATTCTCATAAATCCTTCCTATCCCTGAAATTCATGTTTGGATTATTCTGGGCTTTCTTTTAAATGCCAAAATTAAAGTAATCTCTAAAACCTTTGGAAACATATTTTACAAAGCAAGCTACAAATAATTAATGGCATGTACAAAAGAGGTGGGGTGTGAAGTAAATAAAGAAAAATGACAAACTACCTCAACATTGACATAAAATGTGTACGGATTTAGTCAAAATTAAAGAGGAATATGCAATAGTTCAGGTGAATGTACAATGCTTCTAAACTTTCTAAGTAAGCAAAACTTCCTTCTAATATAAAGTCATCCTTTGTCTTACAGATAAACATTGATTTAGGATATTGTTCCAGAGAACTCCTAGTAAATTATTCTTATTAACTCTATGCAATTACAGAAAAATGAATTTTATGGTTTTCTTTATATTTGACATAGAAAAATAGTCCTCAGTAATATATTTTTATATTAGTGTTATCAGAATTAGTACATCACTAGATAAGTATTTCTTTAAAAAAAAAAAAAGTAAAACTTTGACAAACAAACCCACCTCTGCTGCACACAAGCTCTAACACAAGCAATGAAAGTCTTCTGTAAACATTTCAATGCAATAAAAATCTAAATTGAAATAAAGTGTTAGGAAGAAGTATTTCTTTTATCGTATTTCCAGAAGAAAAAAAATTATTAGCCTTAGTGGTCTCTTTCGTTTTTCCATTCATCTCAGAAAGATAACTGAGCATTTACGGACTGAAAATAAACAGATGATAAAGCCGACAATCACAGACTTTTTAAGAAGCTGATGAATAGAAAAGCACATTGTTAAGAGAAAAAAATAGTCTCTCTTTGCTTACAAAAAGATTATAAAGATGGCACTGAAGCTAATGCAGTCTTCATTGCAATAAGCAAGTAGAGCAATGACGGTCAAGTAAACGTTTGTATTGTAATTTATTGTACCAATGGCTATTTATTAAGTCACACCAAGGGATAATTTATTTCACAGTCAAATTTAATTAAAACATCTGTTCACAGTCTAAGGTAGGCTATGAAAGATTAACTTGATTATATCACTCTTGTTTCTGTGTACAGTATTTTTCTTTCAAATAAAATCAAAGATATTTATTAATATGACAGCATCTTAATTTGTTCAATGAATTGATCCTTATTATCAATGAATCAAAAAAAGGAAAGACTAAATCTGAAAAATAAAACATAAAGAACAAATAACTTGGGAATCTAGGAAGAACTCTGCTTGAGGGAAAATCAGGAGAGACCACTCATCACATCAGCATCTGCAGGAAAAAGTATGCAGTGGGAGATGAGATAATGAGATAAAAGTTCTTTCAGCAAAGCCCTATATGCACATCATATTATGTGATTTGAAATCTTTGCTCATAATAAAGTCCATTAATTTTTCAAAATTTGTTTACAATATGTATACACATACACACATATCCTTGTTTACTTCTCATAAGGAAAACTTGTGGTTTGATTCCAGAGGGAAATGAGTTAGCATATATATAAGATTAAAACATTCTGAAATGTAGTCTGGGAGACATAAAGGTACAAGGGTATTTTTATAGTTAAATTATAAGTTTCTTTGGAACTCGTTTATTTTAGCCTGATGAGTCTCACCTATTCTGAAAATAATGTATTTTGACTTGTAGTTACAGCAAATAATAATAACAACATACTTAATCTTAGGAAATAAACTGAAATAATCAAGTAATTTTCTGGTTTATGATTTAAATATGTTTATATATATTTGATATACCTTCTAATGCAGTGGTTCTCAACCTTCTGGCCCTTTAAATACAGTTCCTCATGTTGTGACCCAACCATAAAATTATTTTCGTTGCTACTTAATAACTGTAATGGTGCTACTGTTATGAATCATAATGTAATTATCTGATATGCAGGATGGTCTTAGGCGACCCCTGTGAAAGGGTCGTTCGACTGCCAAAGGGGTCGCGACCCACAGGTTGAGAACCGCTGTTAATGTATCACTGAATCAGGCTCATTAAAAATAAATACCTATTTTGGATTATTTCAAAATAATAAAAAATTAATTCTGTTAAGTAAACTTAGTTAATAAGATTACATAACAAGAATGAAATAAAGGTTCTTTTTAAAAAGCCCTCCATGTAAATCATATTATGCAATTTGAAATCTTGTGCATAATAAAGTCCAGTAAGTTTTCAAAGTTGTATTTACACTATCTTAATTTATCTAACCTTAAGTCACTTTTTGGAACACCCCTACCCATTATTTGTTCATTTGATTAAGCACTATATTTTAAATGAATGTGATCATTACTAGAAATTTAAAAACTCAACTAGCAAATGTACTTGTTTTACTTCTAAACTATTTGAACTATAAACTATCCTCTATAAAAGGATACAACCTGTTTTGTCAGTCCAAGTGCTTATTTAAATGTAAATAAATCATTTTATTATATTTGGTACTATTGGTTCAAATTTGCACAGCTATAGGTAAGTTTTAGCATAATAATTTTGACACCATATTTAAATTTTTTTCCACCACAATGGCTAAATACATGTGGTTTTAATTTATTCATCTACAGGACTTTCCCCTATTTTCATTCATAAAAAGAGTTGTCAGCAGCAACCTGGGGGGGAAAAAAAAGTACCAGGTGAATTTGTGAAATTGACATTGTGAGAACCCCGGAGAGGGAACCCACTCCGTCCCACCGACCGACGGCGACCCCAATCAACCGCAGGAGACGTCCCTTGATGCAAACTGCAAGAGGTTTTATTCCAGAGCGCGCTGGGGCTCAGCTCATACTCACGCAGGAGCAGAGGAGATGGGCGCCCAGTCAGGGGTTTTTCATCTTTTTATATGCAAAAATCACACATCAGGGAGGGGTGGCATGCAGGAGGGTAAGAGGAGAACAAAGGAATTCCAAAGGGGTCTGGTTTGTGTCTTGATAGGGATAAGGCACTCCCGCTTGGTGTTTTTACAACCTGTTTATCTCAATGGTTGATTGAAGCCTGCCCTTTGTTGGGGCTATCTCCTGGAACCTCCTCAGGGAGGGCGTCTTTCCCTCTGCTCCTATCTCTAGTGGGGGGGGGGAGCCTGGGGAGTTGAGCTAAAACAGGCAATTAGGCCTGGCAGCTGGGCCTGTGCATTTTGTAACATTCTTTTATTCTTTCAACATAAATGACTGCCTTCAAAATCAGAATGAGTACCTTAAGCATTTTGAATTAACATTACTATAAAAACAATAATTGGCATGTATTTTTATTTTAATTTTCTATTCACAGTTTTCCAGCAGAGGCCAGATATAAGACACTGCCCCTTGAACAATAAAAGGCCGTTGCCAGGTTTTTGCTCTGATTAGTCCACCTGCACATTTATTCCACTGGAGCCAGTAGACGTCATAAGGTAACTGTCCTCAGATTAACCGTCATCGCCTATCCTTTCTCTGCTCCTGGCAATATGGAACTACGGAGTGAGAAGGAATGTGCGAACTGACCCCTCAGCAGGAAAGAAAACAATCTTGGACTTACAGGGAAATCCACAGTGCTTATATCTGTATTGAATTACTTTTGTTTTATTCTGTAGTGTTTCAACAGATTATGATTTCATTTTTCTTTAGTCTCTCTTTCTGAGTGGTTTGATTATTCCTATATTACTTAAATTATCAGGTGATATTCTGAATTAAAAGTCAATGGATGTAATAGCTGAGGCCAAAAAAAAAAAAAAATGTAGGGTGGACCTAGCTGGCTCAGTGGATAGAGCATGGGCCTGTGGACTGAAGGGTCCTGGGTTCGATTCTGGTTGCAGACTTCATCCCTGGCCTTGGTCTGGGTACATGCAGGAGGCAACCAATTGATATTTCTCTCTCTCTGTCTCCCTCATTCCCTTCCACTCTCTCTAAAAAAAATCAATGGAAAAATATTCCTGGGTGAGGATTAACAAAAAGAAAAAAAATAGGTGATTTCAACAATATATTGTATAAATTTTCATCTATGACAGGGTAAGGGAGTCATTCCCAGGACCAGACCTATCTAAGGAAGATTTAAAACTCTTCTAAGGAGCTGGATTGTCATTGCTAAACTCAAGAAACTTCCCAGCCTGTAACAGATGGAAATGTTATTTATGTATATGGCTGTAGCCCATATATAAATTATTTCTAGGATTAAGCTTTGTTTTCATTGTGTGATTTTTAAGATATGTGAGCACAAAGGACTTTACTGCAGTAAGCTTTTAATTTATTACATGATGTATTCAGCTACATTGCATTTTTAAATAATAGAATATTTCAATTTAATTACATGAATGTTAAGTCTTAACACTAGTACTAGTATAAAGAAATTTAAGTTATATGGCAAGGTTGGGAAAATATAGAGAGATAGGCAATTGTTTTGTTGTGATGTTTTCCTTTACTTTGATACCTTGTAGCTATATATTGGTATGATTTAGATCAGAAGTGGCAAGCTCTTGATTCCTCAAATACTCATTCCTGTGTAATCTAGTGTATAGTCTTCTGTGTATTTAGCCATGACCATCGAACATTTTATTTTAAAAACTAGAGGCCCTATGCACAAAATTTGTGCAAGAATAAGCCTTTGCAGCCCCCAGCTGCCTCAGCCCTCACAGCCACGGTGGCTGCCTCAGCCCTCGCAGCCCCGGCTTCGTCCAGAAGGTCGTCCGGTCTGGATGGTCGTTCCACTGTTCGATTGTTTGGTCAATTTGCCTATTGCACTTTTATTATTATAGATATGCATTTAAATGTACCAAAGTTATATGGTGACTCTCAGGTTCTTAAGATCCACATGCTAAACTTCTAGTTTAATAAAAAGAATACTCAGGGCTTATAGGAAAAATATAAAGTCTCTGATAATGTGGTTGCTCACAGGAATTAGATATCAAAAATCAAATCCTTTTCAACTTTATTTACCTAGAAAGAATAATGAGAGTGCATTTAAGGTAGGTTTTTCAATAGTTAACATTGTTCAGAGTTTTAATTTTTCCTGCTTATACTTCAGCAGCATAATTAATGTGTCAACATTACCATTTCAAGTATTCCTTCCTAAACTACCTATTGAGCAATCCCTCTCCACAACACCTCTTGAATAAAACACTAGCTCTGACAAATGGTGTATTAATAGTTTTCATTAATATCACATACTTTTACATTCTGAGACTAGAATCTATATAGTATTGGGCATATAAGTAAACTATCCCCAAATAAGTGAGGTTTCATATTAGTTATTCTTGTGAATATTAATAATAGTTTTCAGTGGTAAAAAGATAATACAATTCCTACTCTAGAAATTCCTATGAAAGATCCCAGTCGCTGAATAGCATACATATAATAATATAGATAGGAAGTGAGGTAAAAACTATAAAATTGCTGATAAATTTGTTATATATTGAATATGGGTTTATTGCAAAATATAGCATTATGTTCTATAATGCCCATTAAGATGTATAATTTTGACACACAAATTGCTTTAATCCATGTCTTTCAAAAATAAGGAATAGCTCAGATGTAGAACATTTATGTTTTAATTCACCAGATATCTTAGAGAAATTATTTTTCATTTTGAAAAAGTTGTTTCCTACACTTCAAAGCAATAACCTCAAGTTTTCATGGCTCCATCTTGCATCTAAAATAAAGAATTTCTGAAAGTGTGTTAGTTCACAAAGAACAACTGAGAAAGTGTTGCACATCATTTAACACAATTCAATGCTTTGGACTAGCTTGAAATGGAAGATGAAAAACCTTTTATTCCTAGAGCAGAATCTCAATTAGGACTTAAGGTCAATGAAATACAAATATGCATCATTATTTATATATCTTACTGTTAAATTTTTGTTTAAAACCCTTCAAATAAATATTTTTTTAAAATACCATCCAAACACATGCTATTAACTATATATATATGGCTTTAACGTAAGTGGAGACTGAAATAATGGGTATCAGAATTCAAGATATTGTTTTAAAATATGGTAATTCAACAGCAGTTAAGCGAGTAATGATGGAATCTGCACCAAATCTGAATGTAATCTTTAGTCTTTAATATATACATGAAAGAGGAATCCAATATACTATTCCCCACTTCTGTTTCCTGAATATCATCATAGAGATCCTATTCACAAAATGTGGCCTGGGATTACAAAAACTGGGCACTAGCTTCAGATCCATAGAGACGAGAAAGAAACAACAAACACACATTATTGTCAGCATCAGAATCAACTGTCAATTCATTATAATTCTTCTGCCTTCTTTTCATTTTTATGACCTTGCCTTCATGAAAAATTAAGTTAACTCCTTTAATATACTTTGGTCTAATTTGTGTGCTGTAGTTTTCTCAGAGCAGAAAATTGTATCTGTCTTATCTTAAAATCTTATATAACAGTAAATTTTACTAAGGATTTAACTCAGAGGGAGAAAGAACACCCCCTCCCCCCCACTGAGATAACAGTGATAACTTAGCCATGGTATTTTTAACCCATTCAAAGTTATAAAAGTACTAATAAACCAGCAAAAAATTATAGCGCTAAAAGAAAGAAGGCAAACTAAGGAAGATAAATCTTGCACTTGGCCTTCTTTTCACTTGATTTATTCTCCCTGATGGGGATGAGGGTGGAAAAACTGTAGTCCAAGGCTACTAACAAAGAACCTGCAAATACTCTTTGCTTTCAGTTGAGATTGCAAGTAGTAATAGCCTAAAAGTAGCAACCAACTGGAGGTAGTCTGACTCTCAAAGTGACTAACGACTAGGTTTAATTTATCTCAATCCCTCAAATATCAGTGAGGGATTACTGGTGCCCTAGAAGTTTTCCAGAAGTACGTATTTTATGGATGAATATACTATTACTATAAATTTGAGACTATTTTATAAGTTTTCACTTACAATACTCAGTTTTCCACCATTGAGTATGATGTTAGCTGTGAGCTTTATTATATTAAGGTATTTTATTTTATTCCTAGTTTGTTGAGAATTTTTAACATAAATGTCCACTCTTTTCACTTATTTTCAGCAAAGTACTAGCAGTCCTAGCCAGACCAAATAGGAAAGGAAAAAGTAAGATGTTCCTTGTTTGCAAATAGCATTATCTTATATATAGAAAACCCTGAAGGCTCCAGTAAAAACAAACAAACAAACAAAAACCTGTTTGAATTAAAACAAATTCAGTAAAGTTACAGGGTACAAAATCAACACATAAAAATCAGATATGTTTCTATACTTCAATAATAAACTCTCTTTTGAAAAGGAAATTGGGAAAACAATCCCATTCAAAATAGCACCAAAATAATAAAATACTTATGAATAAACTTATCTAATAAGGTAAAGGACTAATATATTGAAAACTATAAAACACCAATGAGAGAAATAAAAAATAAATACACAAACATATAGAAAAGCATTTTGTATTTTTGGATTGGAAGATATTAATGTTAAAAATCCTATATAATAAAAGGCTAATATGCAAATTGACCAAACAGTGGAAACACCGGTTGCTATGATGTGCTCTGACTACCAGGGGCAGACACTCAATGCAGGAGCTGCCCCATGGTGGTCAGTGCGCTCCCATAGGGGAAGCACCGCTCAGCCAGAAGCCAGGCTCACGGCTGGCAAGCGCAGCAGCAGTGGTGGCGGGAGCGTCTCCTGCCTCTGCGGCAGTGCTAAGGACTCCTTGGGGGATGTTCCACTGCTGGCTTAGTCCCTCTTCCCGCAGTTGGACATCCCCTGAGGGGTCCCAGACTGTGAGGTCGGGCTGAGGGACCCCACCCTCCAGTGCACGAATGTCATGCACTGGGTCTCTAGTAATATAATAAGATATCATATATATTTGGTCTTTTCCCTAGTTCCTGGCACAGAGCTTCTAAAAACTTCCTGACAAAGGTGGTAGAAGCAACTTTTGTTATAATACTTAGGTGTTGTTTTTTTTTTATCATTTCATGACACAGGGTTTCTAAAACTCTGAATTTCCTGAGTGATAGAGGTGATATTCATAACAAACCACATTTGATTATACCTAAATTTATGCTAATGAGGTGACTTCAAGGTGAGACCCCTATATAGCCTCAGATGTAGTATATTTAAGTGTTTAAAACTGTATCGTTGCTTAAAATTTCCATGCATTTTTGAATGCTTGTTGTATACTCTCGTGCATAGTGAATATGCCACTTGACAGACCCTTGAAATTTGCATATGAAGCACATTGATTTAACTTTCCAGAAATGCCCTTTATGTTTACTGACTGATTACTATTTTTCTACCCTGATATTCCATGGTAACTGACCAGTAGACCAGATTCTGTAGGCCATATAAATTATAGTCCAAAAGTAAAATACAGCAGAATTCCCAGGTACATATCTTAAAACAAATTCTAATTTCTAACCTTCTTCCCTCCTTAGATTCATTGAATCAATTTTTTTGAAGGGATGGTATAATTTACTATATTTTCAACAAGAATAGCCTGTGATATTTTTGTTCACCAAAATGTGAGGACCAGTGATATGAATACAATAGGAATGATTTGCTTAATACAAGAAAAGTGTCTTATTCTAATCAAGTTACCATAATAGAGAACATTATTTCTCACAGTCTGGAAGTTAGATGCACGAGATCAATTTGCCAACATGATTGCCTTCTGCTGAAGGCCCTCTTCCTGGGTCATAACTGGCACCTTCTTGCTGTGTCCCTGATGGAAGAGGCAAGGCGTCTCTCTGGAGCTCCTTTGATTATGGCACTAATGTAATTCATGAGGCCTCCCAAAGGCTTCATTTCCTTTTATCATGAATTTTGGGGATTAGGACTCCAACATATACATTTTGGGAGAACAAAGACATTCAGGTGATAATAAAAATTAATTTAAATATAGTATTAAATTCACAATTTTTGTCCTATTTACTGCCTTTCTGATTTTCTTTTTTAAACTACACAATCACTGGCATTGACGTTGCAATGAATGACAATGTCAGATTTTTTTTTAACTTAGGAAATTTCAATTCAATGGGTTAAATTAGGAAAATAGATATATTTCAAATAAATTTAGCTTCATTTTACATATAGTATTCATATGCTGAGCTCATTGACACTTTTTCCAGATTTCTGTGGGCATCCCAGTGCTTTTAATCAAGGTTCATTTGTGCTTGGGAAATGTATACTGCTGAGATAGCAATGCTTTATGATGAGAGTTAAGGTCAGGGGCAAGAAGTTCAGAGGCCAAGCAGAGATCAGAAGCTTAAGGAGTATTTTTCACAGCTCTGTTGTGCTGGGAAAGCAAACATATGGTCCAATTCTATCAAAAAGAAGGGGCCCTGGGAGACAACCTAAATAGAGTTTGAAATAAAGAGTAAAAGTTTGATTACATATCCTAATAATAATTAATAATAATAATAACTAAATCTTGATCCATACCTAAAACAAATAAACAACAGCAACAACAAAATCCAGGCAGATTTTAGACTTAAATGCAAAAGCTAAAACAATAAAGCTTCTAGTATGTTATATAGATTACATTTATAAAATTTGTGGGGAGACACAAAGATTTATTTAAAAAGGACACAAAAACCTATATAAAGGTTCAAGAACAAGATTGATAAATTAGACTTTCTTAAATCCTGAATGTATAAATACCTTCTATAACTATATAAGACAAAAGACAAATGATATAATTAGAAATAAATCTAAGAAGTGAACAGACCAGACTTCACAATATAAGAGATCCAAAATGGCCAATTAAAGGTACATAAAATCATGAGGCCTGAGGGAAATGCAAAATCAAACTCAAATGGAATATGAGTTCACAATCACTAGAATGACAAAAATAGAAAAAATAGCAATATAAGGAGAAACCTGAGTCTCAGTAAATGTTGGTACAACCATTTTGTAAAATACATTGGCACTATTTTCTGCACATAATCTACATTTTATCTATATAATCAAAGCCTAAGCGACTGTTACAGGGGAACAACCAGAACAACCAGTCGCTATGATGCAAACAGATCACTAGGGGGCAGACGCTCAACGTAGGAGCTGCCCCCTGGTGGTCAGTGCACTCGCACAGGGGGAGCACCACTCAGCCAGAAGCCGGGCTCACTGCTGGCGAACACAGTGGCAATGGTGGGAGCCTCTTCTATTTCCATGGTAGTGCTAAGGAGCAGCAAGCCAAGCGGTAAGGAGCCTGCCACTAAGGAGCAGTGAGCTGAGCAGTAAGGAGCGAGCAGGCGGTCAATAAGGAGTGAGGGATCCCAGATTGCGAGAGGGATGTCCGACTGCCAGCTTAGGCCCTAATAGGGACTATGCCGGCAGTCGGACATCCCCCAAGAGGTCCCAGACTGCAAGAGGGCACAGGCAGGGCTGAGGGACCCCCCCACACACACACACACCCAATGCACGCATTTCGTGCACCAGGCCTCTAGTGTCTTAATAATAAAAAATGCATTTTGAGAAAAGGAAGAGGTAACATTTACAACTTGTTTAGTTTGAGGGCAATTTATGCTTAAAAACTGGTGTTGCCTTGCCAATAATTTAGTTAACACAAGTTCACCACAGGAATTATAATAAATTCACAAGCCTATACATACAGGATAGTATCTCTTAATAAGATCATAAAGAAAGAACATACTCTAAATCAATGATAGATTAATTACCCTATTATTTCAGGCAAGGGGGGGATGAAATAAATAAACTCCAAATTTAACTTGAGGTGTATCTTTCTAAAAATTGGTTCTTGGGGGAGTCTTTTTTAGCCACCGAGAGCTGATATCCAGCTGCCAGCACAAAACAAAAGTCCTTGTTGCTAGAGCACATTGCTAGGGAACAGAGTTGCCAGTGTTGACAGATGAGATGATATCCCTTCACTGGGCCACTGCCTTAGGTAAAGAGGCCCCTTAATAGGTGAGGTCTTAAAATTTCTTTTTTTAAATATATTTTTATTTATTTCAGAGAGGAAGGGAGAGGGAGAGAGTAAAAAACATCAATGATGAGAGAGAATCATTTATTGGCTGCCTCCTGCATGCCCCTACTGGGGATCTAGCCTGCAAACCAGACACATGCCCTGAAGGAGAAATGAGCTGGTTCATAGGTTGATGTTCAACCAATTAGCCATGCCAGCCAGGCAGCAATTTCAAGTCACATGTCTCACCTTTGGGAAATTTGCTTTTATCAATTTGTTGAAAAATTTCTTCTATTTCCCCTGGTCTCCCTTTCTGCAGTTCCTTTTAGATAAATGTTAAACTTCTAAATTAATGATTCACATCTCTATTTCTTTCATATCCTCGTCTCTATTGATTTTTGTTCTACATTGGGGAGATTTTCTTGATTTATTTTTCTCTTGCTCTCATATATATATATATATATGTATATATATATATATATATATACACACATATATAGTTATTTATGGTTATATGTATGGTTATATAAAGTATATGTTTATATACACATGATTATATATGGAAATAATCATATTTTCAATATCTAAGAGCTCATTCATAGTCTAATTTCTTCTTTTATAATAGCTATTCCATTTTTACATATCCAATGTCTTATTAAATCTTCTTGAAACTACTAATTAGCAAAACTTTAAATCATTTTTCTATATCTTGATTTGTTTCTACATTATAAACATTATTCTTTATGTTTCATTTGGGTTGTTAAATTTTAAATTTGTGCTTTGATTTCCCTTAAATATTTGATAATTTTACTGCCCATTCATATTTGTGAGTGAAAACTTAAAATGTTTAACAGAGGGAACTGTGGGGATACCTTCAGCAGGTGTGTTGATCAGTTTATTCAGCGAGTCTCTGCCCAGCTTGGGAGTTTTGACAGAGGTTTCAATGTTTGCAAACTCGGTGTGATTGGCATGCTTTATTTATGATGTAGGAACGAGGCAGAAAGTCGGTCTACCTCAACTCAAATATTTTCTTTCCCTATTCCCATGTTTTACAAACATCACCTATGAATGCGCTGTGCTATGGCCTCTTTACTATCTCTGCTTTGAATTCCAGCCAATCACTTCCACTCTTCATTTTCCCAAAATGCATCAAAATAACTGGTCTGATAATGTACTTCCACCCCACTATCATGTACTAAAATGATTACAAATAACCTTTTTATTGAAATGTGGTGGGGACTATGTTCACTCTGTCCTATTAAATCCCATTTCTGAGTATTTGTCTTATCACCATAAAATATAGAGGTTTATTTTGATTGTAATATGAAAAAACATGTTCCTCTTTGGGGAAAAAATGCTAATTCCTGATGTGAAATTCATGTACAAACCTGTCTTCAAGAAAATAATGCATGACTTTCTCTCTGGTTCTGTCTCTCCTAACTAAGCAACGTGACTAAAATTAGAAACATGGGTGCTTCTTGCTTTTAGGAGCCAAACGCTACTCCCTATTCCTTTAAGAACTAAAAGGATATCAGCATAGGGACAGAAATTAGGAAAGGCAGAAGAATAAACATCATTCCTATTACGTTAGTTGTTCATATTTCTGTTTCTTTGAGATCAAAGTCTGAACATTTTGAAACTGAATAACAACACAGTCTGGATGAAAGGAAAACTAGTTTTTTCTCCCCTGCTCTGCCATTTATGGGTGAACCAACTTGGGCGAATGTTAGAGTCCTCTTGTGAAAAAGAGAAATAATAATATCTACTTCAAAAGGGTGATGTGAGGAAGTGCTATTTGTAAAGGGCTTTACCTAGTGCAATAGACAAATAGATGAATAATAAATATAATCTGTTACTGTTACATCAGACACAACACTGTAATAGAAACAAAGCCTTTATTTTATAAATGCCTATTGACTGGAAAAAAAGCACACGCACAGCACCCTACTGTTACATTCTTTGTATCTAATTAGGCAGCGGCTCAAAATCACTAATGAGGGAGGCAAAGAAATGTAATGCCATGTTAAATTGATGGAAATGCCAATATGGCAGTCGTGCTAAACAATTAAACCCTTAAACAGCTACAGGCTCCGTAACTAATTGAAAACTGAAAGATCACACTGACTCCAAATTCCATACAGCCAATGCTTTCATTTTTCTCTTCCTTCTGAGATCTTATTTACATGGGAAAAATAATTAACAGAATAAGATCACGAGAATGAAAGAATGTGAGAGTAGACATCAAGTTTCTGGAAGATATGTGGATAGTGACAGGGTGATGACCACTGAGGTGGAGTAAATGAATTCATAGTCCAGAATAACTGAAGCCAAGAGGAGGAAACTCTTTTGCCAAGTAGAAGTGTAGGGGAAATTTGAATATAATACAAGTAGTAAGAGCTGGAAGTAAATTAAAGGCTAGAAATAGGGGATTGGTGAATGCCTATCTCTGCAACAACTAAGCCAACTCTACCCCAAACATCTATTTACAGCTTCATTTTATAACTGGGAATAAAATTACTTGAGCATATTCTCATAAGATTGAGAAATGGATCATGATAGTCTTAGGTAAATCCTGTTCATAAGTCTCTCTCTCCCATTTACCAACCCTGTAGCATAATCCAGCAAAGACTTTCCAATTATTTTATTTGTCTACTCGTGGGTGACAACTATTGAAAAAAAATAGATATACATATAAAATAGCAAAGAAGTCTAAACATCTACTTAGGAAAACTTAAGCAAGTCTTCCTCATTTTAAAGATACACAGGCATTCAAGGATCATAACACTCTGGAGGAGAAAATAGATAATTCAGTGTAAGATATTAAAAAATGAAATATTTAGTAAAACAATTCAGAGAGTAAAACATGATGATGGCTTTAAAATGTTTACAGTGTCACCATATTCAATCATATTTTACCTACAAAGTAGAACAAGAGGCTAGGAAAAATTAGTTCTGAAAATAAAAATATCAAGAATATAAGTGTACGTGCTAAAACAAATGAGGGGAAATTTTTTAAAAAGATAAGAAAAGGATACCTGTAGTTAATGTATCTTGGTAATATTTAAAAATCCCCAGTTTCAGAAAATGGCCTAAGGACTTTAAGAAAGAAATCCAGTTCATCTATACAGGGAAATGAATGATAATAGTATTATGCTTCTCATCAGAAACTTCAAAATTGAAAGAAGGTGAAAAAACCACTTTGAATTCTAAAGGAAATGACTTACAAAGTAAAATCATAAAAAAGCTTAATTATCAAATAAAGATAAAATAAAATGAAGATACATTTATATTTTGAAGGACTACTTTGGGTTTAATCTATAGAAAATGACAGTGAAATCAAAAGAGATGTATAGGCAGGAGATAGGACAAACAGACATCAGTCCATGATTGAATCTTGACAGCACACCAAGAAAGTGATGAGTCCAAATTACATGAAATATCAGTAGACTGCAGAATGAGTGCTATCATGGAGAATGAAATCTGTGAGAAATTGCAATAATGACATAAATTATTTTTTATTAAATTTATTGGGGTGACATTGGTTAATAAAATTATATAGGTTTCAAGTATACAATTCTGTGAAAGATCATCTGTATCCTTCATTGTGAATTTACCACCCAAGTAAAATAATCTTCTATCTCCATGTATTTGCCCATCTTTACTCTTTACTACCCCCTTCACTCCTTCCCTCTGGTAACCACCATGCTATTGCCCATGTCTATGTGTTTCTGTTTGTTTGTCTTGTTTGTTCATTTGTTGCTTCCAGTTTTATATCCCACATATGAGTGAAATCCTATGGTTCCTGACTTTTTTCTGTCTGTTTTCTCTTAGCATGATATTCTCAAGATCCATCCATGTTGTCACAAATGGCAGTATTGTATCTTTTCTTATGACTGAATAGTAATTGGTGGAAGTAAATGTACCATATCTTCCCCTTTCAATCATCTAGAGAAGACCCTCTGGTTATTTCCTTGTCTTGGTAAAATAACTTTTTACTACTTCTTGCGTTCATTTCCTTTATAGTACCACATTATTGTGCCCTTCCTCCATGGGAAAGCCACTCTGCCCTATATTTTAGGCTCAGCTGTGAAAGTAGTTTTGGTCAATTAATATAGGTAGATGTGACAAAAGCAGAGGATTAAAAAAAAGTCACATCAAGTTTGCTTTCTTCAAGAACTGTAAGTCAATTATAAAACCTGTTCAAACTGCAGAAAACCAAAACACAGAAAATCCTATATCATAAATGAATAATATGCAAATCAACCAAACAGCAGAACGACCAATCACTAGGACAAGAACTCAATGCAGGAAACTGTTTTCGACAGCATCATTTAAATGTATTCTTCACTTACATGTCTAATATTATTCTTACAAGATCAAATGAATTTTCACAGTCAGGGTGACCTAATTAAATTGTTTTTGTTAAACTCACTTCACAAAATATAAATCTCTAAAATAGTTCTGTAAATTATTTCAAAGTAATAGAAGACGGGTCCATTATAAATATTTTCCATGTTAAATAGCTTATCATCTATTTAATATTTAGTGAAATATTTATTAGTCTTTAAAACAGTCGTTAATGGTTCTGTGTTCAAAAGTTATAGACTTTTTTTGGTCATTTTTCTTTAAATCTTTTTTTTCCTCTCTCCTATTATCTGAAAAGCACATTATATATCCATTTTTCAAGACAGAAATAAGTCTTATTCTTCTCCTTAAACTCTATCCATGTTGTTTCCATAGGGAAAATATGTAAGTGACACAGTGTGCTGTTGAATTCTATTAAATTCAACAGCCACAGTGTGTAGAGCAGTGGTTCTCAACCTTCCTAATGCTGTGACCCTTTTATACAGTTCCTCATGTTGTGGTGACTCCCCAACCATAAAATTATTTTTGTTGCTACTTCATAACTGTAATTTTGCTACTGTTATGAATCGTAATGTAAATATCTGATATGCAGGATGTATTTTCATTGTTACAAATTGAACATAATTAAAGCATAGTGATGAATCACAAAAACAATATGTAATTATATATGTGTTTTCCGATGGTCTTAGGTGACCCTGTGAAAAGGTCATTCGACCCCCAAAGGGGTCGCGACCCACAGGTTGAGAACTGCTTGTGTAGAGACTCCTGTGATATGGTCTCTGCTATCCCCCTAGACTTATATGTTACCTGTTACTAATTCACGCCCTGTTTTTAAACATTTGTGTGGTATTTGTCCTCTCCAGTCCTCTCCTCAACCATCCCATTAGGAGTAAGGCTTTTTTTCTTCCCCAAAAAGTTGTCTCGGCCAACTCCAAGTCTTTGGTTGTACTGCAGCTTCAGAACAACCTGCCCTGCTTCCTAGCATTTGGGATGGGCAAACCAACCAAGCTGTTAACCTTCTTCTTTGTCTATTGGTTAACTGGCATGAGGATCCCAATACTGCCAAGTGGCAGTCTCAAATACCTGTTTAAAGAGAATTTTATTTTTTCCTTAACATTTTTGTGTCCTTTGGAGTAATTCTTCCTCCACTGGGAAATAACATCTGTAAAAGAGCAGTCAAATTGCAAATAGGAAGAAAACCCTAGATATTGCTAGGGGTATTAGTAAGAAAATTCATTCTCATTTTACCCCTTTGACTCTCACATGCCTGAATGGAAGAAATATGCTGGTCACTGATTCAAAGTATACATTGCAACTTGGAATATATTATCTTAACACGACAAGGCATTGTCTAATGCCATCCACAGCTTCTTCAGGCTCGTGATAGTTACAACCAAGTAGTTAAGGTCAGAGGTTAATAACAGAAAATTCCATTATTCTTCCTTTGCTATAAAGTAGACTCCATAGAAAGTGGCAAGGCTGTCCACAATGCTATTGCAGTGAATAAGGTTTCCTGTATGTCTATAGGTGACGTGTTCCATAAGTTTACTAAATATTTTAGAAAGATTAACATTACAAAAACCAACAATAAAATGTTCTTATAGGGAAATGCTGGTAACATAGACTATAGATTGGAAAGCTTACTTAGCTGCAAAATGTGACTCATAGGAGGTGGGTATACATACTAAGAAAATTACAAAATTTGCCAATTTATATTGATGAAACTAGTCAGATAAGATTGTTGGTTCTTCTCTTATCTATAATTATCTGAATTTAGTCAGAGATAAAGAACTAATGATCATGACAGAATTCATGGATAATGTCACAATTAGGTTTTTTATAATTGAAGAGCTGAGAAGTAAATATCAGTTTGATGAGCAGGCACAAAGATAGACTAACAAGTCCTCATGAAACATAATACAGATGGGTGAATCGAAGCTTTTACAGAGGATGCTGAGATCCAAGTCTGTCCCTGACAGTTTCTGGCAGGTCTGTAAAGACCCTTGCCACAACCAAGCTTCTAGAGGCACTGTTGTTAATTTAATATCAGCAGTCAAGATGTAGAAATTAAGGATGAGCCCAAACAAATGAAATTCATCGGAAGCCCAACAGGCAATTCTGTGACCATTACCATATCTGACTTCAAAGACCCACAGAGAAACAGTGGCCGCTTCATTTCCATAATTTAAAATTATATGCAAGGGCCCAACCAACATGGCTCAGTGATTGAGTACTGACCTATGAAACAGGAAGTCACAGTTGATTCTCAGTTGGGGTATATGCCTGGGTTGTGGGCTTGATCCCCAGTGTGGGCCATGAGGGAGGCAGCCAATCAATGATTCTCTCTCATCACTGATGTTTCTATCTCTCTCTCCCTCTCTCTTTCTCTCTGAAATCAATAACAAAAAATAATAAATAAAATAAAATAATAGCAAGGTCCTCTTTGGTCTAATCTATATACAGTGAAAGAGACACTGGGAAATATAGTTCCAAGCATAAGCTAATTAGCAATGAATGGGTTGCTGGACTTAGTAAATAAAAGTATCAAACACCTAGTTAAAGTTGAATATTTTATAAGTGATTATTTTAATTTAGATACATTCAAGATTTATGGGACTAGTATCATACTCTGTTTTACTTCATTCCACTCTATTTAATATTTTTAGTGTAAGCATGCTTCTTGCAATATTTGAGACAAACTTATACTAAAAGTAATGCTCATTATTTGAAATTGAAATTTAACTGGGTTTTCTGTACTTTACATCAGTGCTAACATTATCACTATTTAGAACAAATTACCTGGGGGAGATGTATCTATTGGGATAGACAGATTGAAGTAAGACTAGAAAGGGTCTCAAAGCCATATATTCAAGATTCTTTCACGTATATGCTCTCATTTGACTTTTATAGCAACCTCCTAATTGTTTAAATAAATAATTAGAAGGTATTTAGAAGTAATGAAATAGGTAATGAAAAATTTGGTTAAGTTTACTATCTTTGCCAAATGATTTCATTAGGTTGGCTCTAAAATATTTAATACCACTTAGAACAAATATTTAGAGAAATCTTTTTTTAAAAATATATTTTTATTGATTTCAGAGAGGAAGAGAGAGGGGAGAGATAGAAACATCAATGATGAGAGAAAATCATTGATCAGCTGCCTCCCGTATGCCCCACCCTGGGGATCAAGCCCATAACCTGGACATGTGCCTTGACTGGGAATCCAATCATGGTCTCCTGGTTCATAGGAAGTTCAACCACTGAGCCACGCTGACTGGGCTAGAGAAATCTTATAATATTTGGATATATAATTGAAAGGGCGAGGACTACGCCCTCCATCTTACCCTGGATCCTCCATTTTTGGGCAGAGCCATGTGCTCGGCAAGGCTTCTTCTCGGAAGCCCAAGCCTCTGCTAGTCACACCCAGGCAAGGGAAGTGCACGCCATCGATATGACCACATCCTGTGTAATGAGACACTGACTTGCGCCTGGCCAATTGGCAGGACCCACGGTCCCCTCTCCTCCCCTTACTCCACCCCCCTATAAAACTCCTCTTCACACCGGGCTAGGTCTCTCTCTGCCATCTGCTGCTGTGTCAGTAAGGAGGGTAGGGGAGCCAGACCCGGGTTTGAATAAAAGACTCTTTGCTTTTGCATCGGACTCGCTGGCTCCCTGGTGGGCTCTTGGGAATCTTGAAATCTGGGCATAACATAATAAAGTCCTGTATCTATCATAGAAACACAATTAGAAAATTGGTGCTAGTGTTTGCAACAGAGAATTATGATAAAAATTTGTGCAAAATAAGTACATAACTTCTACTTTAAGTTTTTCATCTGCACAAATCATGAAATAGCATACACAACAACATTCTTATACTTTTTATATTTATGGCATCTTACTAAAAATAAGGCTAAATGCAATTAATTAAATGTATGCTTCAAAATAATACATTTTGTAATCCCTCTGTAGTTCTTCTACATTCAAACATATAATTGTTCTAGAAAATCAGATTTTCATCTTAGAACCACTAGAGGCAGTCTCTTCATGTACATGGCTGGTGCCATACATTTTAGCCATAGCAGAAATAACTTTTCTTCAACCCTCTTACCTCTGAAGGCATTCCACTGACATCCTTTTGTTCTGTTGAAACAGGATTGACAATGCATGAATTACTTGAAACTAATAGCTCAAACCTGCCATCATAGAAGAAGAAATAGTCGATGCCCTTTGAATATTTTGCCCTAGATGTCCATCACCATAGACAATTAATTGAGTTGCACTGTTACTATATTCAGTTCTTGGACTTTCTGCAGGAACTGCCAGACAAAGGTTCTAATCAATGCCAATCAAAATGGTGATTTTGTGGTATGAACATTTGAGGACTAAAACGTATTTAAATACAAATTTATACACTATCAGATTCAAAAATATCTAGCAGATGGCTCATTGAATTGAATATCCAATTGACCCAGACTTGGGCCTTATGCCCAAGACAAAATTTTCAAATTTATTAGCAGTTGAGACAAATTCAACCCTTTTTATTTTCAAGGTTTTTTTTTTTTACCATGCTATATAAATATTTTGAGAGACTTTGATTCTGTATCAGAATCACTGAAACTAAGTAGGGCCACTTGAAGTGTTGATGCTATCTACAACCAATGGAATTTAAGAGAACAGTTTATCTGAACTTACATCCTATCTAATAAAGAGGGAATATGCTAATCGCAAAGATGGTGGTGCCCACAGCCAATAAGGAGGGAATATGCTAATTGACTACCATGCCCTCAAAGATGGTGGCGCCCACAGCCACAAGATGGCAGCACCCAGTACCCTCAGCCCCGCTAGGGCACTTGCCTCTAGAGTCCCCCAGTCCACTCAGTCCCCCAGACTTGGATGGCAGCTGCCCAGCCGCCTAGGGCCAGCCCGAGGTGCAGGCAAGCCTCAGATGGTGACTGCCCAGCTACCCAGGGCCGCCTGAGGCTCAGGTAACCGGTGCCGGCCAAGGCTTGTGCTGCTGGCAGTGGCAGCAGCAGGGTGTGATGGGGCATTGCCTTCCCCTGATCGCTGGGTTGCCTCCTGCCCCTGAGGGCTCCCAGACTGTGAGAGGGGGCAGGCTAGGCTGAGGGACCCCTCCTCCAGTGCATGAATTTTCATGCACTGGGCCTCTAGTGAGTTTATGTACCTGGAAGAATGAGTGCTCATATCATACATTTTTATTTTGTAAAATATGCATTGTTTATTTCAATCACATGTAAATTATTTTGAAACACACATAACAGTCTTGAGTCAAGTTTTAAATATAAACTTTAAACAAAAAAAAGCACCAAACAAACCAAATGATTATTTGGTAGGAAAAATAAAGTTGTCAAAGGACTTTCGCTACAAACATAGATATCTTAAGCACAAAAACAATAATTTCAAGGCTGTTTAAACAATGGGTAAATGCTTAGGCAAATGAAAATGATTCCATGCCTTTGGGGTTATCCTCTTACTAATTTGCACATGAGCCAGTCTATGATTCACAGCTACCAAACAAATACTGACATATTCCGAATTGCTCTCAAACTTCTATTATCATGTCACAGATTATAAAATATGGATAGTCAAGTGACTATTTCTTCAGGATGGCAAAAACTAAAATGTAACTATTGTTTTCCCAATTTCACAGACAGTAACTTCAGACTATTAATTTGCCCAAATCCCATAGTTGGAAAGAGGCAGATGCAGGATTCAAACCTTGATCTTTTTAAGTGCGAAGACTTTGCTTCTTGCACTGTTTGTGCTACTTTAGAGAAAATGGGTGTTTTATTTAAACAAGTTGTAGAAGAATAATTGCTTTTCTCCCACCATTCACATAACAAATTAGTTTGCTGGAAAACTCAATAGGTTTGATTTGCTTTACTTTTTTCAACTCTATTTCATTTTAAAAAGTGTAAATTCAGCTATTTTTTCCAGAAGTAACTAAAGTGTATAAGTACAGATCAAAAGACAAGGAAGCAGGAGGATATCGGGAGGAAAACAGACCTTTAACTTTAAAAAAAGCTTTTTTTTTTTTTTTTTTTTTACCTTTTAGGCTTTAATTACTTCTGTGATACTCAGACTCTATTATTGAAGATGGTCTAATATTATTTTTTTAAAGGATTGGAAGAGGAAACTTCTCCCTTAACCTTCAATATAAGTCATTATAATCTCATAACAATTATTTTCCTTTACTTTCTGCTGAGAAGCTCTAAAATTGAATTACATCCTCAATACTTATATATTAGAAGATTTTTAAAGTGTTAGAACTTTGTCTATGTTTCTCTCCCACTCACTCCTTATTCTCTTTGTGTTCCACTTACTGACTGTAGAATCTGAAAGTTTTTTTCACCAATATTACTATTCTCAGTGGTGGGGATGTTATTTCTTTCCTTGGCTTAATCAAGACACTCCAAAAATTATGGTGTCCTAACTTCATGCTTACTTCATTGTTCAAGGTATTTTTGTTTGTTTGTCTGTTTTATGCTTCTGTTGGTGTTTATATTATTCATTCCAAAAGTGAAGACATTCTTGTGTTTTAATCTGCTATATTCCATGAGGCAGTGTCATTTAAATGCCATTTCCTTTTGTTGTTGATTATATTTCCTTTTAAATGACTTTTTTTACGATGAGGTTCACATATGAAGTGATTTTGTTTTGCTTTGTTGATAGTTTGCAAGAAAAACCCTATGAAACATTGATGTTCACTGAGTAACTCTAGTGACTATAAGTAGCTCACTCTCATTTCTATAGTTTTATTATGCAGCAATTACTTATCCTTTTATGTTGTTTGGCAATATTTGTTTTAAAATGAAAAATGCAAACTTATAAACAGATTTATACAGTCATGTGGTAATATTTAAATCAATGTGATCTATATGTGGTGCTTTTAATTTCAAAAAATGATCCAAAATACTTTACATGGACCATGAACCCAGCCAGAGCTGACAACTAAAAATGAGTTACTCTTTAGGTACTTCTAAAATGGCTGAGTTTATCATTTTTTAACTTCATGACCCAGTTTACATACATCATTGAAATGTAACCTCAGGCCATGCAGTCAAGATTTTACCTTTTGATAACTGTTTGTTAACATTTCACTCTGCCTAGTACTTTCAGTCACATTGGAGTTAACATGTGTTTAGCTCAGACTTGCCCCATTTTCTAACTGTGCATTAATCAGTTTGGATTAAAATTCATATAAGGAAGTTAACCATAGGGTAGACCTTATGCAGACAAAGATGTGGACAAATATGTAGGGAACATTTCAGGTCATTCTATTGATTCTATAGAATTTTCTTTGTAAAATTTGTGATTTCAATTTATTTTAAATATTTTTTGTTAAATGTCATATGTTACTGTTTTTCAACAACAGCATAGTAATTCTGTTTATTATTGCCCTGAAACATAAGATGTAAAAACTAAATTTTTTTTAAAAAATCTCAAACATTTTGAAAGCGTTTTCCTTGAATATTCATAACAAATTGCTATCGGCAACTCTCTAGAGACATTTCTGGTGGTGGGGAGTGGGGTGTGGGAGGAGGAGCTGTCAAAAATTCACACTAAAAATATTTACTAATTAAGTGTAATCAATAACCATTAGTCCTCCCTGGAACAAAATGTATTCTTAAATACCATCTGATTCCAGAAAGTGTGCTTCTAATTCTTCTGTAACACTGCATTCTTACATGGCTGAATAATATTATTTCACTTCTGATTTACGACTTGCTTCCTGACCATGTATGGCTGCTATTAGTAAGAGTTAAGTTAGTGTTGCATATTGGAAAGAAAATGGTAGTTGGAACCAGAAAAATCTATGATAATATTCTAGCTCTGGTAAGGTCTGATTGAGTAGATTTCAATCAAATTTTGTAATTTTTGAATTACCTAATATGCAAGGATTATTTCAAAGATTAAATAATAGAGTTTTTAAGGTTCATACAACCAGTATAGTACATATTTAGAACTCAATTTTTAAAATCCCAGCACCCTCTCCTTATTCTCTAATTATTATTATCCCACTTCCCCTAAAAATGTTTTTATATTGTCCAGTTCTTGAATTATATTCTTCCCAATGCCCATGAGCTTTTCCGAGAGCTTGCTACCCTTACTCTCACTGCATGGATCAATCTTTGTAATTGAGGTGGTTATGGTAAGCATGTTGGCCTAACATGGCTCAATGAAGAAAGTCAAGATACAACATTAAATCAAACAGATACCTTCTATGGAGGGTATGAGATGGAATAATGTTCTAAGAAATCTCAAATATTTGAGATCATCTCTCCAGAAACTAGTTTTCTGTTCCAAAAAATAGCTACTGTATATTTCCACCATAACTTGTACAATCACTGTTTCATTTGACAATCATCACTTTTTCTGCAATTCTGATCCCTGAGGTGAGGAGCTAGGTATTGTTTTCTCTTAAATGTTTTAAGTGATTCCTTTTCCAAACTGTCAAAAAACTTGATATTAACTTCAAGACTCAAGTAGACTCATTAATTTGTCTACCAACCCCAAAGTGAGCTTTCTCTTAGCATGCATAAATAGCCTCTCTATAGGTATTTTCAACATAATTTTACACTCCACAAAGTAGAGGTTTAGGATACCCTTAAATAATAACCATTAGGATTATTTAAGTCTTGATGTTCCTTAGCAAAACATGAAGCATCCACTAACTTCTGCTAATATGTAAGTAATCAATGAGCAAATATATATAGTAAAAAAATAAAATGAGAATGCATGGGTGCACTGTTTTCTAATTATATTGCAATGATAATTTATGGCAATCTGAGTTATAAAATTCTGAACATGTGTATTATAAGGTTATAAGTAGTTTCAAAATGCAAATGAAATATGAAATAACTGGAACCTTCTTAAATTAGAAAATGTATTTGAAATTATACATTTTCAAGTTTGGGGAGTAAAAACATTGTAAAAAGTGTTTATGAAAACAGTATTTATTAAGTAAACCAAAATCTTGTCTTCAATTCTTTATAATAGTCTAAAATTATGGCAATGCACAACTTTGCATGTTTTTTGGCAGTTCATATCCTAATCATCTTGCAAACTATACTTGGAGAGAATTAGACTATAAAAATGCCATTTCTCCCCCCATAAATCCAAATTAGTTTCAGAGCAGGTGATGAACAGATATAAAGAGAAAAGTCCTTCTCCATCAGCAAATGTCTCTAGACACTCAAACATAATGAGAAATCATGTAAGTACAGCAATTAAGTCAACTGAGTGGTTTTAATGTTTAATGATTGGTTTTATTTCTAACTGAAGCCAACAAAGAGTTATTGCCATGGTATATGCTCCTGGATGACTTTTAACAGAAAGATTGTAGAGTATTGTTTTCTGACAAAATCTGTAGAACATATGAAATATTTGTTAGATACAAAAACAAAAGACAATTTTGTTGGCACTTTATATAGGATAAAACATCTCCTTTCCATGACAATTTAATAAGATAATCAACATAATTAAAAGCATCATCGTCATTGTCATTATCATCATCATTGTCATTATGCCATTATCCCATTAAGAAATTTTGATTCAGAAAGTCACATAGTTGTATATAGTCAGATATTTTAACTTTCTTGTCATTATGGCAAATGTTTATCTCTACCTCTCTAAAATGTATGTTTATGGGAAAGTATGTTTTTTCATTGAAAGTGACAAAGGGGTTCCTAAACTTAAGAGTGTTGTTTTTCATGCTGTCCTCTCCTTGGCTTCTTGATTAATCTCCCTACTTTTGTCTGAAGCCAAAGTTCATGTTTGTATCTTCATTGCTTATGTTATAGGATCATTTGACTCTTACAATGTTGGCCATTGATTATGATACCCAGTGACTCTAAAATTTCAGCTCTCATCTACATTTGCTGTCTGAGAATACTTGGGAATATCTTGAATTTTACTATATAGCTGCTAGGGGAGACCTATTATCTCTGGGTCTCTTCTTATTCTAACATAGGATATTCATTCCTTTCACAAATATTCATACTTTTATTTTTCATTAATATAATAATTTATAAAACAAACTTATAACTGTTTTTATTTATTTCTCTAACTGATTATGGTCTTCTAAAATGAAGTAATTCTATCTTATTTGTTGCTGATCCACAGAACTTAGATTAGTACTAGCACAGTACAAATTCCTTGTGTGAGAAATTATTGAATAGACAGCAATAACATTTTAAGTGGTTCATGTTCTTTATGTTTACACATTAGTATTGAATATGTTATACAACAAAATTTTTTATTATATGTTAAAACTTGACTATCTAAAAGCTATTACTATAATGTAGCTTTGCCTTCTCATTCTAAAATATTGCATCTCATATATAAAATGATTCAAATGAAATTATTATGCCTCAGTTATTTAAAAAATTACAGTATAGCTCTGTGCAAGCAATTCTATTGAACACAATTAAATTTAAATCTAACCTGAACTGATAATGTTTTTTAAAGCAATAAGGATCAAAATGAAAGTCACTATATGCTGAGCAGATAAAATATAGTAATCCTGGGGAAGACTTATCTGAGTTAATAAATATTTCAAGTTACATAATACTTTATAGCATATAATTTTATCTTCTCTAGTATATATTTTCATTGAGCTCAACTACTTATGAATATTTGATGAGTAGATAAAAATTATTAACCTTACTCTGGTTTTATAAAAATGTGGGTTCCCTATGTGCTTTAGTGTTTTGAAAATGATGTTGCCCATTTCCATACTTTTAAAAATACTTCTGATAAAAACCATTTGATATAATTCAGAGTTATAGTAAGGCTAAATTGAGTAAAGAAAAATAATATGACAATAGTTCACCAAGTCATAAAATCTACATTATGTAAATTCTGCTTGATGTTAAATGGATCCAAAATAATAAGAAGGGGGCTGTATATCTCTTAAAATCATCTTATTTCCTTGCATTCGAATGTGTCAAATAAATATACCAGTCACTGAAATCTCCATGTCTTCTTAGGAATTTATATTTTCTATAATAATGGGGAAACATGGAAATAAACACCAAATAATCATGATGACAGTGATGGTTGTCATTATGATGATGATCCAGACAAGGTCCATGAAGACAATGAAGATCATGATAAAAAACAACTCTCTAATATGAATCTACCAGAAGCTGGGATAAGCAGTTGGATGCCTGTAGAATATCTGAGAAAAAGCAGGAGTAAAGAAATGGAAATGAGGTAGAAAAGAGTGCCGGGAGCCGGTCCATGCTTGCTGTTTCAAGGGACCTGGCATATATGGCATACTGTTCTTAATATGTTTGCTCACCTTCTTGGCACTATGTGTTTTAACCAAGGTCTCCTCTCTGAGAAAGTTTGTTTCCCCAGGTAGGGATTTTCCCCTGAAGTTAGGGAGGGAATAAAACCTCTTAACTAGTGCCAGGTGGGTAATTAATCACTTTAACTATGAACAATCATGCTTAAGCTACATAATCTTTACTCCCTGGAATGGAGATAAGAAACGCCCTAACCTTTGTAATAGAGATTGATAGGATTGAATCAACTGGTATAAATACAGATGTAATAAGACAGCAAGAGACAGAACTTAGAATACAGAGCTTAGAACACAGAACGAAGAACACAGAACTTAGGAGGCACAGAACCTACACAGAACGTTCTCTAGAGACAGAAGAACTTCGCTGGAGAGAACATGGCAAAAGATCCTGGACAGAAACTGGCCTCAGAACCTAGAGACAGAACCTAGCGAGAGAACATGGCAAAAGATCCTGGACTGAACCTGACTACAGAAATGGGCAAGAGAACCTGACTAGAACCTGGTGACAGAACCTGGCTGGAGAACCTAGCGAGGGAACATGGCTTCAGAACCTGGCTGGAGAACCTAGCAAGAGAACATGGACACAGACCCTGGCAGGAGGTCCTAAGCAGAACTTCGCTGGAGATCCAGACCAGAACTTGGCTGGAGATCCTGGCTAGAGATCCTGGCTAGGCTGCTGATCAACTGAACGCTGTCTCCATGTCATTCCTTCTTCACCGACTCCATCCACACCTTTGGGGACCCCTGGACCCGCTGGGGTTGGACCCCGGCAAAAGAGGTAGAAAATGATGTGACAAAGGAGGAGGAAAGAAAATTGCAGATATATTACTGAACTGTGGGCAACTGGGGCTCAATCCTACTGTGGATTCTATGAGGAATCATGTAGAATTGTATCGCCTAAGTAGGGGAGGTGAAATTGCACTAGGGGTTAACCTTTACTCCTATGTCCACCCCATCTTTACTCCTTGAGTTTTTCCTGGATGCAGCACATTTAAAGAAATCTCCCTACCAAAAAAAAAAAAAAAATAGCTGAGGCAGAAAAGGTGAGGCGCTACTCAAAATCCCAGGAGCTGTCATAGGTGAGAGATCAAAGGTTTGTAATAGGCCCATTTGTAGCACAAATACTATGTGCTACACACCTACTAATGATGATGATGATATATACATATATATATATATATATATATATATATATATATATATATATATATAAATGAATTTATGAAAAGCTTAGTAACATCCTTAAGGTTACGGAGATAGAAAATTATGGAACAGGGATTCAACCTATGGTCTAAATTTCCAAAGACAGTGTTCCTAGCTCAATGCTATCCTGGTTTTATTTGTTTTTGTTTGTTTTGTTTTAAGTGTACGATGATGACAAAGCCAGATCAAAATGGTGAGAGTTAAATCAAAATGACACTAACTTCTATAGTCTTAAGGCTATGCAATAATCCCTTTAAAGTAAATGGGATATGTATCAATAATTATTAACTATTCTCTTGGTTATGTATTTTCTAGATTTCAGTATTTCCTATAACTATAAAAAGTTAGGTCTAATTATCATTATTTCCTCCAGGAATGCTGCCTGCTGTGAATTTATTTGCTGTCCTAAGCTAAGGCACAAGTAATACTGTGATAGCGGATAAGATAGAGTTTACTTTGCAGCGTATTATAATGTCTCCATTGCACGTCAGAGCTCTAGTCTGTGGGTTAATGAGCCATTCAGAGGTTAAGTATGTCTTGTTTAACTTGACCAAACTTTCACATTAATATGCCTTGCCACTGCATCATTAAATGCTGAACTTGCATTTCTTCTATGTATTAGATGTGGTGTTTATATAAGGCTAGTTTCCATAAAATACTTAATAAATTGGTTATTCCTTTATCTTTCTCCAATATTTCCTTACCCAGACTAATGTTTTTCATGTGAATGAATGAAGAGCCAACTTTCATACCATGATAGTACTTTAGGCAAATCGAATAAGAACACGCAAGATTAGGAATTAAGACAGCAGCTGAAGGGCATCAAACACATTCTGATACATGGAAAGAGTAAGGAGTTGCCTGATGCTCACGTACACACGTAGGTGTGCATGCGCATAACATAACTTACCTTTGATATTTGTTAGCTTGAGCAATGAATAACTGAGCACACAAAAACATGATTTGAGAGAGAAAGAGAGAGAGAGAGAGAGAGAGAGAGAGAGAGAGAGAGAGAGACATTGATGTGTGAGAAAAACATCAATTGGTAGACTCCTATACAAACCCTGACCAGGGAAGGAACCCACAACCTTTCTGGTATATGGGACAATGCTCCAACCAACTGAGTCACCTGGCTGGCACTCGATAAAATTGCTTTAATAATAATATAAATCACTATAAAATTGAAATCAGATACAGAATGATATCACAATAGTGAAAAGGAGACATGTTTTTAAGAAGCTTTATTATAGCTAAGCTGATTTATTAAAACCTTGAAATTAAGATGGTTAACCTAGAAATAAAAGCATAAAATTCTTATTTTTGCAACTTTGAGTGAGAGAGAGTGCAAACCCCCTGCCAACCTTTTTTTTTTTTTCACTCCTGAATATATACTCAGGATTGGAAGAGGGAAATGCAGAGTCTACCATGAAATATCTAAAAATAAATAAATAAAAATAGATATGCCCTTCACCATCATCAACATGCCTATTGGTTAAAACAAAAAATAGAAACAAAAACAGTTCATTCAGACACAAATGCTCTAAATTTAAAACTTGTATTCGCTTTCCACCTTGTGTCCCAGGCTCGGAATTGGCAAAGTGAGAGGATGGAGGAGGCAGAAAAAGGATGTATGTTTCTGTTTCTACCTCTGGACATATTCTAACATTATACCCTCCTAACTCTTTCCCACTTCCTATGCATTTACAGCATTCATAAATTTAATCTATTATTTAATAAATTGTTTGTTTATTTACCTTTCTCCCCTGGCAACTACCAATTTCTTCATTGTATCGAAGAGCTTGCTTTTGTTGTTGCTGTTGTTTTAAATTCCACATAAGAGTGAAATCACATGGCATTTGTCTTTCTCTGACTTATTTCACTTATCATAACACTGACACTATTTATCCCATCCCTTTAGTGCAATGTGTAAATATTTCAATGAATACTCAACAGAGTTTAGTAATATTTCAAATGGCATGGATAGCCTCAGTATTTTCTCATAATAATAAAAATTAGTATGGTGTTCTTAATTTATAGTAAAAGACAAATATAAAAATATTTCAAAGGATCTCTCACCCTTTGAGACAGCATGGAGGGACCTGGAGAGCATTATGCTAAGTGAAATAAGTCAGTCAGAAAGAAAAGTACCACAGGATCTAACTAATATGTGGAATCTAATGAACAAAATAAACAAAATAGATTTAGAGACATAGAAGCATGAAACAAACTGTCAAATCTCAGAGGGAAGGTGGAGAAGGGTGGGTGGGTGGTAAGAGATCAACCAAAGAACTTGTATGCATATATGCATAACCCATGGACACAGACAATTAGGTGGTGAAGGCCTGGGATAGGGAGTGGGGGTATGCTAGAAGAGATCAATGGCGGAAAACGGGAACCTATGTAATACTTTCAACAATAAAGATTTAATTGCTTTTAAAGTAGAAAAAAAAAAAACTGAATCAGAAAGAATCAGAAAACCTGAACAGCCAATAACAACTGATGAAATGGAAGCAGTAGTAAAAAAACTCCCAGCAAGCAAAAGCCCTGGTCCTGATGGCTTCACAGGGAAGTTTTACCAAACATTCAAAGAAGAACTAACACCTATCTTCCTCAGACTATTCCAAAAAATGCAAGAGGAAGGAACACTTCCAAGCTTTTTTTATGAGGCCAGCATTATCCTAACACTACAAAGAAAGAGAATTGCAGGCCAATATCCCTGATGAACATAGATGTTAAAACCCTCAACAAAATATTAGCAAATCAGATATATTAAAAAGATCATATACCATGACCAAGTGGGATTTATTCCAGGGATGCAAGCCTGGCACAATATTCACAAATCAGTAAATGTGATACATCACATAAACAAATTGAAAGACAAAAATCACATGATTATATCAATAGATGCAGAAAAAGCATTCGACAAAAATCCAACACTCATTTTTGATAAAAACTCTCAGCAAAGTGGAAATAGAGGGATCATACTTCAACAAAATAAAGGCCATATATGACAAACCTATAACCAACATCATACTCATGGGCAAAAACTAAAACCATTTCCCCAAAGAATAGGAATAAGACAGAGATGTCTGCTTTCACCACCCTTATTCAACAAAAGTTAACAAATGGTAAAGAAAAGATTCCAGAATAGAGAGAAAGGAGAAAAATAAGTAAACAAAAATTTAAGAAAAAAACTAAATAGATAATCAAGATTAATCCAGCAAAGCCAAAACAAGACAAAATTTTCATAGGCTTCTTAGTAATAAAAAATATTTTAAAATTAAAAAAAACCACTTCAGAATAAATAAAAATTATTTGGAGTGAAAAAGAATTCCCAGGACCATGCTTAAATTAATGAAAAACATATACAAAATAAATCTTCATGATATTCTGTGACATTGAGGATAAAGAGAAGATTATAAATCATAAATCTCATTGTACTAAATTTAATGATTGTCAGAATGACCTTAAACCATTCATCAAAAAAAGATGAAATATGAGATAATGAAGCATTATTTTAATATCTACAAGAGCATTATATGAAAAACAGGAATATATATATATATATATATATATATATATATATACACACACACACACACTAGAGGCCCAGTGCACAAAAATTTGTGCACTCAGGGGGGCCCCTCAGTGAGGCCTGTGCCCTCTCGCAGTCTGGGACCCCTCGGGGGATGACCACCTGCTGGCTTAGGCCCGCTCCCCAGGGGATTGGGCCTAAGCTGGCAGTCAGACAACCCTCTGGCAGCCCAGGAGCCCATGGGGGATGTCCACTTGCCAGCGGGGAGCAGACCTAAGCTGCAGTCAAACATCCTTAGTGCTGCCGAGGAGGTGGGAGAGGCTCCCACCACCACCACTGTACTGGCAGCTGTTAGCCTGGCTTGTGGCTGAGCAGAGCTCCCCCTGTGGGAGTGCACTGACTACCAGGGGGCAGCTCCTGAATTGAGCATCTGCCCCCTGGTGGTCAGTGTGTGTCATAGCGACCAGTCGTTCTGCTGGTAGGGTCAATTTGCATATTACCCTTTTATTATATAGGATAGAGGCCTGGTGCATGGGTGGAGGCTGGCTGGTTTGACCTGAAGGGTGCCCTGGAACAGGGTAGGGGTCCTGCTGGAGTGACTGGCCAGCCTGGGTGAGGGGCTGAGGTCCATTTTTAGGCTGGCCACAGCCTCTTCAGGGTAGGGTTCCCCCCTGGGGTGCCTGGCTAGCCTGGGTGAGGGGCTGATGGCTGTTTGCAGGCTAGCCACAGCCCCTTCAGGGTGGGGGTTCCCGCTGGGGTGCCTGGGCAGCCTGGGTGAGGGGCTGATGGCTGTTTGCAGGCTGGCTACAGCCCCTTCATGGTAGGGGTCCCCCCTGGGGTGCCTGGCCAGCCTGGGTGAGGAGCTGATGTCTGTTTGTAGGCTGGCCACAGCCCCTTCGGGGTGGGGGTCCCCGCTGAGGTGCCTAGACAGCCTGGGTGAGGGGCTGATGGCTGTTTGAAGGCTGGCCACGGCCACCAGCCACCCAAGCTCCCAGTAGAGGCTGGCTGGAAGCAGGTATCTGGGATTTGTTTATCTTCTATAATTGAAACTTTGTTGCCTTGAGCAGAGGCCACAGCTGGCCAGGGCAGGCGGGAAGCTTGGCTTCTTCCATCGCCGGGGCAACCAAGCCTCCTGCGTGCTCCAGCTCCGTGGCTGCTGGCCACCATCTTGGTTGGGTTAATTTGCATATAGTTGCTCTGATTGGCTGGTGGGCATGGCTTGGGGCATAGCAGAGGTGTGATCAATTTGCATGTTTCTCTTTTATTAGATTAGATGTATATATGTACTCACCCAACAACATAATCTATAATAATAAAAGTATAATATGCGAATTAGACCGGACAGCCGAACAACCTTCTGGACGTCCTTCCAGACCACCTTCTCAATGAAGCCAGGGCTGCGAGGGCTGAGGCAAGCCACCACAGCTGCGTGGGCCGAGCCCCTTGCACAAATGTCATGCATTGGGCCTCTAGTATAGTATAATGGTGAAAATAAGACATTTTGATTATGGAAAAATTCCATTAGCTGTCTTACAACTTTGTGAATAATTCTTCTTGAATACGTACATGTATAGACATTAATAATAATCCCTTTTGCAAAATAATCATTTTTAAGAACAGAAACATTGGGCGTATAGCACATGTTTGTGAATATAAATTTCTTTCTTATATGGTAGGGAATAGAACTGTGGCTTAAGGAGAAACAGGGTCAAGCCTACACTTGTTTCCAGCCGAGAACCCTTTTCCACCTCCAAAATGGCATATTCATGAGATTGTGCATGCATTGTCTGTTTCTACTCATTATATTCCACTTAGACTGTGCTTCAAGACACTGGGCATTTTTATAGATATTCATAAGGGACACATTGTATAATGTTCTTTCTTGTTGCTTTTGGTGTGCTATTCATCTATTCCAAGTGTGGGACAAAAATGAGATGAACACTACAGTATTCAAAGGGGAATAAAGCACCTAGCAATTGGGATAGAGTAGATTAGACTCTGAAATGTAAAGTTTTCCTACTTTCTTAAGTTTTATCTTTTGGGAACACACCTTGGTGACCTTCTTATCTGACTGGAATTCCTGACATACACAGTTGGCTTGATTTAAGAGAGCCCTGGAAACATGCCTTTTTTTCACATTTCCAAGTAATTGAGTTCAATTTCTTAGATCTTTATGTGTATTGTTATTCTTTAAAAGTCTGGGGGCATTGCACACCCTTCTCTCTTTAGATTTCTAATTATATTATGAGGAAAAATTTTAAGAATTAAAATGTCATATACAAATTAAGGCAAAGGGATGCTAGTTTAAAATAAAGAATCTAGAATATCATGTGATACAGAAATCTTATTTTCCTCATATAGTCCATCTTATTCATTACTTCTAAAATGAAAAGGATACTATTTTGAATTCTTCATTGAGCATCCTTGGGTACTCTACAAATTGTTATTTTAGCTCTCTTGCTTGAGTCTTTATTCTGGAGAATATCTCTAGTTCATGGCTAAATGTGTATAATTTCATGCTTATATAAAGGTATTAAACATAAGGATTAACCAGATTTTTCCTGCTAAAATATGGTAGCTCACTATTATAGATTTTATTGTGTTCCTCAAAAATTCTTCTGTTGAAAGAAGCACAGCACCTCAGAATATGACTACATGGACGAAAGAGCCTTCGAAGATAAGATTATGATAAAAGAGGCCAATGGCATGAACCGTAATCTAACTGGCGTCCTAAGGAGAGGAAATTGAGACACAAAATGAAACAGCAGGGCTGTAAGGAAAAGAGGAAAGACCACGTGGGGTCACAGTGAGAATTCAGGCAACTGCAAGCCCAGGAGAGAAGCCTCAAGAGAAATCGAACTTGCCAGCACCTTGAGCTTGGGCTCCTGGTCTCTAGAACCTGAGAAATAAATTTCTGTTGTTTACTCCATCCAGTGTGGTATTTGATAGGGCAGCCCTCAAAATGAATATCCTTACCAGTGGGAAGCCTACCTGTTTTGATTTCCTTACAGTCGTGTGCATAAGTATGTACTGGCCAACCTGGACAACATATGGTTGCCTGGCTAGAGATTTGCTTAGTCCGAAAAAAAAAAAAAATGACGGCACTTGGAAAGAAAAGGTTGCCCAAAACAATCTTCCTCATTTGTGTAAGAAACAGGTGTTTCTTAAGAAAATAAAAATGAGCTTAATTATTCATTGTACCTTTTTCTTCGTTTCTGCAACAGAACATTTTACTTGCATTTTTAAAATGACTACAAATAAAGTTTCAAATCTCATCAGGAGCTCATTTAGGACATTGAGTAATGACCAAACATTTATTTTAAACTACATGTCACGTCAGAGATTTATTTTTCTTTCCTATACTATACCTCTTCGTATCAATGATTAGCATGAGCTTTTTTGTTTGTTTGTTTTTCATTTTTAACCTAAAAAATGAAATATTTTTCCCCTGGCTGGTTGGCTCAGTTGGTTGGTGCATCGTCCTATACACCAAAAAGTTGTGGGTTGAGTTCCCAGTCAAAGCACATACATAGGTTGTGGGTTCCATCCCAGTCAGGGCACTTACAGGAGGAATGAGGCAACCGATCGATGTTTCTCTCTCACATCAATGCATTTCTCTCTCTCTTTTAAATCACTGAAAACATATATTCAGGTGAGGATTTACCAAAATATTTTTTTTTCTTTAGCTGTAAGTGTACCTTGCTGCTCCAGCCAAATAAGTTGCCTTGAGGGTGTTGAGGATTTACCAGGCTCAAAATGCAATTGTGATGGTAACTGGGTACTATGGAAAACATCCTGAATGCCGCAACAGGAAATATAGCTAAATTGTGTGACAGTTTATGAGAGCAAGAAAGAAACATTGCTACTAAAAGTCAGTAGGTTTTGCCATGCACACATGCATTGTAAGAAACACGATTCAACCAAATATAAGTGAACAGAGAATAAATATATAAGTACTATTCTGCTTTCAGATATTCTGTAACTTCTTTGAATGACTGTTTGCTCGTTTTTGAGCTAAAATTATTCTTTTCCTGATAGTCTTTTTTTTTTTAAATGTCTCCATTATTTTTCAGGGTAAAGTATTTTCTTCAGCCTGCAGCTATTTTCAATACCTACAGATTTAATAATATGTTGACAAAGGTCAGCCTAACTTTTACCAGTTATATGACATAAAATACTTCTGCTGGTCATGTGTGGAGCTCTAGTATGCCAGATTCTATTTTGTTATTTTTGTTAATAATATTGGTAAAAGAAATTATATCTATTCAAGAAACAATATAGATTCTGTATTACTTCAGTTCAATTCAAATGAAATTTATTGAGCATCAATGAAAAGCCTGGTATTTTGCTAGATGCTAAAAATACAAAAAGAAATAGAGATATTATTCTGCTATTAAAGATTGTTGTCTAATATATATTAATGCATTGCCCAATTATTCAGAATTTAAAACATTTAGAGGACTGTACTGAATTGTATCTTTGATTACTACATATTTCTTTAGAAATTTTGTAAATTTCTTATAAAATCTATGTGAGCATATGGGTTTTAAAATATGTAAAAATAAATCACTATTTTTAAGATTCAAGTTAATTGCAAAAATTACTTTATATGTAACCTCTTTACCAAAGGCATGAAAATAATTTTTTTATACTTTACCATACACTTCTTTGTATCTCTTAGAACAACGGTTCTCAACTTGGGGGTCGAACGACCCTTTCACAGGGGTTGCCTAAGATCATCGGAAAACACATATATAATTACATATTGTTTTTGTGATTAATCACTATGCTTTAATCATGTTCAATTTGTAACAGTGAAATTGGGGGTCACCACAACGTAAGGAACTGTATTAAAGGGTCGCGGCATTAGGAAGGTTGAGAACCACTGTCCTAGAACATAGTATTCAATAAATGTTAGATCCATTAGTTCCCTATGGCCATTTTCAGGCAGTGCGTTAGCCTTCTTTGAGTCACTGTGAGTACTCAGAATAAATAGAAATGAATTTCAAAGTCCATTAGCTTAAACTCCAACCCACTATGAGCCTCTTCTAATAAATTGTCATCTGGCCTCTGCTTGAGAATATCCCACATCAGGAACTCTTCCCATTATGAAGCAGATCATTAAATTAATGAATAACCCTACCACTGGAAAGATCCTCCTTAATTGAGCTGAAAACTGCCTCTTTATTTCCAACTCTTGTTTTCAGTTCTGTCTTATGAAGCAGTTCTTTCTTCCAAATACTAGCCCTTTCATAATTAAAGGTATCATCTCTCTGTTTTCCCTCCTCTATTTCAGATTAGATATTCCACGTGTCCTTTTTATTTTCCCTTTTAAAAAAATTATTCCACGTTGCTTCCTAGTATGGAAAGTCTGGTTTGTTCATCCCTCAGAGGCCAAAGGCCTGACTTACACCGATCAAGGTTTACTGTGACTTTTAGAAGCAGAGAAACCATAGAAAGTACACAATTACCTGAGTGCTCAGTGACAAGAGCTTGGGTCAAGCACAGTATAGAAAGTGCTCCAGCAGAGCGCATTTTTACATGGACATTGAGATGAGTTCAGAGAATCATCTGTCAACTCTGGCAAAATGGGTGTTTCTAAAAGAGGGGCTTGGTTTTTGATTGGCAGTTAGCTTCGCGTATCGGTATTGCTGTAATCAGCTAGAGTTCAGTCTTATTAACCAGCTCTCGACCAAGTGCCATCTATCGTCCCGTGCCATTTAAGAGATCTGACTGGCTATGCTAAGTCCCCCTAGCCCAGTGATGGCGAACCTTTTGAGCTCGGCGTGTCAGCATTTTGAAAAACCCTAACTTAACTCTGGTGCCGTGTCACATATAGAAATTTTTTGATATTTGCAACCATAGTAAAACAAAGACTTATATTTTTGATATTTATTTTATATATTTAAATGCCATTTAACAAAGAAAAATCAACCAAAAAAATGAGTTCGCATGTCACCTCTGACATGTGTGTCATAGGTTCGCCATCACTGCCCTAGCCTTTAACATTTATTCAAATGTAATACAAATAAAAGGCCCAGATTCCTGTGATATGGAAATCATTTGTCCAATTGATTCTATATTGACTAATTTCCAAGCTCTATGTCATTCTGCCTTCTCATATTGAGCTTTTAACCACAAAAGAACTTTCAAAATTTATAGCATTTTCACTTTACATATATAATTTTAGTATAACTGTAATTTTCTAATTTAAAGATAAATGCTTTTTAAATATTACTTAGATTCCAGAAATTTACCAATTTACTTAAGTGCTTGAACTGCTTAGTACACATTTATGGGTTTACTCTTCCTCTGTATCTGTTCCATTTCTTCCACTAGATTTTATTGGGAACCTGCTATATCCCTGGCATTGAGAAATATTGCAGCTCTTCGCTCAAATAGGAGTTTCTAGCTCTAACTACTGTTAAGGACTGAAAAATGTGCCCCTCCCTAAACCCACATGTTGAGGTCTTAACCCCTCAAATGTGACTGTGTTTGAAGACAGGGTTTTTTAGTAGGTAATTATGACTAATGGGTCATAATAGTGGAGCCCCAATAGGACTGGTATATTTACATAGAGAAAGAGCTTCTGGATGATTACTAAAACTTGGAAGTAAGGACATACTAAAGGTGTCATCTTTGCTCTCTCTCATCTGACATCAGGGTAAACAAAGCATCGGTGTCTTTTTTGTTAATGTTTGTATTTTGTTTGTTTGTTTATCTCACTACTCCGAGAGATAAAGAAAAAATTCTCAGCCAGACCCAAACCGAGTCAACAGATGCTTCTTCTCATAGCAAGAGGTATGGGTGAAAACGCATCCAAAACGTAATCAAGACTGCCTGTTAGTGATAGTAAGCTCAAAAAATAGCCTGGGTTGTTTTGGTGTCCCAGACAAGTTTTATCTTTATTACTAGGAAATGCTCCATGAATAAGCACTGAAAAAAGGATGAAAATAAAAATTATATGTGGACAGTGCATATGCCATTAGACTTCCCAAGGTGGTCACCTGCTTATTTGCTCTTCTATCCATGACCTTGTGGGGACTGAAGAATTTGGAGTTAATTTTTGATTTATTAATATATGGAATCTCCTTGACATTATATGATGATAACTTAATATAGATTATCTGTTTCTAACTGCCTTCTATTCTTTATCCATTTCTTTATCCTTGAGGCTTATTTCTTAAGAACAAGAATCCTGAACTGTAAAGACTGAGAAATCAAGTATGTTTACATGGGATGGAAAGATAGTGTTCCATAATATACCCTGTGTTAAATACCTATCTCCAACTGACAAGTCATTACTCATAGTCTTCAAATGTACACACACTATCATAATATTCAGGACAACACATCCTACATCATTCTCTAATATAAATAAAGTGTTATAGCATTTTGGAGCCTTGTTCAGTCCCTTTGAATTGTGTGTATGCTTCTGGTCTATGGTGAATTATTTATGAAAGTAAAATTCATATTAACAAATTAATGAATTTCAATAACTAAATTACTTAATTTAGAAAACACAGAAATACAAAGAATGCAAATTTAACCCTTAATGCAACTTTATTATAAGTATTGAAAGTCACCCATCTTATACATCCAATCTTACCTCATTTTTAATTTCTATAAGTATATTATTGATACACAAATGTTATAAGTTATTTTTGGCTTCAAATAGAAATAATTTTGCATATCATGATTTAATATTTTGACAGAGGCAACAACTAGTTAAAAATTAATATATGTGTTATATTTTGATGTGTAAGAAATATTCAGATGACTACATATCTATATATACAAAAGCCTAAGTGACGGTCCGACTAGCTTACTGCTCAACCAGCCAACTGGTATCTATGACGAGCACTGACCACCAGGGGGCAGACACTCAACACAGGAGCTGCCAAGCTGTGGTCACTTGGCAGCTGTAGTTCTTGGGTGACGCACCCGGAACTAGAGAGGAGGGAGCCTGATTCTGGGGTGCGTCACCCGAGAACCACCCTCTCGCAATCCAGGACCCCTCAGAGGATGTTGGAGAGCCAGTTTTGGCCCACTCTCCACAGTCCAGGCCGAGGAACCCCACTGGTGCACAAATCTGTGCACCGAGCTTCTACTATGTATATATTTGGTATTCCTTCAGGGTTCAGGGCTCACAACTCCCAAAAGCCTTGGAATTTCCTAAGTGATGAGTGATGTAAAGGTGACTTTTGTTATGTGATGAGGTGACTTCTGGAAAGTACCTAAGGATAGGCCCTGACTGCCAGGGGAGCCAACCCTGTGATTAGAGGGCTGGACCTTTCAGTCCCACCCCTGACCTCTGGAGAGGGCAGAGAGGCTGGAAGGTGAAGCAATCACTAATGGTCAGTCATTATATCAATTTTTTCTATGTAACAAAGCCTGCATAAAGCTCACAGTTTGGAGAACTTCTGGGTTGGTAACACATGAAGATTTGGGGAGTGGGCATGGAAACTCAGTGCCTTTACTCCATACTTTGCCCTATGCATATCTTCCATATCTCAGTCCTGAGTTATGTCCTTTTATAATGAACTGGTGATGTAGTCAGTAAAATATTGCACTGAGTTCTGTGAGCTACTCCAGGAAATTAATTGAACCCCAGCAGGAGGTCATGGGGATCTATGATTTATAGCCAGTGGATCAGAAGCATAGGTAACAGCCTGAGCTTGTAGCTGGCTTCTGAAGTGTGTGTGCATGTCAGGGGCAGTCTGTAGGACTGAACCCTTAACTTGTGGAATCAAATACTATCTCAAGGTAGACAGTGTCAGAATTGAGTTGAATTCTCAGAAAACCTACTATTCTCTTCGAAGAGAATTGCTTGGTGTTGTGTGGGAAGCCCCATCTACACACACACACACACACACACCTTGGATTTGGTCCCAAGAACCCAAAAGAATCTGATACAAAATGATAACACCCGTGCTAAATAAAGATTACCATTGTTTTTAATTCTCTAATGACTGCCTTTATGTAAACCTCATTTTGTTTTGGTTTCCAACTAAGAGCTGTGAGAGTTGGGAATGCTTATTACAGCAAGGAACTAAACATCTACTTAATAAGCTTAAATTAGTGGAGTGTTATTTTTGTTACTTTGAAAGAAATCTAGAGATCATGGTGCTATCAGTGGTATAGCTGCTAACAGTGTTGTCAGGACACAGAGACTTTTATCTGGCTTCCCACTCTCCTATGCTGTACTTTTTAAAATATATATATATATATATTTCTTTATTTATTTCAGAGAGAAAGGGGGAAGGAACGAGAGATAGGAACATGAGTGATAAGAGAGAATCATTGATAGGCTGCCTCCTGCACGTCCCCTACTGGGGATTGAGCCCGCAACCCAGGCATGTACCCTTGGCTGGAATCGAACCCGGGACCCTTCAGTCTGCATACCGATGCTCTATCCACTGAGCCAAGCTGGCCAGGGCTCCTATGCTGTACTTTTATCTAATGCAGGTGACCTCAGAGTTGGAACATGGGGCTTACAGTTTCAGACATCATTTGAGCCTTTGTTCAATGAATTGGAGAATGAATATCACCAAATATCATCTGTCCCTTTTTATTAGAAAAACTATTTTTTTCCTAGGATCTACACAACAGAATTCCCCTCATATCTCATGGACTATATGTAGGTCACCCTCCACATCAAACCACAAAGGAGTTGGGTAAATTAAAGAACTGACAAGTGATAGGACTGTCATTATTGACGAAGACATAACACAATATTGCATTCATCATATGCGGTTTGGGCACACTGTCAGCCTAGATAAAGGGAGGGATCTTTAAGCAAGAACTGCAGGAGAATAAATATATTAGATGACAATCATATTCCAATATATTATATTCAATGTTAAAAGCAAATAAAGTTACAATGCACACTTTCTTTCACAATGGCAAGGTGGATATTGCACAGCTAGTAACATGGGACCGAATTCATGTTTCATCTAATCTGCTTACACAGAGACAAAACCTTCCCTCATATTCCTGATTGTTCATCTGACCCAATTTTTAAACTTTCTGGAAAAATTTGTGAGGGAAATGCATGATAAAAACACAACTTTTTTAGCCTATCCATCATAACAGGGAAGAGAAGAGTGCTCAGAAAACAAATGCCTCTCTACTTTTTTAATGTGGATTTTTTTCTTGGAATTCTTGGAATAGAACAAAATTTCTTTTACTTTTAAACATAGTGAGAGTATAATATAAATATGCCAATTAGAAATTGGTGATGTTTTTCAGAACATATAAGTGCTCATTGTTTTTCTTTCTAACAAAATAATTCTCTTTGGACAATACCTGACATGAGGTATTAAGAAAATCACTTAATTGTAACAAAAACCTGTGCATTTTAAGATTCGCATTTTAATATTCACCTAACCCAATGCTTATGTTCCACTGGGAGAAAAATTGGTATCTCTGATTCTTATAGATGATTTAAAAAGACAGGACTAGAAGAGGGTAGAATTATTGCCACTGGGGTTTTGGAAAATGTATTTGATGTTAATTTATAAAAATGAGTAGAACTTGATCATTTTTCAAGGGCAAAGATACACGTTGGAGACAATATTTAATTTACATCTTTCATGCTTGCTAAAATCCCAAATAATTTAAGTTGAAATACATGATAGTCTACAGAGAAAAGAAAGTTCTATTACTGTCAATCATAAAAAATATTGAGCATTTTGTACTAAGTTATCTTGAGCAATGAGTGTATAGAAAGCATGGTTCTTTCCCATGCTCTTGACGATATTTGTACAGATTTGGGGGGAAATACATATTTTATCTGTGCTACATTCTGCCCATATCTTCCCCACCATCCCTCAAAAATGCATGCTATTTCTCCACAATTGATCATATGGAATGAGAGGCTGTCAGATGCGTAGAGCAACTTAGTCATTTTCTAGTGATACGTGACATTCTTAACCTTCTCTTTAAGGCACAGTCCACGTCACCAGTGGCACATTTAAAAACATGTATGGCTTTCCATCAATCTTTAATGCATAGTTCTTATCTACACATCCCCCCTTGCCTCTGCTGGAGCTGATCATTTGTTTTATTTGACTCGGGGATTTGCTTGACTTAGAAGTTGGAAATATACATCTACAGTATTGACAAAAGCCTATTCATAAAACATGGAGATTTTGCCATCCATTCCACAGGAAAGTCAATGTGGCAAAGTGAAGTGCAAAATTATTTCTGTCTTAGTGTTATTTTTGAGTCATATATCTCTGCCTTTTTATAAATAGCAGGCATATCTGGAAGAATTATGTCTGAGTCATAAATTTCAATTTGCCTGGGACATGACTAATGGGTGTCTTTAAGGTAGTAAGATGATATTACTGTCTTATCTTGCAAAAAAAAAAATCTTTAAATTCTCAATCACTAATAGGGCAGGGCAGATTTAAGTGGCGAACATTAATATTTGCCTCATCAGGAAATACGTAAACACTGCCTTTTCCTAACCACTTTGTGAAAATATTTCTTTAAAATCCTCCTTTAGTGGCAGGTTTTATGGAGTAGGTTATAAATAATAGTGAATGTTTCCTACAATGTATAGGAAAAATCTGAAAATATTAAAAAGGCATGAGATCATAAGGGAGCCTATGATATAGTAAGTGAAACAGACAACAGACTTATAGCTATAGTCTGTTAAGTATAAAACCTAATTATTTAGTCATAGATTTGGGATTGTGGTTGTGGGGTCCAACAGAATTTTGAATTTCAGTCATGTTGTAGAAAAGCGTTTGGAATCAGAGTGTAAATTCATATAATATTCTGAGTGGAGTATCTTTGACTAGAGACTACTAAGAGAGAACAATACTGAGAGAGAGATTTAAAAAAAAAAAACACAGAGATTTTTCTGGCTGAGCATAAATCTACTGAAATGGAGCACAGAAGGAGAGAAAAATTTGAGACTTGTTTTGGTATCCCATGCATGAGAAACATAATTTGGAGGTTTATTTTAAATATCAATTTTTCTATCAAAGAAAATCATCATGAGATTTTTGTTTTGTTTATTTCTTTTTGTTTTCATTTTTTTGTGTGTGTTTTTTGTTTAGAGAGAATAAAAATATCTTTTCAAATATCTTTTACAACATATACTATGTGTGGTTTCTGGCTCTGCAAAAGAAGATGGCATTAATCTTGCAGTCACTAATAGAATATATCTATGGATCAAAATTTAATTGACATGTATATAATCTCTAAGATTATGCTATTAAAATCTGAAAAATAATATATTTTTTCACTTATCTTTAGAATTTCCTTCTACTTCCCCATTTTTAGAAACAACAATATGCATTGGAATATTTCTTGAATAAAAACTATCAACTCAAATATGTTACAAATGTGGGAAGCTGGAAGAAATTCAATTTTTTATCAAGGAAAGCTTGCTAATGATCAAATCATTTCTTTAAATAATTGAAACCCAAAGAACTCAGAAAATAATTTTAAGGGAATCAGTAAGCCATAAGCAAGGTGCTTTCTCATAAAATAAAGATATTTAGTAAAGATCAATTTTGCCAAACTAACTTTTCTTCACGTGTTTCACTATGAACTCTTCCTAAGTTTTCACATAATTCTCTGATATTGAAATCCTTTAAATATCTTTAGGATCTTTTCAACTCTTTCGTTTGCCAGTTCAGACATTAAACCATGACAAATCTACTCAAAATCTCCTTCATAGGAAAAAAAAGGAAAATTGCATTTATTCTGCAATTTTTGGCTGTTTTTCTCATAACCTTTACAATCACAGTAACAAGCCATGTGATACTTTAACCGTGCATTATCAATATGAACAATACTTTTTTGAACATTTACCATGAAAATAGCTATACATGTACTGCCTTTGTTTCCAACTGATTGTATGCAAATGGGGGATAAACAAGATGTGACTCTAAATCACACTGAATTGATTTTAACCTGAAACATCTCTTTTGGAGATTCAATAATAATTACTTTTTATTTTCCCATGGTAGGGTTTATTTTTGGAAACTGGACAATTTCACTCTAGCCAATTTTGGATAAAAGAATGTGCCATTAAGCTGGGTAATAGTGTTTTCTGCCTCAAATGTAGCTGTACTTACTATAAAGTAGTGAAATAGATTTTCTTGAACAGATCATAAAGTGATCCTCTTTTCAATTTTAAATCTGTAGTCCAAAATTTGTTCTGAGCTAAGGCTATTGTGAGAATAGACATATGTATCCTACTCAAATGACAAGACACAAACATTTCTAAGTTTTAATTACCTTTGATATATTTATTATTTTATATTATTGCCTTGCATAGTTTGCATATTCTTTTTTTAAAAAAAATATATTTTATTGATTTTCCACAGAGAGGAAGGGAGAGAGATAGAGAGTTAGAAACATCGATGAGAGAGAAACATCGACCAGCTGCCTCCTGCACATCCCCCACTGGGGACGTGCCCGCAACCCAGGTACATGCCCTTGACCGGAATCGAACCTGGGACCTTTCAGTCCGCAGGCCGACGCTCTATCCACTGAGCCAAACCGGTTTCGGCGAGTTTGCATATTCTTAATACAGGAATTAATTAATGCTTCAATATAAACAGTGACCCTTTGTTCAGCCATTCATTTTTGTAAATAAAGTTTTATTGGAACATAGCCATTTCCATGCATTTACATATTGTGTATGGCTGCTTATATGCTTCAATAGCAGAGGTGGGTAGTTGAGACAGAAGTAGCCTGTTTCACAAAGCCTAATATATTTACTACGTAGGCCTTCACAGAGAAACTTTGCTAATCCCTGCTTTACCAAATGTTATATTGGTAATAATGTGTGTTTTTTAGGATGATAAATAAACCAAATGATATTTGGTTATATAATATTGGCACCCTATGCTGACAATAGATTAAGAGTCATAGGCCCCTTTGGCGAGCTGGATGGCTCTGATGAGAATGCTGGTAAGACTGCTTCACTTGGTGTACTTAGTCACTAAGTTCAACAAGTACATGTCTCAACTTGGGGGATTAAAAATATCCTGAGGTCCTTTCATTCATAGCTATATATTGTGGGCACATTGGTGATCTGACTAAAAGAAAACTTTAGTCACTATTTTTTCTGGTTTAGGCCAAGGATTATGGTTTAGGTTATGATCAATACTAGAACACCTTCAACTCAAGCTCATGGAATCTTTCATATTGACCTGTGTGATATATGCCCTTGAAAAATTGAAGGAGTTATTCTCAATATGGTATAAACTTTGGAGGGGAGAAACTCACTCTCTCTCTCTCTCTTTATCTCTCTCTATATAATGAAAAATAATTATAAAAGGCATATTAATCTGTGTTCATTTTTATCAATTGCCTCATTCTAAGAAACATTGAAGAAAGCTTTTATAACAGCATATAATTGGAGGAAAATCAAGTTAATATGGCAATAATAGTAGAAGAGTAAGAAAAGGCTTATGGCAAAATTGGCATGCAAAAGCAATCCTAATTTCTAGGACAAGAATTTTACAGGCTGAGGACAAGCTTGTGCAAAGGCCCTGAATGTATAAGCTTAAAGTGTTCCAGAAACTGATACTACAGTGATCAACCAATGTGACAAAATGAGCTTAGAACTGTGTGCAGGAGGAAATAATATAGGACCATATAGATCACAATGTAAGAATTCTGTTTCATTTAAAATGCAAAAGGGCCCAGCTGGTGTGGCTCAGTGATTGAACATTGACTTATGAACCAGGAAGTTCAATTCCCGGTCAAGGCATATGCCTTGGTTGTGGGCTCCATCCCCGGTGTGGGGCGTGCAGAGGCAGCCAATTGATGATTCTCTCTCATCACTGATATTTCTCTCTGTCTCTCCCTTTCTCTTCCTCTCTGATATCAATAAAATATATTTAAAATAAAATGCAAAAGGAAGGCACTAAAATATTTTCTTTTGCCTTAGCTGGTTTGGCTCAGTGAATAGAGCATCGGCCTGTGGACTGTAGGGTTTCAGGTTGGGTTCTGGTCAAGGGCACCTACCTCAGTTGCAGGCTCCTCCCTGACTGGGGCCTTGGTTGGGGCTCGTGCAGGAGGCAAGGAATTGATGTGTTTCTCTCACATCAATATTTCTGTCTGTCTTTTCCTCTCTCTTCCACTCTCTAAAAAAATCATTGAAAAAAAATATCCTCAGGTGAGGATTAAAAAATATGTGTTTTTTTTGTTTTTGTTTTTGTTTTTTAAATAGAATGAAATGATGAGATTAACAGTTACTACATATGCTTCCAGCTACTATATTGATGAGTTGGAGTGGAGGGAAGAGTATAGGAATTAGCTGGCTATTTTAGTTCATCAGGCAAGAGAGGACTTTGGCACAGGAAGCTGTAGGAAAGATGAAGGAAAGGAAGCAAACGCTTCTCTCTGAGAACAGCAGAGCAGAAGGATTGTGGGTTTGGAATGGGAAAGGGAAGAAACTGACTCAGGGATCAAATTTTTCTTATAACGTATTCATTTGGATATTCATATGGTACTTCCTAGCATAACTCAAGAAAGCTTTTCCCCAGAGATATAAATTGGCTTCTTCACGACACCCATGACATGAAGACCATTTTGGTGAATGGGCTCCCCCTGGAATAGAATGTAGATTGAAAAGATAATCCAGTCCTTGATCAAGCCCTGGAAATCTTCACTTCGTGGAGTCTGATAGAGCAGGATATTTCAGCAAGTTAACTCTACTAGATATGTTAGGATATACCAGCAAACTAGATTAAAAACAAATGCCCAGTAAGGTAGGAAGAAAATTTAGGTGAGTACAGAGTCACAGAATCCAATAAGTAACAGTAACACAACTGTGACAATGGTGCTGACAGGATGAGGTGTAGAGCAATCAGAAAAACTTTCAGAGGAAGGTAGCATGCTGCATTCTTTTTCAAGTATTTAGGAACAGAGACAAGCTCTCACTATCCTATTTAATAAGGGCTTATTTTAGATTGCACAGAAAAGTCAGAAAGATGGGAAATGATTTCAACAATCAAATCATAATTCAATGACATAACATAATGTCAAGAACTGGGCTATATATATTTTTTTAATTTTATTTATTTATTTTTTTAAAAAAATATATTTTATTGATTTTTTTTTAATATATTTTATTGATTTTCCACAGAGAGGAAGGGAGAGGGAGAGAGAATCAGAAACATCGATGAGAGAGAAACACCGATGAGCTGCCTCCTGCACACTCCCCACTGGGGATATGCCCACAACCAAGGCACATGCCCCCGACCGGAATCGAACCCGGGACCCCTGAGTCCGCAGGCCGATGCTCTAGCCACTGAGCCAAACCGGTCAGGGCTTTTATTGATTTTTTACAGAGAGGAAGGGAGAGAGATAGAGAGTTAGAAACATCGATGAGAGAGAAACATCGATCAGCTGCCTCCTGCACATCTCCCACTGGGGATATGCCCGCAACCCAGGTACATGCCCTTGACCGGAATCAAACCTGGGACCCTTCAGTCCGCAGGCCGACGCTCTATCCACTGAGCCAAACCGGTTTCGGGAGGAACTGGGCTATATTTTTATAAAAGGAACAAGCCTTTATTCTGAGCAGCTTGGTTGTTTATTGCCAAATCTAGGGCTTCATTGTTAAGGTGACTCAGCTGTACTCTGACCTACCCTCCACACAATTAATAGGCTCCCTTCTAATCTGATTCACTTTATCTCATGACTTAGTATCTATCTATCTATCTATCTATCTATCTATCTATCTATCTATCTATCATCTATCTATCTATCTATCATCTATCTATCTATTAGTTACTTTAAGAACTTAGCTAATTGCTGTATTTTATGTGTCTCTGCCTCTAATCCTGACTATCTCTATGTATATCTCAGTTAAAATTATGTTAAGACGTGTAAAGTGATCCTTTCTGTTTATATTATTTAGCATAGGATAATCTGTTTTTCAAATTTCTCATACTAAGTCACCTCACTGGAATGAAAAATGATGGAGATTAATCCAGCTATAATGCTTTTTGATGCACAAGAAAATATACTTGAAAAAAACTCATCTAAAATGCTTTAGAAAATGTAAAGCCTTATATAAACCATGGCTTTAGTTGTGTGAAAGTTGGACACAAAAAGATAATGGGAGTAACGATAGAGAATATTCTTTTATTTGTATTAAAATGTATGGGGTGTCAGTGTTCAACATGATCATATATGTTTCAGGTGTGGGTTTCTATGTTACAAGATCTGTATATTGCACCATGTGCCCACCAACCAAAGAAAATATTCTGAACAGAGTAATAACATGAATTGGAGAAAAAAACAAAAATTTTGTTTTGGTGATCTTTTTGAGAGAAGCCTTGACTAAGATGAAATTGAACTTCATTTCAACAATGGGAATATTTCTATTGATGTCCTGGTTATAGATTACTGTTTTTCATACAACAATTTGGAGATATCAATAACTGGTCCTTTTGATTTCTGTGGGAGTATGAAAATAATTTTTTAAGAGGCCCTCATTGGATTCAATTCTAAGTATGTGTGCCCTCTGGTGTTCATTTTCAATAAATCTCATAAAAATTGCATATTTTAAAATTGGGCCTTGATGTCCTTTATGTATTAACTAATCCTAATAGAGAGAGTGTAAAACCAATATTTATGTTAAATGCATGTTGATTTTGATTTAAAGTCAAATTGAGTTACATTTGAATAGAAAATACTTTAAGTGAATAAAATGATCTAAAGAAAAGGCATTAGTTAAAAAACAGTCCAATTGGCCATTGATCAATTTCTATTGCATTTGTTCATCCTATTAGATCTCTATAGGAAATAGAAGGCAACATATCCCCTTTTGAACATGCATACATTAATGTGACAAGTATAGATATCACCATCAGTAATAATAAAAGGGTAATGTGCTAATTAGAGCAGATGTCATTCAGGATATCCTTCCTAAGGAAGCCGAGGCTGGAGGGAAGCCAGCCTGGGCCCCAGATGCCTGCGGACACCGGAGGAGGGAAGTTGGGGTCCTGGGTGCCAGAGGGAAGCAGGTGCTGGCAGCTGGGGGAAGGAAGGCCTACTCTTGCATGAATTTTCCTGCATTGGGCCTCTAGTTGTCTTTATAAACCTTAACATTTGGAAGTCTCACTCTTTGGCACTGACTTAGTTTCAAGATTTGGAGAGAACTAAAGAGCAGATTAATTTGATATTTTTGTTCAAAAAAATAATGCTGAACTGAATTAGTCCTATAGAATAATCTAATTAAATAAACGTTTGAAGTTTATGTTAACCCACCAAATATTCATTATGAAGGCCCTAGATTCCTATCTTCGGAGAGTTCACCTAACCTAGGTTTCTGATTGCATATTTGCAAAAACTGCTCTAATACATTTTTCAACAACAGAAAGACAAGAGACTTTATGATAATGCACCAACTCTATACTAATATTTTCCTACTGTATTTTGTCCTCCAAAAATCTTATGAGAAAAATAGTATTATCCTCACTATAAATGAGGATATTCAGGCAGAGAACAATTAAATAGCTCTACCTATCACATACTAATCGGTAAAAGAGTTAGGATTCATTTTCTACTCTGGCAGACTACTTCAGTGAAATTATAGAAGACAGCAGTTACCTGAAATCAAATTAACATTAATGCAAAAGAAGGTCTTTGTTTGTTTGGATTTTGTTGTTGTTGTTTTTACAAAACAGACAGCTACAATATTAATATTACAGCTAAAGAATTGACTTGAAATAATCATTTTGGGAAAACAAAGCACTAAGCCTAAACAAGAGAGTGATAGGATAAGTAAAAGTTATCCAGCCCTAACCAGTTTGGCCAGCAAAACCAGGTCCTGGGTTCAATTCTGGTCAAGGGCATGTACCTTGGTTGTGGGCTCCATCCCCAGAAGAGGGCGTGCAGGAGGCAGTTGATCGATGTTTTTCTCTCATCAATGTTCCTAACTTTCCATCTCTCTCCCTTCCTCTCTGTAAAATCAATAATATAGGTATAAAAGAAAAGTTATCCACAGATAAACTTGATACATTTTGAGACAGAAACCACGTGTTCATCAAAGAGGACCTTATATCTTCTCATTTCCATCACCTTTCTCTCTCACATACAGGATTAAATAATATTTGGGAGTTCTTGTGATGGCTGATGAAGAACAGGTGAACATATTCACTGTATGGGTCATATGGCAATTCAGAGGGAAGGAACTCTGGGAGTATTTAACATATGTCCCGTTTGGGAAACTTAATTCTAGGTACCTGAAGCACTGAGATTCTCTCCCAGCCTCACAGTAAAGTAGAAAAGGGAGTAGATTTCCAGGTGTATGTCTGGGGAGATTAGCCCAGCATGCTGAGGTGTCAATATCATGAGTCACTATGCTACCTTAAAGTTCCTCTTCAGATACTATGATTCTTGTAGAGCAAGGCATCTATGGATTTTAGAAGTAATTTAGTGTCTTTAGGAAGCATTTCTGTTGGATAGATGTCAGAGCTGTTTTAAATGTGTCATTTTATTTCTTTATAAATGCACTTCAAATTCTGTTAGTAAAATGAAGGTTGCTATATATAGTCTTCTTGCAAGGGTCTCAACAAAAGAACAGCATGCATTATTATTGTCATTAAAAATGCCCTCCCCCTAATTTAGGAGCCCAGTGTATGAAAGAGACAATAAAGGGCATTTTATTTTTCAACCACATTTTTAATTTTAATTTTTTTCAATTACAGTTGACATTTATATTGTTTTAATTCATTTTAGATATATAGCATAGTGGTTAGACATTTGTATAATTTACAAAGTGATCCCACCTAGAAATATCTAGTGCCCACCTTGAAGGATGTTTTAGAAAATGAGCTTTATGTGTATAGTTAGCGCATGCTGAGTTATAGATATGCTTCACTATGCTATTGTAAAGTTTTATGGTTCATATAAAAATTCTAGTGACCTTGCTTTGACCAAGTGGCTCAGTTGGTTGGGGCATCATCCCGTACCCTGAAAGATTATTGGTTTAATTGCAGGTCAGGGCGCATATCTAGATTGTGGGTTCTATCTCGGTCCTGACGTGTGTGGGAGGTAACCGATCCATGTTTCTCTCTCTCTTCCTTCCTCCTCTCTAAGATCAATAAGGTGAGGATTTAAAACAAACACCTAGTGATCTAATTGCCTTAAACTGTTTTAAAAGTATGTTCATTTTAAAGAAGAGATTATTAACATATTGTCTGGATAATTTTAGCAAAGAATTTTTTTCAAAAACATGGGATAACTGCCGAAACCGGTTTGGCTCAGTGGATAGAGTGTCGGCCTGCGGACTGAAAGGTACCGGGTTTGATTCCGGTCACGGGCATGTACCTAGGTTGCGGGCACATCCCCAGTAGGAGATGTGCAGGAGGCAGCTGATCAATGTTTCCCTCTCATCGATGTTTCTAATTATCTCTCTCCCTTCCTCTCTGTAAAAAAATCAATAAAACATATTAAAAATATAGTCTGTCTATCTTTCAATAAACTTTGCTTTCACTTACCTTCTTTGTCCATGAAACAATTCTTTGACTTTGTGAGACAAAGAATCTGGATCCAATAACAGCACTTTGTTTTCACAATCATTTATTTTAGGGTTTTCTGTTTGTTTGTTTTTGTTTTTTTTAGAGCATGATGTTTTTAACGCTACAACTGAGGAATACAGAGCTCAAGTCTCCCTTTCATTCAAAGGAACACATGTTCTGTGGGTGGGATGGAGAGTTGCCTCTGATTCCACAGTCTTTCCTTAACATAGAAATGAGAAACAGCACACTTGTCAGAAGAATCCTGCCAGCATGTCTCCCAGTTTCTTCCCCAATGTCAAAAATGTCAGCATTCAGAATCTATGAGTTAATATTTCTGTCCCCCTGGGTTCATGCTGCTCTTATCCACCCCTTCCTGATTTTCTACATTTCTGTTAAGTTTTTCCAAATTATGGGAGTGCAGTGAGTGTCCTGCCTCTCAGAGTCCAGCAAGACAGAAATCCCATGGAGGGTTTTAGGGATTAAAAGCTCAGGCTTTTACAGAAATACTTACAGAATCAGAATCTGCATTTTAACAAGATCCCCAGGTGATTTATATTTAGATTAAAATTTGAGAAACACTGGTAAGATGCCCATGGAATAAATAAATATAAATTTGAACTCTAGTGCCCAAAAACTCATTGGAAGAATTCATCTGTACCTGATCTTTTATCCAACCTCCAGTGTATCCTCCACCTTTTTTCCTGGAAGTTAGCTCCACTCCTGGTTTCAAACCATTTCTTACTATAGTGTTCCTTTTGGAAGGTTTACCCGTGGAACTGGGTGCATCTATTAGAAAAATTTGACATCATGATGAAGTTATTTCTTCCTTTTCTTAATCCTCTCTTGCTGGACCCATCTTTGGTTGCTGCCTCTCATCTTTGGATTTTTCCTGTTTATGGTAATTACTTATCCCCAGTGAATATAATTGGTGTTATAATTCCTTTTGCCAGAAATGATTCTATATAGAAAAAACTCACTTTAGGGACAAAACTGTCAAACTTTTGCCTGCCACTGTTTAGCAATTCATCAGCCATCTAAAGCTGGCGCCAATCAAGATTTGACACCTGAAGGCAACCGCTGCCATCAGTAAGGCCAGAGGGACAAAGAATTCTCTGTTCTGAAATGCTAAATCCATTTTTGTGGTAACAGTCCTTAACAATCCCTCTCTAAGAGTAACAGATAAAAGAATTAAGAATTCATAGGGTTGGAAATATATGTAATAATCTCAAACTAGCACAATGAGTACTTAGATATCAAACAAGTTATGGAATGTTAATTTACAGACACACCAAAAACATTCACTTTATGTAATTTGGCCATATAGTTGGCTGAAATTAAATCTTAAAAAAAATCAAACAATCATTTCCATATATAGTTTGCATTGATTGATCAGATGAATAAAGTAAGTATCAAGAAAAATGTCCTCTTTTAAAATATCTATGAATTAGGGAAACCCTACTAAGAAACTGTTACCTTAAAAAGGAAATCAACGTAGAACTTATTTAACATGAAAATATAATGAATTTCTGCTTGTCACAATACAAAGTGGGGAAAAGCTATATATATTCAGAGAGGGCATACCTCCAAATAAATTAAAGTGCAAGGATGAGCTACACTAATAAACTTAGTTTAAGGAGGAGAAGATCAACAGTAGACTTAACAACAGAAGTTGTAAGAATTAAAGGATAAAACATAAACCATTGCAATAAACAAGGAAGGAAATAACACTAGAGTTGTTCCAACACTCTGTTAGACTGGAAGCTTTTTGATGGTTGATATGGGGATACAGCTAATGGGGCCCATAGTGTTGGACTTACTTCTACTCTTTTTTTTTCTTTCCTGAAAATTGTATCCCTGATGCTATGTAATGTAGGATCCTGTTCCAATAAAATAAACCATTTGAAAACTTTCCAATATGGTGCCCACTAGGACCCTGCAGTCAGTAAAGACAATCATACTTAGTAAAGTTGTGAATTACTTACAGAAGAGACCACTGACTTTCCAAGGTAAACAGAGCTCAATATAGTCAACTCACCAATCTACAGTCAATTAGTTTCCTCAAAGAACATTGCCATTTCAGGACTCGGTATTTGTTTCTGTTGCTGCAAATTCAAGATTTTTCAGGGCATCAACCTTGATATAGCCATCCCATGTATCAGAGTCCCATGACTACTCAACAGATTGTTGACTTTGGCACAACAAACTTGCTTCGGCATACAGTATAATTTGAAAATAACTCTTGAACTTAATCCTCAGTTTCTCTGCTTTCTCCCCATAGGAAAGTTGAAGATTAGAGACAATTTGTACTGAGACTTTTTGGCTTTCACACTTGATATACAATTGCCTGTTAATTACTTTAGCTTTCCATGTGTTTTTTTTTTCTTTTACTATTATCAATTCAGTTTCTCCGTGTTCATCCAATGCCATTGCATTATAGTTAATATATCCCCCCTACTAGTCATATTTCTGGTACGTACCTCCAATTATTGTATTTCTTCCCAAGTTCTACCATCCAATTTTCCACTAAGAAAGTCTACCACCATCTATACTCCGCAATTCCAGCCTGATATGCAGTGACCCCATATTGGTACAAATGGCATGGCCTTCTTACTCAGGCCACCAGCAGTAATTGGACAATCATCACCCCTCACTCCTGGAAAGATTCTTTCCTTGACTGCAGCAGTGGTGATCCATGAAGGGGATGACAGCTGAAGACTGCTCTCATCACTCCCAGCATCAAGTTAAAGAGTTGAAGAAAGGGGGGTTTGCGTGTTGCATGTCCATATTCACCAGAATCACTTATGTGTTTAGATACCAAAGAAGATATAAGATAATCCAAATAATAAATATGAAAACATAAGACAGATACCCTGCAAACCTGTATTTCACGTCAAGTTTCATTAAGGAAGTGAAGATAGATCAATATCAGCAAACATTATGTAATTCACCATTTTAAGTTAAGGAGAAAAGCAATGTGATCATCTCCACTGATGCCAAAAAATAGCATTTGCCGTACAATATATATTCTATACCTAACAAGCAATCAAACAAATGACTGTTAAAAAGCAGAAGTATAAGGACATTTATCAAAATTGATAAACTTTATATCTATGAGAAAAGTATAGCATAAATAATATCTTTTAATAAAAAATTATAAGCTTTTTGATTAAATTTTCAACAATATTTTACTTCTAATCATAGCCTAGACAATGTAATAAGAATGCAAAACATGAATAAAAAGATATGTAAAAAATAGAGAAAAGTAAATTAAAGCAATAGAAATAGCATTGTTCAAACATCACATAAGAAAATTTTAATGTTTGATAATATCAAATATTAACAATATGGTGAGAAAGTGGATATTCTCAAAAAGAAGTAGTCACAGTGTATAGGGGTGGGCAAAATAGGTTTATAGTGTTTTTATGGAAGATAATATTATAATTAATAAAAAATAATACAAGAATAAACTGTGTTTTGCATACTCACAACTATATACCTACTTTGCTCACCCCTGTATATTGATGTTACATTGGAGAGCAATACAACTGCACTTATCTATATATATAAAAGCCTAAGCATCCATTAGGACCGGTTGACCAAATGACCAGTCGACCAGTCACTATGATGTGCACTGACCACCAGGGCCGGAACAAAAGCATGGATGGAGTGTTTGTGTGAACTAATATAAATTCAAAGTAAACATCATTACATAAAAGGGTACGGTCTTTTTTTTTTTAGTTTTATTCATTTCAAATGGGCCGGATCCGGCCCGCGGGCCGTAGTTTGCCCACGGCTGCTCTAGTGCATACATAAAATGCATTAATTAAAAGATCCTTTCCTGCCCCATCTGGTTTGGCTTGGTGGATAGAGCTTCGGCCTGCAGACTGAAAGGTCCCAGGTTAGATTCCAGTCAAGGGCACATGCAGGGGTTGCAGGCTCAATCCCCAGTAGGGGGTGTGCAGGAGGCAGCCAATCAATGATTCTCTCTCATCATTGATGTTTCTCTCTCTCTCTCCCTGTCCCTTTATCTCTGAAATCAATAAAGATATATTTTAAAAAGACCCCTTCCAAGTTTATAACTTATGCATTTGCCATAAATATAGTATATTCTAGAGAAATAGTTATACAGCTATAGTCTATACTCACATATAGAAGGATATTCTACACTTGTGCTGCCAAGTTAGGACTCCAAAATATATTGCAAGAGAGAAAAAGCGTTGAAGAATAATATCTACATTATTATACTATTCAAGGAAGACTAATGAAGAAGTTAAGATGGTATACTTTTAAGACCATATTGGAAAAAAGATCAGTAATAAAATGATCAGAAAACTGATAGTTTCTGATAATGGAGTGAATGGGATTTGGGAGTTAGGATAAACAGAATTGGTTGTAATGTTTTAAGGCTATGGATTCATGTTTTATTTGTATAATTACAATTAATAAGACAATGTACTTAATGAGGGAGAAAGAGAACAAGGACCTCCTAGGATCTGAGACAGTGGAAAAATTTAGGTTAATAAGGAAAGTAATAAATGTTGGAATTAGAAAAAATTCCTTAAGCTCAATAGGTTAGGAAAAGGGGATTTGTGCTTAGAGAGAAAGAAGTAGAATTGCTAATAGAACATAAATATTTAAAGGTATGGGATCAGGAAAGAATGATTGTTAAGTGTCTGGATTTGGGAATATCTTCCAAAATATATTAAAATAATAATTTATGAAACACCCTTAGCCTAATTAATATTACCTAAGTAACCTGCATATGAAAATAATTTTGATGTAGGTGTTAAAGTCTCCTACATGTGTCTAAAACATTAAACTTGTTAGTATCTTCACTGCGTTTAAAAAGCTGTCTGTTTACTCTATGTACTCTATGGCTCACACTGTGTTTGAAGGGATGCATTCCTCTAAATCACATTTAACAATAAACATACAGTAAACATTTAAGATAATACAAAGTTTAGTACTGAATTCTGACATATGAAAAAATAATCATTAGAGAATGTGGCAGAACTGAACAGAAGTGAATATTAAAACTATATATTTAAGGAAATTTTGTCCCTTAAATTAACATGTAAAAATCAAAATCATAGGTAGCAACTTTCATTTTCTTCTTTCTTTTTGGTGAACATTTATCAATATCCTAGATTAATTTCCCAGTATAGATTTTACAATAAAAATATAAAATACCCTTTTTATCATATATACTGTAAGTAACAATATTTTCAAAATATTAGCTTTCATCAATGACTTTTTAGTCTCCTCAATATCTCTTATGTTGTGAGAAAAATAAATGCAATAGAAAAATGATTCACAACTAATTGCATAAGAAATTAACCACAGAAGAAAATTAAAACTCGTTATTTTTGACTTATTAAGCAGTATGTGATCCTAACAAGTTTTTAGAAGAAAATATAAGAATTGCTTTTGAAATATAAGAACTTACCTTTCTTTTGACCTGAGAACATGAAGTAGGATTCTCAATAAAGGGCAACTTATTAAGAAGACATAACAATAATGCAGTTTGACAGATATATTAAAATTCCACGTATAATATCAACCCTGAGTGAATGTAAAGAAAATTTCCTGCCAGCTAAGTTCACCATAGCTTTTCTTATTTTAGTTTCCTAAACTGAATGCAGAGAATTTTTGTAGTTATGATTACTTTTTTACTTTATATCTGTTTTTGCTTTTCCCTAGTGATACTGTAACTCTTAACACATTGTATGTGGGAAACGTATTTATACGTTTTAGGTTGACTGGAGGTAGTAGAGCGCGGGACACGTATTAATACGTTTTTTATAGACTAGCGGTAGAATGAAGGATTAGAGATTATATATCTTTGTATCTATGTAGAATCTATGATTCTGTACTCAGTATGTATGCATAATAAATATTAAGAATCATAAATTCATTGACCTGGTAAGAATGATAAAATAATATGGTTCAAATTTTCTGACTAAAGAAAATCCCAAGATCAAATAAGTTTAAGGTATTTACTCAAGATTAGTTATTTGTAATCTGATTAATTATACTCTTACCAAAATAAAATTCAAATAAATTATACCTTTCACATAAGACACTTCAAAAGAACCATTTGCATTGCATATCTAGTTAAATGTTCAATATTATAATGCATCAAAAGACCCTATCTTATAAAATATATGTTGGGACATCCAAAACTTTTGAGAATTAAAGACTTTAGACAAAATTCCCTAGTAGTCCTCATTAAACAAACATTACTCAGAAATATTATTCATTGCGGGCATCCATAAGTATCTTAATGTAACTGTAATGATTATTCCTTGTAATATAATTTCATATGGAAATGCCTAGTATGATTTTTTTCAATTTCATTTTGATCAAGAAGCAAAATTGTGTATTTTATATCATCAATGTATCAGATGTCTATGTAATTAAGCCATTAGTGGTCAACAACCCCCCTTCCTAAAACTCAGTGGCATATAACAGATGTTTGTTGTTGTTTTTCTCTTTCATAGTCACAGGTCAGTGGAGAAATTGCAGCAAATCTTCAGGTTGGAGGTGTGCATGTCATCGGGGGGCTCAGTTTCAAGCTGGAGCCCTGTTGTTTGGGTGAGATGTCTCTGTTCTATATTTTCCCCATTAACAGGGACTACTGCAAGATAAAATTTCCACCAGACTAGTTAAACAAGCAAGGAAGAGTTTCTTCAACACCACTACAACAAGGAAGATAGAGTGAACTAAACTCTAAACCAGTGGTTCTCAACCTTCCTAATGCTGCAACCTTTTAATACAGTTCCTCAGTTGTGGTGACTCCCAACCATAAAATTATTTTTGTTGCTACTTCATAACTGTAATTTTGCTACTGTTATGAATCGTAATGTAAATATCTGATATGCAGGATGTATTTTCATTGTTACAAATTGAACATAATTAAAGCATAGTGGTTAATCACAAAAACAATATGTAATTATATATGTGTTTTCTGATGGTCTTAGGGTTGACCCACAGGTTGAGAACCGCTGCTCTAAACACACATAGGCAACTGATGATGTATAGCCAACAGGCAAAGTGAAGAGTCAATCAATAGAAAATTACTATGAGAAAATTGATTAGGTATTAAGAGTGAGGGAGAAGAGAAACTTGATTAGATATCAACGGTGGAGTAAGAAAGCTTCTCTGAAAATAAAAGATGGAGAGATCCTCCATCAACTCCCTTAGCAGGATTCTTAAAAACAAACAAACAAACAAACAAAAAAACAACAACAAAAAAAACCTGGGCTCAGAAGGAAGAAGGCCTGGTAAAAAGGAGGATTTAAAGGAGGTTGAGTGAAGTTTGGTCAAGAATGGAATCCTCATAAGGGCTCAAGAAGTGCCCTTGATACTCTCAGACTGTGTTTTTCTTAAGACAGTGGTAGAAACACAGGACAAGCTCCCTTGCGCAAGCACATTGCAAGCCTATGCCTATGCTTGCATCAAATTTGTTAACATCCCAAGTCACATGGCCCCAAAAGAAACACCATTCACTTACAAGAGGCAGAGGGGATTTAATGTTTGCTAAACTTTACTCCACACTATCACTGGATAAAAATCCCTCACTCTGTTTTCAGAAAAACTTTTAAGTCGAGGGCTTTTTGATAGTAGGAGAAGTGGAATATTCACATTCCACATTTAGTGGTATATCTGAGTTGCTTTTGAGTTGGTTATAACTCAGTTTATGTCTAAAAGTCAGAAACCAAAAACAGAATAAACAGGCCCACATGGATCTAGTGATATGCTTCTCAGGAGGAGGGGGAAGACCGAAGACCCAGGGTATAAATATGTGATTTTCCCAACTGGCCAAAAAGAGTCACATGACCAAGCCTAATATCAATGGTATGGCAAGGTAGATTCTTCCCACAGGGAGTACTTTTTGCCATATGGCAGTGGAAAGAGATGTGTAATCATCTGACAGGTGAGTAAAGAATGATTTGGAACAATTTTCTTACAAGTAATAAAAAAAATACACATAGACTTTCATAAAAGCCAAATGAAAATGGCTTCATTTAAAGATATACTACTAATGCATGGGATATTTTATATTTTTAATGTTTATTCTTAAAAAGGAAGAGAAACTATTTTAAGTAATTCATTTAAAACCAAAAGTCTTGAATTGACTTCAAGGGAAACTTATTTTGAAAGCTTCTAGGGTTCTTTTAGTTCTTGAGGTCAACAATTGAATGACATGAGCTATATAGATTCCTTATTGGGCTCTGGGACTTTCTGTATGGATTTTATAAACACTGAGAATGTTAGAGAAGCTCATTTTTCCCCTCTTTTCTATTAGATCAAAAACATAGAAGTCCTGTGATTTTTGTTCCATCAAAATCCTACTGAAAAATACATAAGTTTGGCTTCTTTGGCACAGAAAACTATCCTTTAGAATATAAGGAGAAAATCTGAACTATAGGAACTCAGACATCTCTCTAAAAAATAATATCAAAGATAGTGACATTTGGTGCCTTTTGGGAGAGAAATCTGAATATTTGAATTCAGAGTTGGAAGAGAATGTCTTTCCCCTGCACACCATTTTGTGCACTTTCAATAGTGCACTATATGCTTGTATTGCCTGTTCAAACAAACAAACAAACAAATAAAAACAAGTAAACACTGCATTGAATTACACCTTTTCAGGGACTCTCTTCTTTTCACATCTCCCAGCTTTCTGCTTCTTATACCTCTAGTGCTTTGATTGCAACGAGTGGATATTTAGTTAGTAATCAGTTATATTTCTATTCAAATACTACAAAAATAAATGGATTTTTATTTTCAGTCTCTGGTTGTTGTTGTTGTTTTCTGTTTTCTCTCTCTGTGTTTTTTTTTTTTTACTATATTTTCCTAAAATTATTATATTCCACAAGTATAATCCTGGATAGGTAGCTCAGTTGGTTAGAACGTTGTCCTGATACCCTAATATTGGGGCTTTGATCTCCAGTAAGGGCACATACAAAATCAACCAATGAATGCATAAATAAGTGGAACAAATCTTTCTTTCTCTCTCTCTCTCTCTCTCTCTCTCTCTCTCTCTCTCTCTCTCTCTCTCTCTCTCTCTCCAGTCTTCTCTCTCTCAAACCAATAAATGCATAAAAATTAAAAAAATTCCACAAGTATTTTCAGATAGCTAATAGCTGATTGGTAAAATTTACTCTAAAATTTAGAAGATTGGAAATGATTTTCAAGAAGGCACTTCTGAGTCAATGTAAGTACCATGGGAAAATGAAAGAAAAAGGAAGGTGATTTATTGCCAAAGTACAAATCTAGACAGAACGTGATCAGACTTGAGAAAAATATAGCTGCTATTTCATAATATGCAAACAGATTATTTGTTTTGGTTCTATTCTACACATCTAAAATGACTGCTAGACCAAATACACACTGTCATTCTTTACCATTCCCTCTAACTTTATAAATAATTAAATTTTATATAATTCTATTAAGTGGCTGGAAAATTCAAGTAACAACTTCCTTTTTCGATATGTGTATCAGAATATGATTAAATAAAAATGAAAATGATGTATTTTCAGGCTGAATATTATTTAGTTGATGTTTGAAACTTACAAAAAGGTTCAACATGCTACGTAGTTAGTTCTTATCATTACTGTTTTTGACCATGTATTTAAAGCTTGCCAATGGAGATTTTTATTTAAGAAATTTTGTTGTGCATGAAATCTTATGATTGCTTATTTATTATTAAATCATTGTTGGTCCTATGTATATAGAAGCTAAAAATGGTCTAAAATTAAAAGTGCTAATTTTGGTTCTTTGCATACTGACATACTATATTAAGCAGTCAATATTAAAATAATCAAGTCATCAACCACATAGGTAAGAATAAAAATTATAATTTCTCAGCATAAATGTATATAAGTTACTGAGCATTTGCTTTAAAAATACCTACAACCCTGATCGATTGGTTTAGTTAGTTGGAGAGCTTACAGGAAGCAACTGATCCATCTTTCTCTCTTATATTGTTGTTTCCCTTATGTCACTTTTTCTCTCTATAAACATATCGTCAGGTGAGGATTAAGAAAATTTATAATATACTCTCATATTTACAAAAAATTTAAAAAAACAACAACTCAGCATTTGCTGCAAAACAAATCACAGATGCCTAATTATTATAATGGCTGAAAACAACAGCCATTTGTTTAGCTCACAATTCTGTAAGTTAGAAATTTGTTCTGGGGTAAATTAGAGGACTTTTGCTTTTTCTAGCCTTGGCCAGACTTAGCTGATTATTGACAACGTTGCAATAGTTGTGGATGGCTGTCTAAGATGGCTCAGCCGAGATGGCATATATATTCCTCATGCCTCTATTTTTCAGAAAACTAAATACACACACACACACACACACACACACACACACATGCACACACACAACACTGCACATGAAAGAGTTGGCAGTGGCCCAAAGAACAGCAAGTGGGCAAGCTCCAATGTTCAAGTACTTACAAGAAATTACTTGTGTCATATTTGCTATTGACTATTGGATATATTTTCTCACATGTCCAACACAATAACAGTGGATGGACACCACTGAAGGAGTGGATAAGAAAGATCTGAACAAAACAAAAGGCATGACTACCACAATCTACCACAGTCACAATCATTGTAGTTGCCTTCCTTCCTTCCTTCCTTCCTTCCTTCCTTCCTTCCTTCCTTCCTTCCTTCCTTCCTTCCTTCCTTCCTCTTTCCCTTCTTCCCTCCCTCCCTCCTTCCTTCATTCCTGCTTTAATTTTACCTTCTGGTTTCCCATAGCTGTATTTGCCTTCTTTACTGATTTAATCGTCACCTTTGATTTCCCATGTAAATCTGTATTCCCCCTGTGGTTAGAACACTAAGTTTTCAGCCAATGGAAGAATTTTTTTTACTTCTCGCTCTAGTAAACTTTATGTATAGCATCCAAATCACTCTCTGTATCAGTGAATGGCTTATTCTGAATGAGTTTTTTCTACATGACATGGGTACAAGGATGACATTTCCCAAATCATCATGTAAGAAATAAATCCTGTAACTATCTCCCACTGGGAACCATTAAGCTGCTATAACAGTAGTTCAGAGTCAGCTTTCTTGCCTGTAATATTAAAGATCACCTTCCATTCCCTGAGGAATACCTTAAGTTGGGTACTATCTCACACTTGGCAACCATAAGTAGCAGCTCTTAGCAAAAATATTTTAAAAAGCACTTTCCATTATACCCTGTCCTCTTATTACAATATGGACTACAGCTCTTATCACAAACTGTGTCAACACATAATTAACCTACTAAATGGTAAGTGCAGGAAGGAAATGTAGTGAAATATAGTAAGAACTCAGACATTTTAATAAAAATATGTTTTATTTCTAAACACCGCAGTAGCGAACAACAACAAAAGCAACAAGGGGAACTTCAAATATTCAAAAAGAACAGTTTAAAAATTAAGATGTTGAAAATTACCTTTCAAATAATGTTCTCTGTTCTCTTCACCAAACAATTAATGCTAAATAACTATACACTAAATTTTGATTATGCAGGCTTGTACATAAATTCTGGGCTACTATGCCTTAGAGCAGTGGTTCTCAACCTTCTGGCCCTTTAAATATAGTTCCTCATTTTGTGACCCAACTGTAAAATTATTTTCATTGCTACTTCATAACTGTAATGTTGCTACTGTTATGAATCGTAATGTAAATATCTGATATGCAGGATGGTCTTAGGCGACCCCTGTGAAAGGGTCGTTCGACCGCCAAAGGGGTCGCGATGAACAGGTTGAGAACCGCTGCCTTAGAGGAACTATGGGTATAAGAGACAATATTTCTCATTCATGAATTTTATTCTTTTTTTCCTGAAAGATATGGCTTATATTTAAGGAAAAATGATGCTAACATATTCATGAAGTTGTTATCTTCCACTTCAATTGATTTTATACAAAAGTGGCAAGGTAATTCAATGAGAAAAGAATAGCTTTTCTCAACAAATGGTGCTGGGAAAATTGGATACCCTCATGTAAAAAGCTGAAGATAGCACTTACCTCATATCATACAAATTTTTAAATTCCAAATGCATCATGCTCCAAAATTTAATATCTAAAGCAATAAAACATTTAGAAGAATATACAGAAGAAAATCTTTGTGACCTTGGACCAGACAAAATTTTTGAGACACAGTAGCAAAAGCCCAAGTCATATTTAAATAAAAGAAAAAATAAAGAGAAATTGGAATTCTTCAAAATTAAAAAACAAACAAAATAACTTTTGCACTTCAAAAGGCACCATTAAGAAAATTAAAATATTGGGAGAAAATATTTGCAAATCACATATCTCTTAATTTTCAGAATCTGAAGAACAATGTTACAATGATAAGAAGACAAACCCCAATTAAAAATTAGCAAAAATATTGATGACATTTCACCAAAGAAGACATATAAATGGCTAAGAATAACATGGAAAAATTATCATGTTCAACACTATTAATTATTAGAGAAATACAAATGCATACCACAATAAGAAACCACTTCTCCCCACTAAAATAGTTAAAAGAAAAATGATAGATGATACAAACTATTGGAAAGGGTATGAAAAACTAGAATCTTCCAGGAACCAATTCCAGCATGAAAGCAGGGCTGAATCATCTGGAGTGGCAAGGGCATGTCCCCAAACCTAAAAAGGGATGATGGCTTACTGCCAGACAGTTCAGGGCATCTTAATCTACATGTTATTATCTCCTACTGGCCAAACACCTGAACAGCCAAAGGCAATTTCTCTAAAACCTGATAATCTTACAATGGACTCTTATAGTAAACCTGACCCTTTGAAGTGTATATCTCCCCCTAGCCTTAGGATAAATTGTGTTAATAAAAAGCAAGGGGTCCTGAGATGAGGAGAACTTAGCTTCTTTAGCTAGACTCCTCTGACCCCCAAATGCTTTTCAAAATTATGCTTCATCTCTGGACTCTTTATTAAGTTACACACAGCCCTTCTCCAGATTGCTGAACCCTTCTAGATGCTGGAACAAGAACCCCAGCAAGAATCCTCTTACATTGTTGGTGGGAATGTACAGTCACTTTGAAAAACAGTATGGTACTTTCTTTAAAATAAATTAATACGTGTCCAGCTGGTGTGGCTCAGTGGTTGAGCATTGACCTATGAACCTGGAGGCAACAGTTCAATTCCTGGTCAGGGCACATGCCTGGGTTGTGGTCTTGATCCTCAGTGGGTGACATTCAGGAGGCAGCAAATCAATGATTCCTTTGCATCATTGATGTTTCTCTCTCCCTCTCCTTTCCTCTCTGAAATCAATAAAAAATATATATATTTAAAAAAGACCCAGTTATTTCATTTCTACAAATCTTCCAAAGAGAATGAAAACATGTTTTACACTAACACTCAACAGTGTTATTCATAAAGTTAAAAAGTAGAAAAAATCCATATGATTATCAACTGGTGCACAAATAAACAGAATATGGTATATACAAACAATAGAATACTATTCAGCAATATAAATGGAATGTCTTACCAATGTTACAAAATGGATGAAGCTCAAAATATTATGCTAATTTAAAGAACTCAGGCCAAAGGACTGGTATATTGTCTGAGTCCATTTATATTAAATGTACAGCAGTTCGACATATAGAGATGGACTAAGTGGTCGCTTGGGGTTGGGGTGGGACTGAGGATTGACTGACTGCAAATTGGCATCAAGGATCAGGTTGAGTGATTTGAATGTTTTAAATTGAATTATGGTGTTGCTTGCACAACTGTGTATTACAACGCATTAAAATGTATATTTAAAATGGGTGGATTTTATGGACCATAAATTATAATTCACTAAAGATGTTGAAAATAAATAATATAAGGAATTGTGAGGGGGGAGGCAGTGTGAGGGGTATGGGAAGAGTTTGGACAAAGAGCTTACACCTGTGGACGAGGAGAATGGGGGGCAAAGGCCTGGGGTGGGGTGGGAACTGGGTGGAGGGGAGCTATGGGGGGAAAAAAGAGGAACATCTGTAATAATCTGAACAATGAAGACTTTAAAAAATGGAACTGTCAAGGAAATGAGAACTGGTATTAGCATATGTTACTGATTTGATATTGGAAGAAAAAACAAGCTTGTCTCCTCTAAAACCAACCATTGCTCATACCATGCATAACAGAGCAATAGAGAATATGATTTTTTTTCCTTTTGCAATGTCAATTTTGGCATAATTATTCTAACCGTTCCTGTCATTCTATCATTCTGCCGGTATGAAGTTGTTCCATTTCATATACAGGGTGTGGCAAAAGTAGGTTTACATTTGTGAGTACTCGAAACAGAGTTTATTCTTGCATTATTATTTATTAATTATTGTGTTATTTTGATATGAACAACTATAAACCTACTTTTGCACCCCACCTTGTATATATTGTTTGGGCACTTCTAGTACCAGAGAAACTTTACGTATTTACATACAGATGACTTTATCTTTCAACTATTCCAGTTATTGAAAGGTTGACTTTAAGCTGTAACTTCTGTACTGTAAAATACAGTACAAATTTGCCCTTTAAAACCAAGCACTCCTAGTCAGATGTTTATTACACACGAACACAGGTAAATTAATAGTGTTTTGTTTTTAAAATATATTTTTATTGATTTCAGAGAGGAAGGGAGAAGGAGAGAGAGCTAGAAACATCATCAATGATGAGAGAAAATCATTGATCAACTGCCTCCTTCATACCTCACACTGGGGATGGAGCCCACAACCCAAGCATATGCCCCAACTGGGTATCAAACCCTGACCTCCTGGTTCATAGATTGATGATCAACCACTGAGCCATGCCGACTGAGCAAATAACAGTGTTTATTGTCTCAACTGTTTTCCCCAAGTTCTTCGTTAACTCTTGGAACTTTTTGAAGAGATATTTCTTTTTATCTGACTATACTTCTATTCAACCATTTCAATTGTCAGCTTTTTTGGCAGTCATATCTTACTTTAATCATATTGAGCTTATAGGGAAGTAAAACTCTCATTTATACTCATGCATGATGCTATTTAGACAGGTCTTTATTACCCAGGACTTGTAGATTTGAGTTAAGCAGCAGTAAAGAAATTTGACATCCTAAAATTTGTCATTTTGCAATGTAATGATTTCCAGTATCCCTTAAGAGTTTGCTCTAATCATCTTTTTATTGCAAATGGAATGAAATCTGCTTGGCCATTTATCAGAAACTCTGCCTATCCACGGGTTCCCTTGATAAATAAGCTGACTTTGAATGGGCTATTTATCATGTGGAGCCCCCTAAATAGCTCAAAGAAGAGTGAGTTTGTATATTGTCTTGTTCCAATAAAAATCCAGATGTCCAGTCTAAGACTAAATAGAATGATGGTACAACAGCCATATTTGTATTGTGTTGGTTTATTTTTATGGCCTTATCATGTTGTTGTTTTTTTAATGAGACACTCTTACCCATCTCTCCCTACTTCAAGATTTCATTATTTCAAGAGTAGTCTTGAGACATTGGCTTAGCTCTCTTAACATAATGCTGAGCGTATAATGTCACTAAATAAGGGAAATGACCTTTACTTACTCACCTTCATATTTTTTGTATTTATAAATGTAACCTTATCCAAGAGTAGCCATAGTTGGGTTGGAACCTTGGGCTCTTCCCTGGTGAAATCCGAAACAGGCCAGCCACTAAGACCTGGGAGGTCAAGGGACAGCTGTCCAAATGGTAGGTGGCAGGTTTAATAAGCAAGGGGATTCAGGAGATTTGTTTGGGCCACACAAGCCTATCAGATCTCCACACCACCCGCCAGAGCATTGAGGTTAAATAGAGGCCTTACCAGTGTACAGTCACGTACACAGTCCTGATGGACTCAAAAACACTTTACACGCTCCCGGCTGCTTCCTGAAAAACCACTCCTGCGGTGGGAGCTGTGGACTAAAAGCACTTTCCAAGCACAGTGGAGGGGTGAGGAGCCTCTAATTTCCGGGTCCAGCTCTCAGCTCAACAGGAGTTCACATGCTCTGGATGACTTCCTCCCACACCTCTTGGCTTCTTTAGACTGGAGACACTCCAGATTTGTTTAATTCTATCATTCAGAGTTAGAAAGAGTTGAAGGAGCAAATAAGTGAGATACATAGCCTCTTTTCACATATCATATATTGCAACCTCTTTTCATTTCCTTTTCCTTTTTTTTTCTTCCTGCTTATATATTTCTGTGTAAACACACACACACACACACACACACACACACACACACACACACACTAATTTACCCAATTCTGATTGTTCTATTTTAGTAGTAGACATTTGACTATAAAACCTAACATTACAACAAGCACTTGCCCAGTTGGCATGGTTCAGTGGTTGAGCATCGACCTATGAACCAGGAAGTCATGGTTTGATTTCCTGTCAGGGCACATGCCCAGGTGTGGGGCATTCAGGAGGCAGCCAATCAATGATTCTCTCTCATCATTGATGCTTCAATCTCTCTCCCTCTCCCTTTCTTTCTGGAAATCAATAAAGATATATATTTCAAAGCAACAACAAAAACAAAAACCTAACAAGCACTGACATATATGATTTTAATTTAGGTATCTTTTTAAAGAGGGAAATAATGAAGGCAAATAATAATGTGCCAATCCAATTAAAAATAAATGGACTATCAGGGGGTTGAGTAGGAGTTGGGAGGAGGGGGAAAAAGGGAGAGAAATGGGAGAGATCTGTAATACTATCAACAATAAAAAATATATTAAAAAATAAATGGACTATGAAAATACATAGAAAAAGGAGTTTAAAACTATTAAAATGGAAAATAGGATATTTACATAAAATATGTTTTAGTATTTTATTTTTAGTAGCTCCAATTTGAAGTATTTATACTTCTAAATAATATGATATCAGATATATTATGAAAGTTACTAATTGGGAAATAAGTAGACTTTGTTTTAAAATCAACATAATATCCAAAAGATGATAATGCCATCAAACTAAACAATTGTCCAGAGCCATAAACATATTTTTAATAAAAGTTTATTTCTGTATACATGTTATAGAAAAAAGTATAAAATATGTTTAATTTAAAAATGTGATTTCCTATATCAAAAGTTTATATCAGATTTGTTTCTAAAATGTAAATCTTTTACATTTTTTAAGAGATATAACATACAGGCACACAGAAATATAAAGGTGTCAAGTACAAAAAATATTCAGATTTTTAGGTATATGATGTACTATTAACATATGCTTGAAGTTCTAGAGTGCATATACACTGATAGCAGTGAAATCTACTGCATTTTATATACTTGTTTTATAATTTGTTTACACTATTAATTTGTTGTTGTTAGTGTTATTATTCTTGCCATGAAGTTGACATCCAGTTGTATAATTTATCATGGATTGCCAAACATTATTCTTTAATTTTTCTGGTAAAAATCCTATATAATAAAAGACTAATATGCAAATAAACCAAACGGCAGAACAACCGGTCGCTATGATGCGCACTGGCCACCAGGGGGGCAGATGCTCAAAACAGGAGCTGCCCCCTGGTGATCAGTGCACTTCCACCAAGGGAGCGCTGCTCAGCCAGAAGCTGGGCTCATGGCTGGGGAGCACAGTGGCGATGGCGAGAGACTCTCCTGCCTACGCGGCAGTGCTAAGGAACCCTCAGGGGATGTCCGCCTGCCAGCTTCATGGGGAGCAGGCGTAAGCTGGCAGACAGACATCCCCCAAGGGGTCTTGGACTGGGAGAGGACACAGGTCGGGCTGAGGGACTGCCCCCCCCCCCCCCCCCCAGTGCATGAATGTCATGCACAGGGCCTCTAGTCTATAATAAATTGGACCTATCTTTCCTGTATTAGTAATGCTCACTCCAAACTTCCCATCAGTCAAGGATAACAATATTTCTTTAGTTATTTAAACTTGAAAATTCAGATTAATGTCTGTCATCCTTCTGTGCATTATCATCTGTATCCAGGAAGTCTTGGTATCTTATAATTTATTTCAAAAATGCATTTTCATTTATTTATTTTGTATCTTAATCCATGTCCTATCCATCCCAGAATAATATTTGCTTCATACTGTTTCCCCTTCCTCAAGTCTCAGTAAATTAAAAAATAAGAAACTTAATATTCTGATTGATTTAATATATGTTGATGACAATATTTTTATTAAAATAAAAAAGTCCTGGTTGGTGTTACTCACTGTTAGGGCATCAGCCTGAGGACTGAGAGGTCTCAGGTTCTGGGTTGTTGTTCAATCTCTGCCCTGGTTGTGCATGTGAGGAAGGGAACCAATTGATATATCTCTCTCAGTTTCCCCCACCCCTTCCTCCCTTCTTCCCACTCTCTCTGACAAGCAATGGAAAAAAAAATATCCTCAGGTGAGGATTAATGACAAAAAAATTTTAAATTTCTATAACACATGTCCTAGACCTAGACCCCAACCAGGCTAGTTTACAAAGGCTTCAAATTTGAATATGTGAATCTTCCTACCCATCCACATTGTACTTGTCTTTTAGCACGAGTTTAATCCCAGCTATATTTTGTGATCTTCCGCAATATTTCACAACATATTAATGAAACGGAATTATTAGACTGGAACCCAGATTCTTTGTCCGCCAGTATCGAAGAATGAATTCATGGACAGAAAGTGGTATAGCAAAGGTGGAGATTTACTGAAAAATAAATACAGACTCCCACATGGGGAGAGGGAAAGATCCCACAGAATGGACTCCCATGTAGGGAGGGGGAAAAGGGTCCCACCTTCCTTTTCCCTACGGCTTATAAAGGCTGCAGATCATGGTGCCTTGATTGGTCACTATTTCCCTAGACTGGTGAATATAGTAACTCTTGGTCTCAAAGGTCGAATCTTCCTTATTGTTTTTCTATTCCCTTTGGGCTTTCTTCCTCTCCTTCTGGATGAAGGACTTCCTTCTCTTTATTTTGTAAATATAGACCTTGTGCTGTTTCTAGCTCCCACATTCTATGGAAATATTACCTGTTGCAGCTTTTCAGCTCCCCCATTCTATGGAAATATACCTCCTGCTGCTCTGCAACCCTGTGCTTCCTCCATGGTCCCCTTAACTTCCAAAATTTCAAAAATTTCCTAAACCTGTCCTATTTTACTCCCCAAATTCCTGTTTCATTAATATTGTTTATATATCCTGTGTTCCTTTTTTCCACATATTTACTAATACTTATGGCTGTCCCCAAAAGATACCTAATCAGAATTTTCCCCATTATGGTGGTAGGAAGGTGAGAGTTAGGATTTTACTGACTGATGGCAGCTCCTGGGCTAAAGAGAAAGTTTATTATCTGGTGGTGCTAAATTAGATAACTCAGTTTGGGTAGGTGTCATTTTGAGAAAAAAGAGAGAAACATTAGAATGAGATCCTCTGAGTATGAATCATGATTCTGAATCCTGAAACTTATTGTCAGAGTGACCTTGAGAAAAGGATATTTCTCCTCTGAGCCCCAGTTATATCACCTATAAAATGGCAACTATAAATATCTTCTTACATTCTTGTTTGGCATTTAAATGAGGTAGTATTTATTTAAAACATGCACGGTCTTTAAAAATTTGTTTATTCCATATAATGCTGATCAAGTCAGAACATTACTGAAGTAGGTCTGATCTCTACCTGTTGCAACCTTGCTGAGTCTAGAGTTCACTGTTTTGTGACAAAGCCTTCTATTAGTTGCATCTTTTTCTTTTAAAATATTATGTTTGTTTCTGTTCCTAATGGAGATACATTGATGATCTTGGGACAAAATGATATTTCATTGTAAGATTACTTCGTTTGTACATAGTTAGTGGTAAAATATATAGTTGCTATAATTCAGTAGTTCTCAACCTTCTGGCCCTTTAAATACAGTTCCTCATGTTGTGACCCAACCATAAAATTATTTTTGTTGCTACTTCATAACTGTAATGTTGCTACTGTTATGAATCGTAATGTAAATATCTGATATGCAGGATGGTCTTAAGCGACCCCTGTGAAAGGGTCTTTAGACCGCCAAAGGGGTCGCGACCCACAGGTTGAGAACCGCTGCCTGAGGAACAAAAACTTCCCACTTGATCCCGAAATGTTTACTGTTTTGCATTCACCTCTGACACAAAGCAATGTACAATGTAGAATTCAATGATTATTTGTTTAATGAATTATTAAAATACCAGTCAGTTCATGATGGAAAAATGTTGTTTCTTAATAATCAAGACTTTTTCTGCCATTGAAATCAAGCATTAAAAAGCTGCTATGTTTAGATTTTGTATTCATATGGCAGTAAAGAAATATTAGGTTCAAGCATTAGAGTTTAGTGATTATGAAAATAGGCTCTGGAGTTCAACTGCCATGATGCAAATCCAGATTCCACTGATTACTATGTTTATGACCATTATCCGTTATTTAACTTCTCCAGTACTTCGTTTCCTCATTTCAAACTGCAGAAAATAATACTATCGCCTTCACACATGCCATGACAATGTATGTGAAATATTTTACCCTTGCAGACATCCAGTTAGTGCTCAGTAAACACTAATCCATTTATTATTAGTAATAGTTTTATAGTGTTTTATTATGATGACTGGTCAAATCTCATATCCTGCTACACTCTGGCAATTGGTTCTGTTCATTTATTTCAAGTCATCAGCTCACCCTAGAAAATCTGGATATTTTACTTTATTTTAAATTCCAAAATATGTGACCTCACAGTACTGTGAATTTATCTTCCCCTTCTGCCCCTTGTTATTGGCATAAATGTTATCTTAGGCTATCAGATGACAGTTAACCTTTTCTTGAACCCTCTGTTTTTAGCTGTAGCCTACAGGGGCAAATCCATGGGGATGTAATTGACTTCCTTGTTTATGAGGAACAAGTGGGTATGGCTGGTCTTTGCTTACTGCCCTCAGGCTACTTTTACACTGAAAACAATGATGGGAGTCACTGTGCCTGGAAATGTAAAGTTCTCCCTCCAAAAAAGGAGGCAGTCTGGATAAATAAGGAAAGGCAGCTGCTGGCCTTTTGATTGGAAAATTCTTGGCGGCATTCCATATACTTCTCTGGAAATCCCAGTAGAGTCAAGCCATGCCACTCACAGGAGCCACTTGGGTCAGGTGCCTTTACGCTGGTTCTGGATGTCAGCTGGTACCTAAACTGTGCGCATGGGCCTTTGATCCAGCCTCCGCTTTAAAGGTAATACAAGCAAGGATGCATGATCTCCAAGATTTAAAACACTATTCCGTGTATTCATTCTATTTTTTTCTTCTTTCTACTATCTACACCCATGGCTTAATGAAATACTTTTACTTAATCTCATGGGATTTCTTACATTTCTTTTTCCTTTTTAAATAATTAACATTATTATTGTTAAATAATGTTAAATACTACACTGAAGTGGCAAAACGAAAATGAAGAACATGTGATATTTACTCTAGACATGCAAAACACCGGCTAGGCCAGTGGTCGGCAAACTGTGGTTCGCGAGCCACATGCGGCTCTTCGGTCCCTTGAGTGTGGCTCTTCCACAAAATACCACGTGCGGGCACGCACGTACAGTGCGATTGAAACTTCGTGGCCCATGCGCAGAAGTCGGTATTTTGTGGAAGAGCCACTCTCAAGGAGCCAAAGAACCGCATGTGGCTCGCGAGCCACAGTTTGCCGACCACTGGTAGGCAATCTCAACTTTTTGTTGCTTTAAGCTCAGATGAGAATGCATTAGATTTTGTTATTTCAATATCATCACTAGCCCTTCTAATACTTATTTTCCTTTAGGAAGGTTATGCATCTTTGTGACATTGGCATCATTTTTAGTAATGTGTCTGTGACTGGTCAAGGAAATATAAGTGGAGGTGATGTTTATCACTTCTGAGAAATGTGTTGTTGGAATGAGATCTGGTTTCCATGTCTCTCCTCTCTCCTCTATGAGATTGGAAATGTCTCATCAACCAGGGAGGATCTTGGATTAAAGAAGTTATGAAGCAAATCTACACTTGACCCACAATAGACAGGTCAAGGGGACAGAGATACTTATTAAGAGATGGCTACAAACATCCAGGGAGAAAAGGTGAGAGCCTGAAGCAAAGCAATTATAATTGTGGGTAAAATAAATGATAAAATGATGCCTTAATATTATTTAGGCAGTCAAGTTAATGGCAGTTGTTGATTCATTGAAAGTAGGTGACAATGCTTGAGTTATGGCCCATATTACATCATATTTTAATTTTTCACAGCCTGTGGTGAATTTTTCTTTTTTTATTGTCTATCTAGCTCTCCTTTGCCAACATAATGATCTTACAATAGCATGATTTTGATGATGTCATTCCTTTTCTAAACAGTTTTCTATGGTTTCCCATTGCTATATAACTAAGTTCTAGCTTCTTAGCCTTAATTATCTCTAATTATTTTTAATATTCGTTTCCTACTTTTCAGGGAATTCCTTCCTTAAAGAAACCCTACTCATTTTATCCCCCCCCCCCCAAAAAAAAATGAATTTTAGTTTCCAGTTAATTGCCTTGTCCTAGTCAGCATGTTTGTTCATTTTAGCGCTTATTTTCTTAACTCTAATAATGTTAATTCTTCTTATGTGCTTTAATCAGGATAGACTAGGTTATATGACCCCAAAACTTCAATGGCTTGCAGATCAAAACTTTATTTTCTTCTTAAGCTACATTTTCATCTTGGGACAGCTAAGACTCCAATGTTCTCTTCATTCAACAATCTAGCTGTGAATAAAGCCTCTCTCTACATGAAGTAGGTACAGATTTATATTTGTTCTTCAATATTCTGCTTGGAAGTGATGTTATCTTTCATTCCTATTAAAGCAGGTAATATACCAAGACTAAAGAGAAGTATATTTCTCCCTCAGGGTGGAAAAGCAAAATTCCATAAAAAACACACATAGATATAATTTACCAGATCACTTTCAATCTATTTCAAATTCTGTTGTCTTCATTAATCTAAACCTTCTCACCCCATTTTCAAATGCTATTTCTTTCAGAACTCTTGCCATTTGTACTAATTACATAACACATCTTGTAATGTAGACAGTGGTTGACGGATATTTCTTAAAGTGACAGATATTAAACATTTTAAGCTTCAGGTCATAGATCCCTGTGGCAATTACTCACTCCTGCAATTGGGGTGCACAAGCAGTCATAGAAAATAAGGAAAGAAAGGTTGTGACTGTGTTACAATAAAACTTTACTTACAAACGTAGGTGCTGGTCCGTAACAGTAGTTTGCAAATCCCTTCCTTAGAGCAATCATTCTAAAACATGTGTGCATTGGGATCATCTAACAGATTTCTGGGTAGCACCTTAGAATTCCTGATCCAACAGGAATGGGGAGGGGCTTGATAAGTTGCCTTTTTAATAAGTTCCCATGTGATGCCATCGCTACTTGTCTGGGGACCGCATATTAAAAACCATTGACCAACGAAACAGAGACAGTGTTCTGTATTCAATGACTTGTTATTTGTGAATTCAAATCAATAAATACACTATTTTAAAATTAAGAAATAAATATGGGTCCTGGCTGGGTAGCTCAGTTGGTTAGAGTATTGCCTCTATACTCCAAGGTTTTGGGTCCCATCCCCTAACAGGGCACGTATTAGAATCAACTGATGCATGCTTAAATAAATAAAACAACATCTCTCTCTCTCTTTCTCTCTCTCTCTCTCTCTCTCTCTCTCTCTCTCTCTCTCAGTAATCAATAAAAATTTTTAGAAAGCAATAGCTAATGTTTATATTTCCCATTTCATTAGCATATTCCTTTCTTCACCAAAGCCAGGTGACTCTACTCTGCCAGAGAAAGTGCTGAATAGAATTTTATTGGCTACATGAGTGAGTTATAATAAACTGAGTGCTTCTTTTTTTTGTATAGTGACAAGCATACAGTGCTGTAAATATTGCACATTTCTATGCCTCTGTCACATGATGGACAGGTAACAAAATTGTTTTGTTTGCAAAGTGTCCCCAAGCTATTTCAACTTGTCAGGACACACAAAGCTTCGCTACACTAAATGCATCAATCCATTTGTATTATTTCAGTGGAACAAAAAGATTTTAGAAAGACACATTAATTTTATTCTTATTCAACAGTGACATTGAAAAAACACATTCTTATTTGTGCAGTGGCTCAAGCTACCAATCCTACTTTTATTTCTCCATATTTTAAACTGCATAGAGATTCTGTAGTCAAGATTTTTGACATACATTAAATGATTACCCCAAATATTGCTGCATTCTTAATGTATAAATGATAAAGTGACAGATTCTTGGAGAGAAAGGAAATGATTCCTGATGCACTTAAATACATTTTTATTTGCTATTTGGTACCCCGTTAGTAAAATCGTTGGAGGAGATCATGGAGCACATTATCACTAGTGGACCAGGGCAGGGCGAGGGCGATCACAGGCTCCTCACCATCTCCTGAGGGCGGAATGTGCATTCTGCTCACCACTCTGCAGTGGGAGGCTTCTGCAAGTTAGCAGCCTTGAACATGAAAGGTGCTTGTTGTTGAGATCATCAGGACTGTTACGTGTCTGAACACAGGTGATACCTCTATTTAAACCCTTAGTATCCTCATGAGCAGGTGTGCAGCGCCCAAACAGGCTGGTTTGTTGTAAATTATCCGACTTTTAAAACCTGCCATCTACCAATCTTAAGCTCTGCCTCTTAGGTCTCCCTTTGCCCTCCATGTACAGAAATGTAAAGCAAGGCCACCACGGATAAAGCATGCATTGTAGTTGTGCAATCTTGGCCAAAGTAGTATTGTTGCTTTCAATAGTATTAGTCTTTATGATAAGATTTAAAAATCATTATACTATCCTATAAAGTTGCAGAGAATCACTAACAAACCCCCTAACTAACAGACATTGAATATTAATAAAAAAATCTTGCAATATATTAACATTCCAAAACTAATTAACCTAGATCAATCCGTATAGTCTGAACACTAGTTCCTCACAGAATCTGGACCAAGTTCAGCAGGCAAAGAAACGGGTGAATGAATCCGTAGAAAGTGCCTGGACAAGGTTATGACCATTTAGCACCCGATTCTGGTGCAAAGTTTAGAGAGAATCAGAAGCCTTCCTGGTAAAACGGACTTTATTCAGCGGCAGCCTGAGGACTAGAATCCCAGCCTCTGGCTTCTCAGCGGATAGTTCTTAGATTTTCAACAGTCCACACCTGCTCCCACTTCTGCAGCCCAGAACCTTCGCGCGCCCGCAGGCTCCTCCAGCGAGTGTTCCGGGAGCTACAGAGTCCTTCCATGCGACCCGAACACGAGACAATGGACGCTCGGGGGGGAAAGGCACAAACAAGATCCATCTCAAAGGCGGGATTCAATTACTTTTCACAACTCAGCGACGCGTCCGAGGCACGCCGCGCTTTGTTTTGCGGGCGGGGAGATGCCGCGGGGACGCCGGGCCCCCATTGGCTGGCCGCTCGCCGCTGCGGTTGTGCGGGGCCGCCGGGAGAGCATCACTGATCAGACGGGGAACCGGAGGGAGCGACGCGCAGGGGGCCGGGCGCTCCTGACGCGGGAGGCTGCCTCTTCCAGGGAGGAAGTGGTGTGCACCGGCTGCCCCGCGGGCAGAACCTTCTGGGGATGAGAGGGAAGCGAATGCCAGGCAGTGTGTGGCTCCCGTGATTTAAAAGGAAGAGAAAGAGAGGCAGAGACAGAGAGAAGCGGGGGACGGAGGAGGGTCTCGCCTTCGGTGCATCGCTGGGCTGCTGCCTCCTGCTGCTGCCGGTGCCGCGGCGTCTGCCATCAGGTAAGGCTTCCCCCTGCGCTGGGGATCGCCTCCTGTGGGATCGCTTCGGGGGACGCGCACCGACATCCATACGTGATTGATAAAGTGTTGCCTGGCGTCGTCAGGAGCCCAGCGAGGCTGCACACCGATCTGGCATCGGAATTAGGAGCCGGTGCAGGTTGGGCTTTGGGAAACTTCCCTAAGTTCTAAACAAGTCAGTCTCCAGTCTTCAGGGCCAGAGGTTACATTCAAAGGGGAGGGAAGGAAAGATTTTAGCTGCCGATGTGCATTTCTTAGCATGGCTGGATTTTCGAATGACAATAATTAGGTATGCTAGGTTATTTTATAAACGGCTTTATTGTTACCTATTTCTTTCTTTTTTCTTTTCTTTTTCTTTTTTTTTACGGCAAACTATGCAATGCGTTGTTTTTAAACAGCTTCTGTAAATACCCGTCTCTGCTGATTCTTGCTAAAATACAAAACCCCTTCTCCGTGTACATTTTACAACTTCACCCTTCATTAAAAAAAGAGTTTAAAGGTTTTAATAGCTAGTCTTTCAGTGTACACCTACCTCACTTAGGTACTACAAAACTAATTTGGAAGAAGTGGAAGGGAAATAGATGACCGGGGCACTGTGGGTTATATAATATGCATTTCAAAATTATTTTAAGGGTATTCAGCCTTTGGTGGTACATTTGAAAAGTAAGACATATGTGCACTATAGAACATGCGAGCAAGCCATTGTTCAAGGAGACCTTCAGCATTTTATAAATATTTTTCTCCTAAAACATCATTCTTTCTTTCTACATGGAATCACAGTGACTTCAGAATCTCTGTAGTTCATAGTGCTTGATGTCACAGACAGCTTTCTCTATACTCTCTGGAGAGGGGACTGACATACTTTTGGCAGATTCTGTGACCATGTCATACTTCTCAATTTCTCACCAGGTATTTTGAAGCTCATTCACAAACTGCTCAGCTGGAAAATTACCTTACTTCTTACTGACTGAGGGGGAAAACGATTTAAATAGGGTAGGTTCTGAAAACATGTTTACAGTTTTAAATTACCCTCTACATGACCAAAAACATGATAATCCAACCATGCCAAGCAGGTATTAGTTTGCTTAATCTTTCAGCACACCTGATCAGTTTTAAGATTTATAAAATGATATCCAGACACACAGCTGGATATATTGAACCTCATCATCCAGTGACATTGTTTACTCATTAAATGATCCTAAGCAATTTGAGAATCATTTCAATTTATATATTTTATTATCATTTCTAGAAAGGAGTTTAATTGAAGAGATTTATATTACATTCTCCCCCCCACCCCCCCTCATTTAAGCTGAAGGTCTCTTCAGAATTGAAAGGCAGGTGGGTACTGGCCCTGAGCCATCAGCAGGTGCTTGACAAATTGTTTTGGAATGCTCAAGAGCTTAGCTACGCACAGAGTAGGAGCTGCACTGTACTAATTTCACCAGCACACAGGCTTGTTCAGTAACAAGATTGAGTGGCTGTCCTCCACTTGCTATAGAAACTACTGGAATAAAACAAAGGGTTTCATATTAACTGGAAAATCCAATTCCAAGAGGTATTTTCCCCTTACTAATAGTTTTTACCCTGAAAACTGACATCCAAGTTTCAGCCCCTTCCCCATAAAAGCATATCCCTCATTTTCTTTTCTATTGTGTTCAGCAAATCTCCCATTGCTGGATTCTTAACTTCTGCTGTGTACCATTTTCAGTCAGTAGGGGGAAGTTTTCAGGCCAGGAATCATTTTTTTCCTACTGGACCTCATTTCTTCCACTGATCTGCTTAGTGAGGTGATCATTTGAGATAATTTCCACAAAAAGAATTATTATGGGAGGGGAGATGCCATTTGTTCTACATGTGGTATGATACATATTATGTTCTCATCACAGGAAAACCAGTGCTTAGTTTATGGTGAAAATAAAATCCCTGTTAGTGAGTCACGTGACACATACTCCCACCTCAACCTGACTGCATTCTTTAAGGATGGAGCACAAAACTGCTGTCCTTACACTGAGCATCGTTTGCATCTGGTATTTTTGTGACCTGTATAAAATATAATAGTATGTGACATTGGTTGAAATCAATTTTTATTTAGTGGTTGATAAAAATTTCTGTCACTTCTACATTTTAAAATACCCTGTGATGAACATCAACTCTTGTTAATAAAATGGAACTTGGAATAGTCTGATTTAACTGTTTTTAAATAAAATGTGAAATATTACTGTGTTTGCACACCTATGTCATTCAGATGTCATACCATTAAATCTAATAATTGTAATAGGAAGATGCATAGGGTGATGGTTCTCTTCAGAAGTGAGGCATATTTTTATGTAAAAATATCAAATATAAGGACTTGTGTAATAAAATGAATTACTAGCCTTAGCTGGTTTGGCTCAGTGGATAGCACATTGGCCTGCAGACTGAAGGGTTCTGGGTTTGATTCCAGTCAAGGACACATGCCCAGATTGTGGGCTCGATGATCCCCAGTAGGGGGCATGCAGGAGGCAGCCAATCAATGATTCTTTATCATCATAGATGTTTATATCTTTCCCTCTCCCTTCCTCTCTGAAATCAATAAGTATATATTTTAAAAAATCATTTTATAGAAAAAAAATGAGTTACTAGTAGACTGGGTCATAAACGTCTCCATACTTTCAAAGGAAAAGTGTGATTACAGAGTTTTATTTAAGGCAAGATAGTATTCTTTTAGTCTTTTAAGAAATTAAAGCTATTTTTATAGTAATTATGTCCCGTGTTACTATGTCAGTTACCACATCAATAGATATTTTGCTTATAATGTGACACCAATTCATGATTCTATTTATATTAAACTATAGGTGGAAATTATTGTACCTTTCCTGTTTAACAAAGATTGAGTTTTATTTTTATGAATAGGTTCAATTTACATCAAGAAAAATAAACTTAATCATTAGATAAGGGAAAATTTAGATTTTATTGAGAACTTTTACTAATACATGATAATTGAACAATTTAAAGCATTGTAATACTTGTTTTTAAGGTAATTGCTTCTTTTTCTGAATTACTATACTAAAAGGCTGATGCATTATCACCAAACTTTAAAGAAAAATTGTATGTGCATGTGAATATGAAGAGTGCCGCCTTGTTGAATAGCATAAACAGTGGTTATTCAAAATTATTTTTAAGCATCACATGTTAAGATAACTAATAATATGGCATAAATAGTTTTTGGATAAGACTAATAGAAAGTCATGACTATTGAAAAATCATGATGAACTTGACATAATGTTATTCTACTTTTTGTGAGATACTGGATAAATATAAGAATCCATTTATTCAATTATCAATTAAAAATGTAATAAGCACCTGCTAAGCAAAGGAAAACAGGGCCTATGTTTACTATTTTTATACATATAGGCCCATTCAGTTTTGTATCACTTTATTCTATTATTAGGCCCAGTGCACTCATTTGTGCACTGGTGGGGTTCCCAGGAGGGTGGGAGGGGTCTGGGATGCGATTGGCCCTCTGGGCAGGAGATTGGACATCTTTGCCGGCCCAAGATCCAGATCTGTCCTGCTGACATTCGCGCTGGTTGTCAGGATCCACCTGGCAGCCGCTTATATATTGTTTCTTCCTTGCAGAGCGTCTAGGGAGGGGAAGTGGCTGCAGTGCCCGAGGCCGACTTCCAGGAGGCTGGTAGTGCTGTCAGGATTGTGCCAGAGGTGGCATTGATCTGTTAGTGCCTGACCCCTTCTTTGCCACCAGGCTGGTGGGCTGCTGGCATGGGTCAGTCAGCTGAGTGGTGCTCCTGTTATGGGAACACACTGACCACCAGGGGGCATCTCCTGCGTTAAGCGTCTGCCCCCTGGTGGACAGTGTGTGTCATGGCGACTGGTCGTTCCAGTCATTCTGGTCATTCATTTGCTTAGGCTTTTAGATAGATAGATAGATAGATCATGGCACTAATGGATAATTTAAATTTTCAATATGCTTTAGTTATTTTTTCACTAAAGGGTTACAGATTTCTTTCATCCCCTTTGCTCTGTGAATATCTAAGTCATTATGCTATAAATGGATTTAAATTACCTTGATATGAGGGGTTTGACATTTGAACAATTTAGAATTCTTTGTAAAATATGTGCATCATATACATATATGTGGGAAGATTCTAATGAGAGAAGGTGAGTCCCCAATTTGTGCACAGATGCTCACTAGAGAAATTCAGGACTTACTTATAAACTCCTAAATCAAATGACTGAGTGATGTAAACTTAGTACCAGGTACCAAAGAAGTAGTTAAACATCAGGGCATAGTAGTATGCTAGTTATAAGTATGATTGATCATAACACCTTACGAATGCCATATAATGAACGGGTTCCAGAACTTCTGTTTGCTGAAACATTGTTAGAACACACACACACACACACACACACACACACACACACACACACAAATGTTTTTCTCCATGGAAAGATGAGTCCTGACTCGTTGCCTGCACAAAAATGTGGAAAGATAAAAACTTGAGGGGCAGACAATGTTTTGAATTTTGAGAATTATTCTTGTTAATTGTGTGTTTTTTTTTCTTTTGATTTAGTATGATTTTATCCCACGGAGAACATGTACTAATGGTCAAGTCTTTCTCATTTTAGATTTCCATGACTATATCAAGCTAGATTTGTAAAGACCTGGCCCACTGGGTTGGATGAAAGCATTTGGTGGTCAGGAATTGTTATGAGAGAATTCATTCACTTTAGAATGCAATTGGTCCTCCAGTCATTTATCTAAAAATAAAAAATAAAAAAATTACAAGTTGTTTTCAATAGAAAGAAATGGAAATTTCTGATAGTTTAAGGAATCATCAGTGAAATTTAGATTATGATGAAACCTTTACCACCATATTTCAAAAGGTTTAGAAATCAAGCAAAGAGGAGAATAGGATAGAATGACAGAGAGAGAGAGAGAGAGAGAGAGAGAGAGAGAGAGAGAGAGAGAGAGAGAGAGAGCGAGCGCGCAGAGTTTTGGGGGATTGGTTTGTTTCTTTTTATTGATTTCAGAGAAAAGGAGAGAGAGAGAAAAGGAGAGAGAGAGAAAAATAAAACATCAGTGATGAGAGAGAATCATTGATAGCCTGCCTCCTGCACACCCCACACTGGGAACTGAGCCCACAACCTGGGTATGTGCCCTGACTGGGAATGGAACTGTGACCTCCTGGTTCATAGGTCAAAACTCAACCATTGAGCAACACTGGCTGGGCGGCTTATTTTTCTTTTTAATATAAACTTGAACATTGGAATAGATGAGATGGAAGTCATTAGAAAGAGAAAGGGAAATACATAAATGATAACCAAGGTCTTAGATTGTTAGAGAAGGTCATTAAAAGGATGCACCTGCTGCTGACCCTCGAGCTGCACCTGAGCTATCATGGCTCCCTGGAATGTCTGTTCCTCTCACCATTCCAACACTGGTTGCTGTTTCAAGTACACAGTCTTGAGAGAGTCATTTGTTTTTGAGACCATCTGGATTGAATATGAGACTGAACCCTGTTAAGGCATCTGTAAAAACTTTTAAGGTTCTGGTAGGTGGATGTCAATATCTACTCACCAGGCAGCTGCCCTAGACAGCCTGGAGTGGCTTGCCTCTTTCTTCAGTCTGTCCTTGCCTTCTGTGTACAAGCAATTTTCAGATTTTACCTGGGAAGCTCCCAAGTTTGCAAACTAATAGAGAGAATATGAAATTTATCTAGAGCAGAGGTGGAAGATACAATTAGATGGCATTAATTTTAATAATGCAACTGAAATAGTATTTAAAAATAAATTATCAAATAATTTTAGCTGCCATTTCAACATTTATTAAAATATCTTGAATGTCAAAAAGAGTTGTTAGGAAATGACCAGAATGTGATGCTAATTAATTTATACCAAGTAATACTTTTATGTGTAATTGAAAGAGATCCAAGTGCTTGGTAAATGTTGAGAAGTAAAGAAAAATTAACATTATTAGACTCTCCCTATGAAAAGTAATGTTGTAGTGCTATCATTAACACTAAATGGTGTGATGCTTTTAAAACTGTACTTAAGGAGAAACTTTAGAAATGCTTGAGGGAACAAGCAACTAATAATATATGCAAAACAAAACATCCTCCTCCATCTTTGTGAGTCAATATTTGTTTCCATGAAGTTTAACCAGTGCTCTAAGGGATGTGATTTCAGGCATACTTAAAAGAAAGGGTTTTACTATACTGTTCCCTAGTGACTAGTAACAGGATAGAAAGTAAAACATGAAAAGTAAGCTCTTGTCAACGTTTTTGGTATAAAAGTATTTAGCAAAAGTGGAAGGCCAGGATAATTTTCTGAAGCACAGAGTGTCTCACAGGTAGACACTAGTTATCTTAATCAGTATCCACTATTTGTAGTAAACTGAAGTCATGACCAGAAGATGGTCACCACTGTTAGATCCTAACATAGAAGGAAGTCCAGTATGTATTAGAATTCTATCTGTTGCAATCAGAATTAGGGTTGTGTCAAGTAATCAGGCAAGTACAGCAAATTTCTGCATATACTAAACATAATATACCTTTTAACAGTATTAAAAGGATATTTATCCATAATACATTTATAACACATACTCAGTATTTTACATGTTTATTGAACAAGGAAGTTTATGTGCCTATGGGTATATAGCAGCATTGATGAGGGAAACAAGGGTATAAATGAAAACATATGGCATGTGATCTGCCCCAGTCCTAAAATTTAAACACACCTCTAGCTAGTGATTTTGTTAAATGGTTGTTACATTTGACAAAAAATAAAGTCACACATGTTCAAAAACACAATCATGCACAAAGGTATAGGCCCATCTCAAAGAGTTTTGGCTGGATTGTAAAATATGCCATCTTTTTTGAAAGGATACTTGGCAGTATCCATCAAAATACGAAATCCAGGAGTTTGAATACTTAGCTTATTTTCTGCAGAAATACGCTTGCCAGTGTTTCCTGACGTTATTCTTCTCTCAATGACCACAGCTTCTCATTCTCCTTTGCTGAGTTCTCCCATGTCAGAGCTATAAATAGAAACAGGGTATCCCAGGATGCAGTCCTACTCACCTCTCAGTACAGAAACTTCTGAAGAGGTAGCCTGAGCCACCTGCAGGGGTTTCAATGCCATGTGAATGTGTCTTTCCAAATCTTTGTCTCCATTCCCTGTACTGAGTATCAGACTGCAGTATCAGAATGACTACTGAGTATTCCCACTTGAACCTCAGTATTTTTTTTGCTCAAGTTGCCAGAACAAAATACTATCTATTGAGTGTCTTAAACAACAGACATTAATTTTCTCACAATTCTGAAGGTCAGAAGTCCAAGATTAAGATGTTGGCTGGCTGAGTTGATTTGGTTTCTCATGAGAACATGCTTCCTGGCTTGTAGACAGCATCTTCTCACTGAGAGCATCATCTCTCATGTCTTATTCTTAGTGCTGAGAGAGAGAGAGAGAGAGAGAGAGAGAGAGAGAGAGAGAGAGAGAGACAGAGAGAGAGAGACAGAGAGAGACAGAGACACAAAGAGAAAAAGAGAAAACAGGGCTAGGGATTCAACGTATGTGGCCTGTGAATTTTGGCACAGTATAGTCTATAGTAAGATCTACTAATCATTCTGAACACAACTTGTTCAAAAATAAACTCTTGGTCTCTGCCCCTCCTCACCACAAGCAAAATGTACTCATTTTCCTAGTCTTCCTTCAGTGAATTATATAATTATTCATTTAACATCTTAAGATTTTAGGGTCAGCTCTGAGGCTTTGCTTGCCTCCCATCTCCCCACAGTCAGTGTCAATATTGAGTCTACTGATTCATAGCCCTATTGTCTAAATATATCTTTTGTGTGTGTGTGTGTGTGTGTGTTGAGTTTTTTTTTTCTCTCTTTTTTTTTTATTGCTTAAAGTATTACAAAGGGTATTACATATGTGTCCTTACCCCACCCCACCCCCGCCCTTGACAGTCCCCTAGCCTCCCCTACCCCCCAGTGTCTTATGTCCATTGGTTATGCTTATATGCATGCATACAAGTCCTTCGGTTGATCTCTTACCCCCCTCCCTCCTGCCCCCCAACCCTCCCCGGCCTTCCTAAATATATCTTTAATCAAATCACTTCTCACCTCCACCGGAGTTATCTTTGTTCCAACCACTATTGTCAGTCTCCAAACTAGTCTTTCTTTTTCTACTTTTATCCACCCCTACTCCCAATTCAGTGCCACAGTAGTCAGATATAAACTCTCCAATATCAGCAAAGTACTTTCCATGGTGTAAAGCCAATATCTGGCCTGGCCCCTCCATTCCCTTTCTCATTTTGCCAAGTTTACTCCTGCCACAGGGACGTTGCACTCACTCAGCTTTCCCCTTTGTGTAGATCTTGGTTTAAATGGTATTAGTTCAAAGCTACATTTTCTAACCACTGTAAGGAACACTTCCTTCCCCTGAATAATTATCTTTATCTTTACACATATTTATTTTTTTTCTAAATAGGACCTACTTCCTACTGTCTTCCAACAGAAAATGCAAACCTTGTGAGGACAGCCCTACTATAATGCCTGGCACATACGAATCCTCAATAAGTGTTTGGTGAATGAATAAATGAATGAATGAAAGGATGAATATGAGCACATATTCACCTAAACATACAATTCATATAAAAGGGGTTTGAACAATTTACATGATGATATGTTAAGGGCAGTTATCTTTAGAGAGGAGAGTGAGGCATATTTGTGAATTATATGCCTTTTTAATGTAATAGCTTCATGCATATAATTTGGCCTATAAATGTAATAATCATTAATTAGCCATGCTTTTGTATTAGTATTTGATATTGAGACAGTGTTCTCCTGTTAAAATGATTAAGGGAATAAGAAGAGTAAAATGTGTTAGCCTACAAAAACATATTTTGTTTTTAAAGTTAGGGCAGAATAATTTGCATGAGTACTTGCGATCTTTTCAACTCCAGATTCAATACTGTCTCACTATGTATAATGTCCCCGTTCCCCATGGTGTCTACAATTAAAATAAACCTCTCAGGATACACTGAAAAGGGATAGAAAGCCTTTAAAGATTTGTCTTAATTGGCTCTGAGATTCAGTTTTGTTATCTGAAGGTAACAGAGGAGAATCCATATTAACACCTGGACTCCTGTCTGTGCAAAGTCCAGAGCTCCTGAAGTAACAATTAAATGGCTTAATCTTAAAACCCTCCAAGGTTTAATTCAGTAGCTCTCTACAGAAGGGCACTGCTAATTCTTCCTGAATTGCTGCTGCTGCTAACTGCACTGCCTTAATTTGAACAGTATTCAAAATTCCTTTCTCTCTAATGGAGTTAATTGCATTATGAAAGTCAGCTTAGAGTGGGAGCTTATTTCCTCTTGTGCAGTATTTCTCTACAGAGTCCTTTCTTTTCCTTTCAATTTGACACATGCACACATTTGTGCAGAATAATGTCACAAATGTAGCGTGCTCTGTTTAAACCAAGTTTCAAAGAATATTCTTTAAAATATTTATACACACACCAAAGCAATTTAGCTATCCAACGTGCCTACGATTTTGTACATGCTCAGGCCATCTGATCTAATAGACTCTAAGTCCTTGGAACATTAACAAATCTGTGAGCTTTTAAATCGCTGTGACCTATTCATTTAGAGGGTTACTTCAATAAAGAGAAGGCTCACTTAGGTTAATGATGGATCATGGAGCTGTTTGATTTGCAGTGAACTAAGTTGCCCATTATCCCTTAACATTCATGTGAGTCATGTTATCACATCCAAAGAATGAGTCAGGCCCCTTCCCTTGTGCCTGTAGATTTCCAAGTAATTACAAGAAATCTTAGGGTGCATGTCCATGAAGCTTTTGGCCTAATAATGCACAGAAATCATTATTTTTTTTCCAAGAATATGAAATTTCAGTAAGAACCAGTTTTTCCATGAGAACATCGGCTGCTTATTCAGAGTTTATCTGGGCAACTTTTTGAACAGAGAGGCAGGCATTATCTTTCTCTCTTTCTCTCTCTCTCTCTCTCTCTCTCTCTCTCTCTCTCTCTCTTATTTTATTTTTTCATTTTCTGGAGGAAGGAGAGACAACTCATTGGCATGTTTTCATAACTAGGCACCATCAAAATTACGCTTAAATTTACCGTCTACTTTTATTCCTTCATATATATGTGAATGTGTATATATATATATATATATATATATATATATATATATATATATTCTAATAAATACACAAACATGTATACACAAAGAGATAAGACTGGTGGACAAATCAGTCCATAATTTTAAGCAATGTTACATCAGCTATAAATGTCATAACAAGGAACCAAAAATCTGTTTTATAATTCCAACATGGTGATTGCTTCCTTTACATGTCTATTTTCTCATTAAATCTGCAGTCTCTCTAGAGGCATATTCGGTGCTAAGACATCTTGAAAATTAGGGTAAATACTCTAGAAATATACTTTAAGTGTTTTCAAAGTATTTGTGTGATGCTCTCATATTTCATGTTTATTCCCATGTGTACATGTGCATGCACACACACAAATGTTAAAAGCAACTTCTTCAGTACAATCTCTACAGCTAGCTAAATGTTTCTGATAGAAGGCAATAAACTCTTTTGGCATTAATCCTTCCTAAAAATGAAATACATCTACACTATAGAGAAAGCTATGAAATATGAATGACAGGAGAAAAACAACTTCATTTATTCTTGCTCTGTGATTTACAGTGTAGAGATGACAACCATGGGGGAAGTGAAGAATGGTAAAGTTTTCTGAGTTTGATGCTAATTTTACAGCACTACAGAAAAAGAGTACTGTGCCATATTCTGGATCTCTAGTGAATTTATTTAAAGATGGTCCATTAGTTCATGTCACCATGTAAAACTGGTAAGTTATGAGTGTTTTTACAAATAGAGTTGAGAAAAAAAAATCGTAGTATTTTGAATTCACAGAGAACTACCCAGAAAAATTATTATATTTTGCTTTCCAGTCACAAAGCTGTGATAAATAACTTTAATAGAGAGCCAAGATATTTTCATTAATGGTTACTTAACCAATTTATGTAAGTGCACTTAACTCTTCTATTCTTTTTATGCCAAAGAAAGTTTTAAAAGCCATGAAAGTAAAGAGATAATTTTAGGCTGAAAAGGTAGAGCCAAAAACCTTTTTGGAAAAGCAAACAAACAGAGGATGTACCTGTCTTTCTCTGATAGAAATTAAGGGAAAGTAAAACAGGTACAAAATGTGTGAAGGCATTTCCTTACTTTTCCTCTGGCTTATTATTAATAACTAGGGGCCCATTGCATGAAGAGATTCGTGCAATAGGCCTTTCTTCTCCTGGCTGCCAGCACTAGTTTTGGTCCGGCCGCAGTGGAGAAGCCAAGCCTCTTCAGTCTTCAGTCTTCACTCCGCTGGAGCCTTCAGTCTTTGCTCTGTGCCTGTGTATGCAAATTAACCTCCATCTTTGTTGGGTGAATTTGCATAATCATCCTGATTGGCTGGTGGGTGTTGCAGAGTGACACCAATTTGCATGTTTCTCATTTATTAGTGTAGATTTAAAATTCACTTAGAAAACTGCATTGACAGATTTTATAATGAAAGAAATCAGAGTTCATATATATATATTTGATAGAATTGCAGATGTCCCCCATTTCCCTTCCCCCCTTTCCCCCTCTCCACCCAGACCCTGTCCCACCCAAGGATTTTACCACACTATTGTTTGTATACTTGGGTTATGTATATGTGCATATGTGCTCTTTGATTAATCTCATCCTGCCCCTCCCCATCTTTCCCCATTTGAGATGTATCATTCTGTTCTATGCATCCATGTCTCTGGAACAATTTTATTTGTCAGTTTATTTTGTTCTTTCTGTTCCACATATGAGTGAGATCATGTGATATTTGTCTTTCTCTGTCTTATTTTGCTTAGCATAATAATTTCCAGCTCAATCCATGCTGTTGCAAAGGGTAAGAGTGCCTTCTTTTTTACAGCTGCATAGTATTTCATTGTTTAAATGTACCACAGTTTTTTTATTCACTCATCTACTGATGGCCACTTGGGCTGTTTCTAGATCTTAGCCATTGTAAATAATGCTACTATGAACATAGGGGTGCATATATTCTTTCTGATTGGTGTTTTAGAATATTTTTTAGGATATATTCCCAGAAGTGGGATTGCTGTGTCAAAGGGCAATTCATTTTTTTAATTTTTTGAGGAAACTCCATATTGTTTTCCACTGTGGCTGCACCAGTCTACATTTCCCACCAGCAGTGCACTAGAGTTCCATTTTCTCCACATCCTCACCAACACTTGTTTCTTAATTTATTGATGGTAGCCATTCTGGCAGGTGTGAGATGATACCTCATTGTAGTTTTAATTTGCATCTCTCTGGTGATTAGTGATGTTGAATATTTTTCAACTTTGTTCTCATACTAAGAAACCCAGGTAGCTTAACATTTCCCATTTTATTATGGAACTAGAGGCCCGGTGCACAGATTCGTGCACCAGTGTAGTCCCTCGTCCTGGCCTGTGGGGATCAGTGGACTCCACGCTGCCGCAGCCTGGCCTTACTGCCAGCTGGTTGGGCTCCAGCCCGCTGTCTGTGTTGATCCTGAACAGCACGAAGTAGTGAGTGAAATGGCAGGCAGCAGGGGAGGAGCGCAAGCCTGGCTGGGCGTTGTTCCTCTCCCACTCATTCAGGCTCCACTGCTCCTGTAGCCGCTGTTGGGAGAGGCTCGCGCTGCTACAGCCGTGCTTGCCAGCCTTCAGCCTGGGTTCTGGCACCCATCTGTCAGCTGAGCGGTGCTCCTGCTGTGGGAGCACACTGATCACTAGGGGGCAGTCCTGCATTGAGTGTCTTCTCCCTGGTGGTCAGTGGGTGTCATAGCTACCAGCTGGTCATCCAGTCATCCGGTCATCCGGTTGCTTAGGCTTTTATATATATAGATGATATCATTGGTTCTGGGTTGACTTTGTAATTTATTATTCTAGAGATATCTGGCTTTATTCTTGACTTATCATGGACCCGTTGCCTATAATGTTAATGCCTTATTGGTTAATACTTGACCTTAGCTTTGGTGTCAGCCTCCATAATAGTCAATGGCATTTCAGTACTTCCTTGTTAAAAACTCTTATGGGCCATGTCTTTCATGGACAACCTGATACAGTGGGGCCTTGACTTACGACTGTCCCGACTAAGGGTTTTTCGAGATACAAGCTGTCTCTCGGCCGATTTTTTGCTTTGAGTTGAGAGCTAAAATTCGGGTTATGAGCCAGTTTCAGATACCCCACCACTAGTTGGCACAGCGAACGTCACAGTGAATGCCACAACATCAGCCCAGCATCACGTGTCTCACTCATTCACTGTTGATTTGACATACGTGTACTTTGAGTTACGAGCTCCGTCATGGAACGAATTAAACTGTAACTCAAGGCCACACTGTAATGGATTACATGCCCTTCCCATCTTGAACTCTACTACCTATCTTTATACCTATGTTCACAGAGTCATAGAACATACATTTCTCCCTTATGTTCAGCGGTTCTCAACCTGTGGGTCGCGACCCCTTTGGGGGTCAAACAACCCTTTTACAGGGGTTGCCTAAGACCATCAGAAAACACATATATAATTACATGTTATTTTTGTGATTAATCACTATGCTTTAATTATGTTCAATTTGTAACAATGAAAATACATCCTGCATATCAGATATTTACATTACAATTCATAACAGAAGCAAAATTACAGTTATGAAATAGCAATGAAAATAATTTTATGGTTGGGGGTCACCACAACATTGAGGAACTGTATTAAAGTGTCGCGGCATTAGGAAGGTTGAGAACCACTGCTTATGTAGCATATAGCTCATGCATAGCTGTCTATGTACATGTAATAATTATAGCCATCTGCCATCTAACTATTTTTGTTATTACCTATTTAATAGTATCTATTTCAGGTGACATATTGACATTTTATTTCTGTATGTATTTACGTGTTCTTATAGTTTCATGCATTTTAATAGCAAACTTACTGAAACAACATAGAAGGCAGACAACATTAAAAATATGTACTTGCATGTAGGACAACTCAGTTAGAAAAGTATAGTGTATGATAAAAAAGCTACAAACACCACTTAGTTGCAAACAATGAGAGGTTTACTTGTTTAAAAAAACAATCCAAATGCTGTCATGTTTACATTTTAAAAGAAGCCATCTGGAGGTAATGTTTAATCCAAGTAAAAACTAATGGAGTTTGGGACTCCATTACAGTACCATGGATGCTATTTTGAAGATTTTTGTTTTGTTTTCAACATTAACCTGTTTGGTGTTTTCATCAGTTGTCATCTGATGTATTTTGTCATCTAGATGGTGACTGCTATTTTTTTTTAAATGTGTGTTTTCATATTTTACTGTAAATGTAAGTTACATTCATGGTGAAGAAAATCAGGTATTGTCGAATGTATTAAACTATAATCTTCATCTCCCTTTCTACGTACCCACTGTCCCACTTCCCAGAGTGTTCTGCTCACACCAGCAGTTTCCTGTATATTCTTCCAGAAACTTTCTGCCAACTGATGAATGCACATATATATAGAAGACTAGTCTCTGTCTTCAATTTATTTAATACTTATTTGACCCAGTTAATTTTTCTCTCCTTAACACAATTTGTTTAAAACTTGATTTCCCAGATGCCCACACACGTTTGGTTTTACTTTTTTCCCTCACTTGCAATCCCTTCTCAGTTTTATTTGATGATTTCTCCTCTCCCATTAATATTGAAGCAGCTTTCTTTTCTCCTGTCTACACCCACACATATAGTGATCTAATCCAAGTTCATAGTTTTAAACACCATCTGTTGACATTTTTCAAATATATATCTCCAGCTCAGACCTCCCCAAATCTAATCTCTACCCAACTGCTTTCTTTGAATATGGTACACTTGGATACCTGATAGACATCTCAGATTTACAATCCAAAATGACCTCGTGGTCTTCACTCACAATTATATTCTATTCTCAGATTTTACCATGTCTGTTGATAAATTCCATCCTGTTAGTTATTTAAGCAAACATTCTCAAACTCTCCTACATCCTCTATTTCTCTTGCATTATGGGTGTAATCTGCCAGGAAATACTTCCAAAGTACATGTAGAAGCTTACCAATTCTCAGCAGTTTCACTGTTTCTATCATGAGTCTAGTAGTAATAATTGCTTATCTGAATTATTGCATTAGCATCCTAACTCGTCTCATAGCTTGTAGCTCTCCAAACTTTAGCCTCAATTGCAAAGCAAGGATCATCCTTTGAAAACATATCAGATCATGCAACCCCTCTGTTCAAAACCAACTAATGGCTTTCCATTTACCTCCCAGGAAAAGCCAAGGGCTGTGTGATGTGCCCCCTAATTTTATTTCTGATCAATTTTCTTCTCCTTTCCCATTCTGCTTTCATAACTCCTCTTGCTTCTCCTGGAGGATTCCATGAGGCTTACTCCACCTTTGCTAGCCATTCTCTGCCTGGAATGCTGTTCACCAGATACCTATTTGGCCAGCTGCCTTCAAGTGTCTTTGTTCAAGGCCCCTTCTCTTTGAGGCCTATCCTCAGTCCTCTGTTTATTAGTGCAAATTGCACAAAACCTTCAGGCTATACAATCCTCTTTAATTCACTTCCACATTTTTACTTTCCTACAATATGCTTACTGTTTATTTCTCCCTTTCTTTCTGGGATGTAAACACTTGGAGAACAGGGATCTTTATATCTTGTGTGCTGCTATATATCAGGAGATAAGATTAGTATTTGGAAGAGTAGCACACAATAAGTACTTGCTATATTTTCATAAATAAAAAAAATATATATGTGACCATATCACTCCAGATTTCTTATATTACTTTGGTGTGTTATAACCATATATTAGCATAAACACACATACATACTTTTTGATAAAGGAATAAAAAAATGTAAATCATCTTATATCGATAATAATAAAAGCCTAATATGCTAATTAGACCAGATGTCCTTCCGGACAACCTTCCGGATGAAGCCCGGGGCTGTGAGGGAAGCTGGGTCCTGGGTGCCAGAGGGAAGGCCTACTCTTGCGTGCATTTTGTGCATCGGGCCTGTAGAATATTTATAATGAGAGAAATGTGGTTGAATTTTTCGGGCTGTGAAATGAAACAGCTACAGTACTTACTTTGTTCTGGTTTGTTTGTGTGTGGCTATAATTTTGTGGTTTCAATTGTACTTTATAAATTGAAACCAGTTTTAACTTAATTGTTTTGGGAGATTCCTTTTTCCTGACAATGGAGGGTAAACAAGGTACAAATTAACTCTACCTGAAGCTCTTTTTGCATCTCATATTTATAGACTACCTTTTAGACTTTTAGTGTATGGCCATTTACAAACTAAGGTGAACGTGTGGGAGTACATGTTTATGAGCTCATTTTTGCAAACAAGGGTCCACTTGTGTGTATGTGTGTTTGTTACACAGATTTATTATAGCAAATTGAAGTTTGTAAGTTCCCAGTGGTATAAGTCAATTCAAGTGTAAACTAGACATAGAAACATACATTTATATGTGCACATCTAGAGAAAAAGAAAGTAGGGGAAAGAGGGAGAGGGACAGACAAAGAGAAGGGAAATTTAAATTATAAAGATTATGTCCATTTATATGAATCACAAATATCTTCCATTTACACATATTTTAGTATGACATTTAAGGCCTAGTTTTTTTTTTTCCCCTGTCACACAAAGACTCTAGGATACACCAAAAAACAAGATAAATAATAAAGAAACCATCAAAGAAAGAGCCAAACATATTTAGTAAACAGTATGATGTTAACATAAAACAAAAGCCTACAAACTTTTAACTGATAAACTTGCATAAAAGGCTAAAATATGCATTTCATGAAATTTCTATTACCTTTGGATAAATGCCTAGCTCATATAATGGGTCTCTCTCTCTCTCTCTCTCTCTATATATATATATATATATATGTAATTTTATTGACAGAGAAAGAGAGAGAGAGAGAGAGAGAGAGAGAGAGAGAGAGAGAGAGAGAGATTAGTTGCCTCCCACATGTACCCTGACGGGATTGAACTCCTTACCCTGGGCATGTGCCCTGACCAGGAATCGAACCTGCAAGCTCTTGGTGTATGCTCCAACCAACTGAGCCATGAGACCAGGGCATGGGTCTCTTTAAATTAAGTATATCTTCTTGGTCCAATTATTCTCGCTACATTGAAGTTTTCTTTTGCACAAAGCACCCTTCCATAACTTCTTTTGAAGGGAAGAATAGTACACTTCCTATGTAGACATTGTTACAGTTGACCAACATCTCATCCCCTCTTTCTGAAAATTAAAAATGATTATACATTAAGTCTTCACTTAATGCCACCTATAGATTCTTGGAAACTGTGACTTTAAGCCAATTGACATAAAACAAAACCGATTTTCCATAGGCTTATTTATAAAAGTGAGTTAAGTCCCTATGGTACATTTCTGGTTACAAAAATCTCACTAAATTACTAAATAAAGACCTAAAACATTTCTAATATTAAACTGATGAATTATGCATACATTTAAGAAAGATAAATAGAAATAGGTAAGATCATTATTTTCCAATCCACTTTTTCTACTTTATGGTCTCAGGTGGCCTGAGCCTCTCCTGGCAGCTCAGGGTGCAAGGTGGGGTCCAACTCTGGACAGGACCCCCTTCCATTGTAGTGTACACACACACACACACGCACACATACCTGGCAGCTCAGGGTGCAAGGTGGGATCCAACTCTGGACAGGACCCCCTTCCATTGTAGCGTACACACACACACCTGGCAGCTCAGGGTGCAAGGTGGGATCCAACTCTGGACAGGACCCCCTTCCATTGTAGTGTGTGTGTGTGTGTGCGCGCATGCACATACACACACACTCACACGCACACACACAAGTTAGACATGATTATTCACTGGGATGTGGGAGAAAACTGGAATCCCAGGAGAAAACATAGGCAGACATGGGAGAAGTGCAAACTCCACATAGCTAGGTGCCCTACCAGGAATTGATTTCTTTTTTTTTTCATCAACATGATAACAAAATGATGTTGAGTGAAACGATTTTATTTGAGGGCCCTCTATAATTTCAACAACATTGACATTAGCTGGCCTCTGACTTAGTTTACCAAATAGAATTGAATCCACAGGGACCATGGCTTTTGTATAGAAGTTAATTTCTGGGTTTTTGTCTCTTTAACCTTCCTTCTACTGTCATGTCAACCAGCAAATATGGAAGCATGGACTGATTGAAAGTGCAGAAATGAGCCACTGCATTGAGATAGCTGCCCTAGAGATTTGCCCAGATTCACAGTTGACTATGAGTGAGAAATATATAATTACACAGTGAAGGAAGGTGGGGCTACCTGTTAATGAAAGATCCTATAGTAAATACCAATGCAATCCCCTTTCCAGAAATATGTTTCTGGTAAAGTAATGCCATTAAAACTTGTTAGATTCACAGAGAGATAATGCCATCTAATGAGTGATCTCTGAATGAACACTTCTCCTTATTAGCAAGATTAATTTCCTTGATCTAACCCCAATGCAAAGAACAAATGAATGTTTAGTTATATTTTTAATCCTAACATGGGAAGAATATTCCAATAATATTTCACTCCCCAAGTAAACAGTACAATATATTTGAAATTATTAATGTATTTCATAACACTGTTTCCCATCTGTAATTGTTTTTTAGGACATTTTAGCTTTTAATAATTTATAAATCTATTAACCACTTTATTATTTTACATTTTCAGAATATTTTCTCCATTCAAGAACTAGAACATATAACAGGCCTAAGGATTTTGGTGCTGAAAAATCAAAAATGAAACATGTTCCATGTGATTAGAGTATGGGTAGGAATATAGGAATAGTAATAACATGATAATTAGATTCACATTGCGTGTGCCTCTAAAATAGTTGTGCATTTTAACAGAGAACTAACAAATTCTTGCAAGAGAAAGCTTCAAAATTCCTTTCATTGCAGTATTTTGCTAAATAGAAATGCAAATTGTATTACAAGATTGTGCGGCTCTTTATTTTATGAGCACATTTAATGCTTTTTCATTTGCTGATGCTAAGCTTATATTCCATAGTCATTCTTCCCTCCCTCCCTCACTCCCTTCCCTTCTTCTCTTTCTCCCTTCCTGCCTTTTCTTCCTTCTAGATTTTTTGTTTGAAATAAAGTATTTTAAAACCCCTATAATAAAGATAATATATTTTATTTATATCATATGATTGTTATCCCAGTTAAACTTGTTTCCTTTAAGGCACCTTTCCATACAGTGAACAATTCTATCTTATAAGGAGTTCAATACCTTCATCTCTTATTAAAAATCCCACCTAATTTTTAAATTATGTTTGAAATCACTTGTCCCTATCTATCTCCATTCTTTCAGCATATTTCTTAGTCTTATTTGTATGTCTACTGTATTGTTTTATTAACATAATAACAGTAAACTTTTTTTTATGTAATCAATCCTTATTTATTAAGCACCTACTATTTCCCAGTCACTCTTTCTACACTGGAAATAAAATGATGAACAAACCTGGCCAATGTGGTTCAGTGGTAGAGCGTCAACCCATGAACCAAGAGGTCACTGGTTTCATTCCCACTCAGGGTACAAGTCTGGGTTGTAGGCTCAGTCCCCAGTAGGGAGCATGCAGGAGGCAGCTGATCAATGGTCCTTTCTCATCAATGTTTCTATCTCGCTATCCCTCTCCCTTCCTCTCTTTCTAAAATCAATAAAAATATACATTTTTAAATGATGAACATGATGGAGATATTCAATCTACCATAATGCTTTTCCCTTCTCTTCTTTCTCTTCCCCTCCCTTTCCTAGTATATGACAAATAGCTCATTATTTTCAACACTATGTAAAAATATCATTTAGAATACTTGCTAATATAATCTGATATGGTATGTAGTTAAAAATAATTGTAGTTTCTTATAATATCTTTAAAACATCATAATAATATAGTTGCCTTCTAGGATATTTGATTTACTGAGTATGTGATTTCTACAAAATGTGTATAATTTCCTTGACTTAGGGCCATGTCGAACTTTTCTTGACTTTGTATTGAAAGGAAATGAGATTGGAAAAGAGCTTTGAAACTACACCTGTTTTCAAATCAGGGTGAAAGAGTACCTCATTTTTGTAATAAGTATGCTCATTACAATCAAAGTACTTAATTACTATAAACCTAGGAGAGTATACTTGGCAACATTTTTGTTAGTGTTGAGGTCAAATTAATTAAGTACTTGAATTTTCTCAGTAAATATCCTTTAAATTTTTTTGCTGATCTTCCCTATACTTATTATAAAGTAGTAATTTACTTTATTCTCTCATTGTGCTCTCTGAAAAATCACCACTCTGGTTTTCAAACAAAGAGGACCTAAGGGAAAAATAAATTACCTCTGTTTCCCTCTTCCCTAACTAGGCACAGTAGAAATGATACTGTTGTGGGACCACTAAACACAAGGAGGAATGAAGGAAGAATTTTGAAAATAAAGATGCAGTAGACACAGCAAAAACACTTTGTGCCCAGTTGTAGAAGGTCAAGGATGATTAACTAAAACATCTGATAGTCATGCTATCCAGCATATCTCATGGGGAAACAGTGAGTGCAGAGTTAATGGAGGGTCGTGTCCTTTGGTTTAAAACAAAACTAAGGATGATTGTGTGTCTTATGTGAAATAGTTGTTTTTCGTGCAAATTTACTTTCTGATGGCTCTGTTTGATTAATGAAAATAGCCATGTATTACAGCATCGACTCTTTGGTCAATAAGAAAAGTAATTTTGCAAAAGTGATGATGGGATTTCAGTGCATCATAATGTGTCTTGATTTATTCAAATGACCATTGAGACATACATTATGACTCTTACAATGAAGAAAACTATATTGGCAAATTATATGTCCCTGAAAGATTGAGTTAGTCCCACAGAGAGCATTTCAAATACTGAAGAGTTTTGAATAAATTAAATCTGGGATAGTCTCATCTACTGTTCCTGTGTTTTCTGAAATAACATTTTCACATATGTACCAACTCTGACAGTTGCAAATTCTTTATTTTCTTTATTGATTAAGGTATTGCATATGTGTCCTCATCCCCCCATTATCCCCCCCAACCCCCCTCACGCATGCCCTCACCTCCCTGGTGTCTGTGTCCATTGCTTAGGCTTATATGCCTTGTATGAGTGCATATAGGTCTTTTTTAAAAAATATATTTTATTGATTTTTTACAGAGAAGAAGGGAGAGGGATAGAGAGTTGGAAACATCGATGAGAGAGAAACATCGATCAGCTGCCTCCTGCACCCTCCCCACTGGGGATGTGTTCACAACCAAGGTACATGCCCTTGACCAGAATTGAACCTGGGACCCTTGAGTCTGCAGGCTGACGCTCTATCCACTGAGCCAAACAGGTCAGGGCCTTTTTTTAAAAATATATTTTTTACTGATTTCAGAGAGGAAAGGAGAGGGAGAGAGAGATAGAAACATCAATTGAGAGAGAATCATTGATTGGCTGCCTCCTGCAAGTCTCCCCACTCAGGATTGAGCCCACAGCCCAGGCATGTGCCCTTGACCTGAATGGAACCTGGGACCCTTCAGTACACAGGCTGATGCTCTATACACTGAGCAAAACTGGCCAGGGCAAGTTCTTGATAATTAAATAAAACTATTGGCTATGCGGTTTGTAATAAGGCAATTGATGATAAATTCTTTATCCGAAAGATGATTTGTCATTGTTTAATAGGACTTTCACATCTCCAGTCTTGAGTCATTTGCATTTTATTTCACAAAATCTGTGACTCACAGGGCATGTTCATTAAGCCTCAACTAGTGACAAGCACTGTGCTCTGTTCTGAAGAGATTACAATGAATGCAGTTTTATCTTCACTTTTTTTTGAACTGACCTCCAGTCAGTGTCCTACCAGCAAAGTGAATTGTGACATCCTCAGGAACTTAGACAATATTCTCGATCTTGTTACATTGCTTCAAGGAGCTGCGTTTGTAGGTCTTGTGAGGTATGACATCTTCATTCTAGCTAAAGTTGAAAATACAAGCTAAACCATCAGATATGTATTTGGGCAATCATTTAAAGGCAGATCATCCAGCCAGGCCAGTGTGGCTCAGTAGTTGAGCTTTGACCCATGGGTCAGGATTCCATCCCCAGTCAGGGCACATTCCTACTGGGGCTGCAGTCTCTATCCCCAGTACGGGGTGTGCAGGAGGCAGCCAATCAATTATTCTCATCATTGATGTTTCTATCTCTCTCCCTCTCCCTTCCTCTCTGAAGGCAATAAAAAATATTTTAAAATATATATTTAAAAAAAGGAGATCATCCAGACTATGGGAAAAATTAATCTTGTGAAACCTAAAAGAATTACTGGTGTAGAGAGATTGTGTGACAGATGTATTTTCAAGTGTAAACTGGATTTTGAGAATAATGTATTTGCTGATTTAAAATAAACAATGATCTTGGAATTAAAATAAAAAACAAACCCTGAATGCTACTAAATATGTTAATCAAATGTGAAAGGATTATTGTCATAGATTTAATTAGGACATTATTGTCCTCTGAATTATCAGACCAAAAATAGTATTTTTATAAAAAAATTAATCTTAGTAACTGAGATGTTTGCTCCTTCTCATTCTCCACAATTGTCCCTAGGTCCCTTGCAAAACCACATACTTGTCAAGGATTAAAATGAATTACAGAATAAAGGAAAGAAAATGTGTTCTTTTAAATCCTGTTTTTGTAACAAATATATTTAGAATATTTTGCTATGATTTCATTTTACACTATCATTTAAAAAGAATAATTCCTTGCTCTAGCCAGTTTGGTTCAGTGGGAACAGCATTGGCCTGTGGACTGAAGTGTCCCAGGTTTGATTCTGGTCAAGGGCACATGCCTGGGTTGCAGGCTCAATCCCTAGTAGGGGGCGTGCAGGAGGCAGCCTACCAATGATTCTCTCATCATTCATGTTTCTATATCTCTCTGTTTCTTCCTTCCTCTTTGAAATAATAAAAATATATTTAAAAATAAATAATTCCTCACTCTTATACACAAATTTTTTTTCCTTCATAGTTGTCTCCCATTGAGACTTTCATAAACCTTCAATTCCCACACCTCTTTGCTTGTCTTACCCTAATATATTACTTCTGATAAAAATCCTATCTAATAAAGAGGAAATACAAAATTGCAAAGATGGTGGCACCCACAGGCAATAAGGAGGGAATATGCTAATTGACTGCCCCACCCTCAAAGATGGCAGTGCCCACAGAAATAAGGAAGGAATATGCTAATTGACTGTCCTGCCCTCAAAGATGGCAGTGCCCACAGCCACAAGATGGTAGCACCCAGTGCCCTCAGCCCCTTCGGGGCGGCAGGCATGTGGCAAGGCCAGGCCCGCCCCTGGTGCGCACCTGCCCCCCGAGTCCTCCAGTCCCCTAAGTCCTGCAGCTTCCCAGGGCCAGCCCGAGGCACAGGCAAGCCTCAGATGTCAGCTGCCCAGCCTACCAGGGCCTCCCAAGGTTCAGGTAACCAGGGCTGGCCGAGGCTTGCGCTGCCAGCAGTGGCAGCAGCAGAAGTGTGATGGGGGCGTTGCCTTCTCCTGATCGCCAGGTTGCCTCCTGCCCCTGAGGGCTCCTGGACTGTGAGAGGGGGGGCAGGCCGGGCTGAGGGACCCCCCTCCAGTACATGAATTTTCATGCACCCAGCCTCTAGTCACTCTAATAATCTTAATGAACATGTATATGCTAAATATTACCAAATGAACATATAAAGTCCTGTTGAATTCCTTGAACTTCAGACTTTCTTAAGACATGAAAATATACCTGTGACTCCTATACTCCTATATTTATTCCCAATATTTACAGAAATGTTGGCTAATATTTTAAATGTTTACTCAATGTCAGGTAGCATACTAAATACTTTACATATATTATCAAAATTGATGATTCAATAGCCCTCTGAAGTATTACATCTTCCATTTAATATACGATGACACCAAGTGTCTGAAAGAGATAAATTTAATGGCAAGGGCACAAACTATTAAGTGGAATAGCTGAGGCTGGAAGTCAGTTGTGTCTGATGCCAAAGCTCATCCTCTTAGGAATGATTTATGCCGCCTCTATTTTCACTGCAGTCAGTAATAACATCTTCCACCCAGCTATGCAAATCTGAAGCCTGGGAGACTCCTTCTCCTCCAGTTCCCCTCCTAGTCAGTTGCCAATACTAGATAAGTTAAATTTTACATATCTTCCAAATATATTCCTATTTACCTTTGTTTTTATGTGGGATTTAATTCTTTTTCCTGCAAATTTTGCTTGCACCTTAATTGTGTTTTGTTTTTTTCTGTTCTGATAATTCATCTTTGGAGATATAGCTAGTATAGTCTATCCAGGAGGAATTAGCCATGTCCCTTTCACCTGGGCCCCTCATTTTACTTTCTGTCAGATATTGAGTAAATTTTGAGAACCTAAATATAGGTTCTATATTCATTTTCCATATTCAATTTTTCTAGGCTCACTTGAAATACACACAGGCCTACATCTCTTTGCTGCTTTATTTCATTTCTCAGGATGATTCTCATTTTCCTTTGTGTTGAATATTTGTATTTGGATACTGAACTCAATAATTTTCTAAAACAGTCTTCCTTGTGTTCTCCTTACCCTCAAAAAGAGGGGTATCAGTAGTACTTTCAACAGTAAAGATAAATTTAAAATAATAATAGGACAATTGTCTAAAGTATAGGCCTCTTGTTTAGAAGATTTTGTGTGATCTACACTTGCCTGCTTTTCTCTCTGTCCTAACCTCCATCTCATTTTGCCCTTGCTTATCCATCCATCATGCATCCAGCCATGCATCCACTCATCCATCTGTCCATGCACTGATTCACTCACTGGCCCATATACTCACTTCTAGCCTCTAATGTTTCTTAATTAAACCATATAAACTCTCAGTTCAGGGCTTTTGCACTTGCTATGAACTCTGCCAGGAACATATTTTCATTAGATACTTGCTTGGCTTACCCTCTAACCTTCTTCAGATCTCTATTCATATATTGTATTCATGCTCTGTGTAAGATTCCCCCTGATAACCTTATATAAAATTGACCCCCAGCCCACAGTAATCAAATCTTTCCCAGACATTGCTTGTCTCCTCCTTCCATATATATACACGCACACTCTATAAAGACAGGATTTCTTTTCTATTTTATTTCTTTTTATATCATCAATGTCTAGAACTGCATATGGCTCCTAGTAAATATTAAAAATTGCTATTGAATAAATGAGTGAAGAAGTAAATGAATGGATGAATGTATAATTGTACATATATCTCTTCATAATTACTGCTTTTGTATATTACTAGGTGCATACAAAATTAGAGTTTAAGACCTCTCAGGAGAAGCAAAATGTCTTCTCACTATGTAATACTGCATATTATTTACTTTTGAGAGATGGGGTAATTAAGCAGAATCGTTTCAATAAAAAGCATCCTTGGAGATAAGAGAAAAGGATACAAGGAACACGAGAATGAACAATGACAGTGCTGGTGGGTTGGAGAAAAGCTCTGATGTATAATACACAGTGTGAAACGAATGGAACCATTTGTTAGTGAAACTATGATAGAGCAAAGCCTTACAGTAGAGTAAGCTCACTAGGGATGTGAGAGAATGAGAGATGCTAGGCCTGCCTTTGCATTGGGTTTGAATGACTGCTTTACAGTGTATTCGCAAAGCCTCACTAGGACAGCAAGTCTAGTGCAATGGAAAATGTGACTTTGGAAGAGACGCATGGCTCTTTGAGGAAGGTTTTTGATTCTAGTCTACTTTCTTGATACTTAAAAGGCATTGTATATACCACGCTTTGCTGCAGTTTGATTTTTATGCTCTATTTTTTAAGGACAACCCACATACAACACAATCCTTCCACTTTTCATTCTTCAATACCTTTCATTTTTCATGGTCCACAAAATCTATTTCAGGGTTTACTTAGAATATAACTAGCAGACTGCCTGCAATGAATTTAAGATGAATAGTCCTAAAATTCATAATACCAAACTGGGCTTTACAATTCCTTTTGTACATGAGTTATGATATTAAGCAATACAGTTTTATATATACTATAAATCATTAATAACTATACTTATAAGGAACTTGTTCAGCATAATATATGGCTATTTCTTCTCAGGTGATTATAAGTTTATTCAGATTATATAACTTAAAGGTACATACAAACATTACATGTGGACTTTGGTTAATGTTTTTAGAATTAAAATCAATGTTTTTCTACTTGAGGAACTATAGGAACATAGAATTTTCTGAACCAATGAATAAATAGTATTGTTAAAATTCATTTTATTTTGTTAAAACAATTTGAAACATTAGCTTAATTTGACACAGCATTTTTTCTTTCTATTAAAATTTTCAGTTACTCACCTAAGATGATGAAATCTTTAAAAGTGAGAATTAGCACCTAGAACAGGATAATATGTATACGGTATATTGATTTAAATTCAATAAATTAGTTTAAATCATATTTCATTTGTTCAAATTGTACTTGTTTAAAAGAGGGTTGTGATTTTTGTATTTAAGTCTCTGTATATTACATAACATGGTGTACTGTTTTTACAATTACAAAGTATCACTATGTTAAAGAGAAAGAATGTTTACTACTTCAAAATAAAATGTTTTCAGACTGTTTACAGAGAGGCATCATGGAATTCACAGAAGTATTAGGCAACATGTCTACCAACATGGATTTTCATTGCTCTTTTATTATTCTTACTCCTTTCAGGATTGGTGATTGTTGGCTCAGTCCTCAAAAGTTTTCTGCCAATGAATAGGTTCAACAAACTATAATGATTTACACAAAATTGAAGGTGCTATTCATGTCCTGTAACACAGTGATCATTAACATTAATGTAGCCCTTAATAAACTATATCATATAATCCTACCAACGTTATAAATGGTTCCAGCATTAATATCATCAAATGTGTCCACAAATATTTTAACAGAACATATTTGAAGGAAAATGAGAGGGGTGCTTTAAATTTCAAAATATTTCAAAGTTGTTGTCTGATGCGTTATTTATAATTTTTATACATGGACTTTTTGGGTTTTATTTTATGACTACACATATTACCTCCCTGAAATAATGCATCAAGTCCTTTAATTTTTGAAACTTATGTATATTAGTCAAATAATTATTGGTTTGTGAAGAACTAAGGATTTATGTTTACATAATGACACAGTTTTTATACTTTTCCCAATGAAGGATTTTGAAAGTCAAGATTGAATTTAGATTTTTTATTAGAGCCAAAGATGGAGTAGCTAAATAATCAAATCAATATACCTTATTTTAGGAATTTAATGATTACTTATAAAATGTCAACTGGCAAATATTTGCAGGCTATATACTTTTATACTTTTTAAATTAACAAATATTATACTATTATGTCATTGAGATAACTGTCAGTCGCATTATTAGAATTGTTAGTTTGAATTTGAAGGAAATATTCAGTCTATCAAACTTAATTGTATCATTTTATTTTCAAAGCTTTTATGTAGTAAATAAGGAGGCTTATTATGTCACCAGTTTCTAATGTGAATAAAATAAATTTGGAAAACTAAGCTAAATGATCGGTAGTATCATTTTCTTTGAATAGAGACCACCTTAGGAAGAGGCTATGGGAAAGTTTGGGGGAGATCAATTTAGATGTGAATTAAATAACTTTAGTTTTAGAAGAGAATTATTTCTTCCAAATAGAAATGTTGAGCCTGTAGAAGAAAATAAATGATTAAAATTTGGTATGAAAATGTGCTCCTTACAGGAATCATTAATAACATCTGCTTCTTTCCTACTGTTGTGTGTGTGTGGCAAACACTTAGAAATATGCTTGATTTTTATATTAGTTTGCTATTATGAATGAACATCCTTCACTCAAATAGCAGTGGATTGATTTGACAGAAGTTTACCTTCCAGTGACTTAAAGTATGTGTTGGAATGAGGCAGAATGAATCCATTCAAGGACTTGGACTGAGGAAGGCTCTGCCGTAGCTGTGTTCGCTAACATTTTGTCAATTTGTTGTCTTGGACCACATCCAATCAATGCTAAAAGAGTCTTAAAAATTAGTATGTTAATTTATCTACTTTGCATGGCAGAAAGTAAATGGTTTTGCTCTCTAGTTGCTGTATCGGCTTAATCGCCCAAGAAAACTAGATGCTTCCCTCCATGGTTCATGTCAAAACTGACAAATGGATCTTTCCTGAGCTGCTTGTTAAAATATCCCCATTTGCCTTTTCAGCCTCAGTGATTAGGCAAGCTCTCTGCAGCTAAGAAGTCTAGCTGCTATAGTGATTGTGAAAGGAATTCTGCATCCCAGGAAGAAATAGCCTGTGTACGTTATGGGCAAGTCCTTGGTTTGAGTCCTGTCAGGGCAACCTCCTCGGGAGAACTATTTAATTTCCTTAAGCCTCAATTTCTTCTATTACTTGGAGATAATAACAGAACCACCCATAACAAAGCAGTAAAATTCAATTTTGTTCAAGGCTCTCAGTTTTAAACACATTTTAAAATAAGAAAGTGCCTTTCAAGTAATGTTAGCAAGGAAGAAAAGTGAAGTTCACTTGCGGACGCATGATATTGACAATGAAGCTGATTTTATTCTATATGAAAAATCCCTGGTAAAATAAGATTACAGTTAAAAAATGGTCACTGTCTTTCCTTTTGTAAGCTCTGGGCATACAGGACTTCCTTCAAGTCCTTTAACCCCTTTCATAATTTGCACATCATTTTTCTGAGCCCAGAACACAGTTTGTCTCTCCCCTAAGACGATGACCCGCCTAATTTCTTCTGGTTCTTTCATGTTGCAGTTTATTAAGTTATTAACCTCAGAGGGTCTTTCTTAAGAAGAACATCTCCATGTAATTTGTTCATACACTTTTCCTATATCCCCTCATAATCTTCATCATTCTTAATTGTAATTATTTATTAAAGTTGTATCTCCTCTATTATAAATTACATAGAAGGAAAGACTCAAGTCATGTTCATTTTCGCATCTCTGGTTTTCATGCTAAAACCTCTCAGATAATAGACACTTAAATGTCGGATAGTGGCCAAAGAAAGAGTAATCTATTTAACTACTACATTACAAATTCTGTTCAAATTTCACCATTGATTAGGAGGTTGCCTTATTTGAAACCAGCTTCAGTAGTGTTGTTATGTGTTGGTATCTGCTGGCTGGAGCAGAAGTTGAATGCGATTCTTGCCAACTTATTTCAGGATCCAGTGCCAACCCTTCCCTCTTGGCTTCCATTTTCTTCTCCTTAAGCAGTAGTGAGACCCTCTTCTCTATGCCAGAAACACTAGGTGTACAGTTAATATTTTCTGACAACCTTAACACTTCTAATATTTTATTTTTATAACCTTTATTTATCCCCTAAATTGACCTGGCAGAAGATCATGTATAATTTGCAGAGGTTTTATACTGTTTATCTTTAGAAACATACTGCCTTTTTCATCAATGCCACTCCTTCATACATAAACTTCATGTTATTCATATATTTAAACTAGAGGCCTGGTGCACAAATTCATGCATGGGTGGGGTCCGGCCGCCCCTGTCCCTGATTTGGGTGTTGGGGGCTGATCGAGGGCTGTGCTGGTGTGGGGAGGGGAGGGCGGGCAGGGGTGCACGATCAGGGCCTGGGTTAAGCTGGTTAGCTGCCACAGTGTGCATCATAGCCACCGACCATGACCATTCTGCCATTCTGGTCGCTGGGCTTTTATATAAATGACCTACTAGTCATTGTGAGCAGAATGTTCTCATATTAGACACATAAAATTAAACACTAAATCTCTGTAGTGACACCAGGTGAAAAAAAATCTGAGAATAGCCAATGGCTGTATTCTGAAAACACAGCAATACCTACAATAAACAAAAAGTTGCTGAAAATAATTATGTTTAGCTATGAATAAAACTAAATTACCTTTAGACGCTTTTTCTTTTCTTGCAGTTTTTGTTTCCCTTATCTTAAATCATTTGATAAAAATAGTTTGGTTTTATGTTTATTGAAATAAATTATTTGATAAATACTGGATCTATGAATTAATGAATGTGGATTTTTTTCTTATGAATTGTCTTATAAAAAGCCAAAACAGAGATACCTCTAACCTGATGAATCTTTTTGTAATTTTCTTATCTTTATTTCTATAATGATTGAAATAGCAAGCACTGAATTCTTAGTCACTACTCCTCTATTTAAATATATAGCTGTTATGAAAATTTTATTTTAGATTTAAATAATGGTGGTGAGGCAGTAGAGGCATATTTCTGTGTGACTAAAACATATGTTTATTTTGGGCATTCTAAGTTGACTGATAGGGCATTCTCTGGGTAGATCTCCATCTGGTACTCTGTAGGCCATGCATTTATAATACTCAGTGTACTTAGATTATATAAGGATATGTCTCCATTCTCATTTATTTTTAATGGCCAAGTCAACAAATACTCAAGCATGCCTTAACATCTCTGCAAATAATTTCATATGAAGATTGGGGTTTGGTTAAATTTACAGAGGATGTCATACACGTTCATGCTTTCATAACCTTATATACCCCACCCACAAAGTGTTAAATCTTTCCTTATCCTGAGAGAACCTGAGTTCATTTTAGAAGTACTTTCCTTAAAATCCAGCCCAGCAAAAACAGTGGGTTAGGATGAATACCTTTCCATTTGACCCTTAAGAGCCACTCTACCTTTCTGTCACTTTCTATTCAAGGTTTATCTTTATTACTTCAACTGTCTTCTCTCCCCGCCCCCCCCCCCTCTATCCCCCCACTGAGTATGACCAGGGACAGACCTGACAATAGATAAGGGGGGCTTGTTATTTTTTCTGTGCCTCTTTCCGTAGATGTCACTGGCCTATCGCCTTATCTAAGTGGCTGCTACATGATTCTGCTCTTCTAGGTTTTATTAATTTCTTTCTCATCACTTTCAGTCTGTGACAGTCCTGTTTTTACCAGGCCCAGGTTCCTTCAGTACCTAATGTGATGACCCAGTATCTACACCTTGGGACAATAGTTTCCTTTAAAACTATTTCTATAAAAACAGTGAGAGCATTTCCCGGTTTTACCACCACCCCTGAGGTACCAGAAATCACTTTCATCTTTTTTTCAATAGCATTCCTCCCACATGCCTCTATTTTATCACTGAGCAAATACCCACAATGCGGCATGGTAACAATAGCAGTGTGTCTGTCGTCCCTGGTTCACAATGAAACTCCTCCGCTGATTCTGATCTAATCTGGTCAGAATCCTACGCTCTCTCTTTCTGTTCACAATCCCTATATAGCATAGCTAGGGACCATGACATTGGTTTATAGGCGGATTTACAAGTCACCAAACACAGTGGAGGGCAGATTCTCCACTTTGAAATCTCAAGACAATTCCCTGTCTGCTCTTCTATCCTATGTCTAAAGTGTCTCTTCCTCTCTTCCAGTTTTTGTACTTTTGCACTTGATGGTTCTCCAAGTAAACCTACCACTCTCTCCCCCATCTTCTCACTCCTCTTTTTAGGTTTTAGATTTAGAGGGTAAAAATACTGCAGAGTAAAGATGACTTCTCTTAGTTAGATTGAAGTGCTCTTTAAATTTTTATTTCTGATTTAGTTTCACTGTGAGAATAAAAATGTGCCTTGGAATATGTTAAAAAAAAAGATGGGAGAAATAACACAATGAACAATCATATTAATAATTGGTAGTGCAACCCTAATCAATTTGTGCATCTAACTTCATTTTACTATTAGCTTTGAAGTTCCTTGATGTTTAGGACTGTTTTTCATTACTCTATGTATAATCAAGAATTCTCACAGTTTGGTGATCTTTAGGTATCCTATCTAATAAAATAGTAATATGAAAATCAACTGTCACTCCCTCACTCTGTCACAAAGATGGCGGTGGCCATGGAGCTGGAGTGAGCAGGAGGCTCGGATTGCCCCTGGCAATGGAGGAAGCCAAGCTTCCTGCCTGCCCTGGCTGGCCCTGAGCTCCGCTCAAGGCTACAAGGTTTCAATTATAGAAGATAAATAAGTCCCAGATACCTGCTTCCAGCCCATGGACTTGGCCAGCCTGAAAACAGCCATCAGCCCTTCACCCAGGCTGACCAGGCACCCCAGTAGGGACCTCCACCTTGCAGGGGGTGTGGCCAGCCTGCAAACAGCCCTCAGCCCCTCACCCAGGCTGGCCAGGCACCCCAGCGGGGACCCCCACCCTGACGGGGGTGTGGCCAGCCTGAAAATGGCCCTCAGCCCCTCACCCAGGCTGGCCATACCCCCATGGGGTGAGGGTCCCCACTCGGGGGCTTGACCAGCCAGCAAACAGCCCTTAACCCCTCACCCAGGCTGGCCAGACATCCCAGTGAGACCCCCACCCTGATCCGGCAAACACCCTTCAGGGCAAACCAGCCGGTCCCCACCCATGCACCAGGCCTCTATCCTATATCATAAAATGATAATATGCAAATTGACCTTAACAGCAGAACGACTGGGAATGACTGGTCACTATTACACACACTGACCACCAGGGGCAGATGCTCAGTGTAGGAGATGCCCCCTGATGGTCATTGTGCTCCCACAATGGGAGCTCTGCTCAGCCACAAGCCAGGCTGACGGCTGCCAGCACAGCAGTGATGGTGGGAGCTTCTCCCGACTCCTCAGCAGCGCTAAGGATGTCCGACTGCAGCTTAGGCCTGCTCCCCACTGGCAAGTAGACATCCCCTGAGTGCTGCCGGGCTGCCAGAGGGATGTCTGACTGCCAGCTTAGGCCTGATCCCCTCGGGAGCTAGCCTAAGCCAGCAGGTGGACATCCTCCAAGGGATCCCAGACTGCGAGAGGACACAGGCTGGGTTGAGGGACCGCCCCCCCCCCCTCAGTGCACACATTTTTGTGCGCCAGGCCTCTAGTACTTAATAAACCTTGCTGAGTGAAACATACTAAAGTGATGATCAGTGAGATTTTTGTATCACTAGTTATTTCCCTTTGGGTTTCAAAATTTTGTCTACCACTGTCATTGAATAAATAAAAGCTAATGACTTCAGAACAAACTTCATTTGGTTCATCCTGGCTGTGTTAAACTAAAGATAAAGACTCATAATATATAGTATATTAAAATATCCATTATAAAAAATATGAGTATTTATTAATTCAATCTATCAATGCAAATGAGTTTTGTAATACCAAATAATGTATAACAGTATAAAGTTCAAGATAAGAGATATATTCTCGATGTTCTTGAGTTGACATATTTACTTTGATAAACTTAGCATGGGACATTTGAACTGTTTTACAATTTTCTTTTACTGTTTTAACTTGTAGATTTTTCACTAGTAATTTTATAGAAATATTTCAATCTCTGCTCTGTTAAAAGACACCAAGTAATTAAAGTCCTTGGAAGCATTTTTTTTTTTGCTTTTATAAAAGCAAGTCATATGTTTTCAAATATCAGAATCAATCTCTTCAAACAACAATATTTACCTTAGTTCTTAAGCAAGTGCTGTCCTGTAACTTTTTTTTTTTTTTTTTGAGAAAATTAGAGCCATAGATTCTAAATTTTGGTCTGTTAAATGGATTGCTGCTTTTTTAGTTTCTTTAAAGAAATAGATATTTTTATCCACCTCAGCCTGCCTATATTCAACTTTACTTAATGTTTTATTTAGATTGAGCATGCAATACATGAATATGTATATTTCTAAAATATATATACACACATATATTTAAGTTATTTTATTCAAGGGTTGTATATTTTATTTATATACATATGTGTCTTTCTAGAATTTGTCCTTTGTAAGATTCCCTTATTTTACATTTTTATATTGTTAGGCTTGACCGAGAATAACCATAAAGTTATTCTCTATTCAGAAGTCAAAATATTCTTGTTTGTGTTATCACATAACTGATTCTTGTAATAAAAAAAGATAAATGTGTGATAAATTTCTCCAAATAGCAATTGACAACTGATATGCTTCAGGAATAAAATATTGAAATTTCTTAAATATATTTAAAAAGTTGTCATTCAAATTAAAATTACTTCAATCTGAAAAATCAAATGACATAATTGTAGGATCTGCAGAATTTTTTTTAACAGTTTCCTTTCCATCAGATGGATTTGAAGAATTTATTTTACCTTATGGTTTAAGCATTTCTGTTTTTTGTGTGTGACATATTTCTCAGTGCAATTACTGATTTCAAAACAATCAGTAAAACTAATATATATATATTCAATCTGGAGTTGAATATTTTGTGAAGATTTACCTGTTAGTATATGTATATAAGGTTATGATATTTATAACAAAGTAGCTAACTTGCTGCCTTTTCTCTTTACTTCTAGTTCCATAATAGGGTAATAATAAAAATATACTAAAGCAAGCTGCTTGCTTTTAAAGTCAGTCTATTAAAATCTCATTTGACTTTATTTTTTAATGTTCAGCAAAGTGAGCCTTTTAAAATCCCTGGAAAAAGACCATAAGGATATCATTCACTTCTCTTATTCATCAAGCATGATTTGAATCCATTTAGTATGTAATAAGGTAGTTTGTAAAACAGACAGTGTGGTCTCTAAAGTATCATTTAACTCTGCTTTAACTGACTTCATTGTGTTTACCAGACTATTCAGTATTGAATTGGGAAACAAGTAAGTAGATAGCATGAATGTGATTAATTCTTATAACACGCAGAAGAATTCTTCCTCTAGATAATGGGGAGTCACTCTAAACAATTGTGTGGAGTCTTCTAGCCAATTCAGTTTTTATTTTAATTTTATTTTCTTTTATTTTTTATTGTATCATATATACATGCTGAGGCAGAATTTTTTCATCTATATGGTTTAAATATTTGCATCAAGGAAAAGACTCCCTCCATTTTTATTTCTTATATTTGAGATTTACTTAACTGATTAATAGTCTAAATATACATAAACATTAATATGTGCATGTATGCACTCAGAAGAATGTCTGAAATTTCAGAAAATAAAATAATATAAATGCCACCTGCCACCATGTTGTCCAAAGTTAATCGCCCTCATCACTCCATTGTCTGTGCCCACGGGTTATGCATATATGCATGCAAGTTCGTTGGTTGGTTTCTTCCCATCCACCCCGCCCTGCCTTCAAAAACATATTCATGAAAACCAAACCAACCAAAAAACCCAACTATGGCACAAAGCATTAGTATTTTAAATACTCCTCTTATTTTTTTGAAGGCAGGAATAAGTTTTGGAGTCCTAGGTCTTTTTCTCATTAAACAACCTTGGTAGATAAGATATATATAGCAAACTTCGGGGAAGGTAATTCTATTTATAAATTTTACTCAGAAAGTGAGGTATTGTTTGCAAAGATTAAAAATAGAAGCAGGATATTAACAGCACTGCAGAATGTTAAAAGACAATATACCCACCAGCCATAGCAAATCAGAGAGAACTGGAAAACAGTCTAAAATAGGCATAAAATACTCAAAATACTCACTGACTTAAAAAAAAAAAATCCTCTTTTTTAAAGTTGATGACCTGAATAGTTCATACAAAATCTCTAGTGGCTTCTAAAACCTGGAGTGTTGCTCAAGTGATCAAAGTTGCATTGTTAAAAAATACCTTTGCCCAAGGAGCTACCCACAGGGCCCAGTCCTCTGATGTATGGTTATTTCAACTAAGTCTATAGAGATTAAAACCAAGAGAATCCTGACCGGCTATTTCTAAACAGTGAGAAAGAAAACAAATTCCTCTAATCAAGAAATTTCAATGTAGTTTGACCAATAGTATATTTGTTGTTATTGTTGCTGATGCTGCTATAGTTTTCCCATATTAGTAACAGCAGAAAAAAAAATCCCAAACAAACATACAAGTCAAAATTGAAATTGTTTTTATACTGGCATTTATAACAGGTGGTTTACAAAGCACAAATATAGCTTCTTCAGCAAGCTCTGAATCCTTGAGTCCTCCCAGCTGAATTAGCTACTACCCTCTCGGTGATTACCAAACCTTCCCCAGACCCCTCTCCTAACATTTATATTATTGTGTAATTACCAGTGATGTGCTGCCTGACAATAAAAATCCTCTAAATAGTATTATAAATTGAAACTTAATTGCATTAAAATTTACTAACAATAAACGTGTATTTATTATTAAGAAATCTCTAGTTAATACAATGTTTCCTGAAGTTCTGAGAGTAGAAGTTGTGCTATTGATACGTGCCTGTGTTGTTTCATGTTTTGTAAATGTCTATAAATTCTACTATGTCAAACGTATATTTCCTAGCATAAAATATCTATTCACAGTGTTCAATAAATATTCATTAAATGGATGAAATTTTAGTACCTTATGATTAATGAATATAATTCATTCAATAAGATAGTAATCTGGAATTGCAATAACTCAATTAAAGAGCAAAGGTATTTAAAAATGGTGTTTCATTTTAAAGTTCTCTCACTGTAATATGTTGTCATCCCTAGTGGAAAATAAAAGTTTAACAGCTATTCCTCTCTGCCCAATATAGTGTATTAATTTCCAACCCATTAACTCTAACAAGTTAATATAAACACATTTATATATTAAAAATATATATATTGAAAGTGCTATATACTATGAAGATAGAAATTTCAAATTATTTGCAATGCTTTTATATCAGCAACCTCTGAACTAACCTAATCATTTTAGGAAAGAACATTACAGTATTTCATTACTGTACGATTTGTAATGTTTTTGTAATATTTTTTATTTCATGAAATTTTTTCTAAATGCTTTATCAAATGTTAAGAACTGTTCTCTTTACAGATTAATTTTCTACACACACAGGAAAAATGCTTAAGTTCACTGATTCAGTGAACCCAACATATGTAGAGAGTTTAATCATTGTCTCAATAGTCCAGTCAAAGATTTTAAAAAAAAGAGACACACTCTTTATTACATATGTGTTGTAGGAATTAAGCGTAAGATGAAGCCACTGTAAGTTATTTTAAAGGGATTTTCACTATCAGTAATCCTTCTGGTCTTAGCTACTCTTGAGTAACTGCATTAATAGTGGTGGGAAACACATTTTAGTAAGGGCAACAAGTTGTTAAGAAGAGGTATTGTCAGGATATAATCCCTGTGAAGGAGGGAGGAATTTCTGGAATCTTTAGGCTTTGTTTTGGTGGTTTCATAAATGGATATTGAAATGTACAAAAAAAAGTAACAGTAAAGGGTTGAGTTCAGGTGTTATTGTGCTTCTTAGACTTCAGCAAGGTTTTTTTTTAAGACTATGTCACAGCTTTTTATCTTCTTTTAAATAAGAATGTTAGACAAACTGATCAAAGAAATGCAGTACATTGGTTTTAACTAAAGCATTACTCATAAGTTTTGGTGACTAGGACGTATCAATGTGAACTTGATGATAGAAGGTATGATTTCATAACTAGGTAAAGGATAGTGTAAAAAGGCATTAGTCTAAGGAGAAGGTTCTAGCACATTCCTCCAGGATCTAAAGTTATTCCAATCATTTAGGTAGTTGTAGCCAGTCAAGTTACTATAAAGCAGTTATTCACAGCAGATTTGAGTATGACAAAAGGAAGGGGAATTTGGCCCGTACTTTATATTACAGAATAGAGAATCCACTATATTTGGACAACAAAGAGTAAAGGGCCAAACTAAGAAGCATTATAAAATCATAAATGTAAGGTCTTGCTCCCTGGTCCAAAAAGCCAACCATACAAAGGCTAGGATCACTTAACAATAGTGTGTGTGGAAGAGATTGTGGGTTTCACTTGACAGTGAGATCAATATGAATCAATAGTATGATGTAGCTCTAACAGAGCTGATGGGATTTTATATTTCATGAACAGAAATACAGTAACCAGATTGAAGACATGATAGGCACACAGGAGTCTTGTCAGTTCTGGGTACCGTAGCTAAAGGTGGTTGGTACAATTAGAATATATTCAGAGGATGACAACTTGAGGAATAAAAGTTTTTGAGGGCCCCCTAGGTACTGAACACTTCATAACTGCGTTACGGAAGTTATTTCTTCTGTTACACACAAACTATAATGTAGGCAATGCATCAGGAGACATTATTTGATTGTCACTCAAGGGCCATCATTGGTAGTTACTCTGATGAGTCAATTTATGGTTCCCAACTGCACACTCAGCCAGAGAATGGATTTGATTTGCACAATAAAAATGGATATACCTTTCTGATCTTATTTAGGTTTGCCAAACTCACAAAGTCAGATTTTACCCTATTTGGCAGTTCAATAGTCCTGAGGAGAAAACAAGCAAACAACAGTAACTAACACTAAAATTAATAATGGGCCAGGCATCTGTTTTCTGGCCAACATATTTTGCCACCATATGCATGATACATTGAATTGTAAAAAGAAAGTAGCTTGATAAGTCCATCACCTTTATGGGTCTAGACTTGACATAAAATCACAATAGACACGCTGATTTATGATAGTCTCATCTCCAAAAAGGGATTCTATAGATACCACTATTTACATGATTAAAAATGTTAAAGTGCATTATGCTAAGTGAAATGTCCCCAAGTAATTCTGACATGCTATTGATTTGAAAATGCACCTCAATTTTAGAAATGTTATAATATGAACAACATGGGGTGTCCCAGAATTGATGAAATATGTTACATATAGTCCTGCCTGCCTGAAGAAATGCTGTTAAATTAAAGGAAATTTCCATATCTCAATTCTAAAGCATTAAATATCGATTGAACTCTCAGACAGTGTTGCAATTTACCTATATTCCTCTTCTTCGGTGGGAGGTAACCCATGATTGTATCCAAAATAGTGCTTAATGGCATCACTCTTTCTGTTTTATACCTGTAAAATCTTAGACTAGGTGAAGAATATTTTCCTAAATAATATGCTTATAATCTTTTTTTTTCTGGCACTGAACCTTCTACTCTTGACTATCTCATATTGCTCTATAGACTAACAGGCAAGGAGTGGAATCAGAGGAAGCTTAGACTTATAGTTTCAATAAGTTTTAAGGCGAATGCAATTACATGTCACTGATACATATTTTTTCCGAATGAAATGGGCAAGATAGCACATTTCTTTATGTTCCTTGGCTAAAGTTCCTTCAGACCTATAGCCACTATTCCTGAGGACTGAAGGAAAACTAATCTTGGGCATAATTAGAGCTTTTTCTTCTCTAGGATCATATAAGTCAAGACACTTATGTAGCATCTATTCAAGAGTAAAACGTCCCTTCTATTTATTCTGTCATGTTTGCCATGAATGTTCTCTCTGGGGACGCTGGTGTGATCATTGAGAAAATTGATTGTTTATCCCATGCCAGGCAAAACACACTGGATCTGTGATATCTTCCTGCCCAGTGCCAATCATTTTCCCTCAGACAGGGGACATGGTCTCTGACACTTCACATAGCTGCTCAGTTCATTAGGTATTTACAAAAGATAAAAGGTTTTCAGGTAAATTTGTTTGGTCCTGCAAACTCTACAGAAATCTAGCTAATATCATGAGAGAGGGTGTGGGGTCAGTCAGTGGGGTTGGAAAGACAGGACAAAGAAATCATAAGTTAATACCTCTGTAACATTTCCTTAAAATAGCTTGCTTCAAATATTTAAAAGGTTGCCAGACAATCGAGGGATTCATTTCTATGTCACATACCTCCAAGGAGTACCATATTATGAAACCAATGGATGGATAGATTTTCTTTAAAGAGCATCCTTGGTTTATATAACAAGAAAAATTTTAAGCTAAAACTCTCAGTAATCAGGTTATCTGCCACAGTAAAGGAATACTGTCCTTGGATATAATGCGAAGAGTCTCAAGATCAGTTCTATAAAGGGAGTTTAAACATTGGATTCTCTCATTCAACAAATATGTATTGAACATCACACTAGGTCAGTGATGGCGAACCTTTTGAGCTCGGCGTGTCAGCATTTTGAAAAACCCTAACTGGTGCCGTGTCACATATAGAAATATTTTTGATATTTGCAACCATAGTAAAACAAAGATTTATATTTTTGATATTTATTTTATATATTAACAAAGAAAAATCAACCAAAAAAATGAGTTCGCATGTCACCTCTGACACGCGTGTTATAGGTTCGCCATCACTGCACTAGGTACTAGGCACTGTTGTAATTGCGGTGATTACAGCACTGAAAAGGCTTTGATAGGATGTAAGCTACAGGAATTATTTTGCTAGATTATGATCCTCACTTGGAAGTACTAGTTTTTTTTTTTTTTATGAGTAGAAGCCTTTGCACTAGCTAATCCAGGCTGGCAGGTAGAATACTCTTGGAGAATTGTAAGAATTGTTAGTTCATATTAGTATAAGAATATCTAATTCATCACTGATTCTATCATCTGTTTCATTCATTGCTATCACTTCCCACCAAGTTGACTAGCCTCCCTCCTTCCCTGCCCTTCCTTCTTTTTATATTCTAAGGCCTACCCCCTCCTGAATGTCACCTGCCCAACAGAACACGATTTGTTTCTTCCTTCAATGAACTGATCATTTACTTTACAACAGTTTTAGCATCATATTAATTCATTTGGAAGATGTACCTCTCTTATGAATGATATCATCACTTGACTTTAAAACATGCTTCCCCCTCTTTATGTTATATGCTTGTTATAAGTTTATAAACTGCTTTTATACCAACCAACCACTATTTATTTTATGCCAGTCTGTGTCTGTATATGATAGGAAAGGGTAAGGCTCACCAAATTCTTGAGTATTTTGCTGACTGAGGTTTTACTCTATTATAAATTAGCCCACTATGTGGGGAAAAACTAAAATGGAAAATCTCTTATTTAATTTATATTTTATTTTTACAAAGAAATATATAGCTATTGTAGTTATATTACCATTGGTAAAATGAACTCACTTAAAGGTTCATATTTCATATTTTACCAACCAAACTTCATCGTTATATTTAAAAAAAATCTTTCAGTTTTAAAATTTCTGCAATTTGAGAATTTATCATCCAACAAAACTAGCCTATTATAAATCAGAGATATAAAATCACAAAGTCTATGAAAAATTATGTCAAGCATGAAATTAATTCTTCTGAGACACTTTTATGAGAAATATATTAAATCCAATAAGTTACTGTGTTCAGGAACCCTGCAGACTTTAGTAAAATAACCCTAAATTTATCTCTTTTAACTAAAAAAAATTCATATTAACATTAGTATACTGATAATAACTTTTATCACACATCATTACTATATTTTTAAACTACAAACATGATTAATTTGTGTTCACAAATATTGGTTTCCTGGGTTATGTATAATTATATCTTATGGTATAAGCTTTTGTTGTTTATTATATCAATTTAATTCTTAACTTCAAAGGATTTCATTGTGCTGCACTTTAACTGTATACAATATGTTACATAAAACTGGTGTGAAAATCCATCCTGATTCCTTAAGGGTGATATTAAGCTAAAAATAAAATTCCCTAGAGTTTTGTTTTTCTCTCCCATTTCTTCCATCCTTTTTCCTTTCATTCCTTCCTTCCTTCTCTCTCTTTCTTTTTCTGTATTTCTTTTTTTTAATTGAACTGTACACATGATATGTGCCTTTTTTGCATGTATATTACATGTTTATAATAATTTTTAAATATATATATTTTATTGATTTCAAAGAGAAAGGAAGAGGGAGAGAGAGATAGAAACACCAATGATGAGAGAGAATCATTGATTGGATGCCTCCTGCACACCCCACACTGGGGATTGAGCCTGCAGCCTGGGCATGTGCCCTGACTGGGAATTAAACCATGACTTCCTGTTTCATAGGTTGACACTCAACCACTGAGCCATGTCAGCTGGGCTTTTTTATTTCCCTTCTTCATTTTTCTAACTCTCGTATGTAAAGCAAAGGCTTAATTTATGACCTTTAAACATTAGGTAATTCCAGGAAACCCTAAATAAACTATGATATTAATTTGTTCATCAAACAAATATTTATTGCTTTCCTGACATATGCACAGAAGACATAGTCATTTATTTATATTTTTAAAATGTTTATTAATTGAGTTTTAAGAAATGATAAATGTTTCCCTCTATGTTTGAATCCACATAGGGAGGTATGATGGAATTACAAACGTGCTCTTCCTAGCTAGACTCTCTGGGATGAAATTCTAGTGTGCATAGAATGAACTTAACCTCATTTATTTTTAGTTTTCTTATCTGTAAAAACAATATAATGGCTTTCCTCAAAAGTAGAATGTGTCCATATAAATAATACACACATATACGTAAATAATATGGACATACATACATAGTAAGCCAAAACAGTATAAAACCATTTTTTATTCATATTGTGGTAGCTGAGTCTAACTTGTCCTCAGTGACCCATGCCTTCTGTTGTTTATGCCCTTGTGTAATTCCCATTCCTAGAGTGTGACTGATTTTACTGACTAGTCTCTAATGGATACAGTCCTATCTAATAAAAGAGCAATATGTAATTGACCATCACTCCAACACACAAGATGGCCGCCCCCATGTGGTCAAAGATGGCCGCCCTCATGTGGACACGAGATGGGCGGCAGGGGAGGGCAGTTGTGGGCAATCAGGACAGCAGGGGAGGGAAGTTGGGGGAGACCATGCCTGCAGGAGAGGGCAGTTGGGGAGACCAGGCATGCAGGGGGAGCAGTTAGGGGTGATCAGGCTGGTAGGGGAGGCAGTTGGGGGCAACCAGGCTGGCAGGGGAGGGCAGATAGGTGTGACCCGGCCAGCAGGGGAGGGCAGTTGGGGGTGACCATGCCGACAAGGGAGTGCAGTTAGGGGCGATTGGGCCGGCAGGGGAGCAGTTAGACGTTGATCAGGCTGGCAGGGAAGTGGTTGGCAGGCAGGCGAGCGGTTGGGAGCCAGCTGTCCTGGATTGTGAGATGCCCAAGTGGCAAGGACTGTTGACTCTGGACAGTAGTGAATGAGAATCAGCCAACAGCTATGTGAGTGAACTTAGATGCAAGTTGGACCTGAAATGTTTGTAATCACAGCTGAAAACTTGATTGCATTATAATGAGAGACCCAGAGCCAGAGGTACCCATAGAAACTATCCTATATAATAGAAGCCTAATATGCTAAGTGTACGGTCATCTGGTTGGCCGTTAAACCAATCAAAGCATAATATGCTAATGATATGCTAAGGCCGCTCAACTGCTCACTATGACATGCACTGACCATCAGGGGGCAGACACTCTGACTGGTAGATTAGCCTGCTACTGGGGTCTGGCTGATTGGGACTGAGATGGGCCAAACACACCCTGTAGCCCTCCCACGGTCCCTCCCCATCTGGCCAACCTCCTGTATCCCTCCCCAACCCCAATCCTGCACCAGTGGTGTCCCTTAACCTGGCCTGTGCCCTCTGGCTATCTGGGGCCCCATGGGGGATGTTGGAGAGCTGGTTTCAGCCCGATCCCTCAGGCCAGGCTGAGGGACCCCACTGGTGCATGAATTTGTGCACCAGGCCTCTAGTGAAATTATAATTTTCTGTTGTTTTAAGCCCATAAGTTTTGAGACAATTTGTTATACAGCAATGGCTAACTGACATGCTATTACTATATGTCTTTCTTGTCATAGATAAGCACTAAACTCCTTCAAAGAAAAGATTCTGTGTGCTTTGTTGGAAATGGTTGAAATAAAAAATAGGGTAGATAGGCTAGGATGACAGCTCAGCAGGCTACCAAGAACAGTGCCGCATTAGTGGATTAGAAAATCATATAGTAAGGTACAAATGGCTTTTAATTTAAATATAACAGAATTGATTGGATTAACATTAGAAGTGAGTGTTAGAAAATGAAATGAAGTGGAAGGGGAAAATGCAGTAGGAGAGAACAGAATAGAAAATATCTACTTGTTTTTTAAGTAATCGGGATGAGTAGCATGTGTATGTGTGTGTGTGTGTGTGTGTGTGTGTGTGTGTGTGTGTGTGTGTGTGTTAGAGGTCCTAAGAGCATGTACACAGTGATTTGCTGGAAGGACTCTCAGTACTCAGAGGCAGTTGTGCTCACAGCTATATTTTACTAACACAATCAACAGGGGAACAGATGGATCAAGCTGAGTCTGGAGGAATCCGGGCCCAGACATCCTATATCCCTCTCCACTCACTCCCACTACACACACGAAATGCACTCCTGAATCTCACAGCAAAATGCAGCAACGTGTGTGGCCCAAGAAAGCCTGCTTGACACTCAGATTCCAAGGTTTTTATTGGCGAGTGTTCACGTAGAAGCAATAACTAGTGAAGTTTCAGACTCCAAGAAGGAAGGCAGGTGTTTAGCAGCCCAGGGTGGCTAAAATAGCCAGGTTCCTAACAGCCAGCCAAGGGCCAACCCCCAGATGGGCTCTTTGAAGATAGTGCCTTCAGGACTGCTGTGTTAGCTTTTTACGGCACAGTATGTCCATACATTAGCACATTTGAAAATGGCTGACCTTTTCTTCATAGCATGCCTGACATGAAAAGACCCATAATAATATTATGTCCCCAGTGAATTAAATCCATGTTTCATCTCTGAACTTTCACTTAATTTCTCATCTTCTACACCTCAAGATAGAGCTGTGTTAGATTCTTACAGCTCTTCTTATGATGGGTATTCATTCTTACCTTCCTTTTCACCTCAGTGCTCTATGACAATGTTCATGAGGCTCATATCTGACCAACACTTGTTTTTAATCCTCTCCTGAGGATATATTTTTTTAATTTTTCATTTTAATATAGCGAGAAAGATAGATAGATGATAGATAGATAGATAGATAGATAGATAGATAGATAGATAGATAGATAGATAGATGATAGAGACATCAATGTGAGAGAGAAACATAGATCAGGTGCCTCCCATACACACCCCAACTTGGGATTGGATCCCTAACCTTTTACTGCACAGGATAAGGCTCCAGTCAACTGAGCCACCTGGCCAGGGCCCAACACTCTTTCAAAATAGACAGTATATTCATGTATGCTTTCTCTTTGAGTAGGTATTGTTTTACTGTGGCTTGCGGACTGTATTTGGACCACTGCCTAGTTTTATAAATAAAGTTTTAATGGAATACAGCATCATCCATTTGTTTATGTATTGTCAATGGCTGTTTTTGTGATACCACCACATAATTGAGTAGCTGCAGTAGCAACTTTATGGCCCACAAAGCTAAAAAATTTACTGCTTTTCCCTTTACAGAAAAAGTTTACCAACCCCTGCATTAAAAAAGCAGAGTGGCTTGAACAAGTATTTAATAAATTATCCAACACCCTTAGAAAATAAAAGATTGATAAAGGAAATAGATATGACAGCGATAGTAAATTTTATTCCAATGCTGTTATTCAGAGATGACACTCGTCAAGCAATGGTGATATAATAAGACAACTATTTCTCTCAAAGCCTCCCTGGAAATATTAATGACTATTCCATATGTTGACTTAAGCTTCTTCTAAACCTAAAGTCCTACTTTCAGCAACCTTTATACTCTGATCATAATCAATAGATGGTAAGAGGTAATAAGTAATAATCTGTTAAGAATTATTTTATCAGAGGTTCTGTTCATTCAACTGTCAGAAAAATATTTGGCAGACAACTAGAACTAGTAGGAAATAAAAAAAATTATTAATTAAAAATTTAATTACATTGGTCTAGCTAAGAATCAAGAATGTGCTCAACTTGCCATTTGTCATCTCATACGTAATAAAGAAAAGAGATTTAAAGCATGAACCAAAGTTATTATCTATGGCACTAACATTTGAGAATTTTTAGAAAATTCAAAAAGTAAGAATAACCCATTACTGAACAGAAACAATCAAAAGCTGTTTCCACCTTTCCAAGGATCATGGAATTTATCTCATAGGCAAGTGTTTCTCAAACTACATACTATTTTAACTATTATTTACTTACAGTTTTAGAATTGCATTAAAATGTATATAAGAACTTCCATAAAAACTTTAAAACAGTGCCGTGAATGTAAACATCATATCACTACCATACATGGAAGGTATAGCCCAAAATGTATACATTGAGACCCCACTTTCAAATTTTAATTACATGCTTGCCCAGGCCTATGAGACGGACAACCTGCTTTCTGTTACATCAGGAAAATAAAACAAAAGAGATTATCTGGACACAGATTATAAGGAGTCTAGTAAGGAGAATAGATTCAAGTTAAGTAGCATAGACTGGTCCATGTTGAGTTTTTCATCCAGGTAAGAAGTGATGATATTAGAGAAGTTTTAGTAGAAATTTGAGGAATATTTAGAAAGAAAAAATTAGACATACTTGATGGTGACCAGTTTAATTAGGGCAGATTGGTGAGCAAGAGAAGAGTGTAGTTGGGTAGAGGAGTCTTTGTCCAGGCTAGGAAATTCATGAAGTGGAGACGGTTAAGGGGAAAGAGAAAGTATAAATGTGAACTAGAAAGTGGCAAAATAGAGTATAAGGCTAGAAACATGAGTCCTGAAGTTAAGACAGAGGCTTTTTGATTTAAGAAAAGGGCTAAAGAGCCCTAGCCTGTTTGGCTCAGTGGATGAAGGGCTGGCCTGTGGAAGGAAGGGTCCCAGGTTTGATTCCAGTCAAGGGCACGTACTTAGGTTGCAGGCTTCTCCCCGGCCTGGGCCCTGGTCAGGATGCATGCAGGAGGCAACCAATCGATGGGTTTCTCTGTCTTTCCCTCTCTCTTCCACTCTCTCTAAAAATCAGTGGAAAAATTTTTCTGGGTGAGGATTAAAAAAAAGAAAAAGGCTAAAGAAAGAAGCAAGTAGGTTATAGTTAAATCATAGCCATAAGTTGGCCAGTAATATAACACTCTGTACAGGAAATGAGTAAAGAAAACTACATTGGTCTTTATAGAATGTATTTTACAAAAGTTAAATGGTGTATCTGGTGAAAAAAATAAATGGTATACTAAGTAAAGATATATTTAGCATATATGAGTAAGAAAACATAAGATGTAAATATTTAATAACAAAAATATATAGAAAAACAATTAAGAGTGACCCCCTCCCAAATATATATAAAACAGAAAAAAAATTAGTGAATGATCTATAAATAAATTTTAAAGTCTTTGGAGTGATTTCTCAATAGAGAACTTGTTCTGTTATGATGGACAAAAGCAAAAAGGAAGAATACCATAAAATAATAAGATGAGGTAGCCCTCACTGTGGCACAAATTTTGCTCTTTCAGGTGAAGTTTTGAGACCAACTTGTCAAATTAATTTGCTTCACACTATTTCACAGACACATATATTGTTTGAAAATGTCTTATGTGGACCTGGATGTGTTGCTGTGCTTCTTTCTTTTGTTCTTCTAGCAAATTGGGCATATTTGTATACATTTCTAACATTAAACTAATTACATTAACAATAACAATAACAACATATGCTGTTCTCATAATGCATTTTATATTTTCCCAAGAAATGAAATCATCTGGCTTGAGTTATCAATTCTATACCTACGGAACACTTTTTGATATTATTGTTTTAACTCCTTTACCTTAGAAAACTGTTTTCAGTGAATCATCTGGTTTTGATGTGGCCTGTGTTTACTCAATTGTCTGCATGAGCTAATAATCCAGAGTGTGTCATGGAACTCAGCAAAGGTCTGTGGAACTGAGGTGAACTCATTTCTACTAATCTTTACTTATTCACAGTTGTGCCTTTACCTCAGGGTAAAATTCACTGGGATTGACTTTTATGAACATTACTCCTGATAAAATATTTAAAGTTTCAGATGTATACTAGTATTTATGAGTATGTTTCAATGCTTAAAATGTCCAAAACGTAGGCTTGATTTAAGCTCACAGCAGACAATCGATTATTTTTGTCTCACATCAGTTCCTCTCCCTCCCCCTTCCCCTCTCTCCCCCCCTCCTCTTTCTCTAATAATCAATGAACATATCCTTGAGTGAGGATTAAACAAATTGCCCAAATTTTAATTTAAAAAAAATTATATATATATATATATATATATATATAGAGAGAGAGAGAGAGAGAGAGAGAGAGAGAGAGAGAGAGAGGAGAGAGAGAGAGAGAGAGAGAGAAATAGAAACATCAATGATGAGAGAAAATCATTGATCATCTGCCCCCTGAAGGCCACCCACTGGGGATTGAGGCTGCAACCCAGGCATGTGCCCTGACCTGACTAGGAATCGAATCATGACCTCTGGGTTCAAAGGTCAATACCCAACCACTGAGCACACCAGCCCAGCCCAAATTTATTTATTTTTCATTGTATTATAAAGTAGCCAAGTATTTATTAAGTTTTAAAGCATACAAAAATGACATCTAATTCTATCTCAATTTGATTTTATATCATACTTAAATAAAAAGATCCAGATGTAATCATTTTATGTAAGTGAATATTATTGGAGGATACACAGAAGTAAATGGAGTGCCTATTCAATTTCTGTGAATTAAAGTACATAATTGAGTTCCCCATTTGTTTATTTCATTGTGAAGACTTAAGTGAGACCTCTAAACACATTGTCTGTACATGATGCTCCACCATGTCCAATCCATAGTTTTCACATACATTTCCCAATAAGAACAGACAAGAAACAAGCAAAAAAACCCCAAACCCTGAATTTTATATTTCATAGGCAGATATCAAATAGCAATCCAGTTTTGGATTTCTAATGAATAGGTAACCTAGGTCATTGATAAGAATATTTCAAGGAGCAAAGAAACACATTTTTTCAAAACATAGCTTTTCCAAAAAATCATTTTCAACATTTCCCCCAATCCTTTGCCTGCCATTTAAGAGTATTCCTAGAAGCTTGAATCTCCCTCATCTCACCATTCTTTTTTTTTTTTAATTAAATCTTTATTGTTCAGATTATTACATTTGTTCCTCTTTTTTTCCCCCCCATAACTCCCCTCCTCCCAGTTCCCGCCCCACCCTCCGCCCTCACTCCCCACCCACTGTCCTCATCTATAGGTGCACGATTTTTGTCCAGTCTCTTCCCGCATCTCCCACACCCCTTTCCCCCCCAGGAATAGTCAGTCCATTCCCTTTCTATGTCCCTGATTCTATTATAATCACCAGTTCATTCTGTTCATCAGATTATTTATTCACTTGATTCTTAGATTCACTTGTTGATAGATGCATATTTGTTGTTCATAATTTGTATCTTTACCTTTTTCTTCCTCTTCCTCTTCTTAAAGGATACCTTTCAGCATTTCATATAATCCTGGTTTGGTGGTGATGAACTCCTTTAGATTTTCCTTATCTGTGAAGCTCTTTATCTGACCTTCAATTCTGAATGATAGCTTTGCTGGATAAAGTAATCTTGGTTGTAGGTTCTTGGTATTCATCACTTTGAATATTTCTTGCCACTCCCTTCTGGCCTGCAAAGTTTCTGTTGAGAAATCAGCTGACAGTCGTATGGGTATTCCCTTGTAGGTAACTGAGTTTCTTTCTCTTGCTGCTCTTAAGAGTCTCTCTTTATCTTTTGCTCTTGGCATTTTAATTATGATGTGTCTTGGTGTGGTCCTCTTTGGATTCCTTTTGTTTGGGGTTCTCCGCGCTTCTTGGACCTGTAAGTCCATTTCTTTCACCAGGTGGGGGAAGTTTTCTGTCATTATTTCTTCAAATAGGTTTTCAATATCTTGCTCTCTCTCATCTTCTGGCACCCCTATAATTCTGATGTTGGTACGCTTGAAGCTGTCCCAGAGGCTCCTTACACTATCCTCGCATTTTTGGATTCTTTTTTCATTTTGCTTTTCCGGTTGGGTGTTTTTTGCTTCCTCGCATTTCAAATCATTGACTTGATTCTTGCGCTCCTCTGGTCTGCTGTCGGGAGTCTGTATAATATTCGTTATTTCAGTCCGTGTATGCTTAGTTTCTAGTTGGTTCCCCAATATAAGATCGAGGGTCTCATTAGTTTTCTTGTAGATCTCATTAAGTTTATCGGCGGCTTCTAAACAGTTCTTGAGAGACCTTAAAAGTGTGGTTCTGAACTCTATATCTTCCATTGACAATTTTGTCCTGTTTCTTTGTCTCCGCATTTTGTTATGCTTCCTTGGTGCACCCCCTAGTGGTCTTTGTTCGCAGTCTTATAGTTAAATCTTGATTGTTGTAGCTAATACCAGGGAGGGTTTGACCTCCAGGCCAGGTGGCTATGAGAATCAGCTGTGTCAGCAGTGAGAGAACTTCTGTCCTGTAGGGAGGTGCTAATCTAGCCTTTGCCTGAGGCTATCCGGCAAATGCCTGTGTGCAGGGCTTGGGCGGGGCGGGTCGCACAGGATCAACAGGGTGGGCCGGAGAGAGCAGTTATGGCGGCTCTCAGTCCTGTCCCCAGGGGCTCTGCCTCTCTGAGTCCCAGCACCCGCTGCAAAGCTCGGAGAGAAAGCTGCACTCGCTCTGACCGAAGCCAGACAGTCCCGCTTCTCCCGTTTGAGTCTGGGTCGCTAAAGACTCGCCCGGAGGATCTGGAGCTCAGAGTCTGCGACTCCCTCCCGATTGAAAATGCCAACCGCGCCCTCCGCCGCCAGCCCGCTCTGCGCACTCCGCACCTCAGAATTTGACTTCAGCACTGCGCCTCCTCTGAGTGTCCGTATGCGTTTCTCTTTCCTCCTAGTTGTAGGACTTCCACTCAGCCAGCGTTCCTGTGGTTCTGGGTGATGTCCCTTCCGTTTTTTGGTTTCACTTTTGAAGTGGTTGTTCAAAGCAGCAAACTCCGGCGTTAACCTATGCTGCCATCTTGGTTCCTGCCTCCATCTCACCATTCTTTCTTGGAAGTGCGTTCTGGCCCAAGAAACAAGAGAACTTAATAGGCTTAATTACTAGGAACTAAAAAGCGTAGAGTCTATTTGGGGACTCACTTATTTCCAAAGGAAATCTGCCCAGTGCTGCTGAGAATGTAGTTAACAAAGCTTTTAAATTGTTGGTTGGGAGGTAAAATTGAGGAAAATAGGTCAGTCAATGGGAAGGAATGGGAAATGAAGCATCCATTGGTGGGAAGAGATTTGAAGAATGTTAGATTAATAACTGCAGAGACAAAGGAAAGAAATAGACCAGAAGGAGGAAGAAAGGATGCATTGGCAAAGAGCCTCATTATATAAATTACACTTACTCTGTGCCCCAAGCGTTTTTCAGTTTCAATTCCTGTTGCTGAACCAGAAGACTTGTATCAATTCATGCAAAAAATATTTCATCTTTGGAATGATTAATGAGATTGAATGTGACCAACCTTCCTGTCACTTTTCAGAAGCAAGGTTTTGCTTAGAAAAATCAAGCTTCATTCCCCCCATTTTGTGAACACGATTACATTGTATAACATACAAAATTGAAGTGCATTCTTTACATGTTTAGAGGGTTCAAAATATATTTACAAATGAAATAATTAGGTACTTGAAATAATAAGATGACGATCCTGATTATGTTTCGTTCATCCAAATAGCCACTCTTTTCATCAGCATGACACATTCATAGTGAAGAGAGAGGATTTTATAGGAACTATTAATGTTCCGTAGTGTTTGTTTATCCCAAAAAAGGCTTATTGTGTCAATAGTGATTGTATATAAGCCGATAGTGAACTGCTTTGACTACTGCTAAAATTATTTACAAGCTATGAAAACAAATGTTTCTACCAAAAGTATGTGAAAAACTTTTAGTAAAATTATAAACACATATTTGCTCATAGATAACACATTTTATTTTATTTTATTTTATTTTTTAAATATATTTTATTGATTTTTTCACAGAAAGGAAGGGAGAGGGATAGAGAGTTGGAAACATCAATGAGAGAGAAACATTGATCAGCTGCCTCCTGCACACCTCCCACTGGGGATGTGCCCGCAACCAAGGTACATGCCCTTAGTTGGAATCGAACCTGGGACCCTTCAGTCTGCAGGCCGACACTCCATCCACTGAGCCTAACCGGCTAGGGCATAGATTACACATTTTAAAAGCCAAAAGCCAGCATTATATGTTGTCGATAAGCAAATTTTACTTCATTAAAGAGAAGGTAGATTTTGACTAGATACTAGAATTTAAAATGTATTGATTGTGTATTATATACTAGGATCAAAAGTCTGTGTAAGGCTCTGGGGATATAAAGAGGAAAAAGTAATATCTGACTTCAATGACAGAGTTAATTAATGTATTAAGTTTTTTAAAGATTTTCTAATATTTAAATGAAGTTATCTGGTGAAATAGGTAACTGATACCTTAAAATTAATTAAACTTATATTTTTGTTTAGGTATACATGACCTAAATGTCTGCTTGTCAAACATAAGAAATGTCCCTTGTGAAAATATTTATACTGACAATATTTTCTCCCATATGTCTGAAACATATTTAAATATAAATCATGTGGCGACAACCATTTCTGCCATTTTTGCTTACTCTTTCTCAAGTAGATGGCTTTGATAAACATCAAAGGGCATTTGCTAAAAAATAGAAACATTTAGATCCCAAGGTATATTGTTATAAAACCTTCCTTTAGGATTTGAAATACATATAAATCATTGAAGACTGAAAGCATAAGATAAACCGAAAGATTGCTTAATATATTTTTTAAAACAGCATAGGTATAGTATATTATTTTAATGAAGAGTAATTTTGGTCTAGCTTTCTGTCTTTTGCTTAGGAAATACACTTTTTTAAATGAACATTTTTGTTCTAAAGGTAAATATACCGTTTAGTGACCATTCAACAGTTGAGAAATATATTAGTAAGTAAGAAGACTGAAAAAAGAAAAAAACAGATTTAGGAATGTACTCTTAAGTACTTTAGTTTTGAACTTTTGTTGCCTTTAGGAAAATGACATTGTAACCAAATTATTCAATTCAGTAAAATCTGTTAAAGTGCAAGCTCTCTCGAGAATGATTATAAGGTTTTAACCTGCAAAATTAATTTGGGAGTAGAGATTGATTTTACATGCTGATTAAAATGGCCTATCATTTTTTTTTTGCCTATCTCCTTGAATAAAAATAGAAATTAGTAAAATTTAAAGGTGACAAATATTTTCACTTAGAAATGTATTACAGCCTAGCCGGTTTGGCTCAGTGGATAGAGCGTCGGCCTGCGGACTGAAGGGTCCCAGGTTCGATTCTGGTCAAGGGCATGTACCTTGGTTGCGGGCACATCCCCAGGAGGTGTGCAGGAGGCAGCTGATCGATGTTTCTCTCTCATCGATGTTTCTCTCTCATCGATGTTTCTAACTCTCTATCCCTCTCCCTTCCTCTCTGTAAAAAATCATTACAATATATTTTAAAAAAGAGAAATGTATTACACTTGATGGCAAACACACTATGTTTATGCAGTTCAATCCACTTCTAATCTTTATTAGCTTTCACTATTGTTAATTTGAATGGTGAGCCTCTTCTTCATGGAGTTGACTTCTCTGAGGTAACAACCTTGGCCTCTTCCCCACCCCTTCTTATCAACAAAAAAGAAATGATTAAAGGGTGGATTAGAATGATTCCAGAGGTAGGAGAAGTATAGATGATTCCTTACTTTCTTTTAGAGATATAACTTCTTGTATCTACTTACAACAAATGGACATTTTCTTTCTCTTTTGCTGTGAAGAACAGGTCTCCATGGGAAAGACATCTATTTTGTGAACTCTTCTGTTGATTTTTACTATGTGAGTTAAATAATGGGATTGTGGAGGTAGTAGCAAGCCCTCAAGTCTGCAAGACCTAACTTCCATTACTCAACATCAACATCACATCAACAATAACAGTAAATGGAACAGACGGACAGCTGTCAGAGGGATGGGGGGAGGAAGGACTATATGAAAGAAGGTAAAGAGATTAGTAGAACATATATGCAAACCCCACAGACACAGATGGCAGTGTGGTAATGGCTAGAGGGAAGGGGGTATAAGGGCTGGGTGGGGATGGGCAAAGACGGGACAATATGGACATCTGTAATAGTGTCAACAATAAAAAAAATTTAAATAAAGTTCAAGCTAACTGAAAATATCCTTATATACATGTTTTTAAAAATTTAGAATTGTACAAATTTTGCCAAAACATGCAATGAAACTCAGCAAGGAAATTATTCACTATCTTTATGGTATAATATACCTCAACTAATTTAAAGGGAAAACAACAGTTGATAAAAATACATTTTCAAATCATTTAGAAGTAGTGATTTTTTTTGCACCCAACAACTTCTCCCAAACTGAGAAAAAGAGAATGCCATTCTTTTTTGAACCTCAACCACTAGGAAAAAGGCAAATAACATAAATGGGCATTTCATAAAAAACCACACATAGTCATTAAGCAAATGAGGGGTGTTCACTCAGCCACTGGAAATTTAATGCAATGATTCAACTAATTTAAATAAAGTCATGCTTCACTAGTAACAGGTGTTTATCCTTTAATAGTAATAGCATCCCATATAACCCTGACCCTAAACAAGAAGCAAATATTGAAGAGAATATTTCAATAATTTCTAATGAGAAAGATTATGTGTCTATTCTAACCAAAGCACTGGAATAGTCTCTACAGTAAAATATATTCATTGAACAAAAATGTTTATTTAAGTAATGGGCAAAGACATAACTATGGATAATAAGTGAATGCTATATTACTCATCAAAGGAGGAAAACTTAATGGGTAGCATCTGGTGGAAGAAGGAGAAAGAGAATCATCTTTAGATTTTTTTTCTCTTTCTGTATTTCTTCATCAGTTTTTCCTTTTGGGGGCAGCGGGGTAACACATGACCCACTAGAACAGCGGTTCTCAACCTGTGGGTCGTGACCACTTTGGGGGTCGAATGACCCTTTCACAGGGGTCGTCTAAGACCATCGGAAAACACATATATAATTACATATTGTTTTTGTGATTCATCACTATGCTTTAATTATGTTCAATTTGTAACAATGAAAATACATCCTGCATATGAGATATTTACATTATGATTCATAACAGTAGCAAAATTACAGTTATGAAGTAGCAACGAAAATAATTTTATGGTTGGGGGTCACCACAACATGAGGAACTTTATTAAAGTGTTGCGGCATTAGGAAGGTTGAGAATCACTGCACTAGAACTTAAACTGGACATAAACACACAGTTATCACACACCTTTAGTACATTAAAAGCTAGAGAGTTGGAATACTTGGAAACGTGGGACATTAAGGTGTTGTAGAAGAGGCCAATTCTTCAGCCTTTTCCTCTTCCCTTGGCTTACATGTGTATGCTAAGTCACATGTTTGACGTTATGTGTAGAAGGTGGTACTTAATTAAAATGTGTTCCATGTGATATTTCTAATTAGAAGCTCAACTTAATTGGAGATTATGCCTTTGCCTGAAGCTATAATGTCAAAATATCTATCAATTCTTCTAGTTTATTAATTTAGTACATGTTCTGAGTGGATGAAAATGCCTGTAGGAAAAAAAAAAAAAGCCATTCTGGAAAAATGTTAACTGGACAGTAAGATAATTTTATAATGTATTTACCAAATTTAATACATGGGTCACAATTTTTTTCCCTGATTTTAAATACTCTTGTCTTTTTTAAAGTTCTAAAGTTTCTCATAAGCACCATATTGTTCTTATATTTTTCTAGAAAAATCCTCCATTGAATTTAGAATATATTTCAGAAAATACTGCTCCACCAGAGGGTGATGGCCAGAAATATGTTCTTTGGAGCATATAGAGCACTGTGTAAGCAATACCATAATCAATAACATGCTGTACTCTTATTGCTCTATCTGAGCCTGTCTCAGCCCCACACATGGGCACTTACATACATGTACAAAGGCTGTGAGCTCCTTGTGAGATGGACATGGGTCATATATACCTGTATCACAAGTGTTTCATAAATAGTAGATGCTAAGTATCAATGTTGTTTAATGAGTTATGAAACAAAAATGATCAAATGATATAATAATTTAAAGTGGTAGACTACCCAGTGCTATATTATTATTATAGTTATTGGTGGTGGATTTGATGGCTTATTCTTGTTTTTACCGAGTTAAAGATCTGGATAAATTCTAGCTGTTCTACTTACTTGCCGAGTGTCCATGAATTTATGTAAGCCTGTCTAGAGATAATAAATACTCTGGCCCTAGCTGATTTGGCTCAGTGGATAGAGCATCAGCCTGTGGATTGAAGCCTCCCAGGTTCAATTCTGGTCAAGGGCACATGTGATCCCCAGTAGGAGGCATGCAAGAGGCAGCCGATCAATGATTCTCTCTCATCACTCTCATCATTGATGTTTTTATCTCTCTCTCCCTCTCCCTTCCTCTCTGAAATCAAAAATATATTTATAAAATGCTCAGGATGATTATGAAGAAGTAATGGGGCAATATATAAAAACAATTATATATGCACTTTGTAGCAAATGTAGAATATGCTACTGACATTTCCGTTTACCATTTTTTCCTTCCTAACCTTGGTCCTGATCTCATGAGGCCAATTTACACAATGTGTGTTAATCTCACCAAACAAAGGAATTGTAATAGTTATCTCAGTGTGATTATTATCCACAGTTCACTGTTGCCCAACTATCCTGGTCTTAGTCCAAGATTTTTCTCTAATTATTTTGATGCTCTAATTCTCTGACTCACATTAATATGAATATATCAGGTTGGTTAAAATACACTTTTAAGTTTGGCTCAGTGCATAGCAGACTCAGGCATGTTCCCTGTTCCTGAGACGAGATACTAAAGTGTATCATTGCGAACCACCATGACCCCAAAGCCGTGTTTTGGAGAGTGATTTTTGTGTCAGTGACATATTGATTTCACAAATGACACTTTTTTTGACTGTGTCATCCTTTAACCTGTAACTTCTATGTAACAATGGTAAATTTTAAGGTTATAATGTACCTCCTGCTATCAAAGCTGATCCATGCATGCATAACCAAATAAAGATTTCACTGTACCTTGAGGAAAACCTGTGCTTTTTCATTTTAGTAATTCATTGGAGCAATAATTATACATGGGAATTACACACACACACATACGTATGATACGTATGTATATATATTCTATACTGACATTTATAGATATAATATATAATTTATTAGCAGTATAATTATATGTATATATGCAATATATAACTAATAAGCAACATAATTGATTTTTAATATTTTATTTGCATACAGTTTTTTGAGCCTGAATTTACCTTTGAATCCACAATATTATTAAAAACAAACATCTTTAAATGTCATTAGGCTTTTCTCCAGGTAATAGTATTCTTACGGTCTTCACCAGACAGTATTCTTAGTACTATGTGAAGTATTTTGAGATTGAACATTCAAATGAACACATATAGAATATATGAAGACTTAAGTAGGCTTTGCACAGATAACTGTCTGTGGATCCTACATATTAATTAGGCATTTCTGTCCACCTAGCATGACATTTTGCTTTCATCTACACCTCTCCCTTTCATCTAAGTTTAAGTTCAGATTATCACAGAAATATACTGAGTGGCCAGATTATTATGGCCAGCCAGATTATTATGACCACCCCATTGGTACAATGAAGTGAATTAGTTATGCAAATAGTAATAATAATAATAAAACCTTGAGAGTATTTGCTTAGGAAGTTTTCAATATTCAGTATTTTTGGAAGTGTCAATGAAGTACTGATGGGATGGTCATAATAACCTGGCTGGTCATAATAATCTGGCCATTCAGTGTATATGTAACTAATTTATTAAAATAATTAGGATTTGCAGGATACAAGACGAAATATGTCCAGATAAATTTCTTTATAGGTATTTCTTGAAGCGAACAGTGAATTTACTAGTTTACACACTTAACTTCCTAGAAAAGAATGTCCTGGACAAAAAAGAAAATGTCTGTTTGACACAAATGAACTTAGTTCAGTCCTGATTTTTAAGCTATGTAGATTCAAGTGGTCTCATTTTACTTTTCAAGGTTATAAATGGTTCTCTTTCTGAAAAGGTGACGATATAAATTTCTGTCCCACTCAGGAAATTTATATTGCAATGTAAATCATTCAGAGTGATAAATCATTGTAATTTTTAATGTAAAGTGAATTATTCACTAGTGTTACTTTTAAGAAATAATGCCACTCTATCATATAATTTATTAAAAACAGACTTAAAAACACAAAGATGAAATATTATTTTTAAGAACCACTGCCAAAAAGGAAATATAAATTCCAACAAATCTTTATAATAAAATTACATTTCCTCTTTTCTAATGCCACAGAAAATACCTTATCTGTTATTAAGGATCTATTCCTACAATTGTTATTACTTTTTTACATAAGAACCCTGCACTTTATGTACATGTATATTTAAAAAGTTAGGGTAAACACATATACACTTATGTATGCACACACACTCATTTAGTAATTATTGAGGTATAGGCATCATTTTGGAGTAAGATACTATTGACTTTGATTACCACTTTAACCACTAACTGGCTCTTGGACCTGAAACAATTTACTTTGCTGAGCACACCATTTTTCTGGCTGAAAAATTAGAGCATTAAAACTTCTAATGCTTTCTTTTTTGCTCTTGGCATATTGTAAAGATAGATTTTGCTTATGTGTGCGTATGTGTGTTTAGAAAATTATAACTTTTGATATTCTGTGGAGGATTAAGGCACAATTGTCATTAAGGTATGATGAGTCACATATAAGTTTTTATCTGTATTTTAATAGTTTTATGAAAAAACTCAGCTTGTATTCTATATGATAAATTTTCTTTAGAGTTAACTAAAGGAATTCATTAAGAGGAATAATGTAGACTTTTTAATGACCAATGGAGACATCAATGTTACTGATAGCAGAGATCCTTTCCCAGATGAGCTAACTGTTGGTGTAGATAAACTGGTTTACAGAATTTTGTGAATCAACAGTAAGCTATTTATCAGTTTGCAGCCATATCTAATGTCAGGTGTAGACAGTAAAACCTATTCTGAGTAGTGACTTTATGGGAGATTTCACCTCTAAGGTACAGAGAAGACATTGTTTATACTCATTTTATGGGCCACTAGAACATTTCTTAATGTTCAGATTGACAGACCCAGCAAAATATAATTTCCTTGTGTAATCAAAGGTACAGAAGGTTTCAGTACAGTGAGTCTTTGTAAATGTTTTCTAGGAAGTTTAGTTCGGGTAACAAGCGTTTACATAGCACTTAACATTGTAGGCAGTCATTCATTTGGGATTACAGAGCCCTAGGTGGCACTCCCTGGGATGCATGTCCTGCACAAACTATTCATGGGACCCCTTCTTCAGGCAAATGCAGTTCCTAACTGAAATAAGAAAAATGAGTTGCTTTCAAAGGTTTTTATAAAGATTTAGGAGGTGACAAATGGGAGACATTTTTAAAATATGAAAGGATATGAGAATAAAAACCAAGATATAAATCAAGAAGGAGAATACTTTTGCCATCCTCATGAATATAATAGCATCAATTTGGTACTCAGGTATTTTTGTCACCTAGAGCTTTTTAAGATGAAGACCTGTGAATATAAGTGATAAGAATGGCACCTTTAAAGTGCCGTTTGTTAAGAAATTAGAGAAAGTATTAAGGAGATGTATAAAAAAAAAAAAGACAGTGATATCTAAGGAATAAAAAATATTTCAGTACTGTTTGTGAAACAATATAAGGATGCAAAACATCACCAAAGCAGCTGAATGAATGAATAAGGAAAACTTTAAAAAAATTAATTTCCCATATGGAACAAATGATTTTCAATTATAATAAAAAATCATGAAATGTTTCCTCTGGGTATTGTGTGTCTGAATATCTGTGTTAGACACATGTAAAGTTATCCCATAATCATATTTTTGGTATATGTTAAATTTCAAGTACTGACTTTTAGGAGTTTCCACAGTACATATATTTAGATAATGATATCATTTTGAAAATATCATTCCTTTTCTGCAAAGAAATATTCCAAAATATCTGACTAACTAATCTATTTTTTTTCCTTTCATCTATTTTCCAAATATCTATTGAATACCTCTTATTTGTTAAACATTGGCTTAGGTCCTGCTAATATTGCAATTAGCCAAATGAAAAGAACTCAAACTCTGCATGAATCTTATCTCCTGTGTAGGTTCTGGAGTTAACCAAGAAACTGGAGTGTATTATTAGTTATGACACTTCTACATAGGCCTGATGCTTATAAACCATGCGTCCGCTGTCAAAAGTTGACAGCCGACTAGAAAAATTGTTGATCTAGCAAAACTAAGTTTAATTGACTGCGATAAGAGACGTGATCTTTAGCTTAGTGTGTCAATTTGACTAGACCACAGTACCCAGCTGTGTGTTGCAACACGTCTGAATGTTGCTGCAAAGGTGTTTTGGATGAGATTGACATTTAAATCAGAATTCAAGCAAAGCAGATTATTCACTATAATATAGGTGTGCCTCACTGAAACAGTTCAAGGACTTACTGATCCCCAGGGAAGGGTAAATTCTGCCAGCAGATTGCTTTTGGACTTGAACTGTACATCATTTCTTTTCTGGGTTGTTAGACTGTTAGCCTATCGTACAAATTTTGAACTTGCCAGTATCCATAACACATGAGCCAATTCCTTAAAATAAATTTATCTGTACATGTAAAAATTCTACTGGAACTGTTGTGCTAGAGACCCTGACTAACACCAGTGACAACACCATTTTGAAAGAGTCTTTAGAGCAGTGATGGCGAGCCTTTTGAGCTCGGCGTGTCAGCATTTTGAAAAACCCTAATTTAACTCTGGTGCCGTGTCACATATAGAAATTTTTTGATATTTGCAACCATAGTAAAACAAAGATGTATATTTTTGATATTTATTTTATATATTTAAATGCCATTTAACAAAAATCAACCAAAAAAATGAGTTTGCGTGTCACCTCTGACACGCGTGTCATAGGTTCGCCATCACTGTGTTAGAGTATCTCAGAAGGAAGAGCTGGGACATACATGAAAGAGTTTCGTGAAATGCTTTCTTAATAAATCTGGATAATTTTTAGTCACTTCTTGCAACTCAAGGAACTACTGGGGGTTGGACAGAACTACTGGCCTAATAGCTCTTGATGGATGTGCGGAGGAGACGGTATTGAGACAAGCAAGTACCGATAGGCGAGCTGCTAGTCCTGATAGGCATGCTATTGCAGTTGGCTCCAAGTCTTCAAAGAGCAAACATCTCCAGGAGCAAACAGCAAAGTTATCTTGCCTGTTCCCAGTATTTTCTCTTTTGAAAGCACAAGACCAGGGACAAAAAAAGTTTTTCCAGAATTATTTAGAATTGGGACAGGAAAGTATGTCATATCAGTTCTAAGGTATATATGTGTTTACCAGATACCAGAATTTGGGGAAAAATAAATTAGAAACAGTAAAAGAAGGCCTTGGAATGAAGAATCCATTTGTTGAGGCTTCTTTGATATCAGGCTATGTTTGTTGTTGATGTTGTTCTGAAGTTATACAATAGTCTCTCACTTGAGTAGAATATCTCCTGGGTCACAAGTCAGAAGCCTGGCTTGCCAGCTTGGATTCCATCTCTCACTAACTTTAGGTCTAAAGTCCCTTAGTGTCTCAGGAGCATGAGTTTACTCACCTTCCTTATGGTATGCTGGCTAAGGTCATATTCAGTTTTAAAATCCTTTATTTCCTCAATAATAAAAATAGAGAATGCACACCCTACATATATGACACCTCAGAGGATGCCTAAGGGAATGATGATGGAATGGATATTTGGGGTAAACAATAGGATGATAAATTTCTTAATAAATAGTGGCTGAAATGTTGAATATAGATATAATTAGTTGAACCGTGCTATTGTTCTCATAGTATCTTAGTATATCATTTTGTAGCCCTTCCATTGACCAATGGAAGTAAATTAATAAGTAAATGAATAAATTAGGCTATTGCAACTTGAAAGACTTAATTAAATGGTTGAGCAAATCTTGACTTTATACAAATCTTTAAAATTTGTATAAAGTCAAATTTTAGTATTGTTAAAGCAAACATAGTTTATTCTGATTTGTTTAATGCTATTCACTTCTCCCTAATAAAAATAATTCTTATTTTTATGGTAACATGAAAAGAGACCAGATTCTGGCAAAAACAAACAAAAAACATATCTTAAATGGAGGTTAGAGAATGTAATATATATGTAATATTTACCTTTATAGTTCACAACTTCTATTTTTTTTTCATCTAGGCATACATTTTGTTTGATTGGTTTTCTGTGGGGTGGGAAGAGGGCAATAGGCACGCTACTGCTGCCAATGACAGGGACTGTGGGCGGCCGTGTTTGGAGATGTTTGCCAGTGTGTTCTGAGATAGTTACCAGGGCAATTGAAAGGGTTTTAGAATCAATCTTCTGCATTTCTGTTACAAGCCGGATAAGTCAACCACTATAATGTGTGATAAGTAATGCACTTACTTAGTGATGTTAATATTGCACGGCCTGTCCTTCATCTTCGCAGTTCCATGGCACTCGGATGACAGGGAGGTCCTGCCACAGGTATCAGCTGCCGCCTGTGCTATCGGTCTCCAGCAGTGGCTCTGTTAATTATCTTGCCTTAGTGTCACAGGCAGATTGTGATCTCTCCTAAAGAGCAGACAGACTTAAAGAGGAGGAATTAATTAAAATTGATTTACACATTCTGTCATGGAGAGGTCTCGAGGGAGTCTCTCTTCACACACCCCTCCTCACTTCATGATGTTGTACAACTTGGTGCAGGTGGGAATCCCTACCTTGGAATACTAATTATGGAGCCTGAATGGGATTAGCCACCAGTGATTGGCAGTGCAATGCATGAAAGGATTTTAAAATTTACTTCGTTTAAAGGATTTCTTGAGAGACCAGTTTTTTCTAACTCGTATAAGCGGTTATTGAGAGGTTGACAAAGCTGAAAATCCAAGGTCACCAAGGATTATCAGAGCACTTGCCAGTGAATTACACATTTTAATAGTTAGTTCAACATTATATGCTTTTAAAAGGCATGAAAAGATTTGGAAAGATAACAGAGGTATAAAAATGTATTAATGAGTGGAAACAGTCTCTATATTTTTTAAGTGATAGTCTGAATTAGAGAATTAAACTTGGACGGGGAAAATCCTATATAATAAAAGCATAATATGCTAAGTGTCTGGTAGTCTGATCATCCATTCAACCAATCAAAGCATAATATGCTAATGATATGCTAAGGCTGCTCAACCGCTTGCTATGATGTGCACTGACCACCAGGGGCAGACACTCCGACCAGCAGGTTAGCTTGCTGCTGGGGTTCTGCTGATCGATCGGGACTGAGTGAGATGGGCTGGACACACCCTGGAGCCCTCCTTTGGTCCCTCCCCAGCTGGCCAACCTCCCATGTCCCTCCCCAGCCCCAATCGTGCACTGGTGGGGTCCCTTAGCCTGGCCTGCACCCTCTGGCAATCCAGGACCCCTTGGGAGATGTCAGAGAGCCGGTTTCAGCCCTATCCTGCAGGCCAGGCAGAGGGAAATTCATGCACTGGGCCTCTAGTAGCTAATAAGAAAATAACTTGATAATCACATAAATTTTTAATACTATGTGTAACTAGCCACGAGCAATTTTTATCAAAAAGCAATACAAGCTTGACAGGTGTGGCTCAATTAGTTGCATACCATGTGAATCATGCACCTAGAGGTCACTGGTTCCATTCACAGTCAGGGACATGCCAGGGTTGTGGGGCATGCAGGAGGTAGCAGCAATGCTTCTCTCTCATCAGTGTTTCTATCTCTCTCTCTCTCCCTCTCCCTTCCTCTCTCTCTCAGGTCAATAAAGCATATTTTTAAAATAAGTGAAACAATATTATCATTAGTTAAAATACTATTGGTAATCCTGGACATCAGGGATTATGTTTTTCTTTACCAAGGTTCATGTCCATTCTAAGCTGCTATAACAAAGGAACCCCTAACATTTAAGTAAGATAAATATTCTCTTTCCTGTAATTGATGCAAATATTTACACAGCATAAACGGTACCTTTGAAGGTGCAGTTTAGAGGAGAGTGATCCTGGGCTGGTAGTGTTTGTCTTCCACCAGCTTTATGTATGAGCCCAGGGCCCACCCTCACATCTTCAGGGAGAAGAGAAGTTACATGTGTGGCCTATCACCTCCAAGAGAAAAGAATATGTACAGCAAAAGGCATTAGAAAAAAGTGCTAGATACCTTACCTTAGGTTCATATTTTCTTATTCCAGAAAGATCTAATTTCACACTAAGTGTTTTCTGGTAGATGGAAATTATCCTCTGTAGCTTAAGTAGAAAAAATGCGACTTAGCGAAATGGGGCGTTTATCTTCACAATGCAGAGTCCTGATCTCCTCCTCCCCTCCCCATCTAGTAGAAGTTGTCAAGTAAAACAATAGAATTTAAATATTCATACAGATATACAACTTAATGCTATAAACTCTTAACTGGTTTCTGTGACTTTAGAGTCTTTTCCTCTGAGGGCATCTTTCTACATGGCTGGCAGCCTTGTGTGGCTGCTGTTTCCTGGTCTGCATTCAGCTTTTCCAGTGGCCTCTGGCCTCCACTTTTCCTTGAATTCTACTCCTCCTTCAGGTCTTATGTTAGAATCACCACCACGTAAAAAGTATAATTAAAAGATTTTAAAATGTATATATCATAACAAAGAAAGTAGTGTTAAAAAAGAGTGAAATCTTACCATGTTTACAACATGGATGGACCTAGAGGCTGAGTGAAATCAGTCAGGCAGACAAAACAAATACCAAATGATTTCACGTACATGTGGACTGTAAACAACATAATAAATGAACAAACCGGAAACAGACTCATAGATACAGAGAACAGACTGGGAGTTGCCAGAGGGGTCAGGGATCGGGGGACTGGGTGAAAAAAGTAAAGGGATTGAGAAGTACAAATTGGAAGTTACAAAGTAGTCAAGGGATTATAAAATACAGCATAAGGAATATAGTCAAAATATTGTAATAACTATGTACAGTGTCAGGTGGGTACCTGAAATATCAAGGGGACAGTTTATAAATGATATGATTGTCTAACCCAGGGGTCCTCAAACTATGGCCCGCGGGCCACATGCGGCCCACCGAAAACATTTATCCGGCCCGCCGGTGTTTTTGCCGCCGCTGCCTGTTGCTTAGCAGCCGACTAGGTTTTTTTTAAACTATAGTCTGGCCCTCTAATGGTCTGAGGGACAGTGAACTGGCCCCCTGTTTAAAAAGTTTGAGGACCCCTGGTCTAACCACTATACTATACATTGGAAACTAATAAAAATAATATTGAGTCTAAACTATAATTGAAAAACAAAACAAAACAGAAATTACCACCACCTAGATTCGTCCTGTTCCCATAGAGAATCCCATAATCCCTGTTTTTTCCACAGTCTGGAATACTCACCATACTATTTTGCTTTTGTCTATTCAGATATCCAAATCCCACTCTGGTCTATAAGCATCGATAAGCCAGATACACTGATTTGAGTTGTTACCCCAGTTTCTAGAACAATACAAGTACTCATTTAGAAAACATGTGACCATTCCTTCTTGTCAGCTGGTGCACAAAATAATGGTGGTGTTAGTCATATTTCTAAAGATTTTTCACATTGTTTATTGTTTTTTTTTTTTTTTTTTTTTTTTTACTGATTCTTAATGTATTGTTTTCAGGTTATTTTTGTCACTGACTACTAAATCATATTTGGTGCTTTGGACTTCAAAAAGTCAATCTGGATGATTACATTGAATTAGGCATCACAAACTCAAGGACCGCTTAATAATAGACTTGAAGTTTATACAAAGAATGTATGGATGATGGTGAACAGCTGTTCTCCTTTTTATTAAGAGGAAAAATATGAGGAAATAGACATCTAATTGCAACAGAAGGGATTCAAGTTAGATAATAGACATTTTGATTTCTTCTTTCTTTTCTTAACAAATAAATTCTTTCTAAAAATTTGTAAGGACCAAGACAATAATATTTCTTAAAGTTAAAATTTAACTTTAAAATTTAAAGGACCAACAGGGTATTAATCCAGGGGAATTATCTGCTTAACTATAAAATATCTATCTTTCAGCTATTTCTTTCTTTCCATGCCTTCTGTTTCATCTCTACTAAGATTCCCGGCAAGATGCTTTATTAGTGATCTTGGCTTCTGCACTTTCTCTTTTTCTATTGCTCAACACATAATGTCAAAAAATATTTATTGTTCTTTTAAAGCATATTAGATCATCTTCCTGCTGCCAATGTTCTGATGCCTTTGGGTATTTTCATATTTTAATGCAATATTTTATTTTAAAAAATTTATTTTTCAATTATAGTTGGCATTCAATATTATTTTATTGCAGTTTCAGGTATACAGCATAGTGGTTGGACATTTATTTAATTTATGAAGTGATTCCCCCGAGAATTCAACTGTGCATCTTGCACCATTTTTACAATAGTTATTATGTTATTGACTGTATTCCCTAGGCTGTACTTTTACATCTCCGTAACTATTTTGTAACTATCAATTTTTACTTCTTAATCCTCTCACCTTTTTCACCTAGTCCCCCTAATACCATCCCCTCTGGCAGCCATCAATCTGTTCTCTGTATCTATGGGTCTGTTTCAGTTTTGTTTGTTCATTTATTTTGTTGTTTAGTTTCCACATATAAGTGAAATCATTTGAATATTTGTCTTTCTCTGACTGACTTATTTCACTCACCATAATACCCTCTAGGTCCATCCGTGTTGTTGTAATGGTAACATTTCATTTTTTTCTGTGGCCAAGTAATATTCCATTATATAAAGACATACAAATACCACAACTTTTTTTATCCACTTATCTATTGATAAACACCAGAACTGCTTCCATATATTGGCTACTGTAAGTAACACTGCAATGAATGTAGGGGTGCCTGGCTTTTTCCTGTTAGTCTGTTCTCAGCCAGACATCACCTCTTCAGGAGATATTTGAAAGCTGCTCTATTCTAGCTAAGGCCTTTTCCCTCTGTATCCCTATTATTCTCGTGTTAAGTTTCTCTATGCAAATTGACACTGTGAGAAATCATCATGTAGTCAGGTGTTAGTGTGTTATTGTAAATGTCTGTCTTCAGGCAGCATGTGAACTCCAGGAGGATGGCGTGTCTGTTGTCTTTACTACTCTTCCCCCAGGACTTAAAACAAAGAGCAGTCACAGCTTGATAAAGGTCGCACATTTATTTATTTATTTGTTTAAAAAATATTTTTATTGATTTCAGAGGGGAAGGGAGAGGGGGAGAGAGATAGAAACATCAGGGATGAGAGAGGATCATTGATTGCCTGTGCCCTGCATGCCCCACACTGAGGATCCAGCCTGCAACCCAACCTGGGCATGTGCCCCGATTGGGAATGGAACCATAGCCTCCTGGTTCATAGGTTGATGCTCAACCACTGAGCTGTGCCAGTCAGGTGAAAGTTACATATTTAGGATGACACTAGATTTAAGAAACAAGAGACAAAGGAATGACATAATACTTTATGAGAACCATTGTTAATACAGCTTTCATACTTTTTGGTTTCTTTGAAAACTAATTATGAAAGTCACTCTACTGTTAATTAATTTAGTACATTGTACATTAAGTTTTTTTCCCCTGTAATGTTCTATATTAACAAATATTAAAATAATCTTCATGGATATTTAAGTGCAAACATTTTCTCTAATGAGACTACCCAGGGAGAAAATTTTATAAATCTATGCCTAAAACAATATTAATTGTACCTGCCGTGAAGTAAAATCAAAATAAATAGCAGCTGGTTCTGTAATATAATACACTTAGTTTTTAATAGCTAATACTAGATTTGCTGCTTTTTGGGGGAACATCACTAGATGTAAATTATAACAAGTAAACAGTATCACATCAGTGAGCTGACTTTGTTTAGTCTTAAGGTGATCACTTTTCCCAAAAGAATTATGGCCTCTGTAGGCTGTCTGTGTGGAGAACATCATCCAAATAGATTTTTATGTTCCAATAGTCTTCAAGCTGTGATTATATAATGTTTATACACATATAATGATAGTTCATAATCTCACAGAAATAAATGTGTATGGTAGCATCTTATGAGTGTTTTGAATAAAATATGATCAGAACATTACTGTGAAGTGTTGCAAGGTTATTGCATGTGTTTTGCTAGCGGAAAACATACTTCAAATAAATAATTTCAGAATTATGAGTGAATACATGCCCCTGGTTTGACAGTAAGCATATTTGAATGGTCAACTGAAAATGCTGGAAAACATCTTTCTAATGGACATAGGAAACATAATGTTCTATATTTTTGTTCTATTTTAAGGAAGTTGATAAATCTTGCAGAGATAAAATGGTTAATTTAATTGTAAAATTACAACAACTTGTGTGATATCTCGAGAAGTGATGTTAACCTTATATGTGAAAATAATCCTATCTAATAATAGACAAACAAGGTAATTGACCGTACCTTCGCTACGCCTCCCATTGGCTAATCAGTGAGATATGCAAATTAACCCAACCAAGATGGCGGCCGGCAGCCATGCAGCTGAAGCGAACAGGAGGCTTGCTTGCTCCAGTGATGGAGGAAGCCAAGGTTCCCCGCCTGCCGTGGCCTGGCTCTGAGCTCTGAAAGCAACAAAGTTTCAATTATAGAAGCTAAACATACTCCAGATAACTGCTTTCAGCAGGCCATAGCCACAGAGCTGGAGCCAGCTCTTAGCTCCAGTGACGGCAACAAAGTTTCAATTATAGAAGGTAAATAAATCACAGAATAAAAAAAAAGAAAAAAAAGGAGAGGCTGGGAGCGTCAGTCGCTGGCCAGCCTGAAAACGGCCCTTAGCCCCTCACCCAGACTGGCCAGGCAACCCAGTGAGGACCCCCACCCTAAAGGGGGTGTGGCCAGCCTGAAAACAGCCATCATCCCCTCATACAGTCTGGCCAGGCACCCCAGTGGGGACCCCTACCCTGAAGTGGGTGTGGCCAACTGCAAACAGCCATCAGCCCCTCACCCAGGTTGGCCAGGCACCCAAGCAGGACCCCCACCCTGATCCGGGACACCCTTTAGGGCAAACCAGCCGGCCCCCACCCGTGCACCAGGCCTCTATCCTATATAGTAAAAGGGTAATATGAAAACTGACCCTAACAGCAGAAGGACTGGGAATGACTGGCCACTATGACACACACTGACCACCAGGGGGCAGACGGCTCAATGCAGGAGCTGCCCTCTGGTGGTCAGTGGGCTCCCACATGGGGGAACTCTGCTCAGCCACAAGCTAGGCTGATGGCTGCCAATACAGCAGTGGTGGTGGGAGCCTCTCCTGCCTCCTCAGCAGTGCTAAGGATGTCCGACTGCAGCTTAGGTCTGCTCCTCGCTGGCAAGTGGATATCCCCTGAGGGCTGATGGGCTGCCAGAGGGATGTCTGATTGCCAGCTTAGGCCCAATCCCCCCCCCAGGGAGCAGGACTAAACCAGCAGGTGGTCATCCCCTGAGGGGTCCCAGACTGCGAGAGGGCACAGGCTGGGCAGAGGGGACCCCCCCACCCCCCCGAGTGCACAAATTCTTGTGCACCGGGCCTTTAGTCATGGATATCAAAGACACTTAGGAGTACGTTGACATGACCAAAAGAGGCTGAGAACATGCACTTTGGGAAGAACAAGATCAAGTACTTTGATTACAGTAGTAATCTTATCGTAGTCATGATGTAATGATTTTATCTTTTACTGTTGTTAATCCTCATCTTAAGATCCATTGATTTTTAGAAAGAATGGAGGGGAGGGAGAAAGACACACAGAGAGAAACATTGATGTCAGCTAGACACATCAATTGGCTGCCTCCAATTTTGAGCCTGCAACTGAGATGTGCCCTTGAACAGAATTAAACCCAGGACCCTTCAGTCTGCAGGCCAATGCTCTATCCACTGAGCCAAACTGGGTAGAGCTAATGATTTTATCTCTGTGAATGTCTGTTTTACTCAGATATTCTCAGAAAGGGACCACTGCATTGCCTTGTTCCACCTTACAAACATTCTTAGATTAGTGCCATCTTAAAGAAGTTATATTTTCTTCTATCTTACTTTCTCTTTAGGTTATGACCCAGATTTCTCTTCCTGGCAAATTAAACCATTTATTTGTCTCTGCTTCCCTTACTTTTCTTCCATTTTCAATACATTTGACTATTCTCAAATGCCTCAGTAAAGTCATTTACTATCCTTACTTTCTGGAACTCAAAGGTTTGTTTTAAGTCCTTTGTTCTTATTCCAGGGTGATAAATCTGGTCCTCCTGTTTTCTCTCCCTACCTTTTCGAGTATATATTTTTCTAACATGAAATATCACCAAATGTCAACCACCACAAATTTATATACTCTATTGAGACCTTTCTTCTGAACCACAGAGCCAGCTATCCAAGTATCAAATGGCTTTAACTTCATACCTTGCTGGTACCTCACTATCATTTTGTTGACAACCTAATGTGTTTTTTCCCCTTATTTCTGCAATCTACTTCTAAATCTGAATCTCTACATTAAGGGTATCCTCAGTTTCCCAGATTATCCACTCTGGTACATTTTCCATTATTCCATCGCTTACGTGGCCCTATATAGTTTAGTGACTAACTCTTCATTCTGACTTAGAAATACCTCTTTGGATGTTGACTCTTTTCTGTATCACATATTGTGGCTTGTAATGCTTTTTTCACCTTTAGTTTTATTCTATTGCTGTTACCTTAATTAGGTTATCATACCCTCATCTGGACCATAGCCATGATTTTCTAATTTGATTCTCTGTCCATTGTACTTACCTATCCAATCTAATTACTTTTGTGTTACAGAAAGTAGATCCAGTCACCGCTAGCTTAAAGACCTCAAATGGCTTGGCATCACCTAAACCAGTGGTCGGCAAACTGCGGCTCGCGAGCCACATGCGGCTCTTTGGCCCCTTGAGTGTGGCTCTTCCACTCAAGGGACCAAAGAGCCGCATGTGGCTCGCGAGCCGCAGTTTGCCGACCACTGACCTAAACCTACTCTGTACTTACAGTATAAAGTCTATTTATCTTAACATGATATGTAGGCCTTCCACAATTTGAGTGCAGCTTTCCTCCTCAGTACCACTTCCTGTGGTTCTCACGTTCAAGTTCCAGTTGAAATAGCCCTCCTCTAGTGTGGCTTTCCTAATCTCTCCAGGGAGTGGGGGGAACTCATGCACCTTCCAATTTGCTTCCAGAACAGAAATAAAATACAACCTTTGTAATATTGAAATATATCATTGCAATACAATAATACATGTATTTGTTCGTTGGAAAAATGTGTGCACTATGTTACGAATGATGCTTCATCAGAGGGGTGTGTATAAGACATAAAACAGATAAGGAATATGCAGTGAATAAAGTAGTGAGAAGTAGAAAATTATTATGAATGAGGATGAGGAAATCGTGTGTGTGTGTGTTTATGCAACTAAAAAATAATGATGCCATAACATAATGATTCGGTACTATTTGTAGTAGGACGCGTGGGTGTAATAGAAAGGAAGCATGCATTTCTGAACACATATGGGACAAGAGAGCTACTTCTCAGTTCCTGTTTCCATATTCTCTCAGAACTCAAAGTTGCCTTTTGTTTAATGAAGTGTTTGGAGAAAAGTGGATAGTGACATACATAGTAGGTATTTAAAATCCCTTGCCTGCCCCAGTTGGATGCCTTGGGGTGCTAGATGCATTTTACTCATACCTGTAATACAAATTTGATTCTACTTAATAGCATTTAAGTCACTCTCTATGTATTAAATCTATAACATTTCTTTCTTGGTTACATAATCTGGCTCCTCTTTTGGCATTTAGCTCTACAAGACCATTACAATCATGCATTCTAAGGAGCACTTGGGGGAAATCTAATATTCTAATTTTATTATTTTCCTTTCATCATAATATAAAATGCTGCACCAGCTTTGCAAGGTATCCATTAGGCATTCTGTGAATCAAAGAAGTTCAAGACAATAAGTTTTCCAACATTGCCACTAACCATCTGTTTTCTTTCAGATTAATTTCTCACCTTATCTTTAGACATGTCTGCCATTTATCTCCATTACCTGAAAGTGCCAGGCCCTCGTGCCTCTGCGCTCTGGATCAGGCCCTTGCTTATGCTCATCCTTCCAGCTTCTGCTGGGGAATTACAGCTCACAGACCCATGTGTCAGCCGTGTGCTCTAACTTGCCCACCAGAGCCACATACTGTACCTTTAACCACCGCTTGCAGGTGTCTGAAAAGCACCTGTTTGAAACCCAACTCAGTATCCTGCATCCTCTTCCCTCACCAGGTATGCCTTCATCATAGTCATTCTGTGATAAACCTTTGTGTTTGGTTTCCTAACCAGAGAATTTCAAGGGCAGATATTGTGGCTTGAGCATATTGGGCCTGGTCCGAAGGCCGTAACTAATGAACTTCAATCAAACCTGAAACAAATAAATCCTTGAGTTTATTTTTACCATTAAAATGTAATGAAACAGCATTTCTAAATAATAGTTTTGGGGGGAGGCCGTTACAACAGTGAATTTAATCTTAAGATTCTATGCCATTAGTTAAATATTCACACTCTCTACTGATATTTTTGTAGGACTTTATTTCTGTAGATATAATAGTTGAAATTGGGTCAGTGTTACAATACTTGTATTTTAAATTGGTATCCTCTATAAAGGAGATTGCTTTAGATCTTAAAAGTGTGTTTTCTCCCTTTAAATTATAAAAGATAGCACAAGTCTTTCATCAGGTTTCTAGAAACAGTGCCCCAAAGAAAACAAAATGCATCTTTATTCTCATTCTCACACTATTCTACAGTGAGCAGGTCAAGGTTATGAGACCCTGCTTTTATCTTTAGCTTTCTTCCCCCACCCACCTCCCCCATTCAGTTCTCACAAATGTTTTATTTGGATTCTCAATATTTGGGCTGCCAGTGTTATCTATATTTTGGGAGCACTTTGCTGCATCCAGTCTACTCATTTATGTCTCTTGTATTTCACCACATTATATACAGTACCACTTCCAGTACTGAAGTGTTTGAGCACCGGCTCCTTTATTTCACTTAAAACAGCAGGATACTGAGAAATCAATGTATCTGGTGTATAGAGAAAATAGAACTTATGCTCATCAACATATTTGTTCCATTAAAAAATTCTTTGGGTCTTGTGGTTTGGCATTACACATATTTTATTTGAAGACATTTTTTTTTTCTTCAAATAATGTATTCCCTGAAAAAGTTTTAGACATGTATTTCTCCAAAACCAGGGCAAGTATCTTCACTTTGGCACTTCAGCAGTTTCTGTCTCACTGATTATAGCAAAGGTGTGCTCTTTATGGGAAACAATTATTCTTTAATATATTTAGGAGATATGTTTCTTGAGTTGCCAGAATACAAGAATTTGAACAGTATAAACATTCCCTACTCCCACAGCTATGTATAAATTTATTACTGAATTAATTTTGAAAGATAAAATATCCCAATTAATAAAAAAGTATTGATTCTGTTTTATTAAGGCAAACGTAGAAAAATTAGGGACTTTAAATTAATTCTTAAGAGAGTCACCTATTTTGTAATGAGAATAATTTTGAGCCACAAAAGCTCAATATGAACTTTCAGTTATATAGAAAACTGTGTATAAAGGAGGACAAAATATCCACTAGAGTACAATATGAATTTATTTGAAAATTGAAAATTTCTTTGCATGTTTGAATATTACCATAATCTGAAAAACACAAGTTATTAATTTATGATAAAAATTATTTGGAAAAAAATACTTAGAATTTTTATCATTTTTGAATTATTTTTATTGATTTCGGAGAGAAAGGAGAGGGAGAGAGAGAGATAGAAACATCAATGATGAGAGAATCATTGATTGGCCGCCTACTGCATGCCCAACACTGGGAATCTAGCCTGCAACCCGGGCATATGCCCTGCCCGGGAATCGAACCTTGACCTCCTGGCTCATAGGTTGAAGCTCAGCCACTGAGCCATCCTGGCCGGGCTAGAATTTTTATGTACTAATTGCTTATGTGTTCTGGCATTTTGAGTTTTAACTTATAATTGTTCCACATTTAGGATGTGAAAGTACACATTGCTTTAAGATTAGAAGTACTGAGGGATATGAGTTAGGACATCAGAATCAAGGTAGATACATGGATATAGAAGTGAAAATCACAGCACCTAATGTCTCATTTTGCCTGTGCAGTTCTCATTTTTAAAATTTCTATCATTGATTCTGTGTACAGCTGTATTTGGGAGGCAGCTACAGTCTGTGTCCATCATATAATGAATGCTTTTGCCTTTTAGTAGTCATAGTTTGAGTTGTAAAATGAAGCAACATTTAATTATTTAAGCTTACCATAAAATTTTACAAATGAATTTTGCACTGAACTATGTAACATGCTGATTTGATATATTGTGATGCTGGGTTAACAGGTGTATAATTACTGGCAATTTAATACATTGCAGTAAGAGGTATCAGAAATTAAATGAGAAAGAGTGGACAAACGTAACACACTTATTAAATTTGAAAATAATAACGTGTTGCTTTAAATATATTGCAATTCTCTGAAAAAAGTTGGTGCAAATAAGCAGATACACACACACCTGCAATGTACAAGTGTTTTTGTTGTTAGCTTTCCAAATGTAAACAACTACAAAAAATCCCTACTTTGGCAAATAGAAAAACCTCTATTAAACTAGGTAGAATCATAATAAAACAGTGATATTTGCCTTTTCTTCCTTATGTCACTTTTTAGCCCTACTCATTAATACAAAGGGAAGGTGACCTTATTATTTGTTTAATTGTTGCTACAGTTGTGGGGTTTGGGGAAGTAATAATAGGATATCTCCAAATAGCCTCTGATGACCAATTAAGCAAAGGAAGACATGCCCTGTGCAGTCTGTGTTTCAGTTAAACGCCTACTCTAACTAGAACTCAGTAGAAATACAACTTTCAATATGCAGATTGCGTTCATGCTGTACCCATACACAAATTATACTTTGGAGAAAGTAATCATTAAATAGTAAACTAGTTTCTTTCAATTGACTGATGGACCAATTATTATATTTCACACAAGGACCAATTATATTTCACAGACTGTAAATATTTTTGACCTTTCAAATTGCTCTGCCATTATAAGAATACAATTCAGTTGCTTAAATGACAAACAAAACACTGCATTTTAGATTTTATGACTTTGATGTTCTTAGGAGAAAAGATTTGATTTAAAAAACATGTCAGGTCTTCACACATTGATCTTCGTCACAATCCTAATTTAAAAAGTCTCAATGGGGTTTGTTAGTTTTGTTTGTTTGCTTAACTCTTCATTTGAGAACTTGATATAATGATGCTAATTTTCATGTCTGGAAGAACAGTGAAGAGATATTTGAATAAGAATGGTATGATATTTCTGACCTTTTCATTTAGCAAACATCATAAAGTGAAAATAAAGTTTAATAATGACTCATTCTAGTGTAAGTATAGACAATTCAAAGAGGGGTCAGCAATTCTAGACCAATGTTTAGAAATATTTATTATTTTAATATATAGATGTATTTAGCTAGTCCATAGTTCATTAAGCATTAACTATCCACTTTTCACGTTTTCATCATACACAGAGTAAGTTATTCTCATAACAATTCTATGTTATCTCCATTTATAGATAAAGACACAGGAAGCATCTTTGAGGTTTCCCAAAGTCAGCCAGATAGTAAGGGACAGAACACTCCATTTCCTGTCACTACATACTTAATTGAATATTATGATGAAGGGGGCATTACAAGTACATGGTAAAAAATAATCAAATTAATAAGTGTTTTTGATTGTAGATTATTTGGAAAAATAAAATTAAATGTTTACCTGATGGCATATGCAGAGATAGGAATTGTTTAATTTAAAAGAAAAAAAATGTATGGCTGGCTATAAAATTTCAGGGAGAAGCATGCTTTTAAAGGTGATAGATACACAATTGCTTTAAATTATAAAAAGCTGGCACTTGTCAATAGGAAAATGATTTCTCAGAACAGTTGGCTAAACAGTACAAAAATATAAAATTTTATTTATAAATTAGAAATAAGAATTAACCAAATTCTAATTAATGAGTGCTTTAATGATAAAAACGGATTTAAAAATGTTAATAACAGGATTTGGGGAGCCTTGTCTTTAATAGTGCTGAGATATAAAGCAGTACATATTCTGGTAAGTCAATTTGTCATTCTATGCCAAAAATATTAAAACATATGCATACTCTTTGAACCATAAATTCTACTTCTTAGAAAGTATTACAAGTGCATTTAGAAGAACAAAATGTCCAACAGTAACAACCCAACATAATAAACTAGTGAACTGACCTACCGTGTTAAAAAATACTCAGGCAGCCAGAAACTGTTTGACAAGAAGTTAGCCATAGTCAGTGGGAAATAATGTCAATTACTGAAGCATGTGACAGTTTTTATATAAATTTTGTATTTTTTTAATGATGTAGAGATGAAAATAAATATTCCAGAGATGTTTTAAAAAATGTCTTGCCATCTTTCAAATGTTAACATAACATTTAGAATATAAAAATATTATAGATAATATTTAAAAATATGTAACTATGTGAATCAAATAAAATATTCAGTATGTTTCAAGTGTAATTATCTTTAATATATTGTCTTCCTAACAATATTACCTTTAAAACACAATATTAAAGATGAGACTGTTAGATGAGTGTTACCTGAGTAGCATTTTGTGTTTATATATTAGCACTCGTGGAAGACAAACATATCCAATCATTTTTGTTTCTCCATTTCTTTTGCAGTTTATCATGTTACTACTGCTTTCAGCACCCAAGAGTTTTCTCTCTAAGATTTTACCTTTAGTCCACTGGTGTGGCTCAGTGGTTGAGCATCAATCTATTACCCAGGATTCCTGGTTGGATTCCTGGTCAGGGCACATGGCAGGGTTGTGGGCTCAATCCCCAGTAGGGGGTGTGCTGGTGGCATCCAATTGATGATACTTTCTCATCATGGATGTTTCTATCTCTCTCTCCCTCTTCCTTCTTCTCTGAAATAAATGAAAAAATACTGTCCCATAATAACAGTAGCAAGTGAATATTTAAACGGGAATTATTGGCGAATGCAGCTGTAAGTTATGTTGTAGCGCAAAATTGCGAAGCCTTCAATCAAAATCAATGTTTCATGACATCTGTCATTTGTTTTGACGCATATTTCAATTTTTAGGTTAATCTAATTATTGCAAATTATAACTATTTTTCTAATTTCATCTGCTGATTGAAATCAATTGTTTTATTTCAGTTGAATATCAACCCATTGTAAAAATAAGATGAAAAAAAGAGAGTTTTCAAGCAAAGATCGAGTTGTGATTGTCCAGTTCTTGATGCATCAAAAGAAAAAGGAAAAGTTGCAATTACATTAGCTGTAAAACAATTTAAGTGCAACAGAATGACCATATCAAGAATTTGGAAATGTGCTTCCAAAAATAATTGTCAAGGAGAATTTTATGCTAATGTTGATTCTTTGAAAAAACAAAACTGTGGACGTAAATGCAAAGATTATGGAGAAAAACTTGAAAAACTTAGACATATTCCTCTTAGCAGAAGAGACACCATATTAGCCTTTGATAATATTTCTCCCGAAATACTGGATAATACGTTTCTGTCACTTCAACAAGTTATGTTGGAAGCAATGAAGAATGATGGCTCCAATAATTTTAAGCTCACGCATATAGGGAAAGCAAAGCTTCGCAGCCAAGGGATCCTACTTACAAGTTTAAAATGCAGTAATGAAATTATTGAAAAATCCAGAAACTATCTGAACACTCAAAATAAAAATTAGGAGTACTATTTTTAATTTATTGTTTAATTTAATCTAGTTTTTTGATAATAAATGTTGCGTTCTATATTTATTTTCTTTTGCTACTATTATTATGGGACAAATTACATTCATCAACTGTTACTATTATTATGGGACAGAGGGAGTATATTAAAATATAGTATGTATTTTTTGGCTCAGTGGCTAGAGCGTGTGTCTACAGAATTAAGGATGTGGGTTTGATTCCTGTCAAAGGCACATGCCTGGGTTGCTGGCTTGATCCTTAGTAGAGGGCGCCCAGGAGGCAGCAATGATTCTCTCATCATTGATGTTTCTATCTCTCTCTCCCTCTCCCTTCCTCTCTGAAAATCAATAAAAATATATTTACTGGGTCAAATGGGAGTTCCATTTTTAACTTTTTGAGGAAACTCCCTACTGTCTTCCACAGTGGCTGCACCAGTCTGCATTCTCACCAGCAATGCACGAGGGTTCCTTTTTCTCCACATCCTCACCAACACTTGTCCTTTGTTGATTTGTTGATGATAGCCATTCTGACAGGAGTGAGATGGTACCTCTTTGTTGTTTTGAGTTGCATCTCTTGGATGGTTAGTGACTTTGAGCATGTTTTCATATGTCTCTCTGTCTTCACTATGTCCTCTTTCCAAAAGTGTCCATGTAGGTCCTTTGCCCATTTTTTGATTGGGTTGTTTATCTTCCTTTTGTTAAGTTGTATGAGTTCCCTGTAAATTTTGGAGATTAAGCCCTTATCTGAAATATGATTGGCAAATATGTTCTCCATGCAGTGGGCTTTCTTGTTGTTTTGTTGATGGTTTCTTTTGCTGTGCAGAAGCTTTTTACTTTTACATAGTCAAATTTATTTTCTCCTTAGTCTCCATTGCCATAGGAGCTGTGTCAATAAAGATATTGCTATGATATATGTCTGCTATTTTGCTCCCTATGGAGTCATGAGGATTTTTATAGTTTCCCATCTTACATTTAAGTCCTTTAGTCATTTTGAGTTTGTTTTTGTGTATGGTGTAAGTTGGTGATCTACTAGGTGTACCAGTAATAATGGCAGATTTAGTAATCAAAGAAAACACGAACATTTCAAGAGAAACATCAAAAGTGCTTTATTCAAAGTAATGTCCATCCCTAACTACATATTTCCCCATCTTTGAGGTAATTTGTAGATACCATCCCAATAGAACTTTTCTTGTTTTGAGGCAAACCATCCAGAGACCCAATTGTCCACTTCTTCGTATGGTTTTTTTTTTAATTTTAATTTTATTTTATTTTATTGCTTACAGTCTTACAAAGGGTATTACATATGTGTCCCTTTTTTCCCCCCCGCCCTTGACAGTCCCCTGGCCTCTTCGTATGTTTTGAAGTGCTGCTCAGCGAGTGTGTGTGCCATCCATCAGAACAAGTGGTAATCTGAAGGAGCAAGGTCTGGTGAATAAGCGGGTGCATTAATACTTCCCAGGCAAGATCTTTTAATGTGTCTTTAACTGGTTTTAAGTGTGTGATGGTGCATTATCATGAAGCAAAATTACCTTGCTGTGTCTTCTGGAACATTCTGGTCATTTTACGATCAAAGTGTGGTTCAAATTGATTATTGTCGATAGCAATCAGCGTTAACAGTTTCACCTGGTTTTAGAAGCTCATAATACACCACACCTTCCTGATCCCACCAAACGCAGAGCATTGTCTTCTTTCTGAAGTGATTTGGCCTTGCAGTCGATGTTGGTGGTTGACTCGGATCAACCCATGATTTTGTGATTTTGTGATTCTCAAAATAAATCCACTTTTCATCGCCAGTCACAATTCGATGCAATAAAGACTTACTTTCGTGCCATTGAAGCAACATTTTACTGATGACTTTTTGGTTTTCCATTTGTCTTTCATTCAGTTGATGTGGCACCCATTTTTCTTCCTTTAAAATCTTTCCCATTGCTTGTAAATGATCGGAAATTGTTTGCTGAGCAACATTTAATCTTTCTGCAAGTTAATTTTGAGTTTGACACGCATCTTCATCCAATAATGTTTGTAATGTCTTCAAACTTTTTCTGTTGACCTGGACGTTCTTTGTCTTTCACATCAAAATCATCACTTTTAAAGTAAAACCAGCATTCACAAGTATCTTGAGATGGAGCATGTTCACCCTAAGCTTCCCAAAGTATATGATAATTTTTTGTTCAAAATAAAGTAATGAATTAAAACTTCCCACAAATGCTCTTTTTTTTGGCATGAAATTTGACATTTTTAAGCATAAAAATATCTATGATGTTAACACCTTTAGCAAATTTGACATATGAAGTTTTGAAGCTTGCTGTCAGTACAACAAAATAGCATATATATCAAATCACGTATATCAACATATGTGTAACTCCATCTATTGAAAAAAATCCACATTATTAACTTGTACACCTAGTAGTTTCATTTTTTTTCTTTTGCATGTAATCCCACTTATAGGACTATATCCCAAGAAATCAGAAACACCAATCAGAAAAAATATATGCACCCCTATGTTCATAGCAGCACAATTTACAATAGCTAAGATTTGGAAACAACCTAAGTGCCCATCAGCAGATGAGTGGATTAAAAAACTCTGGAACATATACACAATGTAATACTATGCCACTATAAAAGAAAAGGAACTTTTACCATTTGCAACAGCATGTATGGAACTGGAGAGCATTATGCTAAGTGGAAAAAGCCAGTCAGAGAAAGATAATTATCACATGATCTCACTCATATGTGGGATATAATGATCAACATAATTTGATGAACAAGAATAGATCCAGAGACAAATGGCAGGGGAGGTGGTTGGGGGGGTTAGAGAGCAACCAAAGGATTTGTATGCATGCATATTAGCATAACCACTGGACACAGACACTGGGGCAATGGGGGTTGCCTGGATAGGAATGGCTGTGGAGGGGTGGGGGAGTCAATCAGGAAAAAAGGAGAAATATGTAAAACTTTATATATATATATGTTAGTATGTATTAATCGAGGTTCTCCAGAGAAACAGAACCGATAGGATGTGTGCCTATATACATTTATGGATTTAATATAAGGAATAGATGTTGACAAGTCCTGGGATCTGTAGGGTGAGTCAGTAAGCTGCAGACTCAGGGTGTAATGTCCAGTTGTAGTTTGAGTACAAAAGCCTGAGATGAAGGGGATCCAATGGTATGGTTCTAGTTTGAGGCCTGCTAGGGCAAGACCCAGAAAGTCTTTATGTTCAGAAGCAGTCAGGTGGGAGGCATTTTCTCTTATCTAAGTACAGAAGGTATATTCACCATAACTACATGATTGTGTGTATATAAAAAAACCAATATTCTGCTCATGTAGGAAATGAGGTGGATACTGAACAAATTAATGAAGTAATTCAAGCAAAAAATATCCCCTATAAGAATAGCTGAATGAGATCCATATTGTATAAATAAGTGGTATAAAATTTAGGACACATGAGCTTCTTTTCCTGAGAAATATAGTGTTAGTTCATTTTCTAAATATGTAAGACTACACTGCAATTTAGGGAATATGCATGTAAATAAGGACATTGTTTTTTACTTGAGATTGGAATAAATATTAATATCATTTATATCTGAACCTATTTGTGTCTGCCAAAAAAGCAAATTATTTAATTAAAAAATAATAAGTTCCATTTAAATTTGACATCTTAAAATATGTTAGTTCATGAAAAAGACATCTAATTTAATGTCAATTATTTCTCCTTATAACATAACCTAACAGCACAAACCTTATTTTAAGTGAGAAGAGGACAGAATGCTTTGTTGATACCACCTTATGTAACTATTCCAAAGTGAATCAACTGGAACATTGAGCATTGTCAACATAAAAGCCTTCCTGTCAATCAGTGATGATAGATTAAAATGGTCCAATTATATATATATATGTGTGTGTATGTGTGTGTGTGTGTATATTAATATAATTATGGAATTATATTTATAAAAAAGTTGGAGAAGAAAATAAGCATGAAGAAAATATAATGAGAGTGAAAGCAGATCTGATCTCTTAGGGCACAACTAATGCAAAAATGAAAAAGAAAAGGATCTTAAAAAGATATACATAAGTGAGATTCAAAAAGATAGTCCAGCAATGAAATAATAGGCTATCTTGGGAAATTGGGAAAAAATAATAGTTCTTAGAAATTTATAGATATATCAATGGAGATCATTAGCCACAGATATACATATATATCTGTAGATAAATGCAGACTTACAGATCTGATTGCCAAAATTAAAAAAAATATATATTAAGAAAGAATTTTAAAAAAATGTAAGCAGCCATTAAATTCAAAGACTCACTGAAATTCATGAAGGCCAAAAAAACAAACAAACAAGCAAATAAACAAAAAAACCACAAGTAATATTCTTCAAAGATAAACATTTTAAAATTTCAGAACACAGTAAAAATTATATAGCGGTCTTGAAATAGGTGAGGGGGATATTCTGGGGAATTCAGCTGGCGAAAACAATTTTACCTGGTTTATTTTAAGGCTGAATCCTTGATCAACTTGCTTTGTAAACTTTTATAATGGCCTTTTGTTATTGATTCAAAAGACATATGAAAACAAAATAAACCTGGACACCTTCACAAATTCCTGATGCCTGGAGGATCTTTTGAAGAGATATTGTAACATGTTAAGGAATTACAGTCTCTGATTTTTTTTTTCTTTTTCATTTTCTAGGATCTGTTAGTCACTGGTATGACAACCATTGTTTTTTGCAGGGATATTCTGTAGCTACTTTTGAAAAGTTGTCAGGAGAAATGTACCTAATTATTAAGGAATAACTTTGTAAAATAAGTCTTCTTTTTTCTTTTTTGATTAAGGGATTACATATGTGTCCTTATTCCCCCATTGCACCCTCCTGACTCCCCCCCCCCCCCCCCCCGCCATCCATGCCCTCACCCCCATGGTGTCTGTGTCCATTGGTTAGGCTTATATGCATGCATACAAGTCCTTTAAGAGCTTGTTTGGAGGTTCTAGCAGGGGAGCGCAGCTACTCATATACCCTTGACCAAAGACTGGTCCTCTCCTCTAGGGGGAAGGTCGCAGTTTTGGGAGGGACGCACATGGCTCGGTGAAGGAGGAGGGGGACACCTGCCTAGCCAGCCAGATCAGCCGAATCAACCCTGGCGATCAATGGGGTGACAGATGTTGCAGCCTGATCGCCCTCACATCCAAGTCCTTTGGTTGATCTCTCCCCTTTACCCCCACCCTCCCCTACCTTTCCTCTGAGGTTTGATGGTCTGATCGATGTTCCTCTGTCTTTGGATCTGTTTTTGTTCAGCAGTTTATGTTCTTCATTATATTCCATAAATGAGTGAGATCATGTGATATTTATCTTTCTCTGGCTGGCTTATTTCGCTTAGCATAATGCTCTCAAGTTCCATCCATTTGGTGACAAATGGTAAAAGTTCCCTCTTTTTTATAGCACATTCTATTCCAGTGATCTATATATCTATCCTAAATACAGTAACACACTTTCTTGATTACTCTTGCTTTGTAGTTAAGATTTTAAATCAGGAATTTTCTAATGTCATTTTACTTTTTCTGAGTCCCTTGATATCCCACATGACATTTAGGGTCAGCCTGTCAAGTTTGGCTACAATATCAGCTGGAATTTTAAAGGCGGGCATATTTAATCTGTAGATCGATTTGGTAGTATTACCAATTTAATATTAAGTCATTTGATCTGTGAACAGTGGGTATATTTCCATATATTTAGGTTTTCTTATAATTATTTCAACATTAGGGTGAAGAATGTGCCAGTACACTGTCTTTTAAGATTACATAATCACCTCTTCTGATCGCTGTTTCTCCCATCGAGTTTCTGTTTCTCTGCTCCAGAGATGGGTATGGGGATAATGGCATGTTTTTCTTGGAATAACAGCCCTGCTTTATGAGCAAGAAGCTCCGTGGGGCAGCAGCTTCTGGTCTTTCTTCTTGCCTCTCCAAAGGTAGAAATTTCATGCTATGAGTGAGTTGGAATGAGGGGGGAGATAGCCCAGTATTCTCAGCCTGTTGCCTATCAGGTGGGGCTTCCACCCTAGCAGTGGGGCGGGATGGAGAAAGAGTTCCCAGACCTCTCAGCATCTCTTGCCTAGAATAGAGCCTTTGCCTGGGATGATGATAAATGGAGCATCCTACCCCTCCTGGAGTAGTTCCGCAGCCCTGGAGGAAAGCCAGGGGAAGAGGGAGCCCTGGGTTGATATGGCTTCACAAACCCCAATGGAGCTCCATGTTGTGGCTCAAATGCCATTGACTCTGGCTGTTCTCACATGGATTTAGTATATTTTAAAAATATTTTTTGATGTATGTCTTTAGGAAATTTTTCATATATTTTAATAATTTTAATTATTTTTATAAGTTGCTGGAGCGAGGGTCCACAGGATTCCTCAGGTGCCCATTCTGGCAGCCTACATAGTATTTCTAGAATTTGATCGCCATACAGATGCTTGTGCTTATCTCATGTTGTTTAGAAATACTAGGGATATGTTCATTTTCTTCTAAAATACCTATTTATAAAATGATAAGTTAGGTTACAATATAATATTTGTGCAGGGAAAAAAATGAGTGGCTGTTGATATAGATATTAAATGGAGATAATAGGTCTCAAAGATTTTCCTTAACGTAAGTAAAAGAAAATTACATTTAAGTTTAAACAAAATGTAATAAAATCACACATGAAAATTTTTATTTAAACCTAACCAACAAAACTATCTTATATTGTTTCCTTTATTGACTCTGATCTTTCATTTTAATCTTGATTTCTATCTCAAAAGATATATAAGGAATAATGAATGCCAATATACAGCTTTTTTTGTTTAAAGCAATCAAGAGCACACTAGAATTGGAGCTTTTCCAAAATCCACTGCATTTATTGATGGCAGTTTTGTAATATGAAAACTTTTATTATTTTGTAGATATGTGGAAATTAATTAGACCTGAGAAAAAGTGAGTCTATTCTTGAAATAAAGTCAAAAACTAACTTAACGCTCAGACATAGTGTATATTTATTTTATAGCAAAAGATTAAGTAGATAGAAATCAGACTATGGAATGGGTTGACATTATTAATTTTCTGATATATCTTAAAGTGAAATTGGGACATCAAGAAATTAGAAGTAACTTGTCTATACTTAGGACTAAGAGAAAATATACAATATTTACTGATAAAGAAAACATTTAATACCTGTTGCTTTATTATAAAAACCACTGCTAAGCCACTGGGAAATAAAAGAAATCAGACTTAGTGAAACCTTGAGATGACTCTACAATTTTACTATGAGATGGTTTTGTCTTTATGTCTCCTGGAAAAAAAGCAAAAGGATAGTCTTAGCTATACATTATTCTATAAAGATTGTATTACTAAAAATCTCCTTAAATGCTTATACTTTCTGAATTAAACTAGAAATAAATTGTTTCTTCCACTGAATCTTGACTATATTAACAGTGCCTCAAAGTCCTATATTAAATGCACACAGACCACATTCCCTTACTAGCTGGAGGAACTCTATAGAGCTTTGAAAATCCTTGTGAGGAAAAGGATAATATGAATATGGCAAGATTATATTGCTATGGCAACTGTGACTTCTCTAGTTCTAGTATTTCTTAAATTTAAACTTTCAGCCTTTGGCTTTTACTGCTATTTCCCCCCTAACCTATGTGAAACATATGTGAAAATGCTGACTAAGTATAACAAGGAAAAGGTATTCAGAGTGTTTTAAAAATATCATCCCTACATAAAAATTTTAAAGTAAAAAATAAAGCTGATTTTTAACAGACCAAAGACTTTATTTCCAATAATATCACAAATATGTATGTGTATATTAAGAATTTTATTAAGAATTTACTTTTTTGTTAAAAAACATGAGTCTTAGAAAAGGCAAAGACAATAGCAAAATTAAATATAATAATCTCTCATGTAAATACATTTTGCCGAATAATGCAAGAAGGATTTTGTTGGATTCAACCAACAGATTATATAATCACTTAAAATTACTATATATACTATATAATTGAGCTTCCACATCTTATTTTGAGGAGATATTATATATTTTTAAAAATACAAATTATGTTACTGGTACTATATATATATAAAGGGTCAAATAATCACCATGCTTTGGAGTAAAACTATTCTAGACAAGGGATTCCATGATCAGTACATTTAAATAATTTATAAAATTTAAGTGAAATTATTAAAGAATTGTTCGAAAATCAGAAATTGAATCCATATTTAACAAAACAAGTCAAACGTGGACTAGAACTTCCGTTATTAATCTTTTAGAGATAACCTGATGAGTTTTGGTATAGACATTTCTTTAGATTGATTTGCAGTAACTTAAAAAACAAAAAATGTGTGTATACAGAAGCCCAAACTTACACATGAGTGATACATTCATTTTTCAAGTAAAGTAAATAAATAATATTTTCAGTCATGGATACTTCGAATTCATTTAAATCCATTGATTTTTTTTTTTCTACAGGACTAGAAAGGTCAATTCCAATTTATTTAGAAGTTCTAAAAGATTAGTTCTTTGGTAAGATTTGCGGACAGAAAATTTCTCTCTCTTGAAGTGTGTGTGTGTATGTGTGTGTGTGTGTGAGTGTATGTGTGTTTACTTGTATAGAAGATTATTCTAGAAATATAATTTCTGTTTCTGGAAAATTTTAAAACTGCAATTCAAAAACTGTATTGAAGTGTGGATTAAAAATCTATACTTTAAGCAGCAGATGTTTTCAATATAAATTTATATTTTATGGCTTATTAAAGAAATGTGTGTACACACCATATACATCATAAATATATATATTTCATGATAATCTCATATTTGTTTTACTAAGACATTCTAACAATCAGTCCAGTATTATTAAAAGGCTAGTTGCTCATGAGATTTTACATATATTATGCATATTTAACCAGCAAGAAAAAGTGAAGCAGTAAAGTAAAAATATTACCATTATTATAGCTACACATTTAGCACATGGCTACTCCATATCACACAGGATTGTCTTATGTTGAGTTAGTTGTGACAGGTGGCAATATTACCTTTGTTAGGGAAATATGTTAGAAATTTAAAAAATGTAACTAATTTCCCCAAGGGCGCACAATATGTAAATTGCAGATCCAACAGGACACTGATGTAACTGAGGCAAAGTCCACTTTCTGCAACCAGTTGAATTGAATTCTTAAATTAGGCCAAAATAGTCAACAAGAAATAATGTATCATAATTACAAATTGGGTTTATTCAAGTAAAAACAATATCTGATCTTTAGAAAATACTAACATGTACCCATAGCTCTGCTGAGAAATTTACATGGCCCCCTCATGAAAGGGATAAAAAATACTATGTTGTAGCTATCTTATGTATCTCAGTTTTATATATTTTTTTATTTGTACCTCACTTTCCTCATTGTTTAATCCTGAGATAACTAAAGACAAGAGCCAGGCTTTTATTGCACTTAGTAGATAGTGTGTGAAAAGCTGTGAACACAGGAATTGGTCTATATTGGGTTTCCCCTTTTTCTTCCAGATTAGGATTTCTCAACAGATTTTGTAAATTTATCTCTTCAATTAAAAAAAACCCCTATGATGTTGCTTAAAAACTGCTAGGAATTCAGGGGTCAACACTGGTATCTGTTTTACCCAACCACTGAAAAATTAAAAGTAGCAGGGAAACCATCCAGTAGCTGGCATAATAGTGAATGCTCATTGGCAACCAGGCACTTTCTGTGCCTTCCATTTTTATTAGCCCATTTAAATTTTATGAAAAACTAGAGCAGGCCATAGTGCCATTTTTATTTTAAATTGAGGAAACTGAGAAACACTGTGTTTAAGAAATTTATCTAAAATCACACAGCAAGTCAAGGCAGGAATCAAAGTCTGGTACTGTGTCTTTAAAGATTTAGCTTTATATCTGTTAAATCCTTAGACGGAGAATGGGAAACCCATGTAGGTGTTGTCAGATGTGGAGGTACCAGCTCTCCTCCAACCTTCAAGGCAGGGCAGGACCATGTATTTCATCACAGAAGAGCAACTAGAATACTTTGTCTGCAGGTTAGTTAATTCTGAAACCAAGCAGAGAAGCCTAAAGTAAGTGTTTCCTGGTTGCTTCCACCAATCTCACTAATCAAATAAAGTCACCCCGTCCAGAAGGAACCAGTGAAGCCAGGTCTATTTCTGGAAGACAATTTTTCCCCCTAAAGAAACATGAGAAATTTGGAATGAAGGTTCCTCTATTTGGCATTCATTCCAAACCTCTATTTAATAATAAAAATACCCTATAAATTATCATTTATATTTCATTTGTAATTTTGACTATGCTATGCTATATAGTGTTCATTTTATAGACTTGAACTTATGAGGGAAGAAGAGAGGCTGACTTTACATGAAAACGATGTATTGTTCATCAATTTAAGTGTTATGTTGGCAAAAATATGACATCATGGGTTCATATTAATGAACCAAAACAGTGTTCATAGAAGTTAAAAGAGGAAGAAGTGGTGGGAGAAATGAAACACATGACACACAGGATGAATATGCTGAACTAAAAAAAAAATAATGACTCATAAAGAAAATGGTAATTTAAATTTAATATAAAGACTCTGTTCATATAAATAAGTTTTTGAATTTTGCTGATTTTGTGCAGATCTCTTTAGAAAATATCTTTAGGATATCTTATGTAATAAAAGCCTAATATGCTTAGTGTCCGACTGTTTGACTGTACAACCAGTCCCTATGACATGCACTGACCAACAGGGGGTTAGCTGACTGGTAGGTTAGCTTACTGCTGGGGTCCGGCTGATTGGGACTGGGCAAGATGGGCTGGACACGCCCTGGAGCCCTCCCGCACTCCCTCCCCGGCCCTGATCTTGGGGTCCCTCGGCCTGTCCTGTGACATCTCGTAATCTGGGACCCCATGGGGGATGCCCAGGAGCCAGTTTTGCCTCGATCCGTGCAGGCCAGTCTGAGGGACCCCACCGGTGCATGAATCCATGCACTGGGCCTCTAGTAAGTAAATAAAAGCTGAAATTAAATAAATTTTACCATATTTTATTTTGAAAATATTTAATTAACAGCATAAAGCTAATGAAATAAACAGTAATGGCAAATTATTTTTCTTTTTACTCATTTAGAACTCTGTGAATAACTCAAATAGCAGTAAGCGATTTTAACATTAATTTGAAAAGTTCATTTAAGGCCAATTGGTATTTAAAATTGTGTTTATTATCTAACATTGATTGTTAATAAGGATGACTTCAGTTACTTCTTAATAAATCTAGTTTTGCCATAATACATCTGATGAACAAGTTTGCAGGTAATTTTTTATTGATTTGCTTAAGTAGTATAAGATTATTTTAAGTATTAAAAGTGTGTAAGTATTCTAAATATTAAGTATTAGAAAATTATTATACATATGATACACAAATGACTTCAGATGATTTTTCATGACTTTTTAAAGTATTCATTCTACTAGTATAAACCTGAACCATGTGTTGTTTTACTTTTATCAATGTTGAAATATTATTTCAAAAGAGGATGTTATGGTTTGGTTTCCTGGGGCTGTTTTAACAAAGTCCCACTGGTATGCCTTTGAACAATAGAAATTTATTGTCTCACATTCTGAGGATTGGGAGTCTGTGCTGAAGTTTTCAGTCACTGTTGCTCCCAGGTCTGTGATAGAGAAACATTCCATGACTCTGATAGCTTCTAGTGGTTTGCTAGCTATCTCTGGAAATCCTTGCCTTGTAAAGCATTACTTTGATCTTTGTGTTTATCTTCACAATAGCAATCTCTCTGTATGAGAATCTGTATTTAAATTTAACTTTTTAAAGAACAATATTTTTATTGATTTCAGAGAAGAACGGAGAGGGAGAGATAAAAACATCAATGATGAGAGAAAATCATTGATTGGCTGCCTCCTGCATGCCTCCCACTGGGGATTGAACCTTCCATGACTGGAATCCAACTGTGACCTCCTGGCTCATAGGTTGATGGTCAACCACTGAGCAATACTAGCTGGGCAAATTTCCCTTTTTATAAGGCCACCAGTCATGGTGGATTAAGAACTCAACCTATACTAATATGAATACACTAGAGGCCCAGTGAACAAAATTCTTGCACTCGGGAGGGTCCCTCAGCTCGGCCTGCACCCTCTCACAGTCTGGGAACCCTCAGGGGATGTCCAATGGGGAGCAGGCCTAAACCATGAGTCGGACATCCTTAGCACTGTTGCAGAGGCAGGAGAGGTTTCTGCCACCACTGCTGCACTTGCCAGCCCTGAGCCCGGCTTCTGGCTGAGAGGCGCTCCCCCTGTGGGAGCACACTGACCACTAGGGGGCAGCTCCTGCATTGAGTGTCTTCAGTGTGCTCCATAGCGACCAGTTGTTCCGACTTTCGGTCGACTTGCATATTAGCCTTTTATTATACAGGCTGTTAACAACCAATTATACTTGCAACAAGCATATCTTTCTAACATTTTAAATTTATAATGGCTAATAAAACTGATCCATTTGATAAGAGATATGACAAATATTTTTTTTTATTTTGTCATAAATATTTCTTCTCTGATTTAATTTTTGTCTGTTTATTATTATATTTATATTTTTCCAGTAGTGAATTATTTTTATGTATAAATGTTATTGTAATCATAATGGATAAATTTTTAATGAACAAAATTACACAAATAATTTCTACATTTTATTTTTTCCCAGTGTTAATTTTCACTCACATAAACACAAATTACTTAAAATTTAGAATTCTCAACTTTGAAAATAGCAAAGTATTTGGAACAGCTGCATCTGTTCACATCTCACAGATGGCCTTTTGTGCTTTCCTCTGAGTTCTTTATAATTATGTGTGACTCTGTAACTTCTTTGAGGGTTGGTGTGAATGATCTGAAACATTATATTTCAACTTGAATTCAAGCATGTTCAACAAGGTTTCCAGTAAAAACTGTTACCATATCCTCTATATATGTAGCTCCAGGGTGAAGATTAATTTTTGTCATTGTCTTCTGCTAAAACACATTATAAAAGTATTGTTATAGACTGGAAAAAATGTGGGTGCCTCACCAAAAAGTCATCCCGGAAAAAGCAATTTGTCTCATTTATGATAATAATTTAAAAATATCTACTTCAAAGTTTTAAGAATAATTGCAAGACAAACTTTTTTTTAAAATATATTTTATTGATTTTTTACAGAGAGGAAAGGAGAGTGATAGAGAATTAGAAACATCGATGAGAGAGAAACATCGATCAGCTGCCTCCTGCACATCTCCTACTGGGGATGTGCCCGCAACCCAGGTACATGCCCTTGACCAGAATCGAACCTGGGACCTTTCAGTCTGCAGGCCGATGCTCTATCCACTGAGCCAAACCTGTTCCGGCTGCAAGACAAACTTTTAAGGCAATGAACAAAAGCTTGACCAAGAGCATTTCTGCTTTCAGTAATAGCAGAGTAAGTATTCAGTCTAATGCTTCAGATAAAGGCAACCAGAAAAAGAAACATATTCTTAAAAAAAAAAAATTCACTTCCTAAATCCATTGCTGATTGTGGCAAATTTTAGCCCCAAGATGATTTCACTCCCTTATCGCTGAAACTGTCAGTATGATGAGCTATCATACCTGTGCATTTGTTAAGGCTCAGGGGACTGTTCGGATATAATTAGGATTACTAAGCAGTTGACCTTAAAATAGGGAGATTATCCTGGATTATCCAGGTAGGACAATTTAATTACATGAGCCCTTATATTAGTCCTTTGGCAGACACGGAACAGAGGAATTTGAAACGTGAATAGAATGGATACATTATGCCTTTGCTGGCCTGACATAGCCTGGGCCACATAGAAGGTGTGAGGAAAAATGATTTCTATCAATAATCACTGACTTTGGAAAGAATCTCAAGACTGAGGTGAAAACCATAGCCCCACCAAGACTGATCTGGGGTTTCTGAGACACTGGGAAAAAATTCTATCATGCTGTGCCCCTACATCTTACAGAAGCTGTGAGAAAATCAGTCTGTATTTTTTAGGTGCTAAGTTTGTGCTAAATTGTTGTGGCAAAAATAAAACAATGCAGAAAGCTAACATGACAATGAGGAACTGTTAGTACAAAGTTTAAAGAAGCAGTCCAGCACTTGGGAATGCTTTTATCTTGGAGAAATTTGCTAAGCCAGGAGGCTGAGACCTTAAGCAATACATATCGACCTTATATCCCAAAGAAAGCAAAAGTGAGCCTAGATCCCACCATCTTTGGGCTCTGGTAAAATTCTACATTTTGAATAGGTACCCTGAAGGTCAGGTACCATATATTTAAGATTGGAATTAGTGCCGGGCTGGTGTTGCTCAGTGGTTGAGCCTCGACCTATGGACCAGTAAGTCATAGTTCGATTACTGATCAGGACAAATGCTCGATTCCAGTCGGTAGTATGCAAGAGGCAGCCAATTGATGATTCTCTCTCATCATTGATGTTTCTCTCTCCTTCACCCTTCCTCTCTGAAATAAATAAAAATATATTTTTTTGGAAAAAGATTGGAATTAGTAAAACATCCACATCATGAATTCTAGCATAGCTTCAATCAATTTGGGAGTGACAGTGAATTTTATTTCCTGAAATCGGGTTAAACCAGTAGACCAAAACTGGTTGTAGTTTTTCCTCCAGAGGACATATGGCAATATCTGCAGATATTTATAGTTGTCACAACTGGGGAAAGGGAGATGCTATAGATTTGTAATGAGTAGAGATCAGGGAGTCTGCTTAATCCTCTACAATACACAGAACAGTATCCCATAACAAATCTTTATCTGTCTCCTAATGCCCATAATCCTACAGTTCATAAAACCTGTGTTAAGTTGATCCCAGATGGCTGCTGCCTACAGATTCCTAGGAGAAGCAAACACATAGCTTTTATGTAATACTTTAATATTTTGCTACTGCTCAAGATATTACTATGAATTGTTTTATGAATAAAAATAGGCAACATAAAATAAAACTCAATAAAGCACTTGAGAAGAAAGCAATGAGAAATAGGACAATTATAAGAGACCTAGAGAAATTCTTGATGAATAGAATCATCATAGACTTTACATCACTATCTTAGTTCACTTGGCAGATAAATGACAAGATTAAAAATTGTGGCAGAGAAATACAAAATATAAAATGTTATATAGGGGAATTGCCAAATGGAATAAGTAAGGTGCTAAATGGAATTACTAGAACTGAAAAAAGTGCATTAACTGAAATTAACAATCCAATCAGTGCTTTTAAAAGTAGAGTAGGTAAATAAAGATAATTAATAATGGGGAACATCTGGACCAAGGAAGCACAGGGAAATACAAACATTTAAGAAAATAAGATTTATTTATAAGATTTATTTATGAAAGTAGAATGAGAACTTAGAGATTTCTTTGTACTCTCACAAGGAAATAAGAAAACAAAAGGGGTAGTAGCTATATTTGAAAATATCATTACTGGGATTTCTTAGAAATAAATGAAACATTAATTTATAGATTCAAAAATTCAACAACTTTTAAACAGCATCAATTCAAGGAAATTCACAACTATGCAGCAATGTAAAAATGCAGATAACAATAGTAAAAGAATAAAAAAAAACTGTATAAAATGGTATACTACATTCAGAGTAACAATTAAAAACTATATTTTAAAAGGAAACAAAGAGCCACAAGTCCATGAAACATCTTAGGTATGATGAAAGAAATGAAAAAACAAATCTAAAATTCCTTACCTAGCTAAAATATCCTTCAAGAATAAAGGCAAAATAAAGGAATAGTGGGGTTTATTTCAAAGATACTAGAAGCATGATTCCACAAGACATGAAATGATAAATATGTGGGTAAAGCCAAATGAGAACTCTTTGGATAAATAATATTTTATATACATAAATTGCATTGAAATACAGTATGTAAGTTATGGGTGCAGTAAACATTGTTCTCATTTCCTGTTTTGTCTGGCAGAATGAGTTACAATACCAAATGAAGTAAATTGCACTTATTTTTTAGATATTGCAAAAGAAGAAATAGGTGTCCAAAATTGCATTCTCCAAATCTTTCAAGATATTTAATTAATTAAAATATTTACTAAAGTAGACTGATCAGCAGTCAAATAATATAATGTTTATAATATAATACTTAATGTTTTGAGTAATTATACTTAGTATCGAATGAAAACATTTATGATAGGCCTATTCAAGTTCTTGTTCATTGACTTTTCTATATTGAAAATTCCTGCTTAATTTTTAGTAATACATAATATATTATGTATTGTAAACATTACACAGTATCGGAAAGAATGTTTTGAGGACACTAAAGTAAATAAATACATAATAGTATAATGTTATATATTTTTAAGAGAATAAAAAGGCTTATAAGACAAAATCAATAAACATTCTTTCAGTTTAAAAAAATATTTTTTTATTAATTTTAGAGAGAGGAAGGGAGAGGGAAAGAGTTAGAAACATCAATGATGATAGAGAATCATTCATTGGCTGCCTCCTGCAGGCCCCCTGCTGGGGATTGAGCCTGTAATCCAGGCATGTGCCCTCAACTGGAATTGAACCCAGAACCCTTCAGTCCAGAGGCCAACACTCTATCCACTGAGCCAAACCATCCAGGGCTAAAGTACCTCGTCTTAAAGTTATTATCTCAATCTTTAGAACCAAACACGGAATGTTTCCAAGGTACAGGGCTTTGAGAATGATGCCTGTGTCGAGAGATGCCCGGATGTTTTAGATCTCTGTCTAGTGTGAAGGTCCTTCTGTTATTATCTGTTCACAGGGCCTTTACAACCAACTTAGCTCTTCACCCATGAGTGAACTGCTGCTTTATATGTTGTATTCTTATATATCTTTTCTCAGTCCACTATCAGACCCTGGTTTAGAATTAACACTTTTCATTAATCTTATTTTGGGCAGTTTCTAGAAATGTGCAGATGTATAATCTAATAAAAGTTACTTTCTACTTTCAACTTGTCAAACAAAATAATACATATAATGTGCTTTGTGTGAAACTGATATGACTGTGTATTGGACTAAGGCAGTGGTTCTCAACCTTCTGGCCCTTTAAATACAGTTCCTCATGTTGTGACCGAACCATAAAGTTATTTTTGTTGCTACTTCATAATTGTAATGTTGCTACTATTATAAATCGTAATGTAAATATCTGATATTCAGGATGGTCTTAGGTGATCCCTGTGAAAGGGTTGTTCGACCACCGAAGGGGTCGCGACCCACAGGTTGAGAACCGCTGGACTAAGGGGTGTGGGAAGTGTGTGAGTTTATTTTATTTTTCTTTCCATCCCTTTATGCCTCCGTCTGTTTGTGAAGTTTGGAAATTTCTTCAATGCACAAGACTTGTATTGGTAAAGAAAAATGCTATAACATGAAAGCTTTATGTGCCTTTTAGAGGACAGTGTTAGAAATTCTCTTCTTTACAGTAGCATCATATTTTCTGATCTTCCTCAGAGTTACTATAGAGACGCGTTGAATTATATTGCCCCTGCAACACAAAGCGCTCTTTTCAGTGTTTACAAGCTATATGTAAGGGGTGCCCCCGGTGCAATTCAGCTTCATTAGTGTGATGTTTTACAATAACTCTGCCAGAATGATGCAACAGGAATAGAAACACCAGAATCACACACTTTGCTCATATACGACTCAAGGTGCATAAACACATATGGGCAGAGACACAAATTTAGCATCGGTTTTAGAGTTTTCCCTCAGAGAGCAGCTATTTTCATCTGTACACTTATTCTTCTTTCATAGTAGATATGCAAGCACACCACTTCCTGAGTGAATATGGATATGCATCTGCTTCAAGGGGACATACGTGTGAATTAGCTAAAGACTGCAGCTATGTGTACTCATATTTTGCAAGACATCTGGTGGATTTATTTTACCTAATTGAACTGCCCAATTTATGTGTTCCACTTGAATTTGTGAATATATCAATCAGTTTCAGGCTTTTGATTCTGTCCTGATTTAAGATCTATGACATTATGCACCATTTATCATAATTAGAATAGAAAATATAAGGGTGAGTCATTGGGTATTTTGATCATATAAGTTTAAGGACAGTTATATATGTTTATAACAGAACTAAGATATTGATAGACATTATGTCAGTGAATCTTCACAGAAGTTATTTGAAATTGATACTAATACTACATTTATATGGACTTGAATATGGACACAGTCTAAGAGAGACTAAGTATCAAGTTCAAGGTCTCATAAATAGGGTGAAAAGAATCTCAGATCTTTCTGGAAACTATGCAGGGCCTACTATGCCTGGAAAGCAGAACAGTGAACAGTATTTTAAGAATTACCAGTTTTTCTCCTTTTATTTGTCCTGTACAACTCACCCTCAAGAAAGGTGTCCAAAACCTTGCCACCTATGCCTTGTGCAGAGAAAATCCAAAAATTATTTCCCACCAGGAGGAAGGTTTCATGACCCCAGCTGAAAGATCAGACTCCACAAGACTGCCTCATTTGAGACAACAGCCTCTGGTCTGTGGTTCCCAGGGCTGGTGACAAATTGAAGAGGACACACAACTACCTTTGGTTTTATAATTTGCTTAGAACAACTGCAAGGTCTCAGTCCAAACACTATGTTTACACTTAGCAGTTTATTATAGTGAAAGAGTACAAGTTAAATTCAGGCAAGGGAAGAGGCAGATAGGGCAGAATCCAAGAGAGGTCCAAACTCACAGCTTCTGGTCATTGACTCTCTGTGGAGTCATGGAAGGTTTCACCCCTTCCCAATCATGAGGTGTGACAATATGCAGAGAGTATTGCCAAGCAGAGAGGACCACTTTGGTATTTACAGTTTTAATTGGAGATGGATTACATACTGTCTCTTTGGCTGACCATTAGCCCCAGCCTCTCCCAGAATTTCAGGCTAATACTTTTAGTCTCCAGATCTCTATATATTTGAACTGATATCCCATGTCCCAAAATCTGAATTACAATTTGCATTGTTAGACTGTCTGGTGGTCCTAGTGAAACAGAGACATTCATGAACCTAGAGATCACCTCCCAGAAACTGAGGGCCTATATCCTTCACTACCCCATCTCCCATTAATTTAATCTGAGAAACATATTTATAATACTATTAAAAAATCAGCCTGCATTCCTGAACAAGAAAAGCTGGGGGTGCCGAAACCGGTTTGGCTCAGTGGATAGAGCGTCGGCCTGCGGACTGAAATGTCCCAGGTTCAATTCCGGTCAAGGGCATGTACCTGGGTTGCGGGCATATCCCCAGTGGGAGATATGCAGGAGGCAGCTGATCAATGTTTCTAACTCTCAATCTCTCTCCCTTCCTCTCTGTAAAACATCAATAAAATACATTTTTTTTAAAAAAAGAAAAGCTGGGGAAATGTAAACTACAACAATAAAAATATTTCTCTTCTGTTCCCAATACAAGCAGCACTAGAATCTGTCTGGTGATTTTTTTCAACATGTGTGTAAAGTGCTTACCATCCACAGAATGTTTGAACTCTCACTTTAGTAGGAGGGGTTAATATGGGGGTGGATGGAAAGAGTGGTATGATTTTTGAACCTAATACTTACTACTGGATTGTACACTATAGCTTCCTGTAACCTCCATTGTATAACTGGGTATTTGCATTACTTTGTAAGGACCTAAATTGATGTTCTTTTCAGACAATGGGAATTGAATACTTGATGAATCTGAGTAATTTCCACAGTATTTGTGTATTTAATAAACATGTATTAGCTAAGATAGTCATTCTTAAAATGTAGAATGCAATCAGACTGTGAAAGCATTAGTTATCGCTAGGGCTCTGCTTGTGATTTAAACTCACACATGCTTTCTGAAATGCCCAAATGAAGAACACCCTCGATTAAAACAGACTTTAGGGAATATGCTTATTTTTCCTTGTGGATGCAGATATTTATCTTTTGTACAAAGTCAGGAATACAATTAATGCTCAGACAAAAGGCTCTAGATTAAAAGGATTTTAGAGGGGGCTATATGGGGCTGAGTAGGAAGGGGTTCCTTGAGGACAAACAGCAGACAGCAACAGGAAGCGCTATAGTGAACTGGCCTCCTTATATTCAATAGAAGTCGGTGGCCCCTCCCCCTGACCTACACTTAGCAGACAATCAAAATATTTATTCAAGAGACAGAAATTCTCCAATAAATAAATTCTTATCTATAATAATAAAAGGGTAGTATGCTAATTAGACCAGACAGCAGAACGACCTTCTGGATGTCCTTCCAGATGACCTTCCGGACGAAGCCGTGGCTGCGAGGGCTGAGCCCCTTGCACAAATTTCGTGCATCGGGCCTCTAGTATTATATACCTACCTACCATTTTTTAAGCTTCCCAGATACTTTGGGTCACATTTGTACATTTTTTTCTTGTTTAGACACACACTCCAGTTACCTAAATCCTCATCCCACCCTTCCCCAGTCTAGCAGTAAATGTTCATCTCCCATCTCTCTTCTGATTTTGATAGTATTTTGGTGTTCACTTCTAGTCTTCTGTTATCTCAGTGTTATCCATTGCATTTTTGTGTTTTACTGAATCTGTTTCTGTGTTCTGTTTTGAACTCTGAGAGACAGTTACTCTCTCTTATGCCTTTCCATTGGCTCCAACTTCAATCACAATATTTGGAACAAAGTTGCAGCACAGTAAGTGATTGGTGAATAAATGATTAAGTGACATAGGTAATACTTTCAGATAGGTCTCTAATCAGGGATGCAGATATATTCTTCAGGTAGAATTAATTTACATTGTTCTTCAATAAAGTGAATACATAATATGAAATTATAATTCATGGAAATTATAACTCAGAGAAACGAAAGGGATAGATAATTAACAAGCTTCTTATATTTACTGATAAATATCAGATGTCTCAAGTAATATTATGATTTTATGCTTTAATTTTTGATAAGTGATTGAGTGGTTGTGCTGCTGATTACAGAGGTATCTGGATGCTCAGCATAGCAGATATGCAGGATGGCAAAGTTCATGTCACCTTAACTGAAAGTTTGGAAACGAAAATTATACTTTGTCCAAACAAAAATTCAGTTCGTTTGAGAGTGGGATGGACTTTTCTCAAGAGAGGGTGGTTGGGACCTGAATTTTTTCTAAAAAGGAGATTTGAATCTGTTCAAGCACTCAAGAAGGTCTAGGTTAAGCCCCTAGAACAGTGATGGCAAACCTATGACACACGTGTCAGAGGGGACACGCGAACTCATTTTTTGGTTGATTTTTCTTTGTTAAATGGCATTTAAATATATAAAATAAATATAAAATATATAAATCTTTGTTTTACTATGGTTGCAAATATCAAAAAATTTCTATATGTGACATGGCACCAGAGTTAAGTTAGGGTTTTTCAAAATGCTGACACGCCGAGCTCAAAAGGTTCACCATCACTGCCCTAGAATTTGATTCCAAATAGCATAGAAAAGATTATTTTGACCTGAGTACTTTTTTGAAATAGTTTTCCTGAAAGAAGTGAACCTCAATATGATTACTGAATAACTTTTGATTTATAATATTGTTGCAATATTAGGTGGGCCTATTGGGATATAGTAGCTGCTAAATCAGCCGTGGGCAAACTACGGCCCGCCCGGATCCAGCCCGCTTGAAATGAATAAAACTAAAAAAAAAAAGACCGTACCTTTTTATGTAATGATGTTTACTTTGAATTTATATTAGTTCACACAAACACTCCATCCACGCTTTTGTTCCGGCCCTCCGGTCCAGTTTAAGAACCCATTGTGGCCCTTGAGTCAAAAAGTTTGCCCACCCCTGTAAATGAATGGTGTGGTGGTGATGAGTTCTTCAACAAGGCAGGGTCATTCAGTTGTTTATGAATTGTCACAGTTTTAAGTTATTGTTAAACTTTGTTCTCTTATTTTTTCCTTCCTCATCCTTCTCCTCCTTTTTTGCTAATCATATCTAGCCAAAAAGTCTGCATAATTTTATATATATATATATATATATATATATATATATATATATATATATATATATTGATTTCAGAGGAGAAGGGAGAGGGATAGAGAAATAGAAACATCAATGATGAGAGAGAATCATTGATCTGCTGCCTCCTGCATGTCCCACACTGTGATTGAGCCTGCAACCCGAACATGTGGCCTGAATAGACATTGAACCATGACCTTCTGGTACATTGATCAATGCTCAATCACTGAGTCATGCCAGCTGGGCAAAGGTGTGCTTCTTAAATTGACTTCTCTGTCATCAAATAACAGAGCTTATTTTATGATTATTTTATTCAAAAATATATCAATATCATAATAAAAGTTGGTAATATATGGAAGGGGCTTTGGATCAAATGAGACGAGCTATGCTTGCCCATGCAGCAGATATCCTATTCCTATGACACACCCTTTCTTGCCAGCTAATGAAAACCTCTGCCATCATGTTGGGCTGACTTTGTTTAGGAAATACTACCCTAATAAATTCTTTGGAGAGAAAGTTTAGGCTCTCATGACATGGGTCAGCTGATGGTATAGGTGGAATGAGGTGCTTGAACAGTTCTAGAGATCTAAGGAATGGGAATCAATAAAAAGGAAAACCAACCACTGTTTGAATCCTCAATTTCCAGTTGAAGCAAAAAAAATCAGGGCATTTTAGAAACAATCATGTATAATATAAAATAATAAGTTGTAAATAAGGCGTTTGGTGAGTTGAAATGAAGGCAAAGAATTGAATTTTATTTCTATAATGACATAATGTGGACTAGGGCAACATCAATATGGTATATTTTGTCCCAGCATTGAATTACTAAATCAGAATACTGATTCAGTGTCATGGGTGGGAATAGAAAGTTTGCATACCCCTAAACTTGAATATAATTGATAGCACTAGAACTTCCAGAAGCCATGGAATGTGTAGAATTTAGGTTTCAAAGGTCAGGATTAGTAACCTAACTTCTGAGTTAGATAAAATGTAGACGGACCCTAGCCGGTTTGGCTCAGTGGATAGAGCATTGGCCTGCAGACCAAAGGGTCCCTAATTCTATTCCTGTCAAGGGCATATCCCTTGGTTGCAGGCTACTCTTTGGCCCAGGTCTGGGGTACATGCAGGTGGCATACAGCCAACTGATGTGTTTCTCTCACATTGATGTTTCTCTGTCTTTCCCTCTCTGTTCCACTTTCCCTAAAAATCAAACAAAATATCCTATGGTGAGGATTAAAACAAACACAAACAAACAAAAAAAGTAGGAGGAAAATATTGTAGGTCTAAACAACAAAATTAAATAATGTGTGTTATAATCCACACACACACACACTCACAAACACACATACATACATATAGTAGCTAAAATAGCCATTATATATAGGGTGTCCCAAACAATGAATATATGAAAAAAAATACACACACACACACACACACACACACACATTTTGAATAATTATAAAGGCAGTGTTTATTAAAATACATTTCATTTTCAAAATTGAGCTATCAGCTGTTAAAGTGTGTGTACATTTTTTTAGAACACTCCGTATATCAACAATATTGTTAGATGTAGCTCTAGCACATAATTGACTGAAGACACTTATGGAGTGGATATTGTTAGGCAGTTTTTCATGCGCTTTCCAAATGTAAGCTTGACTTAAGAGACATGTCCGCTATTGTTTTCATTCTAGAGAAGGGGAAACTGAGAAAAGAAGGCTAAAGAACTGGCCCAGGTCATATGACCAGTAAGTTATGGAACAGGGATTGGGATCCATACTTGGGGATCTTAACTGTTCTTCTCTGAAGTGAACCAAGTGAGCACAGTGTCCTGTTTTAGACCTCCTGGTCACTATCCTGGAACTCATTACAAAGTAGATTGTAAATGATCTAGTTGAATTTAATAGACTTTTTAAAGGAGCTTATATATGGGGTTCCAAGTGTTTATTTATAGCTATTTAAATATGTTCTACAATATCTATTTCTTCCCAGGGTCTCTGTGGCATTGGAGAGGCAGTGTATTACTTATTCATTGGAAAATGCTTTCTGGAAAGTTTCTTTTGTACAAATCCCAGCCTACCACATATTAGCCTTGTGGCATTGAAAGCTTACCATAAACTTTAGTATGTCTTAATGTCCCCTCCTATATAAAGAGGCCTTTAATGTGTACTTCATAAGGTTATTATGAGAACAAACAGATATATGTTATATTTTGAGAACTGTGTCTATCACAGAGGAAGCCATCACAAAACATTACTTATCTTTATACCATAGTTCTTGTAAAGTAGAAAAATGTAAAGAAGGAGCTGAGAAAAGAAGCACAGAAAGTTTCAACAGGGAATCTTATCAAATGGTCTAGGAGCGACCAGATTGGTTGTCAAAAGACCTTTTGTAGATTAACGTAAGTATAAAAAAAGTAAGCATTTTTATTCTGAAAAACTTGAAAGGTGTGTTTTATATGTTTAATTAAATGAAAAAGAAAATATAAAAGGTATGCAACTTTGATCACCAAACACATATATATTATATATATTCATGAATATATGAATTTTCAGGCATAAGTTTCGAAATCACATTTCTATGCCAAAACATTGAAAATAATTGTATTTACCACTTTAAAATATCTTTTCCATTTAAATTTCTTTGAACAGAAGGAAGAATTATTGTCACGGTAATAACAATATATGTTACCACTTCCTGAGCATTTACTATTTATTATGTGCTTGTATTGCTGAAATAATGTAGATTAAGACATTGATATAGACATAGACATAGGCATGTGTATGTATAATATTTATAAAATAAAATTTTATTTAATTAACAAATAAAATGTTGCATACTATTTTGTGAATATTAGCAAATGTGGCCCTTGGATACTTATGGATTCAGTTTTGTGATGAATGACATTTCTTTCAGAGTACAAAGTTGTTATTTTTGTTTTAGTTTTTGCCATCAATGCATGTATTGTAAGTGTTATTAAATTTATTGGGGTGACATAGGTTAATAAAATTATCTAGGTTTCAGATACTCAGTTCTACAATACATCATCTGTATATTGTATTATGTGTTTACCTTCCCAAGTCAAGTCTCCATCCATTGCCATTTATCCACCTTTACCTTCTTCTACCTCCCCCACCCTCTTCCTTCTGGCAATCACCTTACTGTTGTCTGTGACCATGAGTCTTTCTTTTGTTTCTTGGCTTAATTTCTTAAAAATCAGTTAATCAGCTATTCATTTGTCCTTTGTTATTTCACAAACATATTTTTCCTAAATAGTTGAGTAAGTAGACAAATTGTTTAGAAAAGTCAATACAAAACTTTTTCATTAGACTATGTATTTGGTAAATTCCATAATCCATTGGATACAGATTCATTTAATGGGGATTCTTCATTCTAAACATAGCGCCAGATTTACATACTATTTTTATGATTTATGACAAGGTCTGCTTGTTAGTGAACTTGCTAGAATACTTAAATGCAAAAGTATGTTAAATAATGTTTTGTTTTTTCCTAATGATGAATTTTGCTTTAAGAACAAAATCCTAAATGAAGCCTGTGTGTTTTGTTTGTGGGGTACTAAACCTTCTAAAACCTTATCAGGTTACATAGAGAATAGCAAACAGTCACTAGGAATATTCACATACCCTGTATTTCATATTAACCCTTGACTTTATATTTAACCATTTAATTTTCCATCGTGTTTTAGTGTCTTGAATCCATTGCAGAGTAATGTGAATACCCAAAATCCCATTATTTTCCTATTACTTCACTTTGACCTTATCATATATCAGAGGACAATATGACATGTTGTTTCTTTATTGTCACCTTTATTAAAAATTATGTTCTTTAATATTCACCTTTTTTTTCGGGATTTATCCAGTTTTTCAAATGGTTGTTTGTGAAAGTAGTATGAGAAAGAACACTGAGTCATGTCCTAAGAGATAAACAAATATTTAAGATGAAGACCCTTAATTCTAGGCAGTCCAATTAATACAACACATTCGTGCATGATGCAATGACCAAATAAATATGAAGCAAATCATATATGCAAATAATGATGGCAATAATTTTCAAATGTATCATTTTTAAACCTCACATCTATCCTGTGAAGTTGTCATTAATCTATTTTTTATGAGGGCATAAGCAGATAATTCTAAGTGGAAGAATCCAATTAGCTACAGCTTTGCTAACCCCAAGTACCACACCCTCTCCAATGAGGCTATCAAATAGAATAGACAAAACAACAACTAATGCCAAAACCGGTTTGGCTCAGTGGATAGAGTGTTGGCCTTCGGACTGAAAGGTCCCAGGTTCGATTCTGGTCAAGGGCATGTACCTGGGTTGCAGGCACATCCCCAGTAGGAGATGTGCAGGTGGCAGCTGATCGATATTTCTCTTATCGATGTTTCTAACTCTCTATCTCTCTCCCTTCCTCTCTGTAAAAAATCAATAAAATATATTTTAAAAAAGAGCAACTAATTGTAAAGACTTTAAAAGCCTTCATCCTCTGAAGGGAGGGTAGTAATCATTGCCTGCTTTATTTTTCTTCTGAATTCTCCTTTGCAAATGTCTAAATCCCAGTTGCATCTGAAGATAGAAAAAGCCATTATTTTACTGTGTATAGTAGTCAAAAATTCTTACACCCAAAGGCTAAGATAAATAACATTAAGAAGTAGTTCTACAAAAGCCAACTCATTGGTCCTTATTCTGAAATTCATTATGTGGCTCAGTTGTCCACAGTCATTACCATCCTAGTGCCTCTAGCTGATGGTGTCCTTTTCCCCTAAGTTAAAATCTGAACAGCACACATGTGGAAGGGCAATTTTAAATGTGATGAATAAAAGTTATTTTGAAAGTCATCCCTTACTTTATATAAACCTAAATACATTTCTATCAGTTCACTCAAATGCAGACCAGAAGCAAAAACTAAATATGAAATATAACATATTAATTTCTCAAAGTCAAAACTAGGAGCTTGAGATATATGAGTTAGTCACTTCATATTTTTGAAATAAATTTGAGTTCTATACTGATTAGGAAATAAACTTGGCTAATAGAAACATAAAATAATATATATTATAATATGGACATTTGTTTCTCTTTCATGTACCAACCTGGGCTTAAAAAAATCCATTCCTCATTGTGTTTAGGTGTCAGTTCATGATGCTGTTGGCTGGTATTAAAGCCCCATTCCTTCTCCTTGTTCAAGCTCCTTGTGTATAAATACAGGCCAGTGACCATAATTTCTACCTTCTGCTCGCTTCATTTTGCCTCTTGAGGACATCCATGAAGCAACTGACTTGCAAAATCAGTTTTATAAATACGTTTACCCAGCATTTCCAGGTATTTTCATTTTCATGTCTAGGTTAAGTGATACTTTTTTATGTCATAAGCAGAAATCTTCCCAGATTATTTTGTGTTTGTGCTATACTCTGATGATAGCAAACTCTAGTCTACATTTAGAATAACTTCTTTTCTACTTATAATACATATATTCCATTCATTTATGTCACCCTAAATATCTCTTGCCTATGCCATTACCAAATGCCAACATCAAGTCCAATATACACACCCATTGCTAGAATCATAATCTCTCTGTGTTCCAACCACACTGGCCTGAAAACTGTCCTGCTTTCTTCTACCACAGTGTCTTTCCATATCCCATACAGCTGTACCCTTTGACTAAGGATGCACTTCTTTTCCTTTCACACATCTCACCAACCTGGTTGTGCTGCACACTTTCTCAAAAGACACATCTCTGACCTCCCTTGCCTTATCAAATCACAACTATGATTTCTCAGCACAGTTGCACAGATTGTAGAGAGTCATTAATTCACATTTATGTGTGCTTGGGAGAATGTGTTTCTCTGGTTGCACATGTCTGTCTTGAGGAAGAGTGTTGTGAACGCATGGGCTCTGTGTGTCAGCACTGAATTTATATCTCCCATACTCACCACAGTGCCTAGTACAGAACAAACTGCAAACATAAATCTGTTTCATAAATGAAATACTGTGTGAATAACCTACTTGACTAAAAAAGTGGGGGACTAGGCCTTGACGATATTTTCTATTTGAAGGTGCAACATTTTCCTTACAATTAAGATGATAATCGTTACCATATCTAACATTGCTATCTCAGTCTAATATTATCAAGACTCCAAGTCATTTTATTGAGAACAGGTTGAGCCTTATTGTTTCCATGTTATAGAGCCACGTTAGAATTGAGGAAACACTAGATTATTTTCCCAGTGACTGCATTTTTCCTGAAATAGTATGTGTTATTTAGAGACTGTTTTAGTGTCTTCCAAACTCTTAGGATCAAAAGATATCCCCAAATAAACTTTTTTACCAATTTCAACTTAGAGGAAACCATAATCTAACATCAAATATGTGACATCAAAGAATGCCAAGTTCAAATTAACCTTCAAGCTTCTAGTTTTGCAAAAGATTGGTACATTAGGTTTCAGATTTGGGGCTAGAGTAAGTAAATACAATATTTCACATCATAATAGAGGAACCAACTGCTTTTGATGGAATATTTGAAAAGATTGGTTTCCTTAAAAGAGAGTCATTTTTTAAGGGGCTGCTCAAGGTGATGGTTCTTTGTGTGATTGTTCCTCTTATTGTGCATGACACTGACAATGGTACCAAGACTTAAATTCACCATATCTTCCTTCAATGAATGTAATGTGCAGAATATAACTGGGAGATGGTGTATAGAAATAACTAAAATATGACATTGGAGAGCATGGTAAATATTGAACTAAGGTGCATCATTAGTTAAAGTTAACTACTCCTATTCAGTTCAATAGTGATGCTTAGTCCCTGTTAGTATTGCACAGTGAAAATTTTAGAGGAAAAAATTATGAAGTAGAATTTAATTTGCACAAATAATTACATTAGTGCAGTAAAGGGACATTAACAATTAGTCTGTATGTTTAACATGGAAATGATCCTGCGGAGTTTTAATTGAAGAGATTTATGCATATTTAGTAGGCTTAATGTTGTGTCTTCTTGAATCACTCTGCTGTGCCATGTGGGCGGGGTGTGATTAGGTTGTAATAAGGCCAATTCACAGTGGTGCATCCAAAATGAGGGTCCAGATGTGTGATAAGGGCAAATGGGACCCTACCAAGAAAAATGTTATAGCTGCAGAAAAGACACTCTGCACTTAGGTACTTGGATCTAGGAAATATTCTTGAAATGAGCCTGTTTTGTTCTTGCTTAAACTTACTTTGTTATGCAGAGTATAAAGGGATATTAAAATTGGATTTTCTCTCCTTTCAGAATAGCGGTAAAAAACAAAGGGGTAAAATGACACCACATATTATAAAAAAATTAATACCTCCCTTTCTCTGACTTTAATGACTCTGAACAGCATTTAAAATGCCAGTAAATTTTGGCTCAATAATTCAAATAGTGGAATTTTAATGTAATAAAAATTTATATAAAGAGATGTTTGTTGTAGCAATATTTATAATGGTAGTATAGTCAAAATCAGTTGTTATCCATGGATGAAGGACTAAGTAGCTATGATATATTAAATAGTTAAAGCATTACATATTCTCTAATTTAAATATATAACATTATTCTAATACATGGAAGAACGTACTTTAAGTGAAAAGCCAAAATATTAAATTGGATTTGAAATACAAAACCAAAGAAAACAAATACATCATTGAAAAAATGATTAAGATATGAAAAAATATGTCATTTACAAAAGTAAGATTTGTTACATAGGACTTGCTTTTGTTCCTTGAGCCTTCAGTTCATGTATACTGGTATGTTCCATAATAGCTCCGTTACTTTTATAATATGGGATATAAATTATAATTTATTAAATATAACCAGATTAGATTTTTTTAGACACTAAATTTAAAAATATATAAATATACATGTTTCTTTTATTAAAAGTAGCCAAGGGAATAATTATAAATTAGAACAATTTAATTAATAATAAAAACAGCCCTAGCCGGCTTGGCTCAGTGGACAGAGCATTGGCCTGCGGACTGAAAGGTTCCAGGTTCGATTCCACTCAAGGGCATGTACCTTGGTTGCAGGCACATGCCCAGTAGGAGGTGTGCAGAAGGCAGCTTATGGATGTTTCTCTTTCATCGATGTTTCTAATTTGCTATCCTTCTCCCCTCCTCTCTGTAAAAAATCAATAAAATATATATTTTTAAAAATAATAAAAACATTTAAAAATACACTATGTAGACATACTGTAAAAGATGCAAAATATGTAGAAATTAAATGGGATGGATGTCTGTCCCTGCCAGCTAAAAGGAACTAATTTACTTAATACTCTCGAACTAAGCAATCAGAACTGACACTTTATCTCTAAAGTGGTTTCTTTTGCCCAAAGCTCATTTAATGCTTTGATATACCAATTATGTAACAGACTTTTTTAAAAGATATCTGAGGCCTCTTCAAAATTAAATGATGCAAATAACACTTGTCACATCAGGTTTTATGATAATTATTCAAGGAAAAATGCAGGTAAACCATAATGTATGGAAACAATTTATATGCACCTTATTATAGCATTTTGATAAGGTATTCCATTAAGAGAGGGGGAGAAATGATGCCGGAGAAATTTCCATCAATTTTAGTCATATTAACAAACATAAAAGTAATGATTAAATACAAACAATGTGGTAATGTTCTCTTTTTTGTTTTATTACATCTCTTTATCCCAATTTGCATATTAACAGGAAAAAAGTAATTATCATCTCCCTTGGTGGCATACATAGCCTTATTTTGGGGGCTGTGTCATTTATTGAATTTGAGGAATGTTTTCTATTTTTTCCTCTCCAAAATACTTTACTATTGCAAGAGTTTTAATAATTCCTATTTAGAGTTGTATAAATTGTGTGTGTGTGTGTGTGTGTGTGTGTGTGAGTGTGTGTATTTTTCTTAATGTAACCCTTATTTTTCTCCAGAAAAATTACTTTGAATTTGTATTGCAAACTGGAAGCTGGAGCGTTTATATTGCTACCAATTTCCCATAGAATCTGAAGCTGAGAGCTAGGTGATATGATTTTGGATTTGTAAGAGAAAAGCAGTGAACATGTTTTACTGACCTCATTAAGATCCTGCTGCTCAGCCATTCATTAGCTTTATAGCCCTGAGCAAGTATATTTAAACTTCCTACATCTCAATTCCTCCTCCTGCATTTTGAGAAAATAAGATTACTACTTTAAAGAACTAATAAATATGATTGTTTATATAAAAAGATAGAGAAGATTATGCAAAGAGTATACAAAGAAGATTGATAATTTATTTAATTAGTTTTTTTTAAAATTTCTATAAACCAAGGAGAGGTCCTATCTGCAGTTTTAACAAGATGTTACTTGTACATGGTATAAGCAAAGTGGAGCTTTATGAATCCAAACTAATATGTGAGGCAAAAGAAAACTAACTTATAACAGGTACAGTAGAAAATTCAGCACTTCAAAAGGCGAAATTCACAGCATGTGTCACTCATATGATAAAATGGATTCAACATCTGCCTAAAAAAGTGGGTTCATAGGGTATGGAAGATTTTATCAATAATGGAAATAGTATTTATAACTTTTTTTTTCATAATACTAAATATATTATAGCCTCTCCCTCTGAGTTCAGGTAGTTCTGGGTTTCCTAAAATTATTACTATAAGTTATAAATATTCTAGCAAACTATTTGTAATCTTTCATGTGTATTACTACTTAGTGGCACAAAATCCGCATTAAAATAAGGTTTACTCCTTCACAGTTGCTTGCCTGAGAATTTCTTGTTGAACCTTTAGGTGTTAATGACATAAGCCTAATATTTTATGTATTTTCCCTCAGGAGTGTTTCAAAAGAGTTCTGGCTTAGATGAAAACACATAACAGAAAGTACCTTGAACTGGCTTAAGCAAATGGATTTTATTACAAGCACACTGAGCTATTTTAGGATCTCTAAAGCAGTAGCACCCTTAGCCAGACCTCACTCTCCCCATTTCTCTGCACAGCACTTTAGCTAGCTCTCTGGGCAGCTTCTGTTCCCGCTGCTTTCTGCTCTCACTGCCTCCACATATACCTGGGAGACAATGACCACAGAAAGTTTCCACGTTTAGAAATCTGCATTTGCAGCAGCTTTTGGAATCTAATTGCCCATGAAAAATGTCAAAAATAAATCTATTTCACCATGTATTTCATGAGCCAGAGTCAAATCACAAAAGCATGTTTGAGCTAATCACTGGCAATAGGTAAAGTGATATATCAATAGAAAAATCAGGTCCTATTTGAGTTGGGACGGCAATCAGACACCCCACTCACATCTTTGTTAGAGTGGAGGAGAATTTCTAAACAAAATTAGAGATCTGGCAGGAAATAAGACTGTGGGGAAAGATGCTAGGTACCCTGGAACATTCAATCCAAATCATTTGCCCACGGAAATTTGAAGAGGAAGAGAAAAAGAAACTGGTTAATATGTTAGTAGTGGAAGACCCTGGAAGATTTATTTTCTCAGCATGCCATTAGTACTCCCCACAGAAAAAGCACGCACCAACGGGAATGTTCTAGTTCACGTACATGCGTGAGAATAGCATGATAGAGTGACAATCCACAGTAATGTGATTCACCCAATTCTCACCACTTTGACTTGAATTTAAGGTCACTGGGAAATCGTTGGATTATAATGTGGCTTTTTATTTGGATATATCTGGGGGAAGGGAACATTCTGTTTAAAGGTATCTATGCCTCTATCACACCTTCTGTCTTATATTTGCACTTGTGAGTTTGATTTACTTGTATTAATTCTCACATGATTGATCATACTTATGTATTTGGGCACAACATCTGTGGCACCCTTCTGAGGACCACATCTTAGGTCTGGTTATATAAACATAACCAGAGCCATGCACTGTTTTCATATAGCCCTGGTTAGTATCCAAGGCATTGCCCCCAAGGGCCACTGTCCTCCTGTTTGGCTGTATTTTTGTTAATGTTACAATTCACATTTACTTTAGAGCTTTTATATGGGAAAGCCTTTTTTAAATTTTAATACGTTAGTAAATCTTAGATAGGACCCATGGGAAACCCTTTCATACTAAATTCCACTTTCTAGTGAATTGAGTTAACACATTTATTGGTATTATCCTATATAATAAAAGCCTAATATGCTGAGTGTCCAGTTGTCTGGTCATCCATTCAACCAATCAAAGCGTAATATGCTAATGATATGCTAAGGCCGCTAAACCACTCACTTTGATGTGCACTGACCACCAGGGAACAGACTGTCAACCGGTCGACCAGTCGCTATGATGTGCACTGACCACCAGGGGGCAGATGCTCTGACAGGTAGGGTAGCTTGCTGCTGGGGTCTGGCCGATCAGAACTGAGCAAGATGGGCCAGACTCACCCTGGAGCCCTCCCACAATTCCTCCCCAGCTGGCCAACCTCCCCTGTCCCTCCCTGTCCCCAGTCGTGCACCAGTAGGGTCCCTCTGTCTGGGTTGTGCCCTCTCATCACAATCCGGGTTGAGGGACCTCCCCCCCCCCCACACACAGTGCTTGAATTTTGTGCACTGGGCCTCTAGTTTATAAAAAACTAAACAGTATATGACAAAGCTAGCCACAACTTTAAAGACATATTTTCAATTATTAAATCACTAATAAGTAGTAAGGTCTAGCAGATAAAGAAGGGTGGTTTATCCTAGAACTCTGGGTGAAAGAAAAATAACACACCAGATGTATAAGTATAAATGTCTTCTTATATTGCTCTTTTAGATTTTGATGCACATGAGAAGAAATATGTAAGTTCTCACAGCCTTTTATTTCTTGTTCGCATCGTTGCTTTAGAGGCAATATAACAAATTATTTTCAGATCAGTACACCCGCACGCATTCTGTTCACAGAATACACAACTTACTTTTCTGTCTTAACAAGAAATGCACATCAAACACAAAGAAATACAGGTTTCACAGCTACAACTATCTGGGAATCTCAGGTCTTTATTCCTTTTTTCTCATGTTCTTTATGACTTTACTCTTTGAATTTTCAAAATAGAGAGGAGCTATATCCAACTATTAATGAAAAAACTCATCTCCTTCCTCCTACGCTAAAACATGCTTACAACTATTATTTAGTGTTTATCTTGACATTACAATATTTATAATAATTGTATTATTTAGTTTTTATCTTTAAATTACAATATTTATAATAATTGTCTAATTCTCTCCTTCTGTCTGTGACACACACACATACATATATGCACTCTCACACTATATATATCACTACATGTGGGGATTGCATACAGCTAGTTGCAATGTTTTTCAGTAACATAATTTGTATGTCAATGGCATAACTTAAAAATTCTTATTGAGACACTTAGGCAGACTCATCCCTTAAGTCACCCATGGAAAGGGCATGTTTGCAATTTTCCATGTGAGTATCACAAAGTATTTTCAGTCATGTTAGCATGACTAAGGGAGTTTATAGGATTATTTAAATCAGTCAAGCTGTGTTTTCATGCAAAAAGTCTTCATTTAGGTGGCCATTAAGAGAGTGTGTCCTATATGATAGTTTCCAAAAATGTAAAGTGAGTCCACTGGCATTATTGTGCTGGAATTGCTGTCATAAAATACCTGGACCTTATGGCTTAAACAATAAAAATTCATTTTCTCAAAGTTCTGGGGGCCGGTAGTCTGAGTGAGGTGCCAGGAAGATTGATTTCTGGTGAGGCCTTTCTCCTTACTTTAAAAACTGTAGCACTTTTCTATATTCTCACATGGCTTCTTCCTATTTGTATAAAAACACCAGCCCATCTGGCTTAGAGTCTCATCCTTATGACCTAATTGTTAGTCTTTATCTTCAGTTAAGGTCACATTAGGGATTAATGCTGCAATGTGTGAATTTGGACAGAAAGGACATAGTCCATAATACCAATGTTTTGTCAAAGCAGTTGGGACCTACTTAAAAGTGAGGTGTTGAATAGATGAACATGTGTGCTCCTCAGGATATAGGCATGTTTCCTCTTACCTACTGCAGGGTCTAGCTTTCCAGTTAACCTGTAACATCTCTGCGTCAAAGCCTTCGATACCGTCAACTGAAATCATCCCTTCTCTATAAAAGTTAATATAATTTACTTTACCGTTCCTTGTTTTGAAAAAGAAATACAGCCCTAGCCAGTTTGGCTCAGTGGATAGAACATTGGACCACAGACTGAAGGGTTTCGGGTTGGATTCAGGTCAAGGGCATGTATCTGGGTTGCAGGCTCTATCCCCGGCCCTGGTTGGGGAGCATTCTGAGGCAACCAATCAATGTGTCTCTCACGTGGATGTGTCTCTCTCTCTGTCTCTCCCCCTCCCTTCCACTCTCTCTAAAAATCAATGGAAAAATATCCTCAAGTGAGGATTAACAAAAAAAAGAAGAAAAAGAAAAAAAAACTACAGTAGCATGATGTATCATCCAAATGACGCTTTTTATAATAGTGCCCAGAAGAAATTTCCTGGGGGAACTGCCATGTAGGGCTCACCCTGGACTTGAAGTTGGTATCCCAAATCTAATGTTCTTCTTAAATCACTCAAATTTGTTTTACAAGAGAAGAATTATTGTTAAGATTTGTTTTTCTTTGACAGCCACACACTTGCTTTGTCTTAGTGCCAGCCACATCAGGGCTCAGGTATAGGCTTCCTGCTATGCTAATTGTTTCAATAGCAATGGAATAGCTGGCATTTCAACTTTGCTATATTATGGCGAATATTAAATAAAACTGCATGAGTGATTATTTTAAAAACACTAAGTGAGATAATGATACTGTTGAAATGTGAATTGAAATTTGATTGGTATTGTAGGAGGGACAACAGAGGTTATTCTAGCCTATGAATGGCTACACCTTAGAAAATGAAGTTAATTTCTTACCAGGAAACATGTTGTTACTATTCAGTTACCTGTGGTTATGAGAGTAGCACATGTGCACTGGTCTATGATCTGATAAATGTAAAAAGAAAAATGTAGATTTAAATAATGTATAGTCTATGGAAATGTCTGAATAGAAAAAACATGTATTAACACAAAATGAGGGCCAAAAGGTATTTGACAGCATTTGAAATTGATTCCTAATAAGAAGAGAGAATTTATATTATCACAATAAAGTCAATATGCTATTGTACTTTGTTGCAAAGAGAAATAAAAATAGAGGGGAAAATTATGTTTTTTTAAAAACTAAAATTGAGATTTTTTTTGTGGAGGTAAGAGACAAATATTATTTGCATATAAGTTTATGTAATTTAAAAACCAGCTAAGAGAACCAGTGATGATTGAGTAAGGTTTTTGGAAATAAAATTAATATTCAAAAATCTGTGGCCAATTAAAATGGTGAATGGAAAAAATTAATTCATAATATTCTCCATGAGGAAATAGGAAAAAAAACAGCAATGTTACCAAAAATGTATAGAACATATGAAACAATATAAAAATCTTCCTAAAGACCAAAAAGAAAATTTAAATATATGGATAGTATGGTTTTTTAATGTCACTAGGCAATATCCAAATTTCTAGTATTACAGACTTAATTTTTAAATTCTAAGTGATTGCAATTAAAAATTCAATACAGCCTGGCCCATGTGGCTCAGTGATTGAGCATCAACCTATGAACCAGAAGGTCATTGTTTGATTCCCAATCAGGGCATATGCCTGGGTTGCAGGCTCTATTCCCAATAGGGGCGTGCAGGAGGCAGCCAATCAAATGATTCTTTCTCATCATTGATGTTTCTATTCTCTCTCCCTCTCCCTTCCTCTTTGAAATCAATAAAAATATATTTTAAGTTTAAAAGTCTAAAATAAAAATTCAATACAAATTTGGTGCTAGTATTTATTTTTAAAATGTCAAAAAGAAAATAGAAACTAAGAACAACCAAGGTTAATTCTGTATTAGAAGTAATTTCAAAATATATTTTAATATTCCTGAGTAATTTAGGATATTAATAGTAAGTGAATCAAGTGTGAGATATAAAAGGTTTAAGGAAACCATACTTGCTTTGGAAATAGAAAATTATTTCCAAAGAAGTTATTTGAAAATGCATTATAATTCTTTGATAATTTAAATGAACAAATGCTGAAATAGAAACACTGTTGGGCAAAAAATTGATAAAAGCCAAGTTCTAGAATACAGAATATATGACAATAAACATACCATCTAAAGAAATAGGGGAAAAGCAGAATATTTAATAATTATGTTAAAATTATTTAGAATTAGAGAAATATTCTCACTCTTTCAACATATTAAAATTAACTGTAAAAGAATTTTAAAATTCTGGTGTAAAATGGAGGCCATATCAATAGTATAATTAAGTGTAGGTAAAATTCTATTAGGTTTTGGGATGTAGAAAGATATTCTAAGAAGAAAATCATGTATGTAGGTTGCAAAGAAAATTCAGCCATTCTCAAAAGCAATTTTTCATTTTATGACAAAGTTTTAACACTATTTATTCTGTTATCTAGTAATTCTAATTTTGTTATCCTAAGATGAAAATATCCTAGATAATAAAAGCTTATTATGCTCAGTGTCTGGTCAACTGGTTGGCTGTTCAACCTATCAGCATGTAATATGCTGATGATATGCTAAGGCAGCTCAACTGCTCGCTATGACGTGCACTGACCACCAGGGGGCAGTTGAGTGGTTGACCAGTTGCTATGAAGTTCGTTGACCACCAGGGGGCAGACAGTTGACAGGTAAAACAGTTGTTATGATGTGCACTGACCATCAGGGGGTAGGCACTCAGACTGGTAGGTTAGTTTGCTGCTGGGGTCCAGGTAATCAGTGGGGTCCCTCGGCCTGGCCTGTGCCCTCTCACAATCTTGGAACCCTCGGGGGATGTTGGAGAGCTGGTTTTGGCCAGATTCCGCAGGCCAGGCCAAGGGACCCCTCTGGTGCATGAATTCGTGCACCGGGCCTCTAGTCTATTATATTGTTATTTCAGATTGATGAAATAGGAAACACTTTTATTTTTCTGTTTATAACTATTTCACTATAATGCTAGAAAAGGGCCTCAAAGCAATGCTCGAAATATGCTATACCTAGTCCACAAATGTCATATTTGTAAGTGCTATAAGAACAAATTTGTGGGGTTTTTTTTACGTCAACTATAATGTGGCATGCACATTTCTACTGTTAGCTGAGATATTCTAATGGCTAGGTGGATACTTTTGAAGCCTAACAGCTCCCACCAAATTTTATCAAAGTGTTCTCTCTCTCTCTCTCTCTCTCTCTCTCTCTCTCTCTCTCTCTCTCTTTTTAAATACATACATATATATGTATATATATTTTTTCATTGATTTCAGAGAGGAAGGGGGAGGAAGAGAGAGAGAGAGAAACATCAGTAATGAGAAGGAATCATTGATTGGCTGCCTCCTGCATACCCCACACTTGGAAATGAGCCTGCAACCTGGGCATATGCCCTGACCAGGAATTGAACCATAGGTCGATGCTCCACCACTGAACCATGCCGACAGGACCAAGTGTTCTCTTTCCAACTTATGTGCTCACACCAGAATCTATGCAATTCCAAAAGTTGCAAACAGGACATTTTTCAGTTCAATTAAAATATTGCTGAACATTCTAAAGAGAAGATAGGTATTACTGCTACATTGTGGAATACTGACATCACCCATGCTGTTAATGCAGTTATTACAGTTGTTGCAGTTTATTTCTAGACCACCTCCTCCCTTGTTTTTACACTTTTTAAAAGTTTAGGGTGTGAGTATTTTTTGCGGCTCCAGTTATAAAGCAGACTCTATTATTGTGCTTTGAAATCAATCATTTAACACCTGTTCTAAAAGTAAATAAATACTAATTGGCAGTTTTGTTATTATTCAAAACACCGAAATACCTTCTTTTTAATTAATTAGGGATGACATTCTTAATATTGATCTAGTTCTAACCCAAATGCTAGGACCAAAAAATATGAGATTTCAGTAATTGATAACATAGAGCATTATGCCTCCACTGATAATGTTTATTTATTTTTATGTATTATGATTTTATATAAAGGAAAAATGCATCCCATCATTTTTGGCCCTCTTTACATCTATTGCAACAGGAAAATATTTCTTCCACTTTTTTTCCTTGAGAAATTCCCTTTCAGTGGGATAATTACACACTCCTCTGATCTGCAATGAAGAGAAAAACACTCACCTTGGCAGATGGTATAATTGGTTATTGCAAAAGAACGTCGCAGAAATGCTCCAGTACTTCGGGGTCCGCTATTAGTTGGCCAATGGATTCAACAATTTGCAGAAGATAAATTCAAAGTCGCAAAAAAAAAAAAAAAAGAATTCATGGTTTAATAGTTCACTATTATATTTGAAAGCTGTGAAAATAATTTGAAAATGCATGTAATTCTATAATCAGTTTATATTTTTATGTCATTATACCCAGAGGAGGTATTAAAATATTTTAGACATTAAAAATCATTATTTTTACATTTCCAAACCACAATTTAATTTTGGTCTCCAGGTTTCTCTTTGAAGTAGAAATTAAGTTTTGTAAGTAAATAACCTTTATCTAGTGCTTTATATCTGGACAGCATTTCCATATGCACTACCTCATTGAATTCTCATGAAACTCCTGAGACATCTTGGTCCTCTCACGCAACTAAATGGGCAAGTGTATGTAGGTGAAAACAATTCTGCCAAGTTCACATAGCTGGTAAGTTACAAAGGTTTTCTGCACCTTTGTTTGAGTCATATGTATGTGTGTACAGCTATAAATTAGGGATTTCCAGGGCCCTTTCCTCATCCTATATACTAAAAGCCTAATATGCTAAGTGTCTGGTCATTCAGTCGTCCGTTCAACCAATCAAAAAGTAATATGCAAATGATATGCTAAGGTCACTCAGCTGCTCGCTATGACATGCACTGACCAACAGGGGCAGACAGTCAACCGGTCGACCAGTTGCTATGACGTGCACTGACCACCATGGGGCAGACACTCTGACCAGTAGGTTAGCTTGCTGCTGGGGTCCTGCTGATCGGAACTGAGTGAGATGGGCTGGACACACCCTGGAGCCTCCCGCAGTCCCTCCCCTGCTGGCCAACCTCCCGCATCCTTCCCCAGCCCCAATCATGCACCAGTGGGGTCCCTCCGCTTGGCCTGCGCCCTCTCGCAATCCAGGACCCTCAGGGGATGTAGGAGAGCCAGTTGCAGCCCAATCTCTCAGGCCAGGCCGAGGGACCCCACTGGTGCATGAATTCATGCACTGGGCCTCTAGTATTTAATAATCTGCTAGAGTATCTCAGAACTTAGGAAAGTGCTTCACTTACTCTTACTAGTTTATTAAAGAAGATGCAATCAGGAACAGCCAAATGGAAAATATGCAAAGGTCAAGGTAGGCTGGGCAGGTGTGTGGAGCTCCCATACCCTCTACTGATGTACTCCTTCCCACCCCCCCAGCACCTCCAGGTATTCACTGACGCAGAAGCCCTCTAAATCCTGTTGTTTAAGGGGCTTTGTGGAGGTTTAATTTCAAGGTGTGACTGAGTAAATCATCGTCCATTGGCAATTTTTTTCAGCCCCAGGCCTTTCTCCCTCCCCAGAGTGAGGCAGGGTAAGTTAAAATTTCTAAGCTTCTAATCAAGGCTTGGTCTTTTTAGTGACTAGTCTTCATTCTGAAGCTATCTGATCACCTCATTAAAACAGAAGGTGAGCCCATCTCATATCACTCAGGAAATTCTACGGGTTTTAGGAGTTCTGTGCTGGAAATCAGGACAGAGACCACACCAGGGGACATTGTAGTAAAGGAAACTTTAATGCTCAAGTAAATAGAGTTAAGAAATGTTAAGGTGCTATGCCTGTATCTATATGAAAGCAATATGATTCTATTATAAACACTATTTCTAAACATCCTTTAATTTTATCTATGAATCACCTCAGCAAATACTTATTAAGAAAGCTGAGTCACATGGAGCTGATTTTATTATTTATCTGTCCACCTATTTATTTATTTAGCATGGCCGAAGGATAAGAAAAAAGAACATTTTAAGAAAAAAAAATATATATATATATCAGCAGCAAGTGATATGATAGAGTGAGGAGAAAATACAGACACAGAAATAGGTAAAGATATTGGAAATCTATTAAGAGCGAAAATGCAAGTACTATGTGTTAAGTATGATTTTTTTATGTATTACTGATTTCAGTCCTGAAAATGACTCATATTAGTCTCCCCATCCCACTAATGAATACACTGAGGCTTATAATAGGCAAGTATCTTTTTAAAAAAAATCTTTATTGTTTAAAGTATTACAGATGTCTCCATTCCCCTCCCCCACATTGACTCCGTCCAGAATAAGCAAGTATCTTATTCAGTATTAAAAACTTTACTAATTAGACTCCTCAACAAATGGTGCTGAGGTAACTGGACATCTGCATGCAATATATAAAGTTGGACCCTTCCTCAAACCCCTAAAAATTTCCTCATGCCCTGGTTGGAGTGGTCCAGTTGGTTGAAGTATCTATCATCCCGCACACAAGGTTGCGGATTCCATCCCTCCTCAGGGCACCTACCTAGGTTGCAGGTTTAATTCCCACGTGGGGCATGTATGGAAGGCAACTGATTAATTTTTCTCTCTCACATCAATATTTCTCTCTCCCTCTGTCTCTAAAATCAATTTAAGAAAAAATAAACGTATCTTTAGGTGAGGACTAAAAAAATTAACTCATAATAGATCATAGACCAAAATGTAAGAGCTACATATTATAAAGCTCTTAGGAAAAAAGAAACAAACAGAAGTAAATCTTCATGACCTCAGGTTAGGCAAAGACTTTTTAGACATAATATTAAAAGTATGTGAAAAAATAACACAAACTGAATGTTATAAGAATTAAATATATTTGTGCATCAAATAATACTATCAAGAAAATGAAAAACAATGCACAGTATGAGAATATTTTAAAGCAAATATATACAAAAGCATAAAAAATAATTCTTGCAATTCAATAATGAAAATACAAATAATTAAATTTAAAATAGACAAAGTTTCCAAAGAAAATATACAAATGCCCAATAATCACATGTAAGACAATAAGATCATTAGTCATTAAATAAATTCAAATAAAAACTATACTGGGGAGCCTCAGAGGGAATGGGAGAGGAAGGGAAGAGATCAACCAAAGAACTTATATGCATATATGAATCACCCATGGACACAGACAGTAGAGCGGCAGGGGGAGGCCTGGGGAGGGGACAGGAGTGAAGAGTAAGGAGAAGAGGGGTAAAGGGGGAATCTGTAATACTTTCAACAATAAATGTAAATTAAAAAGAAACTATTATAAGACACTACTTCTGACCCCCTAGGATGCCTATAATAATAAGTTGCAAAAAAACTGGAATCCTCACATATTGCTGATAAGAATACAAAGAAGTGCAGTTGCTTTGGAAACAGTTTCATAGCTCCTCAAAAATGGTAAATATAGTGCTGCCATATGACCATGTGATTCTACTCCTATATATTCTTAAGAGAAATGAAAACATATGTCCACACAAAAAACTACTTCAAAATTGCTCACAAATGTATCGCTCCTAATACTATTCAAAGAGTGGAAATAACCCAAAAGCCCACCAGTTGATGGATGGAACTAAAAATGTGTTGTCTCCATACAGTGGAACATAATTTGGCATTATAAAAGAATGTATAGTGCTGCATGCATGCATGCTACAAGTATTTACCTTGAAAATATACTGCATGAAATAAACCAGTCATAAAAGACCACATATTATATGACTCCATTTATAAAAGCTGTTCAGAATAGGCAAATTTATAGAAACATCAAATAAATTAATGGTCCTAGTAACTGAGGGTGGAGAGTAAAGATAAGGAGTGACTGCTAATGAGCATGGTGTTTCATTTTAGTGATAAAAATGTTCTAAAATTGTGTTATGGTGCTGTTTTACAACTCCATGAATATGTTAAATACATAGAATTGTACATTTTAAATGCATGAAATGTTCATTATTTGAATTACATTTAATCAAGCTATTTAAAAAATAACTAACTGCATATGAAGCCAAGAAGTTTAACTTCAATAACCATATAAAGGGTCCACTAAACTACTATATTTATCATCGATGGTCAAAACTTTCGCCTTGGCAAACTTAATTTTGCACTTAACATTTTGAATCTATCATTGAAAACACTCATGTGTTCTTTAAGAAATATGGTTTGGTATTGACTGGATTGAAGGGTGTGATATAGTTCGGTAGTGATTATGATGGAAGGTTAAAAGCTATTGAGTCATGATATGTGTGTATTTTGGCAAGTATATGTGTGGGATGTGTAGTGTTTGTAGAAGTCAAAATTGAAAGGAATCTCAGATATATCCTTAGAAGTCACATACCAATTCCTGTAGCTTTTTATATACATTCCTTCAGTAACAGGGAAATTTTTCATATCACAAATGCACGGATGTTCTTTGAGATATTAAGTCCAGATTCTTCCAGGTTTTTGAAAACCTAATAAACAAATTGTGTGCCATATTTTATGTTTTACCTAGAATTATATCATTTAGCTAAGTAAAGGCATCAACAGTTCTCATTTTCCATTCACTGTAATGACAGTGTTCACAAGTGTATGCCTGGATCTGCAGCTTTTAACTTGGAAGCATTTCTTCTCCCCCTCGTTATGTTATTTAGACTCAATTCTTATTACTTAATTTTGCTAGTCAAAAGCCAGAAACCTTGGACAAATAATGCATATCAGGATGTTTGTAAGTTCTCTTGTTTTCTGTTTAGAAATCATTGGAACAGTGGGAAGCAGGGCCATTAGTGAAATACATGTTGGAAGACACGCGTTAAGGTCTATAACATTGTCTTTAACTGCAGTTATATTACTGCCTTTTATTGATATTGACTTTGTGTTAACAAAGAAGGATTAAATTGAGTACTAAGAGTACTGATTCTACACATTCCTCATGTAAGCCTTACAGCAAAGGGATTTCAAGGTCATTCTTTATGGTTAGAGGCCCTGCGTTGATTCAGAAGGTGGGATCCCTAGAACTTGGGTTGCATGAACACTGTTGGAAGCCTATATAGGTATAGGGTATTATCCTAGAGCAGTGATGGCGAACCTATGACACGCATGTCAGAGGTGACATGCGAACTCATTTTTTTTGGTTGATTTTTCTTTGTTAAATGGCATTTAAATATATAAAATAAATATGAAAAATATAAGTCTTTGTTTTACTATGGTTGCAAATATCATAAAATTTCTATATGTGACATGGCACCAGAGTTAAGGTTTTTCAAAATGCTGACACGCTGAGCTCAAAAGGTTCACCATCTGAACCTTTCCCACTAGTTCAGATCTGTCACGCAAAAGTGTCATTCCAGGTTATTCTTCCAATTTCTTCTTTAGTGGGGAAGGGGATATAAACTAAAGAAGGGAGGGAAAGATGCTGATTTATTTTAGGCACTTAGCTCAATTTGCTTTTACTTGTTTGGGAAATTGCTTTTTCAATGCAGAAAATGTGTTGCAGTGAAGTAATTCAATGGGTTTGATGACACTGCAGTGTGTTTCTCCCCTGTATCTGTTAGACGTGTAAATGAAATGCACAGACCGCGGTGTTACCGTTATTTACTTCCTTTTATCGCCTCTCTCTTTCTTACCTACTAGATTACATGTGCGTCAACTGAAGTTACTGTTTACACTTATTTAACATTATTGACTGAAATAACCCGGAATCTCCTCCAGTGAGGACTGATTTAGCTACAAATCACTGTTCCAGCTCTGAAATCATTAATCAGCCTTAGGCAAGATCCATTATGTGGGATTTCAATGAAGAAGAAATATTAACAGTTCCCTGGAAGCAACGTTACCTTCACATTGGCTGCGACTCCCTGCCGGAGCAGCAAATCTCCCTCTAGTAATAATTATAATACATTAGTAGAGGTTTAATTTCCAATAAGTGCTGTCTGTTTAAGAAATGGCAGCCTTACCAGGGCTCCGAGAATAATAGATCAGGTTATCAGAATATGGAATTAGGTGAAATTAATTTAATTGGAATTAAATTAACATGGAATTGGATGAAAGATAATAAAAAATTCATTACAGTTTGAAAATTGTAGAAAAAGAGAAGCCGATGTGAGTTGTTCAGTGGCATTTTTATAGAAAAACTGTGTTTATAGATCATCTCACTGGATGATATTAGGTCTGGCTATGATTTCTTTTCTTTAGTTGGTAGCAAAATGTTATTACTAGTTAGCATCTACTATGATACTTGTAATACTTTTTTTTCTGAGGGATAGAAGTTACTGAAAAGAGTAATAGAACTATAGGGTAAATTCATTCTTTAAACTATACACAGTGATTCACTTTTTTTTTCATCTAAATTAACATTCCAGTAAAAATTTTCCAGTGTTGAAAAATTAGAATTTCATAGGAGAAATGAATGCTGAGATAATTCTACTTAGGAAGGTATTATACTAACTAAAATACATCAGGCAGAGAAAGACAATACCATATGGTTTCACTTATGTGTAAGCTTGAAAAAAACAAAAGACCTAACAAAACCAAACCAAAACAGACACACAGAAACAGAGATCAAACTGATGATTGATAGAATGGAGGGGAATGTGAGGATGGGTGAAAAAGGTGAAGAGGAATATAGTCAATAATACTGTGATAAGTTTGCACAGTGACAGATGATTACCAGACTTAGTGAGATGACCGTATTGTAAAGAATATATATGTTGAGCCACTACATTATAGGCCTGAAACCAATATAATATTGTATACCAACTATACTTAAAAATAGACAATAGAATGTTTCAATGAAGTTAGACTTGCAAAAGGTCTAGAAAGTTTCCTCTGCGGTTTTAGAATAATCTGAGTTCTGGGAAGGCTGCAAATCACTTATAATTTGAATAAAACCTCTGTTTTGTACAAGGAACCATATTAGGGACTTCTATAGTATATCTTGCATTGTCAGCCTTTTAGTAAAGTATAAAACAGTCATGCATATATTAGTAAGACTTTCTTAACTCTAAGTACAATGAATATTATTTATAATGCTTTAAAGGTTTTACCAAACTCTTTACTTCTTCCAGAATTATTACATATCTAGATGTCCACAAATTGATGTATTAACATACATAGACATTTTGATGTTTTCAAGTATCGTGTGCTTATGGGGTCTGTGTTGTAAAGGCATTTATTGTGACAGGTAGACTCAGTTCTCATATTGAACAACTATCTACCTCACTGCATAAACCAGATGATGTGTGTGCCAGTGCTGGAAAATTGTTCTTCAGGTTCAATGAACTATTGATTTAAGGAATTCAAGGTGATTCCATTACTGAATAAAGAGATTCGTATTTTCTTAACACTGTAGATTTTGTAGTTTGATTTATGTGTTCATGAGTGTATGCTTGGAAACCTCTTTTTACTGCTTGATGGATTTCATGTCATAGTGTCAGATATAGAAACCAAAATCAAAGAACCATTATAAGTAAGCTCTGCCCCCCCCGCCCATTCTATAGTGAAATATATGTTAAGAATAAATTTCCACAAACTTATCTAAAACAAGCAAAAACACCCACCCTTCTAATTCTATCTATAAATCAGATTGAAAACCTAGCATTAGAAATTATTATATTTCTCAAAATATGAAACAATTGCAGTGTTTCAAAACTTATTACATTTAGCAAAATCTTTGGGAAATATACTGTGTGCCTTATGTTAATTTTGGAATCATTTACATAATTTATAAAGTTGAAGTTAGTGTTTAGTTCAAAAACACTCACAAATTGCCCCTTTTATCGCTAAATATTCAGCATACCTCAAAAAATAACACCCTAAATTCATTAAAACGAAGGTGATATGACAACTCACTATTTTGCAGCTCCTTCTCACCCAGCATTTAATGATCTCCACTAATAACCTGAGAAAATCTATGTCAGGCATGCAACTTATCAAAATGCTTTTGTATTATTCTATTTTTTAGGCTACCAGAAGATAGTCCATAATTTAAAATGATTTATGGTTTCATGCTCACTGTTAAAACATGACATTTAGAATAAGAAAGAAAATCCATGTGCTATATATTTTATGTGTAATATATATATATATATATATATATATACATATATATATATATATATATATATATATATATATATATATAATTTGTATTTTTCATATAAGTAGATACCTAAGGTGTTCATCAATTTGATCAAAGGTTTTTGGGTGTTGTAACACAGAGTAGTTAAAAAATGTATGATTTCATAACACTTATGTTAAAGTATAATTTTAGAGGTTTTCTGGTTAGAAATAATTCAAGCAGTTCATTCAGGAAGGTAATTAATTAAAGTCACTGGGTTTCTCAGATACCTTCTTCTTGAGTGCATAGCCATAAGCACATATTTGTACATGTGTAATAAATATCAACATCAGAATTTTAAAAATACATTTCTAAAAGTTTAATGAATGTAAACTAGTCATTATCTCATAGAGGAGTATTAGAGTATTTATGGATCAGAAAAGGCATATGACATTTGGTGTATATTAAAATACAGTGACGGTTCTGAAGATGAAACTTTTAAAGTTTAGAGAGGGTGAAGGTGAGTAAAGGATCCATTCTAGAAATAGATGAGAGAGATTTGAATAAAAATGTAGATAAAGAGTGAGCAGTACATCCTATTTAACTCCAAAAGGCTCTAAGTAGCTGTCCTAAGTGATTTTTTAATTCAATGTTTTATTATAACAGTGAGAAGATGCCATAGAAATTTTATTTTATTTATTGATTAAGGTATTACATATGTGTCCTTATCCCCCTATTGCTCCCCCAGCCTCCTACTCATGCCCTCACCCCCCCTGGTGTCTGTGTCCATTGGTTAGGCCTATATGCATGCATACAAGTCCCCTGGTTGATCTCTCCCCCTTACCCCCACCCTCCCCTACCTTCCCTCTGAGGTTTGATGTGCTGTGCTGATTGATACTTCTCTGTCTCTGGATCTATTTTTGTTCATCAGTTTATGTTATTCATTATATTCCACAAATGAGTGAGATCATGTAATATTTATCTCTCTCTGAATGGCTTATGTCGCTTAGCATAATGCTCTCCAGTTCCATCAATGCTGTTGCAAATGGTAAGAATTCCTTCTTTTTTACCACAGCGTAGTATTCCATTGTGTAGATGTACTACAGTTTTTTAATCCACTCATTTGCTGATGGGCACTTAGGCTGTTTCCAATTCTTAACTATGGTGAATTGTGCTGCTATGAACATCGGGCTGCATATATTCTTTCTGACTGGTGTTTCTAGTTTCTTTGTATATATTCCTAAAAGTGGAATCACTGGGTCAAATGGGAGTTCCATTTTAGGTTTTTTTGAGGAAACTCCATACTGTCCTCCACAGTGGCTGCACCAGTCTGCATTCCCACCAGCAGTGCACGAGGGTTCCTTTTTCTCCGCATCCTCACCAGCACTTGTCTTTGTTGATTTGTTGATGATAGCCATTCTGACAGATGTGAGATGGTTCCACATTGTCATTTTGATTTGCATTAAAGGAGGCAATAACATACAACGGAGTCAAGACAGTCTCTTCAATAAATGGTGTTGGAGGGAAATTGGAAAGATACATGCAAAAAAAATGAAACTAGACTATCAACTTACACCATACACAAAAATAAACTCAAAATGGATAAAAGACTGAAACATAAGATGGGAAACCATAAAAATATTAGAGGAATCCACAGGCAGCGAAATCTAAGATATATGCCGAAGCAGAATCTTCACTGATATAGCTCCTAGGGCAGGGGTGGGCAAACTTTTTGACTCGAGGGCCACAATGGGTTCTTAAACTGGACCGGAGGGCCGGAACAAAAGCATGGATGGAATGTTTGTGTGAACTAATATAAATTAAAAGTAAACATCATTACATACAAGGGTACGGTCTTTTTTTTTTTTTTTTTTTAGTTTTATTCATTTCAAATGCCCGAGGGGCGTAGTTTGCCCACGGCTGTCCTAGGGCATTGGAAACTAAAGAGAAAATAAACAAATGGGACTACATCAAAATAAAAAGCTTTTGTAGAGCAAAAGAAACCATCAACAAAACAACAAGAAAGTTCACTGCATGGGAGAACCTATTGGCCAATGTTATCACTGATGTCAATCTCCAACGTTTACAGGGAACTCATACAACTTGTCAAAAGGAAAACAACCCAATCAAAAAATAGCTAGCAGACCTAAATAGATACTTTTCGAAAAAGGACATATGGAAGGCCAAGAGACATATGAAAACATGCTCAAAGTCACTAATCATCTGAAAGATGCAAATCAAAACGACAATGCTGTACCATGTCACACCTAAATAATTTTGTTTATTTTAGTTATATTTTATAGAGAATGGAAGGGATGGGGAGAGACAGAGAAACATTTCGGTAAGAGAGACACATGGATTGGTTGCCTCCTGCAGGCTCCCTGACCAGATCTGGGGATCGAACCTGCTGACGCTCTGTTCATTGAGCCAAACTGGCGAGGGCCTAAGTGTGTTTTGTAGGAATTGCTGAATCAGCCAACATGGTAATTCACATAACCTAAAAAGGTGGTTGTTAAAGACGCGTGCTGTCATGTGGTTCAGGTTGAGTTATTGAAGGAGATGTAAAAATGGAGTTAAGCAACTATATTTCATTCTAAACCGTGCCGTTTTCCAGCCTGCGTTCTTCAAATGAGCTATCAAAGTACTCTGAGCTTGTTTCTTTCCCTTTTACATGAAGGAATACTTGACAACTAACTGTTATTTTTTGAAAATAAAAGAGACAGCATGGCATGTTACAACAACAATAATAGCAGAAATACTATCAAAGATAACGATCAACAATAATTGTGCAATAAAAATAGAAACAAGGTTTGTTTAGCATTCACTGAATTCAGTATGTTAGATGCTGTTAATGTATCTCATTTGTTACATTACCGTAATTATGTGAGATATTTAAAATTAGTGTTTCTATTTTAGAGTGAAGAAAAGAGAGAAATATTAAATTATTTACCCAGTTCATACAGTTAGTTAATCGAGCGGGCACCTTCAGGTTTGTCCAAGGTAGTTGCTAAACATTATGTATTGTCTCTCCACTCCCTATAAATTGGGGATACTTCTAAGTGTATACTTTTAAGCAAGACCTTATCATAGGATAATCTTGGTACCTATTTATTAGTCTGCTGTTAAAGGAGTTTGCCTTCTAGTTCAGTGTTTATTACATTCAAGTAAGTGAGACAGTAAATGCTTGGAGCCTATACAGACCTGGTCTGTGAGGTTACACTTCTACATGGTGAATTAAAAACATCTTTTGTTTGAAATCTAAACAGCTTAAACAACAGAAATAGTTTCTCACATTTTCAATTTCATATGTTAAGTTGGTGTGTCTTCATAATTTTACCTGTAGTCACATATTTATGCAATGTCTTCTAGATGGTAGTGTTTAGAAAATATAGCACCATCTCGTATAATTAGGGAATAGAGGTCAAATGATTTATGCCTCACATATCTTCATGATTTAAAGTTTATTAAAATTATCAATTCATCTGAAATTTGAATTAAATGATATATTCTGTGGACAATTTTTCCCTATGTAGATAATTTGCACAAAAGATCTGTCCTATGCCAAAAGCAGCTCAGTCACTATGAACAGAACGTGCCATTAATATGTCACTAGATATTTAATCCGGCAGATGATCTTCATAAAGACTGACCCCTGGGCACACATATTTTTTTTTTTTCGCTAATTGGGAATCTTTGAGAAGGCAAAGTTCAAATTTTTATTATTCGTCCTATATAATAAAAGGCTAATATATAAATTGACCAAACAGCAGAATGACGGGTTGCTATGACAAGCACTGCCTGCCAGGGGGCAGATACTCAATGCAAGAGCTGCCCCCTGATGGTCAGTGCACTCCCACAGGGGGAGCGCTGCTCAGCCAGAAGCCCTGAGCCGGACTCATGGCTGGAAAGTGCAGCAGTGGTGGCAGGAGCCTCTCCCCCCTCCATGGCAGTCGAACACCCCTGAGGGCTCTCAAACTACGAGAGGGCGCAGTCAGGCTGAGGGACGCCCTCCAAGTGCATGAATTTCATGCATCGGACCTCTAGTATTATAACTATTTTATGAGAGAAAGGACATTATATTTCTTCAAACTACATTTTCCTTTATAGGAAGAGAAGAAAGAGGAGATATTTTTGTTGCATGTATATTTCCTGATTTTTTTTCCTCATAAATGTGACATTTTACCTGGTGGAAATACCCAAAGACAATAATTCTGATTCACTAATTTTTCAATTTTATTTTCCAATAAGTATATTTTCTTCTAATTTCCTAACATTTAACTATTATTTTATTATAAGAATGATGACATCATTGTATTCACTTAGGAAATGAATTATGGTCATATGCTTTTAGTATGCTTAGAGCCATATATTTTAAGGCACCATAGTTATGGATTTTCATTGCAACACATAACTGGCAATTACTGTGAATATGCCTTGTTTGATTGCCCTATGGATAACCTCAAATGCACTTCCATAAACTTTGAAGTTCAACAGAGATATATTGATTTCTTAATTTAATGGAAAATGTCTGTGTAATATAAAATAATGGATTCATTTAATGTAGTTACATCTAGGAATACAGATCTCTATATCTCGTGTCCTACACATGCTTGAAGTAAAGACTAATCAATGAGAGGTTGAGGAGACCGTAGCCGTTTGACGCGGCATGGTGAGGCTACAAGATTCAGCTCTTAACACTTGGAATCCGTATTTAAGTACACTCGTTAGATTGTTTATCATCATTTCCTTCTTTGTTCAAACACATCTAGTTTAGAAAATATATTTTTGGTTTTTAATTTTGTAGTGCTCCCTTTTATTACAAAGTAATAATGAAAAGGCTTCTAAGGTGACTGCAAGGTACATTTTCAGCTTTAATTTTAGGCCTTTTTTTCAACATCATCTAGAATGGTCATGCTTGAAATGATTTCCGGGGATAGAACTCAAGTTCTCATACATCATCAATTCATTCCTTATGAATCATTGATTCATGTGATCCTTAGAGGTGGAGAGTAAATCTCAGTCTTGGAAAATTGTATGCTTTCATTAGTTTATAATCCAATTAGGTTATAATTTCTGTTGTCTTTATAGGTAGCAGTGGCAGCTTCATGAAGCTGTTTGGTCACATTTCATTGGTAAAAGCACTCCCAAGAAAATGTGCACAAAAGTTGCTGCTATATACTCCATCTAAAACACATTTACTATTAGAATATTTTTTGGTACAAGAAATGTTGGTAATTGAGAGTTTTTCTCAACCAGTTATATCCATTACAATTGGTTTAGGATTCAACCTAATACCCAGTGATTGTGGCTAACTGAAAAAAACACCAATAATTCAGAGATGTATGCAGGCAGGAAGTGGAGCAGGGCATTACTAGCAGACTCTGCCAGGGAGGGAGTGAGGGTGGGTATCAGGTGCCACATCAGCAGGGCCTTCTGTATTCTGCCCTCACTTCTCAGTTCTCTGTGCATCGCCATTGAAGTTTCCCCAGTCTCTGAGTAGCCTAGCTTGAGACAGAGGTCTGAACTTTTGGCTCAGCCATTTATGGTTAGGGCACAGAGTCAGGAGCATCAATAAAACCAATCTGTAATTCAGTATCTTATTTGTCACACTCAAACAATTTACTTTGTGTTTGTATCCGCCAGCTGCATTTGGCTATCATTTTAGGCACTACTTTTGGGTGAGAATTTCTCTTTCTAAACCGTGTCCCAAGCCACTTCAAAATTACTAAGGTGGAGAAAACAATTGATTATTTAATCTGTAGTATATATCAAGACCTGATCAGTGGTATATAGATGCACATACTATTAAGGAGTCTAGTCTCTCAATGTGAAAAGCATTATTTATTATTATTAAAAAAGTAGCATATACACCTACTAGTAGGATTTAGATGTTGTTTCTCTCCCTTAAATCCTGCCCCCACCAAAAATATTAAATTCAAAAAAGTGCCCTCATAATATGCACATAGCTATTTTGGGACTTAACACACTGTGGATATTTATGTGGCCTCTGTACCATCTAGATTCTAGAACAAGGTATACATTTGAAGACAGTCTGCATTACCTTATTATTATTTCTAGTACTTACTGGAGTTATCAATAATAAAGTAGAATGTTTCCCCTTGTTAATTGGCCAGAATTGTCATTGAGTAGCATGTTCTTTACTCAGTAAGCATGTTCTGAATAAGTCTGTCTAAGACCCTATGCTTGGATATAATGATCAGCAAGTGGGATGGCCTTTTAAAAAATCTTACCTAATAATCTTACCTAATAATAGATAAACATGTAAATTAACCATCCCTCTGCTATGCTCACCATCCAATCAGGAGAGTATGCAAATTAACCCAACAAAGATAAACATAGGGGCGAAGTGGCAGAGTGAAGACTGAAGGCCTGGGTCCCGGGTGCTGGAGGAAAACCAGTGCCGGCAGCCAGAGGAAGGGAAGGCCTATTGCATGAATCTCTTCATGCAACGGGCCTCTAGTATATATATATATATTTTTATTGATTTCAGAGAGGAAGGGGGAGCTAGAGAGAGAGGGAGAAGCATCAATAATGAGAGAGAATTATTGATCAGCTGCCTCCTTCACACCCCCTACTGGGGATAGAGCCCACAATCTGCCCATGTGCCTGACCAGGAATCAAACCCATGGCCTCCTAATTCTCGGTTTGGCACTCAACCACTGAGAACACAGGGCCAGGCTGGACTATGGTCTTAAGTCTAGTGGGGGTCACAGACAATTACAAGGTCCTGAAAATAAGTGGGGATTTGAGTCATTAAATGTTTTCTGAAGAAAAGTTACATCATGGTGAACATATTCTGAGAGGATCTTCACAGATGTTACCACAACGTTTTCCTGGCAACATTAAATGTGTTGTTTATAGTAATTTAATTTTCTGGTGAGTTTAGCCTAAAATTTACTTACAGGTTTACATTACCTTATTTATCTCATGTTATAAAAATTGTATACTTGATGTCATAGCAACAAAAGCAACATAGTGCTGGGAACATGTTTTTTATGAGTGTGTCAATTTGTTGGGAATAATTACCGATGAAAAAAATTGGTATAAAGTAATTTATGAAAAGAGTGTTGTCTCTAAATATGTCTTATTCAATGGATATCATATCTTAAACTGCTTTGCTGCTTTTCATGTTCTTTCTTGGATCTGAAGACGTGCATCTATAATAATAAAGTTTTAAAAAATCAGGAAAATAATATGAATTTAGTTTCAGTACTCCCAAGGCATATAAACTTGTTTGCTTAAATTTTAACATTACTATAATTTGATTACAAGGAAATAAGCTTTTAATAATCTATAGGTATTTGCCTCTCCATCGTCATGAAATCACAAAGAATTTTGCTGTTATTTTACTAGGGCCCCTATTAGGAATCAATTCCTCAAAACACTTCTCGCCCTGACCGGTTTGGCTCAGTGGATAGAGCATCGGCCTGCGGACTGAGGGGTCCCAGGTTCGATTCTGGTCAAAGGCATGTACCTTGGTTGTGGGCACATCCCCAGCGGAGGGTGTGCAGGAGGCAGCTGATCAATGTTTCTAACTCTCTATCCCTCTCCTTTCCTCTCTGTAAAAAATCAATAAAATATATTTAAAACAAAACAAAACAAAACAAAACAAAAAACCCACTTCTCTGCTATGTAGACCTAATCTCACAAAACTGGCTTTATTGGATAGGAGATTCTGGTCTAGAGAATCTTACATTTTAAAAAATTTTATATGAACTTCAGTTCTAAGTTAAGTGCCTTTTTTAGAGATATCCATTCAATAATTGACCACTTTTCAAATTAGTTTCAGAGTATGAGTATGCAATAACTGTCTTTCCCCCTCTTTATCGTTAATCTTCAAAATGATCTTTATAAAAAATGCTCAAGTTCATTGATAGAGAGGTGATGCAGAAACTCTAGAAACTGAGTTTATATTAACTTACATAAATAATTTCTAAAGCCACCACTCATAAGTACACTTAATTATCTACTTTTGGGAGCATCTGGTAAACTTAGGTACATTAGATGCCTTCATAATCTATACATTTCATTTTTCCTTATAGTTAGAAGTAAGCTTCCTAGGAAAACATCTCCAAGGCCTATTATTGGCCATAAAATCAATTTCATTAAAAGTACATTAATATAAAATCTGTGTTAAAATTGTTCCTGCACTCAAAATTTATCATTACTGAATGCAAAAATATAAAAGATACAAAGTTAATACTGATCAAGTTATCAATAGCACAGGAAGCATAGTAACCAAGAGCAGCCTTTTAAAGACCACAATCCTTTACAAATGAACAAGAATATAAATACAAATAATCTGTATTCATTAAGCATTCCAGGAAGAAGTTTTATTTTTCAAAAAATTGTTACTGTACTTAATATTATGATAGACATGTGGGAACAATAAATTAGCAATTGTTTAAAAAGAAACAGTCAAGTTTGTATTAAAGAAAAACTATGAAGTGTTCTTAAAAAGGAATTGTCTAACTGACATTATAACATCACATTACGTGTGATCTAATTTACACTCTGAGTACACTTACAATTTCAGAAAAACTATAGGGGGCAGCATTGATAACTGTCTTCTCGTATAAGGGGTTTATGAAATGTGAAAGAATGGCTTATAAATGAAGATTATGCCTGTCTAAATTGGGTATCGAAACAGTGTCCAGAGTCAGAAAAAAAAATAAAATTGTATCTATCTTGGAGAGAAAGTGGAGCCTAAGAGTGGGTTATAGGTAGTGCTCATAAATGACGTTAAGTATGGGCTACTAAGCAACATTTTGGAATACCTTGAGAACTCAGGACATAAGTTTAGACTTTATTAATCTGATTAAAATTGTGTTGTAATAAGCAGTAAAGGAAATAGGCAAAATTCAGACCCCCCCACAAATTTAAACTGCACATTGACCAATTCTTTTCAATCTGACATATCCGTATTGCAACACATGATTGCAAAGATTTATCTTCTATATTGACAAAAGACAATCTTTAATTAAATCTTTAATTTAATAATATGCATAAGATTTTGAAAAATCAGTAGCTCAATTGTCTAGCTTCATTTTTTGGAGGAGAAAAAGGTGGATTTTTCCACCTACATGTATGAAAATGTTTTCAGTGAAAGTGGAAGGGAACTACATGGAACCTATAAAGGAGGTAGAAACAGTGATTATGGCAAAATAGATACAAAGCAGAGGATTTTTATAAAGAAATGTCAAGGTTTATACCCCCCAAAATTGGAGAGAGTAAAGGCACTGTAATAGTCACAGAGTCTTGTTATTGAATAATTTTCTTTGACTCAGTTAAACTTTTCTATCTGTGGATGTTGCCTCAGCTTGAATTTTAGCCGGTGGAAATAGAATGATAACCACTGTTTTGAAGCTTGGCCCATAAACATCTTTTTTTCTGTTCTAGGGCTTCTCAGCCTGGGAGGTGTTACTCACTAGGGGGCATTCAGCAATATCTGGATACATTGTTTATTATTACATTGGGGTGTGATCTATTTGAATCTAGCTGGGAGAGGCCTAGGATGCTGGTGACCCTCCTACAATTCACAGGAGGGTCCCCACAACAAAGAATATTCTGATTTAAAATGGTAATGGAATTGAGGTTGAAAATCCTGCTCTACTCTGTCTTCCTTACTTCAGCATATAGATGTCTCCAATAAACTCGGATACCAGCTGTTAAAAAAATATTGTGAGAAAAAGTAAATATTTATATTTTTATTGATTTCAGAAAGGAAGGAAGAAGACAGAGAGATATAAATATCAATGATGAGACAGAGTGATTGATTGGCTGCCTCCTGCATGACTTCTTTTGAGGATAGAGCCTGCAACCCTGGCTTGTGCCCTGACTGGGAATGGAACCATGACCTCTTGGTTCATAGGTCAACACTCAACCACTGAGCCATGCTGGCTGGGTGAAAATTTCACTTTTTATTATTGTTTTACCATTAAATAGTTTTATTATTTATGTTTTATTTAAGTGCAGTTGGTGTTTAAACATATTACTTTTAGGTATAAAATGGTGCTTAGACGTTTTTATACCTTGCAATGTCATAATCCCACTAATTCTAATAAATATCTGTCACCATGTGAATTTACCACAATATTATTGTCTAAATTACCCTTCCCATTTAAAAATATTTTAAGTTTAGCGTAGTAACCCTAAGGCTACTAGATAGATAGATAGGTAGATAGATAGATAGATAGATAGATAGATAGATAGATAGATAGATACATAGATAGATACATAGATAGATACATAGATGAGAGATAGATAAACTTGTTGATATGCACATGAGTATCATAAGGTACTTTTTTCAGTGGAAGGTGGCCAGATGAAGAATTTTGAAAATAGAAAAAAAGAGAAAACTACAAAGCTACTGCAATCAAAGTAGATATTCCACTTGATTCACAATACATATTTTAATTTTGAATGATAATATTTTAATTTTGAGTGGTGTTATAGTGAAATGTTGGAGGAAATAGACACTTTGTTAAGAAAAGAGCAAATTAAAATGACTACAGTTGATTTTTTAATTGTATACTAAACCTTAAAAATATGTGTGGTCTAGTTTGAATTTATATCAAGAAAATATTTATGCTACTATACCTTAGAATAGCTCTCATAGGGAATGCTTGTAAGCACCACAATTTCTGAATATAAGATAATTATAAAACCCCTTGTGGGGTTATTTCAACCATTAACTATCATTGGTATTTTAAAATGATCTGTCATATTATGTAGAATAGAGTCATGTGAGCTCAAAAGGACTTACTGTCCAAGAAGAGATCAGTGGTTATTTCTAGATGGTTTAACTGAGCCTTTAATATCCTTACTTCTGTATTCTGAATGTTCTTAAACATGTTGTTCTGATAATCATAAAATCTTATTATAGAAAAATTGGCTTTAAAAAGCTGCTGTGTCCGCATCGGGTCCCAAGTATAGGGCCTTGGAGAAGTGCTGCAGGACTTCACTTGCAGGATCACCCACCCATGTTCACTTGCCTTGGAACCTTTTTAAATTTATCTTTTGCTTAACTCCTGACCCAAACATTGTGGTTGAGGGTCATAGTAAAAGGCCAAGAAAAATGGCTTCATAGTAATAATCAATGCATAGAAGATCTGGAGCAGCTCAGCTGCTCCTAACAAAAGACACAACTCATAGTGACTCACACAATAGAGAATTTGTTTTGCTCATATAAGAAGAAATCTTGTTCATCCGTGTTACAGATGGAAGAATGTCATTTTTTAAGGATGAATATTCCATAATATTCCATTGTGTGTGCATTTGTGTGTGTGCCTGTGTGTCTCCTCTATTGATAGATACATGGTTTGTTTCCATACCTTGGCTATTGCGAATAATGCTGCAATGAACATGTGGATGCTTGTGTCTCTTTGAAATCCTGATTGAAATTCTTTTGGATATATACCCAGAAGTGGAATTGCTGGGGCATATAATAGTTATATTTTTTTTTTTTTTTAGGAACCTCATACAGTTTTCCATAACTGCTGCACCATTTTAAATCCTACCAATAGAGTGCAAGGGGTTTAATTCCTCCATGTCCTTGTAAATACTAATACTAAGTGAAATAAGCCAGCCACAGGAAGACAAATCCTTCATGATTCCACTTGGTGTGAGGTATCTATCAAAAGTCCACTCGTATCAAAGGCAGAGCTAACCATTGTTGATTTCTCTTTTGATAATTTTAAGCAGATAAAAAGTAGAGGATGTGTATTGCATGCCCTACGCAAACAACTGTATGGGTCATTGGACATTCCTTTCAGTGTGGTATTGCTGTGCAGGCTTTCATTCTCCGATTGGTGTGCCATCTGTCTGGCTCTACTCTCTATATTCCCGTCATCTCCAGATTTTTGCTCAAACTGCTTCTCTTATATTCTTCTCTCATAGATTTGGGGAAGTAAAATTTTCAGCCAGAAAAATTGATTTTCCTATGGTAACCTTGACTAAAGCAAACATATGCAATCAATATATTGAGAGAAACATAGACAGACATCATCTTTGTGGGCTAATTGTGTGGCCTAGAGCTCTGGATGGGTGGATAATTTGGTTGGGAGGAAAGCCATGGTTTATTTCTAGGTCTTTTGTATTTTTGTCCTTAGTATTCTTGAGAATTAGGAGTACTAATAAACTGTTCCATGAATAATATTGACATATCATGTGGACATTTAGCTACATTGCAATTAAATCCATTTAAATGAAATCTAAGGTATTTTAACTATTTTCATAGCAGAGTGGCTAGAATACTTGGTCTAACTACTTAGGTTTGCAATCTGCTTATGTAACCTTGGACAAATTGCTTACTTAACCTGTTCTTTTTTTTTTTTATTGTTATATGTAGAATGAAGATCTCAATACTATACAGTTGTGGTTACAGAGAAAATTTATGTGAAGATCAAGTAAACATCCAGTTGTTTATTATTACTATTGAGAAAAATATAGTATCTCCATAATAAAAACAATGATTAATAGTAGATATCAGTGTTTATAACCAAATCCTGGGATCATGCTATGCGTGTTAACTATTTATTAAATGAATTTAGAACTCAAAATTTATTGTTCAAGTTTGAAAACAAATTAGGACTTAAAATATATGTTAATGCCTTTCAATATTTTGTTAGTATATGTTGGTCAATATAGTCTAAAGAACTTTATGTACCATAGTTTTACCTTCTTCAGAAATGAGAGTATTGAAAGTCTAGTAATTTATGTGACTTTTACAAGTTAACAAAGCTATATGGAAGAAACTGTCTTCAGTTTAAAAAAATTAGCAAATTTTAAAATTTAGAAAGATGACCAAAATGAATAATTGCTCATTTAGTTTGAGGTTTTATATGTAATCATATTACTTAAAAATTACTGAATAGGCAAAAACCTATACTCAAAAAATTGAATGTTATAAATTTTACTCTGGAAATTTGCTATCATGAATAATCTTTAAAAGGTAAAAAAACGTAAAATAATAATAACATATAGCATTTCTCTTTTAATAACATTTATGTGCTGACACACGGCACTGTCTGTGCTTTACATCTACCAACACTGTTCAGGGTTTAATTTAATATCCTTTGTCTGTCTCTGTCTCTCTCTGTCTCTTCTCTTTCTCTCTCTGTCTCCCTTCCTCCCTGCTACTCTCTCTTGCTTGCATCCCCACACACCCTTTTATACTAAAACATTACCTATATATTGTTTTGCCTTCTTTCAGCCAGGTTTCCACAAACAATATCCAAAATATTTAGCATATCTGATTGTAATTTGTTTAATATGATAATACTTGAGGCCTGGTGCATAAATTCTTGCACGGGTGGGGTCCCTTGGCCTGGCTGTCAATTGGGGCCGATCAGGGCTATCTCGCCCAGTCCTGATAAGGGCCGATTGAGGGCAGCTGGCTGGGGGAAGGGACCACGGGTGTTGGGCCCGCCGTGGGAGGTTGGCTGTGGGAATGAACTGACCACCAAGGGGCAGCTCCTGCATTGGTCATCTTCCCCCTGGTGGTCAGTACATTTCATAGCAACTGGTCAACTGGTTATTTGGTCACTTAGGCTTTTATATATATACTAGAGGCCCGGTGCACAAAAATTTGTGCACTCGGGGTGGGGAGGGGGGGTCCCTCAGCCCGGCCTGTGCCCTCTCGCAGTCAGGGCCCCTCGGGAGATAACGCCCTGCTGGCTTAGGCCTGCTCCCGGGTGGCAGAGGACAGGCCCTATCCCTAGGTGCAGCCCCTGGTCGGGCTCAGAGCAGGGCCGATTGCGGAGTTGGGGCGCCGCCCCCTGTCATGCACAGAGCAGGGCGGATCGGGAGGCTGCGATGCCAACCTCAGTCACGCTCAGGTTAGAGCTGATAGGGGGTTGGGGCACTGCCCCCTGTCACACTCAAGGCAGGGTTGATGGGGAGGTTGCGGCACCACCCCCTGTACACACAGAGCAGGGGCAATCCGGGGGTTGGGGCACTGCCCCCTGTCACGCACAGAGCAGGGCCCATCAGGGGGTTGGGGAGTTACCCCCTGTCACTCACAGAGTAGGGCCGATTGGGGAGTTGGGACACTGCCCCCCTGTCACACACAGAGCAGGGCAGATCAGGGGGTTGGGGCGCTGCCCTCTATCACCCACAGAGCAGGGCCAATAAGGGGGTTGGGGCGCAGCCACTCTCACACTCAGGGCAGGGCCGATGGGGAGGTTATGGCTCTACCCCGTGACACACAGAGCAGGGTCCGTGTGGGGGGGGGGGGCGACGCACCCTGTCACACACAGAGCAGGGCCCGTGGGGGGCGGGGTTCGGGCGCCGCACCCTGTCACACACAGAGCCGCAGGGCGATCAAGGGGTTGGGGAGCTCCCCCGTTTCAGGCACAGAGCAGGGCGGATAGAGAAGTTGTGGCCCCGCCCCCTGTCATACACAGAACCTCAGAGCGATCAGGGGGTTTGGGCGCTGCCCCCTGTCATGCTGATCCCGGTGCTAGGAGGCCTTGTGGCTCTGCTGATCCCGGTGCTGGGAGGCATATTACCCTTTTACTGTATATGATAGAGTCGTGGTGCATGGGTAGGGGTCGGCTGGTTTGCCCTGAAGGGTGTCCTGGATCAGGGTCAGGATCCCCTCTGGGGTGCCTGGCCAGTCTGGGTGAGGGGCTGAGGGCCGTTTTCAGTCTGGTGGGTGAATGAAGTTCCCAACCTCTCCTTTTTATATTTTTATTTTTTATTCTGCGATTTATTTACCTTCTATGGCTGTCACTGGAGCTGAGAGCCAGCTTTAGCTCTGAGGTTCGGCTCCAGCTCTGAGACCTCGGCTGCTGAAAGCAGGTATCTGGTTTGTTTGGCTTCTATAATTGAAACACTGTTTCAACTCCAGCTCTGAGGGTCGGCCGGCTGAAAGCAGGTTTCTGGGGATTGTTTAGCTTATATAATTGCAACATAGTTGCTTAGAGTGCAGCTCAGAGCTGGGCGGTGGCAGGCGGGGAACCTTGGCTTCCTCCATCACTGGAGCAAGCAAGCCTCCTGTCCCCTTCACCTGCCTGGCTGCCGGCCACCCTCTTGGTTGGCAGTTAATTTGCATATCGTCCTGATTAGCCCATGGAAAGCATGTCGGAGGTACGGTTAATTACCATATTTGTCTATTATTAGATAGGATAGATTATGTCTTTACTGAGTTAAAAGCAGTTAATTTTATAACATATCGTGGCTTATTATGTATGATCCAAAAATTTGTATGGATGAAATTAGGACTTCAGCAAAATTACAAACTAAAATGAAAGAAGCCTGAGGATATTTTAACACATTAAAGTAGGTGATGAACTGTCATTTTACTGAATATTCTAAATCAGCAAATGTTATTAAAACTAAACAAAGTATTACTGCAGTGAGAGTCATGTGAGGCATCAGACTTTCTCTCAAAACAAGTACTTTTATGCATATACAGTAATTTTCAACAGAGAATATTGATTAGTTAATACCTTTATAGTAAAAAACATTGTAACGACCTACAGGATATTTACATGTCTGATAAAAACAGCATTGAAACATATAAAAGGTAAACTGTAGAAATAATGAACTATGTGACTTGAGGACATAAGTGTTTTGTCATCACTATGGGTTGCATTCCCGTCTCACTGTGTGAGCTAGCTGTGTCCTTTGTGAAATTTAAAAACTAATACTCAGGTAGTTGTTGGGAGAAGAATGTGAGATTGTTGTGTCCAAGATGGAGTGATTAAAATGAAAGGTATCTGGATTATGTATGATTCTCTGATAAATATTCATTTTTTTCTTCTATGTTCTGTCTTTTAAGTGGTTCTCATAGTTTAATTAAGCATGCTATATTGTTTGCTTAGTTCATCTCTCATTGTTATCATTGTACTGTTGAAGGGAGCATGAATGTGCATAAAGCCTTTTTTCTATATTTAGAATTTCTCTAGGTTCACAGACTAAAAACCTGATTCCAGCTGTACACATATTTGTAGGATTATTAATATAATTATAAATTCCATGCTATTTCTTAGTGGAAGAGGAGATTGTAATTGGTAACACTTAGAGCAGAGACCAACTTGTCTTTCAGTGTTGTTTACTCAGGCTTTGCAAAGAGTTTTAAAATCTGAGTGTTCTCACTGTGGGGGAAGAGTGACCAGCTATCTAGTTATATATAAATATTGGCAGCAATCAGGGTTGTTTTTTCTTTGTTTGTTCTCCAAGCCGATTGCAGCACATCACGTGCACTGTGCTTATAATGTGGCAGAATTGCATCGTAGGGAACAGCTGACAACTATTTCATGAAAACATGGCTTAGCATCCCTTAAACATACATTTAAAAAAATTAAAAATAATTTCTCACTCCTTAAAACAGAGGAGGGAATAATAATAATGACAATTCCATGTTGCTTTTAGTTTTATTCCCAATCCATAATCAGAATCAGACTACAGGGACATGTACAAAGAAAAGTAGCGAGTATTAGCTCTTTAACATGGACTAAATAATTCTTACTAAATATTTTCTTTTAAATGTGTATTCCTTATTTGTATAAACTGAAGCAATTTACTAATTGTAGTAATTAAGTTAAGAGGAAGATGTTGGGGAATGTCAGCATATGAAAATGAGTCTGTCCTGGGAGTCTAGAAATTTACATTTCTAGCCAATGTTCTTATGCTAAATGGCAGAGCAGCCTAATTCAATATTTTGGTTGTCAGTATATAACTTGAGAAATGAAGTTATATGATTTCTAAAATTATTTAAAGATCTTAAATCTGTGGCTAGGGAATATCTGAAAGCAAACAGTCTTAACTAAATTTTAAGGAGGGAAATGCGCTATTGTCTATTTGGCAATGAAATAAGAGTATTTCCTATAAATATTATCTGCATTTGCAATGAATGTTTACTGGGGAATTTTTAAATAATTTCACATTAGAGTAGCAGTAAACAGAATAATAATTGCTGAAATGTTTAAGAAAAACAAAGGGGGTGATTTGAAAAGAGGAGTGGGCACTGATAATGAGATTCTAGCATTCAATCCAGATCATAAAAAGGGAAACAGGAGAGAAGCTAATTTCATTCGGGGTATTCCCTTAACTGCAGCTAATCTTTTGTTAGGAACTATATTAAGTGGTGGAGTTGTGGCTCTGAAATGATCTCGTGTTCACATCGATTGTACCATCTCATTAGCTTTCCATTTGTATAAACAAGGTTTCTTTGCTTCCTTTAATTGCACATTAGAAGTAGCAGGGCCCACTGGGAGGCAGAAATCCAAATTCTAATACAAGGTCTACAGAGATATAATTGCAAAGCATTGAGAAAGTTGCCCAATTTAGACTCTTCAATTCCTTAATAGAAAGTAATGAAAACTTGGGAGTTGTTTTTTTGTTTTTTTGTTTGTTTGTTTATGTGTCTGTTTTTACCCAGAGAACAGTATATTTAACCAGTGCATTTTGATAACATATTACTACATCAAAATTATATTTAATTTTTTAAAGGGCGACTGCAAGCCAGTGGTATTGTTTAAAACCTCACATTTTAAAAATATCTAAACAGAAACATATTGAAATTCATGAGTAAATGAGGTACTAAATATTTTTAAAAATTAAGGCAATCAGCTCTGGCAATGTGGCTCAATTGGTTGGAGTATCCACCTGTGCATCAAAGAGTGCAGGTTTGATTCCTGGTCAGGGCACATACCTAGGCTGTGGATTTTATTCCTGGTCCAGGCATGTGTGGGAGGTAGCTGATCTATGTTTCTCATCTCTCTCTCTCTCTCTCTCTCTCTCTCGCTCTCGCTCTCGCTCTCGCTCTCGCTCTCTTTCTCTTTCTCTCTCTCTCTCTCCTTGCTCTTGCTGTCTCTGTGAAATCAGTGAACATGTCATCGGTTGAGGATTAAAGAAAATTAAGGCAATTGATAAAATAGTGGTTTAATGTGGAAAAATAATATTGGAGGGTGAAGGAGAAAAATCATCTTGCTGTGCTTTTTTGAGTTAGCAAACAAATTATCTAAATTTTGGTAGATTTCCCCCCTGGTTTTTATCATTATTTTTCCAATGAAAATATTATCTTAGAACTTCTAGTATCTTTGTAGATGGTGCTAGGTCAAAGTTGATCAATATCTTTAGTAGCAAATATGTATGATTTCTAACACAGCAGACTGGTGTGAGAAAAATAAAAATAATGATTACTGTCAGGTATCAATCTTCAAATAAGAAACCAGGTTGAAGTTTTACTGTAGAGAAGCATGTGAATTGTTGTCTTGTTCTATGTCCTGCTCTATAATTTACCTGCCAGTGCATAGTAATAAATACTTGGGGATAAGCCAACTTTGTAGTTAAAGTAACTCTGAAATAGAGGACCTTTCCTAAGTATATTCTGTGTGTGTCTTTGTTATGTATGTGTATTTGCACATAAATATGTGTTTGCTCTGTTTATCCAGTTTGTATGTTAGTGATTGTAAAATGACTTTTAAAGATTTTCATCTTTTACAATCATTTTGAGAAATGTATCTAATATATCAATGAGTTTTACTTCAAAATATGAGTGAAATAAAATATGAACTCATTTAACCCTAGTGTGTTTTTAAACATTTATACTGGGTTAAATGCTGGTCAGATATAAAGAATTATTGAAATACACACACAAAAATTTAATGCTAACTATGACTTAGATAATAGTGTGATATCATGTTAAATTTACTGTTTTTCACAATTATACAATTGCAGTTATGTAAAAAGGTAGTATTTCTAATTTTAGAACACAGCAAAATATTTGGGGATAAATGTAAATGATGTCTGTAACAAATTTTAGTAGCCCTAAAAAATTCCATATATTTGTATATATGCATGTGTGTATAAATAGACAGTATGTCCATGTGTTGTACATGTTTATACATATATATATATTCATACACACACACACACACACACACACACACACACTAGAGACCCGGTGCAAAAAAATTTGTGCAGTCAGGGGGGCCCTCAGCCCGGCCTGTGCCCTTTCGCAGTCTGGGACCCCTCGGGGGATGACCACCTGCTGGCTTAGGCCCGCTCCCTGGGGATTGGGCCTAAGATGGCAATCAGACATCCCTCTGGCAGCCCGGCAGCCCTCGGGGGATGTCTACATGCCAGCGGGGAGCAGGCCTAAGCTGCAATAGGACATCCTTAGCACTACTGTCGAGGCTGGAGAGGCTCCTGCCACCACCACTGTGCTGGCAGCTGTCAGCCTGGCTTGTGGCTGAGCAGAGCTCCCCGTGTGGGACCGCAGTGACCACCAGGGGGCAGCTCCTGCATTGAGCGTCTGCCCCCTGGTGGTCTGTGTGTGTCATAGTGACCAGTCATTCCCAGTCGTTCTGCTGTTAGGGTCAATTTGCATATTACCCTTTTATTATATAGGATATGAAGAAAAGGGAGATAATAGAGATAATATGATAAGCAAATTGCAAAAGTTAGCAATTGGTGAAAGTGAAATGGTAGAGTGTACACAGTTATTTTTTGTTCCATATAAGCAATGTTTTCCTTTAGATTTGAAATTATGAAAAAAGTACATTTATATGCCTAAATATATAAGAATACTTTTTTTGTTCAGATTCTCAGACAATGTATGCATAAAGTTATAAAATTCAATCACAATGTTTCTTCAAGTATAAAAATTATTTCTATTAACACCAAAGAAAATTCACAGTGTCACAGTATTCTCTAATTTTCTAAGTGTTTTTTGTACCACACTGTGAGTCAGGTATTGATATTGTCCAGTCACACGTAAGCTTTGACCTAGGTAATTTCTCTAAGCTAATACACTGCTGGAGTAGACTGTAAAGACAAATGCAGATTCCAATATTCTGTGTTTTTGTGTGTGCAAATGTTCAAACTTCCACTTCAAACAGTACAATTACCATATGGTGAGGTTTCTTTTTCATTCAACATATGGAAAAAAAACAAAACCTGGTACATACAACAGAAAATTAAACAGATTTATATATTTGTTTAAAAACATCATCCTGTTTTTATTCCCACTGGTGTTTTAACTCCAGGACCTACTGTGAAAATTATTCCATTGGGCACTAAAGAAACGAGATATTTTCACCTATTAACCCAATTGATGATATTATTAATAGGATATCTTTGAACTGTTGAATTCTAAATGAAAAATATAACTTAAGAACCTCTCAATATTCTTTGCCTTGGAGATAATAACATCATGGAAGACATTTTCCACCAGCGAAATGTACGTAATTTATGGAGAAAAGCAGTTCTCACTTTTGCTACATTGCGAGATTTTTTTTTTTTTAATCCCTGACTCTGACTCATTCAGCAGATCTTGACAAGGCAATGAAGGAGTTTTATTAAAGGGTTGGGCCATAAACATTCAATAGAACTCCTGAGACACGAGGTTTTTTTCCCTTCTGTGTGAGGATGTCCTGTTTCCTTGAGACTATGACCAGCTGGGATTATCCTATTTGCTGCCTTTGCAATATCTCAAATACAAGCATAAACTAAAATGCAAGGTTGGTGAGAATTGCTTTATTTCTTTTGGAATAAGGACATTGTTTTATTATACCTGATTTCTTATCACATTCTCTTTTAGAGAGAATTGTAATTCTAAGTGAATTTAAATAGATATCCCTCATATATCTACTCTTTATGCACATCCTACAGAAAAAAGGAAACTTTTTAAATTAAAATCAGAGACTAAAATTCTATATACAAAACAAGTATACTAGTAAGAAAATGTTTGTTCTGTTTCTGTGGTTCTTAAGAGCTGACCCAGGGGCATAAATCGAAGGACAGTGCCAAGAAAAGAAAAATTTTCAAGGACTCCCTTCCCCTTCATTAATCCATAAATACACAGGGAATCATAAACCAGGGTCATGCTCCCTTAGGGAGCTTCCTGAACTTAGGGGTTTTCTAGGACATTACTTATTGTTATCCTTATGTTGTTTACATGTCTATGTCCATCGTTTCTTAAACCTCAAGAGTAGGAAAAAAAACCAAAAAACTTGAATTACCAGTCTTCAAAATTCAGTATGAATACAAAGAATATCATTCTTATTTTTTAAAGAAAATTATATTTAAAATGTAAACTACCATTCAAGGAAAGCAAATTAGAAAGAATTTTCTAGTCTAAACTGGAGATTCTGGAAATGTCCTATTTTACATGCTTATCAGCAGCTGTAAATTTTACTCAAAGAGCTCTGATACTAGAGATTTCCACTCACATGACTTTGAAATATGATCAAGGTTTTAGAGCACAGAGCCTAACATTTTACTAGAGAAATAAAACAATGCAGAATGAATAAAAGTATGATTTTATTTTTGGAAGCAACATGTACACAAATGATTTACCATCAACAGTGTACTCACAGATTATCTGCAAGTAGATAAAGCGATTGATATTATCCCATTTTTTAAATGAGGATAAAATAACTGAGGCTCAGGGATAGTATGTGGTTATTTAGGTACGCATATTTATTTATTTGTGTGTTTGTTTTTATTTGAAAACACATCATACTGCTCACTGAGGTAGTTCCAATGGGGAGACAAAAACAGTACCTTTACTGAAGGCATCAGTTGCAGACCAGGGCCTGGAGCCAAGATTATCCCTCCTAACCCAACGGTCTTCCTTCCAGAGGCACAGCTCCCTGATTTGAGAAGTTTTTTACCTAAATGATCTCTACCGTGCTCCTCAGCTAAGTTTCTTTTATTCCTTGACATTGTAACCACATTGGTCTTACAGATAAGTGCCATGAAATAATCCTATTACTTTCAACCCAAAAATGCATTCTCCATTGCTTCTACACATGCCCTACCTGTTTGATTAACTTAGCTGTATGTTTTAATTTCTTTGCCTCACTCTGAAGCCATCATCCTTTTAAAGTCTGGCAAGAAACTGAACAAAATATGTTGTCAACTTTATTCTAGATAGCTGTATGTCTCATTAAGGCAGCTAAAGATAAAGTTAGCTCTTTTGGGCATCCATATCAACCTAGAAGCAGTTATTAGCCCTACTATGGACTAAACTATCGGTGTGTATGCATAAATGTATTAATGCACATAAGCTCTGTCTCTTCTTATGTCTTATGCAATTTTATAGTTTCCAGCTTCATATATGACACTGTACAGCAAGTTGTCTCCAGCAACTGCTTCCACCTTCTTCTTTCTTCTGAAATCTCCAGCTTTTTCCCCATTGCATTTTCAGCCTTGTTGACCACTTTATCATAGAAATTAAATCCATCAATGTAGCGGCATTTACATCTGATTCCTCTGTTTTCTCTCTTGTTGCTATAGATCAGCGGTTCTCAACCTATGGGTCACGACCCCTTTGGGGGTCGAATGACCCTTTCACAGGGGTCGCCTAAGACCATCGGAAAACACATATATAATTACATATTGTTTTTGTTATTAATCATTCTGCTTTAATTATGTTCAATTTGTAACAATGAAATTGGGGGTCACCACAACATGAGGAACTGTATTAAAGGGTCGCGGCATTAGGAAGGTTGAGAACCACTGCTATAGATAAACTTTCTGAGCTTTCATCTGAAGCTGTTTCAAATACTTTCAAAAAGCCAGCACTGACATCCTAAAGGAAATTCTTCCAACACTTTCTTCCTAAATAATTTAAAAATATATATATTTCTTATTGATTTCAGAGAGGAGGGGAGAGGGAGAGAGAGATAGAAACATCAATGATGAGAGAGAATCATTGATTGGCTGCCTCCTACTAAGGATTGAGCCCACAACTCAGGCATGTGCCCTGTCCAGGAATCCAACTGTGACCAACTGGTTCATAGATCCAGGCTCCACCACTGAGCCACCACAGCTGGGCAAACCTTTCTCTTTTAGTTGTCACTACATTTCTACTAGCTTAGCTGGAAATTTCGTAAACAATAGTTGATTGCTCTGATTAAATTCAATTTTCCTCTGATGTTTTTCTTAATCCACTTTAATATTAATTGACAAAGACAATTATACATATTTAAAGTATACAACATGATTTGAGATATATAGTGGAATAGTATGAAAGTTCCTAAACAAACAAATAAACAACAACAAAAAAACACCTGCTGTATGGTCCAGCAATCCCACTTCTGGGTAACATCTAAAGGAAATGAAAATAAGATAGTGAAAAGATATATTTCTCCCTGTTTACGTAAGCATTATTCAAAATAGCCAAGATATGCAAATAACCTAAGTGTCCATTAATGCCTAACAGTATTAAGAAGATGCGGTATCTATAAATACACAAAGAAATATTCAGTCAAGAGGAAGAGGAAATCCTGTCATTTGTGACAACTTGGATGGATCTTAGGGCCGTATGCTTGGAGAGATGTCATGCCGGGAGCCGGTCCATGCTTGCTGTTTCAAGGGACCTGGCATATATGGCATACTGTTCTTAATATGTTTGCTCACCTTCTTGGCACTATGTGTTTTAACCAAGGTCTCTGAGAAAGGGTGTTTCCCCAGGTAGGGATTTTCCCCTGAAGTTAGGGAGGGAATAAAACCTCTTAACTAAGTGCCAGGTGGGTAATTAATCACTTTAACTACGAACAATCATGCTTAAGCTACATAATCTTTACTCCCTGGAATGGAGATAAGAAACGCCCTAGCCTTTGTAATAGAGATTGATAGGATTGAATCAACTGGTATAAATACAGATGTAACAACACAGAACTTTAGAATACGGAACCAAGAGAGTCAGAACTTAGAATACAGAGCTTAGAACACAGAACCTACAGACAGAAGAACTTCGCTGGAGAGAACATGGCAAAAGATCCTGGACTGAACCTGACTACAGAAATTGGCAAGAGAACCTGACTAGAACCTGGTGACTGAACCTGGCTGGAGAACCTAGCGAGGACTTACCTGGCTGGAGAACCTGGAGAACCTGGCTGGAGAACCTAGCAAGACAACATGGACACAGAACCTGGCTGGAGATCCAAAGCAGAACCTCTCTGGAGATCCAGACCAGAACTTGGCTGGAGATCCTGGCTAGAGATCCTGGCTAGGCCGCTGATGAACTGAATGCTGCCTCTATGTCATTCCTTCTTCGCCGACTCCGTCCACACCTTTGGGGACCCCTGGACCCGCTGGGGTTGGACCCCAGCAATGTCAAAGACAGATATTGTGTGATAATCACTTATATGTAGAATCTAAAAGATCCAACCTCATAGGAATGGAGGGTAAAATGGTCTTTACTAGGGACTAAGGGGGTAGGAGAATTGAGATGTTTTTAAAGGGTATAAACTTGCAACTAGAAGATGAATGAGTGCTTGAGATCAAATGCACAACATGGTTATTATAGTCAAAAATATTATATATGTACACCATTTTTAAATTGGCCTTTTTATCCCCAATACATTGAAACATGCCCCTTTAAATGATATGATAGTTATTTCCTAAATGCAATGATTAATTCTCAGTAGTCATCTTACTTGACTGATGAAACAGCTGGCCATTTATCATCCTGAATGAGAGACTGCATTTAACTTCCAGGTTTCTCTTCTACTCACTTTCTGAGCTATCTCCTACAGTGATCCCCTGATCTGACAGTGTTACTGTTCCCCAGCACTAGGTCCTTAGTCCTTTTTTTTTTTTCCATTTATGCTTCCTTTATTAGTGGTCTCATCTGATCTCCTGACTTTAAATGCTACCTATATAGTATATAAAATATTAGACATATATTTACATCTGATATATATATTAGAGGCCCAGTGCACAAAATTTGTGCACTTGGGGGGGAGGGCATCCCTCAGCCTGGCCTGTGCCCTCTTGCAGTCCAAGAACTCTCAGGGGATGTCGGACTGATGGCTTAGTGCTGCTGAGGAGGTGGTAGATGCTCCTGCCACTGCTGTTGTGCTCGCCAGCAATGAACCTGGCTTCTGGCTGAGTGGTGCTCCCCCTGTGGGAGTGCACTGATCATCAGGCGGAAGCTCCTGCATTGAGCATCTGCCCCCTGGTGGTAAGTGTTTGTCATAGCAACTGGTTGTTCTGCTATTCAGTCAATTTGCATATTAGCCTTTTATTATATAGGATCCCTGGCCAAAGTGTTTACCCTGAACTTTTGCCTCATGCAATCAGTGGCTTACATACAACATTGCTTTGATGTTGAAAAGACACTCCAAACTCAATATGTGTGTGGGAGGCAGAGCAGTGACCCCAAAGTGACCCTCAGAATCTGTGGGTGTGTTACATGGCAAAGGAGATTTTGCAGATGTGAATAAGCTAAGGACCTGATGGGGAGAGTATCCTGGGTTATTTAGTCCAAATGAAATCATATGGGTCCTTAAAAGTAGTAAGTGAATCTTTCCCAGCATCATGGTCACCGAAAAATGATCAGAGAAAAGCAACTTTGCTGAATTTGAAGATGGAGGAAGGGGCCACAGGTAAAATAATGGGAGTGCCACTTAGAAGCTGGAAAAGGCTGGAGAGTATGGAATGGGTACTTCCTTAGAGCCTCCAGAAAGGAAAGCAGACCTACTGACAACCTGACTTCATGCTATCTGGTTCTGGAGGTCTTCTCTCCTCTTTAACACTTAGGGGAAAAAAAAAAATGTCTATCCTTTAAATCATGAGGATTATGATAATTTGCTATGAAACCCATTGAATGCTAACATGATACATAAAATAAAAACTTTACCCACACATTGCTACTGGACTCAGAGGCAAAATGACTTTTTTACAAATCCTAACGCCATTCTGAAGAACTAAATTGTATGTTTGTTGTTTTCAGACCAAGAGATTTGAATTCATTTAAAGAAGCTTGGTGCTCTTTCAATGCCTGGGCCATCATGAGCTTTCATTTTTTACTTTCAGAATTTGTAAGCAATAAATGATCTTCAAAATTATGTTTAATCAATATATTTTTCTTGTCTAACCAAAAACCATTATACTTGAAGAACAAGTTAAGAAAAATATTGGACATAATGTTTCTTGCTTTCTTTTTCATGGAATATCGTTTCTCTCTATTCTCAAATAATTATTTTATTTCTTCCTTGTTTTTAATTTGCTTTATTTTGATCAAAATTGAGTTTATACTTTGGGAAATTCTTTTATAAGTCATTGTGGATTAAATTTAGAAATATAATTCAATTGTTGTCAATAACTGTCATCGTAGAAATATTTCCTTATTAAATGAGTTTTAAAATGTGGACTAGCTAAATCATAATACTGTAAATAATAGAGTAATAAAAATTTATGTGCCTGTGGTCATTAACTGGAAGCCCAGAGGGCTTCAGTAGTTCCTAATGTAACACTGTATGACATAGGAAGAACCAATGATTTCTTTTTTTTTTTTTAATATATTTTATTGATTTTTTACAGAGAGGAAGGGAGAGAGAGAGAGAGAGAGAGCCATAAACATCGATGAGAGAGAAACATCGATCAGCTGCCTCCTGCACATCTCCTACTGGGGATGTGCCTGCAACCCAGGTACATGCCCTTGACCGGAATCAAACCTGGGACCTTTCAGTCCACAGACCGACGCTCTATCCACTGAGCCAAACCAGTTTTGGCTGATTTCTTACAAGAGCTTTGCTTTTTGTATATTTATCAGAATTGCAAGTTCATTTATATGCAGCACATGCACACATCTTAAGTGAACACTTGATGATCGCTACACAGGTAGAAACTCATGCCATCGGGCTCTGGGTTATGATGCAGAATGGAGACCCACTGGAAGCATTCCACATTCACTTTTCTCCTCAATGCTTCCACACACTCCTCCTCCCAATGTAATCACTCTTCCGATTTTTGTCTTGGTTTTGAATTTTATATAAATAGAATCATAGGTTCACCATATTTTCTCTCTGACACTTTTATTAACAGTTTTATCTATACTGTGCTATCTAGAAATAGTTTATTGTATTGCTATTTACAAATCCATTATTTTAGAATATAAAATTATATTTGTGCAGTATATAATACATATTTTTTGCTTGTTTATAGTTTTGTCCATTGGAAATGAAACTTCTATAAATATTTTAATAAGTCTTTTTTTTTTGGCAAACATGTACTGAATTCTCTTGCATTTATACTAGAAATAGAATTGCAGGTCATAGGGTAAGCTTACAGTTAGCTTTGGTAGATTATGTGAAACAGTTTTACAAGGTGATATTTTTGCCACTTTATACTCCCACTAGCAATGTACACGCCTTACAACTTTTTAATCAGTATGTCAGTGTGGCATATTTTGGGGTGAAATAAGCAGTTGGGTTAATTGTGGTGCTAGTGAATAAAGACAAACAATTTTTCGCAAGAAATGAGGGAATAGTAAGGGGTGAGTTAGTTTTTTTAGAGCTTTCAAGAGTAATTACTTATTAGTAAATTGAATATTGTTATTTGGAGCTTAAAAGAGGTATTTGTATGGAAATAAAAGCTTAGAAATAATACATTGGTGATTTTTTAAACCTTGAAAATGGATAAAAGCAACCAGGAGGAGTTGTGGAGTTGTACGTATGTATGCATGGGTGTAATATATAATGACAATATGGTGAGAATAAATTCAGTGTGTTGAACAAAAAATCAAGATCAGAATGGAGTAATGAGAGTAAAATGAGCCAAACTTGGATAGGTAGGATACAACCTGACTTCATAGTTACCTGTGGGCCATGGGATAGATACAGGCTTTTATCCAGATGATCCGATAGGGAACTATTGTAAGATTAGGAACAGGATTCTGACAGAACCTGATTTGCATTTTTAAATAGCTATTTTCTTTCTGGCTACTTTGTGGAGCATGGACATCAATGGGCTGCCTTATAGATACATGAGGAAAGTACTGTTATATCTTAAGTGAAGGATGACAATGAATGACTAAGGGGTTAGTAGTGGGGATGATAGGAGATTCAGGATATAATTTATAGGTAGAGATAAAAGAACTGGTGATAGACTAGTCTGCCATTTGTGAGAAAAATTGATATCAACAGTGAATGCTGCGGTTTTTACTTTTATTCAGAGTTACTCATAAATGATGGTTGTACTGGGGCCTTAAGAAGATCAGGGCTGTTTGGAAGGTGGTATAATTAAGAATTTAATTTTTAAATTCCTATTTTTCATCTAAGTGAAGATCTTAAAAAGTAGTTGAATATATACACATCTGGAACTTAATGAAGAGCTCAAGGCTAGAGATATTAATTAGAGACTACATTTAGGAGTTATTTAAAGTCATGGGTTTGGGCAAGGTGACCGGGGTAATGAATATGTAGAGAGATGAGAATAGGCATGTGCTCTAGTGAAGATAATGATGATGACTATTACAATACTATTTATTATTTATAAGATATGGAAAAAAAATCTCCCAATCTAACTCAAATATAACACTCTTTCTACTATCTACAATTAAGGCATAGTTTTTGAATATTTGTGGGTTTACAAGAAGTTAGTACATTGCTAAGTGTTTATTTATCCCCCATAAAATTTCCATCTAATATTTGACTCCACTCTGCTTTTTCCTTGGGCATATAGCCATTCAACCACCTATACTCTAGCCTTTTCTGTCATGAAATAACTAGTCTCAATGTGCTCACATACAAAATTTTCTAGGTATTTCTCAGGAAAATTTAAATTTTGCAGATGATTGTCTTTTACTATCTAAACCCTGAAACCCCTAGAATCTATTTTCCTATCTAAAGCTGTTTATCTATTTATTCCTTGCAAACATACAGTTTTGAGGAATGCTTATATATTTTCAAACAAATTTTTTGGCAAAATGTACACCTGATTTTTATTCTAATTTGTACTACTGAAATCCTATATTTGATATCAGCTATGAAACTGACATACAAAGATTAATAATTAAATGTAATAGCATTTTATTTAACTGAATTCTTTTGCGCATCTAAAGAGTTACTATAAAATGGTATGAAAGAACGTGGTGAAGGAAGAGGAAATAAATGACAAGCAGGTTCTGTGAAATTATTTGAAGTTGTAAAAGGAGTTGACCTGTAATGTGGCTACTCAAAATACTATCTCATAATTCAAGAACGGGTTTGAAATCACGTAACCCAGTTTGACTGGTGGTTCTGGTGCTGTGCTCCACTTAGTCTTTGGTAACAGTGGGCTGAATAATGTCAAGAAGGAGCCTCCTGTTTTGATTTATCATATGCGATTTTAACTGCAAAACACTGGTGCTGATTGCAATTATGCTCTATGGTTATATGTATTATTATTATCATCCCTTAAGTGCAGTGCAGATCATTTGCATAATAAATTCATTCATCTACTCACTCTAAGTCCTCACTATACTGCTAAGTTGTTACCCTCTTATCTCAGAATATCTGTTACATCCTGTCTTCATGGCTTGGCCATATTTCACATTTTAGTCTTTCTCTACTTTGTGGCTGTTATGTATTTCATCCTCATCATTCCAAGCCTTGATTTTAATCATTTGCGACTTTTGGACTTCGCTGTGGTAGCTCAACTTGATGATTAATTCTTAAAGTTATAATTGCCAGGGACTAAATTTCTGTGCCCCTCGCACCTCCATTGAAACTAATATATTTGGAGATGAGGACTGCAGGAGGTAATTAGGTCATGAGAGGAGGGCCCTCATTATTGGGATTATAAAAAGAGACACTAGAGATCTTGCCATATTCTGTCTTTCCATCATGAGTATAAAACATGAACAGTGTCCGTACCAGGTCTTTGGGCCCTCCAGCCCTGTGAGAAAAATTTAAGCCACCTGATCTATGACATATCTGTGATAGCAGCTTAAATTAAGACACTAACACTTCCATGTGAGAAAGAGACTCCCCTATGGTTTTTCAGAACTTGGAGCATAGACTTTGGAGAGATATTTTTTCTTTACAATCTCCTTTCAAATACCTTTGAGATATAATTTGCATACCATGCAATTCATTTAAAAGTGCACATGTAGAAGTGTGCATGTACCATTTAAAAGTGTACAACCAATGCCTCCCAGTATATTCAGTTACACAGCAACCACCACTATCAGTTTTAGAACATTTTATTTTCAATCCCCTCTTTCCCCATAGAATCCCTATACCCCGTAGCCATCTGGTATTATAAATAGGAAAAAAAAGAAGTAAAGAGCAGCAGTATAGAAGTGTGGGTTTGGGATGGGAAGGGTAAGTTTTCAATTTCAGATAGAGTTCTCAGAGAAGGCTGAGAAGCAACGTTGCAGTCGAGACCTGGAAGAATAAGCTAGTTGTGGCCTTTACTTAGAGTGAGACTCAATGTCCTCCTTCATAATTTCTTAAAAATGTTTTGCTTGGTGGTACTTGATAGAAAGGGGCAAAGTCTCTCTGTAGCAGGGGTGGGGACTGTCCAGCCCGCTGGCCTTAAAAGGCTCGTGAAATCATTTGATCTGGCCTTGCCAGCCAAGGCATTAGGGGTGAGTTAACTAAATGTTTGACCAAATATAGCAGGTTAATTTTTAAACTGATAATTTTGATGTTAAATATTCAAATGGCCCTTGGCAGAAAAAAGGTTCCCCACCCCTGCTTTATAGCGTAGTACTCTGAGTAAAGTATCTTATAATAGGAATTTTCTTTTCTAGAAAGACATTTTTGTTACTTTTTTCTATGAAAATATCTATTTGTGGAGAATCATAAGTCAATAGGATGGCGCACACAATCTCTCAATGCTAACTGCATTTTACATTTACAAACACATCCATGAGCATAGTGGGCAGGACCAATGGAGCCATCGCCTGGATCTCACGGAGATGGTCCCTTCATGCCCGGACCCAGGGGCCATTTTCTTTGTTCCCACCTGCATTACACCCCTGAGAAACTTCCAGAATCTGAGCTCCTTCCCAGGATGGACCAGGAGAGGATCGGCTGAGCTCTGAGTCAGCACCTCAGTCCTCCTGTTGGTCCAGTTTTGCACTCATTGGTTGACATGCCAATTAAAATTCTAAATTAGAAGGTAGGCAGTTATAGTGTTAAAAACATTCAAAACATCTCGCAGCCTACATGGAGGAGATTCAGCATTATTTTTCAGTTCCCCACATAGTACCATGTCCACTTCCATCACCAAGACAAGGGTTGCAGCATGGCTCAGGGTGTTACCACCAGGAAGGGCTGGCCCTCGCTTTCCAGCCAACTTGCAGGCCACAATGTCCCAGGCAGGTCTGGTGACCCCCCACCTCAGAAAGGTGACTCCCAGGTTTTTCTCATATCAAATATTGTAATCCCTAAATGCAAATATTAATTGAAATAATGACAATACAGGCATACAATGTGCCTATTAGCAGTTATCTCTCCTCACTTGTGTCCTCTCAGCACACAGGGAAAAGACTGTCCTTCAGATGGGCTAACACCACAATGCCGGTTCTGCTTGTAGGCTACTTGCAGTGACTGATACGAACTTGCCACTTTGCTCCCAGGAAGTTCTGATATTGATGTTGTAAAGTGGCTCTGTTATGGATAGTGTGCCGAGTGATGCTTCATTGGCCCAGATCATCTCCTGCTTGTTATCTCTTTCTGATGCACAGAGGGCACAAGATGAAAGAGGTTAACCGGTGGCAAACCCCGGGGAGAGAAAGTACAGTGCTTAATGAGCAAGTGTTCCTTTTCCTCCGACTTCTAAATGTCTGTAGCAATCATGTCATCTTTCTAATTATCCTCTTGCAAATCTACACATATGACTCTGTGTGCAGAAACATGTTGAAGGGAGTAAGGAATTGATAAGCAGTTGTCCCTGGAAAGGGAAATGTGATCACTTACTAAGCATTCTGTTTAAATGTCTCTAATATTTCCAAGCACTGCTTTATTGGATATTTGTAAAATGCTATGAAAAAAAATATGTCCTAGAAGACTAGATATGCTCTATGTAGCTTAACAAATGATAAAAGGAGTAGGCATATGCCCAACATCAAGCTTAGAAAACAAAACAAGCCCTTCCCCTACAAGGTCCCTTTGTGCCTCTTCAAACAGATTTGTCCCCTCTCAGTGGCAACCACTCATCTTAAATATTTTATCCACATATTTTAGCATTTTTAAATACCTTTATCATATAGGTGTATCACTCAGCAATATATAGTTTACTTTGTTTCTGGTTTTAACCTTACTAAAAGTATTCACAGTTCACATTTTGTTGACATTGATCCATGTTTTATAGACACCTATATAATACTAGAGGCCCAGTGCACAAAAATTTGTGCACTTGGGGGGATCCCGCAGCCCGGCCTGTGCCCTCTTGCATTCTGGGACCCCTCGGGGTATGACCAACAGCTGGTTTAGGCCCAATCCCCCAGGGGCATCAGCTGGCAGTCAGACATCCCTCTGGCAGCCCAGGAGCCCTTGGGGGATGTCCACTTGCCAGCGGGGAGCAGGCCTAAGCTGCAGTAGGACATCCTTAGTGCTGCTGAGGAGGCGGGAGAGGCTCCCGCCACCACTGCTGTACTGGCATTAGTCAGCCTGGCTTGTGGCTGAGCACAGCTCCCCCTGTGGGAGCTCACTGACCACCAGGGGGCAGCTCCTGCATTGAGCGTCTGTCCCCTGGTGGTCAGTGTGTGTCATAGTGACCAGTCATTCCCAGTCGTTGTGCTGTTAGGGTCAATTTTCATATTACCCTTTTATTATATAGGATAGAGTTCTGGTGCATGGGTGGGGCCAAGCTGGTTTGCCCTGAAGGGTGTCCTGGATGAGTGTGGTGGTCCCGCTGGGGTGCCTGGCCAGCCTGGGTGAGGGGCTGAGGGCCGTTTTCAGGCTGGTCACACCCCCTTCAAGGTGGGGGGGTCCTGCTGGGGTGCCTGGCCAGTCTGGGTGAGGGGCTGATGGCTGTTTGCAGGCTGGCCAAGGCCCCAGTGGGAACCCTCACCCCATGAGAGTATAGCCATCCTGGGTGAGGGGCTGATGCCTGTTTGCAGGCTGGCCACAGCCCCCAGCCACCCAAGCTCCCAGTGGAGGCTGGCTGGAAGCAGGTATCTGGGATTTATTTATCTTCTATAATTGAAACTTTTTGCCCTGAGCGGAGGCCACAGCCAGCCAGGCAGGCTGGAAGCTTGGTTTCCTCCATCGCCGGGGTAACCAAGCCTCCTGCTTGCTCAAGCTCCATGGCTGCCAGCCACCATATTGATTGGGTTAATTTGCATGTAGTTGCTGTGATTGGCTGGTGGGCGTGGCTTGGGGTGTAACAAGTGCAGCCAATTTGCATGTTTCTCTTTCATTAGTTTAGATGTATACCTACATGTGCACTAATGTAAACTAAATGAATATATAAACATTATCCTATCTAATAAAGAGGGAATATGCTAATTGTCCCTCATACCGCTGCAAAGATGGCAGTGCCCACAGACAATAAGAAGGGGATATGCTAATTGACTGCCCCGCCCTCAAGGATGGCAGCATCCACAGCCAATAAGGGAATATGTTAATTGACTGTCACATCCTCAAAGATGGTGTTTCCCACAGCCACAAGATGGCAGCGCCCAATCCCCTCAGCCCCCTAGCCACCCAGGGCCAGCCCAAGGTGCAGGCAAGCCTCTGATGGTGGCTGCCTAGCCACCTAGGGTCAGCTGAGGCTTGCGCTGCTGGCAGTGGCAGCAACAGAAGTGTGATGGGGGCATCACCTTCCCCTGATCGCCAGGTCGCCTACCGCCCCTGAGAGCTCCTGGACTTTGAGAGGGGGCAGGCCGGGCTGAGGGACTCCCCACTGATCCAGTGCATGTATTTTCATGTACCAGGCCTTTAGTATACATATATTATACTATTTATGCATTAAGCCAGTGCTTCTATAAACAGCCTTACACATGTTCCTGGTGAGGGTTGAGGATCTCAGGAGTGAATGTTTAGATTAAACATATGGTTCCTCTTCAGTTTCACCAGGTCACCCCCAAAATGGCTTTCCAAAGTGATTGTTGCAAATTTGCACCATTACCAATTCATGACACGTATACTGTATACACTTGGAATTGCCGTATCGTTTTCAAATAAACCTAGATTGTTCTTTATGTTTGGTCAAAAAAGATAGTATCACAGTATTTAGTCAAATGTTAAATTACTTAAATGCCATATGTATTTCTTATCTTTGAGAGCTCAAGTTTTCACAGTGCCAAGTGACACTTAACAAGAGATAAAACTCAATCGTTTTCCCGATGTTCCTCATCTCTTCTTCCCTACTATCTTACTCTGATTATAAGAAATATGAGTCTCGTTGCTCTCCCTCTCTCACACGTTATACCATAGTGCATGAAAAGGACACTGTCATTGGCAAAGGAAAACATTTATGTGCATGTTCTCCTAGCCTTGGGCAACCACCTAACCTTTTGTTGATTCATCCAGTTCCCTTTACAGAAAGGGAAAGTAACAAAGCCTGTTCATAATATAATGGTTGCTGTAAACACTGAAAAGATTGTATACACAAGCCTGGCAGAGTGCCTGGTACATTTCAGGCAGTTATAAAATATAGTTAACATTTTTATTATGGGCATTTCATATTCAAACCTTAGTTCCTGTTTCGCATTCTTAGCTTTTTTGATATTTTTTTTTCTCCCTGTTCACTGACCAGTCTCATTTTCTCCTTCTAAACAGAGCTTTGTAATTGGGTACAGTTTACACATCAGAGAATAAAAATGTCATTTTAATAATTGACATTTCATTGAATTATGTGTTTACAATCTAAGTACTAATATTTTTACTTTCTCTTTTTCTAATTCATATATAATTTTTGTTAAGCTATAGTAATTGGCAGGAAAAAAAGTTATTCTTTTAAACTGAGAAATAAATCATGGATCTGTTATGGAAGGGTAAAAGAATTGTCATGATGTGCACTTGATTGTTGCATAAACAGGAGGTATTGCATTGAAATGACAGATAAAATAGTCCCTCAAAAACAACTCCTAGAAATTGACTTGGCTTCTGAATACATCACTCATTGTACAAATCATGCACCATCACTTGTGTCTATCTGAAATTAAATCATACTGCCAGGTTTCATTTCTACCTGAGCATGTGTGAAAACCGAGGGGGAAGGTTTGTGAAAAGACTTTGGTTAGGGTCCAAGGCATCTCCTAAAAGATGATGCAGCCACATTTTTCTAAATCCAAGACGATGATCTTAAGAGATCATCAGGCCCTACACATTGAAGTAGAAATTGCTGGTAGACAACTTTGTCCAGAGCCTAGTCCCTTTGATGCCTATGTAGGTGGTAAGATAATAGACCTGACCAAGAAATGTATGAGAATTCACTTACTCAATCTGTAACTCACTGTAGTGGAGATTGCTGTATAGTGTTGAGGGATGTCAAAGTTCTACTTTATGAAAAAATAGGACTGAGTGTGATGTTGAAAAAGCAGCTGAAGAGATTACTGTGTGAAGAATTGTGACATTTAGTTGGGTGTGTCTGACTTGCTAATGCCAGGGACACTTGGGGGAAGGTGTGCCTCTAGGAGATCAGAAGTTCCAAGCAGCAAGTAGATACAATGAGTGAATTAAATTTATGTTTTAAAAGATTCATATATGTAATGAATTCTAGGAAATAGTTGTGTTGAAATGGGCTGTAGAGATTAGTGGCATATTATATTTAGCCAATTTATATATGATTAATGGTCAACTGTTATATTACTATTTCTGTCATGCAATTATATAGTTTAGGTGAACAATTACATTGAAAACAAAAATAAAATGAACTTTTATCAGTATTTCTCAAATTTGTCTTGTCTATATTAGGATGGCAGGTAAAATAAGCTTCCTAAAAACCACTGTTATAGTAAAGGGAATTATTGCCAGTAATTCACAAATATTTAGTTTCGGTTTCAGAGTTAGAAACAAGCTTACAAAAAAATGCTGATTAATCAGAGATTGTGATATACATAAGTCAAAATCTACCTTAAAAATAATATTGGCTAATTTTTAAATGCTTCCTATATGTGATTTAATTTTTTTTTAAAATTTAATGCTTCCTATATGTGATTTTTTATAAATCATGTCTTGTAAACATTTATAAAACAATATTGAGACCGTCCATAGAAATATGAGTTTAGGGGTTGCCTGGGAATGACTGTGGATAGAATATTAATTCAGAAGGAGTTGAGAAATAACTATTTCAATTTCAATAGAAAATAACCTCAGCACTTTAAATATAGTAGGAACTTGATATGGTCCCAATTGTGCCGCCCCCTAATTTGTGTGTTGAAGACCTTACCACCATTGTGACTGTCTTTGGAAATAAGGCCTGTAGTGGGTAAAGAAGTTCAGATGAGGTCATGACGGTGGGGATCTAGCCAAATAGAACTGGTGTCCATATAAGAGGAGGAAACACCAGATTGCTTGCTTTCTCTTGGCCAAGTGAGGACTCAGGGAGAAGGAAGCTAACTATAAGCCAGAAAGGGAACTTGCATCATAAAGAGAAATACTTGTACCTTGATCTTGGACTTCCTGGCCTCCAGAACTCTAAATTTCTGTTGTTTGAGCAACCAGCCCATGGTACTTTGTTATGGCAGTCCAGGCAAACTAATTCAGAACCAAATTATTATAGATAACAAAATAAAAATGTTGTCATGCTTAACAATGTTATAGGTAGCATTTAAACATTAATAGTATATACCATTGTCCAGCCTGTGTAACTCAGTGGTTGAGTGTTGACCTATGAACCATGAGGTCACGGTTCAATTCCTGGTCAGGGCACATGCCCAGGTTGCAGGCTGTATCCCCAGTGTGTGGCATAAGGGAAGGAATATGATCTATCTATGATTCTCTCTCATCATTAATGTTTCTGTCTGTCTCTCTCTCCCTTCCTCTCTGAAATAAATAAAAATATATTAAAAATAGTATATACCATTATTGAATTATGACCATGCACCAATTATTACCTACATGAGGTAACAGGGTAATTTTCCCATTTTTCTGAAGGGAAATATGAGGTACATAAAAAACTGTACTGTCTTGTCCAAAGTCAGTTGAATGCTGGAAATGGGAGAGCCGAGGTTCTAAGTTTGGCAATCTTCTTCAGGAATCCATGTTCTCTATACTTACAAGCCAATGAGAGCCTTTCCATTATTTATATTATGAAGTTATTTCCCCACTAATGCTTCCTATGTGTGATTTTTTGGAATCATCTCTTGAGCTAATTGAAAAGAGTAGTTTATGAGTTACGAGTTTCAGAAAATTAGTTTTATTACTTCTCCTAAATGATCAATTATTTGCAATACTAAATTGAATGTGTAAACTAGTTCTTAAAGAGTTATATATTTTAGTAAGAACATAAACTAATCTAGGCCATGGATATTATGGCAATTTTATAAGCACTGTTCTTTAAATGAATCTGGCAAAGAAATGCCATTTCTTAAATTTTAGTATGCCGTAAAGGCAGTTAACCAGAAATTAGGAGACTTGTATTGTCTTGCATTCATCTTATTAACTAGTTTGGTGACCAGAGCCCTGATTTAAGTATTTCAGGTTTTTGTTTCTTTTTGCAATCTGTAATATTGAAGCAATATTTGCTTTGGTTATTGTCAGTGTGTTGAGAATCAAAGGAACGGAACAGTTATCCCATAAGTTTTCTCTTTCTGTTGTTAAAAGATACTTTGAAATTGAGTAGTTAATCATCTCCAAGCAAATAAAGAAAGTAAGGCCCAGATGGCTAACTTAGTTATGTAGCCAAGCACTATAAGAGCATCGTTATATAACAGAACTTTTTATTGCTCATGTGGTTCTTTTTCCAGATTTGAAATCATAACTAATTTATGCCTGAGTGCTAATCTGACGTTTAATTCTTAGGGCCTGTATAAAAACTAACAAGGATGATTAAATGATTGATTCATTAATTTTTGTTACTTGTACATTTATTTACCCTACTAGAGGTCCGTTGTACGAAATGCGTGCACTCCGGGTGGCGGTCCCTCAGCCTGGCCTGCGCCCTCTTGCAATCCAGGAGCCCTCGGAGGATATCTGACTGATGGCTTAGCACTGCTGCCAAGGTGGGGGAGGCTTCTGCCACTCCTGCTGCACTCACCAGCCGTGAGCCTGGCTTCTGGCTGAGTGGTGTTCCCCGTGTGGGAGTGCACTGACCACCAGGGGGAAGCTCCTGAATGGAGCATCTTCCCCCTGGTGGTCAGTGCGTTCATAGTGACTGGTCTTTCAACTGTCGGGCTGAAAGTCGTTCTCCGACATCCCCCGAGGGGCCCCAGATAGTGAAAAGGCGCAAGCGAGCCCTGACCGGTTTGGCTCAGTGGATAGAGCGTCAGCCTGCCTGGGGACTGAAGGGTCCTGGGTTCGATTCCAGTCAAGGGCATGTACCTTGGTTGCGGGCACATCCCCAGTAGGGGGTTGTGCAGGAGGTAGCTGATTGCTGTTTCTCTCTCATCGATGTTTCTAACTCTCTATTCCTCTCCCTTCCTCTCTGTAAAAAATCAATAAAATATATATTTTTTAAAAAAGATAAGGCGCAAGCCAGGCTGAAGGACCCCACCGGTGTGTGCATGATCTGGGCAGGGAGGGACATGGGAGGTTGGCCAGCTGGGGAGGGACCATGGGAGAGCTCCAGGGCATGCCTGGCCCATCTTGCTCAGTCCCGATTGGCCAGACCCCAGCAGCAAGCCAACCTACAGGTTGGAGCATCTGCCCCAGGTCTGTCCCTTGGTGGTCAGTGCACGTCATATAGACTGGTCGACCAGTTGACTATCTTCCCCCTGGTGGTCAGTGCAGGTCATACAAGCAGTTGAGCGGCCTTAGCATATCATTAGCATATTATGCTTTGATTGGTTGAACTGCCAACTGGACAACTGGACACTTAGCATATTAAGCTTTATTATATAGGATTCCTCTTCTCTTAGAGAACAGACAAGTAGTAATATTCTTGTTTTATGTGGAAATATTTGACTTCCATAATTCACTACATCTTGTTTTTTATGAATGTGTACATAAAGACATGTGATTCATCTCCTTGACTTTGGCTCTTATAATATATTTCTACATCTTTTAAACAGAGAAGCATTTTAAATTTAATTTTTGGTCTGCTCTATTTTCTTTAACAAGTTTTCAGAAGCTGTTTCATTTTCAGAATGCTTAATGTGCTGAACTTTAAATTCTTTTGGCAAAAACTTAGCATCAACTTGTTTGTTTACAACATCATCAAGAATGTGTGGAATATATTTCAGAATGATATTGCCCATAATTCATTGCCAGATAGAACCTAGATTTTGTGCATATTCACACGTAAGTTTCCAATATATGTGTTTCTGAAAAAGGCTAGAAGAGATTTAGAGTAATTCTCTTTACCCTTCAGATGAACTATTTTACTGATTAGTTGAAATATAGTGCTTTCTGGAAAAGGAAACTTTTTAATCAATAATAGGCAGATAACACAAAACTCAGAAGCTGAATTGGGACTAAAAAAAAAAAGTATATCACAATAGGAAGTAGACTTTAATGTGAAACCAGATAAAAATCTCAGCGCAAACTATCCACTTGATTAAAATATAGACTTAAATGTTGAGAAAATGGTTGGGAGATGCCATTAAATGCTAGATTTATTTCACCAAGTCTTAATATGATTAAATATTTGCAATCCTTTTCCATTTCCTTTGTGCTTTTTTTTAAATGCTAGAAGAGTTAGGTATCTCTGTGACCTTACTTTAATTTGATTTAAGCATCAATACAAAAGCTTCATAGGCACAATGTGAAGTAAAGTGATTTATTTTTCTATTATTACCTCTGGGAATTATGGGGCATCCTGAACATAAATTCTAATGAGAATCTCATTCACGTGCACAGTAACAAAAAGCAAAGTAAATTCTAGAGACAAAAACTTGAATAGCAAGGTAAGGATAAAATGGGATTGTGTATAACTATTAAACTATCCATGTAGAATTTTGTCTGTACTTATCTATATGCTAGAAGCCTGGTGCACAAAAATCTGTGCACTCGGAGGGGGTGGAGGGGTCCTTCAGCCGGGCCTGTTCCCTCTCGCAGTCTGGGACCCCTCAGGAGATAATGAGCTGCTGGCTTAGGCCTGCTCCCGGGTGGCAGAGGGCAGGCCCAATCCCTAGGTGTAGCCCCTGGTCAGGCTCAGAGCAGGGCCGATTGGGGAGTTGGGGCGCCGCCCCCTTTCATGCACAGAGCAGGGCAGATCGGGAGTTTGCGATGCCACCCTCAGTCACGCTCTGGGTAGGACCGATTGGGGGGTTGGGGCACCGTCCCCTGTCACACTCAAGGCAGGGTCAATATGTAGGTTGCGGCGCCACCCCCTGTCACTCACAGAGCAGGGCCAATCAGGGGGGTTGGGGCTCCGTACCCTGTCACTCACAGAGCAGGGCCAATCAGGGGGTTGGGGCGCTGCCCCCTGTCACGACAGAGCAGGGCCCATCAGGGGGGTTGGGGCTCCGTACCCTGTCACTCACAGAGCAGGGCCAATCAGGGGGTTGGGGCGCTGCCCCCTGTCACACACAGAGCAGGGCCAATCAGGGGGTTGGGGCGCTGCCCCCTGTCATGCACAGAGCAGGGCCCATCAGGGGGTTGGGGAGCTCCCCCCTGTCACTCACAGAGTAGGGCCAATAGGGGAGTTGGGGCACCACCCCCTATCACACACAGAGCAGGGTGGATCAGGGGGTTGGGGCGCCGCCACTGTCACACTCAGAGCAGGGCCCGTCGGGGGGGGGGGGGGGTGGATTGGGGGGCCGCCCTCTATCACCCACAGGGCAGGGCTGATCAGGGGGTTGGGGTGCCGGCACTGTCACACTCAGGGCAGGGCCGATGGGGAGCTTATGGCCCTACCCCGGCACACACAGAGCAGGGCCTGTGGGGGGGGGGGGGCGCCGCCCTCTATCACCCACAGGGCAGGGCTGATCAGGGGGTTGGGGTGCCGCCACTGTCACACTCAGGGCAGGGCCGATGGGGAGATTATGGCCCTACCCCGGCACACACAGAGCAGGGCCTGTGGGGGGGGCGGGCGCCGCCCTCTATTACCCACAAAGCAGGGCCAATCAGGGTGTTGAGGCGCTGCCACTCTCACACTCAGGGCAGGGCCGATGGGGAGGTTATGGCTCTACCCTGTCACACACAGAGCAGGGCCCGTGGGGGTGTGTGGGTTGGGGCGCCGCACCGTGTCACACAGAGAGCAGGGCCAATCAGGGGGTTGGGGCGCCGCACCCTGTAACACACAGAGCCGCAGGGCGATCAGGAGGTTGGGGAGTTCCCCCGTATCAGGCATAGAGCAGGGCTGGTCAGGGGGTTGGGGCGCCTTCCCCTGTCAGGAACAGAGCAGGGTGGATAGGGAGGTTGTGGCCCCGCCCCCTGTCACACACAGAGCCGCAGGGCGATCAGGGGGTTTGGGCGCTGCCCCCTGTCATGCTGATGCCGGTGCTGGGAGGCCTCTCGGCTCCACTGATCCCGGTGCTGGGAGGCATATTACCCTTTTACTATATAGGATAGAGGCCTGGTGCACAGGTGGGGGATGGCTGGTTTGCCCTGAAGGGTGTCCTGGATCAGGGTGGGGGTCCCCACTGGTGTGCCTGGCCAGTCTGGGTGAGGGGCTTTGGGCTGTTTTCAGGCTGATGGGTGACTGAAGCTCCCAACTGCTCCTTTTTTTCTTTTTTTTTTTTAAATTCTGGGCCAGCTTTAGCTCTGGCTCCTGCTCTGAGGCCTCTGCTGCTGAAAGCAGGTATCTGGTTTGTTTGGGTTCTATAATTGAAACACTGTATCAACTCCAGCTCTGAGATCCCGGCTGGCTGAAAGCAGGTTTCTGGGGTTTTGTTTAGCTTCTATATTTGTAAGAATGTTTCAAACTGCAAGCTCAGAGGCCGGCAAGGCAGGCGGTGAACGTTGGTTTCCTCTGTCACTGAAGCAAGCAAGCCTCATGTTAGCTTCCAGCTGCCTGGCTGCCGGCCGCCATCTTGGCTGGCAGTTAGTTTGCATATTGCCCTGATTAGCCAATAGGAAGGGTAGCCGAAGTACGGCTAATTACCATGTTTCTCTTTTATTAGATAGGATATAAAAGGCTAAGTGACCATCTGACTGGCCGGTAGGTATGACACACACTGACCACCAGGGAGCAGACACTCAATGCAGGAGCTGCTGAATGATAGCAACTTTTCAGAATGCCCTCTAGCACTCCTGGACTCCTTGGGGGATGTTGGAGAGCCGGTTTTAGCCCTACTCCCACAGGCCAGGCTGAGGGACCACACCAGTTGGAGGGACCCTGCTCACTCTGCAGATGCCCTGTGCACCATGGTGCCACCCCAGGTGTGGCTGGCTGGCTGGGAAGGGACCCTGGGAGGTTGGCCCCAGAGTGGTCTGGCCGGTCTTGCCCAGTCCCACCTCACCAACCACCTTCTAATTAATTTCCTTTCAATGTGCACAAATCTGTGTTCCGGGCCACTAGTTTTTATGCAATTGCTTAACTTTTAACTCTGGAAAGTTCAGTAATAGATGTGTTCCAGTGACCCTTAAAACAACATTTTGATGATGTAAATCTTAGTAAACTACATTCATTATAAAATTTACTTGTAATAAAATATAAAAAAGATCAAATTTTTGACTAGATGTTTTGACTAACTTCTTTATTACTACGAATTATTTTTGACATTCTCATTTTTATAGCCACCATGCCCACAAATAAGATTAACCTGGCACCATAAATATCATGAACTTTATTCTTTTGTGAGTCAGCTACCTTTCTTCAATACTAATGTCATGGATTTCACTCCTAAACCCATTAGACTTTTTCAAAGGAATGCCATACCAAGGTCATGGGCAAGAGAAGAACTTATGAATCACAAAAAAATCAGGGAAAATAAAGCCGAAGGACTTAGAGAACGTGCTTCCTGAAGAAGCTGCCCCACATACTTTATCCTCATACCAATGAGTAAATTGTGTTATTCCAGCAGCCTAAGGACATGAAATATTTATATATCATTTAGCTCAAGAGGAAGTCATGAAAGTTAAATTACTTATTTTTCATATAATGTTTCATTTATGAATGGGGAAAGGATACACTACACATTATCAATTCTGTAGAAAAGTATTTGAAATTATTTGCATTATTTTGCTTTATTACTGATGTATATTGATAAGTGATATATTGAATTTTTCTCTTACAAACATTGACTTTACCTCAATATTTATTTGACAAATATTTGAGATCTTACTACATCCCTAACCCTGTGCATAAAGCCCGGCTGAGATGGAGGCTGCATTTGCTCCTGGCATAGCAGCATATTGCTGAAAATAAATAAATAAGATCCATTTATCCCCCACCCCCAAACAGGTATGAGTTCCTTCATTATTGGAAATACAGCAGTGAATAAGGCTGAGAAAGAACCTCTCTCCTGGGTTTATAGTTTACTGTAGTGAAACCGATTAACAAATAAAAAGAAATTTTAAAATATCACAAACTGAGCATGTGACTTTGGAAGGCTTCCTTGTGGAGACCTGCTTTGGCTGATATCGAAAGACAAAAGGAACCTGCCATATGATGATAGGTGAGAAGAGCATCCTAAAGGAAGCCTTGGTTAATGCATAGAGCTTAAGGCAAGGGCATACCCAGGGTCTTCAAGGACATAAATTAAGGCCAGTGTGTCGGAGACAGAGCAAGTGATGGTGACATAAAGTGGGGGGCAGTAGGCAGGAGGCACATCAGAAAGAGCTTTAGAATAAATAATTGTAATTCAGTTTCAAATGGAAGCTACTAAAGGATTTTAACGCTGAAAACTGGGAGAGAAACGATTGGTTTACATTCTACAAAGATGATTCTGAGGATCTATAAATGGTGACAAGATGAGAAGGGAGACTTAAAGTTGTCCAAGCAAAACATACAGTGCTTGAATAATGGTAAAAATGGAAAGTAGTTAGGTTTTGTATGTTCTTCTCATTGATAAGACATGGGTCTCAGAAGTAAAGAAAATATGTTCTTTAAAGAATTATATAATATTTTTGAATATTGTTGATATACTAAGAAATGATCAATTAATGCTTTATGAGAAAAATGAAAGACATTTCCCATAGAAATTAATAACTGGACTACTGAAAATTCAACAGCAGCAAAAAATGAGTTGTTAAATGTTATGTACAGGAATGAGGCAAAAATGTATACATCATGATGAGATAATTCTGGATATTCCAATGTGATTAGAACATAAAATTATAGAAGAATGAGACAAACAATGTAACTAGAACAAGATTGTGATTGTGTTAAGTAGTTTGGACCTATGGGAATGTAGAGAATATATGTTTAAGATGATTAAAATGACACATGAAAAAATAATATTAGATTCTCTGTGATATACTAGTAGACATTGGATCATATGTTGGGGCTAGAAAAATTAAAGGAAATATCATCCTCTCTCCTGAGAGATGCTAACAAAAAGACTAAGGTTCAGGTTGTGCCCAACTCCGGGGGTGAATTGACACAGCCTTTCCTGCCTGCACTGTGCTCTGCTTGTAATTCCCCCCCATACGCATCGCTCTGCTGCTCAGCCTTCTACGTTGGTTTGTGTTATTTTCACTTTATGAAATGTCATTTCCACTAAGCTTCATCTTCTTTACATCTAACTACTACTTATTCATGGGTAGTTTAGCTACGATACCGGCTTCTCGCCTTCTGACACCATTACTCTTGTTCAGCACTTCTGTAACTTTCTGAGCAGACCTCTAGCATCAAGATATAATATTTATATACTACGCTCCTCCACTGGATTTTCAGTTGCTTGATGATTGTTGCATGGGCTATTCATAATCCAGAACTTGATATAGTTTCTGACACGTAGAAACTGATCCATGATTTATTTTTATCAGTGTGTGCATGTGTGTGTGTATCAATCTGAGCCCTACTCCTTGGTTCTTTCATTGGGTCTTATTTCTTTAAATATAAAATTTTCTGCCAGAGGCATTTTCAAGAAACATAATAATAATAATATCACAATAACAAAAAGCTTGAAGTTTAAAAATTATTACTATACTCCATTTGGTTCATAATGTTAATATTGCTCTTAGTTTTTTCTCCCTGAATACCATAGTAACTTACTAGAGGAGAATAGTTCTCATTAGTATAGTCTATATGCTTTGATGATTGCAACCCTTTATTAAAATTAAGAAGACAAACAGCTTTTGTGTCAAATAAATAGAAATAAAAAAAATACCAGTGTGTTGATTTTTTTTTTTTTTCAAGAAGCTTTAATGAAGGAATGATCCTTAATCATCTGCTGATCATGAGAGAGGAAGTGCAGTCTGCACCATTTTTGATGAATGAGGCTGGGCAATTTACCATGCTTCATTCATTGATTAAAACTGCACACTTTGTGCTGTGCTTGTGCTGCACTTTGCAGCATCTGTGCTTATCATAGTAGATATTTATTTTCTGCTTTAGTTTCCATTCATTGTTCTTTGAAGTGATTATCCCGAATGTAATGAAGTATTTTTAAGAGCTAATGTGTAGCTGGTAACAGAGTTGACATCCCCCTCAAGGGTGATGGAGGTTGGTATTTCCTAGAGATGAGATTGGCACAAACGGTTTTCTGAGCTTGGGTTTGGCATAGAGTGTCATTTAACAGAAAAGTTGACTTGTTATCTGTAATATCAACATTTATAAATGTTCTTTTGAAATAATGGTAAACTTACCTTGTTTTACTATGAATAATGAGCAGTTGTATTATATCTGTATCTTTTTTTATTGAGATATAATTGACAAAGATTATTATATTAGTTTCATGTATATAGCAGTATAATTTGATATATGTACACCCTGTGAAGTGCTAAGCATAATTAAGTCTAGTTACTATTCACCACCAGATAGAGTTAAATTTTTTTTCTTGCAATGAGAACTTTTAAGATATAATCTCTTAGCAACTTTTAAATATACAATACAGTATTATTAACTACCATAGGCCCAGTGCCTGAAATTCATGCACAGGTGGAGTTCCTGGGCCTGGCTGGCGATCAGTGCCATCTGTGGGGTGATCAGCAGGGTCATCAGGGTCCCCCACTTGCACCCGCCTTGGCTGCCTGGCGCCACCTGCTCGCCAGCCCTGCCCCCAGCTGCCACTGCCACTGGTCGCCTCTCGATGTGGGGTGATCGGGGGCTCCCACTCACACCCGCCTTGGCTGACCTGGGGCCTGCAGGCTAAGGGCAGCTCCAGCATTGAGTGTCTGCCCCCTGGTGGTCAGTGCACATCATAACAAGCTGTCGTTCCACCAGTTGTTCTGCCATTTGGTTAATTTGCATATTAGGGTTTTATTATGTAGGATAGTCACCATGCTGCAAATTATATTCCCAGGACTTATGTATTTCATAATTGCAAGTTTGTACCTTTTTACCACCTTCATTCATTTTTGTCCTTCCCAAAACCCTGCCTCTGGCAACCACTAATCTGTTCTATGTATCTATGAGTTCAATTGTTGGGATAATTTTATATCCCACATATAAGTGAGATCAATCAATATTTGTTGTTTGTTTTCTAACTCATTTCACTTAATATAAAGCCCTTAAGGTCTACTTATGTGTTATAAATGGCAATTCAATTTTTTTATGTCTGAATAATATTTCATTGTATATAGGGGAGAGCAAAATTAGTTTTACAGTTATAATACAAATAAAATAGTTGACAAATAGCAATACAAGAGTAAACATCTTTTTTTGCATCCTCACTACTGTAAATCTATTTTTTCCCACCTTTTTTTATTTAGTTTCTCTTTTTGATACAACAAAATACATTTTTTTTACTCAAAGAAACACTTTAAGTTGATACTTTTAAAGGAAAATAATAATATAGTGCACTATTTTAAATATGGCTAAACATCTAAAGAATATCTTATTTTATTCCATAAGCTGAATTTATACATATAAATATAATACATTAAATTATTAATCTATTTATTAATAACTAGAGGCCCAGTGCATGGATTCATGCACCAGTGGGGCCCCTTGGCCTGACCTGCAGGGATTGGGCTGAAACCAGCAGTCAGTCATTCCCTGAGGGGTCCAAAATTGTGAGAAGGCACAGGCCAGGCTGAGGGACCCCACCGGTGCATGAGTCCGTGCATCAGGCCTCTAGTATGCATATAAGATCTTTGGTTAATCTCTTCCTGCCCTCCCCCATGCCCCTTTGCCTTTGAGATTCATCAGTTTGTTCCTGTTTCCATGCCTGTGCATTGAGCGTCTGCCCCCTGGTAGTCATTGTGCATCATAGCTACCTGCTGGTCGGCTGGTTGTCCAGTCACTTAGGCTTTTATATATAGAGAGATTATATGATTCCTGGCTGTTGAAGTAGCATTAAAATAGAAAAAATTAGTGCCATCTGGATTACCTTAGTGACCTTCATCTCCATAGCCAATTAATCAACATGTATTTTAGCTTTGATATTTAGCATCAGAATCCTAAGCAAAACAAATAGTAATTTACTGAAATATCCATCCAACTGATCCCTTTATGCAACTTGTTCTCTTGTAGAATTCCATAAAATTCCAGTGAATTTCTTTACATTTAAAAACATCTTCAGGTATAATTCAGATACCGTAAAATGCAATGATGTACAATTTGATGTTTTTTTGTAAATTCATAATTATGCAACTATCACCACAATTTCAGTTAAAAATATTTCATCATATTGTCCCCCTCCTTCCCCTTATCTCTGACAGCTGTTAGGCTATTCCATGTATCCATGCCTCTGTTTCTATTTTGTTCACCAGTTTGTTTTGATCATTAGATTCCACATATAAGTGTGATGATAAGGTATTATTCTTGAATTGCCTATTTTCACTTTCATTTCAGTCAGTTTTTGCTTCATGTATTTTGGGGCTATACTCCATGTAAGTGTTTAATTATATTTTTTCCTGACTAATTAGTATTTTTGTAATTATATTATATGTTTATCTCTTTAACAAATTTTGTTTTAAGTATATTTTATCCTTTATTAGTACAGGCACTCTGCTTTCTTTTGTTCTTTTTTAAAAAATGTATTTTTTATTGATTTCAGAGAGAAAGGGAGAGGAAGAGATAGAAACATCAATGATGAGAGAGAATCATTGATTGGCCCCACACTGGGGATCCACCCCATCACCTGGGCTTGTGCCCAGACCAAGAATCCAAGCGATGACCCCCTGGTTCATATGTCAGTGCCCAACCACTGAGCCAAACCAGCCAAATTCTCTTTTGGCTCCCATTAGCGTAGCATACTTTTCTCATCCCATTCAAAATATTTGTTTGTGTGTTTTTTAAAATCTAACTTGTGTCATTGATAACATAAAATAGTATATTTTTTAATCCACTCTTCTGATATCTGCATCTGCGTTTAGATTGGGAGGTTTAATCTATCCTATATAATAAAAGGCTAATATGCAAATAGACGAAACAGAACAACCAGTCGCTATGACGAACACTGACCACCAGAGGGAAGACACTCTACACAGGAGCTGCCCTCTGGTGGTCAGTGCGCTCCCACAAGGAATTGCCGCTCAGTGTTGCTCAGGCAGCACTAAGGATGGCCAACTGTGCCTTAGGCTCCCTATGGGCCTAAGCTGCCAGTTGGACATCCCCTGAGGGCTCCCAGACTGTGAAAGGGCACAAATTGGGCTGAGGGATGCCCACCCCCATGAGTGCACAAATTTTGTGCACCTGGCCTCTAGTACTTCATATAAGTACTAAGTTGTATAAATCTTGATTAATATACAAAATATACAAGGTACAAAATTATTACCAGAATTATGCAGTCAGGATTCACAGACAAAAATCATAAAAGTATAATTGAAAAGCCAGACACCCATCTAGTTAGGACTGTAGCCAATGTTCTGTGTAAACCAGTAGGAGCTGCCATCATTGGGATCACAGGGACAGAACTGGCTGTGTGGTCTTGGCGATTTGCTCAGATGTGTTCTCATACAATTGTGCCTCTTCCTAAAAACAATTATGCCAATGTTTTGAGGAACGTTCAACATATAAAATATATAATCTTCATCTGAAAAGTAGCACAGGCAATGAAAGGCATGGAGACAAAAACAAATGAAAGAAACCCTCGCTGATATAAATGAATCTAATCTGAAGACCCATTAGAAATCTGGCTCCTATAAGTAGGATGCAGTAATAGAAAGTGAGAAAGGGCTTTATGATTTCATTCCCAAGATATTTTTTTAAACACATGTCTTTGAATGACTTGCAGAAGCAAAATTACCCCCAGTTACTGACCCCTGACTTCAATATTCAGGAAATGTGAGACTTGGTCAATACTTAGGGTGATATTCAGACAGCAAAGAATTCAGTGCTGAGTTTTGCTGCCAATTAAGGTCAGCACACAATTCAAAGTTCAGACACAGTACCACAATTCCTTTCTCAGCAGAGCCCTGGGTATTGACAGGAGCTTCCTTGAGTTCCCAAGTGTTACAAACCCAGGACTATGTCTATAACTGCCATCGAAGGCACATCACTGACTGAGGTTGCCCTGGGTCTTTGCAAGGCTGATCAGAGGGTCTCCAGCCCTGATGGCCAAGCCTCTGGAAATATGCTGATAAAGGCTCACATTGGCCTAAGGATGTAGCTATTCTCAATCTGCAGTTGTAAATGAGGGTAAAGTGCTATATAACGTATTGTATTCATCTATGTCTTGCGAATCATATCACAAATCATTATTCTAATAGGAAATTATATGCAATTCTGAGTTCTGCAACTAAATATTTTCTTCTTAACATAAAATAGATTCTGAAATGTAAAGAAAAGTGCATTCACTTTGGAAGCAGAGAAAGCTGAAATATAAAACCCAGCTCAGATGCCTTTTAACAAATTGTCCTTGGGAAATTTGGTAGACTTAAGATTCTGTTTCTATAACTGTGTAAGGGGCATAATTTATGTTATGCATGCAACTTAGCATCCGTAACACATTGATTACTTGTCAATAGTATTAGCCATTGTTATCACCTGTGGATTCTATTTTTGGCAGTTTATGGGGAACAGTGAGAACTATTTCCTGTGATTAAAACTTTAGTTATATCAGGAAAAAGCTTATGCTTTAGAAAACACTGATTACAACTGAGTTTGCTAGTTTTCCTGTAAATTGAGTTGGGATCAGCTACTCTGTTGTTCTACTTGCATGAAATGAATTAATTTCCATGTTCTGACCTAACCAAAAAGGGCAGTCTATTTAGTGGACAATCCTGAAGAATCTGGAAGTCAGTCATTATCAGGATAAGTTCTGAAAATAATATCTGGTACTAAAAAGATATAACAGCATTGGGTGATGGGTCAGACTGTACGTACAGAGCATGTATGGGGTAATGGGGAGACTTCAAATGCAAAAGTGCTTACCACTATGTGCCAAAGCCTTACAAAAATGTTCGGTGTTTCAAAGCAAGGTGATATTTTCCTTAAACATGTAATCTTTCCTCTACTTTTCTTCCCTTCCCTTCCCCTCCCTTTCTTCTTTCCTTCTTTTTGTCATACCAATAATTAGCAGTTAATTATATTTACATTCATTTAAGCTTTCTTTATTTATAGTTTTCACTTTTTTATTTTGAAAATCCTCAAACGCACAGAAAAGTAAAGAAAAATATAAATAATACATAGATATAATTTTATTCTTATCAAATGTTAGCCAAATATGTTTCATTGAGTATTTTTTTAACCTAAAAAATTTCAAATACAACCTCAGATATCTTGGCATTTTATCCTCAAATACATCAGTACACACCTCTAAAATATGAGGATTTTTTTCCACTATTTTACAATTAAATTTTAATAACTGATTAACAGGAATTCCCTAATGCTATTTAGTTCATAATCTATATTTAAACATCCCTTATTCTTTCTAAAATATTTTCACACTTTTTGTTTGTTTAAAACAAGACACACCCAGGGATTACAGATTATGTTTTTCTGCTGTGACTCTTAATTCTCTCTCCTCCTTTTCTTAACATTGACTTGTTGAAAAGATCAGTTAACTTGACATAGTAGATGTTGACTCAGTGCAGTTTCAGTAACTTTGTCACTCATGCTTCACAGGTAAAGTTGTATGTTGCATATTGTCTCAAACCACAAGGCATCCAGACCCTTTGTAAACCCACCCATAATGTTCCCAAGACTAACCATTGGCTCTTGGCAGTGGCAAGCAGACCCTGTGAAGCCTTGCTTCTCCAAAACCAAATAATCTACCCTAATGTATAAAAACCCTGGGCCCATCACATCCGCAATGACCAGGAGGCTTGACCAACCAGAAATCATTCCTGCAGTCAGCGCTGGGTTGCTGTGGTGACCTAGCGCTGACTGCTATGGCTGCAGGCACGGAGACCCAGCACTGACTGCTAAAGGGTCTTCGAATCAGGCCCAGAGAGAGGCCTAAAGAGAGAAGCAGGGTCTGATCCATAGCCTCTGTGGCAGCAGTTGATCAGCACTTGCCTCTCTCTTTAGCTCTGGGCGTGGTGAGCAACCTTGCCTCCATTTCTCTCCAGGCCTCCACTAGGGCTGCTGATCAGCCCCATTGATAGGCCCAGAGACGCTGACTGGCATAGAAACCGACCAATCAGAATCAAATCTGGGTCAACTGTGAGAAGTCAATGGCTGCCTAGGAAGTGAAGCTTTTGACACTGACTGGCATAGAAACTGACCAATCAGTACCAAATTGGCCAGCAGAGGAGGGCAGTTGGGGGTGAGATCAGGCTGGTAGGGGAGGGAAGTTAGGGGTGATCAGGCAGGCAGAGGCAGTTAGGGGCCATCAGGCAGCAGGGAAGGGCAGTTGGCGAGATTAGGATGGCAGGGGAGGGCAGTAGGGGAAAATCAGGCTGACAGTGGAGGGCCTGCAGGGTAAGGCAGTTGGGGGCGAGATCAGGCCAGCAGGGGAGGGCCTTTGGGGGTGAGATCAGGTCAGCAGGGGAGGGCAGTTAGGGGCAATCAGGCTGGCAGGGGAGCAGTTAGGAATTAATCAGGCTAGCGGGGGACTGGTTAAGTGGTGATCAGGCTGGCAGGCAGAAGCAATTAGGGGCAATCAGGCAGGCAGGCAGGCGAGTGCTTAGGAATCAGCAGTCCCAGATTGTGAGAGGGATGTCCGACTGCTGGTTTAGGCCCGATCCCACAGTCGAACATTACTTGAGGGGTCCCAGATTGGCATGGGTGCAAGCTGGGCTGAGGGACCCCCCCTTCCCCTCAGGGCACAAACTTCGTGCACTGGGCCTCTAGTGAGATGATAATTAGATAGCATGTGAATATCTAATTCCTTGCTAATTTTTTATCCCAAGACCTAAGCATGTGTTTGATACACTCCCTCAGAGGCTAAAACTTAATATTCAACGATACCATTTACCATATATTTATTACCTTGTGTCTTATGGAAACAGCCTTTCCTTATCAGTGAGTCTATTTGATTAATATAATTTGTATGGAAAAGGCAGAATAAATAACTATTTTCTTTTTCATGATAAAGTTTTAGGGCAAGTAAATAAGTATTAAGTCACCTCTAACCTTGGCTTTTTTTCTGGTGCTCTTTTGTTAGTTTGTTTAATCTGGTTTTATTATTATTTTGTAAATATAATTGTATTGATTTCAGAGAGGAAGGGAGAGAGAACGAGAGATAGAATCAGATCATCTGCCTCCTGCATGCTCTCTACTGGGGATCGAGCCTGAAACCTAAGCATGTACCCTTGACTGGAATCAAACCTGGGATCTTTCAGTCTGTAGGCCAATGCTCTATTCATTAAGTCAAACCAGCTATGGCTAATCTGGTTTTATTTTGCTTTTTTTTTTGTTTTTATTTGTTCTGTTTACTATCTCTTTCTCTTTTATTCTTAGAGTGAAGTAAGTTTTGTTTGATAGGCATCTCAAAGAAGAGCATAAGCATCTATTCACAAAATCCCTGCTAGTACACAAAATTTCCCAAGAAGTTGAAAACTTCCTTTTCCCAATATTTCCAAGGATATAGTGAGATAGGGTTTTGGTCGTTTTTATATATAATAACTGATTATTTCCTTTGGGTACATAGTATAGAAACAATTAAGCCTAACACAAGCAGTGAAGCAAAAAATGATTTTTTTTAGTGATTAATTTTGGTTAAAAAACAAAGCAATTCTGTGATTAGCTAGTTTGAGACACATCCAAGACTTTATAAGGACCTAATCAAATAAAAACAATGAGGTAGTTATGCCATTCTTATTGCACATGATTAGAGTCTTGGTTTCACAGTTTATCTAAATGAAATTCTATAATGGATTAGCCAGGCAAGGAGGTACCAGCAGCAAAAGTGCCTACAACCCCATAAAATCTGCCATCTCTGTAAACTCCTTCTCATAATAGTCTCCCCCACACTTAATACAGACTGGCACATTTTAGATTTCCCTGAATGAACTAATCTCTTTCCAATTGGATTTCCATAAATTGTCTCTTTTCAACTTCAGGGCCTTTGCAATACTCTTGTCTCCCCATAGCGATAATGTTTCCACAGTCCCTTTCCCCACTGTCTTCTTTACCCAGTTGATCTGCTCCTCCCTGATGGCTCAGCTCAAAATAACTCCACATAGGGAAATCTTTCCTGAGCTCCTCAGGGGAGGCCGGGTTCCCAGCTTTATTAATAGCCTGCAGTTCCCCTGGATCGCATCTACCCAGAGCGTGCAGTTACATAGTCATTAGTGCATTTGAACAATACGTGTGTCGGCCTCTCCTAGTTCTCAGAGGGCAGGGCATGAGTTGATTTTACTTCATCATTGTTTTTCAAGAAGCCCAATGGAGAGCCTGGTGTATCACAGAGATATTATAAATGTGTGTTGAATATATAAGTGAAACCTAATTGAATCTATATTGATTTGTGCCCTGCATTTTATACTTTATTAAATGAGTATCCACACACAGAAAAATATGTGGAGAGCAAGACAAGAGAGGAAACAGACTCTCACTTCCTTTATGTCAGCTTTAGAATTTTTAAAAACCAAGAATGATATTCTTTTTTGAATTAAAATGTAAAATAAGTCTATTAAAATGTTAAACTAAACAGTTTCATAGCTATATTCTAACATCTTGGGAATCTATTTCCACACATGTGATAGACATGTCTGCCAGTGAATTAAAAGAAGATATTTAGGCAACATATTCCTCTACCCTTCATCAAAGCAATCACCTCTTCATGTCACTGAACACTGCATTCACACTCATCCTTTCCACGTTATGTTTTATTTTTTGTCGTGTGTGCATTTTGATCACAATCCTTTCTGGAACAAGTCAAGACATGCATAAATACATACAGAACGTGTTGGAAACAGCATTTAAAGATGTTTTGGCAATTGCAGACCTATACTGAGCATTTTCAAGTATATAGGTCAAAGCACTGTTGTTGTTGTTGTTTCCTGTATCCTGAAAGATTTGTAACTCATAAGTCATCACAACCTTGTCAGGGCACTTGGGCATTTTGACTTTCAATGTCTCTGCAGAAGCCGGCAGAGGATACCCACTGTGTGGCTGCACAGGCCTACAATAATTTAAAAATAATATTTGCATTTGTTTCCTCATACATCATAAGACTCAATAAAGGGTACATTAAAGTCAATGTCAATATTTTTGTTCACTACATTTAAACATATTATCATCTCTTTATCTGATAATTCAGTTTGGAAGTTCACTAAAACTTATTTGAAGTGGTCACATTTCAGTCTGCCAGGATCACGAGTGATAGATGTTCCAGACTTTCCATTTCTGTCTCCTATTACAGAGGTTAATAATTCAAATGGGAAATTAGCTCTTGTATGGAATGTGACATGAAGAATTTATGGGTGCATTCCACTAAATTGCTTATCACTGGCTTCCCTATTTTTTTTTACCTAAACCTGCAAGATTATGAATACTATCGAACAGGCTATAAGAAAACAAGCACAAGCCATTGTACTGAATCTTCGTTATGTGTAGCTTTTTCTAATTTCATTTCTTCCAAGTTGTTTCTCTGCCTTAAACTAGCCAATATTTTGGTCATCTAACCTTCAAATAGACGCACAGCTTTGAGTCAATGACACACTTTACTGAAGACTTAGGGAATCGTCTGCATATTTCTCAGGTAGAATTAACTGTATTTTTTTTTCTTTTGTTTCCCTCATAACCTCAGCATTACACCTTGCATTCAAAAACAGCTTATCAAAGCATTCCCTTAAACAAAGGCAGAGCTCTCTCTTTAAAAGGATGCCTGATTTCAGTTGCTTAGATTTTAGCATTCGTCACCACAGTATCTCTGTGACTGCATATACATCTATTTTTGCACATGTAGAATTTTGCAGGTATTTTTGAACATTCATATTTTGAGTAATGTGCTAAGAATTGCATATATAAAGATAAATGATAGATAATAGCTATTCTTAGAGTCTAGCCGAGAACGCAAACACATAGGCCAGAAACTTTAGTATATATTATTAGTGCTGCAAAAGAAGTTTGTTATAAGTGCTATGAAGAATACAAAAGGAGAACTTACTGTTTGTAGTGATTCCCCAAGATGCCAAGAGGAAGAAACGATTCCCAGCTTAAAGAGTGACATGAGTGAATCACTGAAATACTTGATGTGCATAAGGATGAGCTAGTGGTTAAAGAGGATCTGCATAATGTGGGTAAATAACTGAGACTCTAAAGACTATAATAACAGAGATGATATTGATACCTTGGAGAGAGTAAAGGCTGGATACGTCTTCAAAGCTGAGAGACAGGGCACCCCAGCCCCATTTGCTTGTTCCCCCAGAACTTGGATGGACTAGAGGTCCATCTTGATCCCATGGTAACGCCCCGCCTATCTTCCTTGGGGTTCATTGGTTTAGAGGTGTGTGTCCCATGGCTGAGAGAGCGTGTTAACTCACCCAGATGGGGCAGGGGCATCAGTACTACGTGTGCACTGAGCTCCTGGCATCCGCAGTGCTTTAAGCAGTACCCCTAAAAGCTTATAATCACCTGGGTCTTGTGAGTCTAACAAGAAGAACTAGGTCTTGTCCCTGAATTTGGAGAAGCTGGTGTTCCTGGGTGACCTGAGAAAGGAGAGCACTACTAATGAAAGGCAGTGTGGAACAGTGCAGAGTGCTGCTCGCCTGGCGCTGATGGCCTGGCACCAGTGCTGAGAGTCCTTCCTGTGCTTCCAGGCCCCCAGGTGCCTCCTGCCTCTGTACCACCATGGGAGAAGGCATCAGGTTGTTCCCACTGAGCATCTGGGATTGGATTGGATGCTCTGAGGCCCCTTCCCAAGGACCTGTCCTTAACCCATGGCCTGCAACATCACCTGCCAAAGGCCACCCCCTCAGAGTTGCTGCTCTTGCTGGTCAGCCTGTTGGTCAAGGGCTCGGCAGTGATGCATAGGAAATGCAAATCATTCCTGATGTCACACTGCTCAGGCACTAGAACTGGCCTGGCCTTGCCAAGCTCATCTAAGACCCAATCCAACATACAAGGACTTCATGGGCTGGCCCCTTGACCACAATGTGCCCAAGAAGAAGACGAATAAAGAAGCCACCACAGCCCTCTGGGGACTGTACACCAAAGAGGCCAAGCACAGGCACAGCCACCAATACTCCAGCTTCAGGAGGAAGAGGCCTGGCCTTCCCTCTACTCCAGGCCTATAGGGAGCAGGAAAGGAGCCACCTCTGTGCCATGGCCAGGTCTCAACCCTACTTGGGGCCTCTCTACTTTCTGCAGGCCTTCGCATCTCCCCTTCAGGCCTTCACCTTGGCCTTCGCATCTTGCTCCATCTCCCACGAACACAGAGACTACAACCCAGGCTTTGTGTTCGTGGGAGGTGGAGCAGGGAGTGGATTGTGCAGCCCTCGAGAACATTGTAGCAGACACAAAGCCTTGTCCTCCCTGTGCAACCTGAAGACAGAGAGACAGACAGTCCTCAAGCTTCCTGAGAGGAAACCCACAGCCTCTAAATATTCAAAGAGCCAAGAAAAGAGAGAAGTGTCCTCACCTCCAGCCACGCTCACGGGTGTTCTGGCCAGAGATGTGGGGGGAGGAAAGGGAGCGAGGATCAGTGGCCGCACTGGGTACAGTGGTGCCCTTGGAGCAAGTGAGAGCCCTCCAGAGCAAGGCGTGCCTGTGAGCACACTGGAACCTAAGCAGCAGGGTGGGCGGGCGTAGCGGGGTGCCCCTCTGTCATGTGGACCCCAAAGCACTACAAGTTAAGCTATGAGACCCCGTGGCCCAGAACATGAGAGCATCATGATGGTTTTACTCTTTTTGAAGGTTTTAAAAAATAATATAATGTTTTCATTTAAAATTTCATTTTGAACACATACAGCCTTTGCTCTTAATGATGATGATTTTTTGTAATTTTTAACATACTTTTTAAAAATTATTTTCGGTAATGCTTTGCCCTTTCAAAGTGTACATTTGCTGATCGTTCTGGGGACAAGGAGTAGCATCCCCATGGAAGGGCTGGGATTCTTGGTAGCTCAGGACAGTTGGCTGTGTGGGTTCTGGGTGAAGGAGTGTGTGCGGTTAAGAATCATGGCTTTTATTTCATTACATGCTTACAGTATAGCATTATGAGTTCTATTCAACGTATTGTATGTTAGATCTCTATGGCTTATTTAGCCCTTGTTACAGGTTTGTAGCCTTAAGCATCATCAGTCGATTATCCCCCTCCACCCATCCCTGGTAAGTGCCATTTACTCTCTTCCCTCCCGCCCCTGCCCCCAACACATTTGACTTTTTAAAATTCCACATATGAGTGATACCATGCTGTCTGACTTGTCCCACTGAGCATATATAATGTGGTAAATATCACTACAACGAGAACCATATCACGATGTAATGTGTCAAAGTAACATGTAGTGCACCTTACATGTACACAATGTTACAGGTCAAATTCATCCAATTGAAAATAAATAAATAAAGAGAACCACAGCTTTGTGGAAATTAACAGAGCCCTGGATTTTCTGATCTTAATAGCCACAGTACTGGGTAGGGAAGTCCATTAAACAGCATATGCTTGAAAAAATAGCTGCTATTTACGACCTATAAAAACTCACCACCTACCAGTAACTTTAGGATCATTATCTGTTGCCTCAGAGTAACCTGCTTAAGTGAGTGTTATGTGTCCATCCACATACTCTGAATTTTCCACATTCCAGAACATGGCCTGTGCATGCTTCTGGCAATCCCTCGGCGATAATGAATCACCTGTGTTCTATACTGAGGCCCTATACCCTAGCTGGGAACTAGCTCCTCTTGCCTCCCACTTATCAAGGACCTGGCTTTAGCATCCCTGTCTCCTGCCTGACCAATCTCACCCCTCTGGGGACCATTTCTGTTAGCATAAAAGCCCACTCATAATGTCATGTCCTAGTTAACTGGCCAATTTATTTCTTGACTTTTTTTGCAATTTTATAATTATATTTCATTTAAAAATATTAAAGATAGTTGGCAGACCATCGAGTAGTTTCAGGTGTACCAATAATGACTTGACATTTATATACCTTACCATGTGGTCACCTCACTAAGTCTAGTAGCAGCTGTCTGTCACTGTGCAAGGTCGTTTCCGTACTACTGACTACATTCCCCGTGCTGTGTACTACATCTCTGTGGCTTATTGATAACTAAAAGTGTGTACTCAAATCTTTTCATTTACAACAGCAAAGATGGACCTAGAGGGTATTATGGTAAGTGGAACAAGTCTTGCTCCTTTTTATAAGAAAGGCCCTTGGAAGTGTTGTCTGTCTCTAATATCTATCATTGTTCACCTCACGTCATCTTGCGAACCCTATAAAATCACACTTTCATACCATCACTTCAACAAACGTGTTTTTATTACAGCCACCCCCTGAAACCATGGCTTTGGTTCTGTGACCCCTTGTTTTGATTTCCAGCAGCATTGTAAACAGTCCATTACTCCCTTCTCCTCGGAGCGGGTCTTCCCTTGGCTTCTGGGCTACCACACCCCTCTGGTTTTCCCGTGACCTCACTGCTTCTCATTGCTTCTCACTTTTACTGCTGATACGTCTGATTTCCGCCACATCATTCTCAGAGTCCCCTGGCACTCCGTCTTTAGGCATCTTCTCTTTGTGACTGTGTGTTTATTTCTGTCTCCACCTCAACACTGAGTAACAACAGGTGATTTATTTCCTCTGCCACTGGGCATTTTTACTTGCATGTTTCATTGGCATCTAAAACCAAACTTTTCCAAAACTGAGCATTTCATTTGTACCAACATTTTCACGGTGATTATTTTAGTGCAGTAAAATGTGATTTGTGTGTGTCTTTTTTTTTTTTTTTTTTGAACTAGCTACCCCATCCCCACCTTTTTCTATGAGAGATTCCTGGTTCTCTAGCTTTCTTCTGCTTTGTTATTTATTAACTTCTTGTTTGAAGTTTATTTTTTTCTGCTTCTAAAGTATACCAGATGATCTATAAACGATTGATTCACAGGCAGAGAGAATTTTTACCTAATTCAACAGGAACAGGGCTTGAGTAAAGAAAAAGTGATCAGCCTTTCACATCTAACCTTGGTTTTCTAAGTTGAACATATGTTTCTTTCGGAGGTGGTATTCTATCAAGGAAAGACGCAGAGCCAATTACCTTCAAACAAGATTCTTTCTCCAATCAATAAAGAACATTTTCCCATTTCAATTGGCAGACATGAGTTAACTGTTGGCACAGCTTTCAAATACTTATCACACTGTTAATGAGGGTACATATATTTTTTGCAGTCCCAAAGGAACTGGCATCACGGACTGCCAGAGAAAATGTATCATAAGTGGCAAGTGCTTTTAGCTAGCAGCACTTACTAGTATAATGACATGAGCATACATTACCCGTCATGTCTTAAAGAATCATGTATTTTGGAAAAAACACACACTTCTGATTAATTCCTTTTTGATCATTTTATTCACAATATTCTCCCACCTGGCATTTGATTCTTCCTCCTGACTTCCAGGGTTTCACTCTGTGCAAGGCTTGATTATTACATTAGGAAAACCATGAGGGGCTGGTAAGTTGACCTTGAATCTGAAGCAAGTGCTGAAACAAAAGGCAAGATTCATTTTGCTTTCCTTTTGTTCAGTACTCATTTGAGTTATTTATAAGATAATGATACTTTTCTTAATTGTCAAATTATTCTGATATGTCGGGTTTATTTTATTTCACATGGTTAATCTCAGTAGAATAGCAAGATTAAGCAGAACACAGAGTCTGTCATCCTGGTAGTTGCTAGAGACATAAGTTCTTGGTTGAAGGGAACTGTCTGACATTATTGAATCAATATAATCAAAGCAGGTCATAGGTGATGGAAGTTTTTCCCTTTTACAGAATAAAACATGCTTTTCTCCTTTCTGGCAGCTAATTATTTTGACATACATCAGTAAATTATAAATTATTTAATAGTTGGAAATAATTAGGAGTATTTTAAATGACCATATTATTCAAATGCTAGTATTAAAGGGAAAATAACATACTTTGAATCTTTACTTAATGGGTGATTTGCATATATAGTTATTTCCCTTTGAATATGTCTTAGAGGTCTTGCATACTGATTGTTCAATTGATTATATATATATATATATATATATATATATATATTGCCCAATATTACACAGCTATTTCTTAACCCAAAATTTCTGGGTCCAGAGGCTATTTTCTTCATTATTGAAATAAACTGGGAAATTCATATGATGTTTAAGTTTCTTTTATTATTATGCTAGTTGAAAAAAAGTGTTTTTAAGTCAGATCCAAGAACATAATGTGTGCCTGGAAGCTACCATAATCCACAAAAATTATGGCAATGGTCATTGTCTGAAGTGTTTTTCTTCATGAAAAGAATATACAACATATAATACTATTGAAATCTCTTTGCCTACTAAGTAACAGTAAAAGTCACTGTACACTATATCATAAGGAAAATGAAATGATATGCATATTTCATTTAATATTTATGTAAGTATATTTATTATGTTACAATGAACTAATGTTCACCTTGACCAATATTTAAGCTTTTTGGGGGGGTAGTTCTATCACATATATTTATACAATCCCAGAGGTGTTTGACTCTGAGCTGGTATATTTTCATAGTATTTTAATAATCCAGAAATAGTTTTATTTTACAGAAGTAGTAGAAATGAAAATGTTATCAAGAAAATAAAATTTCAGTGATAAGGTACATAGCCAAATTTCTTAAAAGAAAGATATATTTATACTGTTATTTACCAAAAAGAAACCATCAGAATTCATTGAGAGATGGCCAAAGGGCATTATTTCTAAGCTAGAAATCAAATATAAAATATTTTATCTGTGATGATTTGCAGCATTTTGATTTTGTAGTTATTCTTATAAAAGAAATAATATATTGAATGTTACAAAAAATGCCTAAATTTCTATTCAGTGATATTAAATTTACTCAAATTGGACTGTCTCAAAAAGAATAATTGTCAATTTGAAGTAGATGATAGTTATTAACCCTTCTTTGTGTTATTTTTCATTTCCTCAAGTACTTTTGTCTCTCTTACCAACCTTGCCCTTTACCAGTTATTATCAGTGTTCTTTTCTCCACCCAAGATTGACTGATATAAAGGATGGCTGTCAGATTTTTAGTTCAACAAATGGATAATGAATGGTGTCGTTTTTTGTACCAGAAAGTATGCTTAATATTTTGGTCTAGGAGAGACATGTTCAAAAGTGTTGAACCATGGATAGTTTTAGAATAGCCAACTTACAATACCCAGTAGGCAGTTGCATAGATGGGTCTAAATCTTATGAGAGAGATCTTGAACATCAGACTGAATTTTGTCATTCAAGTTAAGAGCAAATGAGAGCCAATAAGGCATAACTGGACTGCAGGCAGATCCAGCACCAAATAGGAAATAGCATTGACATTGTCACCTAGAATATTGACTTATTCAAAAAAGGCCAATGACTGTCAGCTGTGTGCACCTCAGTGAATCACTTAAGTTTTCTAAAAATCAATTACCTTGGGGGATGTAAAAGTAGGGGAGGGGAAATGGAAGTATATAGCATCTTTGATGATTTATATTAACATATGTATATTCCTCTCAGGGTCAAGGAAGATAATGTTAGTGAAATGACCTTGTAAACTACTAACTAAAGTTTACATTATACTTAAAGTGTTATACAAACAATAGATATTATTATAATTATAATGCAATATAGATTATTGGCAAGTTTTCTAAAAATATATTTTTATTGATTTTAGAGAGGGAGAGGGAGAGAGGGATAGAATCATCGATGATGAGAGAGAATCATTGATTGGCTGCCTCCTGTATGCCACACACTGGGGATTGAGCCCACAACCCCGGCATGTGCCCCTGACCTGTAATAGAACCATGACCTCCTGGTTTATTTGATGATGCTCAACCACTGAGCCATGCTAGCCAGTTGGCAAGTTTTGTTTGATTTCAAAAATACTGCAAAATTTATAAATTCCTCGGGCAATGCATATTTATCTCTGTATTCCCTGAAGAATGTCAAAGTTATCTTTTCTTCTTGAAGCCCATGTCATTCACAGAATCTTAAAGTAGAAATAGAACTTCAAGATTACATCATCCAAAAACCTTAGTTTTACATACACAGAGAACACAAATTTATTTTAGGTTATTGATATGCTTAGAATTCAAGTTTCCTAATTTTCAATGTAGTGCTAAAATTTACACAGTGAGAAATTATCCAGTTGCTTAGGAGGAGAGCCAGCTCAGCTCTTCAGAACCTTCTCCTTTTCTAATCAATTGATTAAATTATCTCATCAAGTATTTTCTATGTCTTTGGAGATTATATATATAATCTATATATATATATATGTTATTTTTCATTCCCTCACCTCCTAAAATAATTTCACAGCACAAAATGGCCAGCAAAAAATATGAAAAAATACAAAGTTTCCAGTATGACAGATGCTCAGCTAAAGGAGGGTGATGACTGGGTCAGATGAGTCCATTTCTGGAGATGCCCACTGTTTGCTGTCACAGGTAGAGGTCAATATTACAGTGTTTTGGACCAGATGCTGATGTCAGAGATACCCTGAACATGTGATTGGCTGGAGCTGCTAGTTGGGAGGCAGACCACTTATTCCCTCAGTGCATCGTTGGTTGCTTATTTGCCAGGTACTGCCCATGCTCCTCTAGTGCCTGAGATAACCGATGCATGGTGACGTTTAGGCAGAGGCGATTATCCAAATTGGTTAGATGCAACCAGCCAGGCTCCTCGCATGTGCAAGACTTGTCTGGGGATAGTATCAGGTAGTTGTTCAAGAAGGGGTGATAAAGGAGCAGCTCTTCTTCAAATATGGATAGGTTCAGGTACTTTTTAAGTTGATTCAGACATAGAGGCCCGAGATATGATTGAGAAAAGGGAACTTTAATGCTTTCACTGTGTTATTGTTATACCTGTGAGCTGCCTGTAGCCCAGGAGTGATTAGTGGGCAGTACACGTTGTCAATTCCTCTGTATCCTGGAGAAGCCAACACAGGTTGATTGTAGGAATGCTGTGGGGGAAGCCAAAAGAGCTCACGTCAGAGGCCACCTCCTTGTTGTGGGTGTACAGAGTGCTTAATGGAGGCCAGAGATCTCCAAACCCTTACCGGTGCCCCAGATCACACAGGTCCTGTTGGGGTCAGGCAGATGTTTCCTGCTCAGAACACTGTGGACTGTGATGATGGACTCATCAAACACAGTTGCCATGTAAATCTCATCTGTAATCACATGTAGGTTGTACCTCTTGGCAAATTCTAGGTATTCCTTCAGTGAGTCCCAGGAGTAGATGTCTCCCAGAGGATTGTGGTTCATGAACACAAGGCTTTTGGTCTTTCTTCCCTTGAGGCTGACCTGAAGCAGGGCTTTCTCCAACTTGTCCACAGTCAGCTGGAAGGGATGAGTGTTCACCTCAGTGATCTTACTGTCCAGATGGACATGAACCGGCTCAATTTTCACATTCATGTGGGAGTAAAGGTGAAACCAGCATAGAACTGGGTGGGGGTCAGAAAGTCCTCACCTGGATCACACAGGACCATGGGTGAAGAACACAGAGCAGCAGCCACGTAGAAAAACCACATTTCTGAATCAAGCTGGCCAGGTGCCTTGCAGTAGTAGGCCAGGGAATTCGAGCCACTTCTTCCCACAGGATTGTTTGTCTTCTCCAGTCAGAATTTTGCAGTCGGGCATCATCAATGTTGTTCATGTCACTCTGACTCAACCTTTTATTTTTATTTTTTAATATATATATTGACTTAAGAGTAGAAGGGAGAGGGAAGTAGATAAATAAACATCAATGATGAGAGGGAATCATTGATTGGCTGCCTCCTGCATGCCTCACACTGGAGATTGAACCCCCAACCCCAGCATGTTCCCTGACTGGGAATCGACCTTCTGGTTCATAGGTGGAGGCTCAACCACTGTGCCATGCTGTTTGGGCAGGCTTTTAGTCATCAAATCAATACAGAGCTTGTTTTCACTGAAACCAAGGTCAATGAAGCCCAAGGTCTTCTTGTCTCCATAGTATTTGTCTTCCTTGGTAGTTCATGTAGTCTAGCTGGCTGGAGTAGTACAAGGCAGAGATGTCAATCCCATGGTTGCACATGTCATGACCAATGAATGCAGCTTCCAAATAACTCAGTTGGTGACTTACTTAGTCAGGCTGTCTGGATGACTGGGCCTGCTGCCCACCTCCTACATCACCCCTAGAGTCCAGAGAAAGGGTGGGGGGAAGAGCATTTGGAGCTCCCGGCTACTTGTGGCCCCAGAGTGTCAGAGATTGAACACTGTGGATGAGGTTGGCTTCCTGCTCCCTGGTGTCCTGACTGTGCCTCTGCTTCTCCTGCACCAGGTCCTGCTGCAGGTGCCTGGTCTCCAGCTGCGTGATGTAGTCCTCTGTGGTCTGCTGCAAGCGCCAGATCAGCTCCATCAAATGGGTGTGGGGGCTCAGGTTTCTAAAGCCTTGGCCCCTCATCTGGCCACAGGGCTTGTAGAGGGTGACTCATCCTGTGGGTCTTTGTTGTGGCCTCAACAGGCTGGCTGGAACCTCATGTTTGTGTAAATTTGTTTTATTGCAACACAGCTACACCTATGTTGCACGTATATGCCACCAGGTGTCGGGTTAGGTAAGCAATATATGTGGATGAGGAATGATGCCTTCCCTTAAATAGGTTATTTTCTAGTGGAAGTTTACAGTGGATATGAAATAACCATATGTATACAGCTCAAATTTAACTCCTCTATTTGGATGTTGTTTGAATGATTGAAAGCATACATGAAAAAAAAAATTGTGAAGATTTAATTGTTCTTAGGCTCATCAAGACCTGGCATATCAATTTCTGCAATGAAATATCTATTGCAATTCCAGACATATCTCCTTGAGATCATCTGCCAAAATGTCTTTATGTCTTTATTGAACTTGGATGTGACCTATGGATAGATGCATAGGATGCATTAGATATGACTTTCCTTTTTTCTGAGATCTTAAGTAAAATACTATATTGAGTCCTACATTCTATAGTGATCATTCTACATAGATAAATTTCCTATATCAGAGAGAACCGACACTATATAAAAATATAGCTTTATAAAGAAAAGATAATTGTGTGTATAAAGTAGATTAATGTGGTTTGTGATAGTTTTTATGCTATATTTGCATGGACTTTTAAAAAATTTAATATCATCTTTTGAGTAATATTTGGAATTTCATTTAAAACTAGGGTAGTTGTAGCTGTCTGTGCAAACTATGATAGAGAGAATAATTTAGTATTTGGAATAATTACTGAATAGCTGAAAACTGTGCCAAAATGTTACAATGAGAAGTAACTTCAATGTAGCTATGGGTCAGTAACTGAGAGCAGGCTGATGGAAAAGTACATTTTGCACTAAATTTCAAAAACATTTGGAGAGCACAGAGGAAAGCCAGTCCTTATTGTTTTATTTTTTTCTTATTTTTTGCTTCAGCAATGTGTTCCTGAAATGAACTTCAAATATTAAGATGAAATAAATAAATCATTTTGTAAAAGAGTAGAGGGTTGGAGTGCCACCCTCTATCACCCACAGAGCAGGGCCGATCAGGGGGTTGGTGCACCGCCACTCTCACACTCAGGGCAGGGCGGTTAGGGAGGTTATGGCTCTACCCCGTCACACACAGAGCAAGGCCCGTGGGGGGTTGGGGCGTGCCGGGGTCCAACCCCAGCGGGTCCAGGGGTCCCCAAAGGTGTGGACGGAGTCGGCGAAGAAGGAATGACATGGAGACAGCGTTTAGTTGATCAGCAGCCTCGCCAGGATCTCTAGCCAGGATCTCCAGCCAAGTTCTGGTCTGGATCTCCAGCGAAGTTCTGGTTAGGATCTCCAGCCAGGTTCTGTGTCCATGTTCTCTTGCTAGGTCCTCCAGCCAGATTCTCCAGGTTCTCCAGCCAGGTTCTGTAGCCATGTTCCCTCGCTAGGTTCTCCAGCCAGGTTCTGTCCAGGTTCTCCAGCCAGGTTCAGTTACCAGGTTCTAGTCAGGTTCTCTTGCCAATTTCTGTAGTCAGGTTCAGTCCAGGATCTTTTGCCATGTTCTCTCGCTAGGTTCTGTCTCTAGGTTCTGAGGCCAGTTTCTGTCCAGGATCTTTTGCCATGTTCTCTCCAGCGAAGTTCTTCTGTCTCTAGAGAATGTTCTGTGTAGGTTCTGTGCCTAGGTTCTGTCTCTCTTGGTTCCGTATTCTAAGTTCTGAGTCTTGCTGTCTTATTACATCTGTATTTATACCAGTTGATTCAATCCTATCAATCTCTATTACAAAGGTTAGGGCGTTTCTTATCTCCATTCCAGGGAGTAAAGATTATGTAGCTTAAGCATGATTGTTCATAGTTAAAGTGATTAATTACCCACCTGGCACTAGTTAAGAGGTTTTAGTCCCTCCCTAACTTCAGGGGAAAATCCCTACCTGGGGAAACAACCTTTCTCAGAGACCTTGGTTAAAACACATAGTGCCAAGAAGGTGAGCAAACATATTAAAAACAGTATGCCATATATGCCAGGTCCCTTGAAACAGCAAGCATGGACCGGCTCCCGGCAAATTCCCCCTTTTTTATTTTTTAAAAGCAGGCATCAAAAAGAAAAAACCCCAAATGCTCTCTTGTATCCATTTTAAGAGTAGGATTGACGCTTTCCGCTATTACCTGAGTCCTGATCTATCACCCCAGGGAGAGCTTGCCAATCCTGCACTTTCCCAGGGTGGAAAGGCTGCAGTGGGGTTAAGGATAAGGCTCCTTGGGCCTACCTTCTCCCATGCCATTACATTTACCTTTCCTTCCTCAGAAAAGCATGGACATACTTCTTGTATAAAACGTTCTGTCTGACTGGGAGTAACCTTAATTCCTCTGCTAGCAAGCATATGTGTTAAAAGATCAATACAGAGTCTTTTTTCTTTAGGCTCAGTATGGCACGTCTTCTTAATGTAAAGATCAATACAGAGTCTTCTTTCTTTGGACTCAGTATGGCACATCTTCTCAATCTAAGTTCTGTACTATCCACCTTCTTACCCTACTTATCCTCTCTGGGGGGTCTGTAGCACCCTGGTGGAGTCCTATCCATCCCGAGTGTGGGGGTTCTCAATGGGGAGGGGGGCTTACCTAGGGGAATCCTGTTTCAGGAGTTCCCAAAGGTGTGGACGGAGTCGGCGAAGACTATCCACCCTCTTCCTACGGTGGAGTCCTGTCCGTCCCGAGTGTGGGGCGCTTACCTAGGGGTCCCTGTTCAGGCGCCATTTGCCGGGGTCCAACCCCAGCGGGTCCAGGGGTCCCCAAAGGTGTGGATGGAGTCGGCGAAGAAGGAATGACACAGAGACAGCATTCAGTTGATCAGCATGCTAGCCAGGATCTCCAGCCAGGATCTCTAGCCAAGTTCTGGTCTGGATCTCCAGAGAGGTTCTGCCTAGGATCTCCAGCCAGGTTCTGTAGCCAAGTTCCCTCGCTAGGTTCTCCAGCCAGGTTAAGTCACCAGGTTCTAGTCAGGTTCTCTTGCCAATTTCTGTAGTCAGGTTCAGTCCAGGATCTTTTGCCATGTTCTCTCAATCTAAGTTCTGTGTTCTAAGTTCTGTGTTCTAAGTTCTGTGTTCTAAGTTCTGTCTCTTGCTGTCTTGTTGCATCTGTATTTATACCAGTTGACTCAATCCTATCAATCTCTATTACAAAGGTTAGGGCGTTTCTTATCTTCATTCCAGGGAGTAAAGATTATGTAGCTTAAGCACGATTGTTCGTAGTTAAAGTGATTAATTACCCGCCTGGCACTTAGTTAAGAGGTTTTATTCCCTCCCTAACTTCAGGGGAAAATCCCTACCTGGGGAAACAACCTTTCTCAGAGAGGAGACCTTGGTTAAAACACATAGTGCCAAGAAGGTGAGCAAACATATTAAGAACAGTATGCCATATGTTCCAGGTCCCTTGAAACAGCAAGCATGGACCGGCTCCCGGCAGGGGCGCCGCACCCTGACACACAGAGCAGGGCCAATCAGGGGGTTTGGTTGCTGCCCCCTGTCATGCTGATTCCAGTGCCGGGAGGCCTCGCGGCTCTGCTGATCCCAGTGCTGGGAGGCATATTACCCTTTTACTATATAGGATAAAGGCCTGATGCATGGGTGGGGGCCAGATGGTTTGCCCTGAAGGGTGTCCTGGATCAGGGTGGGGGTCCCCACTGGGGAGCCTGGCCAGCCTGGGTGAGGGGATGATGGCTGTTTGCAGCTGGTCACACCCCCTTTAGTGTGGGGGTCCCCAGTGGGGTGCCTGGCCAGCCTGGATGAGGGGATGATGGCTGTTTGCAGCTGGTCACACCCCTTTTAGGGTTGGGGTCCCCACTGGGGTACCTGGCCAGTCTGGGTGAGGGGCTGAGGACCGTTTTCAGGGTGGCGGGTGACTGAAGCTCCCAACCTGTTCTTTTTTTCTTTTTTTTTTTTTTTTATTCTGGGCCAGCTTTAGCTCTGAGGCTTGGCTCCAGCTTGAGGCCTCGGCTGCTGAAAGCAGGTATCTGGTTTGTTTGGGTTCTATAATTGTAACACTGTTGCAGTCCTGCTCACTCCAGCTCTGAGATCCTGGCTGGCTGAAAGCAGGGATCTGCGTTTGTTCTATAATTGAAACAGTGTTGCGGACCTGCTGGCTGAAGCCTGGCTGGCTGAAAGCAGGTTTCTGGGGTTTTGTTTAGCTTCTATATTTGTAACAATGTTTCTTAAACTGCAAGCTCAGAGGCTGGCAGCGGAAGGCAGGGAACGTCACTGGCTTCCTCCGTCACTGAAGCAAGCAAGTCTCCTGTTCTCTTCAAGCTGCCTGGCTGTCGGCCGCCATCTTGGTTGGCAGTTAATTTGCATATCGCCCTGATTAGCCAATGGGAAGGGTAGCGGAGGTACGGCTAATTAACATGTTTCTCTATTATTAGATAGGAGATATATATATATATATATATATATATATATATGTTGTTGTTGTTGTTGTTAATCTTCACCTGAGGACATTTTCCCATTGATTTTTTTTTTTAAATATATTTTATTGATTTTTTACAGAGAGGAAGGGAGAGAGATAATTAGAAACATCGATGGGAGAGAAACATCGATCAGCCGCCTCCTGCACATCTCCTACTGGGGATGTGCCCGCAACCCAAGTACATGCCCTTGACCGGAATCGAACCTGGGACCTTTCAGTCCGCAGGCCGACGCTCTATCCACTATTTTTAGAGATGAGAGACAGAGAGAAACATCAATGTAAGAGGGACACATCGATTGGTTGCCTCCTGCATGTGCCCCTACCAGGGCTAGGGATCAAGCCCCAACCTATATATGTCCTTGACTGGAATCAAATCCAGGACCCTTCAATCTGCAGGCTGCCGCTCTACCCACTGAGCCAAACAGGCTAGGGCTGAAATACATATTTTTAAAATCCAGAGAAAACTAGAAACCTGTTTGTAATGGAGTCTTTCTGTGAATATTTTCCTTAATAATGCTGAGCTACCTGGAGCTGGATCTGAGAAATGAAATTATTGAGAATATCCAAGGTTTATTTTGAACACATGGCTGTGGTAGAAAGTTAGAATAGCCAATGAATTAGAGCTGAATACCTTGTGAAATGGAATTTCAAGGGGGTGACAAACTGGGAGAACAGGTTCATTAAGGACAAGGTCAGGTATAAGGATAATGAGAGTAATTATCATCTCAAGAAGATTTTTCCCCTTTTTCTTCTTTATTGTATCCATATGATAAGATCGATGTTAGCTGAATTTATTGTGGTAATCATTTCACAATATATGTAAATCAAACTATTATGCTGAATGCCCTAAACTTACGCCATGTTATATGTTGATTATTTCTCAATAAAACTGAAAAAAAATCACAGGGAAGTAAAAAGGCTGTAACACAATATTTAGTTTTTTAAAACTATATATCCTAGGTGATGACAAGTTTTCTATACACATTATGTGAAAACTCATGTGGAATAGGGCTGAAATTTACTGTCATGATAGGGCATTGTGTTCTGGAAATTAAGGTATGGAATATGTTGAAAATGTGGATATTATGAGGAATTTTGAAAGCTGAAAAATAAAAGTTGAAGAAAATGATATGAAATCAGGGGCTTTTCACAGATTGCCTGCATTCAAAAGAACGTGTATCAAAAAGAACTTTATGAAATATTCACAATAATAAATGAAATTACAGACCAGTGATATAGTCTCAAGTTTAAATGAAGAGTGTGCCATTTCTTAATATTGTTTAGGACAGAACTTCTGTAACTTTCATTCCCATAGATCCTTGTTTCATTGATAAATCTAAGCAAGTTATTTTTACAGCTAAGTTTGTTTTAGTTCAATATTACTCTTTCTCAGTCTACCATGCTTAAATATTGTATTTTATATATTGCAGTAGAGCATCTGAAAAAGAAGTAATAGTCTTTTACCTTTCAAGGAAAGCAGTTGGTTTGATATTGCTTTGTGATATACACTTTCATAAATGACCTCCATGCATAGCATTTGGGAGAGACTGCATGTAGGAGAGGGGGTGGTTTAGAGATTATAAACAAAGCTGCATTAACGCTAGACTGGAGTCACTTAGAGAGAAAAGGAAAGCATTAGATCAAGTTTAAATGGGCGACATTAATGAGAGTTATGGGCACACATCTCAAGACAAATACACCCCAAAGAATTTATAGAACACCTCTCATAATTGGAAAAAGACAGATTTTACAATTATCCTCAGGAAAGGCCACCAACAGAATACAGTACATAGCTTAGTGTCAAGAGAAATGTATGAGACAATAGGGAGACTTCATTGAAGTTGAAAGAAAGAGAAGAGGAGAAAACATGGACTGTGCAATAGAACAGAACTGCAAATAGGTCCTTTATTAAGATAACATGCTGAAAACATGTACTTGCTGGACTGAAATTAAAACGGTGTTTAATTGCTACCGAAAAACCAGTGGTAAGTAGCCGAGTAATATTCTACTATATATATGTGCCACATTTCTTTATCCAATTGCCTATTGATGGGTCTTTAGGTTGCATCTTGGCTAGTGTATTGTTTCTAAAATAAAAATCACAATAATTTAAGCATTCTTGTCACATAAGTAAATCTATTAGAAATGTCGCCGAAACCGCTTTGGCTCAGTGGATAGAGCGTTGGCCTGCGGACTGAAGGGTCCCAGGTTCGATTCTGGTCAGGGGCATGTGCCTGGGTTGCGGGCACATCCCCAGTAGGAGATGTGCAGGAGGCATCTGATCGGTGTTTCTCTCTCATCGATGTTTCTGACTTTCTGTCTCTCTCCCTTCCTCTATGTGAAAAATCAATGAAATATATTGAAGAAAAAAAAAAAGAAATGTTGAAGCTTTATTTTGAATGAATTTTAAATATTAATCTTTACCTTTGTTTATTTAGAATTTATTAAAAAAATCACTAAAATTTCTATATAATGTAGTGTAATTAGCAATTACAGTAGCAATTGCTACTGTGTAATCAGTTTTATTTTGAATATGTGTATATTTTTTGGAAGAAAATTATAAATCTCTCAAAGATATAAAGTTTAGATGTCTTCTTAAAATCACAGGATATGCACCCTTGTATAATTCCTACCTACTTAGACATATTATATGTATGAAGATTTTAAGGACATAGGAGTTACAAACTAAGGATGTACCTCAAAAATATTAATAACAGAGCTACCATATGACGCAGCAATCCCTCTTCTGGATATCTACCTCAAAATTCTGGAAACATTTATTTGCAAAGATATACTCATCCCTATGTTCATTAAAGCATTGTTCATGGCAGCCCAGACTTGGAAACAGCTGAACTGTCCTTCCAGAGATGATTGGATAAAGAAGATGTTGCACTTATGTACAATGGAATACTATTCAGCCCTAAGAAAAAAATGAAACAGTGCCATTTGTGAGATACAAAACTGGAAGTAACAAAACAAACAAACAAACAAACAAGGAAAACAAACAAACCCTCAAGACGCAGACAAAAGTATTGTGGTTACCAGAGGGAAGGGGGTGTGGTGATAGTAAAGGGTAAAGGGGGTCAATTATATGGTGGAAGAAGATTATTTGCTTGGATGGTGGGCACACAATGCAATATACAGATCATGTATCATAGAAATCTATACTTAAAACCTATATATTTTATTAAATGACATCACTCCAATAAATTTAATTTAAAAATTAAATAGTAGTTGAACTTCCCTCTGGAGAAATATATATACAAGGAATATACATAGCCAAAAAAAAGGGCGGGGGAGGACAGGAATGTAAACAGGAAAGAGTTAATACATTTTTCTTTGCTTCTGAACACACAAGAATCCAGAGGCATTAGAAAGGACAGATTTTGATTGTCTGACAAAGCAGAGAAAACGGGTTTGTTTATTTATTTATAGCCAGAAGCTCTTTGTTGAGCCTTTGGGCATATTTATAATCTGAAGCCATCTATATATATAAAAGGCTAATATGCAAAGTGTCCCCTCGGGAGTTCGACCAGGAGGCTGGGAGTTTGATCTCTTGCTATGATGGGCGCTGACCACTAGGGGACTGCGTGGAATGAAGGAAAGCTGGGCCCTGATCGCTGGCCAGGCCTAGGGACCCTACCCATGCACGAATTTTGTGCACGGGCCTCTCGTATACGATAAAAGAGGAAGACTTGTTTTATGAGTGCTTACACACAGTCTAAATTGTACAACATAAAGCATAATGCTGGCTCAATAACTAACTTGGACTAATGTCCTGAGAACCAGACACCACCACCCCCAGTTTCATTAAAGAAAAAAATATTAGTAGTTTATACCAGGATTTTAGAAAAAGTGACACAGACTTAAAATGTGTAATTTTAATATCCCTTCTGCCACATGAGTGATTTTAAGTTACCCATGTATGAAAAACAACCTTAAGGGGAAGCATTGATACTTTTGGCTGTGGCTATTGAAAGTTTTCCTTTGAATCTTGCAGAATTTTTGGCATCATTGATCTTTATTAGATGTAGATAAAAAGAAGCAGAGAGAAAAATCTCCATTTAAAGAGAAATATGTGAAGAGAATGAAAAATAAATGTAATGAGAAAATTTCAGAGACGTTTCATTTCCCTAATGCCAGGCCAAACAATGCATGCTACCATTTGCTTGTTGGGTTCTTATAAGTGCTGATGCACTTCAATGAGCTTGGAGTTGTGTCCCTTGTGATACTGAGCATCCTAAAGAGTTTACAGAGGTGAATTCGGGACTTCATAGTGAAGCTGTAATTTAGGTGAGTTGTTCTTTTCAGGTAGTGAGGCAATCAGGTTTTCTCTACAGTAAAAGAAAGTTTAGGTCTTGTCACTAATTATTATAAATCAGCTACATTCTTTCATAAGCATGTAAAGATGGTTTTGGAAAAGAAAAAAAAAAAACAACTTGAAATAATACCAGAGATTCAATATGCTTTTTATTAGCTAGATACAGTTTTAACTATCTAATTTGCCTAAATTATTTCTTTGTGTCCTTTTACAGTGAAGATATAATCTTACCCTCGCCATTCCATTAACTGCCTATAATCTTTGGAATTGTTTACATTTTATCTAGTTTCCTTCTGGGCTGCCTCGCCAGCCCAGCCTACACATTCGGGACTGCTTCAGGCTTATTACTATGATGTAGGAAGTTATTAAAATATGTTAATTTACTTGACTGAGATAACTGTAAATTAAGCCCTTATAACTTTCTGCCTTCTAGGCTGTACACACTATGTAATACCTGAAACAGGATATTATTCTACAATCAAATAGTTTTTCAGAAAAAAAAAATCTTATAACTGTGGCCATTTCCTTGCTGTCAGTGTTATAATTTAAGTAAAGTCAATGGTTGCTGACGTGTAGTGAATGCTTGTTCTAGGTCAGGCAATCTCCTACACACTTTGGATGTTCTGATTACCTGTGTCTTACAGATAAGGGCTGAGTGGGTGAATAACTTTTATATCATAGAATTAATCAGAGGCACAACCTGGAGTCCTCCCCAGATTTCCTGCCTCCATGGTCAATGATCTTAGTTAGCTCCCATAACATATGGCTGTTTAAATGTTGATAGGAAGAAAGAAGAACAATCCTTCCACAATTAAAACATTCAGTACCATTTTGTAAATATGATTTACAGATAGAAGCTTTCATTTACTCCTTTGGGAAATGAGGAGTGAATGGAGCCGTTTTTCAGAAGTCAGGAAACTTGATTAGTTTCTGGTTTCAGAGAACAAACTGCTGGGCTGGAAACTATCTGTACCTTGGCACACGTGATCCTATATTTCTATTCCCCCAATTCCCACATCCCCCCCCCCCCCCAGTCTCAGTACTCCCCTCATATTTATATTCCCCAAGACATCCGGATCCTGCTCATACTTGGAGCCTCTCCACAGGATGTTCCCCTCGCTCTCTCTGTAGCTCACCCCAATTTTCTTGGCCGTATGTCTTAAAAGGAATTTCCTCTGATATTGCTTTAACTGCCGAGGTTAGGTTAGCGATCCCACTTAATGCACAAAATTCTATTGAACAGAACAGTGCAGCCATTGAATTTTAACTTGCTTATTTCTCTGCTCCTAGAAGGGCACTAGGTATCTCTTAATTATTTACCCAAACCCAGCATGAAGGCTGCCTTCTCTTCCTCCTACTCTTCCAGGGACTTACCCTCCCTGAACAGGATGGGGTTTGGTGAGTGTACTGCTTGGCCCTCTGAGCTCTGGGGAAGGAGCCAGTGCTGAAGCCCAGAGCCAGCTGGTGGGAGTTTTAATGGGTGGCTGAGCATGGCTGTCTCACAACCAGAAATTCCCCTGCTCTAGCACTGAAGCAGGGCCCTGCTGCGACAGGCATTGCAATTGGAGTTTAAGTTTCTAAATCATGGTGAAGGGAGTGGTCCCCAGAACAGTAAGTGGAATGAGGGCTTTGGAAGATGCCGAGAAGTGATTACCAAAATGTGAAGAAGTCATTTGCAAAGCCACACAGATGCACACTAGCTGACCATCAGTTCTGTGATATCCCCAGTTCAGAGTGCACATGAGGCAATCCACTCACATGTATGGAAGAATGGGAGAGAAGAGAAGGAGGGAGGGAGACAGGGATGGATGGTAGGAAATATTTTACCAAATTTCAGGAAATAAATAATTGGCTGTGTCACATGCTAAAACACAAGGGCCATACCACAAACAGGGCCAGGGCTCTCAAATTCTGCATCCAATTGCTTTTTACTCTCTGCTCCTGGTAGATCTGGCCAGTAATTGAATATCTATTCATATATAGCTATGCATGTGTGTGTTTTCAGAATTTCATAACAGGAACCAATCTTTTTTTTTTATTGATTTCAGAGAGGAAGAGAGAGGGAGAGAGATAGAAACATCAATGATGAGAGAGAATCATTGACCAGCTGCCTCCTGCATACCCTAGACTGGGGATTGAGCCCTGAATGGGAATTGAAGTGTAACCTCCTGGTTCATAAGTCAAAGCTCAACTTCTGAGCCGCACCAACTGGGCAGGAAACAGCCATTAGATGTAATTTTTCATAGAACAAAACTTAAAATGAAATCTGCATTGAGTTCTTGTCTCTGTAGTTGCAAACATGCTCTTTACATATTAGGGATATGAGGAATCCTTAGGTGTTGGAACACTAATCTTAGACAAAAGCACACTAACTCTAAGAATTATGTTCCTGCTCTAACTGGTTTGGCTCAGTGGATAGAGCGTTGGCCTGTGGACTGAAGGGTCCCAGGTTCGATTCCAGTCAAGGGCATGTACCTTGGCTGCAGGCACATCCCCAGTGGGGGGTGTGCAGGAAGCAGCTGATCAATGTTTCTCTCTCATCGATGTTTCTGACTCTCTATCTCTCTTCCTTCCTCTCTGTATAAAATCAATAAAATATCTTAAAAAAAAAGAAGAATTATGTTCCTGAGCAGAGGCTAGGAAACTCACCATCTGGAACCCTGACTGTATCTAATGGCATGTGAGCAAGTTGAAGGGCATGGGTAGGTCCAGAGAGTCTCATGAAGGCAAAATTAGGAAGTTAAGAGATAGGTGCAAAAGGAACATTGGAAACACACAGAATAGAAGAAACTGATGACACGGAATTTGAGATAAACAGAATGTCAATACCAGTTCATTAGTTTATGAAATAATAAAAGGAACCTACTATGTGTTGAAGGCAATGCCTTAATAAGACAAAGTTGCTGCCTCCATGAAGTTTATCTTCTTGAGGGGAAGATAGGCTGCATGAAGTTACACACAAATGAAATAAACAATATAAGATAGAGATACATTATTTAAAAATATGTTATTAAAAATAAGAGTAGGAAAATGAGAGTGGAAGTGGGCAGGATGATAGATTATACATAAGATAGATGTTCATGAAATGTTCTAAGCAGAGGTGACCCCGCTTAGACCCTGGACAGAAGATCTGAAGGATACAGAGGAAGAGGGGCAGTGACCTGGGAACACAGGGTGAGGCCATGGAGAGTCACAGGCAAGGCTTGCTAGAGAAGACAGAGCAAGGGGAAACGTAAGGAATGAATTCAAAAAAGAAATCACATCACATGGTCTTCCTAAGGCCATCGAAGGGCTTTATATTGATTTTATTCTAAGTGTAATGCACTGTCATTGCAGTGTATAAGCGTAAATACATGTGTGTGCCCAAACACCCAGAAAACTCAGCTATGACCATCTCCATGGGGATAGATTAGAAATGGTTTGAATTTTCCTATCCTGAAAAGTTATAAAATGTTTCTATTCGGTAACGTATCAGTAAACCTTCATATTCAATGCATTTCAGTTTGTAAAATGGCAAAAAATATGGATCATAGTAAAGAAACAGTTTTAAATATTGCTTAAATTCCAATATAGTCTATTATAAAATAAACACATAGCAAATATCCTCAAAATATTTTTAAAATGAAATAAAGCCCTCAGTTAAACTTAACCAACAATATTTGTTCTAATTATAATAGCCCATACAGAAAGAGATAACCATCATGATCATCATAATTAAGGAAATTTTTTATTAAATAAAACTAAACAAAACAAAACAAAAAAGCAGAAGAGAGCTCTCTGGTTGAGCCAGAACCAGTGTGAAGGCAAGTGCAGGAAACTGTCTATTACCTAAGGTTAGAATAGGAATCAATATTACAAAAATGGACTTTAGGAGAAAAAATGAGAAGGCTTTACAATGTAGTTGATCTTTTGAAATTAACATTTCTGTTTTATTGATATAATTTTCTCTTCCAGGAAACTTAATTCCTACCTACACGGTTTTCTATGACATTAAGTAGAAACGATGAATTAAGAAACTTTATTTGTGACCTTTGTCCTTGACTTTGCTTTCCCTCTGTGAAGGATATATGGGGATCGGGGAGGGATAGTCAGTCTGCAAGTTTCTTTGTGCTTCTAAGAAAGTAACCAGAGGACAGAGGAAAGGTAGAGCTTATCAGGCTTTATCAAATATTATTCCACAAGAAGATCCCAGTAAAAATGCCCTCTGCACTTCACAGAGAGCTGGCGCTGCTCAGTACCATTCCTTGTGACAGACACTTGGCTGGGGAGCTAGTGTCTTCTTAAGGGCAACTCTATTTCAGTGGCTTAGGGGGCAGTAGTGTGCCTCAAAGCATGTATTGATCCTCCACAGTCCAGCACAGCAAGTTCATGCTGTGGATTTCTGGGAGATGACACATAATCCCCAGATTCAAGGAGCTTATCTAACACTTTGTTCATTAAAGAGCTTAGGGAATAAACATGAACATTTGAAGAAAAAAAAATAGCAAGATATATCGCATACATAACGCAAGATACTTAGTCCAGTCAGATAAAATCATAGCCTTTTAACACTAAAAGGGCCCTGAATGATTGACCCTGAAATTTTAAGTTTTAGAAAGTCCATTTGAGTTAATACACACTAGTCAGAAATTATTCTGGTTGTTACTTCATGACTGTTTTCTTTTTCCTTTACACACTTATTGTACCTTATGTAGATCTCAGCAGTTCGCTTCTAAATGCTCCACAACTTTAATTTAATGCAAGTAATTTATTTAATCAGGGGATATCTCCTTGGAAAAGGAATTTATGACGTTCACATTTTACCTTGAAAAACCCAGGAATCCTGGCCCAGGAAGTCTTTGAGACTTGGACACTGGATTTTAAATAAACAAACAAAAAAGCAACAACAACTAGAAATAAAATATAAACCCACACCCACATGTCTCTTGTTGTATAAATGCACTAACTAGTAAGAGGAGGATGTTGCAAAAAATATTTAAATAAATTTCTGAAGAAAACTCTATGTTTTGTGTTTGAAGACTAATAAAAGAGCTTTCCATGGCTCCTATAGGAATATCTAGCTCTAATTTTCACCAGTACTGCAAATTTAAAGAACTTCTTATATCAGCACAATAAGGCATTTCATGAATCTTGGAGCGGGACATTTTGCATTGATGCAAAGTGAACATTACAATTTTATGTTCTTTTTTTATTACTCTTTTTAAAAATACAAAGCATTTCAGTCTTCAAAACTGTGTGTAATCACTCGAGGGTGACGTAAAATAGATGGATGCCTGCTCACAGTCCTGGGATGTAAAACAGGTGCTTTACCTGCTGTGTCTCTTGAGAGATGAATGACGAGGACATGTAGGTCTGTTTCTGGATTTGTCTAACTGTCTGTTGATTAGAGCAGCCAATAAAATGTAGGACTCTTTCTTAATCTAGCTTTATTCTTCAGAATAAGTGAGGTAACAAATTTATTTAGAATCAGAAATCAAAGAAGGAAATTCTGAGTTTTAGCCCTCACACATAAATTGATTAAAAAAAGATGTATGTCTTATTCTACATATCAATATTTGAAAGGAATTGATGTTAACCTGAGACTTCTACAAATCCAATATAACAAGCCTTGCTTTTGACACCATTTTAAAATGAGTTGAGAGAGGATTTGAAAACCTTGTTACCCTGTAAAAAATAATTTAATCCTCAGGGAAAGGAATTAGAGAAAAAAGGATCCCTGCATGCAAAATTACATCCCACCACATTCTTTTGTGCAAGAAATAAAATGTGTGAGGTTTTCCCGTTGTATTTAAATAATGAGGAGAGACAGTACCTTTCATTTAATGGCTTAATAGTGGTATATGTCTGACAAGTAAATTTTCAAGGAATAAAAACATTGTTCCACTAGGTTTTTTAGTATTACGTGTTAAAGAAAAAAGGCCCTTTATCTCAGCGTATATACAAGTACCTATCAGCAATTTGATTTTGTTTTGTTCTGTAAGTTAGAATTGAAGGGCTTGATGGGATAATATGTGACATTTCCTTGCAATAGTGCCTCTGAGAGATGTCATATTTAAGTTATTAGAGCCTCGGGTGTTTATTATTATTTACTCTATGTTACTAGGACCCAGTGTGCTTTTAACATTGAATCTTCCCCTTTAATTTATTTAAAAATATTTCTCTTAAGAGCTTTTATATAACTTTCTGTTGCTTACATCACTTAGGAATTATTGTATTTGGGTGCAGACATATTTACTATTTAATACATAAAATAAAATGTCATGTCAGAGTGGAGGGGGCTTTTCTTAAAGGTATATGAAGCAACTATAGCCGAAGTCTAAGGATGAGGAAGTTTCAAGTGGGGACAGAGTTAGTATCTCTTTCGATCTTCATGCTTACTCTACATACTTACTATCCCCAAATGCTCACATCTGTATTTTAAAGAATCATATAACCCTTGCATGCAACTGGACATGCAATTGACAACTTGGTTCTCAAATAAATTCAATAAGTTCTTAACAAAATGCATAAAGGAAGATTAAAGTGAAAAGCATTTTTATTGTATGCCTTTAATCTTATGCTGACTCTAACAATAAAATCTCATTATTATAGGTTTTTAGCTTTCTGAAGTTCTAAAAGGATTTAAAAATTATCAGATTTATTAGGGTAACATTGCTTAATAAAATTATGTAGGTTTTAAGTGTATATTTCTACGATACATCATCTGTTCATTGAGTCATGTGATCACCACCCACTTCAAGTCTCCTTCCATCACCACTGATCCCCTCTTTACCCTCTTCTACCTCCCCCACTTCCATTTTACATATAAAAGGATATATATTGGGTTTAAAGAGCCATTAGAATCTAAAGTACAATTCATTTTGTCCAATGCCTTAGTAATAAGTTAAGCCTTCTACATTATACTTCCACATCTATACTAATAAAAGGGTAATATGCTAATTAAACTGGACATCTTCCTGTTAAAGCCACGGTGGCAGGGGCTGAGGCAGAGGTAGTTAGGGGTGATCAGGCCGGCAGGCAGAGGCGGGTAGGGGCGAGCAGGCAGGCAGGCTGGCAGGCAGGCTAGCGTTTAGGAGCCAGCAGTCCCGGATTGTGAGAGGGATATCCCCTGAGGGGCCCTGGGCTGAGGGACTCCCCCATGCATGAATTTCATGCACTAGGCCTCTAGTTTACATATAATATTATATAGAAATAAAGTGTGTTGAAAAATGGTATATGTTGCAAGGACTGACAGAGGTAAGCAGTGATAGTTTACCTGGGTTTGGGAATGGGGAATTATTGTTCATGTAAGTTTAACACAGATAAAAAGTGGGACTAATGAAGGCAAGAATAAGTTCATATATGACATAGGACACGAGTGTCAAGAAATGTGCTTAACAACATGTAAAGTTGGCATTAAAATGTTTATTTTTCATTATTACAGCATGTTATTATAAATATCAGGATTTGTATTTTAAAAATACACTAAGTCATAGGGGCCTTAGAGGATGTGACAAAAGTAGGGTTACAGTTGTTCATATGAAATTTGATGCAATAGGTAATAAATAAATAATAATACTATAATAACTTTGTTTAAAGACTGTTGAGGGATTGAGCTCGCAACATGGGCATGTGCCCTGACTTGCATTGAACCATGACCTCCTGGTTCATAGATCAATGCTCAACCACTGAGCCAGGCTGGCTGGGCACTTCTGTGTTTTTGTACTCATAACTGTAAACCTACTTTTGTCCTACCCTGTATTCTGGAAACTTCCATTTATGTGAAATCCCCACCAGGCTAAAAAGTAGGCTAAAAAATTTCTTCCATATCCCTGAGGTTAAAAAGAAAAAAGATTATGGATTGATTATCTTTTTAGAACACTCTAACTTTAATCAGAATTAGTTTGCTTAAGTTATATAATTTTAATTATCTTAAATTAAATTAAAATAAATTACAATTATATATTAGATTAAAATATTCTCCATTGAGCTGATGGAGGGGAAATTGGATATTTGAGTAATAAGGATTGTGCCTAGGTCAAAACAAGTTTTCCTGGCTGAGTAGTATTTGTCTAAGATACCCATAACTTCTATGCAATTTACCTGATAACACATTCTATTTGAATGTTGACTGTCTCCAAATATGGCAGCTTTTACTGAAGGTATATTGAAGCTAAAAAAGTTATAAAAATATTGACAAATTCCATTGTTCAAATTCTTTTTCAACCCAAACTGCCTATGAATTAAAAATAAGTTCTTGTCAATTTGGGGTTTTCTTTATTTTTAAATGCAAAAAAAAATGATTTGATATTTGACAAACAGAGGAAAGATAGTGCTATCATTTTTGGTATTACTTGACCCAGTAGAATATCAAGTAGCTTTCCCTTCTGTGTACCTGGTAGAAGATGATTAGTTATGCACAAACAGCATTCTGCTCTAGGAAGCATGCAATTCAATTTGCTGTTCAAGATCAAAGAAAACAATTGTCTGACTCTTAAAATCCACAGTGTTATATTATGTGTAGAAAACAATAGTTTATTAAACACTCTACTGTAAAATAAGCACCTTTGGAAGAAAGGTGAACCAACATTTAATTTTTTGTTGTTTTTTGTTAATCCTCACAAGCATATTTTTCCATTGATATTTAAGGAGAGTGGAAGAGAGAGGGAAAGACTGAGAGAAATATCAATGTAAGAGAAACGTATCGATTGGTTGCCTCCTGCACACCCGGGCCTGGGAGGAGCCCTTGACTGGGATCAAACACAGGACCCTTTGGGCCAAAGGCCGACCCTCTATCCACTGAGCCAAAAAACTTGATTTTGCAATGCATCACATTCTTTAAGAATGATTTTTGGGGAGGATTTTTGGGGAGGAGAACCCAGATGGCGGCATAGGTTAACGCCGGAGTTTGTTGCTTTGAACAACTACTTCAAAAGTGAAACTAAAAGACAGAACGGACGTCACCCAGAACCACAGGAACGCTGGCTGAGTGGAAGTCCTACAACTAGGAGGAAAGAGAAACGCATAAGGACACTCAGAGGAGGCGCAGTGCTGAAGTCAAATTCTGAGGTGCGGAGTGCGCAGAGCGGGCTGGCGGCGGAGGGCGCGGTTGGCGTTTTCAATCGGGAGGGAGTCGCAGACTCTGGGCTCCAGATACAGGCGAGTCTTTAGGGACCCAGACTCAAACGGGAGAAGCGGGACTGTCTGGCTTCGGTCAGAGCCAGTGCAGCTTTCTCTCCGAGCTTTGCAGCGGGTGCTGGGACTCAGAGAGGCAGAGCCCATGGGGACAGGACTGAGATCCGCCATAACTGCTCTCTCTGGCCCACCCTGTTGATCCTGTGCGACCCGCCCCGCCCAAGCCCTGCACAGAGGCATTTGCCGGATAGCCTCAGGCAAACTCCAGATTAGCACCTCCCTAGAGGACAGAAGTTCTCTCACTGATGACACAGCTGATTCTCATAGCCACTTGGCCTGGAGGTCAAACCCTCCCTGGAATTAGCTACAACAATCAAGGTTTAACTATAAGACTGCGAACAAAGACCACTAGGGGGTGCACCAAGGAAGCATAACAAAATGCGGAGACAAAGAAACAGGACAAAATTGTCAATGGAAGATATAGAGTTCAGAACCACACTTTTAAGGTCTCTCAAGAACTGTTTAGAAGCCGCCGATAAACTTAATGAGATCTACAAGAAAACTAATGAGACCCTCGATGTTATATTGGGGAACCAACTAGAAATTAAGCATACACGGACTTAAATAACGAATATTATACAGACTCCCGACAGCAGACCAGAGGAGCGCAAGAATCAAGTCAATGATTTGAAATGCGAGGAAGCAAAAAACACCCAACCGGAAAAGCAAAATGAAAAAAGAATCCAAAAATGCGAGGATAGTGTAAGGAGCCTCTGGGACAGCTTCAAGCGTACCAACATCAGAATTATAGGGGTGCCAGAAGATGAGAGAGAGCAAGATATTGAAAACCTATTTGAAGAAATAATGACAGAAAACTTCCCCCACCTGGTGAAAGAAATGGACTTACAGGTCCAAGAAGCGCGGAGAACCCCAAACAAAAGGAATCCAAAGAGGACCACACCAAGACACATCATAATTAAAATGCCAAGAGCAAAAGATAAAGAGAGACTCTTAAGAGCAGCAAGAGAAAGAAACTCAGTTACCTACAAGGGAATACCCATACGACTGTCAGCTGATTTCTCAACAGAAACTTTGCAGGCCAGAAGGGAGTGGCAAGAAATATTCAAAGTGATGAATACCAAGAACCTACAACCAAGATTACTTTATCCAGCAAAGCTATCATTCAGAATTGAAGGTCAGATAAAGAGCTTCACAGATAAGGAAAAGCTAAAGGAGTTCATCACCACCAAACCAGGATTATATGAAATGCTGAAAGGTATCCTTTAAGAAGAGGAAGAGGAAGAAAAAGGTAAAGATACAAATTATGAACAACAAATATGCATCTATCAACAAGTGAATCTAAGAATCAAGTGAATAAATAATCTGATGAACAGAATGAACTGGTGATTATAATAGAATCAGGGACATAGAAAGGGAATGGACTGACTATTCTTGGGGGGGAAAGGGGTGTGGGAGATGCGGGAAGAGACTGGACAAAAATCGTGCACCTATGGATGAGGACAGTGGGTGGGGAGTGAGGGCGGAGGGTGGGGCGGGAACTGGGAGGAGGGGAGTTAATAGGGGGGAAAAGAGGAACAAATGTAATAATCTGAACAATAAAGATTTAATTTAAAAAAAAAAAGAATGATTTTTTGGAGGAATTGATTTTTATATTTTTATGTGCCTCTAAGATAATTTTACATTTGCAATATTATTTTTACTGTTCTGTTTTCTTTGTTTTTAACTTTTTAAAGCATATGGTGAGAGGGGAGAAAAATGCTTCAATTATGTGTATATAAATAAAGAAAACTGTGGTAATTTGAAAGACAACTTCACCAGTTTAAAGACACTTTCATCCACATGAATTATTACAAAGAGTACAGTTTTTCCCTGGGGGTTAGCTGGAGAATAACTAGTAACTCTGTGAGTACTAGATAGCACTTCTAAGTCCAGCTTTCTGAGTTAAATCTCAAAGGATCTACATAGTTATTGCAAGATGAAGGACTTCAGGTTTTGGAAAACAAACAAATATTATTTGGGGCTTCAGCGAACTTTTTGGATTCCATTATATATGATGCAATGTATAGTATAAAAATATAAAAGCTCCTTTGAGTCATAGCCTAGAGATGCTACAAAAATTAAGGTCAATAATTCTTCACTAGAAACACCATTGCCAAAAGTTATAATGAGATGCCAGGAGCAAAAGCTAGCCGCCTTGTCTTCAAATGTTTCTTTTGTGATTACACCCACAGCTGTCTTAACCTTCACACTGTTACAATTTGCAGACTTACTGGGAGGAAAACATGAGAAATTATCCATGCTGAATATTACAAACAATTAAAAACAGATAACAATGCCAAATGCCTCTCCTTTATGAGTGTTTGGTTGGCGCTTATTTTATTTTTTTGGAATAAAAATAAAAGGATTCATAGCACTATTCCAAAATGGTTTACATAATTTGAATTAAAATGCACTTAAGTTTGCGTTTTTATGATATATGTTCACGGACTAAAATACAACAAAATTAAGAATTTTTATTACACCGTTGTTTTGTCTTTTGCTGTTTGATTTCCATTCTATTGGGAGTTATATACCTCCCTAGCCAATCGTTCCTATGACCTTTAAGTTGTTTTATGGGATAAAGTTACTTATCTGTCAGTTTCACTACCAGGGCAAGAAGAGTAACCTATTTATTTTTATTTGAACAACAAATCTATAGCTAGTTTCCCAGTACTCAGGACTTTAGGAGTTTAGAGGATGTAAAGGGAGGTGGTGAGGAGACTAGGGTGAGAAGTGCACTGGGAAAGGCAGTCACTGAAACATCCATTGTTCTATTCTGGTGCTAGAGAGGACATTTTTGTTATTCCACATATAAGCAAGACCATATAGTACCGGGGTTGTCTTTTTGTGTCTATGAGACTTTGCAGAAGGCTTTCTGCTTTGCAGAAAATTCCTCTATTTAACCCTTTGCATGTCTTGGCCACTGAGCTTTTTGAAATCTCTGCCTCTGATGGCTCTTCCTTATTTTCCACATGATTATGGTTTTTTATCAGTGTGTTTCCTTTATTGTAAGTGTAGTAAGCCTTAGACGTGAAGGGAAGCAAGTTCAGTCTAGCAGTGTAAACTTGAGGTGTCCTTGCCTTTTTAAAGACATAAATAACTTAGACAAAAATATTGACTTTCCGAACTGAATAATAAAGAGTTACACAGTTAAAAGTTACTATCAATTCTATCTTTCCTACGAAAAGATTGAAAACGATTACTTTATTCAAGCCAATCAACCAGTCTTTATAATGTGATCTTCTAATTTGATATTTTATTGACTTGGGGTAATTTTGAAAAACAATCTATTAAGATTTCTCCTCCTCATTGATTGTGCACTTAACTTTGGGTGTTAAAATTAGGCCCAAAGCAAATAAGGGTTATGCAGATCTTGACTTGAGCTTTCTATAAGTTTAAGAAAACATTGATTGCCCCACTGAAATTGATTTTTATATATTATATTCATGTTCCTGTTTCTTTTCCCTTATTCATTGCACCACACCCTCTTTCTGGTAGTTTATATGATTATTTTGAATGCCTATTCTATTTGACAGAAAAGCTGAACATGCCTTTTTTAGGTTTGGCCATCTGTAAAAGTTACAGTCATTGTTCAATTTTTCATTAAGGCAAACCTCCTAGGTATCCCATCATGGACTATAAGAGAAGAATAGGAAGTACTCTGACCACGATTCCGACCTATTTTTAAAATGAAATTGTTATATTTTTACATATCTCTCTCTTTAAAAAATTTCCGTACAAAGAAAAATGTGCTTTTCAATCATTAATCTCTCCTTTTAAACTCAGTCCTTTTAGGATATGTGAAAATATGTGCGTTTTAAATGTTCATCATGTGCATACATGTTACATGACAGTATATTGTCAAAGAAAAATGCACCAAATAAGTTAAATAGGCAAGAAGACTTTATTCAAGATTATTGCAATAGGGTAGAGAGATTAAACTCAGCTCCCCTGAAACAAAAGGTGGGAGGATTTTAAACTCTGGGGTGAGCGATTGGAAGAGTCCTAGAGATATTGGGGGGGTTGGTCAGTATGATTGGCTGTGTTACCTACTTGAACCTTATTAAATTTAGGCTCCCGTCCCCCCATAAAGACTGGGTCATAGGGGCTGTTTTTTATTGTCTCTTTAAGGAGGATGATTCCTGGGTCTTTGGGAAATGCATTCTTATTTTATAACACTGGCAAGAGGCTGGGAGAAGATGTACATCTCAAAGAAGAATTTACAGTTGCAAAATTTCCAAAAGGGACGTCAAGGGCCTGTAGTCAGAAAGCAACTGTCTAAAATTTAGGCAAGCCGAGGGAAATGTTAAGGCTGTATGTCAATATTCTATCATAACAACTTTGATCTGAAACCAACTATCGTATATACAATAAATAGTTATTTATGCAACCAAAAGTGATATAAAAACCACCATATATGAATTTGTTCATTACTTAAATTTAAAAACAACCAGGGGCTGAATAATATCATACTGGATTTCTCCATACATGTTTTCTCAATGATAAGTATGGTGGACTGAAGGATTTCTAGGTATATACACTGGAAATTGAGGGAACCCATAGATTGTTTATGAGAAAACATGTTTTTGGTCTCTGTGTCACTACATTTCTCACTTTTCTGTGAAGATTGAGTATCTATTCATTAGGTTGTATTTATCCATTCATTTCCCATCAAAAGTGAATGTCACAATAATTATTTAATAAATATTTTGCAAATTCCACTCGACCAGTATTTGGAATTAACTTTGTTTTATTTTATTTTTATTTTAAATAACACACATTTCCTGCATTTCTAGACATCAGCAATTTTACAAGTTCCTTTCCAGTGACCATTCCAAAGAATTGCTTTGAAGAGTTGGTAATTTGCTTGCTATGCCTTCTGACTTCATCAAAGTAAACTTTGAGTGATGACCTTGCCAATTTGATCTATTGCCTCTCTCCTTGTGTCTAGTTTTACACCACATTTTAAAATTTAACTTTTAGCCCTGCTGGTGTGGTTCAGTGGTTGAGTGTCAACCTGTGAACCAGGAGGTCATGGTACAATTCCCGGTTAGGGTACATGCCCCAGTTGCAGGCTTGATCCCCAGTAGGGAGCATGCAGAAAGTACCCAATCAGTGACTCTCATCATTGATGTTTCTCTCTCTCTCCTCCCTTCCTTCCTGTCTGAAATCAATTTTATATATATATATATATATACATATATACATATATATATATATATGTATATGTATATATATGTATATATATATATATATATATATATATAATATTTTAACTGAATGTGTAAAATCATTTTTTCCCTTAAAAAACTAAAATATTTTTTCCTAGTATATAATAAGATATGAACTCCTAGTACCATTTTTCTTGTTTGTTGTTGTTGTTGTTGTTGTTGTTGTTGTTTATATTTTACTAGAGGCCCGGTGCATGAAATTCACACAAGAGTAGACCTTCCTTCCCCTGGCTGCCAGCACTGGCTTCCCTCTGGCACCTAGGACCTGGGCTTCCCTCACAGCCCCAGCTTCATCAGGAAGGTCGTCCGCAATGTAATGAGCATATTACGCTTTTATTGTTATAGATTATAGTATTACTAGAGGCCCGGTGCACAAAATCATGCATGGTTAGGGTCCATAGGCCTGGCTGGCGATCAGGGCCAATCAGGCCCTTCCAGCTGACAGCCTGGGCCTTCCTTTGTTCCATGCCGCCCCCTGGTGGTCAGCGCACATCATAACGAACCGTCAAAGTCCTGAGGGAACAATTTGTATATTAGCCTTTAATTATATAGGATTTGCATTTTCAATAACCTGCCTGAAAATCTCTATAATATATGAAGTATAAATATGAATAATCTTAAATATATGAATACTTAATATATTCTTGAGGAAATTCTCACTTGAGATATGGGTTTAGATACACGTAAGTTGTAATGTCTATAAAAGTCAGCTATTGAAGATTATCATAAAGTGAAAAGTAATTCTAAAGTATTGAAGAAAAACAGAATTTCTGGTTTATTTATTTTACATTTAAGGTCTATGATTCTAAAAGGATTTTGTAAGAAGAAGACACTATTTTTTGAGTTTCTATGTTTTTCATTGTTTTATCCTTTCAGAAGAACAAAAGGTTGATAATCTTCCCACACACCACTCATTTGGAGTATATTTTTAAAGTGAAGGCATTTTACTTTCCGTAGGCATATAGCTGCTTTCATTGTGTAGTTGGTTTATTGTAAAGACATGATGTAAATGAAGCATCCAAAGAAAGATTCTACCAAGAGCTGTTGGATGTCTGCATTTTGTATTGTTTTCCTGTGAGAAAATTCTTGCCTTTATTTGCTTTTAATTGTATTTTTAACTCATAAAAATAAAATATGAAATGTGTCGTTATATCAATTTAAAGCCATGGAGTTCTCCCTCTTTTCCTCACCCTCTTCCTTTCTCTTTCCCTGTTTCTTCAGTCTCTCCACCTCTCCTCTCTGTTCCTCTATGAGAGAAGAGACAAGAAGATAAAGTTAAGATTAATCAGGGTGGTTGGGAAGGAAGTTGGTACTAGGAGTTCAGTGGGTTGGCAAGTGGGACTTTTTATTTTATCTGTTTACTGGAGCAGTATCCTATGCTAGAGTAAGTAATATATCATTCATATGAGATCATTCTCAAGGTAAATGTACTCTTCCTGGGTAAGCAGCATTTTTTTTTTAATTTTAATAATAGTGTCCTATCACTATGATTAAGTGTTCTTGAGAGGGTAATAGCCAGATCACTACAATGAGCTTGTTTTAAGTAGATTTTAAAAGTCCTGGTTTGATTTCTGTTTTTATTTTTTCTCTTTGATGAATGGCTCAGATCACAGCACAGACATATAAAATAAAAAATTTAGTAATATCTACATGCAATTAAATGATGTCAGTAGCAATAGTAACTTACTCTATGCTAGCAGACATCAATATCCTATTATAGTGACCACTGTTTCGTGAGACAAAGATATATACTGTACATATATATATTTTAAAGCTATGGGATATGTGATACACTGTAGTTTGCCAAAGCTACATATTAATATGTTGTACTGATATTTTATCAAAATAACTAAGTTTATAATTCAATGAAATAATCAAAACAATTTTGAACATCTAATATAGTTAAACTTTAGCACATGTATCTCAGAGGTGAACATAGACTTGTTTTGGCTTTGCCTTTACTTGGCAGGTTGACAATTTCCAACATTCAATTCAGTGGGTCAGTATTATTGGCTTATTAATAGTGTCAAATATCACCACCATCTAGTAAGTGCCTACCTTATTATACATGTTTACATGTATCAGTGTAATTCTCACAGTAACTACTCAACATAGTGGTGGTTACTACTAATGCATAGAATAGAAAATTATGGTTTCAAGAGATCAAGCAACTAGTCCCATCTCATCTAATCTAATAAAAGAGAAACATGCAAATTGACCTCACCTCCGCTACACCCACAAGCCACACCCACCGGCCAATCAGGAGCGGATATTGCAAATTAGCCCAACTATGATGGTGGTGGCCACAGAGTTGGAGCGAGCAGGAGGCTTGTGTTGCCCCTGGCAATGGAGGAAGCCAAGCTTCCCCACCTGCCCTGCCAGCTCTGAGTTCCACTCAAAACTACAAAACTACGGAGTTTCAATTATAGAAGATAAATAAATCCCAGATACCTACTTCCAGCCTGCGGCCATGGCCAGCCTGAAAATGGCCATCAGCCCCTCACCAATGCTCGCTAGGCACCCCAGTGGGCACCCCCGCCCTGAAGGGGGTGTGGCCAGCCTGAAAACAGCCCTCAGCCCCTTACTCAGGCTGGCCAGGCATCCCATTGAGACCCCCACCCTGATCCAGGATACCCTTAAGGGCAAAGCAGCTCTCCCCCACCTGTGCACCAGGCCTCTGTCCTATATAATAAAAGGGTAATATGCAAATTGACCTAACAGCAGAACGACTGGGAATGACTGGTCACTATGACACACACTCACCATCAGGGGGCAGATGCTCAATGCAGGAGCTGCCCCCTGGTGGTCAGTGCGCTCCCACAGGGGGAGCTCTGCTCAGCCACAAGCTATGCTGAAGGCTGCTAGCACAGCGGTGATGGTGGGAGTCTCTCCTGCCCCCTCAGCAGCACTAAGGATATCCGACTGCAGTTTAGGCCTGCTCCCCGCTGGCAAGTGGACATCCCCGGAGGGCTCCCGGGCTTCCAGATGGATGTCTGACTGCCAGCTTAGGCCAATCCCCTGGGGAGCAGGCCTAAGTCAACAGGTGGACATCCCCCAAGGGGTCCTGGACTGTGAATGGGCGCAGGACGGGCTGAGGGACACCCCCCCCCCCAGTACACAAATTTTTGTGCACCGGGCCTCTAGTTTATATATTTAAAAGCCTAAGCGACCTTTCCAATCAAATGACAGGAACGACAGGTCAACCAGTCACTATGATGCGCACTGACCACCAGGGAGCAGACACTCTATGCAGGAGCCACCCCCTGTTGGTCAGTGCACTCCCACAGCCAATTTCCAGCGGCTGGCCAACCTTCCAAGGTCAGCCAACCTCCCCTGGTCCCTACCCCGGCTGGCAGGCCCCGAATCCTAGGAGCGTCCACCAACCACAGCCCCTCAGTTCTGTTGCCTCTGTTGTCTCCACAGGCCTCGCCCACCTGCAGAATGCAGGGAGTTGGCAAAAACATGCACATGATTGGCCTGGCCCTGAGCAGCCCTGATCAGGCCTAGGGACCCCACCCATGCACGAATTTAGTGCACTGGGCCTTTAGTATAAAAATAAGTGAATGACAGATCATTGAAGCTTGTTCTTATTTAAGTACGCATTTCATGTAGACAGTATTTAGGGGTGTGTGTATGTGTGTGTGTGCACGTGTGTGTTTCTGGATGTTGGGGGCAGAAGAAAAATCTCTACCTGGATGAAGCATAGTAAATGTAGAATGGACAGAATGGTTGAGGTAGAGAGAAGCCAGAAGCCATATGCAGGGTTTTCATGCCACTGTGAAGAACTTGGATTTTCTTTTAATTGCAAAGTAAAGCCAATAGATACTTTAAGGAAGGGAATGTTGTAATCATATTAAAGCACTTAAATACTTGTGCTGCATGCTGGCTGGAGGATGGGCTATAGTAAGCAGGAACAATATCAAGGAAACCATTGTTTGCAGTATGTGGACAAAATGTAATGGTCATTTGGACTCAAGTTGTAATATTAAAGATATTTAGTCAATTCTGGAGATACTTTGGAGTTCAATGTTGGGTGTATGAAAGAGAGGAATATAGTGACTTCCCCCCTGGCTTTATCCTGAGCACCTAGCAGTGTTTTATAAGAGGAAACCTTAGATGAGGGATAATTTTTTGTGAGGAAATATGACTTCTGAGTCTTACATGTAAGTTTAAGCAGCTTATTAGGCAATCGGATTTGTTAATTGGCAAGGAGGAATGCCAGTTAATCATTAATGATATTAAAGCTCAAAATACAAATACTGTAAAATGTTATCATTGGATGGATTTACTTAAGAATTGAATTAATAGAAGGATTAGGAATCAAGTCTTAAAATATTTCACTCAACTGTGTTGATCTGAGGAGGAAAAAGCAGGAGAGGAAAAAATAAATTTCTACTGAGGTATGAACCAAACAAGGAGAGAGGGAGTCATGGATTCCAAGGGTCATTGTTTCAATGACTGTGTAAAATGCTGCTGAAGATGTTGAATGAAAGGAAGACCAAGAAGTGACTATTGAGTTGGGTGGCATAAAGTTGTGGATGAATTACTTTTAAGGTGATTTCAGTGCAGTGGTTGAGTTTACCACCAATTTGGACAGGAACTGAGAGAGACAACAAAGTAGAGGCAACAGATACAATGAGAGCTGTCAACATGTTTGTTGTGTAAGAAACCGAGAAATTAGAGCCACAGTTGAGATGACTTGATAAAATCTTTCTTTTAAGCTAAGCTATGTTTGCTCTTTTGTAAAATCTAGAGATTGTCAACCAAAACCTGATGTCAATTATGAAATCTATATTCAATTATCTCACAAGATTTTTCATTTGGAGATTAACCATGACACCAATAAGAAGAGTATACATCTATGAAATAGCTCTCGATATTAGAAAGTTCCATTTTTTTTAAGAACTTCATAGCCACTACTAGGTGAATTTCAACTATTGCCTTATATCAATATTTTCTTCTTTACTGATAGATTATATACAGAATGGACGAACATAAGGCATTGATTTGTTAGTTAACTAAAAACAGTTCTACTCTCTCAAAGAACAAAAATAGTTGATAAAAGAGAACTAAGTGTCTTGGCTGTGATGCACATGAATTGGGGTTTGATACCCTATGGATAGTAATGTTGTGAGATCCAATGTTGAAAAAGTAACATTTTTATTCCTTCACCTCCAAAATAAAAATAGGTTTGGTATTCTTAAAAGCAAATCTTGAGACATGTATTTTGGGTCAAATAGTTTTGAGGGGAAGCAATCCAGGAAGCACAATGAGATAATGGGAAAGTGAGACAAAGACATGGGATGACAACGGGCGCAAAAATTACCCCTGTGAGATACTGTGGTTCAGTTTTACTGGCAAACTTCTATGGTAAATTGTGGAACTTGCCTCAGAATATTCTCACTGAGTGATAAGGAATCTGGGATATTTAGTGACTGTGTCCTGCCTCTTGATGGCTATCCTGCTCAGAGCTGAACAGATAGGATGCAGTGATATACACAGACGCACCTCTGCTGGAGGAGAATGCATAAGCCTTGAGAATAGGCTAGAGGTGTAGGGACAGATCAACATCCAGGCTAGAACCACCTAGCACTTCAACGTCTTCTTATGATGGTGCGTATTATATCATGGAATGTTAAGGGGGGAAAAGACCAAAAATAATTTATATAATTTCTTAGATATTTTTAAACTAAAAAATAGTTAAACCATCTCAAAGGAAGAGCAAATTAATTATTGGCAGAATAATCTAAATAAATTATTTCAGTACTTTGGCTATATAATAGAGTTATTTGCCTGTAAAAATGACCTCCCTTGGGTTAATATTAGAGGGTTTTGCATCCAGATGAAAAATAATGCTTGAGAGACTTACTTTTAATCACTGCTCATTCAATATTGCAGTACCTCATTCAGTATATTTAATTCTTTGAATCTTCATTTTTATAAATCCCCTTAATGCAGTTACTTATTTAAACAATGAGTAAACTACATATGCTTCTTGATTTACTATGGGTCTATGTCTTGCTAAAGCTATTGTAAGTCAAAGATGCGTTTATTACACCTAGTCTACTGAATATCATAGCTTAGCCTAGTCTACCTTCAACATGCTCAGGACACAATATCCAAAAAATGCTGCAACACAGAGCACTAAGTATCCATAATTTGCCCTGGTGACCTCATGCCTGGCTGGGAGCTGGGCCTCACTGCTACTGCCTTGCATCAGGACAGAGTATCCTACTGAATATCTCCAGCTCTGAAAAAGATGGAGATTCAAAGTCAGTTGCACCATTTCTTCTCAATATGTATCCCATTCCCACCATTATAAAGTAAAAAATCTAAGTCAAACAATCATGAGTCAGGGACTGTCTGTATAATTAATGTTAATTAACCCACTACCAAAACATATCAAACAAACTATGATGTATTAATCAATATTTTATTGTAAATTTAGGATGCAATCTACAATAAAAGGGTAATATGCTAATTAGACTGGACCTCCAAATGGCCTTCTGGATGTCCTTCCAGATGAAGCTTCGTTGCGGGGGCCGAGGCAGAGGCGGTTAGGGGCAATCAGGCAGGCAGGTGAGCAGTTAGGGGAGATCAGGCAGGCAGGAAGAGTGGTTAAGGGTGATCAGGCAGGCAGGCAGCAAGCGGTTAGGAGCCAGCGGCCCCGGATTGCGAGAGGGATGTCTGACTGCCGGTTTAGGCCCGATCCCACAGGGATCCCTGTGGGATCGGGCCTAAACCAGCAGTTGGACATCCCCTGAAGGGTCCTGGATTGCAAGAGGGTTCAGGCTATGCTGAGGGATGCCCTCCCCCGCACCCCCCCGCATGAATTTCTTGCACAGGACCTGTAGTATAAATGAAAAAGAGAAGTGTTGTTTATTAAGATTACCTAGTAGGAAAACGGTATAGTTAAGAAAATATTAGAATGGCACATTATCTGGCAACATTTGAAAAAAAATTCATTCTTCTTTGAAGCCAAAATGCGCCAATGCATTTTTATTCTCAGCATTCTGGGTCACCTGCCAGTCATTGAGAAGGTGAGTTACTAGTTTCTTAAGAAATATACATCTCTGTACCTGTCAGTATTATCGACTCGGAAGTGTACATGTGACAGTAACAGATCTATTGTTCTCTATAAAGAGAACTAGTAACTAATGGATTAGACATTCACAAGATAACCTTTAAAAATAACTTTCATACTAATTCTCCCTATTCAGTTTTGCTACATAACTGTTTTGTTTTTTAGAGTTAGAAGAATTTTCTTTAGGACACTGTTTTTTACCATATGCTCTATAAAACAGCCCCAAAATGGGCATGCACCATTATTTTTAAAATGTTAAATCTACTGAGGTAGCATTGGTTAATAAAATTATATAGTTTTCAGGTGTACAATTTTATAATACATCATTGGTGTATTGCATATATGTTTACCACTCAGAGTCCAATGCACCATTTAAGATGAGTCAGTATGATTTAAAATGCAGAAGTTGTCTACTAATGCATGACCATCTAAAGCATTTTAAAAATCACAATTTTGAAATATCAGGTGAAATATTGAATAGATTAGCTCATTTATTTTGCATTTACTTGAGATAAGAGTAAGATAAATAGCTTTACCTTTTGTAACACTACAAAGTATTTAAATTAAGATTATAAGTGAAACCCTGGAAAATAAATTTACTTTGATACTTCCTGCAAAAGGCTTTCAACATATTATTAACTACGTGTGTACATATGGATTATAGATCTTCAGTATGTTCTGGCACTTCTTCAACACCACATGTTACTTTTTTTTTCTTCTTGATTATGTAGAAGTGACACACTCTAGTAAAATTGAGATGTTGGGTGTAACAGAACTTTGCCTAATATAATGTGATTTATGGTGGAGTCCAGCTTAAAGTTAACTGAAAATTTAGAGAACAATCATTTCTCCAGGTATGCAATCAAGGGCTCATAATATTTTAGCGAATGGGCATTACTTAACATAACTAAAAAGTAAACTGGCTCCATATATGGGATTTAAATGATTGCTTTGTTTACACACAGAAATTTATGCAATGAAGTGATCTGAAAATGCAAGTTTTCACCAATCTCTTTTTTTTATTATTATTCCTGCTGCTATTGCTTTTATAATTTGTATAATTAATGTGCATTTTATTTCATTTACTATAGAATTAAATACATGACTATATTGAATAAAATTGTAGTTTGTGATGACACAACAAATCTAGAGAATGGTTACTGACGTTATTATTTAAGTCGTATACATATTTAATACAAAAAATAATTCACGATTCTTTGTCAATATACATTTTCTGTTGACCTGATTACTTTGTACTTTAGCAGTCTTCTATAATAATAAAAGCATAATATTCTAATTAGACCAGACAGTCAAATGACCTTCTGGACATCCTTCCAGATGAAGCCAGGGCTGTGAGGACCAAGGCAAGCTGCTGTGGCTGCGAGGACCTAGCCCAGTAGTTGGCAAAGTGTGGCTTGCGAGCCACATGCGGCTCTGTGGTCCCTTGAGTGTGGCTCTTCCACAAAATACTGACTTCTGCGCATGGGCCACGAAGTTTCAATCGCACTGTATGTACGCACCCGCACATGGTATTTTGTGGAAGAGCCACACTCAAGGGGCCAAAGAGCCGCATGTGGCTTGCGAGCCGCAGTTCGCCGACCACTGGCTTGCCCCTTGAATGAATTTCATGCATTGGGCCTCTAGTTATATATAAGTTGAAAGATGTTAAACAAATGCAAAAAAAAAGTAGTTGAGTATAATTATATTTTACATATTATTATACATAATATTAAGTGTTTAAAAGGAGAGAGTTCATGGATTAAACCATAATTATTAATGATTATACATATGCTATCTACAGGACATCTTTTTATTTTTATGAATGCCTACCAAATGGTTTAAAATATATATATTTTAAAATATATTGCCTTTTGGTCTGAGGATGCATATATATTCTTTCAAATTAGTTTTTGAGTTTCTTTGAATATGTACCCAGAAGTGAAATCTCTTGGTCATAAGGCAGGTCCATTTTTTATATTTTGAGGAAAGTTCATACTGTTTTCCACCATGGTTCCACCAAACTGCATTCCTACCAACAGTGCACAAGGATTCCTTTTTCTCCATATCCTCTCAATACTTGTTGTTTTATTGATGCTAGCCATTCTGACAACTGAGGTGATATTTCATTGTGGTTCTAATTTGCATTTCTCTGACCATTAGTGATGCTGAGCATCTTCTCATGTGTCTATTGGCCATCTGTATGCCTCATTGGAGAAGTGTCTAGTCAGGTCCTCTGCTCATTTTTTAATTGGATTACTTGTGTGTTTGTTTTTTTTTGTTGTTGTTGAGTAGTATGGTTCTTTATAAATTTTGGATATTTACCCCTTATTATATGTAACATTGATGAATATATTCTCTCATTTAGTTGGTTGTTTTTTATATACAAAATTTTATTTTGATATAGTCCCATTTGTTTATTATTTTCTTTAGTTTTCCTTGCTGGAGGAGATATATCAGAAAAATTATTGCTATGAGAAATGTCAGATTTTACTGCCTTTGTTTTCTTCTAGGATGTTTATGGTTTGAATTCTTACACTTAAGTCTTTAACCATTTTTAGTTTATTCTTGTACCTGGTGTAAGAAAGTGTTGCAGCTTCATTCTTTTGCACATGTCTCTCAGTTTTCCCTATACCATTTATTGAATAGGTTAATTTTACCCCATTGTATGTTCTTTCCTTCTTTGTCAAATGTTAATTGACCATATAGCCATGGTCTCATTTCGGAGCTCTCTCTATTCTGTTCTATTAGTCTAGTCTGTTTTTATGACAGTACCATGCTCTTATGATTACTATAGCCTTGTATAGTTTGATATCAGGAAGTGTTATATTTGAAATAATATATGCATCCCTATGTCCACTGCAGCGTTATTTACAAAAGCCAAGATATGGAAGCAACCCAAGTACCCATCAATAGATCAATGGATAAGAAAAGCCATGGTACATATATACAATGGAATATTACTTGGCCATAAAAAATAATGAAATTTTACCATTTGTGACAGCATGGATGGACCTGGAGGTATTATGCTAAGTGACAGATACAGGAATACAAATACTGTATTATTTCACTTATATGCCAAATGTAATGAACAAAGTCAATGAACAAAAAAATGAAACAGGCTCACAGACACAGAATAGACTGTGTTTGCAGAGCGGTCAGGGCTTGGGGAACTGGTAGAAAGAGGTGAAGGAACTGAGAAGAAAAACTCGGTAGTTACAAATAGTCATGGGAATATAAAGTAAAACATGGGGAATATAACCAATAATATTGTGATAACTATGTATGATACCACTTGGGAACTGGAAATATTGAAGGTAATACGATGTAAATTATATAATTTTCTAACCACCAAACTTTACACCTCGAACCAAGACAAAAAATATTGAAAGTAAACTGTAACTGAAAAAAATATATATGGTATGAGACTTCAAATTAGAGGTGCTGGTACACTTGTTTCAGTCTTAGTATAAAGTTTATGACCCTGCTGTTCTTGTTTCCCAAGCATATATGAATCATCTAGGAATCTATATTATAGTAGTTTTACCTGTGTTTACCTCACCCTCCATGACTGTTAGTATATTAATTCTTGTCATACCATTTCAAACAATTTCATGGCCTGAAGTGGCAAAAGCATGACCTGCCATTGCTGAAATTAATATAATCCTAGCTGATTTAAATGCTATGGCAGTGATTTTCTCTCTACACAGCAGGCTAACCTGATGACATTTTTCACAGGCAAAGTGGTCCCAGCATTGATGGATATTGAGCTAACACCATCTTCATGTCCATCCCACTACATTGCTCTAAGTGTCTGAGCATAATGATCTAATCAAATTAGGGTTAAGGGTCTATGAGGCCCAGAAATCAGGATTTTAAAAAGATTCCCAGGTGATTCTAAAGTGCAGCCAAGATTGAGAACCACTAATCCTACCTCTTTGCACAAATAGCCACCTTAAAGGTAGCTAGAAGCACCTTGTAATTACCCAAAAAGAAATGACAGGTTGCACAGACAGACAGAAGTGTGACTAAAAAATCATGTTGTGTTGTGTGTGCATGTGCATTGACCTATATGTTATTTGTTGCCACCTCTCATTGAAATATAGTTTACACTTAGCTTTCTCTAATTGAAAAAAATGAAGATCACCTGTAGTTTCTTCTTCTTCCATTAGGGAACATAAGATTCTCTAATCATGTGATCACTGAGGGGGGAGAGAAAAGTGCCATTTTATGATGTGTATACCTATAGGCAGTGGTCAGCAAATTCATTAGTCAACAGAGCCAAATGTCAACAGTACGATTGAAATTTCTTTTGAGAGCCAAATTTTTTAAACTTAAACTATATAGGTAGGTAAATTGTTATTAACTTAATTAGGGTACTGCTAAGGCTTTGGAAGAGCCACCCTCAAGGGGCCAAAGAACCACATGTGGCTCCCAAACCACAGTTTGCCGACCACTGCTATAGGGTATTTTTAATGCCCTCAGTATTCACTCAAGGATGAATGATTTGAGATTCTATGAATACCATTGTCATCTTTGTAGACAATGTGATAGTACCTTTTTAAAATATATTTGTATTGCTATCAGAGAGGAAGGGAGAGGGAGAGAGATAGAAACATCAGTGATGAAAGAGAATCATTGATCACTGTCTCTTTCCCACCTCCTACTGGGGATCAAGCTCACAACCAGGGCATGTGCCCTGATCTGAAATTGAACTGCAACCTCCTGGTTCATAGGTCAACACTCAACCACTAAGCCACGCTGGCTGGGCTGCAACGTTATAGTTCAGGGTCCTCAAACTATGGCCCGCGGGCCACATGCAAATACAAATATTGTAATTGTTCCCGTTTTGTTTTTTTACTTCAAAATAAGATATGTGCATTGTGCATAGGAATTTGTTCATAGTTTGTTTTTTTTTAAACTATAGTCCGGCCCTCCAACGGTCTGAGGGACAGTGAACTGGCCCCCTGTTTAAAAAGTTTGAGGACCTATGTTATACTTCTTGACTTACTGGAAAAGACCTGGTCTTGCTATGGAGTGAGGGGGTCCAGAACTGTTCTGTGGAGTTAGTTGCTGTTGCAAACTAATTAATTTCATTATATATTTAGCCGATCTATTCTCATCAATTAATTATTTTCTTGTCATTCTTTCAGCTGTTTAATTTTTCATCAGATTTCAAACACCAGGAACCTATTTGTGAACATTGTCTACTCTCATATTGCTCTGCATCAGTGTGAGGCAGTTGTGCTTAGGAGACAACATAAAGGAGAAAAGAGAAAATGGACTCACTTTTGTCCCATTATTGTCTTTTTCCATTACTTCCACATGCCTTTCTTTTAAATCCTCTACTTTTGGGATAAGAGGAAAGTCTTTATTTTTTTTCCCCTCAACTTTATTGAAATATAACATTTTATAACTGTAAGGTTTATAATGTAATGATTTTATATCCTATATAATAAAAGCCTAATATACAAATCAACCTTATGGTGGAATGACCAGCGGGATGACCGGTCACTGTGACACTCACTGACCACCAGGGGGCAGATGCTCAACAGAGGGGCTGCCCCCAGCCCACAGGCCCCAGGCCCCAGGCCAGCCAAGGCAGGTGTTAGTTGGGGCGCCCTGATCGCCCCGCTGGTCACCCCACAGAGGGAGGTGACTAGCAGTGGTGGGGGCCGAGGCCAGCGAGCAGGTGGTGTCAGGCCGGCCAAGGCGGGTGCCAGTGGGGGCCCCTCCGATCATCCCACTGGTCGCCCTGCAGATCAGTCCTGATCACCAGCCAGGCCTAGGGACTCTACCCGTTCAAGAATTTGTGAACCGGGCCTCTAATATGTATATATTGCAAAATGATTACCACAGCAAGGTTAGTTAACACATCCATCACCTTCCATAAACACAATGTGTGTGTGTGGTGAGAGCTTTTAACATCTCTCTTAGCAACTTTCAAATATACAACACAGTATTTTTCACTGTTGTCCACATGCTATAAATTACATACACAGTACTCATTTATCTTATAACTAGATTTTATACCTTTTGACACCTTCACTCATTTTGATTTACATGTTTTGTTTATATTATCTCTTCCGGTCCTCCTATAAACTCTATATTATATAAGGCATAGGTATTTTTAACCTCATTTGGCACTTAAACAAAGGCTAAAAATACCTTATTTGCCTTAAGCCTCACAGTGAGCTCAATATAGAAGTTAAGAAGGAAACTAATTCCCATGGCTCCAATTTTACTGCTTTTTCCTCTTAATTGAAGAATTGTAGGAATTTATAGTCAAGAGTGTTCTTTGACCTTTTAAAGTAAATCAGTAAGGAAAATCGTCTTTTTATTTGAAAAGACACACATAGGAAAATGCCTTGTGAACAAATCATAGTTACTGCTATTTGCTTATTTATATGCTCCTGTAAAAAAATTATAAATGCCGATGAACATAAAATCGAAGTCAAGCATCTGTGAATTTCATACACATACTTTTGTGGAGAGTGAGGTAATCTGTATCATAGGCATCATTAACTGAAGCAATTAAGTTCAATGTCCTAGTTTCTGTTGACAAGTGTTACCATTTTTAGGATTTTTCTTCATGACTTACACTGCTTCATTGCTCTTGTACCACGTGAGAAAAAAAGAATCACATTTCTGTTCATTTTTTTTAGAAGTCCCCACTGCAGCCAAAGGTGATAAACATGAACTGTCTCAGTAATTAAGTCAAAGTGTTTCTCTTAAGGAAGTTCCTCTTCGAAATAAAGCATTGCTAAAGGAGGTTACTTAAATGCAGACCTATCATTAATTTCAAGGCCACTTCTGGGGACTCTCCTAGTGATTATAAATCACTAAAATTGGTTTACGACTGTGCTATTAAAATAACTTAGTAGGAATCATGATTCAAATGATTCAACATCCATTGGGCGAACTGAGTCATTTTCCCTTCTCTACCACTTATTTCTTACCAGTTATTTTGCAAACAGTTTTCAGGTGGATTTCAGGGGCAACATCTATAATAATTTACTAAAATAAAACGCAAATTTGCTTTTGAAAACGAGGCGTAGTTTATGTAATATGAAGTTGTATGTCAGCAAGAACCTAGGATTTATACTAAGCGATATAATAATATTATCTTATTCTGCCCTGCAGATAAAAATTATATTGCACTTGTTAACGTTGATTAAATATTACACATTAAAACCATGATTGGAAAAGTACTATCTCTTAAAAGTAACTTTGTAGTTATTTTTCTAAGGCAGGTACCTCTTTCAAAACTTAGCACCGTGATCTACAAAAGTAACAGAAGGGCAATACAACTCATCTTTAATGGTTTTGCAGCCTGAGAACATGAAAGCAAATATCCATGAATCAATTCACAAAATTGAGGAGAGCTACTGGGTGTTGGCACTGGGTTCAAGTCCTGGAAGAGTCAGAAAAATCCTCATTCTAGTCCTAATTGTGGCAGGTTTGTCTTTGGGGAAGTTTCAAAGCTTAGACCCTGCTTTTACTCATTTGTCACTGGCTACCTCAGGGTTACATCTGTAAGATACAGGTCTTCAGTCTTTAATTTGTAACTTTGGAGGCAAATGGGTTTTGGAATTCAGACTTTTTTTGGATATTAAAATGATAGTAGGGCACAAACAGGGTATTTTATATAACATCACCACTGAGATGTAGGACTGCACCCTGTCACCAAACACATTATTATTTCCTAGGGGACCACAAGCATCCTCACTAAGGAGACTCTTTCACTCTCCAATGCCCTCACACCTGATCAGGTTTTGGCACTAAGTGAGTTTGTGCCAAACTCTGAACAAATAGTCTCACCTTCATTACATTTGGGATCTAGAGATTTTAGAAATAAACATGGTGTCTCGCAGCAGACAGCTTGATAATTCTAAAGTTATGCCTATTTTAGATGCTAGAGCTTTCATCATTCCGCGGCACACTGAGCACTTCCTCTGACATTTATGTGTAAATTAAGGGGCAAAATCATGAAATGAAGAGGTTTTGGCAAACCGCCCAAACCCCAAGGCAGCTGCATGCCCAGGTGGGACATTCTGATGCTTTGAAAGGGGAAGTGTCTGCCACTCAAGTGTCTGACACCATTGACTTCTCACAACAGAAGGTGGGGCATTTGGTGGCTTAGTGAAGATGAGAGCTACAATTAATCCTCCCGGAATAAATGCCTTTTGCGCAGGACATTAGTAACTCCTAAAAATACAAATCTAAATACCAGGAAGCTCGTGACTTCCCAAGATGACCCTACCAGGAAGAGTGAGATCATTTTAGCATCTCAGCAGAGCAGTATTAAAAATACAGACTGCAGATCATGCGGCACAGGTGTGGGTAAATATATACATATATTCATGAGCATGTATTCATGTATAAGTGATGTGTCACTCACCATATAGTAATTTTGCTTAACAGGACACTTCTATCATTTTTTTTTTAAGTTTGTGTCTCTATATTAAGTGAGTTTCTTGAAACTCTTGGTGAACAGGTAGCAGGGTTTTACAAGTGAACCTGAATTTACACAATAAATGTGTTATTTAAATCTGAATGTAGGTGGAATCATATTTTAATTTGACCAGAGTAATTGGCTACAGAAAGTAATCCTGTGCAAATCATTTTGTTCTTAATGCATATAATCACTTATAAAAGTACTGTAGGCTTTGAATTGTACAAGTGGATTGCTTTTTGCAAACTGTATAGTAATTTGTGCATTAAAAATAGATTCAAAAGAAGGTCTTTATACCATAAAAGTACTAGATGTAAGGACAGCTGCTTTCAAAGTGTGATAGATATATTCTTCCTTTTCTGGCTCTTATTCCAAAGATCTAATAATGCTTATTGGAAAAAATTTATTGGCAAAAAATACCACTGTTAGCTTATTTGGAACTCAGCACAAATAAATGATAGTTTCTATAAGTTGTGTAGTTTTCTCCTTAAATATAATATTTAATTAATGAAATTATATAGCATTTCTATCTCTATACATAATACACACACACAAATACACACACTCATTCTTAGGCTATATTGTGTGATAATTTGCTACGTAAAAAAGTATAAAATTGCTATATGATGAAAAAAATAAACATTTTTTACTCTGCCAATCAGCACGCACATGTTTTGTTGTTCACTTGGAATATTGGCTTAAAAACAAGAAATCCCAGTAGAACATCTCATTGGCATTCAATAGGAAAATAGTGCTGACAGAATGTTACAAGAACCAGAGTGGATCCAGGCCAAGGGAGTAAATTAAAAACAGTCTGATTGCTGTCTTAACATTTTACCACTCAAGCAATATGATCAAATTGTTGAGCTGACATCATAAAATCATTTGAAACCAAGATTGGGTTCTGTTTCAGAGATACAGTTTTTATAGCCTTGCTACTTTGATTAAACGGTGCGCCTCTGAGGCTTCAGAACATAAGGCGTCTATGTAGATTGCACGCGTACAGCTCACTCATTCACTCATACATAGTTTCATGTCCACCCTCAAGGACAAATGAGCAAACTTTTCTTGGGGTTGAAGTTTGGCATCGCCTCCTTTATTTGGCCATTTATCTGTATCTTAGTTTATAAACATCACATATTTACACCAAGCTCTGACACATGTTTTCATGCAATACATCATCTTGACAGTGCAAACCTTGTGGACAAGAAAAAAAAAAGACCCGCTATGTTTTCTGACATAGGAAAATTTTCCATGAACGTTTTAAGAAAATCTACACTATAAGTCCTTTATTCACTCACTATTCTTTCCTTAGCTGCTAAAATGGTCAAAATGAAAGTAATAATGCACTCTTTAACGCGGAACATATTAATTGAACTACTACTGTGTGCTCAGCATTGTTCTTGGTGATGTGCAGATACAGCCTCTGCTCTTATGGAGTCCCACTCCCATGAAGCCTCACTCATGTAACTCTTCTATTTTGTGTAGAATCAAGGAGGAAAACTTCTAAGGGTTCTTTCCACTCATTCACTCACCCATTCAAAAAATGCATGTGCAAATATAAGCAGACACTGGTGTAGTACCACACAAAATATCGTATGCTCATGCTTTATTTGCCCTTCTAAGGAATGCATTCCTTGACATTTTACATATGCAAATTCTGCTTAGAGCTGTTTACAGATCTCTACCTTTGAGATGTAATATTATTAAAGTTGCCACATTTATTATTATACAATAGATTAGTGCAACTCCTGACTAGAGTGCTGTGCTGCTTAATTTTTTTTTTTATATATATTTTATTGATTTTCTACAGAGAGGAAGGGAGAGAGAGACAGAGAGCCAGAAACATCAATGAGAGAGAAACATCGATCAGCTGCCCCCTGCACATCTCCCACTGGGGATATGCCCGCAACCCAGGTACATGCCCCCGACCGGAATCGAACCCGGGACCCTTCAGTCCGCAAGCCGACGCTCCATCCACTGAGCCAAACCGGTTTCGGCTGTGCTGCTTAATTTTAATGCAGTAGATAGTCCAGGGCTACTCCTTAAACGTTTTGACATCTGAAATAAAGTAGACATAAGGTGAGCATCAGTGTTGCATAAATATGTATACAAAATTATCAATCTGAAACACATTGAATAAATACACACACACCTGATCACATCACAGATAGTTTGAGAAGGGATGATCTGAACTAGTGTTTCTCAAATGAGTGTGATTTCCCCCTCCCTTCTCCCTCAGGGACTATAGCAGTGTCTAGGGGTGTTTGGGGTTGTGACAAATGGGAGACTGGTGATGCTACTAACAGCCGTGGGCAAACTACGGCCCGCCGGATCCGGCCCGTTTGAAATGAATAAAACTAAAAAAAAAAAAGACCGCACCCTTTTATGCAATGATGTTTACTTTGAATTTATATTAGTTCACACAAACACTCCATCCATGCTTTTGTTCCGGCCCTCCGGTCCAGTTTAAGAACCCATTGTGGCCCTCGAGTCAAAAAGTTTGCCCACCCCTGCACTAGAACCTAGTGGTAGAGTCTAAACAGGGCCGCTGCTAAACATCCCATAATGTACATGAAAGCTTCCCACAATAACACAGTTCCCAGTCCCTGATGTTAGTGGTGCTGATGTTGAGAAAGAAACTCTGCCTCCAAGCTAAACTTGAAAGTTTTCAGATTTACAGTATAGAGACTACACCATCTGTGTTAATGGTTTTTGGAGAGAGAATGTCTCTGAGAAAAATTTTAAAAGAGTTGCCAGGGAAGTGATATGTGGTGAAACTAGAGAGAGTAGATTGGCTGAGTATTGCAGTAACTTAAGGGTGAAGAGACAGAGGGTTTACACCAGGAAAGAAAAAGTAGTGAGCAAAGCAAGGGAATCAAATATGAGCTGTATGGGGTACAGTGGGGGTGAAGGGAGAAAGATTATTATGACTCCCTATGTATCCCTCATGGCTAGGAACATGCTGCTAACAGTGCTGGCAGCAACTGGGAGAGACAGAAGTGAGAAAGATGAGTCAGGTTTTAGATTCTGTTTATTGCATGCAGCTCAGCACCTCCAGTACAGAAGGCAGTCTACAGCAAAGAACCAGTTAGCCCATAATGTCCATAGTGCCCTGGTTAGAAAACCCTGGTGTTTGTGTCCCCATATTCATATGTTGAAGCCCTAATTCCCAATAGATTGATGTGTGAAGATGAAACATATGATAGTAGGTAGTTAGGCTAGATATGGTTTTAAGGGCAGTGCCCTGGTCTGATGGCATGAGTGGGGTGGTAAGATGAAACCCCAGAGAACTTGTTATCTCTCTCCATCACGTGAGAACATGGGCATCTGCAAGCCAGGGACACCAGATATGGGATTTCAACATCAAAATCCAAAAAATATTTAAACCATCCAGTTTATGGTATTTTGCTATTGCAGCTTGAGTTGACTAATACACATAGACTAGACCAGTGGTCAGCAAACTGCGGCTCGCGAGCCACATATGGCTCTTTGGCCCCTTGAGTGTGGCTCTCCCACAAAATACCACACGTGGGCGCTCACGTAGAGCGTGATTGAAACTTCGCGGCCCATGCGCAGAAGTCAGTATTTTGTGGAAGAGCCACACTCAAGGGGCCAAAGAGCCGCATGTGGCTCATGAGCCGCAGTTTGCCGACCATTGGATTGCAGATGAATAAACACAGCTATCATGCCCAGTCTTTTCTTAAAGTTTTAAGAGGTGATACCACTATCTTAATCTCCTTTGACATTTCATAGACATCTTATTTTATTTAGTGTTAACCTTTCTGCCATACCAATTGGAGTGGATTGTATTTCTTTCTTCAAGTTCAAGCATTAGTCTTCAAGGCATCTTTAGTGGGTACTTTATCCACATCACAATTTAATAGCCACATTCTTATCCAGGTGATAGTTGGATATAAAGAACATTTCTTTACCAGTACTTAATCTCATTATCTTTAAAGTTTTGCTTCATGTGCATATTACTAAAAGTTTCAGCCTGCCCTTATGCTCACTTTCTATTAACAGAGCAGTTAGGAAATGTCCATGTCCCAAGGTCATAATAGAAGGTGCTTATTTGGTCTGCAGGATTTGGAAGTGAAGGCCCTCAGTAGGTCAGCACTGATGGGGTCAAAGCCCAAGGGTTATTGCTTTAATCTTTTTAATGAATTTCGAATATTCTTTTTAAAATTCAGTGTTATTTCTATAGGTCACACAGGAGGCCATTTACATCAGGAAAACCATAAAAAAGAAACTTAAAGAGATGTTTTTGTGCAATCAAGTGGACTCAGAGCTGAGATAAGCATTGGAATGTGTAGCTTAAAGTTCATACAATTAACCTGCAAGGAAAATAAGCAAAAATACTTCAGCGTTCCAAAATAGATTTAATTTGTGATCACTACTCTAGTGGTTTTAACTCTACTTTTTTCAGTAATGCATGTTTCTTGAATTCAAGGGTTATGTTATATATTCTACAGGCTTCCTAAGAAAGAGGGAGGGTTTTAGGCAGGACAGTCAGCAGTATCTCCAGACTTTATTAAAGTTCTATATGATGTTGACTGATGCAACACATTAGCACAAAGTCTCAACAAATTAATAACTAATTAGGACCTGTAAAAACACCATTTCTGAATCTATTGAAATGCATCAGCTAAGTAGCAACAACTACAGTTAACATGCCATATAGTAATTGGTATTTTAATTTACACTGAAAACAATACCTCTTTACATTTACTATATTAAAATCTTCATAGAAGCCATACAAACTAGATACACAGATCACTATTTTTATTTTTTGGATGCAAAGAAATAAAGACAAAAAGTAATGAGATTGCTGATCCAAAATCAGAGGTAGTTTGTAGGCACCCAAGGTTGTGATGGGGTTAAGGTCAAAGGGAGCACAAAGAACTTGAAAGCAAAGGTTACATATTTTCATAGTCTCTCAGTTAATGTCATCCTGGTACCTGTAGAGCAGTGGTTCACAACCTTCCTAATGCCGCGACCCTTTAATACAGTTCCTCATGTTGTGGTGACCCCCAATTTCATTGTTACTAATTGAACATAATTAAAGCAGAGTGATTAATCACAAAAACAATATATAATTATATATGTGTTTTCCGATGGTCTTAGATGACTCCTGTGAAAGGGTTGTTTGACCCCCAAAGGGGTTGAAACCCACAGGTTGAGAACCGATGCTGTAGAGGGTTTAGGAAGAACTGCAGTCAAAGAAATTGTGGGAAAATCCTATCTTAGAAAATCACAATACATTAGTTACCAAGGTTTACCTTTTCAATTCATAATTTAAAATTCCTTTAATTTCATATTAGCATACCGAAATTTTTCACTTAATACATTTCCAAACCCCTTTACCTCAGAAAATAATGATATGAAGAATTCAGTTTTTTAAATCTAAAGATAGCACCATGAAATGTATTTAATTAATGAATGTGAGTCTAAAATCATCAAGTCTATGAGGGAGAAAATGCAATAAGGAGTGATAAAATGGTCTAAAGAATCATTAACTGTGTATTACAAAATTTATTAAAGGTAGTGAGATTATATAACAGTAAATTTGTAACAAAACTATTCATTACCCCTTAGTCATGTAATTGTTAATTGCCGTTTTACTTATCTAATGCTCTTTTTAAAAAAAAATTAAATTAATCGGGGTGGCATTGGTCAACATGATCATATAGGTGTGGGTTTCTATGTTACAAAAATCTAATGCTCTTTAACAAACCACCCTAAAACTTAGTGGCTTAGGAGAGCAGAAATAATTTAATATTTCATAATGGGCAAGTGTATTAATCAGCATTCTCCAGAGAAAGAGAACTAATATGAGATAAATATACATCTCTAGCTCTAGCTCTAGCTCTATCTATCATCTATATACGTAGGAATTTGCGGTACATTTTCTAGAACACTTTTATACAAACAAACAAAATCCCACAACACTTTAATGAGAACTACATGAGGATTCATGTGAAGTAAAAGTCCCCAAAAGAAATAGGAAAGTTCTGTAATGAGGAATATGACTTACAAAAAAATTTTAGCTGAGATTGATGGCAGCTGTTTAGAAATGAGCAAATATGAAATTCCTTTGGCAATCCAATAATAAACATACCTATATATCAATACAGATAATAATTTAAAATTTAAAAGGAGCTATTTATTATTTTATTTACACAGCTATAGATATTATTGAGAAGGCATAGTTAACCCAGAGTGTTTTGTCACTGGTGATAAAACTTTGATTTTTAAATTATTTTTTATCACAGTTAGTTTTAAAATAGTTTAAGGTATTCATTCATTTATTTTTGGAAAAGTTTAATTTAGATTATTAAATATAGCTCTTTTTTCACTAAGTAAAAAAATTGCACTTTAAAGTTCAGACTTTGCAAACTGAGAATTTTAATGAGGCAGTATTTCCACTGGACAAAGTTTCTTCAAAGAAAGAATACTGCTATGCTTTCAGCAAAATGTTAGACATCTTTAAACTCTGCCCTTCTGCAAACATCTAAAGCTGATATATTTTAATATATTTTAAGATAATTTCTTATCCTTTCTTTTAAATGAATCCATATACAATTCATCTAGGTTAATGTGGAAGTTAAGTATATGAAAAAGCAGAATGAAAAGTATGTATGCTCTCATAATTATCTTCCTACAGTTACCTCTTAGCACAATTCCATTTTCTGGAATCAAGGTGAGTTATTTAGGATCCCATTCCTGCAAGAGCCAGCCTTCAGAAGGGACTCTGTTATTGCTCGAGGGTTTGAATTTCAATTAAAACTGACATCTTTAACTTAAGAACAGCTAACAACATGAAGCAGGAGTGAAAAACAAAAACAAAAACATTGAAATAGAAATAGTTATTGTAGTGGATGGTGAACTTGAATCCTAACAGCTTAATTTCATTCCTTTAATGTTTTGTTTTATCTTTGATGTGTCCCGGTGTGCTGTTGCCAGAAGAGCCGTCTTTAAGTAGGCAGTGTATGAGTCTGTGGAGGATCCTTTCATGCTGACCCTGTGTTGTCAGATCCTGGCATAGGATGATCTTTTTGTAGTAAACTGGGAAGCATTATTTTTCTCCCTATTGCCAATGCCTGTTGTCACTGGGATAAAGATGGCCAGTGTCTGTAATGTATTTATTGTCTTGGTGTAAAGGTAACCCTGATGATTAATTTTATGTGTCAACTTGACTGAAAGTGCCTAGATATTGGGTCAAATATTATTCTGGGTGTGTCTGTGTGTTTCTGGATGAAATTAACTGGAGTAAAGCAAATTGTTCTCGCTAATGTGAAGGGTCCTCATTTAACCAGTTGAAACCTTGAGAGAAATGAGGAGGTTAATAAAATCTCTAATAAAATGGTAAGGCTTCAGGACTGACTTGCAGCAGTTGTGATATCTGAGAGAATAATGAGAGAGAGAGAGAGAGAGAGAGAGAGAGAGAGAGAGAATATGAATATGAGTTAAATAGTTCAGTTCTGAAATTTCAGCCATAGGTGATAAAGATTGGTTTCCTTTGTGGGTGTGCCTGGTGTAAGTTTGTTTTAGGCCATATTACATTTTACTGGTTAGTGACATATTCTTGGAGGGACATCAAGCCTATAGAGCAAATAGAGAACCTCTATAGAATAATACCTGAATACATGAAAGTAGGTGACATCTTCACAAAAAGGAATATGAAGAGAGAATAAATAGAAGATAAATTCAACACTGGCACTTCCTTTAAGGAAAGCAGACATTTAAAGTTCATCACTGATGGTGTCCAGGGAAAGAACAGAGAAAAAGGCAATCCAAGAAAACGGTTTCAAAGTTAAGAGAGAGATTAACAACATGAATTGCCACCAAGAGATCTATATACCTTGCGCTAAAGCCAATCAGCAGAGATTTTCCCCAGGAATACAGGCGAACCTTGAGAGATCAATTTCAGCAGACTCATGATGGCAGAGCTACAGTGCTGGAGGAAATGGTATTTGAGTGAGAGGCAAACTTGCTCAAGGCCATGGACTTTTTTCAAGAGGTTTTGCAGTAAAATAAATGCAAGTGGTTGGAAATAATTTGAGGGATTGGAGGATTAAGATCAGGCTGGAAGAAGCCTGCATGTGTTTGTCGGCTGGGGGTTGGGAAGCAGCAGTGTGAGAGAAATGAAATCATCGCTGAAGCATGAGTCTGGAGGTAGTAGGAAAGGATAAAATCAAGGAGATTTGATGTATAGGCTTTTAGGAAAGTATAGGAAAGGTTATTTTGGAGAAAAACAAAAGAAAGTAAAAAAGCAAAACACTTCAGAGCTATTGGGAGTGAAACATAATGAAGTTATAAGCTCTCCTGTAAGATGTTCTTGCCGTTCATTGAACAGAAGGCAGCTTCACTCTTGAACCTCAGGAGGGTGTGCAGAAATCTGAGTTTGGAGGACAGCGGAAATGGAATATAGAGAAAGCTGACCAGTGAGGAGGGCTCAGTGAAATTTGCTACAAATAGCAAGCAATTTTCCCAAGGAAAACTTAAATAGAGCATTGAGCTGTAGTACCCGATGTACACAGTTGAGTAATATGTAAAAGAGGAGCATGAGCTTCTGAGTCAGACAGATTAGAAATCAATATCTGATGCTCTGATTTAATTTACTGTCAGTGTGAGTTTGGTCAGTTTTACATCGTCATGCTGAGTTTCAGGTTCCTAATCTATAACCTGGGCATAATACTTCTATGTTTGTGTGGTTGTCTTATTAGCACAAAGGAATGTGCATAAAGGGTGTACCAACTATAGTGCTATCTAGTACTTAGTCATCTTTAGGAGGTGACTGTGTCTTACCATAATTCAAACACAGTGATTCTCTCATTGTGAAAGCTTTCTTGTCTAAGGCAGTTGATAGCAGAAGTAATTTAAGAAATGTCATATTTTCCTGATGCCCTTAAGGACACACCCTATTAATTATTGTTAATGGAACAAAACATAAAATTGGACTATGACTATTAAGTCCTTGTCAATTTGGTTGTGTCTTATAGGCTTGGACATTGATTAATATTTCATAAAAAATGAGTCACACATTTGGCAGGAAACCCATTTCAGGAGGCATCAAGTTTCTTTACCTTAAAAGTCAGTAATCTATGACCTGCAGATAATTCTGGCCTGCTACTTTTTTTTTGCAGATGAAGTTTTAGTGGGATGCAGCTATATTAATTCAAGTGTTGTGTGTAGCTGCTTTTACACTGACTGGCCGAATAGAGCAACATAAACTGTATGGCTTGCAAATCCTAAAATACTTAATAATCTGGCTCATTACAGAGAGATTGGTTGACTCTACTCTAGGTAATAAACTAATATGTCTATTGAAATAATGTGTGAATATCATAGGCCACCATCCAGTAGTTAGCATTTGTATTTATTCATGAGGCATCCCCACCATTTTGTAGTGTGGTACATGGACTGGGTTCTCAATTCCTCTGGAAGTTGATATAAATAGTGCATGTCTGTTTTCTACATTGTTTTCTAAAGACCTGACCATACATATAGGCTCCAAAATTTTAATATTGCTGCTATTTATCTTTAATCACATTCAAACAATAAAATGTTCAACATTATCTGTGCAAAATTCAAAAGTGTCAAGGAACTAACCAAAAAGATGAGTATAAAAATGCAATTTATATATTACTAAGATAAAATGTCATTCATTATTAATAAAATAAAATATTAATGTCTATTAACAATTCTGCTTTACCCATTCAATTGCTCATTATGTTTCCAACACAGATAGAGTTTAAAATTCTAATTGACAGAAGTGGAAACAAAACATATCCTCTAGTGATTTTTCTTTTTATGAGCTGTATGTTACCAGAAGCATATTAGGGGCATGAAATGCACCATCCCCTCTCTTCTTCCCACCTCCTCCCAAGAAAAAGAACTATTAGCTCTGGTGAGAAAGAGGAGGGATAAAGAAAGCAAGCCTGTTTACTTGTCCCCAAAATAATGCAACAGAGCAAAGGTATCTAAAAGGCATACAGCAGAATTGCACACTAAATAATTAACCCAAACCAAGTACAGTATGTTTATGTGTGCCTACAGTAAAACAATGGAGGTTCCCTTAATCTAGTTCTTGACAAGCTGCTAGATATTTTATTATGTTATATATCATAGGCACACAAATAACCACATTGTCTGTCTAAAAGCATTGGCTAAGAAGCCCCTTTCGCTTAATAGTAGGATCACTGAAGGGCTGTGTTTTACTTACACTTCAGTTGACATCGTGATTTAAAACCCTGATGTATTGAGCTCCTGCACACCTTACTATGCATTCTCTTTCTATCTCATGCTCCAATAAATATGACTTCATATTTCTTTCTGTGCTTTCAGTCAGTTTGGATAAGTGAGACTGCATGGCTGCATTATTCATACAAGTCTTCATGCAGTACAATGTAAATCGGTTTCAATGGCACCTCCACAATTGTTCTTGGAGTTAGTTGAAGCTAACTTATTTCATGGATTCATTATAATGGATATCCATATGTATAATGAAGAATTCTAAAGAGCAAAACATGGTTTATTGCAAAATGTCGCATGCATATTTTATCTCTGCCTATTCACCTATGAAATTATAATGTCCCAATTTCTACCTTATGGAAATGTCAATGTTCCATCATATTAATACCAATTTTGTACAGATAAATGCAAACACATTGTTATGAAATTAAGTAAAAAGTAAATAACATCATCTCTATTCATGTTGTGTTGTTTGCTTTCCTGTTGAGCAGTTGGGAACTTGCTTAAGTACTTTTTTCTTTAATCTGTGGACAGACCCTTGTTTCTGCCCTCAAATCTCATAGCTAAAATGTAATTTAATTTCCTTTGGTTTCAGTTCTTTCTCATAGTAGAAGGTAAACTTTGAAAAAGTAATATTTTTATGTTTCCTAAATCAGAAAAGGAAAAAAAAAACATGCCTCTTATTATATAAGAAATGATATGCTACTTCTATAATGAATTGGGTGTTCTATATCCCAGATTTTGTAATTTATAAAATTAATATATGACATTTAAATCTCACCACAATTCCATGAACTGGATGATGCCTATTTTATAGATAAGGAAAAGGATGTTTGAGCTACACATACAGTAAAACAACAATTCCATGTAACATTAAACACTCTCTCATCCAGACCACAAAGTTCACAATTATCATAGTTTGATGGAGATACTTATTGAGAATGGATACAAGGAAGTCTATATGTGCAAGATAAATATTGGTAGGTTGAAGATGAGATGATTTCACTTTCATTTTCGGGGGAAGGAAATTATTACAAATATCTCGGCGTATTCTTGAAATAGGCACATCTCATATTTTCGCCAGAGATTTGTTTCTGACCTCTTTCTTGGTCTAGCATTTACCTCTTTTTCACATCCTTTTCACAGTGGTAGGATCACTGAAAATGAAATCTATGCCTATGCCCAAGTTGCGATTTTTGCAGTGAGTCCTTTTACCCAGCTTTTGACATCTACTTGTCCTCAGCTGATACTAGTCCGGGTTTCCTTACCTTTGCTGAAATGCCCTCATGAATTGTGCGCCTGCAGTCTAGCTTACTGCGAACTAGTGCCCTGGGTCTTGTTGAAGCACAAGTGTTACTTGTTTTTTTGACACTTCTCTTGCTTACATGTTTCTCGTGCTATTTGTTTCCATTGCTGTACACTTTTATCACTGCCCCACAGCGAAGTCGGTAAGCTACATAAAGGGGATTTATCTTTATGCCACAAGAAGGTAGAACATGAAAAAAAAGTATATGTAATGTGATGAAAAACCAACTTTACTGATAAAATGGATGTCTGGTCTTATCCTTTTGTCACCTAAGAGCCTTAACCACAGATGCTATGTCTCCTGACTCTAATGGTGTCCACTTTTATTCAAGTTCACGGTACTGGCCTACTGTGTTTTCAAATATCCATGTATTCATAACACATTTTAATAATATTGATTTGTTTTTGTGATTGTTCCTCTTGACTAAGTTAGGTATGATACTCAATTTGGATTATAATATAACAAATTTTTGCTCTCCTATCTGATACTATACATATTTAACACACACACACACACACACACACATACCCCCTACCACACACAATTATAGATACTCATTCACATATAGATATCAAAATATTTAAGATATTTTCCAATAATTTATTAGTAAAAATAGTTCCATTAATTTAATAGTTGTCATAGTTATGTCAAGCAATAGTATTTGCGTTTGTTCTGAGTCACATGCTTTAAAAAATGCCAATTGTTTTCAAAATTTGAACAAAGTTACAGTAAACATTCTTGGGCATATCTCTGCATCAATTTGCAAAACTAAAACAATTTGTGCAACAAAGATAAATAGTGCAGTATTAGATTATAAAACAAAATTCAAAAATAATAGCTGAGTGCACAAATAGATATTGTAGGTAGTTTTTTAGGGATTTTTGTTTTGTTTTGTTTTTTATCTAAAGAGGTGGAGTTTAACCTCCAATTCCTGAGTTTGGGGTGTGTTTAGTGACTTGCTTGCAAGGCACAGTATGGAAAGGAAGAACAAAAGTCATGCTGGTGACATGCACCCTCAATATGAAGTGCTGAGCATGACACTACCTCTGTGGTCTTCCTCCAAAATTCCAACCTTCCACTCCTCCATCCCTCTGTTTAAACATGAGAAAAAAATGGGGCAAATTCTACTTGAGGGACATTCTGATCATCACTCTTCAAAACTCTAAAGGTCATTAAACAGAGAAAATCTGAGAAACTGTCACTGCTCAGAGGCACTGAGGATATATGAAGACTAAATTAAATGTGATAATTGGGACAGAAAGGGATATTTAGAGAAAAATTAATGAAATCAGAACAGTGTTATCAATATTGGTTCCTTTGAGTTCATGCATCAATATTATAAAAACTTGTGACAAATGAACCATTGCAATGTAAGATGCTAACAATAGGAGAAACTGGATATAGGATACAAAAGGACTGAACTATTTTTGTAAAGTAAATAAAATGTTCTATAATTAATATATATTTTCAAAAATTGGCATTACAACTGTGGGTATGTTTGTCTTTCCAGCTGTGTTTGATTCTATTTGGGAATATAGTCCATTTGGAACTCACCAACAGTTTGGGATTTTAAAGGATGCCAGACTTCTTTAAGGTAGGAGACATTTAAATGCATTCAAGATATACCTTTAACCTCTTAATAGTACTTCAAAATACAAAATTATTTAAAATGTCTTTACTTTTTGAGATACTTATTTCATTAAAATTCAGATTTTTCAAATATTTTTCTATTTACGGGTGGTTGATAAAAATATGACAAACTCATGAAACTTAAGGAACTATTTCTTTTAGCAAGGATTTTATATTTATAAGCTCCTTCACTGTATGTTTCTCACTGTTTCAATTTGCAAGCAGATTTGAGAAGAGCTAGTGGGTGTGTGGCTTCTAAAGATATAAATAGAGGTTTCCCTTTTACCCTATTTTTTACCCTATTTTTACCCTCCTATTTGATATTATACATATTCAACACACACTCACACTCCTTCACAATTAGTAGATATTATTTTTGTTCAATTGTTTGGGTCTTTCTCATTTCAAAGGCATTCTTGAAGCTCTGGCACAAGAAAGAAAACGACCATGTCACCAATTTTCTTGACTATTAATATTAATATTGCATAATCGAGTTCGTTTGTTTCTTGGGCAGGCAACTGTAGGCTGCTTTTTCTTTGCTGATAGCATGAATCTAAAACCCTCAGATTTAAAAGCTCCCAGTTAACCTGCTGGCGACACTAATTAAAGCATTGCCTTGACTCTCCCTGCTTAGTCATTGTAGCATCTATTCTTAGGCTGGAGCCAAATCAGACTTCGCATTTGCAATTCCCAGTCAGTGATCAGTTAAGGTCAATGACTGATGTAAAGGCTAAGAAACAAAAAGGTTGAAGAGATGAGGCCAACACGTATTAAATGAATGCGGCTTTATGGAACTTGCTGCGACATCTGTTAAACTCTCTCTGCATGCTCACAGTTACTAACTACTAATTAAATATTCTCTTTTGTTTTTAACTTTTATTTGTGATACGTTTATTCAAAGAATGTTATGCTTGAGTCTACTTTTATAATGTTATCAGTGAATTTCATGTGTTAGGTCTGAATTAAAACTACAGAAATTTTTAGATAAAATTGTTCAAGACTAAAAGTTTGAAATGCAATTAAGTATTTTATATCCAAATACCACTGATTTTTCATCCCCAGTGGCATCTACCCATTTCATCTTTCAATCTATTCTGATCAATATTCAGATTTTTCATATAGAGACTATTTCTTCTTTTACTTTATAAAATATTTGCATTATATAGGAAATTGGATTAATTTTAAAATTCTTATCTTGAATAATATTGGGAGGGGGGCTTCATTCCAGACCATATACTCAGACTGATAAGGTAAAAGAAGTTAGCCTTTAAATTTAATTCTAAGAACTGGCAACTTGTTCTTCTTACAAAACCATGATATCATCAACCTAAATATTATCTGAGTTGCAGGTATGGGTAATAACAAATTAAGGCCATGCCCTTATAATTATTAATTCAGTACTTTGGATCTTTTTTTAAAAGCTTAATTAAGTTTTACATATCCAAAAATCCAAATAAAAGAGGAGCATATTTTATAATCATAAATTGGTTCTCTCTCTATACTATAACCACAGATACAACAACTGCCACAACATGTGTGGGGTATTTTAAACCATTTGGGATGTTAGAGAATGATATCTATACCAAATATGATGATAGTTGGTCGATAAATATAGAACAGCTGGTCCAAATGATGAAGAATCTTGAATGAAATTTGAGTGTACCTGGGCAATGGGTTTTATGTTGTATAGGATATGGAGCTATATCTATTGTTTATTTTTTAAAATATTTATATTTATTTTAGAGAGAGAGGAAGTGAGGGAGATAGAGAGATAGAAGCATCATAGATTATTTGCCTCCTGTATGCCCCCTACTGGGGATCAAGCTCACAACTGGGCATGTGCCCTAACAGGAAATCAAACCAGGGACATCTTGATTCATGAGTTGATGCTCAACCACTGAGCAATACCAGCCGGACTGTTGTTTATTTTTTAATTTAGAGAAATAACTAATCACAGCCATGTGTGTGTACTTATGTGTATGTGTGTGTAAAATAATGATGGCTGGCAAGGTATTGGGGAATTATATTTTTCTAATCTTTTGGAAGGTCCAATTTAATCTTATTTCCGTACTTTCTCACACAATTATATTTATGTAATCAGTATTCAAGGTGGATCTGTTTATTTAGAGATATATTTAAATAATTTAGGGCAGTGGTTCTCAACCTTCTGGCCCTTTAAATACAGTTTCTCATGTTGTGACCCAACCATAAAATTATTTTCGTTGCTACTTCATAACTGTAATGTTGCTACTGTTATGAATTGTAATGTAAATATCTGATATGCAGGATGGTCTTAGGCGACCCCTGTGAAAGGGTCTTTCGACCGCCAAAGGGGTCGCGACCCACAGGTTGAGAACTGCTGATTTAGGGTTTTAACTAAATCAAATCCTTCAGGAATTATTTCATAATTTATTTCATTATGACGAGGAGCAAAGTGAATTCACAAAAGGAAAGGTTTGTAAATGACAGAGGCTGTCACAGACGCAAAGAAATCTAGTATCTACGTTTTCAACAATTTAAAAAGAATGTCTGCAAGGCATTGGTCTGAATATCAAGTCCTGACACTCGGGGAACACAGTCTCTCAGCAGTGATGGGCTGAAGCAGGAGCTGATGGAAACCCAGAGAGCCAGGGTCTGCTCCACCAGGGGTGAGTTTGAGCATTGCTGGTGTTAGTGCTCACAGCTCCCTGATGAGTTGTCAGTAGGGTAAAAAATGAATTGCAGAGCCATCTGTTAAAAAAAAGAAAAAAAGAAATGTAGTTTGTAAGGCATTAATAACAATTGTTATGTAAATTTGTTGGCATCATTTTTTCCCTGATGGGTTATTGTTTGGGTTGCAGTTAGCACATCTGAAGAAAATCAATGCTTGGATATTTCTAATTTTTGGTAATTGTCAAAGGTTAGTCATTTGAGGTATGCCTGTTAGGATGTGACAATGGACTTATTGTAAATTATGATTTATCATCTGCACAGAATAATAAGCACAGAGAGAAAGGAAAATGCAGAGGGACTCAATTCTTTCAACTTAGACTCTGTGAGGCTTCTTATTCATAAGAAAGGACTTTTCCAGTTACTCATGATTGCTGCAAGCTTACAGGATTATTAAAACAGACTTACTGCAAGGGGTATCAGTACAAGGAAAACAAAGTCTAAAAAAGATTCTCCAGCCTGAAATGGTAGCTCATTTGGCTGAAGAATCATCCCTATATGCCAAGGGTGCAGGTTCGTCCCTGGTCAGGGCACGTACAGGGGTTGGCAAAAGTAGTTTTATAGTTGTGAGTATATAAAGCACAGTTTATTCCTGTATTATTATTCATTAGTTATTGTATTATTTTCCATTCAAACTTTTGCCCATTCCTGTACAAGAATCAACCAATGAATGCGTAAGTGAAATAACAAATCAATTCTCTCTTTCTCTTTCTCCTCTCTCTCAAATCAATATATTAAAAAAATATATATATATTTAAAATATATAAATAAATAAAATGTACTCTAATATGTCATGAATTTTCCTTTATGTAACTTTGGATTTCTTTACTCAGTATTATTTTAAAGATCCATAGGCCACAAGATGCTTTTAAAGTCTTGCACACTCAGTAGAGACTCAAAGGTCTCTTATATGTGTATTTATTCTATGGCATATAGTTTTTGTTTATTTTAGAGGTCACCTTCCTTCTCTGAAGCTGAAGATGACATTTCTTTAAACAAAGAAGAAAGATATAAACAAATGGGAGATTTTGGTTTTTAGCTTTAAAGTAATCCTGCTTATATGTCATGTTGCTTTGATGTTATGTGACAGTTCATAATCTAGGTTACTGTGCTATCATTTAGGTTAGCTTACAATTTCTTAAGCTCATAAACAAGTAAAAATGCACATGGTCTTTGTACTAATAAATAAAAATTTTTAAAAAATCCTGCAGCAGAAAGGAAGAGCATGCCCGGTTATGGTCTGGGGACAACAATCCATAATTTACTTTGCAGATGTCTGTGTAATTTAAGCAGCAGGCAGAACAACCACACAGTTGTAGCTGCTCTGGGGAAAGGATACCAAGAGGCTCATAAATCATGGGGAGGATTAAAAGCAATGAGCATTCATCTTCTTAACCTCGTAAAGGCAATATTGGAAAGCCAAGGATTAGAACATCGAGTGCATGGAAACTTTGTGAAGGGAAAAAGTCCAAGAGTTTTTAAGGCTTCTCTCAATTAGCACTGACCTGCCATTTGCAAGTCAGCAGAGTATAATTTTAAAGTTGATAAAAAGTAGGCCTCTTCCACACCAGAATAGAGTGATAACATATAATTCTAGGGTATATTAAAAGTAGAGTCAAATTATATAAAAATGTTAATCATTTTCTTAGATTGAAATGTGTTTCTTCCTGGACAGTATATGGAAAATAACATTAAAATATCCAATCCCCAAAGAACTTATTTAGATAATAAGCATGTTTAAATAGTGAAATGTCATGTGAAAATTCTATCTTCAAAACAGTCAAATGAAGGAGATACAGACAGCTGGGTCTCTCATATAACATTTAGTAAATAAATGGTCTGTTACTAATTATTTATATTGAAAAATTATTCTAATCAAAGGTCTTTGGATGCAAGTGAGTAAATTGTACACAGTAAAAGGTTTAATTTTTTCTTGAAATAGGGAACTTTAATCTAATTTTCAAGCTTTGAAAAAATACTAATTGGCTAATTTCCTCAGTTTTCTTTTATATCAGGCTCATGATACAACTGAACTTGGCAATTTGATATAAACAGGATAGAACAGAAAATAAAATCACTTATTCATGGATAATTATGATTATACTAGAGGTGGGGTTCCTTGGCCTGGCCAGCAATCGGGGGCGATCGGGGCTGTCTCCCACCCTGAACAGGGCCCGGGACTGATATGTGCAGGCTAGCTGGGGGGGCGGGACCGCAGGAGGTTGGTAGGATGACCTTCCCCAATTGGGGCTGATCGGGGCTAGACGGTTGGGGGGGCATGGTGGTTGCCTATGGGAGCACACTGACCACCAGGGGGCAGGTCCTGCATTGAGTGTCTGCCCCCTGGTGGTCAGTGCGTGTCATAGTGACTGGTCTACCAGTTGTTCAGTGGTTCAGTTGCTTAGGCTTTTATATATATAGATTAAGGCAACACAATAGATTCTAGTTTCTGATTTCCTACTTAATATCAAATATCCATTGGCAATGATGTGTGTGTGTGTGTGCATGTGTGTGTAACCAATACTTTAATTTAGTTAAGAGAGACTTTAGTGTGGCTAATCCAGAGTGGCTGATAATTAAAAATATACACCCAAAGGACTAATATGCATGTATGCAAAACCAATGAACACAGACAATAGTGTGGTGAAGGCCTGGGGAGAGGGAGGGGTGGGAGGAGGTCAATGAGGGAAAAAGGGGACACAGAAGGCAGGATCACCCTGTTCCAGGGTCCTCTTCATCCCAAATGTGTGAGGTCGATAAGCCCCTTTTATCTTAAATACAAGCCAAGAGTAAGAAGGGAAGGACTGAACAATGCCCCAAATATACTGATCTAAATCTTCACAGGGGACTTAAATTTTTGAACCTTAAAACAATTTAAACCAGATAAGAGGTTTCTCACGAGAAAAATTATATCAGTTCTGAAAACAGAGTCATCACACTCTCACTGCATGGCTAAATCAATTTCAAAGATAATCTGGGACATTGCAGTGAATGCCGAATAAAAAGAATGCTTAGAACAAGTGCCTTCTTATCATTTGGGGCCACTGACTCAAGCTAATATTAAAATCTTAAATAATATATAACATTTGAATGTTGTTTTAATAAATGTCAATTGTGAAAATACAGGTAGATGAAGTTTAAAAGATCTGTTATTGATAATATAGGTAGTTAGAAGCAGGTACAAGAGTTTCTACATTTGGTCTTTGGATATTGCAAAGATATAGTTCTTGGAAAACTAGAGCAAGGTAAGACCATAGGGAAGGTTACAATTTGTATCTATAATAAATCTGAGAGAACTGTCTGGTTAGTTTATAACCAGGACACAGCATGACTTCTAATCCTATAAAATTCTCAGTGTAGCTATGGGGTTGGAATGGGAAGGCACCTGAAATGCTTCAGTAATTTTTATTAGTGTCATACTCTAGCTCCTATAGAGACTTTAGAGTACTGTAATCCCCCTTTATCTGCTGGGAATATGTACTAAGCCCCCCTGTGAATGCCTGAAACAGTGGATAGTATCTAACCCTATACATATATTCTTGTATTTTTTTATTATATATTTATCCCTATGATAAAGCCTAATTTATAAATTATATGCAGTAAGAGATTAACAACAATGACTAATCATAAAATAAAAGAAGTTTGACAATATACTGTAAAATAAGTTATGTTAATTCAGTGTTTCCCTCTATATCTTTCCTTAAAAATCTGGAATTTTCTGTTCAGCATTTTGGGGGGCAAGATACCATTGGTAACTAAAACCACAGAAGGTGAAATGGCACATAAAGGGTCTAGTCTACTGAAGTGATTAATTGGGGTTCAACCCTTTCTGGTAGTTTTTGAAGCCTGGCAGCGATGAGTTGTGTTTCATATTCTGTGGTCAGAAAACCTGCATCATCCTATATAATAAAAGGCTAATATGCAAATTGTCCCCTCCATGGGGAGTTCAACTTGGAGTTCGACCAGGGGCCAGGGCCGGCAGCCAACCTCCTGTGTGCCCTCCCCCTGGCTGTACCTGACTGATCGGATTGGGGTGGGCAGGCCGGCCGGACCCCACCCATGCACAAATTTGTGCACCTGCCTCTAGTCATCTATAATAATAAAAGTGTCATATGCTAATCAGACCGGATGTCCTTCCGAACCACCTTCTGGACGAAGCTTGGGCTGCAAGGGAAGGTGGTGACTAGAGGGAAGCCTGGGTCCCAGATGCCAGAGGGAAGCCAGTGCTGGCAGCCAGGGGAAGGAATGCCTAGTCTTGCATGAATTTCATGCATCGGGCCTCTAGTTTCTAGATAATATCCCTTGTATCATATATGTAGTCCCTTTGGCAACACTGAGTTTCATCAGCTCTTACTCAATTTTCAGTTTCTATATGACTTTTTATCTTATTTCAAAACCATTTAGAATTTCTACAACTTACCCTGACACTGTAGCCTTGCTTGGTACAGTTCTATACTGTGGCCTTCTTTGCACTTCTTTTTCAAGAGCACCCTTAGCAGGACCCACTGTCTCACAAATTCTAGACCAGCCAGTGTGCAGCTAAAATACTGGGGGGCAAGCAGATTATTTTCATGTAATAACAGTTTGTCTTTCAACTATTGTGATCTTTATGCTATTTTAAGGCAAATAGAGATGCACTTATGGTTCATAGTTCAAAGTTCACACAAAACAACAACAATATAAAAAAACACATTAGTCACACACATTGCAAATTCCCAAGGAAAGATTATAACAAAGTGGCATCGCTCAGAATAAATTTATATTATTTTTCATTACTTTCTCAAGCATGTAAGCACAGAGTCAAACATCCCTTTTTCATGTCATCAAAGTGAGAATGAATTGCATTATTTATCACATGATTAAAAAGTAATGTTTACTCCATTAGGGCTTCTCAGGATGCCAGGACCAGTAGTCAGATGTCTTTAACATGGCACCAAATTATAGAAGTTACAAGCATAGTCTTTCTGTTGTGTTGTATGGATATGAATCCAACATAGCCATTTATCCATGGTTTGACTTTGGGCAAGTTATTTAACTTCTTATGACTTATTTTACTTATCTAAAATACAGACAGTTATAGAACAGAGTAGTTGTTATAAGAAGCGTGTAAGTTAATATTTGTATATACTATTTTAAATACTTAGAACAGTGTCTGACTTGTAACAGGTCAATTTAAGTGGTTTCTAATAAATAGATTATGCGCCTCTTTGCTTAGCTATAGGCTATCGAAGAAATAAAATGCTCTCCTTTTCCTTTACTTTTTGATGCTAGAAAGCCATGCGTCCCCTTCCATTTCAAGCCATCTATCTCCCATTGCAGACTTTTAAAAGATTCATTTTCAGTTTATATTTTTTCATGAATTCTACTATATTCTTAGTGGATGCTTTTTCTATTATATTTTTAAAGTGGCTCCACTAATTACTTCATCATTTACTTAATGGAATGTCTTAAGATGAACATCTATTTCTGACGTGTGTGTGTGTGTGTGTGTGTGTGTGTGTGTGTGTGCGCGCGCATGCTTGTGTCTGTCTCTCAACTTGTCAGACTCTGTTCATATGTACTTCATTGCAACATTTCACTGCTATGGACACACACAGAATCTTACAAACATTAAATTACTTGTACTAGCTCCATTACCTTTTAACTGAATTAAAATCTACAAAAATGGATCCTCTTTTTATAGCCTTAAATATTTTTTTTCAATACACATAGCTTAGTGACATAGCCGATGTTCAAAGATTCTCAATGAACATTTTAATTCCCCCACCCTGGCATCTACCCACACATATTTCCATGAAGAGCAGTAGGCTCCTTTAAATTTTTGCTGCATATGATGAGACAGATGGAGAAATTCATTTTTTAAGCATGATATTTATTCCCTCTTTCCATGTTGTTTGAAATCCATTTTTTTTTTTCTTGCCCCGAAGGGATGCCTGTCATCTAAGCACATTTTTGAAACTAGATAGAAAACATATGTTGTCCCGTGTATCCCCTGGGTCTGACAGAAGGGGTGAGATCTAGGATAACTGCTTCTTTAGGGGTGCAAACGGGAGTTTCCTTTTTGCATCTGGTATTCCTTCCAGAGTGCAAGATGCTGCGCTGTCGCCTTCTGATAGTTTAATTATCATGGCATTTAATTCCATAACATTATGGGTCTTCTTACACTTGGGAATATTAGAACTTGATATAAATGTCTCTGGGGTACAATTATGCCCTAAATTGAATTCTCCAACCTTATCGCAGAATACTCCTTGTGTTTCCAGAGCAATAGGCGATTCCAGTGATAACTGTATTGTGACCGGATATGTTTTACAAGGCTCCTCATGGTCCATTCTTTGTTTGCAGATTTATTTAGAGCCACTCTCCACCCTGTGTTCCATGGTAAACCATGCACACCACAAAATGTTCCATTTCTCAGCTGTAGTCCTATGCCCTTGTGGAGTGCTCATGTGTTCAAACTCTGCCAAGAGCTACCCACTTTCTGACCACCTTCACCCACATGCCTTCTCACCCTGGACCATCTCCTGCTCACACTTGTTCTTTATGCCTTTATCATCCCCACAATCTGTGTCGATTCGTTTGTTGTTGTTGTTGTTTTTCCCATCTCATTAAATTGGGTTATTGGCTATTTATTTGTCTGTATCCTGATATTAAATTGGAAGTTTCAAGGTACCTCATCTCAGGCCCTGTCTCCACTGTGCTCAAAGGCCTATTCTCCTCAGTCCCATGTGTTCCTGTCACTCTCGTCTTCTTTCAATTACTACCTTTCCTCCCAGCTCAGGATATCCGTAGATTTTTATTTTTCCACCCTTTTAAATTTTATTTATTTATTTATTTATTTATTTATTTATTTATTTATTTGATCTTTAAAGGAATGGCTTTATCCCCTTCCATCCATAATTACTTCGTAAAATTTTACCCAAATTACAGATTATCTCACTGGACACTTATTCTGGGAAATATTAAATAAACAAAAAAGAATAAGGAGAGTCTAAATCATAAGCAACAATTGCATTGTATTAGGTGCTCAGTTTATAATTTTTGTTTCCATGTATAATCATCAATGACTTAGGGACCCAGAAGAATTAGGTTTGGTTCAGAAGTATATTACTTATGCCATAGTATTTTAATGGGATTAAAAATATGCTCACATAAAATTAGCCACTGCATCACTGGAGGCAATGAAAGGCTGAGAGATAGGAGTAATTGCCAGTCACATTATAACCCCAAATTGTGTTTCAAGGGATGCATTATCATGTTGATTGACTCCAACAGACCAGTAAAAATCCAAGGTTCAGTAAGAGCTAACAGAAATCTCTATGCTATGCAGAAAGCTAATGTTTATACAGAAATCCATGTTTAAATATGTTAATTAGGATCAGAAGGCAGGTACTGTACTATATGATACTCAGAACATCATCAAAGGAATGGCCAGCAAAAGCATTCTCTCCCTTGGAGCATTAAGGAGACTCGGGAAAGGGGACTCCTGCTCCAGGACAGTGTCGAATCCACCACAGCATGGTCAGCTGCAAGAACACGTGACCTTTTCTACAACCAGGTTACCAGGAAGTCACAACTGGGAGAACTGGCTTAGACCCACTCTCTCCTGCTGGCTTGAGTCCAGTAAACTGGGCAATTCTTCTTCCTTGTGTTTTTTCTCTCTCTCTCTTTCGAATCTAGACGAATCTATATGCTTTACAGCACATCTTATTGGCAGGAAATAAATCACATAAATTCCTAGACTCAAAAGAATCTGGAAAATGAAGTATTACTTTGTAGCATCTGCCTGATTTAAAGAAACACTACAAGGAAGTTGGACAACAGCTGCTCAGTGAACCAAATACAATCTATATACTTGTATTTAATTTAGCATTAAGAGATCTTTTTCAATATTAATTACAACCATTTATAACTACTTTTTTAGGAGAACAAAAATAATTAAATATTGGCAAGTTTTATTATTTAAACTATATGCATCTAAAATATCATCAGTTCAACGGTTCTCAACCTGTGGGTCGCGACCCCTTTGGCGGTCGAACAACCCTTTCACAGGGGTCGTCTAAGACCATCCTGCACATCAGATATTTACATTAGGATTCATAACAGTAGCAACATTACAGTTACGAAGTAGCAATGAAAATAATTTTATGGTTGGGTCACAACATGAGGAACTGTATTTAAAGGTCCAGAAGGTAGAGAACCACTGAAAAACAAGAACTATCCATTGTTGAAAATAGGCCATTGATAGGAATAAATGTTGTTTATATGTTCTGAATTCATACTCTGAGCATATATAAACTATTGCCAATAAACAAACAATATTCATACAAGTTTGAGTAAATCAACATGCTATTATGTTTTAATTGCCTTCTTTTTGCCTTGTTGATGAAGGTGGGATTCCTGCCCTAGGGTTATAGTAATGGCTGAACACACAGCACAGGACACAGGACACTGGGAATTTGAGTTCAATAGCAATGTATTAGTCCGATATCTTCCCAGCCTGGCGGGGAGAGCACTCGGCCATGCATGGCCATATAGGGCTTGCCTTGGGAAGAGGGAAGAAGCCAGGGCTGGCAGGCATGGTCCATAATAACAAGAGGGTGAGGCAATCTCAGTTCCTGCAGGAGGATGGGGCCATCTTGTATGAATAACCCTTCTGGCTGTCAGGGAACAGATATTTGCTCTTAAGGGATAATCGGGCACTGTGCCTGGTCCCTATAATTGGGAGGGTTGTTTGGTTATGGAAGCTTATTCTGGGGAACCCATAGGTAAGGGAACATTGGGGACATTCAAGACCCTTATAGCTTTCCTCAGGAATAAGGCACACAGTATTAGTTCTTAATTTTAGGCCTTTTATCAAATGCAGTGATATGTTTGCACATTACATGATATAAGCACAATGGAATATTTGTAATAGGAAGTAACTATATCATTAACAATGAAGTAAGTTTCAAATTGTTCTTATAGGACATCTTTTGTCCTGCTCCAAGTTTTACATTTAAATTAACAGTTAAATGAGAGTGTAAAGTCGGTTCCTCATTCTCAGTAGCTACATTTCATGTGCTCAATAGCCACATGCATGTGGTTAGTGACTACTAAATGCAATACTAATTTAGGTGATTACAACTTGTTTCTAAACTTGCTGAAACTACCAAATACTTATATTTCTTGTTTTGAATCCTATGGCTAGCTGAGGTAGAGATACAGAAATTGATAATCCCTTACAATATTGGAGGAAACATATAATATTTGGAGGTCCAAATTAAAATTATGCAAAAATAATTTAGTTGAAGTGGGGAACAGAATCTTTTCTATCTAATTTACAAATTTTATTCTAATTCAGTAATGATGGCATCTTTGAGTTGGTGTGCTCCATGAACCTTAAACCTATTCTCAACGCCAAGTAAAGTACCTCAAATATATTCATCTATGCATTAGTAACAAATGAATTGTTAATTTTAAGAAATGATTAGAAATGAATAAAGCACAATCAAGTAAAATAGGCAAATTGATACAACAGATGGGAAGACTGGGAGTCCTGATTGGTGGTCAGAGAAATGTTGTGAGGTAAGATCTTTAAGCCACAATGTAAATGACCAAGTGGGATTGGTGATGTGACCACATGCAGGGAGAGTTTACCAGGCAGAAGGAAGAGCTGTTGGAAAGGAGCTAGAAGGAACGACGCTGGCATACTTGAAGGACACAAGAGAAGGCCAGAGTGGCTGGGGTGGGTGAGCAACGTTAGTGAGTGGGAGCATACAGTCCAAGAGATTGACAGGAGACAAATATTGTCCTGTGATTCTTTGTCCCAACAATCAAAAAAACAAAACATACCAATACACAATCCCCATGAACTTCTGTAAGTCATGATGATGGTTTGTCTATGCAAATGGAATCCAGGTAGTTTCAGATGCAGGGGAGGAAAGCAGGAGTGAGCAGAGCTGACCACCTCTCTGGTTCACAGTACAGATTATGACAATGCTTTTACTGCTTTTATACAAAACATATGTAATTTTTTTTCTTAACCAATGTTGCCCCAACACCTTTAAAAATCCTCAAAATGATACAAAAAGGAGGCTAGTGGTGACCGTGGCTAGAGTGGTTTAAATGCTGCAAAAATGACATGCGTTAGTGTATAAGTGTTTAATAGGACAGCAAAGACAGTTATCAAGTAGGCAAAGTTTAAGTGAAAATGTGGAAATATACTTGAGAAATTGCTGAACCTTGTTAAACCTCATATTGCTAAATGTCATTTATAATAAAGTGATGGGGAGTGTATTTCAAGTTGAAAGAAGCCTGACCAAAAACATTTTTTAAAATCAGGGATATTGCTCTTCAGTTCCATAAACACACATCAAATGTTCTCTTGCTTGTCTGTGATAAATTTTGAATTAAACACATGACAAAAAAACAAACAAACAAAAAAACACAACACCTGCAAGTTTCAGTAATCAAAGGGACTAGCATTATGCCCTTCCTATATTTTTGTTAAAGAAAGAAACAAACAAACATACTTTACATAGAGAGAAAATAATGTTTATAGTAGCTAGTAATTGTGTGAGGTTTATGTTAAACACTTATGTTTTAGTAGCGAAAAAGTTGGCAAACTAGACTCATCCACATTTTTAATGATTGCTAGCTAAGGACATTCCAAAGTCGAGGAATCTGCAAAGGGTCCTATTTGACTCCTTCCCGTCTGTGAATTTCCTGTCTTTGTGGAATCTTATGCACAGTAGATATTTATCAGCACTTCTTATTTCTTGGTGCTCCTGTTTCCTGATCTTATCCTACCTCATATGAGATGTCTTGTCAGGCAGGAATTTCTTGGTTTGATTAACCCATTACTATTCAATTCCATAGAGAGAAAGCTGTACTCTGTGAAATACAGACAAAATGGATTGCTTTGAATCTGGGCACCACAAGGGGGATCCTTAGGGAAGGAGTGTGAACCAATATTGTGAGGGGATAAATACTAATCCTATATAATAAAAGGCCAAAAATGCAAATTGTCCCCTTGACCCTGAGTTCAACCGGAAGTTCGACCAGGAAGAGGGTTGGTCAGCCAACCAACCAGAGCCCATCCCCTCGGCCGACCCTGCCCCCGATCGCCAACCCCTATCCCAATCGGGGGTGGAGCCTGCCCGCCAACTGCCCAAAGCCCCTCCCCACAGCTGGTCCTGCCTTCAAAAAGACCACCACCACCCTGATCAGGGGCAGGGCTGGCCTGCCAACTGCCCGCGGCACCCCAGCCAGCCCAGCCTGATAGTCCCAGTCAGGGCAGGCCAGCCAGATCCCACCCATGCATGAATTCATGCACTGGGCCTCTGGTTTTATATACTATAAATCTTCCCTTCATTTCAGCCAAGTGTTACTTAACATTAGTAGTGTAAGTTTTCCTGTGAGTAATGAACGTACATTATAATATTAAAAAAAAAAATAGGCACAGTTGATGGTTTAAAGTATTTTCCAGGTATAATTAAAATAAAGTAAAAGCAATATATTTGTCATTATTCTTTCAGCCATTATGATCGTGCTGATTGTATTCAGTGATAATATAATTTAAAATTATACCTTTTGTATCTCAATAGGCGGACTCAAAGAATATCAAATAATAATATGAAATTAGGATTTGACATGTGTATGCCAAAGGGTTTCATTTCAAACAGCATTGTGAAATAGTCTAAAAATCTAGTCATTACATGTGGAACTGTAAAAGTTCAGCTAATTTTTTTAATAATATCAAATGAAAATTTAAACCAGAAATTATTTTTGTGGCCAGAACTTCATTATCCAAATTATAACTACAATCATGTCAATAGTAGAAAGGTCATTTTAATTCTAATATTATATGGCAAAATGAATATTATATGGTAAAATTATCAAATGACCTTTTTTTAATATTTAATTTTATAAAAAGAATGCTGCGACTGGCTCACAAGCAAGTCGGAGAAAGATAAATATCACATGATCTCACTCATTTGTGGAATATAATGAGCACCATAAACTGATGAACACAAATAGATCCAGAGACAGAGAAGCATGGAACATACCATCAAACCTCAGAGGGAAGGCAGGGGAGGAGGGGAATGGGGGTAAGAGATCAATCAAAGGACTTGTATGCATGCATATAAGCATAACCAATGGACACAGACAGTAGAGGGGTGAGGGCATGTGCTGTGGGGTGTGAGTGGTCGAGGAGAGGTAAATGGGGTAAAAAGGAGACATATGTAATACTTTAATTAATACAGAGTAATGAAAAAGAATGCTGTTTAAAATGATTTCTGTTCAGCTCTTGCCAGTTTTCTCAGTGGGTAGAGCATCTTCCCAAGGACTGAAGGATCCCAGGTTCGATTCTGGTCAAGGGCACATATGTTGGTTGCAGGCTCGATCCCCAGTTGAGGTCATTCAAGAGGCAACCAATATTTGTGTCTCTCCTACATGGATGTTTTTCCCTTTCTGTCTCTCTCCCTTGCTTCCACTCTCTCTAAAAATCAATGGAAAAATATCCTTGGGTGAGGATTAACTAACTAACTAACTAACTAACTAAACAAATAAATACGTAAAAATACAATAGGTTTTAATCAGATAGGGTAAGACATGCAAACATATCTTCAAGACATGACTGTCAAGAAGGAACAAATTCTTACTCTCAGTGCCCTGGAAAGAGGAGCCCTGACCCACCATGCAGGGCCACATGGGGAAGCACCAGGGTTGGTCAGGAGGTTGAGGGAGTGCACGGGAAACCTGGGCAAGAGCCTTCACTGGTTCTTGTAATTTCCCCGGAAAGGAATGGGTGAGGCAGGGGAATCAGGTGTCCGATAGGCTATTTTTCACAGGGGCTGTGCTTAATTGTCTGGTACCTGAGGAAATGGCCCAGACTGAAGAGCCCCATAAAGAAGATAGTTGTTGGAATGGGGTCTGATTGGTTGGCTTACATGTGAAACCTACTCCCTGCCAGTTTGCTATTTTTAGAAATTAGCTTACTCTGCGAGGGGCATCCCTTCCTGGGTCAGCAAGGACCCAAGGTCTCAAAGCATCAGAACAGAAAAAATAAAAGGTGTAGTTCATACAACTGCATTGACTTGATTTCCTTTACAAAAATTGTAAATTAAAATCTTTATTACTTATATAGTTAGTACAGTGGAAAAGTGAAAGCATCGAAATGATGGTAAGGTAAATTGTCTCCAATTAAATAAATATTTATCTGTGTGCTATATGGGACATAAAAGGCCTCCCACTTATGATTTAAATGATTAAATAACTTTTGCTGAATAATTTAAAAGGAACGAAGGAAAAGCAGGCAGAGTACTGTCAGGTTTTGTTTGAAGTCTTGCCTAGCTGTCAGGTTCTATACTCTTCTGGATCAGGTGTGTCAAATCATGTTAAATCAGAACACTGCATTGGCGTGTTTCTTTTTGTTACAAAGTACTTTCTTCAGCGTCACATTATTCCCACTCCTAGAATATATTACATGATTATTGCTTTTGCCATTAATACTTTACAGTGATGGATGTTGTATCAAAATAAGTTATTGAAACCAATTGACATTTTATATTACCAGGCATGTCTGTTATATGAAATATGATGGATAACATGCAATATTTTGATCTGTAATTTTTTTGAGTTTTCTATGCCTTTCTCCAATTTTTTTTAAGTTTAGCAGCATTCTACCCTATCCTTTCTTTTGGTAAATTATGACTTATACAAGTAATTCCTTAGTGTTGATCAAAGTTTGTTTCTGAATTTGGAGTTCCCAGCCTTATATGGCCTGAAAACTTCTGCTGTCATGCACTCATTCTCACTTTCTATATCCAAATAGGCCACGCTTAATTCTGCCTGAGGGGTCCACGTTGCTGTTCCTCTGCTGGTACATTTCCCAGCAGAGGTTACTGAAGCTTGTTCCCTCATTACATGTAGATCTCTGCTTTGTTGTCATCTCATAAGGCTTTCACACCATGCACTTTGAGAGTCACAGTCCCAGCAACCATCTATTTCCTTTCGTTGTCTTTGCTTTGTAGTTTGTCTTGCATCAGTAGAAAGTCATTTCCTTGAGTGTAGTAACCACGTTTACTGCTGGATTCCTAATACCTCAAACAGCTCCGGGCACAGAATGAGTGTTCAATAAATAGTCAGTGAGGAATAAATAAATATGTTTGTATGTACATTTCTTTTCCTTGTTCATATAAGCTTTGTTTCTTACTAGATTGTAAGAAACCTGAGGCAGCAATACTGTCATATATTATTTGCATGTCTCCTCCTGTCCTCGAAAGAATGGCTTGATTAGGCAAATGTTTTGACATGTCATATTCTTAATTAATAGTTAATTTTTTCAAAAAAAAATTCTTTACAAAACCTATATTTTCATTTCTAACTACAGTGATTAACTTTAAAATGTTTATACCTTCAAAGGAACAAAGATAAGAGGAAGGGTGATACTTGGAAATGAGATATGTATGAGGGTCTTGCTATAAACCCCTGAAAGTCACTAGATAATTTTTTAAGAAAGTGGAATGAAGTACCAGGTAAGCAAATGAAGCATTAAATTGTCAGAGGGTGTCCATTACTGAAGGAACACGCTGGCCATATGGATGAATTGACTACATTAGTTTGGACATTTTATGATGGGTATGTATCAATTTATCATCTCCCAAGGTGAATGGCATTTGTTGGGAAAATCTTTGACACAATCATATTTATCACCTTGGTAGAAATTTGATGATGCTGTATAAGTTTGACATACGACAGGGAGTAAAGGAAAGAATATTCAGAGGAATGGAATTTAATAGCCTGATAAGGAACAAATTATAAGAGTCACTCATGCTGACAAAATTAAACTTGAATAATAATGTACTGAAATTTTGCCTAGCCTATGTGTTAGTAAAAATTTTTGTGAAATATGAAAAATTATTGTTTGTTACAGGTGATTTTATAAGAAAGAATGGATTAAATTACATAAGGAATAAATTTGGAATATCTGGTTTGCTTTTAAGAATGTTTTCTTCTGGTTTTTAACTAGTTTTGTTCCATATAAAAGCATGTAGAAAAGCATACTGCTTTGGAGTAAAACTGGAGAGTTCTTTTGTTTGAAATATTTTTATTGGTTTTTAAAGAGAGAGGACAAAAGGACACCCAGAGAGAGAAACATGTATTGGCTACCACTTGCACACCCCTATGGTGGGATTGATACCGCAACCCAGACATATGCTCTGACCAGGAATCAAACAGGCAACCTTTCAGTGTCTGGGAAGACACCCAAGCAACTGAGCCATGCCAACCAGGGCTGAGGATTTTTTGTTTGTTTGTTTTTTAATCATAAATCTAGACAAGGTAGAGCCAGGAGAGGCAATTATCAGCTAACATGTCAAGTATGCTATAAGGTACTTTACAGACAGTGGTTTTGTCAAGAGAGAATGATCTCTTCATGAAATGCATGAGGAAGTCCCCTGGAGTGTGAATCAGGGCACCTGGTTCTTTCAGAAATTGGTTTTCTGATCTGTAATATGAAAGCTTAGTACATATCCATGAAGTTAGTATTCTCAGTTATGTTCTATCATTTTACGTTTCATGTATTCTTTTTTAAAATAGTCATTGTCCCAATATACTTCCAGTTTTATAGGTAACTAGAGTCCCAGTGCACAAAATTCATGCCCTGGGGGAGGGGGGTCCCTCAGCCCGGCTTGCGCCCTCTCTCAGTCCGGGACCCCTCACTCCTTACTGCCCGCCTGCAGTGGAGGCAGGAGAGGCTCCTACCACTGCCCCTGCACTCACCGGCCATGAGCCCGGCTTCTGGCTGATCGGCGTTCCCCCTGGGGGAAGCACACTGACTACCAGGGGACAGCTCCTGTGTTAAGTGTCTGTCCCCTGGTGGTCAGTGCGCGTCACAGTGACTGGAAGTTCTGCCGTTCGGTCGATTTGCATATTAGGGTTTTATTATATAGGATTTGTTGTTTATGAAACTTGTATGAACTTCATTGAGTTTCACTTATTTTATTATTTCCATCATAGGAACTAGTGAATTTAAATAGACTGAAAACAACGACCACATGTAAACATAAAAAATACCAGGTGATGTTACCTACAAATTAAAACAGCTTGAATTTTATAATAATGAATAACCAACATAGATTAAACAAGAATTTATCTTAATAAAAATCGGAAGGAAATATGCCATAAATGATCTTTCTCTGGAAAATATTCACTACTTTTAAAATTACATGGCAATTAGAAAGAAGGGATAAAAGAAACTCAGATCTTCACCGTGACTCCCAGGGCCACTCATCCCTGCCCAGCTGACACAGCAGCATGCTCAATGGGACACTACACCAAGGTCCTGTGGTCACTTTTGTTGGCTTTAAGCTTATTCACTGTAGGCATAACTGGTAAGATTGACTCCAACATTTATCTTAAATGTACTTTATGATTATACTTAATGAATTGAAAGGTGCTTAGTGAAATTGTCTAGTGCAGAAGGATAACTTTATTTTCAAAAGAAAGTCAGTGTCATAGAAATAACGGTAAGACAAAGCAGAAGGATCATTTTGAAGTGTCGACTTTTCTTAAATCTAATTTTTGAGAGTCACAGTGCCAGTGAGAACAATAATTAAGAAAAATATAGTTTGTGCTGAATTTGGCCCAAATTCAAAGTTTTGACCTATAGTTTAATTGTCAAGATTGATAGAATGAATGAGCTACATTATATTTTAAATAAAAGCTAAGATTGTTATTTTGAACTACTTGAAAATAAAGTCATAGAGCAATTAGTAATTTTTTCCAAGGCTATTCAAGAAGAGTCATAGGAGACAGAATTTAAAATGTTTGTCATAAAATTTTATTTTGTTTTTGCATAGTGAACATATTTTAGTTCTCTTTTAATTACATGAATGCCAGTAAACCAGAGAACTTAAAAATTAAATGCGAACATTCTCATTTCAGATATCAATCTTGAACATTTTAGTGAATTGTTAAAATTTTTATAGAAATGTGACTTTCAATTTCTTATATGAGACATGTCATTTTCTATTTTCCAATAAATAGATACCTACCTAGTTGCTGTCTTAACTGTTTAAAGTCAGCTCAATAACCTTTAAGGTAAACTCAGCAACTCTCTATTCAGAACATTAGTTTATTATTCTTTTTAAATATAAATTTTTATTAATTTCAGAGAGGAAGGGAGAGGGAGATAGAAACATCAGGGATGAGAGAGAATTACTGATCAGCTGCCTCTTGCATGTCCCATACTGGAGATCAAGCCCCCAACCCTGGCATGTGCTCTGACTGGGAATCGAACCATGACCTCCTGGTTCATAGATCAATGCTCAACCACTGAGCCATGCCAGCCAGGCTATTAAGGTCAACACATTGATGGGCTTTCTCTCACCCCAGACAGGGCTTTCCCCGGAGAGGCCACCCTGGAATGACCTCACGTTCTTTCTCTGTACATCAGGTCCCCATAACGTGGGCTCTGTTATTGTGTCTTCCTTTCTTCGGTGCCTGCCTGTCCCACTGAACAGTTAGCTCCACCAGCTCAGAGAACATATGCCCTTGGCTTACTATTTTATATGAAGTAATTTGCATAGTCCTGAGCGCTTACTAGCTGGTTAATACATGTTGTGGGGAGTTTTGTTTGTTTGTTTTTGTGCATTAAAACATGTCGAATAAACATTCACTACAGTCTATCTGAAAGTGTTCATTAAGAGCAGAAAGATGAAAGGAAACACATTTAATCCCATTGCATAATGGAGAGAGAATGTGTAAGTATAAACAAGAAAACGGAGGCATAGAAAGCTGTCATTTTAGAGAGTGCTAATTAACTGCATTAACTGCAGTCAGCCCTCCACACCTGAGGACTCCCAAATGCCGATGGAAAACAGCACAGGTATTCATTGAAACATATCTACTTATAAGTGAACTCTCACAGTTCAACCCAGTGTTGTTCAAGTAAAGCCATTTCTCTACTAAAAGGATGACAAATCAGTCATTAAAATAACAGGCAGAATAAATCATGGGCAGGTTGTGAAGATTATGTTTAAAACAAAGTTTATTACATTCTGAGGTTTTAGTTGAAACAAGAGAACATTTCAGTGTAAACACTTCCTTGGGGACACCTGGGACCACTTGATCCCCTAGGCCTGAGGTTTGAAATTTGGGCCTATTTCTTATTGGTTTCTTGTCTTTTTCATGTATATAATGGCCTTTAAATCACTCAATGGATAGAAAGAACCTAAAACGTAAACATGCTAGAATGCTTTGAAATATTAATAAATTAAGAAAGTATCATTCTTCATGACAAAGAACAGACAGAAAGCTTTTCCTCCATTTTCATTCTTCAGTTACATTAGAAAAGACCTTTCAAAATTATACAAATGATAGTATCTGTGCATTAGTATTTTCAGAAGAAGGGAATTAACATCCAGAAAAAATTTATGATATATAAGATTTAATTATATTAGTAAGTGGATGTGCTTTGTGATTTTAAAAACCATAACTAACAACAGATGGTACTTTCTTTTCTCCATCAGTACTGCCCTTCTGGTAATTAGACAATTAAAGCACAGCAAATATTTTAGGCTCAGAGAATAGAAGTCAATGCACTATTATAATATACTAGAGGCCTGTTGCATGAAATTCGTGCTAGAATAGGCTTTCCTTCCCCTGGCTGCCAGCACTGGCTTCCCTCTGGCACCCGGGACCCATGCTTCCCTTGCAGCCCGAATTCCTCCAGAAGGACGTCCGGTCTAATTAGCATTTTACGCTTTTATTATTATAGATGTGCTTTTAACATCATTTTTTTGAATACTTTGACAGAGGTAGCTAAACTTACACCACTGTTTGAACTTGCACATCCCTTTCAGATATTGTTTATATCTTTAGTGGCTGCTAATTATTTACTGGACTGCTTCTTAACAAAATTGATTAAAAATTATTCCTTGACTACAGTATTTAAAATGTAAATACCAATAAAAATTTTGGTTTTACTTTACAATTTTCAAATAAAATTTGACTTGATATTGCATTTTTCTCTCATCAGAAACACATTACAAAGAAATAGAAAATCTCTCTTGGTATGTAATATGACTCAATCCATGACTTGGATTAAAAGTGTCTTTCATGTTCACAGTGATGTGATCTTATTTAGAAAATTTGCAATGATACTAAGTGTGGTTAGGGAATGAGAAGGGCAGCAGGAGTGCCGGAGGGTTGTGTGTGACTGAGATAAATTTCACAGGTACTATTGGCAGTGTTACTGACTTATTAAATGCATGAGGGCAATGAGAAGATCTCCAATTGAATACAAAATGTGTGAAACCCATACATTATTTAAGCTATGAATTTCATGTTAATCTGGATTAATAATTTTCTAATATCAAGTGCATTGTACTATGAAACATAGCATTTAATAAATAGTAAATTATCTTATTTAATTTGCACCCTAAACTCAAATTTCTAATTGTCTTTAAGATATCCAAATCATGCCATTTATACAATGAAAATTATAATTTATAGAATTCTGATATGCATGTATTATTTGTCCATTATAAATTCAGAATCATATTGAAATTAACAATGCAGTAAAAAGAAAATAAGCAGAATTTCCAGACTGGTAGGTAGACAGCAGATAGACCACTAAATGTATAATAAATCAACATTTTTTTCAAATGTCTATAGAGATAGACAAGTAGAATGGCTATGTGAAAATAGGCATAATTTGAAAAGTAAATATTCAGTTTAGTGATTAATGTTTTCATCTAATATAAACCTAAGGATTTAACATTTAGATGGAAGGCAGTTTTTTTCATTACTATTTTTCATTGGTATATTAATGGCTCAGAGGAAAAATAATCTCTAGGAAATCCTGTGTGATTTATAAAATGTTATTTTTGCTAGACCAGGTAATTCACGGCCAATACAGCTTGTAGTATTTAAAAGTGATCTGAAATTTACATTTAGAATGTTTTGTTTCTTAGCAGATATTTCATTCCTGATTTTTTTTAAACTACAATATATGTCTTTAAGTATTAAAATGTAATTTTTTTTAGTTTTGGAATAAAGGGTTTGGGGAAAGGTGAAAGAATAGTTTAAAAGAGCCCTGGCCTGCTTGGCTCAGTGGTTGAGTATCCACCTATTAACCAGGAGGTCACGGTTCCATTATAGGTCAGAGAACATGCCCAAATTTCATATTCAATCCCCAGGAGGAGGAATGCAGGAGGCAGCCAATCAGTGATTTTCTCTCATCATTGATGTTTTTCTCTCCTTCTCCCTCTCTCTTCCTCTCTGAAATCATTTTAAAAAATTTAAATACACACACACACACACACATATGACAAACTTTTTATATTCCTCTCTCCCCAATTTTAATAACACTACTTCTAGATCATCATCCATTAGGGTTTTATTCCTGTGCTCCTTTCTAAAATTAAAAATATTACACTTAGATGAATACTCTGTACTTTCATTCACTCAATAAATATGTGTTTAACACTTTCCATGAAAGGTATAAAGTGTTGAGACATATCAGTAAAAAGAAAAGACAAAATGCTTCTTATAATTTTACTTATAGCAGTAGACAAGTAATATTCAATAAATGTAGTGTATGTTAACAGATGCTAATTGCTATGTAGGTCAGGGTAAGTACATAAATAGTAATGGAACAGGATGTGGATCATTTATATAAAGAATTTTGGAAGGCTTCTTTTTTTAAATATATATTGTTATTGATCTCAGAGAGGATGGGAGAAGAAGAGAGAGACAGAAGCATCAATGATGAGAGAGAATTGTGGCTCGGCTGCCTCTTGCACGCCCCCTACTGGGGACGGAGCCCGCAACCCAGGCATGTGCCTTGACCAGAAATCGAAGCATGACCTCCTGGTTCCTAGGTCCACCCTCAACCACTGAGCCATGCCAGCTGGGCTTCTTGAATAAATTTATAAGTGAGCAGGTATGTGACTTAAATGAGGGAATATGTCATATCCAAAATTAAGAGACTGTATTTGGAAGAGGGACTATCCAGTGCAAAGGCACAGGTGTATGCCTGGTTGTTCACAGATCATCAGTCATTGTGGCTTGAGAGCAGTAAGAAGGGGAGGAAAGATGCAGCAGGAGGTCAGGATAGAGCAGAATCCCAAGGACAGATCTTGTAAGGTCTTAGGAGTCATGGCAATAAGCTTGGATTTTATTGCAAAGTTCCTTCTAAAATGGAAAGTCACTGGAGGGCATTGAGCAAAGGGGTAATGTTATATTACATTCATTTAAAAAGGATTGTTCTGGTTTCTGAATTAATAATACAATATAAGAAGACAAGTGTGGGAACCAGAGGACTTAGTGGAGGCTAGTGTAATAGTCTACATGGGGGTTGAAGGTATTATGAACCTAAATTATGTTGCTGGATGTGGGAAATTTGGGGATCTATTTTGAAGATTGAAGTCACAAAGCTTTGCTAGAATGGATATAGGGATGACATAAAGAGAAGTACCAAGGATAACTAGAATTTAATGTGATTTATTGAGGTAAGAAATACTGAAGGCAGAGAAGCTCATTTGGTGGAGAAGGTCAGGGGTTAGATTTTGAAAATGTTGAGATGTAAGTTCATATACGTAATCCAAGTGTGCTGTCTAGTAGCTATTTAAATATTTCTGTCTGAATTTAGGGGAAATATTCAGGGTAGAAACTAAAATAATGAAAATGAAGAATGTAGGTGGTATTTAAAGCCAAAATCCTGGATAAAATCACCTAGTAGGTAAATAAATATAGATGGAGACAGAAAGTGTCCAAAGACTAAGTCCTGGGGCATCTTAAAATTCAGAGCCTGGTGAAAATTGGGATTTGACAGAGTTTCTGCCCTTGACCCAACTTTACTCAGGTTCCGAATCTATCTTTGGCCTGCCGAGCCCAGCCTTAGCAAGAATCATTTTTGGTTCCTTTTTTAAGGATCTATATGTTATTGAGAAACCTTAATGTCGCCTTTTAGTAACTTTCCATCCACTGACCCCCTTACTCCTCTCTTTGGCTAGAAACCTGCAGCTATCTTTGCTGTATTTAGAGTTGAGCACAGACTTGCTCCTTTATTTCAATACTTCTATGGCTATAGTCTTGAATAAAGTCTTTCTTACCAGGTGTCAGAATGATTTTTTCTATACCATATCCAGCAAAATAAAATACAATATGGGACAATCCACAGAGTTGAAGAAAAATTCAAGATATTGAGGCTCTGGACAGTGATTCCCTAGAATCTAAGTAGAGAAAGCACTTCAGAAAATAAGGCAGGATTGATTGTCTGGTGCTATTGAAGCAAGGTCATGACTGAGACCTTTTGGGATGTCAAGTCACTGATGACCTTAGACAGGGCCTTAACTGAAAGAATGGGGATTAAATATTATTTGGAATTTGTTCCAGAGAAAATGACAAAAGATGAATTGGAGAGAGAAGATTTGCCCTTCTTTAACAGTTTTATCTAAAATTGCAGCAGACATAGCCTTATATGGGGAGTGGGATCCGGGAAATATTCTGCTTGTTTTAAGATAGAATATGGTATTACAAAATATTGTACTTCTATAACTCTGGTAGTGGTTCAGTAGGAACTAAATGAAATAATTATGACATAAATATGGAAGATGGTTGTAAGAGTAGAATGTGTGAGTAGGAGGGCGGACATAAGATCTCATGAACAAAAGAGAGGGAGGAAGTTGTTAGGCTTAGAGAAGAGCATGAAAAGGTCTTCCATTTTAATAGAAAGCAAAGTAGAGACATGCATATATGAGTTGTAGATGGGGTATTGGGAAAATGTGTGCAATTTTTATTTGGAATGCTTTCTATTTTTCTAGAAAATAAAGAGAAAGGTCATTGTCAAGGTTGTTGAAGGAGGAATGCACGAGGCCAAAAGGGGTCAAGAATTATAAATGTATTGTTCCATCAGCTAGCAGAAGGGGTAAGGCCAAAATGGCATCAGCAGAGCAAGTAGGTGGAGCGGGATATTCATGTCTCTTGTAAAGGTCAGTCAGAATGACTGGTGGGACCAGGTGCAGGTGGAGGCCAGGTATAGGCAGTCAGTGGAAACTGGGTGAGGCAGTTCACTGGAAGCTGAAGGCCATTAATCATGAAATCTACAATGAGAATAACAGGAAAATCACCAGGAACGGCAACAGCCCCCAGCAGGGCATAATGGAGTGCAAAAATGTACCTAACAGTCATCAGGTGAGCAGAGGAAGAGTACATTGGATGCCTGACAAGAGAAAATATGTAGGTTTCTCTCCTTTGATTAAGGAAATTGAGTTGGATTTCAGGTAGCTCTAATGGCCTACCTCAGGGAGATGAATTTAAAGTAAGAACGGTTACCGTGATTGTGTGTTTTTCTCCAATCAAATGTGGTTGTTCAGATCTATATGAAGAGTAGCAGGGATATTGGATAAAACAAGAATTAGGGTTTTGCCAGTAAAACATGGTGGAGGGACAAAGAACAAGGAAGCTGAGGGCTCAGAAATATTCTAGATTTAATAGCTTAAATATGGAGATATCTTCACAGCTGTCAAATAATCTGAGAACCATGATCAGACCTTAAAAACTGAGAGGAATAATTGTATCAATTATTCACAAAGTAGAAAAAAATGAAGGGAGATAAGAGTAACCATTTTAAACTATCAATTATAAACATCCATTCAAATTAAGAAAATGATGGTTGCCTATGCCCTCAGAATCCAAGATTTTTAATTACATAGGATCAAATTTCAGAATCTAAACTCAGATTCTGAAGGTGTTTGCTTATAAAATAAGAATCCTTTTACATCTTGAGATTTGTATCCCATAGCATGTGGGGCTGGATGCTCAGAAGCAGCAGTTTCTGCTCTGGGGTGCTCATTAATTATTCATCATGACAAAAGATTGCCTGCCAGAAGTCTGTACCTCCTCTTTGATCTTTTCACCTCTGCCAGGGTTAACCAGCAGTTTTTCTTCTCTTGTCTTAGGGGGGAGAAAAGCTGTGCAGACTTTCTTCTCACTTATTTATGTCAAGAGGGAAAGGAGAATTGCTGCAGGGCTTTGAGGAATTACCCTAGCTCTGAAGTTTTGGCAGTAGCAACTAACAAATTTCTCTATGAGATTAAACAGCACGGATTTTATGCTTCTTCACCTAGAATGTGTCTTCACACATTAAACTTGATCACATTTGGCCTCTAGAGATATCTGATTCTTTCATAATGGTAGAAGGAAGAAAGTTTAGAGAGAAATGAAAAATGACTATATACCTATTAATAATTATTAAGTTAAATGTACATGTGTAATATTAGGAAATAAGTATTTGCCATTGAACTTGTAATGAATTGAATTGCATCTTCTCCAAATTCCTGTATTGGGGTTTTAACCCCCAGTACCTCAGAATGTGATCTTATTTGCCATTGGGTCTTTATAGAGATATTCAGTTAAATGAGGTCACCAGGTGGGTCCCATTCCAGTAGGCTTATGCACTTAGAAGAAAAGAAATTTTGGATACAGACATGCATAGAGGGAAGATATAAAGAGTCATAGGGAGGAAAAAACACACGACATCTACAGGGCAAGGACAGAGGCCTGAAGCAGACCCTTCCTTCACAGCCCTCAGAAGGAACCAAACCTGCTAACACCTGATCTTGGACTTCCAGCCTTCAGAATTGTAAGCCAAAAATTTCTGTTGTTTACATCACTCAGTTGAAAGTAATTTGTCATTGGCAACCCTAGAAAACTAATACAGGACCATTTGATAATCTATTTAAAATATGTTTGCTTCCTACTTCATGCTGGGTATAATTTGAGGTGTCTATAAAGCCACATTCCATTTAGCAACAGTGGGTTTACCTAATTGTTTGATGATGACAGTTGTCCCAGCCCCTCACCTTCATAAGATTTTGAGTCTGTTGATAAGAATTAGGGCTCAATATTGAGAACATTTATTAAGTACTCCAGATAATCCCAATCCTCAGGTAAATTCGGAAAATTGTACTGTACTAGAAGTTATATCACTAATATAAAGTTACAAAAAATTCAGATGTGTGAAGAAAGAAGAAAGAGATGTTTTATATGAGAAAATTATAATTATCCCCAATATATATACATTGTAATTATTTCACTACTTTGGAGAATATATGAAAGTATTTATAAAAGATCTATCATATATGTGTATGTCCATATACCTATAGCTGTATCTGTTTAAGTATCTGCTAGATACCGTGTTTTACTATAAATTTTACATTAAAGAAAAATGAATAGATATTAAAAAGTTTCATAATTTTAGCCTGGCTGGAATGGCTCAGTGGTTGAGTGTTGACCTATGAACCAGGAAGTCATGGTTCAATTCCTGGCCCAGGTTGCGGGCTCAATCCCCAGTGTGGGTGCAGGAGGCAGCCAATCGATGATTTTCTCTCATTATTGATGTTTCTATTTCTCTCATCCTCTACCTTCCTCTCTGAAATCAATAAGGATATATTTTTGAAAAAATTTATAGCTTAAGTATATATACATAATACTGGAGACAGCACAAGTATCTAAAATAAAACTATTGAGAACTATGCAATACAAAATGACCTTATAAACATCTTATTAAAAGTGAAGTATGATCTATTTTCATGAAGGAGTTGGGTTAGGCCAGTCATCCTATATAATAAAAGGCTAATATGCAAATTGTCCCCTTGGGAGTTTGATCACTAGCTATAATGTACACTGACCACCAGGGATGGCGTGGAACAAAGGAAGTCCCCAGTCGGCAGCCAGCAGCCAGGGGAAGGAAGGCCCCGATTGGCCCTGATCGCTGGCCAGGCCTAGGGACCTTACCCATGCACGAATTTTGTGCACCAGACCTCTAGTCTATATATATAAAAGCATAAAAACATAATATAAAAGCATAATATGCAATTCTGGACGGCAGAATGACTGGTTGGCTATGAAGTGCACTGACCACTAGGAGGCAGACTCTCAATGCGGGAGCTGCCCTCAGCCTGCAGGCCTGATTGCCTAATGGGGAATGGGGAACCGGGGGTGGGTAGTGGCAGACATGGGTAGCGCTCGGGCCCCGATTGCCCTGCCTGTCTCCCCACACACACAGGGCAACCAATGGGGTGGGGGGGGGCAGGGCCAGCGAGTGGATGGGAATGGCCAACCTCTTGGATCCGCCCCCTGGCCACTAGGCTCTGATCGCCTAATGGGGAACTGGAAACTGGGGATGGATGGCGGCGGGTGTAGGCGGCTCTGGGGTCCTGATAACCCCGCCGGTCACCCCGTACACAGAGGGCAACCTGCGGCGGCAGCAGCAGCATGGGACAGGGCCGGCTAGCAGCAGCTGGGGAAGATTGGCCCTGATTGCAGGCCAGGCCTAGGGACCTTACCCATGCATGAATTTAGTGTGCCGGTCCTCTAGTCAATTAATAATAACAACTGGAGATTTCTTACTGTGCTTTCCAAATACTGTTGTATTTGAAGAATGAATTACCTGCAAATTGAAACATAAAGATATTTTGCCTGTTTAAGTATATTAGATGGTTTAGCAAGAATATGTGTGAATATATATATTTAGGATTATATACATTATTATGTAGTTAATAACTGTCATGCATCTTTAAAGGAAGAAATTTAAAGATTAGTTGGTGAGTTATCAATGCTTTGAGTACTCTCGCTATGAAAGAATGATTATATTATTACAAAATCATAAGAGTCTAATTTGCTAACTGGACTTTTAGATATCGTGTACTATAGTTCTGTATTTTCTGGCTGTTCAGATGAACCAAAGATCTCTCTGTGAGATCTGTAGTTACTTGAGAGTGTCCACTGTTGAGGTATGAAGTCTTAAATCATGGATGAAGCAAAGCCATTTCAGTTTGAAGACTAATACTAATCAATATGTGGGAGTCCTAGAACATCAGACTGAGGAATATGAATTTCCTCCCAAAGCATTATAAACCACAATGAACAAAAGAAAAACAAATGAAAATAAAATTACTGAGGTTATTCTGGGAAAAAAGAATAATAATTACATTAATGTTTTATACAAGTGAACCTGGTAGTCTTTGATGGAATAGATGGCAGGAATGGGAGAATACTAGTTACAAATGTGAGTTATATTTAGTCATTCTATTATTTAGACATCATATCAGATATTATATGCATTTAAATATTATATCCGTATTTTCATTTTATCAAACCACTATTAACTGAGCAACTGCTATGCGCCAGACATTGTTCTACACAATGATGATATGGTGTAAAAAGAGACCAGTCCCTCCCCTCATTGAACTCACATTTCTAGGGTAGGAGAGAAAGGGAATTCCTTAACAAAAAGTTGTAAAATAATGTCAGATAGGGGTGACTGACACAAATGTGAAGCATGGTGATAGAGGAAGTGGGATGAGTACTCTTATAAGGTTTCATCATGAAGCTCTTCATAAGAAGTAACATTTGAGCAGAGATGTGAATGAGCCATGGGACACCACTCCTCAAGGGATGCTCAGACTGAGGGCTTCCAGGCGGACTCGTCCTTCACATGCCAGGCAGCCGGTACAAGACTGGAGCTCTGCATACCTCCTCTCATATTTAAATGCTGCTAGATATTGCCAACTACCATCTTGAAATGTTTCAGCAATTTAAGTGATTGCCAAAAAATTATGAACAGTCTAATTTCTTACACTCTTGATATTACTGGATATTATGAAACTTCTTAAAGGTCTCTCCCATCAGTGGAAAGTTAATGTTCCATAATTTTATTGCATTTATTAAATGATGAGTAATTTTTATATGGATTTATGAAGTTGTTTGAGATGACATTGGTCAACATGAACATATAGGTTTCAGGTGTGGGTATCTATGTTGCAAGACCTGTCTATTTTTTAGCTGCACTTTAACAATTTGAATGGAGACTCAAAATTAACTAAGTAAGATTATGCCACAGGTTTTGTTTTTATTCACTTGTGCCCATTCAAAAGAAACAATTTTTTTTCTAGAGTTACCAATGTTTTTCTTAGAATTTTGGTATTTTAAACTGGATATATACATACAATTGCAGTTTGTTTCTACTTTTACCTCTTCCCTGTATTTGCTTTCCCTCATTTTCCATGTATTTATTTATTAATTCATACTATTTGTCTTATTTTATATGTGTATTATTTCTTTCTTTTAAAATAATTACTTTCTTTTAAATCCATTATTTTGTGTTATTTTTATTTTTCTAATGTGCTCTATAGGAATATTATTTTCTCCTCTCCATGTTGCAATTTTACAACAAAGTGATTTTTTATTATTATCACAGTCATATGCATCTCATTCCCGATTGGAAATGTATGAACCATATCAACTGAGAGATCCGTCGTCTTCATACTCCTTATCTAGTCTTGGCTCACACAATAATTCAAGTTTTTCATGATATATGATTGAACTTTTTATTTATTCTTTGATTAAAGAAATCATAGCCATACATCTTAATGTTGAAATATATTCAATTTTCATTGCTCGTATAATATTGTATAAGAATAAAATATTAAATGTAATTTTATAATACATTTTATTGTATCCATCAACCAAACCTAAAAGGAAAATAAAAGATGGGTAAATACAACAATTTGCTTCATGCACTAATATGATAAAGTGTAATTTTACTATGGAAAACTAAAACATGGATGCTAGGTAATTAATTTTTCAATTACAAAGGAGTCCATGTTGTACAGTGGAAGTCCTAGACAGATACTGAAACTACTGGACACTCATTCCCTTGCTGAGGGTAGTTTAGCCTCATACCACGATTATAGCAATAAAGTTAATGATCTCATTACAATCGTGCCAACATTTTTATAGTGCTACTAAATGGATATACTTATTCAAGGTGCATGAAAGGGAGCAGGTTTGAATAGATTAAAAAATGATGTTTTCTGTCATTTAGATTTTTAAATTTGTAATGAACAGGAAGCATGATTAACTATAATGGAAATAGATTAAAAAGAGCAATTGAATGGAAACATTTTTGAGCCTCTCATTTTAATTTGAGTGTATAAAGTATTATTGAAATATAATTGTAAACTAAAATATATAATTAAAATATCCAAACGGATACATTATATATTAAATTTGAAAAGGATAATGTCGTCTGTGTTGCTACCTTTTCATAACAGCAATTGTGCAAGAATTAAATCCCCAAGCCTGGCTGGGATGGCTCAGTGGTTGAGCATCTATCTAGGAACCAGGAGGTCACAGTTCAATTCCTGGTCAGGGCATTTGCCTGGGTTGCGGACTTGATCCCAGATCATGCAGGAAACAGCCAATCAATGATTCTCTCTCATCATTAATATTTCTAGCTCTCTCTCTCTCCCTTCCTCTCTGAAATAAATAAAAATATAATTTTTAAAAAGATAAATTCCCCAAACTTGGCTTGTCATCTCAAATCTATTATACATCAAAGCAGTATTTATTCCTCTACTAAAGAGCTCATACTTAGCAAGGTGTTGCTATAGGTTGAATTGTGTTTGCACAAAGAATATATTCACAGCTAACCCCCAGTAGCTGCGAATGTGGCCTTTGTCAAAATAGGTTTTTTGCAGATGTAATCAAATTAAGATGAAGTCAGTAGAGTTGGTCCTAATCCAACATGACTGGTGTTTTTATAAGAAGAGAAGACAGAGGCACACAAGGAAAGGCAGCCATGTGACAACAGAGGCAGAAATTAGAGTGATGATGCATTTGCAAACAAAGTTAACTCCAAGAGTTGCTAGCAAACCACCAGGAGCTAATAAGAGGCGGGGAAGGATTCTCTCCTAAAGATTTCAAAGAAACATGGCCTTGCTGACACCTTGAATTCAGACTTCTCACTTTTAGAACAAAACATTTTTGTTGTTCTTAGCAACCCAGATTGTGGTATTTGTCATGGCAGCCCCAGGAAGCTAATAAAAGCATAGAGCATTTGGAATATATCCCCTGGCAATTACAGGAGCACTTGTTTGGCAAAGGTAAATACTTTGGCTTTGAATGAATTCCACTCTTGCTCAAAGTTACAGAATCTCTGGGATCTCTGGTAGCTTTCATGTCAGGGGAAGGACTCGGAATTTTCAGGAGATAATTTAATTCTGCTTTTATTTTATTTTAGAAAGAATAGCTTCTGCACAACCACAAAAAAAAATTAAAGTCATAAATAATTCAGTTCAGATCAACCAGGTTGAACTCGCAAGCTTATTCAAAAGTGTTGTGCCCCTCTTGATCTACGTTGCTGTGATTACCACACTTGTCTTCTACCTTGACGTTCCTGCAAATGTCAACCAAGCAGACATCCTGTGCTCTTAGGTGACATATATCTCAAGTTGGAGACAGTATGTCAGGATTTTGCATAAATTGTCAGAATTGAAACTTGCATGAGCTAATTCATTTATATCATGAATATAATTTGGATGAGGTTTAACTTTGATAGGTTTTAAAGTCTTCTACAAGAATGCTCTTTCTACTCAAAAACTTTTAGAGCTAGAAGGAGAGGTCATAGATGTACTAACAAATCTGTTTATAGAGTAACTCTTACCTGTTCAGTTCTGTGCTATTTAAGAATACATATTACACAATATAACATGACTCTCATTTTTGAAGAGCTCAAAGTTAGCAGGCCAGATAAAGCTAATAAATATGTGTAAAATATCCTAAGAGTCACAGGACCTCCAAAAAGCTCACTAGAAATGTTGGATCTGTAAGGAGTGGTATGCAAAAGTCAGTTCACTCTGTCTCAGGAGAGGTGATTCTTAAATTCTTAGGAACTTTACAAAGTGGATGTTAAACAGCCATTATTAGAATTAATTAAAATTTAATAATCTGTGAGTATTTACTAGTTGATACAAACATTTTTTTTTCTAATTACTTTAGTGCATTTTGTTATTATCTGTTTTCCAGTTTGTTTTTTATCTATTACATCTATGGCAGAAATATTATATAATGAGGTGCTACTAGATAGCTCTTGCCAACTCTGTACCCTGTTCAGTGATGTCAGGTTGGTAACTTGAATTCAACCAAGCTGGGAGTTTCAGATGAAAAATTGGCAAATGTGACTAATTAGTTTTGTCCCTCCCAACCCCCTGCTGAATTAGCACTTAAGTGATATTTTACAATGATTTATGAAAAAACTACTGTTCTTTAAGGCTGAAGTCATCTTTCATCTGAAAATGCAAATTGAGCTAGAAACTTAATGAAGCTCCTTAATTTCTAATGACTAAAATAAAGGCAAATTTAGATTTCCCTTCCCCACCATCTCCATGGACTGAAAGTTTTAATGAGAGAGTAGGGGAATTCTGATACTAAATTATATGTTACCAACTGTATATTTTTTTCATTGAATATTCATTTAAGGATTTCCAAAAAATGACACCTTTCTTTTAAAATTTTGCTTCTTATTTTAGTTCTAAAATTATATCTTATATTCAAAATGTCAAATATTTGGGGCAATGTATTAATTTTAAATATAAATGTTCATGGGTTAATGAAAATTATAATAGCAATACCAAATATTGTACCTTCTTTCAAAATGGTCATATATATATCTATAGTGGTAAGCAGGTTTTCCAAGATTGGTAAATCAAACTTTGTTAGTCAGGGCAGGATTAATTTTTATTTGAATATGATGGAAAACATTTATAGTTCTGAGACAGAAAAATTACATCATGTAATTTATGTTTTGAAGAATCATTTGATCAGCTGAGTAATACAGGACAAGAATGGAGGAAGGGTGCCAAGTTAAGAAACAATTGCAGTAGTTCAAGTGCAAGATTATAGTAATACTAAGAAAGAGGGAGAAGTAGACAAAGTGAAAATATGGTTTTAAATTAGAGTTGAAAAATATGCTAAAATAAATTGATATTGAAAGGGTTACATAGATGGTTTAATTAGGCAGGTTTAGAAAGTTTTAGGAATGAAAGTTTTAGTCTATAGAAGAGGAATACAGAATGGAGACTTGAAGACATCAGGGTGTTTATCTTACTTGTACAGAGGATAGAGAAATGGAATAGGCAAATAGAAATATATCTGACCCCTGCAATTAAAGACAGCCATAAACCAAAAGGCATCTCGATCCTGAGCCACTAAAGTGACCATAAGTTAGGCCAAAAGTAGCCCTGACCTGAGTAGCTGGGAGGGCCATGAGATAAGGCTTTCTCTGCCAACACAAGTGGGAGAGCTATAAGATAAATCAACGGTGACTCCAACCAACAAGATAAGGGGGAGAGAAGATGGGGGAACCACGTGGGCTTTGAGCTTTGAAAACTAATTCTATGTAGCACAATGACCAATAAGAAGGGGCAGGTTCAGATAAAGAACTGCAGCATATTTAATGCCTCAAGACAAAGAGAGCAGTGGTCACTCTTCTCAAGGGCCCCTCTGTCCGTCCAGGAGAGACAGAGTCTCAGGCTTAGGATTCAAAATTAGGTTTTAGAGGTAGCATCTGCCTGCAGTAAAGTTTCTGTACTTTTCACCTATCACCTTTTTCCCATGGCTTCATTCTTCAAAACCATGGAGACAAGAAACCGGGAATTCAGGGCATTCCACCTCAATTTTTGCGTTTCAATATGAAGGATAGAAAAGATGAATAAATATAACCGTTATATCATTATCATGAGCAAGTAAATAATGGAGGGTCTTCTTATGAGAAAACACCTTGGATGAACACACTTTAAAAAGTCGATCCACATGTGTCTTTTAGCCATGGTAATTTTAAGCTTTTACATGCTTATTTAAATATTAGAGGCCCGGTGCATGAAAATTCATGTACTGGAGAGGGGGTCCTGGCCTTCCCCTCTCACAATCTGGGAGCCCTGAGAGGTAGGAGGCGACCCAGCGATCAGGGGAAGGCAACACCCCATCACACCTCTGCTGCTGCCACTGCCGGCAGCGCAAGCTTCGGCAGCCCTGGTTACCTGAGCCTCGGGCAGCCCTGGGCAGCTGGGCAGCTGCCATCCGAGACTTGCCTGCACCTCGGGCCAGCCCTCGGCGGCTGGGAGGCTAAGGGGACTGTGGGACTCCAGAGGCAGGCACATGGAGTGGCCGTGCCCACATGGGGGCGGGCCTGGCCTTGCTGCATGCCCGCCGCCCCAGTGGGGCTGAGGGACTGGGCGCCACCATCTTGTGGCTGTGGGTGCCACTATCTTTGAGGGCGGGATAGTCAATTAGCATATTCCCTCCTTATTGGTGTGGGCACTGCCATCTTTGAGGGCTTGGCAGTCAATTAGCATATTCCCTTCTTATTGGCTGTGGGCACTGCTATTTTTGCGATGGCGTGAGGGTCAATTAGCATATTCCCTCTTTATTTGTTAGGATACATCTAATACCTGAACTATGGTAAGAGCATGCCGCAAACATAGAAGGACACTTTGATTTGGAAATAAAAAAAATAATGCATGTTATATTATAAACATTATTCGCTGATTTCATTATTCGCTGATTCAATCTGCAATGTTTTTTTTCTATAATTAAAGAGTAAATTGCAAAGGATGTTTGGCACAGTTTACTTTCAAGGATAATTGTACTGTTTTATAGTCAGGCAGTTGTGTTGCTATTAAAAAATTTTGAGGGAAGGTAGGGGTGGGGGGCTGAGAGAGACATAAACCAGGGAATTTATATTCATATATGCATAACCCATGGACACAGACAATAGTGTGATGAAGTCTTGGGAGGGGTGAGTGCAGGGGAGAGAGGATCAATGGGGAAATTTTTGAGAATGAACTGTATGTTAATAAACACTAACTTTGTAATAAAAAAAGACACATGAAAACACTAATATTTTAAAAAAGAGAGGTTGTCAGAAAAATAAAACCAATACTGCTCATATCAATGAACAAAAGGAATGTGGTAGTGACCTCATGTAGCACTGATTTCTCTCCATGCTGACATTGCCAATATTTTTATTTTGCAGAAGTAGTTTATAGTCCATATTGCCTATTACTTGTTAAAATAAGTGTGTTTGTATAACTGATATAATACCAGTTCTCATTTTGTGTACCATTCTGGAATTTTCCTTCATTAATGAGGATAACATAGTGTTGAGTTCTAAGTTAATAATAATCAGTTTCCAAATTGTCTCATTTAAGAATAATACATTTCATTTTCATAGTTATTTTCTGATTTTTAAAAATTTTTTTATTTCAAACTAGTCACTGGTGTTGGTCAGACACACTCTGTCGGATTTTACATTAGGACTCTGTAGACATATAAGAAACTATTATTTTTTTGAAATATACTTGTTATCCAAGTGAAATTGATATGACACCCCCACTCTTACAGCTCAGCTTCTCTGAAACATACAAAGTAAAGACTTTGAACCCACCCAAGATCTGCATGCACCTTTTGTCAAAGGAGTTAATGGAGTGAGGAACGAAAGGAGAAAAGCCTTTGTGTGCTTTCTGTAAAAAGGCATATTCATATCACATTCAAAACAAGGAGCTTCTGGTTTCCTTCACTTGTATGTAAAAGGGATATATAATTCTGCTCAGAGATCATTGAAAACTCTTGTTCATTCTGTAAATGCTGTTTGTTTATATCACACGTTATATTGGATTTTAGTATAAAATAGCAACAGTGAAATGTTAATCCCATGACACCTAAAAAAAAAATGAATAAAGTAATGGATGTATTCAAGGAATTATACATATGGTTGCCTGGAAACATTTCTTTTTTTTTTTTTCTCTCTCTCTCATGGTTCTCTTTAAGTTTTACTTTTCATTTTGTGCTTCTTTGTTTCTTTTTTGGGATATGAAGACATTTGAGATGAATGTGAATTCTTGTTGTGAAAGTAACACAATTGTATTTTGTAGTCCGTTGAGATTTACTAAAAAATGATCTTCATCAGACATTTATAGATACACTAGAGGCACAGTGCAGAAATGCATACATGGGTAGGGTCCCTAGGCCTGGCTGGCAATCAGGGCTGATTGGGGCCTTCTGACTTCTGGCCTGGGCCTCCCTTCCCTGGCTGCTGGCTGCCAGCCGGGGCCTTCCTTTGTTCTGCGCCACCCCCTGGTGGTCAGTGCACATCATAGGAGCAACTGAACTCCCAGTCTCCCTGTCGAACTCCAGAGGAAACAATTTGCATATTAGGCTTTTATATATATACACTAGAGGCCTGGTGCACGAAATTTGAGCACATGGGTGTTGTGTCCCTCAGCCCAGCCTGGGACCCCTCGAGGGATGTCTGACTGCCCACCAGGATAGGGCTCAAATGGGCAGTCAGAAATCCTTCTCACAATGCAGGACTGCTGGCTCCCAACCGCTCACCTGCCTACCTTCCTTATTGCCCCTAACCACTTCTGCCTGCCTGTCTGATCACCCCCTAACCACTCCCCTGCCAGTCTGATCAATGCCTAACTGCTCCCCTGCTGGCCCGATTGCCCCTAAGTGCTCTCCCCCGTTGGCCTGCTCGCCCCTAACTGTCCTCCCCTGCAGGCCTGGTTGCCCCTAACTGCCCTCCACTGCTGATCCGGTCACCCCTTACTGCCCTCCCCTGCCAGCCTGCCCCCCCCCCCCCAACTATCCTCTCCTGCAGGCCTGGTCACCCCTAACTGCCCTCCCCTGCCGGCCATCTTATGGCGGTCATCTTGTGTCCACATGGGGGCAACCACCTTGTGTGTTGGAGTGATGGTCAATTTTCATATTACTCTTTTATTAGACAGAATAGATTATTTCAGGTGCTGTTTCCCAGTAGTAAGAGACCCCAAATTATTACATCATATAATTTACATAAAAATAAATGTCCTGAAAAAAGTGTAGGAAATATATACTCCTTGGAAGTTATAAAAGTCTAAAAGTGAATTAGTGTGAGAGTTGGGTATTCAGAGTGGAAAAATGCGGAAGTGATTTAGTTAATTGTAGACCCACAACCTAGGGACAGCAGCTTTGATGTGTCTGCATGGAGAACTGACCTGAGTCTCTTGAACTTCAAGGACACAACAGATATGTCAGACTCAAATTCAAGTATTCCCGAGGCTTAGAGGTAAGGCCTGGTAATTGTTCCAGAGGTTACTTGAGTGGATGTGCCTGCGTGTCCAGCATTTCTTAGAGAGAGGATGGTGGATGTTTTCCAAGGACCCTTGAAGAAAACACACCATGCTTCATTTGAGGAAAGCTCAGAGACATCAGTGGAAAGACGCTCAGAGCATACTCTGAGATGCTAAGAGGCTTAAAACCTACTTTTAAGTAAACAACATAACCACAGGTAAGATATCCAGGTGGTGTTAGAGTGGAGGGGGCACTCTGAAGAATTGATACAGTGCCACCTGAGAGGAAAGGCAAGCGTCAGAGTGCATTCATACCTACATGATAGCAATGCTAAATCTCCAGGGCAGTGCCAATCAATATGGAGCTTTCTAAGCCTGGGGTTCAATTTCCCTTTTAGCCCTCAGTCATCTGTTTAAGAATTTTAGTGTTTTGTAGGGTTCCTGTCTATTCAAGTTTCCAAACAAAGTGAAGTATTTTCAAGAGAGAGTTCTAAGACAGTTCTTTGTGTTTACTGTACGTTGGTTGTATTATATGTTATATCTAAATAAATTTCACAAAGTACTTGTGGCATGTGTATGAAATATTTTTCTTGTTGCAGCAAATTTACATTTTTTACATCAAAAATTAATTTGCTAACTCATTTGTCTTTTTAGATATATTGTGTTGTCTCTGATTAATATACCTTCTTAAAAAACAATATGGAGTATTTCATTATTTTAGATAATATTACTTCCAAATATTTTTAAAAAATAGTCAACTCATTTTGAGAATATAGTATACTCATTGTACGATTACTAAAATACTTACGAAATTGTATCTGTTGGTTTATAAAAGAAAAAATAATGTCTGTGATATCTTGGGAAATAGAAATATATTAGCAACATGAGTCACTTAAAAAAAAAAAAAGAAAATTGTGTTTTTATGTTTTACATTCTCCCAGAAATGTCATTATACTCTCTACTCTTCTGGTAATATATTATTTTTCTGCTTATGGCAGATGATGTATAGGCAAATAGTATAGAACACATTTCTTAATTGTGTTTTTCTTCCCTTAATTTTTTTGTGTCAAGAGGAATAGTTAATAATATTCAGAATAGTTTATTTAATTCATAGTTACATAAATCATTATCTAAATACTCCTCAAATGAAATTTGTTTTCATTAGTACATTTCTGTTTATAAATCTCAAAATATAATACTCTGCTAAGCAACTGCAATAAGTGGGGCTTATGAGAAATATAGGTTATTCCCATTCCACCCAAGTCATTTTTTTTCACCTGGACGATTAAAGGCAAGTAAACATATTTGCTGACATTTTATATGAAAAAAAATGTTAAAATCTGTATGGCAGCATTGGCAACTTTGATAGATTGTTGCATCTTTAGGAACAAAGCAGACGGCAGGTTTCCTTTTTCATATCATTCAGTCCCATTGAGGGGGATATAGTTTTATAAATATGGTAAGTATTTAGTATAAATCAGCTTAATTATACAACTACTACAGGCCCGATGCATGAATTCGTGCACGGATAGGGTCTGGCTGCCCCCACCCCTGATGGAGGCCGATTTGGCTGGGCCAGCAGGGGACAGGGGACGCAGGAGGTTGTCCAGTTGGCTCTGCCACCAATTGGGGGGGGGCAATCGTGGGGGTGGTTGACCAGGGGGAGGGTCAGTGGGACGTTGGCCAGCTGCAGTGTGCATCATAGCAACAGATCGTTAGTCGTTCCAGCATTCCAGTCACTGGGCTTTTATATATATAGATAGATAAACTAGAACAAACTTTGTCAATGAAGAATTTTTTTTCTATGAACTCTAATATTTTTGCCCCATGGAATCAGCAAAGGAGAAATAAAATATATGGCAATAATATTCTAAGTGTGTGTGTGTGTGTGCAATTTTAAACTCCTCAGTTTATAGTTAATGTCTGTTTAACTTGTATTAATCAATCAGGTTGTATTTATTTTCTAATAACCAGTGATTGATGCATACAATCTAAGTGGAATAAATAGAACTTTACTCAATATATATTTGTATCCCTGATAGTGACAATTTGAGGATATATTTTAAATCAAATCCAACATGGAATCAATTCTTTTAATATTTTTGGTCCGATGTTATAGAAACTCAATGGATTAATAAAGCTGCAAGGCGTCCTTGAAAGTCTTACATTCACAATATGTCACTTATTTGACACCTGTCATTTGACACTCCTTAAGTATTAGCACACATATAATTGGTATGCTACTTTCTATTTTCATGGTAGATTTAGGAGTTAACAAGTCACTCAGTCTCATTATATATATGACACCCTAGGCCAGTGATGGCGAACCTATGACACGCGTGTGAGAGGTGACACGCAGACTCATTTTTTTGGTTGATTTTTCTTTGTTAAATGGCATTTAAATATATAAAATAACTATCAAAAATATAAGTCTTTGTTTTACTATGATTGCAAGTATCAAAAAATTTCTATATGTGACACGGCATCAGAGTTAACTTAGGGTTTTTCAAAATGCTGACACGCCAAGCTTAAAAGGTTCGCCATCACTGCCCTAGGCCTTTGACTTAATTAGTTATTAATTGCAAAAGCTGCCTTGAACCTTCTCCACAAGATGATTCATAAATGTATGACCTAGTGAAATGTTAGTATTAGCAATGTTAGCCTAAATAGAAAGTCTGTGAGTGAGAAGCAAATCACAGGAAAAATCACTTGAAATTAAGTTATTATCTTTAGCTAGACTTCTGTTTTAAATGAAAAGGTTGCATCTGTAGATATGCATAGATGTTATCTAACATAAACCTTCTCCATTAAATCTGATTTTGAGGGCATAAACATTACTTCAACAAAATGAAGGAGTCCAGATGAATGATGTTCAGCTTAACAGAACATGAATTAAAGTTGGCCTATACAGTGCCAATGTCAAACTGCACATTAAAAAGAAAGCACATCCCAACTAACTTAAAAATGATTAGACTGACCTAGCTGGCTTGGCTCAGTGGATAGAGCTCGGACTGAAGGGCCCCTGGCTTGATTCCGTGAAGGGCACATGCCTGAGTTGCGAGCTTGATCCCCAGTAGGGGGAATGCAGGAGGCAGCTGATCAATGATTCTCATAATTGATGTTTCTCTCTCTCTCTCTCTCTCTCTCTCTCCCTCTCTCCCTTTTGATCTGAAATCAATAAAAACTTATTTTTTAATAAAATTATCAGATTAATCATTGAGTTAAATTATACCTACCCAAGTTTGGAACCAGGAGCGCTCTTTAACCCTTTGATAGAAAGCTGATTTCTCTTAGATTCTCAGCCACTTCCAGTCAGTCAAACACAATCTATGATTTGATTAGACTCCACGCTCCTTCTTCACTCTCAAGGCTCCTGATTTTCTGTGATTCATCCTCACAACCTCTCTCCCCAGTGATGGCGACCAATGGAGTGTAGTCTTATACTAGATCCTGTGATCATACACAAGCAATTGCACAGCAAGATGAACTGAATGAAAAGCAGGAAGATCACAGCAAGTCTCTAGTGTCACAATGAGAGATAATATAGGTCACTGAGATCTCAGCCAGATTCGTGCCTCATAGTATTAAAATTTCCCATTAAATATGTAAACATTTAAGAGCAAAAGACAGCACATAATTGAAAGTTTCAAAATGTGTAAAAAGAGTCAGCAAAACCGATGCTAAGAGGAAGTAATAGTATAGATTATTTCTGTTTCTTTCTTTCATATACAAGTTGTTTTCTCCACTGACACAGACTTTCATAATTTAATGAATGAAGGTAATATAATCATGAAAAATATACTATGAGATAAATTAAATAGCATTTTATATATAGCTATTCAATTTTCACTTAGTATAGTATTTTTTTTTTTTAAAAAATCTCCTGTTTTTCATACTTCCTGGGAGAAAGGATCTCTTGTATTTTAACCATAAACTAAACATTTAACATTTTTATCACTAACCAAAGGCATAAATAAATATATTTCTATGTCCAGTACTACAGTCAAACTCATTACATGCTAACTAAAAATCCAAACGCACTTTTTATAGCTGTTCCATTCTCAAGAAAAATATGCACAATGAAATATTAGTACTACTTAATTGTTGAAAGCAATAATTCATCATTTCTTTTTGGTGTTTGAGTTGCTTTTCTGTACCATGTAATTATTTTGCTACAAGAATATTTAATAACCAAAATTGTATTTGACATTGTGGAAAACACACATAATTTCTTGAGTTTGATGTCATAGTTAGAAAGCCAGAAGAAAATTATCCTGATCCTCTGTAAAGACAAAGAAAAAAATGAAATGGTGACAGTTAAGTCACTAACTTTGGAAGATATATCTGGACCATATCTTTTTTTTCCCCAACAAGCCTGGATTTGAATACTAACTATTAATTAACTGCCTTAATTTTGAACAAATTATCAAAATTTAGAAAGGCCAATTTTCAAGGTAATAATTATATGAAGCATTTCTTTTCACAATTAATTTTCCCAATAACATAAAATGTTTAAGCTTTTAGTGTTGTTTTGTTGTGGAACTGTGAGTTTAACCATGATAAATAATAAATTATCTTTTATCATAGTAGCCATGATTTCATTCACTATGGCAGACAGGTTGATTTTCTTAGAACCTTAAATTAGGTGGTATCTATCATCACTTAAAGTAATCTATTGATCATATTCCAGAGATATTAACTAAACTGAAATTTAGAAAACATTATTAAAATGATTTGTTTTTATTAAAGCAGTGATAAGCATTCATCTTTTAATGTTAATATCTGGAATTATATTTATATTCCTTTACATTTTTTCTTCATCATTCTGATTTATAGTAGATTCTTTTAACTCCTGGAGCTTAGAGAAGGAACACAATTCTGGTGACACCTTGATTTTAGTCCATTGAAACCAATTTTGGAATTCTGGCTTCTGTACTGTAAGATAATAAACGTGATCATTTTACATGCTGTTGGTGATAGTTTATTATAGTAACAATGGAAAACTGAGACAACTTTATAAACTAGAATTAACTGGGGTAATGAAAGAAGTTCAAAAGCATAACAATGTCCAGTTTTAAAAGGACAGTGGTTGTCGCTATTAATTGTGGATAATATATTTTCCAGCATCCTGCATTAACATTCAGTACATTTCAATCAAACATATATTACCTTGCATGTTAAGTCACACTTTGAGTTTCTTATTTATTACTAGAGGCCTGGTGCATGGCATTGTGCACTGGTGGAGGGGAGGGGGTCCCTCAGCCTGACCTGTGCCCTCTTGCAATCTGGGAACCCTTGGGGGATGTCTGACTTCCGGCTTAGGCCCTGCTGGCAGTTGGACATCCCCCAAATGGTTCTTAGCTCTGCCTCAGAGTCGAGAGAGGCTCCCGCCACCACCGCTGCACTCGCCAGCCGTGAGCCTGGCTTCTAGCTGAGTGGCACTCCCCCTTTGGGAGCACACTGACCACCAAGGGGCAGCTCCTGTGTTGATTGTCTGCCCCCGGTGGTCAATGCATGTCATAATGACCGGTTGTTCCACTGTACAGTCGATTTGCATGTTCGCCTTTTATTATATAGGATATAGCCCAAGGAATAACTGCATTCCCCTTCTAAATGAAGCTTTTTCTACAATTTTTGCCATGTGAATGAATCCCCATTAACAACACTATTTTATTTGCTTTCTGTTTCATGTCACACCTACTTCAGTGGGGCGTCATTCTACATGTCCTCTACCCCTTTCCAATATACTAGTCTACTTACAAAAACCAAGTTCATAAGCTTGAATATCAGACTGAAATTTATCTTCTCTCTAATAATGGATTGTAGCTTCTATACAGATTTGGCGCTCACTACTGGGAATATAAAGACTGTATTAATAATTACTATTTTGCTGGTGTCAGTGGTGACAGTTACAAGTGTAAATGTATATAATAAAAAGGACTCAATGAATTACTTGTCTTAGAGAGCTTCCTGTCCTATGAACATCACCCCATGATCATTAATAAAAAGAATCATCAAGCTTCCTGAAAGTACCTAGATGACACTGCCTAATTCAGGACTCATTTAGGAATCATCAAATCCTCAGAAAAATCTAACTGACTTTTTCGTGGGTATTTTAACATCCTACTCACCACCCTGAATACTTTTGAAGAATGTTCACTTTTCTGCACACTTATTTGTTGTATGCAGTTGGGCAACAGACCCCAGATTTTCTGAGTTTTTGTTTACTGAACAAAAGATTCAAAATGCCAATTTCCAAGAGCACCTAATTCTAAGATCAAGACTTCCTGAGATCTATATTTAGAAGGATGCCTTACTATTTGGAAGAGAAAATGTTTCTATTGCCTCTATTGAGAGCAATAGCTTTCCGTTTTTAAAGAACTTCTCAATTTGGTAGCATAGAAAGTGGTGAAATTGTTCACTCTTTCCTTAAAATTCATCATTCCCCAAAAAACCTAAACCCATTTCTACTCATGTAACCATTTTCACATTTTAAGGATAGTTCTTAAGTGTAGAGTAACACTTTTCTGTTTTTCCTAAAATAAAGAGTCAGATTATTTTTTCCTATATAATATACTTTGTCACTATCCAAACACCCTTGACTTTACCTGCACTAATTTTAATAATTATTTTCATTAACCAGATAATAGTCAATTTACATATCCAAAATTAATATTGGAGGTCATCATGCATTTCTTTACCCTTTCTATTTGTTTGTCTTATCCATGATGATTAAATTAACCTGATCTCCATTGTGCTTTGTAGACATAAGCAATGTTACACTGTTTGTCTCAATTAAATTTCTCTTATCAAAATGACCGTAATTCTTTACTGTCATCAGCATAGATAAATTAGAGGCTTATTGTCATTTTCACATTATCATATTTATATTATTTTAAACTATATATTGACTGCTAAACTGAAGTTTACTTCACAAGTGATATTTTTGGAAGTTTTGTAGATACTTTAAAAATAATTAAGAATAAAGAATTCCAGGCTAGGTAAATAATTAAATATAATTATTATTTCAGCTTGATGAGGGCTATTTATTATTTTTGTATTGCATATTTTTGAGAGAGTCAAGGGTGAGCAGTGCTGTCTAGTAGAACTTCCTGCCAACATGAAAAGATTCTTCTGCACTCTTCAGTGTGCTAGCCATTGGGCACGTAGACCTTGATCATGTGCAATGTGGTTAGTGTGAATAAGGCTCTAAAATTTTAAGTTTATTTAATTTAACTACAAATACAAATTAAAATAGCCAAGAGTGCCTGTGGCTACCATTTTAAAAGAAACAAGGTTTAAGTCCAAAAGCAAGAGTTGTGATTTGTGTTTTAAATCTGCACTCTTGCTGGAACTCGCCCCTTATTCATTGGCTGGTTCTATAGGAGATAGTCACATCACTTCTCTGAACATCAGTGCCTTGATTCAATCAATAACAGCTTCTTTTTGAGCATCTAATAAGTCCTGTGAACAGTGTTTGGTACTATGGGTACAATGGTCAGTAAGTCAGAATTGGTTCCTCTTCCCATTCTATAGGGGAAAATTATGTTAATAATGACACTATTAATTGTTTAGTTAAAGTTGTGTTAGAGACTCTGGAAAAAAGTATAAAGTGCATTTAAGACCTGACCAGGTGTGATGGGTCTGGAAAAGCTTCCTGGAAAAAGAAATATTTTAATTTGGACGAGAATAAAGATTAAGACATTTCTAAGTGACATCTAGTGAGCCTACTTTGCTGAGCACTCTGCTAGTTGCTGGAGATTCAGAGATTTTAACATCCTGAAAAAATTATGTGGTAAAAAATAAATGATCTAGGGAATTGAACTATTATCAATTCCAAAATGTGTTCTATTAAGTAATTTTTATGACAAAAAGGATTTTTTGTGTTTGGAAAAAAATAGGTTTGACAAAGATAAATTTGTTTTTTAAAGTATATTTTTATTGATTTCAGAGAGGAAGAAAGAAGGAGAGAGAGCTAGAAACATCAATGATGGGAGAGGATCATTAATTGGCTGCCTCTTACACTCCCCCTCAACCCCCCCCCCACCCCCTCTCCCTCCTCCAGGGGATCAAGCCTGCAATCCAGGCATGTGCTGTGACTGGGAATCGAACCATGACCTCCTAGTTCACAGTTTAATGCTCAACCACTGAGACACATTGGGCAGCTGCCGGAAGCCGGTCCATCCTTGCTGCTTGACACAGTCGCTGCAGGATAGAAACATCTGCACAGCATATGTTTCAAGGGACCTGGCGTATATAGCATACTGTTCTTTTTTTTTTTTTTTTTTTTTTTTTTTGCATACTGTTCTTAATATGTTTGCTCCCCTTAGAGATGTGTGTTTTAACCAAGGTCACCTCTCCGAGAAAGGTTGTTTCCCCAGGTAGGGATTTTTCCCTGAAGTTAGGGAGGGGATGAAACTCCTTAACTAAGTGCCAGGCAGGTAGTTAATCACTTTAACTACAAACAATCATGCTTAAGCTACATAATCTTTACTCCCTGGAATGGAGATAAGAAACGCCCTAACCTTTGTAACAGAAATTGACAGGATTAAAATCAACTGGTATAAATACGGATGTAACAAGACAATAAACAGCAGAACCTCTCTGGAGATCCAGACCAGAACTTGGCTGGAGATCCTGGCTAGGCTGCTGATCAACTGAACACTGTCTCCGTGTCCTTCCTTCTTCGCCGACTCCATCTACACCTTTGGGAACCCCTGGACCTGCTGGGGTTGGATCCCGGCAGGCAGCAGACAAAGATAAATTTCTGTGTGCTAAGAATTATTAACCTTGGGTGTATGGCAGGTAAAATTAATTGACACTTTAGTTATATTGGAATATTATGTATTAAAATCTTGGAAAATATATTAACTAAGAATTGTTTCCTTAAACTTTTGTCACCATAGGAAACTCTTCCTTTTATTTTTTCTTATCATCTTTTTCTTCTTCATTTACTTCCTCCTCCCCCTTCTGCTTTTCGTTTTCTTTTTTTTCCCTTTTTCCTCCTTCCTCTCCCCTATCCCTTACTGTTCTCTCCTACTTTTTTATTCTTTGGTGGAGATTATTAGCAATACAGCTTTCATCATGGACTTCTAAAAATATGATTTTAGAAACCCCTTTATATTTATATTTTAGGTTTCACCGCTATAAAATTCTATAAGACTACAGTTTTACTTTAATTTGATATTTGTTTATTTTTCCCATGTTTTTAAACTACTGGCTCAGTATAAGTCTACTTTGGATCTTTCTGTAATTATATTATTTTAAAAAATTACTTTCATTATATAATTATTTCTTAAACAAATAACCTGAGTTGACATATGGTTAAATAAATGGCAGGGGCGTCTTGTCAGATAGTGCTCCAGTTGGGTTTGTCATGAAAATCCTATGGAGCTGCATTGTTTTGCACAGCATCAGCAACCCAAAAAAATTTCAAATTTTTCCCTTAACAACATGGACTAACAACTTTAGCATCTTGGAAAATTTTGGTAGGGAAGAGAGAAAAGGGCTGAGACCAACATGAATAGTAATATGTTCTAGTCAATGAATTATAGTGCCAAAAAATAGCACAACTCTCCTGAGATAATTTGAGACAGAAGCACAGGAAAACAAATATATTTCTCATTTGGAAAATAAGTAATTTAAAGGTGGGCAATGGACTTGGGAGTGTGAATAAGATTAGATAATAGATCCTATGTTGAATGACATTATGTAAACTCCATGATATTTTCTGGCTAATATAATGGCCAGATACGAAGAATATGAGAGGAAAGCATTATGATCGAGCATGTTGATGATTATCCTATTTAACTGAGAAGAATAGAGCTAAAAGATCTTTTGGAGAGTGACATGTTGAGGATTATTTTGCATGTGTCTTATTGAGTTCCTGTGACATACGCAAATGAAAATATCTAGTCAGTCAATGGGAAAGAAGGACAATTTAGGACTAAAAAGGAAATTGAAATGGAGGAAGAAAATGTATCGGGTCACATAGGTGAAGATGTAGGTGTATGTGTGTCGGTAGAAAGAATTGTGTAAAGGAGATCCTGGTAAATATCAAACTCCAAGCACCCAGACTATAAAAATGTGAAGGGAGAACTCTTATTTGTTTTGCCTTTTCTTCTCTCTATTCATGTTCTTAAATCATATCTACTGTATCCATGTTTCAACAAGTATTGGTCTTGTTGGTGGGGTGCCCTCCATGTCTCTATCTGTTACTGGTGGAAGTGGGCTTCTTGGGGTGCTGCGGGACTAAGAATTTCCCTAGGCCCCATGGGAGGATGAGGTATCATGAAAAGCTTTATTTCGATGGAATTAAATCACAGAGTTTCTAAGGTCTCATCTCCCTCAGTTCAGCTGTGGAAAAAGTCCCATTTTGTCTTCAGCAGAGCTAGAATCAAAGCCACTGCCCAGAGAGCCCCCCCGCCTTCTACATTTGCACAGTGCAGTGCAACATCTGGCTAGTTTAGCTTGGGTTCCCAGCTGCGGTTCATTGTGTGTGGTCTTTGTGGCCATGGCTCATGTGTCTTCTAGGGCCACATGGCTGGCTAGCATGGGTCACAGAACAGGGAAGGTAAGAAAGCAGGGGCAAAAGCAAGGGGAACTAGAGAGAGAGAGAGATCCTTTGGGGATTTAAACCTCCTAAGATTTTGCACAGTTGTGGTGGCTCCAACCCCTCTAGCCAATTATCTTTGTTCCAAGTTAGACTGTCAGGAAAGCGCCCACCCCATGTCACCCGGGTTCACTGCACATGCATTCATCTTGCCTTTTTGGACCCCTTTCCCTAGTGATTGGCAAGGAATGGGTTGGTGGATCCCGGTGCTTAATGTGAAAGTGCAGCTTCCTGGTGAAGCTGTCAGACGACCATTGTCATGTCTGACCTTCCTTTGCTCCTTTGCTATCATCAGTATTAATAACTAGCTAGTTATGATGGTAACATTAGCATTCCACACAAATTGTATATTCTAAACAGCACTATCAATATTTATGGATTCGTTGCTGATGAATCTTTCTAATTCATTGGTCCTTTTGAAAAAATATTTACCGAAAGCAAGCTTACCACATAAATGTTGATGTACTTATATACATCATGAGAATCAATTGTGGCCAAGAAAATTGAGGGAACTTATAGAACCCAGAGTATGAGAAACTGATTCCTTTACATCACAGAGGAATCAGGTATGATACACATTTCCTTCTGGATTTAAAAGGCTGCGATTCTGAATTCTGAGTTTTAATGTTCTTGCTACAACTTGTTAATCAATTTGAATTTCAAAAAGTCATTTCCACACAGTAAAACTGTGTGCACAATTAGTTAAAGTACATTACCCTCTGGCCAATGTGTCTGTGTTTGAATTCCCACCCAGACAATAAGTAAATAGTGGGTTTTTTTGAGAATGCATTTAATTATTTTAATTGTTTTTTTAAAAAATATATTTTATTGATTTTTTACAGAGAGGAAGGGAGAGAGATAGAGAATTAGAAACATCGATGAGAGAGAAACATCGATCAGCTGCCTCCTGCACATCTCCTACTGGGGATATGCCCGAAACCCAGGTACATGCCCTTGACCGGAATCGAACCTGGGACCTTTCAGTCCGCAGGCCGACGCTCTATCCACTGAGCCAAACCGGTTTCGGCTAATTGTTTGTTTTTAAAGACTACCACATAATATATTTATAGCTTTGTTTTGAAAATTAAAATATTTTATTCAATATTATTATATTCATATTATAGATTCATTTACCATATCTATCGAATCCATCAGATTGTGAACTCCTTAAAGAATGCATTCCTATTAGCTTTTATACTTTCAACACAACCACTGTATCAGCTACAAACTACCATTGAGTTGATGTGTGTTGAATTGATAAATGACGCACAGACAGCAGAATGATAATGAATGGAATATGAATGTGTGTTTGCAGAAAAAAACCTTTTATTAAAAATGGTGAAAATATGAGCTTATTCAATATTGGACCTCAGTTCAAAAGAAAGTCATCAAAAAGTATAAAGAGAAATGAGTCGGAGAAGAAAGTTAAGCACAGGGTTACGGGGCAATATAAGGGATGTTAAAAAAAAAAAAAATATTTTTCTATATATGTATTAGAAAATATGAGGAATAAATTATTTGATAAGTACCCCATATCATCTGTTAAAATATGCTTGAAAGTGAAATTAATTGAAACAGCAATGAGACACCGTTCTGCACCTCTCAGAAAGCCTACAGCCTGGAGCACTGAGGGGAGAAATGCTGCCTGGGTGTGCAGCAGCAGGAGCTCCCATTCATCGCTGGTGGGGATGAGAATGGGACAGCCCCTCTTGTCCTGTGATCCGGCAGTCATGCTCCTTGGTATTTACACAAAAGAGTGGACGATGTATGTCTGCACAAACACCTGCACACAGATGTTTTAACAGCTTCATGGAAAATTGCCCAAACTTGGCAGCAACCAACACATACTTTAGTAGGTGAATAAAATGTGGTACATCCAGACAATGGAATACTATTCAGTGCTAAAAAGAAATGAGATAGGAAGTCATAAAAGGACCTGAAACGCATAGAACTAAGTGAAGGAAGCTATTCTGAAAAGGCTGCACACATTGTATAATTCAATCTGCATGAGATTCTGGAAAAGGCAAAACTATGGAGACAATATTAAATATAATTTTAAGGCCATTGCAAACATATGAGCATAGGAATCTTTCTTAATTTATTATGTTCGTATTCGTTAATAGAAATATCACATTTTGTTATGCCTGGAAAATATTGACATTCACTCTCTTTTACTTGAAATAAAAGCAACAGCAAACTACAAAGAAGCCTCTGGAAAATGTTTAACCAGCAGGAGCTTGATAGTGAGCTACTTGCCAAGAAAAAAAAAAGTTTCTAAATTTAGCTTTATGTAGACAAAGCACAAAACCAAAGCATTGCTGGCTGTCCCATATATATGATGATAAACAATGCCATGTGCCAGCATTTCTACAGTGTGATGGCCACTTATTCCAGGTATAGATTCTCAACTGCTTGGGAACACTTCATTGCAGTATACCAATTCAGAGTTAACATTTGCTCTAAAAGATAGGAGAAGAGACAGTTGTAATCTTGCAGTTGATTTTCAATAACCACAACACTCAGTGAGAAAACAAAATAATTGAGAAGAAATATAAAAATGCAGGCAAATAAAGTAAAACTCCTAGAATTTTCCCCAAATTTTTCTATTTATTCAAATGAATATGATTTCTTATTCATTTTTTAAAAACATGATATTTAAATATCATATATTTCTTTTCTGTACTTTTAATTTGCATAAGATAGCCACCAGTGTCCTATTTCTCTTTATCTGATAGCTGTAACCCTGAAAAGTCTTTTATCTCTCAGCTGTGCACCCCAAAGTTCAAGTGGTCCTTGTGAGGTTTGAGTGATCCCATTATTACTGGAAACACTACTAATTCGCATCCCTCAAATAGCTTCATTTCCTGGAGTGTGGAAGTCAGTGAGAGAGTACTTCCAACAAATTAATTCAGCAGAAAATCACTCCTCCACTAGGATTACAATTATTTGAAGCATTTTCTTAAGTAGTAAAATAATCTTTGGGGTATATAAAAGGCAATTAGAAAAATGGTCTTGATCATGATAAATGATAGGTACTGTAACCAATACCTTGCCCTAGGATAATACAGAAGGTGTCTTCCATTGAGTATTTATTAGTGTCTTTCTGTCTTTAATATCTAATTATTTAATATCGAATTATTTGGCCATCAGTATTAATTGGGTACGCTATGACTTTGAACATGCCAATTAACTATACAGATTGTTTCAAGGTCACAGATACAACCTTGTAACTTGCAAATTTGCCATAATATATTTGTATAGATGTTGCAAAGACCACAAAATTCAGTAGATTCCAATATGAATAACTTAGTAGAAACACCTCTACTTCAAAAAAAGAGTAATTTCTATGGATACTGTTTTTGTTACATAGATTAATTAATACATTGTTTTGTTTTATAAAGGACTGATTGAGTCAGAATACAATACTGGTATACATGGTTCTACAGTGGAAAAAGAAAATGGTGTAGACAGAAAAAAATTGAAATGAAAAAATAAGAAATTAATAAGCATCATTGAAAGATATGCAAAAGTAGTGATAACTAAGAAGTTTTCTTTGAAGTTTGCTTAAAGTAGACTTTTAAAAGAAGGTGGATTGTTGATTGACAGAAAGAAAATTTAGGGCTAAACAAGAGGTAAATCTACTGAGATTCTGAGATTTTCATAAAGTTTTTTACATGAGGGATAAGAGGTTGGTCTGTTCCTGAGTTTTAGTTAAGATGTAATGTGAAAAAATGGTTTAAGGTTGAAGAGAGACTTTGAAGTCTTCAAGAACAGGTAGTTTTGATTTGAAGTAATTGGGATCATCACACATTCCTAAAGAACTGTTATTTTCCCAGCTTAGTGGGGGATTTTATTAAGATCGGTGAGTGAATAGGATTATATGTATCCTAGAGGTCCGGTGCACGGAATATGTGCACTGGAGGAGGGGGTGTCCCTCAGCCTGGTCTGTGCCCTCTCGTATTCTGGGACCCCTTGCTCCTTTGCTCCTTATGGCCCACCTGCTCGCTGCTCCTTACTGCTCTGCTTGCTGCTCCTTAGTGCTGCCTTGGAGGCGGGAGAGGCTCCTGCCACCGCCACTATGCTCACCGATATGAGCCCGGCTTCTGGCTGAGCAGCACTCCCCCTGTGGAAGTGCACTGATCACCAGGGGGCAGCTCCTGCATTGAGCGTCTACCCCCTGGTGGTCAGAACACATCATAGCAAATGGTCATTCTGGTCATTCCATCATAAGGGTTGCTTAGGCTTTTATTATATGTATATACATATATATATACATATATATACATACATATGTATATATATAGTGCTATACATATATTTATACTATGATACATACATATAGAAGCACATATACATTTTGATAATACTATTATAAAAACATATATTCTAGGAAACTAAGCTTATATTTACATTGGACATTTTTATACGTTCTGAATATGAGTTGATAATTTTTTTTTTGTAATAGAATAGGTGCATCTGAGGAATGTCAGCGAATGCTAAAACAGTGTCTTAGTTACTCTATAAGCAGATTCATTCTGGTTATATAGCTCTAAGAAGCAATGTTATTCATTTATTGAATATATTTTTAATATATTTTATTGATTTTTTTACAGAGAGGAAGGGAGAGGGATAAAGAGTTAAAAACATCGATGAGAGAGAATCACCAATCAGCTGCCTCCTGCACAACTCCTACTGGGGATGTGCCCGTAGCCAAGGTACATGCCCTTGACTGGAATCGAATCTGGGACCTTATAGTCTGCAGGCCAACGCTCTATCCACTGAGCTAAACCTGTTAGGGCCATTTATTGAATATTTTAATCAACTCGGGAAATCTTTTAAAATACCCTGACAGGTTTTTTTCCTTCATTTTCTATTTATAATAAAATTTTATTTTGGAAGAAAAGGTAAATCCAGATAAACTGCATTCCATTTGATATCCAAATTTAATCATTGAAAGGTAATAATTTTGATTGGAACTTTAATGTTAGAATGTTAAAATGCAATGACCCTTTTGTTTGTTTATTGAACCAGTTATATAATAAAGACCACGGTGAGGCTATTAATTTTAACTATATAATGTTAACATTTAGTAATGTTTCATAAATACATTGAAAAATTAACTTCTAGGAAAACCCCTCAATTCGACCTTACCCCCTAAAATTTTAAACAACCCAAGCAACTTTTAAAAAAATATATTTAGCTACTGGGTATCACTTATTGTGTAGAAATAGGGATATATAATGTAAAATCTTTAGTCAACATAGGAACTTAACTCTGTCATATACAACTTGTTAACCTTTATTCTAATAGCAATGTCATAATATTGCAAGAGTTTGAATAAGTGAGTCCTTCCTACCACTGAAGTATAGATTGATTAAAGATGAATATTGTTTTCCTCAAATCAATCTTCTTCTTCCTGACTTTAAAATAAGTGTAAAACCAAATGGCCAAATTTCTTTAATATGTTGTCATTTCAGTCACATCTGTATTGATTATTTAAACTTATGGCTGAAATATTTAAAATATATTAATTCTACATCTTGTTGCCTACCTATTAACTCCCAATGTTTTCAGTTTGAAACAAAGCATCTATATATATATATATATATATATGCATCCATTTTTATATATATATATATATATATATATAAGCATCTATATATATGTGTGTATATATATATATATATGTATCTCTCTCTCTCTCTCTCTCTCTCTCTATCTCTCTCTCTCTCTCTCTCTCTCTCTCTCTCTCTATATATATATATATATATATATATATATATATATATATATAAAAGCCTAAGCGACTGAATGACCGAAAAACTGAATGACCGTCAACTGGTCGCTATGACCCTCACTGACCACCAGAGGGCAGACACTCAACATGCAGGATTGGGCTCCCTCCTGTCTGGATCGGGCCTGCAGGGATTGGGCAGAAATCAGCTATCTGACATCCCATGAGGGGTCCAGATTGCAAGAGGGCACAGACCAGGCTGAGGGACCCTGCATCGGGCCTCTAGTATAATTATAAATGTGAAGTAAGTTCACTCAAGTACACACATAAATTATATACATAAATTACCTGAGTATAACTTATTTTGTTTGAATTTGGGGACTCAATATAAGTAATCATCAAACTTAGGAAAATTTTCATTTAATAGTTTATAGAAAATAAAAACTACAAAATACTGGTGATATATAAAGAGACAAAGAAAGCATTCAAAAATTAGCAATAAAAAACAGAAAATTTAGATTCATTTGGAATTATTTTTCCAGAATAGTCACATTAACATATCATAAAATTCTGAAGAAAATTCACAAACTTAAAAATAAATGCTCCAATAAAATACTAAAAAAGTGATAAGGTAGTATGAAATACACTATTTGTGTGAGTGCGTACCTGCATGGTATGCTAATATAAGGAAATCATATTATTATCATTATTCTTAATTTATTTATTGATTAAGGTATTACATATGTGTCCTTATCCCCCCACTCATGCCCTCACCCTCCTGGTGTCTGTGTCCATTGGCTAGGCTTATATGCATGCATACAGGTCCTTTGATTAATCTCTCCCCTATACCCCCACCCTCCCCTACCTTCCCTCTGAGGTTTGATGGTCTGATTGATGTTCCTCTGTCTCTGGATCTGTTTTTGTTCATCAGTTTATGCTCTTCATTATAATCCATAAATGAGTGAGATCATGTGATATTTATCTTTCTCTGACTGGCTTATTTCGCTTAGCATAATGCTTTCCAGTTCCATCCATTCTGTTGGAAAAGGTAAGAATTCCTTCTTTTTTACTGCAGCATAGTATTCCATTGTGTAAATGTACCACTATTTTTTAATCCACTCATCTGCTGATGGGCACTTAGGCTGTTTCCAAATCTTAGCTATGATGAATTATGCCGCTATGAACAAAGGGGTGCATTTATCCTTTCTGATTGGTGTTTCTAGCTTCTTGGGATATATTTCTTGAAGTGGGATTACTGGGTCAAATGTGAGTTCCATTTTTAGTTTTTTGAGAAAACTCCATACATTTCTCCACAGTGGTTGCATCAGTCTGCATTGCCACCAGCAGTGCCTGAGAGTTCCTTTTTCTCCACATCCTCGCCAGCACTTGTCATTTGTTGATTTGTTGATGATAGCCATTCTGACAGGTGTGAGATGGTACCGCATTTTTGTTTTGATTTGCATCTCTCAAATAATTAGTGACTTTGAGCATGTTTTCATGTCTCTTGGCCTTCCTTCTGTCTTCTTTTGCAAAGTATCTATTTAGGTTCATTGACCATTTTTTGATTGGGTTGTTTATCTTCCTTTTGTTAAGTTGTATAAGTTGCCTATAAATGTTGGAGATCAAACCCTTATCAGAGATAACATTGGCAAATATGTTCTCCCATGCAGTGGGCTTTCTTGTTGTTTTGTTGATGGTTTCTTTTGCTGTGCAAAAGCTTTTTAAAATAAAACACAACTTTTCCTTAAGTCCACATGCCATAACTATCTTTCTATAATTTTTCATCACAGACATATTAATTGAACTAGAAATATGAAAACAATGTGTCTGCATCCTCACTATGTATTTATCTCATTTCTACCTCCACCCTTCCACTGAATCATCTGTCAATAAGCTTGCTATCATCTTCATTTAAATAATCTTATTTCCCCTTCTGTGGCATTTTAGAACTTGGACAATCTTTTCTCTTGTAACTATAATTTCTCAGTATCCTTTCTAACACTCTTTCCTAGTTGCCTTGTAAATTTTCTAGACAAGTATAAGATATCTGTCTTTGTTCCTACTCTCTAGTGCACTGGACTTCTCACGCCACTCATAATCCCTGGGCGGCATTTTGAACTCACATAGCTCCAAAATTATTTCCATTCTGTTGATTTTCTAATTTATATTTCCAGCCTCAAAGTTTCTCAGTGTGGAACTACCAACTAGCTAGGAGTGATAGAAGTAAGCAGATAAAGTATTGAATGATATATTGATGATAGAGGACTATTAAGCATTTTAATAATTTAATGAAAAGAGCGAAGGAAATATTAAAAATACAATAGACCAGTGATGGCGAATCTATGACACGCGTGTCAGATGTGACACGCGAACTCATTTTTTGGTTGATTTTTCTTTGTTTAATGGCATTTAAATATATAAAATAAATATCAAAAATATAAGTCTTTGTTTTACTATAGTTGCAAATATTAAAAAAATTTCTATATGTGACATGGCAACAGAGTTAAGTTAGGGTTTTTCAAAATGCTGACACGCTGAGCTCAAAAGGTTCTCCATCACTGCAATAGACTATGGATTATAGATGGAACAAAGTTCCTACAAAAGGAAAGAAAAAATAGGATCATACAACAAAGGTGTTGAATCTGGCCTTGGGAACAAAGGAACAACATTTTCTCAAAGACAAAAGGGATTTACATAAATATGGTTGTGTATACAAAGCCTGATCAACCAAGGAGTAGGCAGGGATTTGTCATCTTCAACACTAGGCATCTTGTTATAACATGACTATTTTCTCATTTAACTATGCCACATTTTTCCTTCCCAATAATGAATATAATACATGTAATCCTCCTTTAATGATTGTCGTTAAGGTTATATAAAAGAGAAAACCTCCAAATCCTAAAGAGAGTTATAAGTAATATAAGCCAGAATTAAATGACTACTTTTGTGAAGAAAGTGTAGTTTTTAGTTTATATTTTGAAGTAGCATTTTTATTATCCAAATCATTTTATGTGCTATAATCCTATCCAGAATTTCTTTCTATGAAGATAAAATAACCAAGGTACAGATTAACATTAATTTTTAATAAGTCTCATATTTATTAAACACATAGATATTTGTTTTGGCATTATACTAAAAGTAATGGTTCACCCTAATGATTAACTGTCGGTAGTCCTATAAAAGAAACTGAAAATATGCACACATTTCTGAATTGTAATAGGATTTTGAATTCTAATTCAATACCATATGGACCCAGGCTGAGTAATGTACATGTTTTTATAATAATATTATATGAACATGATGATCAATATTTCACTTAAAAACACAGCAAGAAATGTGTTTTTATTCCTATGTGGGTTAGAATGGTTGAAGCTAGTGGATTTTATTCATAGTACATATTAGAAAACACTGCTCAGGGTATTGTGATATTTGCTTGGAAAATGATGGAAATTTTGGTTGGTATGTGAGGGATGAAGGAAAGACACTGAATAAAAAGCAGTAATGTACCTATTTATTGTCACTTGGCAGCTAAATAAGTTGAATGCCTTTAGAAAAGAAAATCAAAATGTTGCAATTAAGAAAATATTGAAATACAGAATTAAATAATTATCCTATTAATCTAACCTAGTTGTCACCTCCACAGATAGAGTAATTTGGTGTTCCCCTATAGACTTGGTGGAAATTCACATAAACCTATCCTTAAAGCTATTATTTTCCCAGGAAGCTATATAGGAATGATGGCCATTGTATTAAAGTGTAATGTAAATTTAAGCTGTCTTGTCTAGATTTCTAAAATATAGCAACAGAAATCTTGGGTCAAAAATATGTAAGTTTAAAAATAAGCACACTCTTCCAATAAAAGAAGTGAATGTGTTATGCTGATTTGAGCACTGTAACTTACGTATTTTTAAAATTGTCCTCTGGCAGAAGTGATGTTGAAATAAAGTGACATAGACTAATCTTTTGTTTAAATTGTGCTGACCAATATACCCTTGGGAAGGCTGTGGTTTAAAATTACATGGAGAATTTTACCAAGATAATCTCTAGATCTCATGGACTGTTAGAAAGATGAAGGTGTTAAATCTATCCCTTACCACCCACCAATCATATTTGAGCAAATGACTTAAATAAACCTCAGTAGCTCTAACCAGTTTGGCTCGGTGGATAAACCATCAGCTCGCAGACTGAAGGGCCCCAGGTTTGATATTGGTCAAGGGCGTGTACCTCAGTTGCAGATTTGGTCCCCAGTCCTGGTCAGGGTGCATGTGTATGGCAACCAATCGATGTGTCTCTCTCACATCGATGTTTCTCTCTGTGTGTCTCTCCCCCTCCTCCCTTCCACTCTCTTTAAAAATCAATGTGAAAAACTCCTCTGGTGAAGATTAACCAAAAAAAAGAAGTAAACCTCAGTTTCACCTATAAAATGGAGGTGATAATTCTACCTTAAAGTAGTATAATGAGCAGTAATAGTCACTGCAATATGGATTGTCAATTGTTATAATTAATCTTTAATTGAGAAAGATTTATACTATGTAACATATTTAATATATTTTTAGTTATTTTAAATAAATATTTACAAATGAAGTTTAGTATTTTATGTTCTCCTTTGTCATCTTCTTTCCTATTATGTGGCTTACTTTTACTTTTCTGACCAATTATTTTTAGACTAGAGGCCCAGCGCACAAAATCCTTAGGCCTACCCTGTGATCAGGGCCATCTTCCGCCCATTCGCTAGTCCCCAGTCCCACCCCACTGCTGACACCCACTCCAGTTCCTCCTTCGCCATCTGGCAATCTATCGGAACCTGCAGGCCTGGGGGAGGGACCAAGAGGCCAACTGTTCCGCCCGCTCACCAGTCCCCAGTCTTGCCCTGCCACCAACACCCACCCTGGTTCCCCATGGTTCCCCATTTGCCATCCAGCGATTAGATCCTGGGGGCTGGGGGGAGGGACCGAGAGGTGGTCAATGTACCTCATAGCAACTAGTCGATTGGTCGTTCTGGTTGTTACGTTGTTATGGTTGCTGGCCTTTTATTATATAGAATACTTGTTCACAATCAGAGGCAGCAGCAATCCCCTTTAACAGAGTAAATTTATTGCCGAGTTTAATGTTCTTAGTTCTTTAGAAGACATCTTTTATGTGTGTTAGACTCACATGTCTTTCTAACTATTCCTAATCTATTCCATTTTCTCATAACTTTGGCCATATGGAAAGGCAACTTGGTGTAAGCTCTTGTGTATAATGTGTTTACACAGATGCAAAGTCTACTGAGACCCAGACTGATTTTTTTTTTTTCATTCCTAATAGCAGTCTCTAAAACAGGTACAGAACTGAAGCCAGTTTCTATTTTTTTCATTACTTAGGATTAGTTAAATGGTCATAGCCATGTATGAAGAAAATAATAGCATTTAATTCTGATTTAGATGCTCCTATGTTTGCCACTATCCTTCCCAGTATGAGTTTGTGTGTATTTGTTGCTTTATTTTCTCAAGGCCTATGCTCATATGCTTGTTAAAAATTTATTATGGGTAGAGATCCTTTCAACTCTACTGCCTATTGCTTCTTCTAAATGAACATTTTAAAGGTTATTTATTGCATAATCAACACACAATAAGCAGGTATGATATTTCTCTATATTACCACACACTTGCTACTATCAATCTCTCTAAACTTAGAGGCTTTATTCTGAGTATCTTTGAAGTATGCTTATGGGATCACTGTTTTGTGTTGTTTTTTTTGGCATAAAATCTTGCTCTTAAAAACAATCTCTGTTTAATGAAAATAATAATATATTTTGGGGAGCCTCAGTTTTAAACAATTTCCCAGGTTCAAAAATTGCAAATATTATGAAACCTTTCAGAAACATTTCAGCTCAGAAATTTACAATTAATCTATTAACCTTTATTACCATGTAGGTGGCACTTTTACATTGTTGACTACCAATCAGGATAGTGAGAAGATTAAGGAACTGAGCGGACCTATTGTTGAGTGATGACTCTCATTACCATTGCACTTGGGCTGTGTATTAGTTAGACAACTTTCCTTCCTAATGGTTTATTTTCTTATTTAAGAAGTAGGAAAGTGTACCCTTGACTTACAAACAAATAGGGATTTGTAAAGATTAATATTAAAATAAAGAGATTATGTTTATTAAAACATTTTACCATGTACAGGCACAGTATAAATATATAGAAGTACACTATAAAAATAAATATTATGACAGTGTTGGTTGGTTTTGCTCTTCTTTTGAGGACTTAAGATTCATTAAGTCAGTTTGTTTATCACAGTTGACTTCCTTCTGACACTATTAAGTCACGCGTGACTAAATTTATTCAATTATTTTATTTTTAAAATATATTTTATTGATTTTTTACAGAGAGGAAGGAAGAAGGATAGAGAGTTAGAAACATCGATCAGCTGCATCCTGCACAATCCCCACTAGGGTTGTGCCTGCAACCAAGGTACATGCCCTTGACCGGAATCGGACCTGGGACCCTTCAGTCCGCAGGCTGACGCTCTATCCACTGAGCCAAACCGGTTAGGGAACTAAATTTATTTTAAAAAAAAACCAAAACACATTTTACTTCCCACTCTCTATATCAGGAACCACTAGTTAGGATTCGAGTTATTTTGATTTTTCCACTGAGCTCCTATCATTGGCTGGATAGAATTTTGGTTGGACACCAACCCTTTGCTTCTGGGTTGTAATGTTTGAGAGCTTTTGAAGTTTCAGAAAGATATGCCAACTAATTGTTTTTGAAATAATATTGTAAAAATCCTGATGAGTCTTGTTTATTTTTAAAAGCGCTTTATTTAAATATATATTTTTTCAGTACTGATTCCCAGTGCTATGGTATCAAGTTACTGAGGAGATGAAAACAATGAAGCTAGCAAGATAAATAAACTAGCCTTAGGAAATAAGACTAGCTTGTAAGCAAAATGATTGTTATATACTTTTGATACATAAATGTAAAGTGATGGAAGGTATTTAACTTTAAAATATTCTTCATGGATGAACACTCATTTTCATATATAATAGTCTTTAATATCTTACAATTGTTAAAACAACATATTGGCTACTAAGAATGTGCAGGGAAAACAGAAATAACGGCATGATCTAATTGTAAAGTTGTTCCTCAAACACACACTTCCTTTGTAATTATTCTTTCCGAGCTCATTTCTATAGGTATTGTACTGTGCAATATATCATGTGAAAGGTCTAGTCATTACCTTGATGCATGAGACTCATTTTACTGGTTAGAAAGGCATGGCTGTTAGAGCAGTTTTAATCAAACACATAATTTAGGCAAGTATGTAACAACATTTTTTTACACATTAATGTCCTATGACACTGCTTCTATATATTTTAGCTAATAAAAAAATATAAAAAGGCAAATAAGGCAGGGTTCTTGATTATAAGGATGAAATAAACTTGGAAATAGAAACCCAAGTTTATATTTTTTATATAATTAAAATGAATATTGGAGTTTGTAGTATAAAAAAGGTAGAGTGTGAATCATTGATTCTTAGCTTAGTCCAAACTCTACCATAATGTATATAGGTGAGCTTCTCTGTGCCCCCAATCTGAATTTCCTCAATTCAAAATGAGAGCTTAGATAACAAGTCCTCAAAAGCCATTCAGTCTTCTAAATTGCATATGTATATATGCATATATATATATATATATATATATATACACACACACATCCATATATAATTTACTTATATACACATAAATACATGTTTTATATATAAAATTATAAAAATATTTAAAATTCCTAAGGCTAATAACTTAGTAATTCCTAATATTTGCTAGTATAGATTGGGTATTGCAAATATGAGTGATAAAAATTGATTTTAAGATTATTGTTCTTAAAAAGTACTACAGTTGCTCTTCCTATTCTTCCTCACATCTTAGCATTTGCCTACCCGAAGAACTTCGAAGCAACTTGTCAAGTTCATATTATCCTGTATAATAAAGAGGCAATATGCAAATTGACCATCAAACCCTTGCACAAGATGGCCGCCCCATGTGGTCAAAAGATGGCCACCACAAGATGGCCAGCAGGGAAGGGCAGTTGTGTGTGATCAGGCCAGCAGGAGAGGGCAGTTGGAGGTAACTGGGTCTGCAGGGGAGGGTAGTTAGGGGCAACCAGGCTGGTAGAGGAGGGCAGTTAGGGGTGACTGGGCCTGTAGGGGAGGGCAGTTAGGGGCAACTGGGCCAGAAGGGGAGCAGTTAGATGTCGATCAGGCTGTCAGGGGAGTGGTTAGAGCAGGGGTGGGCAAACTTTTTGACTTGAGGGCCACAATGGGTTCTTAAACTGGACCGGAGGGCCGGAACAAAAGCATGGATGGAGTGTTTGTGTGAACTAATATAAATTCAAAGTAAACATCATTACATAAAAGGGTACGGTCTTTTTTTTTTTTTTAGTTTTATTCATTTCAAACGGGCCAGATCCGGCCTGCAGGCTGTAGTTTGCCCACAGCTGGGTTAGAGGGTGATCAAGCTGGCAGGCAGAAGCAGTTAGGGGCAATCAGGAAGGCAGGCAGGAGAGTGGTTGGGAGCCAGCAGTCCCGGATTGTGAGAGGGACTCCAGATTGGAGAGGGTGCAGGCTGGGATGAGGGACACCTTCGCCCGCTCCTCCAGTGCATGAATTTTGTGCACCGGGCCTCTAGTTACTATATAACACCTAGCATAATGTAGTCGAATGCAGTATTATATTTAACTATACAGTCATTATCATTTAATGGTCATTTACAAAATCTCAGGCTGGGTGAGGTATAGGATGCACCTAGAGTACCCCTCTAATTATTGACTCATTAAGAATCAGAACAATGGCAGGTCTCTAAGTCCCAATATAATATCTTACCAGTGTGAAACATATTTCCTAGTTTCTTTACTTATTTTATACTAGCACTGAAAATCTGGTGATGCTGCCATAATTGGAAAGTTCATCAACTGTATTAAGCCCTTAATGTAAATGATGAATTGCCATGCTGCCTCTGGGTCTTCACATGGCTGGTTCACATTAATTCTATGAAGGTAGTGCCATTTATGGCTGACGTTGCTCTGCAATCTTTCATTGTCTATGCCTTGGTTCTGATCATAGATACATACTATGGTTTATATTCTGATTCCAGGCATCTTATAGCTTCTATAGGCATTGTGGTTGCCTAAAACCTATTTCTGGAGCACACTGGAATGACTACAAACTGAATGAGTCCCTTGGTTATCTGCTCAGTCCATGACTACATGTTGAGCTGCTCAAAAAAGTGAAGTGTCTCTCTAGGTATTCCCCTAAATAATTGATTCTGTAGAATAGAGTGCTTGGGTGCAAAAGCTTACTTTATTACCTAATAGTTATATGGCCATGGCAAGGTTACTTAAACTTAATAAGGCTCCATGTTCCCACATGTAATATACAACAGCTTACTAGCATGACTATAATACATTATCATAAACTGAGTGGCATAAAAGCATATACTCACAGTTTTAGAGGTCATATGTTTGAAATCTAGGTGTCAGCAAGGTTGGTTCCTTCCAGAAGCTCTGAAAGAGAATGTGTTCCATGCCCCTCCCTGTAATCTTGGCACTGAATCATTGCTCATTGCTCTCACATTTTCCTATAAACAGTGGGAAACCAGGCTGTTCTTTCATCCCCTTCCTTAGAAATCTCTCAGACATATATCCAGGCTCATCACTTACATCCAACACCAGAACCCCCAACAGTAGAAAACAACTCAGCTAAGTTTTCTGACACTTTACAACAAGGATCACATTCCCTCCAATTTATAATAGCATGCTCCACATTTGATTTCGTGACAGCTTTCGTATCAGCTTTCGTATCTCCACCAATATTTGTTCATGAAAACGTGTGTTCCTTAAGATGATAGAAACTTGCTCTCCAGTTCCTTCTGGGCTCTCGCGCCATACGTTCACAATGTTACTTTTTCTATCATGTACCTCCAGCTTCCTCCAGCCTCTACTTATTAGCCAAAACCCAAAGCCACTGCTTCTTCATTTTTAGGTAATTTAGGGGTTTGTAACAACAGTGCCCTACTTCCTCGGTAGATGCCTAAGACAATAGAAATTTATTTTCTCAAAGTTCTCGAGGTCAGAAATTGAAAATCAAGTGCCAGCAGGATCCTCCTGGAAATGTCTGAGGGAAAAACTGTTGCAGGCTTCCTCCTGGCTTCTGGTGATTGGCAGAACCTTGGCATTGTTTGTCATGTGGAGCCATTGGTGTAATCTCAGCCTCCACCTTCCCGTGTCTGTTTCTGTGTCTCTGGGTCGGACATGGCCCTCCCCTATGTGTGTCTCTGTGTATCTTCTAATCTCTTGACTCTTATAAGGACTCTCTCATTGAATTCATGGCCTTCCCTAACTCGTGATGATCTCAACTTGAGATCCTTACTTTAGATAGACCTGAAAATAATATTTTTTCCAAATAAGTCTTATTTGAGGGGATAAGACTTAGGCATATCTTTTTTTAATTGATTTTATAGAGAGAAAGAGAGGAAGGGAGACATATGAGAGAGAGAGAGAGAGAGAGAGAGAGAGAGAGAGAGAGAGAGAGAGAGAGAGAGATATTTGTTGTTCCACTATGCCTGCCATTCATTGGTTGATTCTTATATGTGTCCTGACTGGGAATGAAATCCACAATCTTAGCATATTGGGACAACGCTATAACCAACTGAGCTACCCAGCCAGGGCTTAGACATATCTTTAGGGATTCTACTCACTAACACATTTGTGTGATAGTTTGAAAACTGGCATGTAATCCACCTCAATAAGTTGTATCTATAATAAGTGCTTATTGGTTGTTTAAATTAGTGCTATCATATTCCTACCATAACTGTCAAAATATGACAATAAAATATTATGAAACTACTGTAAAATATAATCCACTTGTGCTGTATAAAAATGCATGCTGTGAAGTATAAATGCTGAATTAGAGTGGGAAGACATCAGTGATAGATAACTATGTTTTAGTGAGTAAAGATTCTTAAACCAAAAGTAGGTTTTGTGGGTTTTAGTGAATGGGCAAAATTTTGTGATGAAGGTGGGTAGCTCTAAGTGTTAGATCTTATATGGCAAGTATAAATGTGACTGTAAATTTCAAAATATGGCTGTACTATCGAATAGATTTCATGCATAGAAGAAAAGTACCAGTGTTGTCCAAAACATATGGGAAGTTTAAAATAGCTAAGAGTTTAGTTTGCCAAATCTCTTAGTTAATAAGCTTGACTAGAGATAGCAGGGATCACAGATAGGTTTACAAAATAGGAGTATGTTTTCTTCATGCAGAAATTCAGTTGTATAGAGGTACACACACAAAATTCATTACTTTTATCCGGTTCCAAATTATATTGCCTCCATTCCCAAGGTCAACTCACTTCCAAGTTTGCTGACCCACCATATCCATCTCCTTTGCCTCTAACCATTAGGAAGGAACAAGTCAGAGAAGGGACAAAGAGGCATACGATTATTTAAAGATGTTCCTGGAAATTGGTTAACTTTTTATTTTTTTAAAAAACTTTATTTATTTATTTATTGCATAGCCACATGTAGCGATGAGGCTAAAAAAATATTATATGGATAGAAAAACACCTGACAGTTTCATTATACCAAAGAAGCGAAAACAATATTAAGTTTCTGCTGAAAGCTATGGGTTTAGAAACTTTAACTATAATGACATACCATTCATATTTCTAGTGCACACATTCAGCCTCTGTCCTAGAGAAAAAAAAAAAAAAGTCCTAAAGCTCCAACTCAACCTACAAAATCTATATGTGATATATAGTCCCACGTATCAGGTTCACATATAGCTCTTTGTTGTACTCTAACCTCTATCTAACAATCTTCAGTAATTAAAAAAATTATAATTAAAAACAAATGCAAACAACTTACTTTGCCAGACAAGGAGACACACCAGTGAAAAGATTCAGAGTGATTCACTAAGGTGCAAATTAGAGGTGACTAATAGCTGGATAGGGTGAAAAGGTATGTTATGTTCTTCTTAGTTATGCTAATGATATTGAAAAGGTGTTCTCTAATTAGGAAGGAATAAGTTTAGAAGTCTGCATACAAATGATTAAATCAAGAGTCCTTGTTCATTGGTCAGGCCAGTGAGGTTCCAGCACAGCGGGGTCAATCAAAGATCATTTTATTTTTAATAGCTTTTGTTGGTTATAATGGCTGTGATAAAACACGGAAGTTGGTGTTAACATTTTCTATTCAAGAAATGCTGTAGGTCAAAACATTTGCTTCACACCTGTAAATTGAAATTCTAGTTATGTGTCCCTAACACATTCAGTTTACAGTTGTATTGAGGTAATGAGCAACCCATTTATAACCCCAGTTCAGAAAAAGCAAGCCTGGGAAATACAAGGCAGTCAAGTCATTAGTCCGAGAAGGAAGGAGGACTCCTTGCACTGCCAGGTATAGTTAAGTCCTGGTCGGCCATCTGCTCCTGGCTGGATTTGCTCTCTGGCAGGAGTTCCCTTTTTCTCTGTCCTCTGTGGCCTCTGGATCCCTTTTTCTGGAAGGTTTATTTTTATCCATTATAATCTCTGTCCACATGTGATGTTGGCAATAAAACAGATGTCCTTTTTAGAAGCTGAAGGGCTTTAAAATGACAATGATATTGATGTAGGTTTGTTGGCCTACGGAATGTTTTGAGGGGCTGCAGGCTTGGCTTGCAATATTTCTATGTTCATGTATTTTTGTTTTTATTTCCTACTATAAAATTCTCAAAAAATCTAATACACTTCTTACATATTGTCTCTCATATTCATTTGAATATATATATTTCAAGTCACAAAACCATGAAGAGTTTGAGAGGTTACCCTAACTTGCATAGATAGATAGATAGATAGATAGATAGATAGATGATAGATAGATAGATAATAGATAGCTATATGATAGATAAAAATTAGATTGGAAGATACACACACACACACACACACACACACACACACACGCACGCACGCACGCACATTCGTAGAAGCACCAGATACTGATCAGTGACAGAAGAAAAAAAAAGAACCTTCCTACTTACTCACTGAATCCCTAATGCTGTTGCTGTGTCCCATTCCTTAATCCCTCATGGGGCTATGCAATAAAAGCCAAATGTACCCTGGGGGTACAATGGGACTGCACCTCAGGAGACGAACTCCAAAATTATGAATCCTAAAACTTCTGCAGGTTCTGACAAATCTCCTCCTCCCCTCTGCTGTTCAGAGAAAGAGCATATTTTTTATTCTGTGTAAACAGATCTTCTCTTGGGGCAGGTGGAGAAATTCTATAACCAGGAATGTAAACTTTGTCTCCTGGAGAGATAAGAAAGGTTTTATTATCCTTTGAAAAGGAGCCCAGGTCTCTGGTGAAAAGGCGGAAAAAAAGCTCCGTACATCTACCACCTTTAGAATGCAGAGATCAGCTGGGACTGTGGGAAGAGAGAGGAGACATTCGCTGTCATTATAGCATGCAAATATATGTTGCTTAGTTGTATAGATCAAGCAGAAACACGAAGACATCCAGAGAGGATTGCCTTACAAAAACACCAATCATATTAACAGATGAAAATTTTAAGCATGAAGACTTACATGATTTGGATTCCATTCACAACCCCATATCTCCTAATTTTGTGATGAGTAACTAGAAATCATTTTAAAGGGGCTGGTGTGAAGCAGCAATCCAAACTAGGCTGGTTTTTGTTGTTTGGCTAAGAATTCATCACAGCAGGTGCTGGGAAAAGACCTGAGGCAAGTCTGGGCTCCTGCTAGGGCTCCACCCTGAGAGGCAGGGCTTAGAAGTGCTTCTCTGCGAGGTGCAGCAGCAGTTAACATCTCAACTCGGCAATGAGCCATGTTACTGGGCTGCTATGAATAAGTGATGCTGCTTCCAGAGATGGCCTCCCTTAACATAACTGTATTCCGCCTCATCTCTCCCACAAGTGCTCATCTCTGAGCTGTTACTCTCTTCCTTATCAGACTTTCCTAAGAGTGGCTAATGTAGTTAATACACAATCTATGTTAATGATCTCTGTTTGGTTTGCTAGAGCTTCCATAGAATGGTACCACAGCCTGGGTGACTTACACAATGCAAATGCATTTCCTCGCAGCTGTAGGTGCTACAAGTCCAGTTCAGGTGTCAGCAGGGTTTGTTTTGCTGAGGCCTCCCTCAGTGGCTTGTAGAGGGTAGATGGCCATCTTCTCTATGTATCTTCCTGTGGTCATCCCTGTTTGAGTCTGTTTCTTAATTTCCTTTTGTAAGGATTCCAGTCATATTGAATTAGGGCCTATACTAATGATCTCATTTTAAATTAATAACCTCTTTAAGGACTTTATCTTCTAATACAGCTGCATTCTCCGGTACTAAAATTAGTGCTTCAACATATACATTTTAGAGAAACCTAATTTTAGCTCATATCAATTACTTATAACTTCTTTTTATTTATTATTTAAATCCTCACCTGAGGATATTTTTTTCCATTGCTTTTGTAGAGAAAGGATAAGGGTGCATTTTATTGCTGCCCCTTGCTGAATCCTCAGGTCCTATTATATAACGGATTTTCAAATGGTGTGCTGTAAAAATTTTAAAAACACAAAGTACCTGACTATTTAGTCAGGGGCACTGACCTCTTTTCTCTTAGATTTTCAAATAAAAAAATTACAACAACCAATACAACAATAGCTGTTGTTGTTAATGAATCAAAATTACACCTTTTTTTTGTCATAACAGCAAAAAATATATTTTTGGTGTGCTTGAAAATTTTAGTAATTAGTTTATGTGGGCCAGGAGATGAAAAGGTTTGAAAATTCCTGGTATAAATAATAATATGATATATAATTAGTATAATGTTATATATAATATAAAATATTCTTTCAAATTTTAGTCACCAAAGTATTATTTTTATTTAAACAGGAACTTGCTGCTTGATGAAAACTGATCCTGTTTTTAATTTTAAGGTTTATATAATAGGAACACACTCTTTATTAGGTTTTTCTGCTATTATTTGTCTTATTTGATTGTCATATATTGACCATAATATATATGGGGTATAGATTTGAGTCCTTACTAGTATATGATTTCCTATTTCTAGCTCTGAACTGTACAGGGACATATTTTAAAAAATTTTATCAGTGATAAATAGATATTTTATATTGATTATTTAGGAGATATACTTATTTCACTTGCAATGTGTTTTGAGTAATATATTTACCCTTTTAATATATAGTTATAAAATATTTAATCTGTGGTCATAACAATTAATCACCATTAAAGAAAAAGTTTCTATTATTAATCGTAAGAGGAGTAAGAGTCAGGAAATTTGTTGTGTTTTTTTTTTTTTTTTTTTTATAGCCTCAAAAAAGTTTAAATAAAACTTGATAAACTAACATTTTGATAAAGATTTTTAAATATGTATCTGCACTCAAATAGCTGGTGTTCAATATATAATTGTTGAATAAATGAATTACTAACAAATGATAAATGACTTAGGATAATTTTATTTTGCATTTGGATTGAAACCTTTTCTACTACTTGGAATGACTTTCCCTGATTCCCCACACTTTTCCTTCAGGTCTCATTTTGAATGTCACCTCATATAGGACATACTCCTGTTCATAGATGTCTGCCTTCTACAACACTCTGCACTTAGCTCTACCATAGAGGACACAGCACCCTGTTCCTAGAGCTACCATAGGGCTCCCAGATCTCTCAATGGAGTTGCAACCCTCTATAACTAAGTCCGTTATAGAATTTAGCATCACCCCAAGTAAACAAGGTCTAATCCAACTCTGAATCTTTAGTAGGTAAACTTTTTGTTTTCAAAATTAATATTTGAGTCATGCTTTTTAGGTCAAGATATTAAGGCTGCTATTTTAAGTTCCCAGAGTCTTCAGGCATAACTTATATTTATGATAGTAGATTTAAAAGTACTATGCTGGAGTGATTTGTATACAGCTCATGTGCAGCTTTTCATGTAAGTAGGATTTGCCCTTCTGTTCTTGGCCATGATTCTGTCCTTCCCACTGTTAATATAGCAACTGTCAAACCAGCTGCTGTCCTGAAACTAGAGGACACAGTTTTGTTATTTTTAAACCATATGTATATATATATATATATATATATATATATATATATATATATATATATATTATGCCTATAATACAATATTTTAAAAATTATAGGTATAGACAGATATAGACTAATTTTACTTTATTTCTTAAAATTTATATAAAAGAAGCTTCAGATTTTGGTATGATTTCACAGAAAAAAGTTTGAAGTAAGTTGAAGTATTATTGTAGACCTGGTTTTATACTTACTTTCTATTTAAATAAAAAGGGTTAGGTAGCACAACCTTTAATTTGCCTAATGTTATTATTGAAAATTCAAAATTGTTAAGCCACAATTTATCTGCTAAGAAGTGATTATTTAAGGATAATAATGGACTATAAATTCAATTGAAGAGATTTACTTTTAGTCTGGTCAGCATGGCTCAGGCAGTTGAGTGTCAGCCTATGAATCAGGAGGACTTATGAACCAGGAGGTCACTGTTCAATTCCTGGCCAGGGCATATGCCCAGGTTGTGATACTGGGCAGCCAATCAGTGATTCTGTCTCATCATTGATATTTCTATCTCTCTCCCTCTCCCTTCCTTTCTGAAATCATATATATGTGTGTGTGTGTGTGTGTATATATATAATCTCCATCCTATATAATAAAAGGCTAATATGCAAATTGACAGAATGGCAGAACAACTGGTCACTATGACGTGCACTGACCACCAGGTGGCAGATGGTCAATGCAGGAGCTGCCCCCTGGTGGTGAGTGTGCTCCCACAGTGGAAGTGCTGCTCAGCCAGAAGCCAGGCTCACGCTGGCAAGCCCAGCGGCAGTGGCGGGAGCCTCTGTGGTCTCTGCGACAGTGCTAAGGATGTCCACAATCAGACATACCCCGAGGGCTCCCAGACTGTGAGAGGGTGCTGGCCAGGCTGAGGGACCCCCACCCCCCAGCCCCACTGCTGAGTGCACAAATGTCATGCACTGGGCCGCTAGTATATATATATATATATTTAAATATTTATTTTTAGATTTCTGTGTTTGAGCCCTGATAATAGGTATTAATAATATGTTTTGAATTTACATGTAAGCAGGTCTAGAGTCTTGATAAATGTATCCTACTGCCATGTTACCCATTTTCTTTCATAATAACTGTTTTCCATAAAATTTTAGAGGCTTGTAGGCAAGCCTACTTACAGGTATATGCAGAAAAGGATTAAATGGTTTATGTCTCCAAGGATGCTAGAATATCTATGTGCCTATGTGAACACAGTGCTTGGGTCTATGTTTTTATATGGTCTTTAATAGTCATATTTTATCTCAAAAATGATTTTGAGTGCATTATTTATCACATGTTATAAATCATAGTATTACGTAGTTTCTTTTTTGTTTATTTTGGTTTATTTGTTTTTAAATCTTTATTGTTGAAAGTATTACATATGTCCTGCTCCCCTCCCCCCAACTGACCTTTTGTATGCCACCTCCAATGCCTGCCCCAGGCCTTCACCATCCTATTGCCCATATCCATGGTTTATGTATATATGCATACAAGTTATTGGGTTTTTTTTTTTTTACATATACTTTCTTTATAAAAAATAAATAAAACTTAAGTCAGTGTTCTATTTTTATGCATACCAAAGAGTGTGTTTATTTTCTTGCCTACATTGATATTTCAAGTAAAACTTTTACTTTAATAAAAATATTATTTATTTATTTATTTTAAGTACAATGATGAAGACTACTATGTCTTCAAACTAAAATTAAAGCTTCATCATGACTGTACATGATTTCAACTTCCTAAGGGTTTTATGTGTACATAGAATATATGTATGTATGAAACATGGCACTACATAAACTATTTTGTCACATATAACCTACTTCTGCTTGTTTTTATCCATTAAGTATTTTTTCTTTCTTGAAAAGTAAAATAAAGTGAAAAGGAGGTGGTATTGTTAAGGTCAGATTAATCTATAATAAATTAGCTTAATGTGCCAAATAGTAAGTCCAACCCAGAAGCTCGTCACTTTTCATTTTATGTATTCAGGTAAATGACTCTGGGAGACTGATAGCCACCCACGAGGACATAACTCTTGAAAGCCCAAATGTAGCATAAAGGAAATGGACATTAGTTGGAGCTTACAGTAATCTCAGAGGATCTTTAGAGGTATCAGCTTAGACATAAATTAACAAAGAACCTTGTTTGCCCTCAGCTGTCAAGAATTATAAGAAAAGATGTTTAAAATGCTTTAAAAACCTGTAATGGATGGCCACTTGTTTGAACTCCAGTTGGGGTGCTTTGCTTGTATTATTTCCTTTCCTTGAATGCATTTACAAAAAATAAATATAAACCCTCCAGCTATAGATTTTCATAGCTACTCAGAGCTTCTTTTGTAATACCTAATATCGATTGAATTGCATTTTTGAGTTATCAGAAGAGCTATATTTAAGTTAACATTAATATCCCTTCCCAAAAGCATTTTGCATATGGGTAGTAATATTCTTTTTAGAATTAAAGCTGCTCTAATTTTAAAAACTTTTAAAATTGACTTTATTTTGTAAATAACAAGAGTATATAACATGCCATTAAATTTTGAAAAGATGCTTCAAATTGGGGTCTATACAGAAATATCTGGCCCAGCCATGTGGTGGCTCAGTGGTTGAGCAGGGACCTATGAACCAGGAGGTCACAGTTTGATTACTGGTTAGGGCATATGCCCAGGTTGTGGACTCTATCCCCAGGGGAGTACATGCAGGAGGCAGCTAATTAATGAGTCTCTCTCATCATTGATCTATCTCATTCTCCCTCTCCTCTCTGAAATCAATAAAAATATATTTTTAAAAAAGTAATATCTGGTATCAAAAAATAACAAATGCAAACATCAAAATATCCCTTTTCCCCTTGTTTTAGGATTTTCAATCTTGATTAATGTTCTTATCAAATTTTAAAATAAAATGGTGTTTTAATCTCAGGAAATTATCTTATATAATAAAAGCCTAATATGCAAATCAACTGAATGGCAGAACAACCGGCAGAATGACCAGTCTCTATGATGTGCACTGACCACCAAAGGGCAGACAGTCAATGCAGGAACTGCCCCCAGCCCACTGCCCCAGGTCAGCCAAGGCGGGTGCCAGCGGGGGGCCCCTGATCGCCCCGCCTTTCGCACTGCAGATTGGCCCTGATTGCTGGCCAGGCCTAGGGATCCTACCCGTGCAAGAATTTCATGCACTGGGTCTCTACTATTTATATATTGGCCTTTAATTATTTGTTATTCTCAAATCAATTTTCATATGATATCTAACTAAACACCTCCTAAAATAGCATGCTTTTATTTTAATAAAATACTTTATTAGAAATTAATAGAATTTAATTTTCTGATTTTTTTAATCTATATGTTTCACAGGTGAAAAAAATAGTACGTTTCTACTGTATATATTTTGATACTATAGAGTACAAAATAAAACTCACAGGGAAGCAGAATACCAATTTTTTAAAACAAATTCAGATTTCTTATGTGTTCTGTAAGTTTGATCCCAAAGTGAGGTTTATTTTCTAAGAATCCTTATAGCAGTGACTCTCTTTTGATGCATGTAGCTCTTGGTAAAGTCAAACTGCTTTTTATTATTTGTTTGTTTTAATGTGTTAGTCAGAGTTAAATTTACTACAATTACTGCAGTCAGGAAGAATATCAAATTGAACTGTCTTACTTATCTCTACAAATCGAGGATTTGGAGAGGATATTTATAGGATTTGTTTTAGAGCCTGGACTGGGTGACTGTAACACTAATATTGAAACACCAATAGTTTGTTGCATTAGGCTGAGGCTATCACACTTTAAAGTAAACGTTTTGGAATCGATTATTAGTATTATAAGCTGTTGATTTGGTTCATGTACAGGGTGGGGCACAAGTAGGTTTAGAGTTGTGAATACACGAAACACAGAGTTTATTCTTGTGTTATTACTTAATAATCACTGTAATATTTTCTATACAAACAACCCTAAACCTACTTGTGCCCCACCTGTATGTATAACGTATAGAGTAGCCATGTGATAAATGTTTGAAAGTTGCTGTTCCAGTATCTGTGTCAGGACTTTCTGTTCTCTTTGCTGGAAGATTATTTGTTCTGCCATTTCATTGGCTAGAAATTGCACAGAACATTAACTTCTCTTAAAGTCACTCATTTGAGGATTATAACACTGCATATACCAAAAGAAGTATTATAATCAGAATTTGTAGTTCACTTCTAAGAAAGGGTTCAAGAGAATGCAAATTAAAGTTCAAGAATATGTTTCATTTAACAGTCCAAAGAATTCATAAAATTCTATTAGGTAGTTTTAGCCAAATTACTTAGTTTCAGGATTTTTTTAAGTATTTAGTAATATTTAATATAAGTCTATAGGAATGTGTATTCAATAATCATACTGAAGGCAGTATAAACTCTACCTCAAATAGGAATAATTATTTCTACAATTGTCCTCTTTGAAACACCGCCTATCCATTTTCATGAACTTCTTTGATAAAATAGTTTTATGGTTTTAGGGACAGCTATCTAGTTCCTCTGTTATTTGAACTATAGCATGAAGTAGTCTGGTTACTTCCATGACTCTTATAAAGCATTGTTTTTTAAAAGAGATTTGGAGACAAATTGGAATCCCAGAAATTCCCTTTAGTGGTTCAAGTCTGTGAACTCAAATGGTGTTTGTTTTTCTTCTTTTAGAAGTTAAATTATCTAGAGTTCTCTCTCTCCTTTTAGAGCAGAAGGAGCCCAAATAAATCCAGTTATAACTGGGATGGTCCTGAGGCAGGCATCATCCACTGGGATAACAGACCCCCATCCAGTTTGTAGATTGCAGCCAATGGGTTATTGTGTAACAAAGTCAATGCCACTACTTATCGATACCAGTGGTCTGTTTCCAGTTAAAGCCACTGCAACAAACCAAAAAATAGTTTAGGTTTAAGGACAACTGATGGGACCTTTCCCATGTTTACTATTAACTGTGAGAATTGTCCTAACATTCTCAAAATTCATTTTGATTGACACTTTTTTACTAAGTCGTTTGGATTATTCTAAGTGTATATCATATTCTATGTAGTACATTGGATTGGTATTCACACATTTATAATGATATTTCCTTCACTTTTCATAACATCTAGTCACTTGGAAGTAGTTTTTAAATCTTCCCAATTATCATGATATTCCTTTGAGAGCAGGGACTCATTCATTTTCAGATCCTCAGTAATGGCAGCACATTTTCTTGCAATTAATATAAGCCCAAGATTGATTTAGTCTCAGCTCTTTGAAGCAATATTTTTCCATTTTTTTAAAATATAGCACTAATACTAAATTCTGATGACATTACATTTACAAGATGAAGGAAGGCTTCTGACTAAAGATAGTAGTTTGTATAAAGACATACCACCCTCCTTACCTCCTAAGAAACCCATTAAAATATTTTATTAGTGTTATAAAGCAACTGGGAAGAAATTCAGAGAAGATACATCATAAAATAAAACTTTGAAGAATAAATGTAGATGCACTAAGAAAACTTATCCACTGGATCCCGAGAAATTAAAGTCTTGAAATGAATGGCAGAGGAGAAAGCCAAGAAGCCTCCCATTGCAATACTCATACTGCAACCCTGTAGGGCCTACTAACCACTCGGTGACTGGTGCGATTGACTGCCTCCAGAAAGAAGTGACAGTGGGCTCACAACAGGAGAATTACTTGCAAGTTTATATCATAGATTCCCTGATTCTCTCCTTGAATTCATATAGCCATATGAAAGTCTCTATCTGGTCTACACAGAAGACTGAAAGTATATACTTTGGGGAAGTTTCTTTGGTTTCTGAGACTTAGGAAAACATATATATTTAATAGTAGATGTCCAACATACAAATGAAAGGATAAATTAAATAATAACATACTGAAAGTTGAATTCCCCAAGTCCATTCCCTATCCAAAACCAAGAATGGTAATAGAAGTTATATAGTCTTCATGGGAAGAGTTTTCCTATTTAGATTTTAACCAATCATAAGACAGAAGAAAAAAAAGAAAAGGGATGTTTGACCAGGATGACATCCAAAATCTGAATAACAAGAGGTTCAGTAAAAAAAAACAGTGAAAAGTTTTAGGAATAAAATATTACATAAAAAGAAATAAACAAAATGTCCCAAAATAACATGAAATTTCACATGGAAAAATATTACTGAAAGACCAACCCAAAGGTTGAAATGCAGTTTTTATTAATAGACAATATTTAGTTATAGGATTTAAAAAAATTTCCTGAATAGAGTCATGCACCACTTCACAAGTATATGTTCTGAGAAATGCATCACTAGGTGATTTTGTCATTGAACACATCCACACACTTAGATGGTATAATCTATTACACATCAGGTTGGTGGTGAACTGTATAGTATAGCCTATTTCTCCTAAGCAACAAGCCTTTATTGCATGTTACTGTACAAAACAACACCAGATTAGGTCAAGCACAAGAGTAAAATGATACCATAAAAGACTTGGGTAATCAAGATATATAAGGCTGCTGCTGGAGTAGCATACTGTTTTACAGCAACCACTTTTTATTTTTTAACAAGTAGAGAGCATACACCCTCAAACAATGATAAAATGCATAGTATAAGAAATATATAAACCAGTAACATAATTGTTTATTATTATTATCTGGAATTATGTATTGAACATAATTGTACATGCTATACTTTTATATAACTGGCTGCACATTATATTTGTTTACAAAAGCTTCACCACAAACACATGAGTAACGCATTGCACTATGTCATTGTGATGACTATGATGTCACTAAGCAATATGAAATTTTCAGCTGCATTATAATCTTGAGACAACCACCTTATATGCAGTCAGTCACTGACACAACATTCATATGTGGTGCATCATTGTACAGTACTTTTGACACTTTTGTGATATTGGAAGTTAAAACTTTAGACAAAGGCCGTGATTTGTAATTGACAACTGCTTGGATATTTGGACATATGCATAATAGTTTTGCATATTCTGAGGAAAGAGAGTCCATAAGTACAAAATTCTGATTCAATTTTGATGAGCATATTTAAGAATGACACTTTTCCCCAAGGGAAAGATAGAATACATTGCAGTAGTGATCAACTACATCAATTTTTATTCTTTTATGCTAAGATCAATTATCTTTTTGTCCTATTTAAATGAACATTGTCATAATCTGTCTTCTTTATTATCATAGAGGGGGGGAAAAGGGCAACTCAGTATCATATCTTCCAGCATTTCTTATGTAATACCTCCTTGAATCTCATTTACATGCTTTATGAGTATATGTAATATACTAAAAGCTGATTATCTAATATTTTCCAAGTTGTTCAAGGCAGTAAGCCAGGATTTTTCAAACTTAAGAGCATATTGACTTTGACAGGAGAATTTGAGATTTCTGTATTACACTGTTTACATAAAAATAATTTTTGTCATTTGTGCATTCTTATTATGCACATCTTCAAAATTACAGGGCAATTACATGAATTGCTAAAACAGTAAGGGGTACCTAACTTAATTTAACAAGATGCAACTTCACCATTATCCTATCTAATAAAAGAGAAACATGGTAATTAGCCATACTTCTGCTACCCTTCCCATTGGCTAATCAGGGCAATATGCAAATTAACTGCCAGCCAAGATGGCGGCCGGCAGCTAGGAAGCTTGAAGCTAACATGGGGCTTGCTTGCTTCAGTGACGGAGGACTCCAACGTTCCCCGCCTGCCGCTGCCGGCCTATGAGCTTGCAGTTTGAAACATTGTTACAAATATAGAAGCTAAACAAAACCCCAGAAACCTGCTTTCAGCCTGCCGGGATCTCAGAGCTGGAGCTGATACAGTGTTTCGATTATAGAACCCAAACAAACCAGATACCTGCTTTCAGCAGCAGAGGCCTCAGAGCTGGAGCCAGAGCTAAAGCTGGCCCAGAATAAAAAAAAAGAAAAAAAAGGAGCAATTGGGAGCTTCAGTCACCCGCCAGCCTGAAAACAGCCATCAGCCCCTCACCCAGACTGGCCAGGCACACCAGTGGGGACCCCCACCCTGATCCAGGACACTCTACAGGGCAAACCAGCCGGCCCCCACCCGTGCACCAGGCCTCTATCCTATATAGTCAAAGGGTAATATGCCTCCCAGTAAAAGGGTAATAACCTCCCCATCGGCCCTGCCCTGAATGTGACAGGGGGCGGTGCCCCAACTCCCCTATCGGCCCTACTATGTGAGTGACAGGGGGAGCTCCTCAACCCCCTGATCGGCCTTGCTCTGTGCATGACGGGGGGAGCTTCCCAACCCCCTGATGGGCCCTACTCTGTGCGTGACAGGGTACGGAGCCCCAACCCCCCTGATGGGCCCTGCTCTGTGAGTGACAGGGGACAGCACTCCAACCCCCTGGTTGCCCCTGCTCTGTGGTTGACAGGGGGTGGTGCCGTAACCTCCCCATCGACCCTGCCTTGAGTGTGACGGGGGCGGTTCCCCAACCCCCCAATCGGCCATACCCTGAGCGTGACTGAGGGTGGCATCGCAACCTCCCAATCCGCCCTGCTTTGTGCATGACGGGGGGCAGCTTCCCAACTCCCCAATCGGCCCTGCTCTGAGGCCGAGCAGGGGCTGCACCTAGGGATTGGGCCTGCCCTCTGCCCCCCGGAGCAGGCCTAAGCCAGCAGGTCGTTATCTCCCGAGGGGTCCCAGACTGCGAGAGGGCACAGGCCGGGCTGAGGGATCCTCCTTCCCCCCCGAGTGCACAAATTTTTGTGCACCGGGCCTCTAGTATATATAATAAACATATATATGACTTTTACATTTTAAAAGTTATCAGGTGTTTTTTTTTAATATATTTTATTGATTTTTTACAGAGAGGAAGGAAGAGGGATAGAGAGTAAGAAACATAGATGAGAGAGAAACATCGATCAGCTGCCTCCTGCACACTCCCTACTGGGTATGTGCCCACAACCAACGTACATGCCATTGACTGGAATTGAACCTGGGACCCTTGAGTCTGCAGGCTGATGCTCTATCCAATGAGCCAAACCGGTTAGGGAAAGTTTTCAGGTTTTTATTTTTTATGATATTTTTATTAAATTTATTGGGATGACATTGGTTAATAAAATTATATAGTCGTCAAGTGTAGCATTCTGTGATATACGATCAGTGTATTGCATTGTGTGTCCACCACCCAAAGTCAAATCATTTTCTGTCACCATATATTTTAGCCCCTTAACTATCCCTACTCCCTTTCCTCTGGTAACCACCATTCTATCTGACTTATTTCACTTAGCACAATATTCTCAAGGTATATCCACATTGTCTCAAATGGCTTAATTTCCTGAATGTGTGTAATACTTCATGTGTATGCCTGACAATAATTTATTATATTATGAGATATATAGTAGTTTATATTTCATTTTATTGAAGTTATATCATATTATTACTTAACTAGAGTCCTGGTGCACAAAATTCATGCATGGGTGGGGTGGGGAATCCCCTCAGCCCAACCTGCACCCTCTCCAATTCGCAACCCCTTGGAGAATGTCCTACTGCTGGTTTAGGCCCGATCCTGGGGATCGAGTCTAAACCAGCAGTCGGACATCCCTCTCACAATCCTGGACCACTGGCTCTTAATTGCTCACCTGCCTGCCTGGTCACCCCTAACTGCCTTGCCCCCTTCTGGCCTGATCATCCTTCACAGCCCCCCCGCCCCCCCCGCCACCCTAATTGTCCCTAACTCCCCCCACTGCCAGCCTGGTCACCCCCAACTTCACCTCCCCTTCCGGCCTGGTTGCCCCTAACTTCCCCTTCCCCCCGCCAGCCTGGTCGCCTATTATTGCCCCCCCTGCTGGCCTGGTTGCCCCCAACTGTCCCCTGTGCTGGCCTGGTTGCCCCTCACAGCCTCCATCCCCCGCTTGCCTAGTCACTCCACACAACCTGCTGTTCAGTTTGGTCGTTTGGTCATTCCTCACTAACCTCCCTGCTGGCCTGGTTGCCCCATGCAGCCTGCTTGTTCAGTCATTTGGTCGTCCCTCACTAACCCCCCTGCCATCCTGGTCATAGGTAGCCATCTTGTGAGAGCATGGGGGTTAATTTGCATACTACCTTTTTATTATATAGGATAATAAGTACAAAATATTGTGACAAATGTTGAAACATTGTATTTGATAAAACTGCATGCAGATTTGGTATATTAAGAAAGATATAGTGAGTTCATTCTATTATTTTCAGATATTTCAGAGAGATATTTAATAAAAGAGCCATTGAGAATAAATAATTTAGAAGGGACAAAGAAATGTTGCTATGTTAGCCTTTCTGTAGAAATAATTAGTATGATACATGTTAAAAGTCCCCAGTGAGTGTTAATCAAGTTATTTTAATGTTGCATGAGGAGTAATAATTTTGCCACCAAGTCTATTAACTCAAAAGTCTCATTATTTCTGAGCTCTTCTTTGAGTTTATTCTTCTTTTTTAATATATACACCTGTATGTCTTCACTGCATTGTGTATTGCATTAGTGGTAAAATTAGTATTTCTAAAGATTTAGTGGGGTTTCACAATTTACCAAACATATCAAACGCATTCTGTCACGAGAGCCTCACAATAACTCCTTGCAAGGTGCATTAATATTTCCAATACATTATTATGGAAATAAATTAGGACCAGAGGCTTCATGTTGCACAGAAGATAAATGGAAAACATAGTTTTTAAGGACAGGTGTTTAAACATTGATTTCAGTAAAATTTCTGTTATTTCAATTGCCACTCTTTTTATTGCAAGGCAAATGAGTCACTTAATCATGTCAGTGGGTGACCCAGACTTAGATCATGACTGGCCATTCACAGTAACTTGAAACCTTGAGATATGGAAAGCTTGGAAATATCTGTTGTTTTTCTAGCTATAAAGAGTGAAGGTGCTAGTTTCATATTTACTGACTATATGTGCCCCCCTTGTCTAATACACAGAGTAACTCAACATTAATTTTATCCCAAAATGATTTATCGTAGAGTTTGATCTCTTTCTATCAGTTTTATTTTGCCATAACTTAGCATTTTTCTTAATATATAGCAACATCGTTTTTATGTTTTTCTCAAGGCTGCTGTGAATTTTTTTCTACAATTCTCCAATTCTCCATGGCTTATTTTGTCTAGTATCTGAACAACTGTCTTTGTTTCTCAGACTCTTTATAGTATTCACTTTTAAATTTAATAAATGGGTGGGGTTTTTTTTTTTTTAGTTTTAATATGATACAAAATAAGCATGGATATCTATAAAACAATAGATGGAGTTATTAGATTAAAAGCAAGTAGCATCCATTCAATTGTATTTGCCTAACTTTAGAAGTTACTTCAAGTAAAAGTTGCTCACCAGGCAGTAAACATAGGCATATATGACTCATTACACTTTGTGACCTATAAAGAAAAGTTTTATGCTCTAAGTAGGAATTCAACACTAGGAAATTTGGATCAAACATTGTATAGTTCTCCAAAAACATATTATAACTTTCAAAAATGTTTTGCTGCTGATTTTATTCCTAGGAAGGATTCGTGTCTCAAATGAGGAGACGCTCTTCAGTGGCATTCTACAGCAAAACACACACAGGACACGTTGTTTTGAGTGCAAATACTTATAAAATAATCCTCCCTTTGTTTTTTGAAATAATATGAGTGGTTATGTTAGGTGACTTAAATCCTAATTCATAATTCTTCATATATATCCATCTGAACCAAAACTCTATTTTTCTCCAAATCTATAAACTGTGTGATCTTACTTATCAAAACTACTTTTGCTATATATATCTATTGTAGTTGAGTTATGATACTGCTTCTTCAGTTAATGGTAGCATTCCAAGACATTCATCATTAACCAAACCAAAAAATACTGCATAAATATTTTCAATGGAGTGATTTTTGGGCAGGCTATAATAATATATGTGATCTATATTTATCAGAGGAAAAATATGAATTTTGAAAATGAGGAAAAAGTCCTTCAGCTGATTCTCTTCCAGTACATTAATGCATTTTGTCTTGAATATCAATAGCTTCTGAAGAGCAACTGATTCTGTTTCTATACCCAGTGCTTCCACCTGTGCAATTTACAACAGTTCCATGATGGGATGATAATATTCAGGATCTGCACTAAAGATATTAAAATGTAAATGTTAAGCATGTTTTTTGCACAAGTTGTGGGGGGAAAGAACACGTTATTATTCATAAAATACATTTGCTAAACCTTAAAAGATGTATTCTCAAAACTATTTTTCTTCATTAGTGAATGAAGTAATATTTATAATTAATCGTTACAAAAATTTCAGCAGATTAGCAATGCAGCATAGCATGAATTTCCAGGTGTAACACATCACCTGTGGTATTGTGATGTCCACTAAGTTCAATGTAGTACATGTCAGCTCTTAGTGTTAGGAATTTAGGTGCCATTCACGCCCCCTCCCCCCCCCCCATCCAATATGGTTTGAGGGGCTATGGCACAAGTGCCAGTAGTCAAATCCTCCTCCTTCCTATATAATAAAAGGGTAATATGCAAATCGACCAAATGGCGGAATGACCAGTCGCTGTGACATGCACTGACCGCCAAGGGGAAGACGCTTAATGCAGGATCTGCCCCCTGGTGGTCAGTGCACTCCCACAGGGGGAGCTCTGCTCAGCCAGAAGCCTTGAGCCAGGCTCACGGCTGGCTAGCTCAGTGGTGATGGCAGGAGCCTCTCCCACCTCCAGGGCAGTGCTAAGGATGTCCGACTGACGGCTTAGGCCTGCTCTGGAGCAGGCCTAAGCCGTCAGTCGGACATCCTTTGAGGGCTCCTGGACTGCGAGAGAGCACAGGCTGGGCTGAGCCCCTCCGCCCGCCCCCCGAGTGCACATATTTTGTGCACCGGGCCTCTAGTGAGAAATGAAATAGGACTTTATTATTACAGAAAACTGCGAGTATTACATTAGAAATTTGGCACAGGAAGCACGGTGTTGAAAGATATAGACTGTATGGCAATAAAGGGCACAGGAGGGTTAGTGGGTGTAACATATCTCTTCTACGCAGTTGTGAAACGTTCAGTTAAACTAATTTAATAAGAGTAAATGCTCATGACAACTTTTTATGGTTGTCCCTGCTTTCCTTTACACTGAATGCAAGTAAGGAAGCATTGGCTCTCACTGCATTGGAAGCCATTCTCCTCCATCAGGAAAGCTAATATTAGACTAAAGCTTGCAATGTTTGCACCAGTTTACAAAGAAAAACTGAGTCATTGGTGACTTTGTTGATGTACTGATCTACCAAACTTTTTTAAAGCTCTATAGCTATTGCTGGACATTCTGTTCTCCTGAACTAATGCATACTCATTTTCCACATAAATAAAGTTAGTGCATATGCCAGAGACCTGGAAGCCTGGCCAGACTGACAGATGTGGAAAGAGATTAACCAAATAATTTATATGCTTATATGCCTAATCCATGGATATAGACAATAGTGAGGTGAAGGCCAGATGGGGAGGGTTCCAGGTAGAGGGGGTCAAAGAGAGAGGAAATGGGGGACATCTGTAATACCCTCAGCAATAAACATAAATTTATAATAATAAAAAATAAAGAAAAGTTCTAGTCAAAGCCATACAGTAAAATGTAATTTCAAGTGTGTATATAATTACTGATGGTTATTAATGAGCATGTATTTGGTTTTTCACAAATATAAAGCAATTTGTTTTAACATGTTTTTATAGAAATCAAAGGCTAAAGAAGTTACATTTAACATTTTTCATGTAGTTGCAATATCAATGCTTGATGAGTATAATTAATTTCTGGTGACAATTCATAGACAAAAATGAAAAGGCTGATCTAAATGTATATTTTGTAGGGGGGAATATATGGTAATCTGTTTCATCTATAGAATTATTTGTTTTCATAGATACAGTGTGTTATACTAAAAGAGTATTTAATTCAGATTCAGAAGGAACCCACTATATATATATATATATATACATATATATATATATATATATATATGTCATAATATAAATATTGCAAATATTGCCCTAGCTGGTTTGGCTCAGTGGGTAGAACATGGGCCTGTAGACTAAAGGGTCCCAGGTTTGATTCTGGTTCAGGGCATATGACTGGGTTGCAGGCTCAACCACCAGTAGGGGGTGTGCAGGAGGCAGCCAATCAATGATTCTCTCTCATCACTGATGTTTCTCTCTCTCTCCCTTTCCCTTTCTCTCTGAAATCAATTAAAAATATTTTCAAAAATATTGCAAATACCGATGAACCTTCACGTATGTGGAAAAAAATGAACATACCCTAGAATAACAAAAAGACCAGGGTACAATCTCCACTCTTGGAGAGGAGTGGATTCCTGTGTTTGCCTAATATGAACTTAAAATATAAAGCCATTAGCCAAACAGAAATAGGACAACAAAGAGACCTCTGATGTTACACTACATATGGAAGAAACTATAACCCAAAATGCGATGAGGTCCCTTGGGCATTCTCTGCTGTCACAGAATCTGCCTTTAGGTCAAACTTAGCAATATGTTTCATTTCAAGCAATGCAAATCCAATTCTGAAACTATAACCAACTAATATATGCATTATTAAATATTTGTGGGAATGCAGAATGAAAGAATATAAAATACACTAGACAGAAAACTTAAGCATATCTCCGACAGATAATGCTTCTCTTCTTGGCTCCAGCTCCTGTTCTTGGCTCTGTGTTACCTTTTTGTACCAACAATTCACCTCTCCAGCACTTCCCACTGCCCATCCCCGATTGCTGAAGGGAAAGATCTGGACAGAATTAGATCAATTAGATCACTAGGTGCCTGAAGCAAAGGAAGTGCAGAAAGGAGAAGCAGTGGAAGGACAAACTATTTTACTCTGTGAAGATTAAAAACAAAATAAAAAAATGTACAAACAAGCAAACGAAATAGCTTAATTTTCCCCTTAAATTAGTTTCTTAAAGTCGTTTATTCAGAAAGATTTTCTAGATAAATGCACTGAGTATTATTTCTTCTGTTTCAACTAAAAAAATAATCACTGGAAACATGTTAAATAAAATCAAGTGTAAATACCCCTCCTACCCTTTCCCACCCCCGCTAATCAATACAGTAGCTTAGACTAATTTTTTTGTGTTATTTTTGTTTGTATGTTTCCTACTTGGCCATGAATAACTGAAATTAACTGGCAGGAAGATGACATCAAATCATTTTTTTTTTGGAATGTGGGGGTGAGGAAGTGGTTAAAAAGAATAGCTACAGAGAGTTGTACTTTTGTAGATCAATTAATTTTGAAATCAAAGTTATTTTGGATTTCTTTAAGAAGATAGCTTTCAACGTGGAGATTTAATTAATCTAGCCAGTTAACTTTCTCTATGCATCTACAGAACTTCTTTCCTTTTTCTTATGCTGTGTCATTTATTAGTCTCTATTTATCATATGCTTGTTTATGTATATCATTTATCTCCCTGGGGAGAATAAGCTCTTTGGAAATGACATACATATCTGATTCATCTTATGTAATCTTGGAGTTGGGCATCTGGAAGTAATTTATTAATAGCATTGAATATATGTCAGTGACAAAATTGCCTTCTAAATAATACAAACCAAATGTACCACTGAAAGAATAGAAATGACATAATTTTACTGGAATGGTAGCATTTATCAGTTATACCCAATTCTATAGATATTTAAAGAGATTACATCCTGAGTTTCACTATATTTTTTACGTTATCACCCATTAATAAGGAAAAACAAGATTTGCATCCTCCAAATTTTGTAAGCTGATGCTCAGAAAATTTGTCATGGCTGTATCTGTTACCAGAGGGAGACATAAACATATTAATAAATAAAGAGGGAAATGCACAGTTATTGTGATGTGAATGCAAATATTTGAGTTTTAAAGTTGAGCAAACTCAGCCATATTAAAGAAAGAGAGCCATAGATACCATTAATCCACAGTTTAGTTTGAAGTGTGACTTAATATGTTTGTATGTAAAGAACAAATATGTGTGTTTTTCTATTGTTGATTTTTCTCCTTGCTGTGTGTTTACCGTGATATCAGTGTGGACAAAAGTTTGAAATACTTGAGTTTTGTTATTAACCTAATTTATTCTATTTTCAACACTACCTGTGCCCCAGGTTCAGCCTTGTTCAATATTCGCTCTATTTTCACATTCATGTTAGAACCATCTTACCACAGACCAAATTTACAAAAGTATTATATAGATATGGCATGCTTATAAGGTACAATTGATCCATTATTATTTTTAGAAAGTTCTCTGACACCATTTATTCATTCGTTGGTTCATCCATCCATCCATTCATTCACTCTTTAATCAATCTGAGTAGTGACTATGTGACTAGCACTCTTCTTGGTAGCAAGATGTCTGAGTCACATTTCTTCCCACCTCCTGGTCATGTTACAACTATTCCATTGCTTGATCCACCCAATCTTCAACACTTATTATTCTCACCTGTAGCTTTCTTCTAATGTAAGCCTCCTGATTTCCTGTTGTAAATTGTCACATAGAAAGTCTTCCCTGTGGAATCCCACCCGCCAACCGCTCATCACAAATCTCTCACAAACTAGGTAAGTGATTTCCCAGGAGATATACAAAATTAGATTGTGTATCAGGTCTCCTTGTATTAATATATTCCCCTAGAAATCGTTTTGCTTGCTATTTTAACCCCTTAGGCTACACCATTTATTAATGCATAGACTTTTTTCCTACCCATCTTATTGAGGACACATGAGCTTCTCTTTCTTTTTTGTTCCCTTTCCCAACCCTTCTAACATATAATGGACAGTGTCCTGAAAACAAAATAAAACAAACTTAAATATTTTATTTATTCTGTTACATGCAGTATATTTTTGGCAAAAAGCCATACAATCATAGCTTTTAACCCTGGGCTGTATTAAATCTCTTCCTCCGTATCCGCTTCAACACTTGCTTTACTGCTAACCACAGACACTCTTATAGCTCAGTGGGGTAGGAGAAGGAGAAATGCCTCTAAAGCCACAGGATACGGCACTGTTTATGAACATCATCTAATAAAAACAATATGAAATTGACAGAATATGAGGAATTTACTAAGGAATCTCTATTTTTCTTTGTCTAATTCAGTGTTATCTGATAATAGATGATTAGGTTTTGTTTGAGCTGCTCCCTCAAGCCAGGAACAGCATTTTCTCTCGGAAAAAAAAAAAAAAAAAAAAGAATCTGCCTGATTAGATTTTGGACTTCTCAGTTTCCAAAACTCTGAACAATGTTTGTAGATAGCCCCACCAAGTTTTTGGTATTTTGTTATAGCAACCCAAGCTAAGCAAGGCAGCAATCAAGTTCTTCAACTTCTTAATAACACCTGCCTTGCTCCAGCCTGTTTGACTCAGTAGATAGAGCATTCGCCTGCAGAAGGGTCCAAGTTTCAATTCTGGTCAGGGCACATGCCCAGGTTGCTGGCTTTGGTCCCCAGTGAGGGGCATGCAGGAGATGGCCAATCAATGATTCTCTCTTATCACTGATGTTTCTATCTCTCTCTCCCTCTCTCTTCCTCTCTGAAATCAATTAAACACACACACACCACCTACCTTAAGGGTTGGGTGGAGCAAAAGAAGGCGCTTACAAAATCCCAAAGTTTTACCTTTTGAAGATAATTTTAACCAATAAAGACTAGCTATTAGAAAGGCTTTTTATAAGAGCAAATATGTCATCTTCATGCCTTTCATTAGACATCACACAAATATTTTTTATACTCTGCCTACATAATAGGCCCAATTGGCATGTAATTTTAATAGTAGTTTTTATTCCCTAAGTTCAGTGTTTCTCAAGTTAACTACCAGCCATTTAAGATAAACATATTTAATACAAATTTAAATACACCTGGGAAGACATATGCTGATAAACACTATCTGCATTTCTCCATTAACTTGGCATATTAACAAATTTAAGAAACTTATAAGGCTATTTTATTATTCATTTACAAACTCAGTTAAGTGTTACATTTTAATTATTTTACTTCAGTTATCTATTTCTCTTCATATCACTAAAAGTTTTTAATTTAAAATATATATTTATCTCATGCACAGTTTCATCTATTTGTCTATTATAATTATATAAAGTTATTATTCTTCAAATATCTTCAAGGTTGAGATATGAGAATACAAAAGTTTTGTTCTAAATAGTGCATTTATTTCTCACATTAAATAACTAGTTTGGTAGTTTGGATTTTTGTAAAACATTATGAATAAAACTAGAATTTAGTGAATCAAATTTATATGAACTACCATCAATTTATTTATTGTTACCAAGGCAGAAACAAATCACATGTTTAGTTAAGTTCTAAAAGGACTTTCTCTATAAACAATTTCAGCCGAATTCAATTCTGTAACAACAGGCCCCAGATTAGAAAAATATTATGAATGTTTATTTTTATTAATTTTTTTCATGGCTTATATATGTGTCTTGTGTTGCTGACTTATCCAGATTCATGACACCTCAGATTGTCAGGGAACAGACCTGAGGACACTGACCTTTGTCAGTTTCTCTCAAGGCAGGGTATGCATGCCTGTCTGCTTTTAGCATTAAGACAGTCTACCCATTGCAGGATATACAGACACCTTGAGGAAACTGTTGGTGTACTAGCACATAAAATAATTTAATTCTGTTTATATTTATCAAAGCACTTCAGCATAACAGAAAGAGCTATATTGTTAACAATGGTGATTATATGTTCAAAGACCATATTTAATGTAATATGCATTAAAATACAAAACAAAATTATTCTACATTTTTACATGTTAAGAATATTTGTCAATATGCATTTTTAAAAAGGAAATTTTATCAGGATAAAGCCTGCTGTTATAACTCTACTTTGTCCATCTATTTTGTCTTCTTTATCTCATAATGCAAGCAATATGAGTTTTGTGTATGCTCTCTACCTGAAGGAGAAATTGATCAACTTTTAACTGTCAATAATAAATGTAAATTTATTAATTGCATGCTGGCTTATACATCCCATTGGTAAAGAGCCTTTTCCTTGGTCAATCTAAGGCTTTTTTATTTGAATTAGTATGACAGCAGTTGACTCTCTCTTTTTCTCTGTCTCTCACTCTCTCTTTCTCCCTCTCTCTACAAAATACAGAAAGAGAGTAATATGGTTATATATTGACAATAATTTCTCTTCATTAAATGCAGGGTATTTTTATATTAATTGGAGTCTCTCCTTTTTGCAATCATGGTGGTATTTATTATTGTACAGACTATATTATCTGATATTTGAAGTCTTGAGTTTATATTTGATAAGGCAATACTGTGAGCAGACAACTTAGAAATCTAAACAATCTCTATCACTATTTCAGTTTAAAAATAGTTGCCAACTGTCCACCTAGAAACAGGTATAAGTAAACACCAGAAATCAGAGATAATTGACAGTAGCTTTAAGAATAAATAATACACTCATCTCTTTTGGGAATATCAACCTAGACAGTTTTGTAATTCTGATGTTTTTCTCTGTTTCTGCCATTCTCACTCTTTGCTTATCACAAATAATTATATTATCAGTTTGTCTTCTTTAAAAATGCAGGAGAACACAAATTATATTGTTGTGCCCAGAATTCAAAGTTCCCAAGACCCCCAGGGAGCCAGTCAGTCCTATGCAAAAGCAAAGAGTCATTTATTTCAAACCTAGGTTTGGCTCCCCTGCCACACTCACCGATGCAACGGTAAGCTCCAGTGGCCGAGAGAGAGAGACGCCTGATGGGACAGGGGGTTTTAAAGGGGGGTGGACTGAGGGCAGGAGAGGGGACTGTGGGCCCCGCTGATTGGCCAGGCGCGAGTCGGTCATAGTGATGGCGTGCACTTCCCTTGATTATTATTGGTTAGTCCAGAGAAATCCTGGGTGTGGCTAGCAGCGGCTTCTTCCCGTGAGGAAGCACATGGTACCCTCCCAAAATGGAGGACCCAAGGCAAGATGGAGGGCGCACATGGCTCTGTCCCAAGATGGAGGACCCAAGGCAAGATGGAGGGCGCAGTCCTTGCCCGGCTCCTGCTGCTGCCGCTCGAACTCACCACAAGGCAGGATGGCCCTCCCGCACAGCACCCGCAGCTGGCCTGCGGGCAGACCGGGACTCCAGCGCGTCTGGGCGGCACAGGCCCAGCAAACGGGGTGCGGCCGGTGGAGTGGCCCAGCCCCAGAGGAGCAGCATCCGCTTGGAGCAGGCCCGGCCATGGGGCCGGTGCACTGCAGCATGGCGGCCTCCCCGAGCTAGGGCACGCGCCCCACTCCGCTGCCGCCGCTGCTGCACTGGGCCCGGTCCGGGGGGCAGCGGGCGGGTGGCAGCCCACGCCGGGCTCCCGCCGTGGGCCAGGGAGCCAATGCCCCCCCCCATGGGGCCCAGCGGCTGGCCCACGCAGGCCCCAGCCCCCCCGACCGGGCCCCAAGGGCCGCATGGACCCCCGGCCCCAGCGTGGGCAAGCGGGGAGCCGACCACGGGGGAAGGGAGGGAAGAGCCAGGCGGTGAGGCCTTCCGCTCCCATGACCTCCCCCGCGGTCGGTCGCCGCCTGGCCCCACCCCACGGCCCGCCGCCGGCCACCACGCAGCCGGTCCGGACACTCGGACCCGCTCCGGGGAGGCCGGCGGCCGCGGAGGGATCCCAGAGCCCAGCGGCCTGACTCCTCCTCCCGCACCGCCTGGAGAGGCGGGCGGCGCGCCTTTCATCATATATATATATATATATATATATATATATATATATATATATATATATGGTGTCTACCTATCTAGCTACACATAGATACATATCTATAAAAGTCCTATTCAACTGAAGTCTTCCAATTGTTCAAGAATAATTACAAAATAACTTCACTGAAGCTGTTTTTCTTAATTATTTTAGTTTTTACTGGTATTATTCTCCAACAAAAGCATATTTTTCCCCTCAGATCATCAACTGACACATACACAGTTTTGTTTTTAGTTATTTGTACATATAGCTCATGATGTAAGAAAATCATTTGGTACTTAAGATCTGAGATTCCATATCTTAATTAAAATAGCACTGAAGTTGTTAGGAGTACAGGATATCTTTGGGGTCTATCATGGTTCAACACTAATTTTCAATATGACCTGAACCAATAACCCAAATAATACATATATACATATATACACGCACATGTATCTATGTTTATATAATGGAAATAGTCTGGAATTGCTATGAAAATGTTTAAAAATGCAAGTAAAGTACTTAACACATTTAAAGATGAGAAATATTTTTGAGTAGTTATTACTACCTTCATTCTTTTTCTTTTCTAAATGTTAAAATTTCTTGATAGTAGATATTAATAACTATTTTAATGTATTTGTATTGTTTTCAGAGAGGAAAGGAGAGGGAGAGATAGACACATCAATAATGAGAGATAATCACTGATCAGCCGCCTCCTGCATGCCCCACACTGGGGATTGAGCCCAGAACCCGGGCATGTGCCCTGACCAGAATCTAACCATGACCTCCTGGTTCACAGGTCATGCTCAACCACTGAACAACACTGGCTGGGCAATAACTATTTTTATGTTATGAATATATGTGTTTATTTGTTCGATATAGATAGTTCTTTATATTGATAAACACCGTCTGTCTATAGCAAGGGAAAAAGTGGTAACTTTAACATTTGGGATGAGTTTCTCAAGAAGGTTTACTTAATTATTTTTAGGGAAGCCATTCTGATGGTCCCAGGTGATGATGTGAAGGCAGTCCATTGGGAGAGAGCAAAGCAAGGGTATGGGAAATGGGGAAGGGATGGAGTGCAGAATATGTAAAGAGATTTGGAGTTATGTAGTAGAAGACATGTTCATAAGAATACTAATTCAGACGGGTGGTCAATGATAAAATGGCCAAAGAATTTTAAACAGTAACAAATCTCATATTTAATTTTTACTTTCTTTTTTTCTGACATGTAGCCTTCATCCATTTCCCCAGATAGGTAAAGTTTACTACCTATCGTATATGAAAAATTTTTTGTTTGTTTTGGAATTCTAGATAAATGGGGTTGATATGGAAAAAATCATGTCAGCTATAAGACTGAGATAGAAATGAGATTAGGAGACCAGCAGTTGCTGTGATTCAGAAACTTGAGTGACCATAAAATTGATCAGTCTGAGGATCAGTAAACCTATTGGGTTTACTGATCCTCAGACTGTAAACACCTGAACTACTCCAGAAATGAGGTGGATAATTCATGAAAAGTCTATTTAAACCCCAAGGACTGTGTACATTGAGTTAACATGCCAGTTGTATACACATTCGAAAGGGAATGATAAATGTATTTTTAAATGACAACTCTGTTGACTTTGAATTCCAGTAAACAGTATAATGAAACCCATGTTCATCTAAATGTTAAGTGTGCTAGCATTTTCAAACTTATAGTATTACATAAGTAAAGTTTTTAAACCTATAATGTTTCATTGATGGTTATTAGAGGCTTTCATATGAATGCAGTGTTTCTCTTCTTCCCCCAAATTTACATAAACAACACAAATGAATTGCCTTGATTTTGCTAAGATTGAAACAAATACATTGTTGATATTGGCTTTTATTTACATCTGATCATTCTTAGGCTTTTGGCAGGAAAGGTTTTGTACTTGACCATGCTGAAAAAGTCTGTTTGACCATTCTAATTGTTTTTACATTGTAGTTGATTAATTAATAATAAAAGAATGATCAATGGTTTGCTCATTTAATGGGCATTTTCAATAGACCAGTAGTGGGACATGTGGACTAATCATCAGCTTAACTGGTGGGATAACCCATTCCAGAGATTATTTCTGTACCTTTATATAAAGATATACACCAATTTCTATTGTTTAGTCATAGATAGTCATAGCACCTACAGTATTGTGTTTGTTGCTTGATTCATACCCATGTACAGCATCCTAAGGGATCTAAGGAGGTGCTAAAAATGCCAACATTGTGGGAGACTTGGCACTGCATAATGACCTAGATCAGATATGGAGTCAGGCTCTTTTTTCTCAGGACAGTATTTTACATTTGCCTGGGAAAGCCAATGAACACTTACAGGGAAAAGTTACTTCATTTTAAACAAATACTGTTTATTTTAAAAGACACAAGAATATAATTTTAAAAATAGTATATTTTTAGCCCTAGCAAGTTGGGCTCAGTGGCTAAGAGTGTTGGCATGCAGACTGAAGGGTTTCTGGGTTTGATTCCAATCAAGGGCACTCGTTTACAGGCTCCTTGCCCTGATCCAGGGCATGTGAGAGGCAACAATTGATGTGTCTCTCTCACATCAGTGTTTCTCTCTGTCTCTCCCTTCTACTATTTCTAAAAAAACAATGCAAAAATATCCTCAGGTGAGGATTAAAATAGATAGATAGATAGATAGATAGATAGATAGATAGATAGATAGATAGATAGTATATTTTTAAATTAAAAGGCTGAGTAGGTACCAGTATTTAATATTTGAAGTTTTATTTTTTTAAAAAAAAACTTAATCAATTTTTATTATCCTTTAATTTCTTTTTTAGGACTTCAGAGTACCAAGACTGTTCCTAGGTGACAAATTCAGTTCACTAAAGGCAAAGTACATTCTTATTTCTAGTGTTGCCAGAGCACATTTAATTAAGAGCATTATTACTATATAATGAGAAAATCCCCCTCTTGGCAGTAAATTACCCACAAAAAAGAAGATATTACCCATTTCTACTTCAAAATGCAAATGTGTTTAGTAATGAAAGTCATTATGATGCCTAATGGAGCAGGCATCCAAAATCACTTTACGTTAATGAAATAAATCACACTCGAAATGCATGTCTGGCTATAAATCATTGCTCTCTTTACAGGTTTCTATGGTCATGAAAGACAGCATGATACGTGGCTTGAATAGGGCAATTAGACTGAGAAGTCTATGGTGTGAGTCCCAGCTCTGTTGGAACTCAGATGGCCTCCATCATTTCAGTTAGATTTCTAGTGTGTCAGCCTCCCCCTTTGTCAACAGTGATATTCTTAATTCTGGCGATAAAGATCAAAAGAAATCATGCAAGCAAAAACTGCTTGAAAGTTACTGAGCCATTACATAGATGGTTTTTGTTCATTTTATGTAGGACTCTGGGATATATGGGCAGATGACACAGTTTTTATATAGCTTTGGTAAGCATCAGTAAACATCTGTTTCTTCTTACCTATTAAAAAAGTATTCTCCCCCCCCCCACCCCAATGTAATTCATCTGACAGTCTTGCCTTGAGAGCTGACTTTCATCAGTGACACAGAATACAGAGTAACACTACTCAGCTCTTTCACTACTTCTTCCATGGTCAAGCCTCTGTTTGTTGTTCATATCTAGCTTTGATGTTGACACCCAATCACCTTCCGGTAGCTTTGCTTAGTGTCAGGTCCAAGAGCAGGTAGCCTGTCCTTCTGATATTTCTCTCTAATTTATTTATGCTTTCTGAAATGGTCTGCTATCTTCTAGTTGAGTGCTTAAACATCTAGACGTAGCAGATAGCAACTTTTCAAAACTACTGACTCCCAAATTTGTTTGTTTGTTTGTTTATTTATTTATTTATTTATTCATTCATTCCAAGTTTATTTTTGTATCACTGAAGGCAGTGATGATGGTGGTGGTGATAGTGGTGGTGGTGCTTATATACTGAAAAAAAATTACTTCTTGCCTTATTTTGTCAAACCCATTTCTATTTTTCCTCACCTAATATGTAGGAGATTTCTATAATTTGATCCAGGTTTTCCTTTGATAATCTGATAGCAACTCTTCTGAACTCCTGAATCCAGGAATAGGATATACTTTCAGATAAGATTCACTTCTTAGAACAGTGTTTTTCAGGACTTGAATTTGAATTTTATCACTTCTATGGGGGAATTAGCATATTTTTCTCCCCTTTATGTTAGTGGTTGGGCATGGGATAAAGGCTTCAGCATCGGTAACTTTTCTACTACTTATATTTGTATTTCTTCCTAAATTAGTTTCATCTTCTTTCAAGCAATCCATTTACAATCTATATACACACAGTTGTAGCTACATGGTACATTATGTTTCTCAGAAATATCTGCAGTTTAAATATATGCCACTAAAATAGGATGTCTTTAATCAGTACATTTTTTCTACACATATACTTTGGAAAAATTTGGTAATTTAGATAGGCAAAATTTATAAACCAAATATAAACAAAAATAATTATGAAGTTTTAGAGTGTATTTTTCTGAAACTTTCATTTTGCATATATTTATATATTTTCTTAATAACAATAATGAGTAGTATCCACATTTTAAAACTTGACTGTGGCTAGTAATAGAAACTATGCAGTTAAAATATTAACCTATTGAATAAAAATGTCAATTCTAAAGGTGGAATAAATTCTACTGTTTGAATAGATCATAATATGGTTTACCAATCCCACAATGTGGTACATTTAGGAACTATATAATTCTGTTGCTCTTATAAGATCATGTATTTGTTCTTGTAAATCATAACTGGTAAGTATAAAAAAAATTAGACAATACAGGTAAGTCCTCGTAATGGTTAAATTAAGGTTCTTGGGCAGATATCGGGGTTATATTCATTTTTTGTAATTTTGTGGAAAATGTTTGTGGCTGTGCATTGGTAACGTATTCCAGAAAGGAATTCCATACTTCATCAAATTTTAAAAAATTTTAAAAATCAATTATATAGTTGTGTGTTTTTTAGAAAGGGCATCCAATTGATATAATAAGTAGATAAGCACTGTTTGATTAGCATAAGTTAGGGCCTGTTTGATGCCCGACTTTGAGCACATCCAAAATTATATGGACTGTGTGGTTCGCAGGACTAATTTTGAGCTTCCACATTAGGTTGTCTTATAATAATCACTCTATATCTTGATCTAGGCTTAGTCTTTTAATTTTAAACCTCAGTGAATTGTGTTACTAGTTCCCACACTAGATAAACTACCTCAACAGTTTTTAAATGTCTATGTATAACCCATTCTACTTGCATTTAGTATAATGCCCAGATGTCAGAGGGGAAAAAGGGTGCACATTATTCTGCTGCACATCACATATTTATTTCACAAAAGAACTCCACCTCCAGTGTTTCTATTAATCCCGAGCAGAGAAGCAGATGGCAAACTGATTCTTTTTTGTGACATACTAACCATTAATGGAACCCAGAACTTGATCTTATTTCCCAGCTCTTGGTGAAGAAGTCAGTTGGTCAGATTTATAACACTGTCTCCTATTTTCTATTTTTTCTCTTATTGGTATTCTTTATAGGGCTCATAAACCCAGCAAGTCAGCAGGCTAATCCTGTCAGAATTCAACTTTTTCCTTTCTCTGTAATTCTATTGCTGGCAGAAAGTGACTTCTATATTGTAAGGTTTTTTTCCTCCCCTTTTCTTTTAGTAATTTTTTTACAACTTCAGTATCACCATGTCCCCTAATGCTAGGCAACGTATAAGAAGAAAAAAGAGTCAGAAATATGAAAGAGGAAAGAGGATAAGCAGCTACTAACACAAATTACTGAGTAACAAAAGGCTGGTAGACAGGAATGGATTCAATTTTACTGCTGGCAGATACTAGGTATAAAATAATTCAGCTTTTTGAAAACGTAAAGGGAGAGCTAGAAAAAAAGAGCCTGCTGGATTTCCAAGTAAACACATGGCTAAAAATGATCCCAAACATATAACTGGACTTTAAACAGAAAGTCTTTATTGACTTGGTTTTATTTTAATAAGTTGGAAAGTCAATAGTGACACCAAAAACAAAATGTAATGCGATGGTGACATAAAATATACTGTTTTATTCAGAGAATTAACTGCCTTTCTTTCCCAAGTGAAATGTGGGCTGAGTTAATTTCCTCTGCAATTAGTAGTATCTAGGGCATTGAATCTGGGAGTAAGGAAAGATGCTATTTGTCAAAATAGTCTAGAACTTTTTATTCATATCATGATTATGCATAAATGGTTTCTAAATTGAAGATGTTATTTAAAGCAGTTTACAGACTTTAATAACTGGAGAAGACAGAGATCCTTCCCTCATGGACCATGAATCAAAGACCATAGTAGAATTGTATAAATGCAATATTTTAAAATGATATTTGATATGAATGTACTAAAAAGCTATTGCTAATATTCTAATTTTCATAATGCATGCTATAAATGTGACTTTGCAATGTATATAAATTGGTAAGATATATGTATGTATATAGACTCAGCCTTGAATACTTGCATTTTAGAAAGTATGATTGCATTTTGTTAAATCAACTAATTTCGAAGTGACAAATGGCATATGATTTTGAAACAGTATAGTAATAGACTCAACTCTCTTATCCTCAAATGCAAAGAAACAAGTTTACAGCTATGTGATAAAGTACCAATTCTTATTTTATTTCTGCTCAGCCAACTCACCATTTGAAGAAACTGCATGCTTATTTATTCCCTTTTTACTTACTGGCTTGGCAGGGCTTCCATTTTGGTTCCTTTGTTCTTAGCTATCTTTGCTGGAAGCCTTCCCATTAGTCCCATTATTCCTTTTATCTTTGCTTCCATTGTCTATTTGTCTAATGAACCTAAAGACCTGTCCTTATTTGTTTCCCTCTTTGTTGTTTTTGTTTTTCTTCATTCAAACAAATTAGAATGTAATCTTGGTAAGCTCTTATATAATGAACATGCTGTAATATTTCTCTGTAGTTTTACTCCCACTGAGATTTTACATCTACCTGGATATAATCTACCACTGTATAAGCAGGTTAAAATGGTTGAAGCCAAAAGCATTACTCAATGAAGCCCAACCCTTTGCCTAAATTCCATTGTTTTAAGTTTAAATGAAAAACGTGTTTTACATGTATGTTAGCAAAAGCTTCTTTTGGGACTACAGGTACTAGCCTACAGAACCTACTACTCTGTTCTGTGAAAACCCAATCATCCACTGTCTAGATTTCCTCACCACTGCGTACAAATGTAAAACCTAAAGCGAGTTAAGTAGATGACTCTACAATAATGACTAGACTTAAATTCCATATAACATTAATCTACAGCATTTTGACTAAATGTCTTGACTTCATGCTTAAGCACTTGTCTACCTGCGTTTTCAGATTACTACAACTGTGAATGATTATTGATAGTTGTATACACAAAAAGAGACTATCGAGCAGTATTTTGCAGATACAAATAAATTTAATTCTTTCTCCAACATTCTTTAGTAAATAAGTTTACATTATTTTATAATCAGTTATACATTAAACAAACCCTAAATGTTGCTTGAATATTCAATTAAAATGAGCAACTGAACTATCTTATGATATCCAATTTAAAAAGAAAAAGAGAATTAACCTATTTCTCTTTTCCTTCCATATGTTTTTCTACTTAGTTTATTTACTACAATTTTTGGCAATCCTACTCTAAGTGTGCAGTTCCAATTTGACATACATTTCAATTAAATTAATGGAACTATCATTTATGTGTAAATACAATAAGGGTAAATTCTTTTTTAAAAAACTTTTCTAACTTTAAACATTTTTAAGGATATTTATCACTAAGCATTTGAGTCAACAAATTTAATTATTTTATTATAACATCTGTAATAATTTTTCTATAATTTGTTTAATAGAAAAATAAAAATCCTAGCAAGTCAAATATCTAGAAGCATATTTTTATACACATTTCACCCATTGTTGAAATTACGAATGTAACTGAACTAAGTAGTTATATTTATTTCAACTAAATTATAAAATATAAAATATAAATGTATAAAAGCATATGCTAAATGAACCTGTATATTAAAAAAAATGAGAAACCCTTACTCTTAAAGAGTTCATGGTCTAGAACTAGGAGATGCACATATTCATTTATTTGTTCATGAAATTACACTTTTAATGAGGTCCTCATTCAAAAATTCTTTAAAGATAGGATAGACTAGATCTATCGTGAGACATGGATTCTAAAATAGTGATATCCAACTGAAAAGTTAAAGTTTCAAAACAGTAAAGAACATATTTGAGAATGGGCAAACCATCTATCTTGACTGGTGCAATAGGAGCAGAGTGAGAGACAGAGTGAGAAAGGCAATTGACAAATGCTTTGAGTGCCAGGCTGAGAGATTATGGCATCATATTGAACTGGGAGAGGGAGAAATTGAGATGATGTGTAAGAATTATATTCCCTGAGAAAAATGCAGTTTAACATTTTTAAAAATATATTTGTATTGATTTCAGAGAGGAAGGGAGAGGGAAAGAAAAATAGCAACATCACTGGTGAGAGAGAATCATTGAATGGCTGCCTCCTGCACATCCCACACTGGAGATGGAGCCCACAACCCAGGCATGTTCCCTGACAGGGAATCAAACTGCAACCCCCTGATTCATAGGTCTGTATGCTTAGTCACTGAACCACACCAGCTGGGCCAATTTAATATTTTGAAACCAAACTTCTATAAACAGAATTAAAATGTGAATAAGACATATAAATAGAGAAAAAAGAAATTATAATTTCATTTTGATAGAAATTCAGGTATAGTATGATTTACATCATTAACTAAAGGAGATTACCATTGTGTTAGGAAGTGTCTGCACACAGTGGCCCAGAGCAGAGGAGAGAGAGTAGAATTTATTGAGCGCCTGCTGTTTGCCAAGCTCTTTTCTAACCATACTCCCTGCATTGCCATCACTAAAATGGAAGGTCCAAGGTATCTCCTGGTTACTGCTGAATTCTGACTCAATGAATAGTGCCTAGCATAATGAAGAGCCCATCTATATCTGGTAAATAGGTGAGCTAATTCTATCCTTACTGTATCCTGGTGATTTCATGCAGTTAGTGCCAGTTTACTGAAGAGAAAACTGAAGCCGAACACTAAGGGTCATAGAGCTAGCTAATCCCGGAGTAATGCTTTGATTCCAAACATCCTTGCTTTCAAGTATAAAATGCAGTCTCTTCATGGTTTTATATGCATGGAAGAACTATAAATGAACAGCCACTTAATTTTTTCAGTCTATTCTCATGCTATATAATTCCATGAAAAAAAATACATTTCTAGTTGAAGCTTTAAATAATAAATAAAACTTAAGTAAACATGAAGTCCTCTTGTGTGCTAATCAGTGTAGTGTTGCGCTAATTTGATTCAGCAGACAAAACAATTTCCCACACCAGAAATAAACAAAGCAGGATACACGATTTCAGGAAATTGACAGGAACCTCAGGGCCATCCCTAAGGTTTCAGAGTGAGGACACCTCTCTCTCTCCTTACCTCTCCGGCTTTAAGGAAGCTGTAGTGGTTATTTCAGCAAAAGGGCAGGAGCCTGTCCTGGGGGTGGCAGGATGCGACTGTCCAGGTCCTAGCTCTCCCAGAACTGTGGTAGTTGCTCCTGCCTGTAACTGTGACGCCACTTCCCGACCACTTTGCACAAACAGCCTTCACCATAATAACAGCTTTTGCCTATCACAGTGAGGTTCTCTAGGCATGAGCTTCAGGTTCAGTTACTGGAAGATGAAGCATAAAAGAGAGCCAAGCGCCCCGCAGACCGAATGCTTAACCCAAGTCCATGACGTCCACTGAGAAAAGCTTACTCTGAGTGATTGAAATCCAAAAGAGGTAGCCTAATTCTGTTTCTATTGCAGACTATATCATACTGGATGTTCAAAAGCTTTGTAATGTAACAGTAAAACTACTAGTAAAACTAATAGTAATGCTAATAGTAATATTAATGACAATGCTACAAATGTGATAAGCAATAATAGTCACCATCAAAAGCGTAAAATAATTTGTAAGTAAGCAATCATAGCATTAAATATTGATACAGTATGAAATATAATCACAGTAGATATTAGATCACTTTATAAATGAGGGAATTCCATCGGAAACTTGTTTTATCTTATTTCAAGTAAAATAACCATAAATAGAGATGGAGAGCTCATGTCTGGCTCGCTCTCTCTCTCTCTCTCTCTCTCTCTCTCTCTCTCTCTCTCTCTCTCTCTGGTTCTCTCTCTCTCTCTGGTTCTCTCTTACCTATAGGTAAAGTCTACACACTCCACTCTGTAGTGAGTAACATTTCAAAGAATCATTAAGATATAAAACTCCCCAACTCCGCAACTTTAAGGGTTTTGACTTTTCCAGCTGGTTGTACTGTACATGAATAGAACCCTTTAAAAAGAGCTCATAGCAGGCAATCATTCCCGAACAATTTTCAACTATCAAGCAATGTCAAGGGCTCCTGTAGTGAGTGCCATGTTTCACGTTCAACTTTCCTGTGATACACCAAATTTCCTGCACTAAATATTTTCAGTAAATTTTTGAAGTATTATTTTTTGTGTTACGAAACCTAGAATCTATTTCCTGGGTATTGCATCCACATACTTTCAGGTGGTAAGTGACATATATCTAGGACACTTTTATAGTCAGGTAGTGTTCTCTCAATGATAGGAACTGTTTGTTTAAATTTGGACCTGAAATAAATTTGAGAATAGTCTGGGGAGAAATAGACTTGTCATTTTAGAAATTATTTAAGAAATTATGTAAATAAACCTAAAGATGAAAATGATAAACTTTCCAAAAGTGGAAAATTGTCTTCTTTCAACTAGGGACAATTGAGATTAATCTTAATCCAAGGCAAATTTCTAGAATGACATCACACACACACACACACACACACACACACACACACACACATATGTAATTTAAGAAACAATGTGGTGTTCACTAAAGGCAATCTTGATATCAGAACATCATGACAGTTAGTTCCATTCTCTTTTTTGAATATAATTAGTAGAGTGAACCACCTTGAAATTGCTGTGGTTATATGTAATATATCTTGATTTTTAAATATTTTATTCTGAAAAATGAAGAAATGGAAAGTTATGATAATACAATTAGGTGATTTTAATTGGTTGAGCAAGCATACCCAAAGAGAAACAATTACTAGAATTGCAGTCATCAATCTAAGGTTAATTACAATATCTTTGCTAGATTAATATTTATTAATGCTAAATAATGCATGTAGCATTTGAATTAGCAACTGTCATAGAGGTAGCAGTACAAGTGCAAGAAAAGGCAGCTGACCCAAATCGCCTTAGGAATTTGGTGCCTTGGATTTTGAAGTTGTGTTGCAGAAAATTTTTCCAGGTTGAGATGATGTACACTATGTAACAAGGCATATGAGAACTTTCCACATTAATTTTCAAACGGACCAAGGTGACTGTTAAAGGTCAGGGAAAGGACTTTTTTAGCAACATTTCCTGTGAAAAAAGTACTGCAGATACAGGGCTATAATTGACTGCAAGCTCAGGGAGAGCCAAGGCATGATATAAATGTCCCAATTAAAAAAGAACTAAATAAAGTCATTTGGAATCCATTAATGAAAGAGTGATTATCATGGACCTTTTTAAACAGCCCTCATCTCATCAGTGCTAGAAGGGGCTGGTAAGTTCAACATCTGTTTTATTTTGAATTTGCAAATTTCAAAATCAAAATTGCTAAGAACACTGGTGATTTTGAAATCTATGTTACAGAAATGAATAGTCTTGGGAAGAATCATATTTTAAAAGTTTCATAACTTATTTAAGTGGCTCAAACTATCTCAGTGAGGAAAAGATGAAAAGAATTTTAAGTTTGGGTGATACACACACACACATACACACTTATATTATCTATTCAGAGATGAGGTAGCTCAATAGCTTGTGAACTAGTTGTCCCTACAAGTATTTACAAAGATCAGTGAGGTTCATGACACATCTCTGCAAGGATCTCATATTTCATGCCCGAGTGAAAGTAATCCTTGGAATTGCATGTTGCTCTTCATGCTTTTTTTGCTAGTTGAGAAAGGATAGACAGGTAAAATTGTAATATATTGAAAGTGTATAACATGATGATCGGTTATATGAATAGTACATTGTAAAAGATTCTCACCATCAAGTTAATTAACATGTCGTATCCCTCATGTATTTATCTTTTTTGGTAATACAAACACAACTTCTACTCTCTTAGCCAATTTCAGTTACACAATACAGTATTATCAATTATACTAAACATGTTACATGTCAGATTCTTAGGCCCTATTCAACATAACCAAAACTTCGTATGCTTTTATCAACCTCTCCCTGTTTCTCCCATACCCACTGGCAACCACCAATGTACTTGGCAGTATTTATCATTCTCTGTCTAGTTTACTTCACTTTGCATAATGTCCACCAGGTTCATTATATTCTCACAAATGACAGTATTTTCTTCTTTTTAAACTGATAATATCCCATTTAATTTCTTAAGGAAACACTATACTTTTTTTTTTCATTGTGGCTATACCAGATTACATTCCTACCAACTGTGTACAAGGGTTTCTTTCTCACCACACTCTCACCAGCATTTATCTCGTGCCTTTTTAAGGATAGTCATTCTAACAGGTATGAGGTGAGATCTCATTGTGGGTTTGATTTTCATTCCCCGGGTGATTAGCGGTGTCAAATATCTGTGCATGTACCTTTTGCCATTTGGATGACTTTTTAGAAAAATGTCTATTCAGGTTATTTGCCCATTTTTTAAATTGGGTCACTTGTGGATTTTTAAAATTTTTCTTTTTGCAAATATTTTCTCCCATACCATAGGTTTCCTTTTTTTGTTGTGGATGGTTTTCTTTGTTGGGTAGAAACTTTTTGAAATTATATTTTTCTTTTGTTAAACAGCATTTTATGTCAAATCCAAAGAAAACCATTGGCAAGACAAATGTCAAGGAGATACCACCTATGTACCTATGTTTTCTTTTAAAAGTTTTACTGTTTCAGGTATTATGCTCAAGTTTTTAGGGCATTTTGTGTTAATTTCTGTGTATGATATAAGATAGGGGGTACAGTTTCATTTTTTTACATGAAGATATTGGTGGTGGTGTTTTTCTTCATTATTTATAGACTATACTATACTTTTCACATTTATCTTGACACTTCTGTTGAAAATTTATTGACAATATATGCATAGGTTTATTTCTGGGCTCTCAGCGATTCTGTTCCATTGATTTATGTGTCTGTTTCCATATCAATGTCGTACCATTTTGTTTACTAGAGCTATGTAATATACTCTAAAAGTAGGCTATGTGATTCCAGGTTTTGGGTTTTATTTTTTAAGATTGCTTTGGTAAGTTAGGGTCTTTTGTGGTTACATATGAGTTTTAGGATTGGGTTTCAATATTTTTGTAGAAAATGTCATTTGAACTTTTATTTGCTTCTGCTAAGAGATGACAGAAAAAAAATCAGTGTTTGATGTAATGATACATAAGGATGCATGACTTTGACACCTTCTGTCTGTAATATTAGCATCCATCATGTTGCTCAGGATATTTATCAAATCTATTCAGTAAATATCCCCAGCTACTGCTCACCTAAATTAGCCACAGGAGATGAATGAGAACTGTTAATGATAGCAAGCCAATAAGCCAACACCTGCTCTTAGAAAAATTTGTCATTGTGTTTTTTTTAAACTAGTTTCTTAATGATAACTATGTGTTTTTTTGTCATTTTTATTGTTGTTTGGTCATTATATCACATCTTAATATGTCCAGTACAATCTTATCAGAAGTCCAAAGGCTTTCTTATATTTTAGTTTTGCTAGCTCTAAAACATGCCTGTTTTTTCAGTAACTAATCAAATCCTACAAAGTGCTATTATGTCTGATAATTTTTTTAATTGAAAAATCATCAGCTTATTTTCATGGACAAACAGAGGCATACTGTGATTTCTGATTATTGATAAATTAAAAATGAATTAATTAGCTGAAGCTCAGAAAGTACACAGCCTCATAGATTAATAGAATCATCTTCATAGATTAATAGAATGTTTATATATCTGTAAACCAGATGACAGGCTGTATAAACATTAAACATCCACACCCAAAAGTTCACCTCAAAATCTCTCATTTATATTGCAATTATAAGGAAACCAAGGAATTGTCAAAACCACAACAGATTCTCAGTAATGGTTTTCTTGGAAAATATTAAGTATGTTGGTTCAGTATTCAAAGTCATTCTGACAAGTAAATGAAACATGACATAGCCTTCAGCAAAATGAGATGGAAAAGCTCTTGGAGATATTCACTACTAGCATCCATAGCAGTTTATAATATTTTAGAAAATTTTACATGACTGAGATACATAATAGAATTATTGTCTATAGAATATTTGACTTCATTTCTCAAAACAGCCATAGTAGGCATTCAGTCGATATCCTGAATAATAAAGAGGTAATATGCAAATTAAACCTCACACCTCACAAGATGGGTGCCTATGACGAGGCCAGCGGGGGGGGGGGGGGGTTAGTGAGGGACGATCAAATGACTGAACATCAGGCTGTGTGGGGTGACCAGGCCGGCAGGGGGCCATGAGGGATGAACAGGCTGGCGGGGGATGGTGCAGTTGAGGGAGCCCAGGCTGGCAGCGGGGCAGTTGGGGGCGATTAGGCTGGTAGGGGTGGCAGTGAGGGGTGACTAGGCCAGCAGGGGGGGGGCAGTTGGGGGCAACCAGGCCGAGATGCGGGCAGTTAGGGGTGTCCAGGCTGGCAGAGGGGGCAGTTAGGGGCGACCAGGCTGACGGTGGGAGCAGTTAGGGGGGACCAGGCAGGCAGGCACGTGAGTGATTAGGAGCTAGCATTCCAGGATTGTGAGAGAACCCTGTGATATCGGGCCTAAACTGGCAGTCGGACATCCACCCAGGGGTCCCAGATTGGAGAGGGTGCATGCTGGGCTGAGGGCCACCCCCCCCCCCCCCGTGCATGAATTTCATGCACTGGGCCTCTAGTCTCTCTATATAAAAGCCTAAGTGATCGTTTGATCGATCAGTGTAGCTGTGACCCACACTGACCACCACGGGGGAAGACACTCAATGCACAGGCATGGAAACATGAAACAGACTGATGCATCTCAGAGGGAACGGGGGAAGAGGGAGGGTGGGAAGAGATTAACCAAAGATCTTATATGCATACTAGAGGGTGGGGTCTGGCCTGTGGGGATCAGGCTGAAACCAGCAGTCTGACATTCCCCGAGGAGTCCCGGATTGTAAGAGGGCGCAGGCCAGAATGAGGGACCCCACAGGTGAACGAATTCGTACACCAGGCCTCTAGTTTGATAATAAATGAATGAATAGGTAAATAAGTGAGTAACTCCAAATAAATGAAGATCCTTTGAAAAACATTTTCTGATTATGAAATTCACTAAAGTACAGTTTGATAAACAGTATTTGTAGAAAATAGTATGAAGCATACTACCCTTGGGGCTGAAGAAAATAGGTTTGATAACTTAAGAAAGGCTGAGGGAAAAATATGTTTCTTAAGTGTGCTAATGCTTCATATACATATATAATGTTAAAATATCCCTAACATTTTTGTTTAAAAGATATTCTGTAAGTATAAAAATACTCAAGTCAATTAATTTTAATTTATTTCCTTCTTGTAAGTGGTAAAAATAAGAGACTTAACAGATATCTTTGAATACACTAACATACATGTATAACTTCTTGCACAAGCTCAATAATTATGGCATAAGTTTACATTTTAAGGAATCCCAACACATAAGTATGAAAAGTCTTTTCTATGTATATATGCATGTGTATCTCCCATTCTTCTGCTTTTTAATGTAAATGAAGAAATGATGCTTAATAATATCCTGATACTGGCCATCTGTTTTCCTTCATTTGTTTTTTGAGGACCCTCCCAAGACTTTTGAATTTTTTCATTCAAATCACCTAACTATATTTTCACTTTTCAAAATGAAGTAAAGCCAGATTATGTTTTTTTATAGTTACATTTATTTACCTCATTTTTCACATTTCATGTTCTCTGGACCCAATATTTTTTCAGGGTTATGTAGTCTAACAATTTCTTTCTCATGAATCATTAGCTTCCTCTGTCCATTCTTCTCCCTGCAAGTTAGATCAGTTATTTTTCTTTAAGGAAAAACAAAACCAAAGCCACCCCAATTCAAAGATTTATAAGCATAGCTAGCATTTATTTGAGCACTTACCATGTGCCAAACATGTAACCTGAATTAGCTCACTTAACTTCACAGCAACCCTGCAAGACAAGTATAATATTATACAACAGTGTCAGCTAGGATATCCACACAGGCTCAGGAGCATTTTCTGTTTGTTGAGTCACTTAGCTCTGTTATCTTCAAGACAGACATGCATACAGGATTCCTCTTCAGACTATATCATTTTTATACTGTGCCACCAACTTAGTGACTTAAGCAAGAAAACTTTATTATGCCACAGTTTCTATGGATCAGGAGTTGGGACACAGCTTGGTTGGTTCCTCTGCTAAGGAATCACAGGGCTGCAGTGGAAGTGTCACAGGACTTTGATGGTGCCTCAAACTCTACATCATTTTCCAAGCTCAAGTAGTTACTGGCAGATTTTCCTTCCTTTCAGTTGTAGGACTGAAGCCACTGCTTCCTGGCTGCTACCCAGAGGTCCCGTTCATCCGTTATTTCCCTTGTATGTGGTCCTCCATAGACCCCCTCACAATGTATCAGCTTACTCTTTCCACACCAACAGAATTTCCCTCTTCCATCTAAGAGTCTTCTATACATAATTACTGAAATGACATCTCATCACGTTCTATTAGTTAAAAAAAGCACAGGCACTGGGGGCAGAGGGTTCTATGAAAGGACAACTCATTGTGACCATCTTTGAATTCTGCCTAACACACATGTGTCTCTACTTTCCAAAGCTTTGGGCTTTCTTGTTCCCTTCCTAGTCCAGCCTTTCAAAGGAAGAGTCTCTATAGTCCAGGACTTTATCAACTTCTCTGTGAGTCCCATCCTATTTAAATCTGACTCCTACTCTCAGTTTGGTAGAATGCTGTTTGCTTTTAAACTATATCTCCTTAACCTTCCTCTAGCATTAATTTCTGTGATTTTATTTAAGCACACTATATAATGAACTATCAAGGTTAATTTTATTCTAAATTGAACGTCACTTCATTAAGCCTGGAATATTTTAACTACTCAGCCTTATTTGAAAACCCTTATTTTTAAATTCTCATTTTTCTTATTCTGGTTTATCTGCCCTCCATAGATCCTTCACAGTTTTCTTTACTAGCATCATGATATGCCATTTAGATAGCAATAGACTCAAGTTTCCTTCCCTAGATTCTGTAGCTGCTCACACTTCCTTGAAACACCCCATATGCAAAAATTCCTAAAATTCAAGCCCTGAATCCAGATTTCTTAAAAGCCCGTGACAGATCTGATCCCAAATCCAAAATAGCATCTTCTCTCTATTTTCCTCCCCATAACCCAGTGGGACATACTTTGACTAGTTTCTATTGCCACAGCTAACTATTCAAAATGTTCTTCATTTTTCTATTTTTTTGCCTTTCTACAACTACTTGGACACCAAATGCAATAGTTTTATCACACAGATAGCTCTTCAATCTGCTACCATGTCATTCAGCCACTTTTCTTGTTCTCATAAAGTTTCACCTATTATAGGTAAATGCTATGTTTTAAAATGTTACTAGTTTTACCACATGTAAATATTCAATTTTACTTGTGGGACATGACCAGAGACAAAAGTGTTACCCAGTCATCAAGGACTGGATGTGAGGCTCTCTAGGATTGTGTAATGGTAGGTTACATCTACGAGTTACCTTTAAAAATGTGTGTTAGCCCTGGCTGGTGTGGCACAATTGGATGGAGCATCCTTCCATGCACTGAAGGGATATGGGTTTGATCCCCAGTCAGGGTACATACCTAGGTTGTGGGTCCAATCCCCAGTTGGAGTGTGTATGGGAGGCAACCAATCAATGTTTCTCTCTCCTCTCTCTTTCCCTCTCCTTTCCCCGCATTCAAAAAATCAATTAAAATCCTCAGGTGAGGATAAAAAAATGTGTGTTGAACAAATAAATTCCTGTATAAGCTCCTGATTTAGATTCCTGATATGTCTTGTAGAAACAATATTTTAAAGCATATATTGTAAGTGATAAATGAAACCATCCTGCAATAACTAGTAGCTGTGTATGAACAGTAGTAGGATGAATTCTAATCACATATTTTAGAAAAAAAATAACATGAATTTAGTTGGAATCAATCATTTAAGTCTCTAATAGAAGTTTAGAAAATAAAGAGTTTGTGGGCCTCTACAATTTGTAATTCAAAATAGGCTGTTGAAAGCAATGCCTTTTAAGCCTTTATTCTTTTATTTCTATCTAAAGCCAGTGTCCCAACCTCCATTTGCAAATACCTTCCATCGGCCATGCTGTCCATATTCTTAGTTTAGGCACTTATACTTTTTCATGACAGTACATAAATCTATTTTCAAATGTACATATAGCCAGCTAACATATGAAACCATTATAATCCATTTAATTGTGTTAGAGAAATGTATTTTTGGAATCTACTAATCAGATTAGAACTAGCAAAATCTCTGAAGGGCAGAACACAGGACAAGGCCATTTTTGACCTTGCTTAAGTAAAGCATACTTTCCTTAAGTCAGGGCTTCTAAAAATTGAGTCTAATGTATACTCTGGGAAAAGGGGAGTGATCCAAGATTTTTTTTTTTTTTAAGCAGGAAATGACTCAAATAGAATGGTAAGTCAAAGAAGATTTATATGCTTTCAAGATGTAGGAAGTAACGGTGTAGTAAGAGGTAAAAAGAAACATATATATTCCTTTATTTTCAACTAGGATCAGCCTTCCATGATGCTCCAAAGGAAAAATTTATATTACATGGATAAGTCATGAAAATATACTGAAAGGCTTCGTCTCTGTATAAATTGTCTCCAAAATGCAATTGCAATTTTTAATAGAAAACTCTTACTTTATATACACACTAGAGGCCCGATGCACTAAATCAGTGGTTCTCAACCTTCTGGCCCTTTAAAACAGTTCCTCATGTTGTGACCCCCAACCATAAAATTATTTTTGTTGCCACTTCATAACTGTAATTTTGCTACTGTTATGAATCGTAATGTAAATATCTGATATGCAGGATGATCTTAGCCGACCCCTGTGAAAGTTTCGTTTGACCAGCAAAGGGATCGTGACCCACAGGTTGAGAACCACTGCACTAAATTCATGCAAGAGGCTCGGCCCTCGCAGCCCGGGCCTCGCAGCCCGGGCCTGCCTTGGCCTTCGCAGCCCCAGCTTCATCCGGAAGGTCGTCCGGACAGTCATCCAGAAGGTCATCCCGATGGTCATTCTGCTATTCGGTCTAATTAGTATATTAGCTCTTTATTATATAGAATAGACTCACACATGGAGACACATAGAGACAAATATTTAACTCTTCTTCAATGGCCCTCTGGATGAACTCTCAGTTTTTACATAATAACAAAATACTGACAGTTCTAAGAAAAATTACCCTTTTAATAGATGCCACTTGTTTGCTTATTTTTATAACGAAAAATTACTTTTATGTGTGTTATGAGAAAACTAGGGGCCTAGTGCACGAATTCATGCACCTTGAAGGGAACTGTGGGCTGTGAGATTGTGGTAGGCACAGGGGCAAGTCTCGGCCCCTCCCACCATGACCCCCGGTCCCCTGTCTGCCCGCAGCCCTGCTCCCACCACTGCTGCTCCCACACACTAACGATGCCGGCCCCACTCGCACCCGCTGATGGCGCAGAGTGATTGGAGCTGGTGCCAGCAGTGGGTGCCAGCAGTGGCTGTGCCCTGATCACCCCCAGGAGTAGCGGGAGGTGGAGAAGCCCTCAGGGGTGATCAGGGCTGGCAGCCGCTGCTCACACCCACTGATGGCACTGAGTGGTCGGGACCTGCCTCGGGCACTGGCAGCATGTGCGAGTGGGACTGGGACCGGTGCTGGCAGTGGGTGCGAGTGGGACCGGGACCGGTGCTGGCAGCGGGTGCGAGTGGGACTGGGACCGGTGCTGGCAGCGGGTGCGAGTGGGACCGGGACCGGTGCTGGCAGCGGGTGTGAGTGGTGGCTCTGGCACTGGCAGCAGGTGTGATCACCAGGCGGGATCGCAGCAAGCGGGAGCAAATAATTTTCAGTAACCACCAGAGACTCACCCCGATGATGGTGCCCCACCTTGGTCTGGCGCCCCTGCTCACCTGCTCCACCATCCACCATGGCCAACGCCCGCCATGTTCCGCATGCGCCCCCTGGTTGTCAGTGCACTTCATAGCAACCAGTTGTTCGGTTGTTCTGCCATTTGGTCTAGTTGCATATTAACCTTTTATTATATAGGCTAATATGCAAATAGCCTATTTCTCTTTTTGTATGTTTAGATACATTTCATGTTGACCTGCTATCCTATATAACAAAAGCCTAATATGCTAAGTGTCCGGTCTTCTGGTCGTCCATTCAACCAATCAAAGCATAATATGTTAATGGTATGCTAAGGCTGCTCAACCTCTTGATATGACCACCAGGGGGCAAACAGTTAACTGGTTGACCAGTTGCTATGACATACACTGACCACCAGGGGGCAGACACTCCAATCAGTAGGTTAGCTTGTTGCTGGGGTCCAGCCAATCAGGACTTAGCAAGACAGGCCGGAAATGCCCTAGAGCCAACCTGCAGTTTCTCCCTGGCTGGCCAAACTCCTGTGTCCCTCCCCAGTCCCAATCGTGCACCGGTGGGGTCCCTCGCAATCCACGGCCTCTCGGGGGATGCTGGAGAGTAGGTTTTGGCTGGATCCTGCTCAATGCAGGAGCTTCCCCCTGGTGGTTAGTGCATTCCCGAAGAGGGAGCGCTCCTCAGCCAGAAGTTGGCCTCACAGCTGGTGATTGCAACAGCAGTGGCAGGACCCTCTCTCACCTCCACGGCAGTGCTAAGGATGTCTGACTGCTGGCTAAGGCCCACTCTTGGGGAGTGGGTCTAAGCTGTCAGTCGGACATCCCCTGAGGGCTCTTGGACTGCGAGAGAGTGCAGGCTGGGCTGAGGGACACCCTACCCCCGAGTACACAAATTTTGTGCACTGGGCCTCTAATTAAGTATATTAGAGTTCCTGAGTGTGGGGACAAAGCCATCTGACCTCCTGTGATCCCAATTAGACATTGATATTGTATTAAGTGTCTCATGTCAACCAGGAAATACAGTTTTATTTAGACTTTTGTGCCCTTTAAAGAGTGATGTCCTTCCTAACAAAATGAGAAATAAGTACTATAACATAAAATTGTCACTTAATAAAAAATGTTTTTGTTTCTGGCCCCAAATGTGTGTGTATGTGTGTGTGTGTGTGTGTGTGTGTGTATATATATTGTGTGTATACATATATGTATACATATATATTTTTTCTTTTTATTGATCATAAAGAACAAGATTTCATAGACAAAATTATTTGCCTCAAATTGCTGCTTTGCATATATGACAATTATTTTCATAATCAGGCTTCGAGATAAGTATACATAGCTGGAACAAGTGAAATGAAGTATACATTTGTGTCTTGTGAATATTTGAAATATTAAACCTTGCCATTTCATATGATCAATATTAGTGATGGTGTTAGAAAAATGACTTGATATTTGATATATTTTCACTACCAAATATAGATACAGAATTTGACAGGATTTTACATGCAAAATTTTTTACAACTGAAAAGGAAACATTTCTTCCTTATGTCTATTTCTTTTTCTACAATCCAGTGTGTCTAGGACAATTTATATTACTTGCTACATACAATATATTTTTTCATAAGAGTTTTATATGAAATCAACAAGATAAAACCCTCGTTATTTATATTTCAAATATTATCTAGTTAAACTTTTCTCTCCTTCTAAAAGCAGACTTTTTAATATACTTTCTAGGCTTTTTTTTGTTATTTAGAACTATTACTTTTATTTACTACATAACAAAATCAGTACAGAATGCAATCAGAAGACATATTTTTGCTATGATTTTTATTTTAACATTATTGGTATTTAAACAAATATTTTTTTTTAATTTTTCCACTTTTTGATGCACTTTTTGGTCATCAGCAGATATATTTCTCCTACCCAGAAATATAACATTACCATCTTTTGTGGATTAATTTCTGCTGCTGAGGCATGTGCCTGGTTTTCACAGACACTGAATTATTACCCGTAGCTGTAAATCTTGAGTCAATTTTCTATGAATGGCATTTACAGGTACAGAGTATATTAAACCTGCCTCCCACTCAGATAATGGTCTTCCTGTGATGCTTTATTCAGTTAGCCAGCTTCAGTTTATGCTATTTAATGTAAACTGGCTCCTTATTTTTCTATAAACTATTATATTTGATTACAGGTTAGAGTGATCGAAACCTCATTTTCAGATTTGGGATAAAGAGATGTGTTATGTTCTATTATTAGCAAACATAGAAGAGAACATTAAATTATAATTGATTATGTCCTTTTATTTATTTTTAAAGCCTCATTAAACTGAAAAAAATACATATAACTATATTTCTTTTGGATTTATTAATTCAGTGGGCCTCCTGGCTATTTGAGATAAGTAAATTAGCACTATACATATATTTTCTGCTGTCAAAATTTAGTGGTTTCTCATATATACTCTCTTTTTTGTTAGATTAAAATTTGTGATTCACCCTTAGTAATGGTAATCTATGGACTAGATAATTTAGTAACTTTTTAAAATATGACTTACAGAGTTTATGTTATGCATTCCAACTTATAAGGTGTACACTGTCACCCCATAGAAGAGATGCTATAAAACAAGGTTATTTTAAAATATCGCTTATGTATACATAGTCCTAGGATACTTTTTCTCACGAAGGATAAATGGTCTTGTTTTACACACACACACACACGTGTTAATTTACCAATAAAATAAAAATTCCAAAATCTTGAACAAAATGGTACAATCTGTCTTAATACTTCCTGACATTCTATTTCCTAGAAACTTTTTTTTTTTTTTTTTTTTTTTTAAATATATTTTATTGATTTTTTACAGAGAGGAAGGGAGAGAGATAGAGAGTTAGAAACATCGATGAGAGAGAAACATCGATCAGCTGCCTCCTGCACATCTCCTACTGGGGATGTGCCCGCAACCCAGGTACATGCCCTTGACCGGAATCGAACCTGGGACCCTTCAGTCCGCAGGCCGACGCTCTATCCACTGAGCCAAACCGGTTTCGGCCCTAGAAACTTTTTAAGTAAAGTTTGCATCTCTGATTACTTATGACCTATCATCTAAACAAAATTTCTTTATTATAAGGACATCATTTCAAAAATTGTTTTCACTGACATCTGGTCATTATTGTGAATGCTTTGTATTAAGAAAATAAATATATTTCATGCCTTTCAACACCTAAAAAGTGTAAAACAGCATTTAATTTTCCTAGTAGATAAAAAGTTATAATAAGATCATGTTTTATTTGGACTAAATTACTAAGAAATTTCTTTCACCTTTATTAATGTAATGGTCTCATGACTACTTGAGGTAAGTAAATCACTATTATTAACATTTACAGTTAAAGAAATTAGAGATTCAAGAAAACAAATAATTTGGCCAAATTTAAGCAGTTCTTTGAGATCTAAACTAGTCTGTGATGTATAACATGTCTTCTCTCCCTCTCAATAATTTAAAGCAAAAGGCAGAACATACCAATGCTCAGTCTCATATTTATTGTGATGCAAGTCCATGTCTCTTTATTTCAATGTCATTTTGTGTTTTTTTGTTTTGTTTTGTCTTTATTTTATGCCTCTACTGGATAGAAAGAATCGAGCAACTTTTGGGGATATGTTGCTTGATTCTTCCAATAGAAACCCATTTCAAATTTGAGCCTTTTCATCATTATTTTCCATGCTTTATATTAAATAACTTGCTAATAAACATAAAATTTATAATCTTGTATTTGGATTTCTGATAATAGGCAAGAAGTTTACAGTCAAAAGACCACTGGATAAAATTGAACTTGATTTTTTCTTAATGAAAAAGTAAGTCAGTGTTCATGAACCTAAAACTAGTCTGAAAGTAGTCAGTTTAAATAAGTAACTCTTCTCCAGTATGACCCAGGATGACATTTTTCCATGTCATGAGTGAATTAAAAATATTTTTATAACTCCAATGATATGCCTGCAAAAGCATATATATATATATATATATATATATATATATATATGTAATTTTAATACTCTGAATCATATGATTATTGGAAGTAGGCCTAGGTTAATTGCTACATTTTTATAGGTAAGAAACTTAAAATATCTTATGGAGTATAGATCTAGTCTAATTCTGAAATGTTTTCCAATTTGAGCCTGAATACCCCACTAAGTTAAGCCTCCTGGTATAGTATCATGTCATGAATGATAAATCATCATGCCATTGCTGATCAATTACAAATGTGACTGTATTGCAGCAAGCAATTGTCTTTTGCCTAAAACTGATTCTTACTACCTGAAAAGTCACTTCAGCATTTTAAATGAGAACTGAGGACCTACCAGCTCTACAGATTGGCTGTGCTCTCAGGGGGATTGATAAGGATTTAATTATAAGCCATATTTTAATTCAGTTACTCAGTTCAACCAAGTATAACTTGTGGAATTTCATGTATAAAATATTAATCCACGCTCTAATTGAGTTTGTAGTGTCACAGGGGCTCATTGCCCCAGCACGGAGTGGGTGACAACAGAAAGGATAGCTCACTAACCTGCCCAGTGAATGAGCCTAATAAATAAACCCTGCATCATCGCTATGAAAAGTCTGTGTCTGCAGTTTCTTCACTTCTCATCAGAATATAGCAGACAGATCCCAAATAAATCTCATTTCAAGTTCTTTAGAAAGACAAATTCCAAGTTAAAATGCATAGGGACTTAATAACTGATTTGTCAACCTGTGTGTGTGTCTCAGAGAAGTTATCATCGTCATCATCAATTTGTATTTATTGAGTTCCCACTGGGTACTTGGCACTGGAGCCGACTGAGCAGAGTAAATAATGATGTAAAATATTTCTAGAGTTCTAACCTTCACATGAATAGTATTTCATGCATTCAAATGTAAAATTACATCAAAGCAGATTACCATTTATTTTTAAAAACTAAAACATATTTAAGAAACTTCCAGTATTTTTTAAAAGGATCTTTCTCTGCTGCTTCTGATATTTTTACCTTTTCAAGAACGGCCTTAACTCTATGAGACGTCTCCTCTGGGGCTGCCTCCACAGTGTCGTTTGAAGGCATATTGTTAGGCTTCTGTTTCAGCAAACCTCAATGGCCTTTTCTGCTTTTCATTGTCTGCTCTGGTTTTTAAGTGCTTTTTAAGTTTTCCTGACTTGCATCCTGCACAGGAAGCTGCAGTGAATACGGAATGTGTGGTTGCCATCAGGAGAGTCACACTCATTAAAATGATCCTCTGAGGCTGCTCATTTATTTGCTATTTATGAAGTGCATTTCGAATTTGCTTGTTGTGTAAAAGCCAAAGACTGATTGTTCTGTCGGGTCAGGAGACACACCTTTTGATCTGAAATTGAGCTCTCTACATTCTTCCTCTCCTCTAATCATCCTGAGGATTTTCTCATTCTGAACTTAACCTGCATTTGCTTTAATACTAGTTTGCTGCTTGGTATTTTATAGAAGGGTGGGTATATGAAGAAAAGACCTGCATTGAGCTACTAAAAAAAATAATAATAATAACGATGAACAATTTAACTCAGCCAACAGACCAACCAAATGCTATTGAAGTATAAAACTGCAAAGAATGTAGTGATGCATTTAGCACTGAATGTACTGTTTTGTAATAATTTTTTTTGTTTGCTATCATTAGTTGGTCCTTGTACTAAAATTAAAGTCTTGCAGAGTGAAGATTATTTTATTATTAACCTTTAGTCAGAATATTTATTGTGGTTTATTTTATGCAAGCTAGTATGTAGAAGCACAGACCTACTCAGAGTAATTTCTTTTCCCTCTCTGAACTTACGACATGGTTAGACTGTGATGCCCTGTATTACTGGACATCTCTCCATATAAGAGCCTAAGTGACTTTTACGACCCAACAACCTGAACGACTGGTCAGCCAGTCACTATGACACACACTGACCCACCAGGGGGCAGACGCTCAATGCAGGAGCTGTCTCCTGGTGGTCAGTGCGCTCTCACAGCCAACCTCCCATAGCGCCTCCCCCACGGCCCCTCCCCCTGGGTGGCCCCGCCCCTGATCAGCCTCTCATACTCCATCCAGGGCAGGGTGGCTGGCTAACCCCTCCGTGGCCCCTCCCCCTGTCCAGCCCCATCCCCAATGGGCCTCCACCACCCTGATCAGCCTGCAGCCCCCTCCCTGCAGCCAGCCCCACCCCTGATAGCCTCCCTACCCCAATAGGGGGTGGGGCCGGACAGCCAACCTCCTGCAGCCCCTCCCCCTAGCTGCTGGCCCTAATCAGCCCCCCAACCCCATTCAGGGGTTGGGCAGGCTGGCCCACCATCCACAGCCCCTCCCCACAGTCACCCCGCCAGGCGACATGCCAGCCAGGCAACATCCTAGCATTCTCTCCTATTTCTAGAGAACCACCAATGGTTCTATTTCTGTTCTAATTCATATAATCAGGGTACCCATCTGCATCGCTTATTCTTCTTTTAACTCACAGTGCTGAATTAGCATGTCTAAAATATTTCCTGATTCATTTTAAATCAAAAGGTTTGGTGTTCCCATGACTTTGCTATATAAGTCAGAATGGCTATAAGATGAGAGTTCCATTTCTTCTTAAAAACTGAGGTTATGGGAAGTCATACTAAATAAGATTGTCATAAATGATCATTTTTTTAGAACCTCAAAAATGTAAAAATTCTTTTCCTAAGCAGAGACTTGTAGCATATAATTGGTATGTAAGACATCAAGAACTCTCTTCATCCTGGAAATATATATTTCAATGATTGATGTACACAGACCTGAAGATTCTCATGTATAAATAATTAAAGTAGTTTAACATTTGAGAACTATGTCTGTACATATACGGATGTACTTGCACAGGCACATATGTTTGGACAGACAAGACACACTGAAAGGGATTCTACCTGAGAGACAAATCAGAAGAATGGTCTTGCGGGTCCCTCGCAGCAGACCTATGCTGAATAAAAATCAAATCTGGCGTGGCCAGCAATGGCCTGAGGGCTGAGCGGACAATGGCTTCCGGTACAATTTGACACCTATTAGTTGGGTTCCCTCAATCCATACACATGAAACTGTTGTGAGCATTCGTTATAGAACAAAATTATACTTTGGAGGCCAAATCTTCCAATGGAACTTTGATAAGTGATATTCACGTAGGACTAAGAGAGCCTCCCTGAACACATTTCACTTGCTGGGGGCGGGGGGGGGGAGTGGGGTGGGTAATGAACTTTCATTCTGAGTGGACAGTATGATTGTGACGGTGCACAGAAGCTCCTGAACACTGGGTCAGCAAATGCAGCGTGTAAATCCTCGCAGAAGGCAAAAAGCAGGAGCTGCTGATGTCAGAGGCAGCCCGAAAATAGGGAATTGGCCAGTTTATTAGTGACGTGTGATTTCTCTGCAGCCTGTGAAAGAGGCACAACAGGCAGCTGTACATGTATTAACAGAATTCCTTTGTTCCCACTGGCTAATGAAGCCTAAACACAGGGGGACTGCTTTCTAAAGTGGTTTCATTTGACAGTCCGCTTGGCACGCAGAGGTTATGCTACTGATTGTTTTCAAAAAGAAGGTGATTTCAGGTCTTTAATTTCCTGCAAGCAACTGGAACAATTCTTTCCTATTAAGGCATTCCAGGCTTTGTAAATTAAGATAGAAGAAAGGAGAACTTATACGGACAGGCCGGAAAATGAAACATTTGCCTTAGTTTCTTGGAGGATTATCGGACTTATTATCTAAACACAGAAGTGAACTTCTGAGCAAACACACTGATTAAAATAAGTTTTTCTCTATGGCAATACATTGATGCCAATTCACAGCTGTTTTAACTTCCCTCTTTGCTTGTGTATCAAAATCAAGTCTATCTTTGCAAAGGCATACAGACATGTCATAACATCATTAATATTATTAAAATTCTACTATTAGCATTATTAATGGCATGAACAAGGACTATTTAATGCCTAAGTGCTTATTTCGCTTTGGGCTTCTCCTGTAGCTACAAGGTACAAGGTAGATAATTTTTAAACAGTATGTGTGAGAGTCAGTATATGGGACAGGGGGCTTATTTGGAAACTAGAGGCCCAGTGCACGAAATTCATGCATGGATAGCATCCTAAGGCCTGGCTGGTGATCAGGGCCTATCAGGGCCTTCTGTCAGCTGGGGCCTTCCTTTGTTCTGTGCTGCCCCCTGGTGGTCAGTGCATGTCATAGCCAGCAGTTGAACTCCTGGTTGGTCAAATTCCTGAGGGGACAATTTGCATATTAGCCTTTTATTATATAGGATAGATTAATTTGTATCTGAACTGTATCCCAAAGAGTTTAGGAGTTATTTAATACTAGTAGCCCTGTACATGAATCCGTGCACCAGTACCTCAGTTTCGCCCTCCTGTAGCTCTCCGCCTGCTGCCCCGCTCTCCTGTAGCTTCCTCTGCCCCACCATAACTTGCTGTCTTGCCCCATCCTGTATCTCTCCACCTGCTTCCCTGCCCTCCTGTAGTTCCCCCCTGCCCCCCTCCTCATAGCTTGCTTCCCTGCCCCCTCCTGTAGCTCTCGGCTGCCCGCTTATAGCAGCCTTTTGCTGACCCATGATACAGTCGTTAAGCGGTTGGTCCTTATGTAACTACCATTTGCATATTACATCTTTATTATATAGGATGTTAAGACTAAACCTATAAAATTTTTTAGAATTCTCTTAAATGAGAATGAATTGGAGTTTAATAGTCTGGCATCCTTGATGCATGCCATGCCTTTGTGGCTGGTGTGATTACAGATATTCATATTCTCTCTGAAGAGCCCCAATTCCTTAAGAGTATGATCTGGTGGTGGCACATATAACACTCTATTGTCAGGACATGGTCAGTTTTTCACTCGTAGCTATAAGGGAGGAAAATAAATGTATACTTCAGCTGGGTGGCCCTTTAGCCACAAAAACCCAGTACTATGGAATATGAGGTATTAGCAGTCTGCAACAGTATTTGATAAAATAAATGAAAATTTTATTTTCTATATCAAACCTCACTAATGGAGTTTACAAAATTTGTGTGGCAATGCAGCCACCAGTTCTTTAAGCACAAAATCTAAACACCATTTTTTTTATTACTAAACTTACAGTTCTTCTACCAACTTGCAATCTTTTCAAAATATATTCCTGTTTTCCCCTAGAAGTCCAAAACTATTTGCCCCCACAACTTTCCCCCTAACCCTCCAAAATGTAATTTTTCTTTAACCAGAATAGAATCCACAGTTTTTTCCCCAATCTATCACTTTCTTATGCACGCTTATTTCAAACCTTAACCTTTCCGCTTTCATTTTTATGACTAAATATTATACACATGTAAGACTTCCCAGTTGACTACATTTTCTTAATAACTTCAGTATTTTGCTCTCAAGTATGATGCCAGTCTTCCCACTTTTAATCTTTGTAGGTTCATCAATCTCTTTCTATTAAATGAATAGAAACCTTTATATAAAAGCAACCTCATCATCCTGAAACAAAATCTAAACTCTGAATACACTGGTTTTACTGCCATGATAAAGGGGTAAATGATCTTTTTATCTGTATAAAAGGACAGCCCAGACACATCTGCTTTCATCCACTCAAGGATTCAAACATGTATACAAAGATAAGGTAAAATTAGTGATTTGAGAAAAACAAAACACTCATGTAATGACCTCTGTTTATGATTTCCCTTCACTTCTTTCTGGGGGTGTTGTTTACATGCTCTAGGATTCCCTTTCATCTCATCAACTGTAACTTTCAATCCTCTTAGGCAACCTTTGCCTTTCTTCCCATCCCATGCATTTTGGAGTGCCCTTTACTCATCCTCCTGTATCTGTAAACTCTCCATAGAGGGGACGTCATCAGATACCTTATGTATTCATTTCCTAGGGCTGCCATATCAAAATACCACAGACCCGGTGAATTAAACAACACAAATTATCTTCTCAACAGTGTCACTTTTTTTTCCTGGCCCCCATGGTCTGTGATGAGAAATTCACTGGCATTCATCTTCGTTTTCTCCTATGCATACTTTTTTTTTTCTTGCTGCTTTTGAATTTTTTTCTTTGTTTTAGTTTTCAGAAGCTTGACTATGATGCATTTTCAGGAGGATCTATTTGGGTTTATCTGAGATGGGGTTCATTCAGCTAAGTGAGTCTGTAAGTTTATATCTTTTTGCTAAATTTAGAAGTTTTTAGTTTGGCCAGTGTGGCTCAGTAGTTGAGTGTAAACCCATGAACCAGGAGGTCACAATCAGATTCCCAGGGTTGCGGGCTCAATCCCCAATGTGGGGTGTATTAGGGGCAACAGATCAAACAAGTCAATGGTTCTCTCTCATCAGTGATCTTAAAAAAAAAGTTAGAATTTTATAATCATTTTTTTAGCATTTTTTAACCTCACCCTCATTCTCCTCCCTTTCTATTACAGTGACATGAATGTGAGATCTTTTGTTATAGCCCCACAGGATCTTGAGCCCCCCCCCCCATCTTTCTCTCTCTCTCGTCTATTTTCTCTTTGTTTTTCAGTTGTTCTTTGTTTGAGCTCAGCAATTCTCTGTTTTGTCATCTCTGTTCTACTATTGAGCCCATCATTAAGTTGTGTTGTTACATTTTCAGTTCTAAGAGTATATGACATAACTTTAACAATTCAACATTTCAAAAGCTGAAAACAGTCATTTCATATTTTAGAAAACCCGTAGCATTAAGATGAATTGTTTTGTCCACGTTTCAGAGGGACTTGCTAACAGACAAGATCATAAAATTGGCCTAGATTGTTTTTTCTAGAAACCCTGTTTCTTTAAAGTTTAAGATAAAGATAATCAAACATGACTGTGCAGTTTCATTAAAGTCAGTTTGCATTTCACAGATTCAGATATGCCATCTGTAACATTTTTTTATTAAACATTTCCTGTCATATTCTTCATCACCTGTGGGGAGCCGATATAGGGTTAAGCCTCGGACTGACCTGTTGGCAAAGTCACAAACAAGTCCCAGCTTAGAGGGCAGAGTCCTCTTAGCATAATTAGGCTTGACCTTATGACAGTCCCTAGATCTTACATGGGAAGCTAATGGGCTGAGGGAAGTGCAACAAGAACAAAAACAAGTGAAACTCACAAGGAACAGTGTAAACAAGTGAAACTCACAAGAACAGTGTAACTTTGGTAACCACTACCTTATTTACCTCTGACTATAAAAATAAAGGCTCAGCCTGCCTCCGGATCTTTCTCTGTGGCCTCAGCCAGGTACAGGAAGATCCACGGAGACTAGCTCCATTCTTCACCGACTCCGTCCACACCTTTGGGAACCCCTGGCCAGCCAGGGCCCCGGCAATCACCTAGAGTAGCTATGTAATTAGAACACCCTTAGGTAAACTATTAGTCCTGCAATCCCGGGTTCTGATACCAGGAAATATAAAACTGATCTTTATTGTCTCTTAATCAGTAGTAAATAAGCAATATCATACAAAGATTTTTACATTCTATTGGAACAACATAGACCAATAGGTTTATCTCTGTACATTCAGGAAGCACAGTATATGGTAATGTGTAAGGTGTAGCCATGGTTGTTATGACCATGAACTCCTCTTCTCAAAAATCTTCCAACATATGACTGTCTACAGGATTATTAAAATGATTACATAAAATGGTGTTTGTTAAGCTCATACAATAAATTCCATCCTCAATAAATGGCAGATATCAGGCATTATCTTTTGTTAGGGGTTTGTTAAATTTGTAAAGTTAAACAATACGTAATGTGAGAAACTTTTGTTTGATTGTAGGGTGTTCATGACATTTTTAAAATAATACATTTGCTTTAATCTGTATTTGCTTTTATCATGAGAAGATTTAAACATTTTCTGTATTTATTAATCAGCAGAACTTAATAATATGCAGCATCCTGATTTTTTTTTTTTTAACTCAGCATTGTTAATATAGAGAGTGAGAAAGATAAGAAAATGTAGTAGTGTGAGAGGTCATCACAAAGCAAATTATAGTTTCTGCCACTGACCAGTGACCAGCTGTGCAGTCTGTCATTAGAAAGCAATTACCTTAGAAAGAAGTCTATTATATCAGTGCATTCTGCGTGTAGCCATCCAATAATCAAGTCAACATAATTGTCAAGAACATCCAATTGAATAACATAGCCACTCAAAATAATCCATTTTGTTCATAATTTCTAAAGATATAATTTATTTTGTTAATTACATATATAATCTTTTGCCAATAATGCATTTCTGAATGAACTTCTTCTTTTTTTTAGACAAGAAGTACATATCTACTTCTAAATTCAGTGTACTTTGGGGGCAATCCTTGAGAAGTTCCAGAAGATAATTAATTCAATTATCATTATGAGTTTTAGTTTACATCTTATAAGCTGGCCCTTTATAAACATAAAAGTTGGGGAACATATTATATTTAGATGTATAGACCCGGCATAAGTATTATAAAATTAATAAAAATGAAAATATATTTTAAATGTATACTACTGTCTTCCTTTGTTTCAAAAAGAATTTCAGGCAACTTTAGTAAGTTCTTAAAATAAGACAAAATAACATAAAGTAAAGTAAGAAACTAATATTTTAAGGAAAAAAACTGGCAATAAAGTAGAGGGGTTTCTAGCTATCAAATATGCAAATAGTCTAAGAATGACATTCTCATAATTAACCAGAATATCATCTGAGTTGCCAAGGAAAATAATTTTCATTTTCATTACTGAGTGGGAAGCAACATCTGAGACTTCAGATGGTGAGTAAGGGTGACTTTGCCCTAATTCATGAAAATCAGGACAGCACAGTTCAATATGATCAAATTAAAAAGCGCTCAGGGAGCACCCATGACGATACAAGATGACTATGATTAAAACTGGTGTTATTTAGACGTTGTTATTGACACCATAAGTATCGCCATGTGCTCTGCAAGCTGCAATGTGCCCTCAAGGTGGCCATAGAAATAACAAGATCCATTTTTCTCTCTATTAGATGCTTGCCATGGGACAGGCTTGCTTGAAATAAAAGGAAATTTCGGCATGCCAAAAAGAAAAATGTCAATCTGGGGCATTATCAAATTAAAAGTGTAAGTTTGGGTGAGATGAACCACTATCTTATAACTTATTATATATTTTCGTGTTTGAGGTTTTGTTCTGGCTGTTTTTAAAACTTGATATTTTACTTGCTTATTAATGGGAGGACTTGGGAGCCAAAGAATTTATGGTAGCTTCCCGTTTGGTTCACTCTCCTTCAGTGAAAAAAATCTTGTTGGAGACATTTATTTTGGAAGAAAGTTAACTTACACAGACAATCTAATACAACAACATACTTGCTGATCCTTGGGGAAACAAACTTGGCATGAGGATCTTCTGATGACCTGTGGCAACCTTAAAGCATCATAAATTTACAATCTACAGTCTGAGGCTCATAAGTTATATCTGGCAGCTTAACCACATTTGTGTTTTAAATATTTGAAGATATCCATTCTTTTATTTACTTTTGTTTTTGTTTTTTTGTTTTGCTCTCTTTTTTCCCCTTTTTTCATGACCTGACTATAATTGTGCTCCTTAGGCACTCATATACATAGCCTATCTAATAAAGAGGGAATATGATAATAGACTGTCACGCCCTCACAAAGATGGTGGTGCCCAGTCCCCTCAGCCCCGCCTCATCCAGCCGGAGTCCTCCAGTCCCGAAGAGATTGGGCCTAAACCCACAGTGGGACATCCCCCTAGGGGGTCCCAGATTGGAGAGGGTGCAGACTGGGCTGAGGAGACCACCCCCCCCCTCGTGCACAAATGTTGTGCACCAGGCCTCTAATACATACATATATATATATATATATGCTCCTCTATGAATCCTCAATATTCTTTGGATATTTAGAAAAATGCACACTCTTGTGATTTTGCTAAACTGATCGTCTTACACAACAACTTTAGAGAACTGGGGGTATTTTGTTGAACACTCTCTTTATTACTGGAACTGTGTTTTGATTCCAACTCAAAATGTAAGTGGAACTGACCTTGGTATTTCCATGTGATTTATAGTGTTGTATTGTAAACCTTGTTTGTTAAGTGACTTGCATCTCTCCATTGTTGAAGATATTCTATCACACCGTATCATTGATTACCTTTCTCTATATCTGTCTCTCATTTAGAACATGATTGTGTGTGTGTGTGCATGTGTGAATATTTGCACTAGGACATTCTGGTGGGCTGAATAATGGCCTCCCTGACATATCCATGTCCTAATTTCTGGAACCTGTGAATGTTACCTTTTTTACAAAAAGCGATTTTGCAGATGTGGTCAAGTGAAGGATCTTGAGGTAAAGAGATTAAGGAGATTATCTGGAATTATCTCGCTGAGCCTGGGAAGTCAGTGTGACGAGAAGGAGATGTGATGAGGGAAGCAGAGACTGGGGTGATGCACTTTGAAGATGTGGGAAGGAGCCACAAGTCAAAGAATAAAAGTGGTCACTAGGAGCTGAAAAAGGAAGGAAAGGGATCATCCTTTAGAAGTCTCCAGAGGAATCATCCTTGCTGTGACATTGACTAGCCCAGAGCAATTGCTTTCAGACTTCTGACTCCAGAATTTTCAGAGAACAAACCTGTCATGCTTTAAAGCTACTAGATTTGTGGTAATATGCTTGCATTACTTTCTTGTTGCTGCCATAACAATATTTTAAAGAAAAATGGCTTTATTGAAATTTACATAAATATAACATTTATGTGTAGTATATTCACAGAATTGTAGTCATCTGAATTTAGAACAATGCTATTACCCTTAAAAAATCCCATGCCCATTCTCAAGGATATATTTTTTATTAAAAATAACTCAATCTGTGCTTTATATAGGTGCCATCATCTTGGTAATAATTTGTCAAAAAATTCAGTTTTTATTAGGAGTGGAGTAGATATGCAGTGGCCCGTCAGTTGGCCCTCAGCTAGCTTCATGTGGCTGGGCTTTCCACTCCCTCTTTATTTTGACATAACTTGTTTATTCCAGAAAACATCTTTTTTGTTTGTTTGTTTGTTTTTTAAATATATTTTATTGATTCTTCACAGAGAGGAAGGGAGAGAGACAGAGAGTCAGAAACATCAATGAGAGAGAAACATCGATCAGCTGCCCCCTGCACGCCCCCCACGGGGGATGTGCCCGCAACCCAGGCACATGCCCCCGACCAGAATCGAACCTGGGACCCCTCAGTCCGCAGGCTGATGCTCTAGCCACTGAGCCAAACCGGCCTCGGCCAGAAAGCATCTTAAATAACTTTAAAAGAATCTAAAATAAAATCAGCAAAAAAAATGTAGAAATTAAAATTTCACCATAAAGTATCACTAGGATTTAGGATGAAACTGAACACCATAGTGGCATATATAATTTGCTTGAGATGGAATAGAAGTTTGTCTTCAGACTTTTGAAAATTATGTGAATGGGAACTCGTTTTAATTACAATCTTAAATGGCCATGATATGAAAATAATGGAATTGTCCTGGGAAAACATGATACTTCCTGGTATAATAATTAGATACTTATAGTGAGTGGTCTCCTGATGAAGGCACTGTATTCAAGTGGACTCATGCACAGATATTTATTCAACCTACTATGTGTGAGACACAAACACTAGGTACTTGGGATGCACCAAAGGAAAACAGAGAAATCTCTTGCACTCAGGCATCCAGATCCTTTCCTTCAGCCACTCTAATGTCCTTCAAAGAGACTTGGCAACAAGGTACCTAAGGCTGGTGACACCTTCCTATACGCACACAATCACAAGTGCATAAAACCAATTAAAAAGACAGGCTGGACTGCATCCTTGAAAAGCATTTAGTGTCACAATTATTTCAGTAAATTTTGGCTGACATTGATTTGAGTATTTGCTTCCTGGCAAACGCAGGAAATATATCTCTTAGTTAGCCATGAGAATTCAGAACCATGTTCCTTAGGAATAGTCAAAGTGGGTTTAGGCCAGGGGTGGGCAAACTTTTTGACTCGAGGGCCACAATGGGTTCTTAAACTGGACCGGAGGGCTGGAACAAAAGCATGGATGGAGTGTTTGTGTGAACTAATATAAATTCAAAGTAAACATCATTACATAAAAGGGTACGGTCTTTTTTATTTTTTTTTTTAGTTTTATTCATTTCAAACGGGCCGGATTCGGCCTGCGGGCCGTAGTTTACCCACGGCTGGGTTAGGGTTATAATATTTTTATGGAGGCTTAAAAACTCTTTGCCTAGCCAGCCTGGCTCAGTGGTTGAGCATTGACCTATGAACCAGGTCACGGCTCGATACCTGTTAGAGCACATGCCTGGTTGCATACTTGATCCCCAGTGTGGGGCATGCAGGAGGCAGCCGATCAATGATTCTCTCTCCTCATTGATGTTTCTAGCGCTCTCTCCCTCTCCCTTCCTCTCTGAAATCAATAAGAATATATTTAAAAAAACAAACTCAGTAAAAGCCATCTGGGGTGAGCTGTGATGTGAGCATGGCCACATTTAGGACTCAAATCCTCTTTAGAAAATTGTTTTGAATCAGCTTCGCCCATGGATCTGATGAAGGATTCCAGAATCACTCTCTAAAGCAGCTAGCTTTTACTCAGAAAGTGTTTATATTAGTGGATAACTAAATATAAGCTTGGATGAAAATAGCATCTTATTAAAAGACCCACAGAACTTTACATTGATGAATTACATTTTTCTATATTAAAAAATTAACTAATTAAAATGTGGCCAACATTTTAAAACAGTATTTAAATATTTAACCAAATATTTATCATGGTATGTTATGTAGCACTGAGGTACTTGACTTTTCACACAATCTTTGAAATAATTTGTTAAAAAAACAGGTTGTTTTGCCAGTAGGCAGAACAGACAGAAGTCTCAGTCATCTCACCTCACAACCCAGAGTTGTTATAATTAATTGAGCACAAACTGTGTGTCAGAAACTGACTTGAATCCCCATTTCATTTCTATGATGTATTAATAGCAACATTTTGTATATTTTTAAGTCAAACTCAAGAGAAGTTAAGTAGCTTTGTTGATGCCACACATGGTTATTTGGCAAGTAGATTATTTAAAATTCTTCTGTGACTTAAAATACCTCATTTTTAACCCGTTGGTTCTTTGTCCGTCTATCCCCAAATTTCTGTCCCTCTTCCTCCTCCCTTCCCTCCTTCCCCTCAAGCTCTGTGAGTCTCATTTTTCTTAAACCTCAAGGCAAAACCTACTGCCAGTGTCCATACATTTCATTATAAAGTGTGCACATTGATGTTACACTACTGTTGCTAAAGAGATGAGCTATCATGCGCTGAAGCTTTTGCTTATTATGGAGCTGGTTCAAGGAAGAAAATAAACTCCTGCCGGTGGGCAGAAGCGTTCTTAGGTGACAGTGAAGCTTAACAGTTTGATATGAAGGGGGCAAGAGGAAACATGAATAAAGGAAAGAGAACCTGAACAAAAACATAAAGCACTTGCAGATCATAGCACAGAGATGGCATTACAGCAGTTGAATTGGTCAAAGTGCAAGTGAATGATTGTTAACGTTAGCTTCTGTCAGTGTGGACCTATATAGAAGGCAGGGGCAAGTTGCTATGAAATGTAATCAGTGCGTGAAAGCAGATGTTTTTTCAGGCTGTCCTGGCATAATGTAAGCAAAGAAATGGGCATTGCCGGGAGCCGGTCCATCCTTGCTGTTTCAAGGGACCTGGCATATATGGGATACTGTTCTTAATATGTTTGCTCACCTTCTTGGCACTATGTGTTTTAACCAAGGTCACCTCTCTGAGAGAGGTTGTTTCCCCAGGTAGGGATTTTCCCTGAAGTTAGGGAGGGAATAAAACCCCCTTAACTAAGTGCCAGGTGGGTAATTTATCACTTTAACTACGAACAATCATGCTTAAGCTACATAATCTTTACTCCCTGGAATGGAGATAAGAGACACCCTTACCTTTGGAATAGAGATTGATAGGATTGGAATCAACTGGTATAAATACAGATGTAACAAGACAACAGGACACAGAACCTAGACACAGAACCTAGAGACAGAAGAACTTCGCTGGAGAGAACATGGCAAAAGATCTTGGACAGAAACTGGCCACAGAACCTAGAGACAGAACTTAGAGACAGAACATGGCAAAAGATCCTGGACAGAAACTGGCAACAGAACCTAGAGACAGAACCTAGAGACAGAACCTGGCTACAGAACCTGGAGACAGAACCTGGATAGAACATGGCAAGAGAACCTGACTAGAACCTGGTGACCAGAACCTCGCTGGAGATCCTGAACAGAACTTGGCTGAAGATCCAGACCAGAACTTGGCTGGAGATCCTGGCTAGAGATCCTGGCTAGGCTGCTGATCAATAGAATGCTGTCTCCGTGCCATTCCTTCTTCGCTGACTCCGTCTACACCTTTGGGAACCCCTGGACCTGCTGGGATTGGACCCCAGCAGGGCATAAATACCTAGAAAACAGACAAGCAGCCAGAGTTAAGACAGTAACAGCTAAGCTATAAAAGATGCAGCAGAAAAATATAAAAATCAACATTGATTAGACCTACTGAGTGAATGTGTGGCTATGGGGGTAAGATATAGAATGTGGTTGACATGGTCCTGTGTCCCCAGGTTTCTGCACAGTTGCACCTCTCCCTTCAAGAGTGCACCCTACAGCCAATGACGCATCAAAGAGGGGAAATGCCCAACCATCTGAAGTCAGCTGAGGGCCATTTGATGGCCATTCTAGATTCAGACCTTTGCCTGAGTCTTCACCTACCAAAATGGCATTCCATGCTTCCCCATATGCCCAATGCTGCTCCTTTCCCTTCCTCCAACAGTGGATGATTCTATAACAAAAAAACAAACACACAAAAACAAAACAAACAAACAAAAGAACTCACACCTCAAACACCATCTCAGTATTTGCTTTCAGAGAACACAACCTGTGACAATACTCAAGTACCTGAATTTTGGACTTTCTTATCAAAATAGGAAATACTGAAGGGTAAAGTGGTAAAAAGTAGTAAATTCCGTTTTAGTGTTGTTCTGTTGGAGAAAACAGTAGATGATTAAGGTGAAGACCTCCTGGGGGTAAAAAGATATTAGGGACTTTAAAAAAAAGATATATGGGACCTTAAAAAAAGATATATGGGAGCAAACATGAGTAGAAATATATATATGGAGACTTAAAAATGTTCAAATATATTTCTTGGATTTTTTTTCTATATTATCAATATATTTCAAGCCTATTTTTCCAAATATTCTTATTTAAAACTAAAAAATAATGTTTTTACAGTATGAGCAGAATTTTAGCAATATTTTTATTGTTTGGCTGTTTGAATATTTGTTGATTAATTCTGTCATGTGACTTGGCGTCTTCTAGTGTTGAGGAATTACGGCAGACAAGTCCAAATTGAACTGAAGATTCCATTCCCTTAGCAACTCTCTGTGGATGTGGCATCCCAGATGTCAAGCTATTTTCTTTATTGCCCAATTTATACATAACTGACAAGGTGTCCCAGTTGCCTGGTTATAATATCCTTGCTTCTTCTTTGATGAGAAAGTGATTATGTTTCAAGGGGATTTCTACGCACACATTTGTCAGGTTTTAGCTGTTGCTTATGTCCTCAGTTAGGTTATAATTGATGCCCAAGGGGAACTTGTACATTTAAATGAGAACAGATAGTGATTATTCACATCATATCATTGATAAACACAGTAAAAGACACAAGAAAGTTTGTTTCTTCACCTTCATATCTCCTACATACGTATTTGAATGCTGAATGCCATCATCACACTTATTTGCTTCCAATTTAGCCCTTTTGTGCCTTTCTGATTTCACATTTCATTAGTTAATAGTTTTGGATATACGCCAAGTAAATGATAAATACATGTATGACTTTGAAGTTGGATTTTAGAGTGTCTTACAAAAAAGGCATCTACTACTGATAGTCAAATGAAGATATCTTTGTGTGTGTTCACATACACATAGGTATAAACACACATACCCTTCACCATGAAAGGTGATATGGAGAGTTTGCTTCTATAAAAGACACTTAATACTTAAAATATTTGATGGGAAGGATTAATTAAAGTCGGTTATGCTCTCTTAAATACAGCAAAACAGGAAAAAATATTATAATAAATGTGATCTATATTCAAGAGACTGTGTGTCCTGAATAGACCTGGTTCATGCCTATTTCTCCCACACAAATATTTATACCTTGCCTTAATCCTGCAAAGTATCTTGGCTGGTATATTAAATCATATAGCTGCCTTACCTAGCGTATTTCTAGATTATTTGATAATTTACCTTATCATTTTTCTGGGTAACCTGTCAGAAACCTTTTATTAAATCATTCTAATCTGGCCCTAACCAGTTTGGCTCAGTGGATAGAGCGTCGGCCTGTGGACTCAAGGGTCCCAGGTTTGATTCCGGTCCAGGGCATGTACCTTGGTTGCAGGCACGTACCCAGTAGGGAGTGTGCAGGAGGCAGCTGATCGATGTTTCTAACACTCTATCCCTCTCCTTTCCTCTCTGTAAAAATCAATAAAATATATTTTAAAAAATCATTATAATCTGTGGACCACATCATTAATCCTAGAAGGAAATAGTGGTAGTGGTTTGGTACCTTGGGGATTGTTATAACATGTTTATTATAATGAACTTTGAAAAAATGTGGCTATTTTACTTAAAAATAAAATTGTCTCAAAATATGTTAGTTCATGAGTTTTGCATCTTAAATATGATGTGGTAGAATGATCCCTGATCTACAATGCAAGAGACTCAATGATGATGACAAGTTACTACAAGGACTTGATGGGTTGGCAGACTTCAGCTTCAGTGTTCTCTACTCAACACTGTTGAACATAATTGAAATGTCATGTTTCACTTGTTGTCTAGGTCTAAAAGCTACATGGCCATAAGATAGTCAGTCATGAATTAGCTTCTGTGGCACAAATCTCTTCAAAATAGCCATGATTCTAGGAGTACTTAGATAATGAGAATGTTAGTAATGATACGTTTATTGTTTTGTGAAGTTATGCTGGGTTTTGTTTTTGTCACTGCCAACTTTATAATACAGAAATTGTCATAGCAGCAAGCAAAATTTTATCTTTATAGTATATATTTACTCACATGTCTTTCATTACTTTTATAGTCATCACTTTCCAGATGGAAATATGCTCTATTTTCATTTAGTCTGTGTATTATAATTTTCAATGTTTTTAAGTAAATGTGGCCTTGATATTATAAAGCTCTCCTGTGTTCTATGGTAGTGGATTCATAATATTAAAATAATGTGAGTAAAAGTAATTATTCAATTTAGATATAATCAGTAAACTAGATAACACTTGCTTTTAATGAAATGAATTGTATAGTGTAATAAGTATAGATTTGTCACTGTGTGACAATTTGTCACAAATTTTCTTTTTGAATTCACTCCAAGGAACCTAAATTTAAAAAAAAAAATTCTTTTTCATATGTATGTTCCTTTTTCAATGAGCTGTCTTCCTATCATAATTATTTGATATTTAAATCGAATTTACACTCTTCATGCTTTTAACTTAAAATATTTGCCTTAAAATATTTGTATTCACTCTTTGTTTACTTACTACCCCTAGCTCTCCTTCTATTTTTTCTTTCCTTCTCAGACAAATATTGGCAAAAGCAGTATACACTCCGTGTCTCCAAAATCTCAACTACGTTCAGTTCATATATAATTCAGGTTAACATTAATTCCAATGCCTAAAATTAGTATTTAAAGATTTCCAACAATATCTTAGCTAAGAGTGTGTATTTGTGTACATATATGTGCATGTGTGTGTGTGCACATGTGCATTCTTTAAGTGACTTGACATTTCTAGACATTTGACATTGATAATGATTTCTTCCTAAAAGTTTTTCCTCTTTCATATAATTGCATGAAGTGTTCATTTTGCTCTTATTTTCAAAATCACTCATTTTTGGTTCCTTTTTCTCTGAATATACATGTAATTGAGAAACCTATGTGTGACCTTGTTTTACTCCTTCAAGGATTTCTCATCTATATATATAAAAGCCTAAGTGACCATTGCAACCGAACAGACGACCAAACAGGCTCTGTGGGGTGACCAGTCCGGCAGCGGGGTTTGTGAGGGGCGACCAAATGACTGAGTGGCAGGCTGCGTGGGGCAACCAGGCTGTCAGGGGGGGCAGTGAGGGGTGACCAGAATGGCGTGGGGGGGCAGTTTGGGGCAACCAGGATGGCAGGGGGTCAGTTAGGGGTGACCAGGCCAGTGGGGGGCAGTTGAGGGCAACCATTCCAGCAGTGAGGGCAGTAAGGTGCGAGCAGGCTGGTTGGGAGGGCAGTTGGGGGCAACTAGGCCTGCAGGGGGGGTAGTTAGGGGTGATCAGGCAGCAGACAGGTGAGCAGTTAGGGGCCAGTTGTCCCAGATTATGAGAGGGATGTCTGACTGCCGGTTTAGGCCCGATCCCCATGATTGGAGAGGTGTCAATCATGGGGATCGGGCCTAAACCGGCAGTCAGACACCCCTCTCACAAGGGGTCCCAGATTGGAGAGGGTGCAGGCTGGGCTGAGGGGAACCCCCCCCACCGCATGTATTTTGTGCACTGGGCCTCTAGTATTACAACGATGTGAATTTCGTGTAGAATATTTCAAATTTCTTAGACTGTCCTAAAATTGAGAATAGCATTTCCAACTACTTCCTTGACATCTCCATCTAGATTCCCTGTTTACAAATTCAATAACCATCTTAATGTATAACATTGAAAACTAACAAGGTGATTTTATATATTTTATTAATTCAGTTAATTAATTTAAATAAATTACTTTAATGTATATTCCTGCTAAAGGTGAGTGAACATGTCTAAGTAGTTAAAAAGTCTATCATAAGACTAGAGGTGTTGTCACATATTTATGTTCCACTGGAACTTTGTAGTCTATTTTTTGTCATTAGCTAAACTTTAGGTGGATTTGTAGTGGAAAGTGATTTTTTTTTATTATCTCTTAATGACACTTTCTTCACTTGATGCTTTAGTCTTCTCATTTATGCTTCCATGCTACATATTTGATGGCAGTAAATGCTTTTCATTATACTTGTCATCGCATCTGAAAGAACTACATCAGTTCTGGACATGGCATAGCTACAGGTCCCAAGTGCACAGGATGGCCTGCAAAACTGATAGACAAATGGATATATATATATATATATATATATATATATATATATATATTTAAATCTTAGCAGTCTCTTGAGGATAAGGATGATACTTTTATAGGCCCTAATAGTCACTGTATTCTAGTATCTACCTAACAGTTTTTCAGTAAGAATGTGTGGGATTTAAATAGTTTCTAGTAGAAAATCTTGTTCAACAAAAATATATTACTGAACCTATTCTCTGAAATGAAAGATAAAATTTATAAAATCCAATAAAATGTTTTTAAAGTTTTTAAGTCTTATTATAAATGAAATTAATTGTTCTTATCATTTTATGGTCATAATTCGTGATGTCAAAGCTCTGTTAATCCTATGCAAAATATTAGTTTATATTATTGGTTCTTATAAAAGGTATTGCATAAATATTATTTAATTGAAGGTATATATATTTAAGTATCAGTTATGTGCCTTAACAAGTAAGTCTGGGGAAAATTGATAAAAGTCAGGAATGCCATTAGTTCTGCTTCAGCTCCTTGAAACAGGACAATACTAAACCTGCTTAAGAGACAAATGAGTTTTGTTACATCACCATTATGGATGCTGTATGGAAACAACGTTACACATACTAAATACACATATCCAATTCTTCATGGTCACATTCTTGCATTTACGAAATGATTTATAGCATTTCACAACATTATGATGAAATATGTAGCGCTGAGAATTGAACTTTATTGCAAAAGGTTAAAAACATATGGCTTCAAAATTGTTGTGATTCACATTTTCCATTGAAAACCAGAGGATGGTAGGGCTGGTCATCAGTTCACTGAATGCGACAGGAGTAATAACCTGGTCGGGAATTCTCAGAGTAGCTCATGATGTTGACCTTTGGAAGGAATGGATTTAAGGGGAAATTTAATTTGGACCCACAGATGGGAGAAACATCCACTTGCCTTGGCTAATATTAGACAATCATTTAAAAAATCGAGAGGAACCAGTTGTAAATGTTGCACCGAGGAGAGGAACCAGGGCATACATATTGTGGGTTCTTAATAAATGCTGTTGTAGCTTTTACATAGCCAAAGTGCCTACCACAGACCCAATGGCACCCACACTTTTACTTTGTGGCTTCTGGCTGTCCACATCTTTAATGCAAATGCACCTTTTAGACATTGCTATTTTTGTAGGGAGTAATTTTATTTTCATCCAAATATCATTCCCTTAAGTTTTTATTCACACCTACTACTGTTCTAACTTATAAAAGAATAAATTCCATCTATTTTAGCTTAAATGAAAATGTAGGCATTTTAAAATGTAGTAGTATAACCTCTCAATCTATTACCAGCCTCAGTATCTCTGGACCTCAGTGGAAATCAGGTGTATGTTTTAGTTAAATTGCTTTGGATTTATTTTTCTGAAGAGTATGTGACTTTTCAAAAAAAACAAAACACACGCACACACACACAAAAAAGGAGAAATAAAATGACTGTCAAAAAATATTACCAAGCCATCACCTATCACCAAACTAAAATTGTTTCTTAACATAGCATCAAGAAAAGAAAGGAAAAAAAGGAATGAAAAATGACTTTCTCCCAAACAACAAAAGGCATTTTGGCAAAGTAAGTAAAACACAACTACTGATTTATCTGTGTAACAACTTGAACAGCAAGGCATAGGGAGTTGAATCAGAGCACAAAGTCATAAAAATTTAGACCTGGAAGAAACATTGGAAATCTCACCTGGCAATTTTTCTCAGCCAAGAGAAAGCAGAGGCCAAAGAGACTCAGTGACTTACTCAGGTTCGCAAAACTAACTAATGTCAAATATGGTAAGACTCTGACATTTCCAAGATCCTTTAAAGAAGGTCTTGGTATTACATTATGCTACTCCAAACATAATGATCTAAATAATAATATTTACATCTTTCTTTGGCAGCAGAATTTCATAATTTTTATGAATTTGTTCACAAGTAGCCTGAGTACTACCAGAATGGTCTAAGCTCCAAAAATATATAAATCTTTAGAATTTGGTTAATTTAAATTTGTCTCCTGAACCTGATCATTTCTGGAGGAAATAACCAAATGGGTTTAATTCTTAGAAAATTTGGGAAAATATGTAAAACCATCTTAATTCTATCAAACCGTCTCTATCCTACAAAACCCTTGTGCTAGGAATGGTATATTTCTTCCGTAAATTCTCTGGCCCATCTCTCTGGAGGTGTAATAGCCTTTCATGAATAGGTATATCGCCAGAAGATTATAGCCAGAACGGTTAGGGCAGGAAAAGGCAGGCTCCTTCTGCAAAGAAACACCAGGTCCTTTAAGTTTGTTGATAATTTCTAATTGCTAAGTGCTTGTTATGATAGTAGAGATTCTAACTTTTAGTCTCATTAATATTTTAAAATATGAATTAAATCCATGCCATTATATTTACAAATAGGGCTATAAAAATGGGAAAACAGATGTGATGGAAGGGTGGTCATGAGTCAATGAACAATAAGGTTTTCTTTTTATTCCATTTATTTTTATAATCAACAAATGCTAATTGCATTTTTTAAAATCAACGACAAAGCATCAATCAGAACATCAAACCTCAGAGGGAAGGTAGGGGAGGGTGGAGGTAAGAGGGAGAGATCAACCAAAGGACTTGAATGTATGCATATAAGCCTAACCAATGGACACAGACAACAGAGGGGTGAGGGCATGAATGGGGAGGTGGGAGGGGGGCAATGGGGGGATAAGGACACACATGTAATACCTTAATCAATAAAGAAATTTAAAAAAATTGACATCTCCCATCTCTGGATGAAAGATTTAGTTCAAAATTTGAAAATAAAAGACAGAAATTGCAGATTTATTAACTTTAAAGTCAACAGTCTATCTCCACTTGAAAATATTTTAAATCATAACTCATTCATTGAAGAAATAGTATATGCAAACCAATTAAAGGAAACTAGTACTACAATTTTTAAAATAAAGCCAATATAACATGAACAAAACATACATAACATGAGAGGAATGTTTGATTTGACCCATAATGAATTTCTTATCTTTACAATGAATTTAAATATCTGCTTTTCAATGAACTTAAATGTCTGTTAAAATAAAACTGCATACCTTGGTCTAACTTTAGCACTTTAAAAAAAGCACCATTCTAGAACACTTTTCTTTTGCTTTGAGATATTTGAGATTCACACATTTGTTTAAGTACATAGATTCCCATTCAACAGTTGATCTACATTCTTCTTATTCTCCTAATGTCTTGAGTAGCATGCACTCCTGAGCAAGTACTATCTGAAATTCTAAAAATCTTTTGAATCTTCAGCTTCAAATGAGGGGTCTAATACAATGTTAGCAAAATGCTTTAATCTGTTTTAAATTACTTAATAATTAAAGGTAAATTATAATGCCTATATATATATATATATATATATATATATATATATATATAGTAATAAATTGGGCATAGAAACAGTGTCAAGATAATAAGAAAGCATGGTGCTGTTGTTTTCGTGTTTTGTTTTTCTTGCCATATATATTATTAACTGAGATCAAATCTATGAGTGTGGAAGGAATGCATGTAAAGTACTCAATTATGCCTGGCCTGCCCAGCTCAGTCGTTGAGTGTCTACCTATGAACCAGGAGGTCCCAATTTGATTCCTGGTCAAGACACATGCCCGGGTTGTGGGTTCAATCCCCAGTGTGAGTGAGCAGGAGGTAGCTGATCGATGATTCTCTCTCATTATTAATGTTTCTCTCCCTTCCTCTCTGAAATCAATACAAAGATAATAAAGTACTGAATTATGATTGTACTATAATCAAACAGCAGCATAAGTTTATATCTTCTTCTAAAAGCTTCACATAATTCGATTACATGGTGTCATTCAACTCATGTAGGCATATACACATACATACATATCCTATCTAATAATAGACAAACAGGGTAATTGACCATACCTTCGCTACTCCTCCCATTGGTTAATCAGTGCGATATGCAAATTAACTGCCAACAAAGATGGCAGTTAATTTACGTAGGCGTGAAGCAGCTGAGCAAAGACTGAAGGCTGCTCCAGCTTGGGCAGCAACGAAGACCTAAGGCGACTCTGGCTGGTGCGAAGGCCTGGGCCCCGGGTGCCGGAGGAAAACGGTGCCGGCAGTCAGGGGAAGGGAAAGCTTTGCACGAATCCCTTCATGCAACAGGCCTCTAGTATATACATAACTCACCTTGCAATTACAATAGAAATATATGTGATAATTACTTTTCAAAAGAGAGCATTGTCATCTTGTATTCTTTCGTAAAGTGACCATTTCCTTTGTGTGGGTACACTGATAGTACTAGACATAGGAGTAAAGCCCTGCTGTAGTGTCTTCAGTATTTAATTGTTTATTGAACAAGGTAGCAAACTTTTATTGGTTAGAAAGGTTTATTGAGAAAAGTTTACAGAAATTACTTGCAGGCTCTTACACCAGAACCAACTTCACTCTTCAAGCAGATTAGCACAATTTAATTTCCTCTATTGATAAAAACTCAATTTCTCTAAAGCAAATAAATAACATGTGTACTTGAAAATATAGGAATCAAATTAAGTAGGACAAACTAATGTCTATCCCATAGTTTGTTTACAAATATTTCATTTTTAGTTCTTGCAAAATTGCTTTTCGACTTTAGACATTAATTAATAATAGGAGATGCAGAAAGCTAAAAAGTAATGTTTCTCTCTAATTGGTAAGTATCCATCACAAATTGAAAATCATTGCCTCTGTGTCTAGCGGGTTGATTTGATACATGCATATATTGCAAAATGATCGCCACCTTAGCATTAGCCTCCACACTGTCACACAGTTATCATTTCCTTTGTGTGCTGAGAACATTTAAGATCTACTCTCTTTGCAACTTCCATGTACATAATACAGTATTATTGCCTGTAGTCACCATGTGATACATTAGCTCTGCAGGAATTGTTCACAAGTCTATCTTTCTTGATGATTACATTTCAAAGGAATGGCTCCCCTTCTTTTGAGAAACATATTCCTGGGTTTTAAAACTGACAGGAGTCTGGGAGATTTGTATTTCAAATGGGTAGAGAAGGCAATTACTACTGCATGTTTTCTAAAGTAAATGCTTTTAATATTGAAAACATTTCCTGGGTTATAGTTGGTAGTGTTTTCATAACTAATGTATTTATTTATTTATTTATTTATTATTTATTTATAAAATACTGGTTCTGTCAGTATGATGAATGGATATGTGGTATTTTTAAAACTTAACATAAACACAACAGGAGTATTTCTAATACTTGGGGTTATAACTGATCTTTAGTATAACCTATGGCATTTCAAGTCAGAACATGACATTAAACAGTAAGGCTTTCTCTAATAGCTACTCACCTATATCTCAGCAACATATTCAAAAACACCAATTATGCACCAAAACGCAGCTCACTCAAATCTGTCATAATTATTCTCTTTTTCTCTGCTGCCGAAATCACATGCCATTTCTAACTTTAATAATATAAATAAAAGAGAGATGCAGGTATAGAAATAGATATTAAAATGGATATTGTATATATATATATATATATATATATATATATATATATATATGTTATAGCTGTATACTTATATTCATAGACAATTTAAATAAATTGAGCATTTTTACCCTAGGCTATTTTTAGTCCTCTAATAAGCTGTAGATTTTTTTCTAATTCTCCTCAACCTCAAGTCAAGACAGATAAGGTTCATCTAGGAGACAGGGGGACATGTCTGCATGTGTTCTCATGAGCCAGAGAATGCATCTACATTTTACCTAACAATCAAACATCTTCATCATGGAATCCAAGGGGATCACCTTATTGGACACTAAAGTCTGAAACTATTTCTAAGGGTACCCAGAGGGTCATAATTAGGTAGAAGTTAACTCATAATCCTCTGTGCACTATCCAGGATTCATCTGGTTGAGTGGTTTATACTCTATAAACATCCAAGCATGCTAAATTCCATAGCCTGCACGTAAGATCAGCTATACCCTAGAAAAAAACTGAGAGTTTTTCTCATAAACCCATGAATAGCTATCATTTTGATAGCTGTCTTCATCAGAATATACCATTATAAAGAATCAGAGACAGAGAAGCAGCAATCAGACCATCAAACCCAAGAATGAAGGTAAGGGAGGGTGGGGGTAAGGGGAAAGATCAACCAAAGGACTTTTATGCATGCATATAAGCCTAACCAATGGGCACAGACACCAGGGCAGGTGAGGGCATTTGTGGGGATGGGGGTGGGCTATGGGGGAATAAGGACACATATGTAATACCTTAATAGAGCGGTTCTCAACCTGTGGGTCGCGACCCCTTTGGTGGTTGAACGACCCTTTCACAGGGGTCGCCTAAGACCATTCTGCATATCAGATATTTACATTACGATTCATAACAGTAGCAACATTACAGTTATGAAGTAGCAACAAAAATAATTTTATGGTTGGGGGTCACAACATGAGGAACTGTATTTAAAGGGCCAGAAGGTTGAGAACCACTGCCTTAATCACTAAAGGGGGAAAAAAAAAAATCTGAACCCAAACTTATAACAAATTTATTTTTATATTTTATGTCATATTGTATATTTTATACAAAATGCTATATTGTGATATTATTAAATTAAGCTCATATTATGCAAAGTTTATATTTGGAAATATGAATTGGCATTTATATTATTAACTTTAATCCTCTTTCTGAGTTACTTTAGGAAAATAACCTCAGGCCGCATACGGAAATATTAATAAAACCTATTGTTGTTTAGCACTCTTTTGGCTGTAGGACCAATGCACCTAAATAACCACACTTAAGTGGCAAAAGGTAAATATTATTATAAGGATATTGGGATGTGTCATGGGAACTAAGGACAGGAAAACGGTCAGGAAGCTAGAACAAAGGAGAGAGGCAGAGCCAGGCTCTTTATCTCTCACATGCACTGCTGTCTGTACCACTAGTTCATTATTCTCTCCTGGTCAGCCAGCTTGATTTGCTTCTCTGATCCACCACTGTGGTCGGCAAACTGCAGCCCGCGAGCCACATGCGGCTCTTTGGCCCCTTGAGTGTGGCTCTTCCTAAGCCTTAGGAGTACCCTAATTAAGTTAATAACAATGTACCTACCTATATAGTGTAAGTTTAAAAAATATGTGGGTTTTTTTATATTTATTGAATCACCCAGGGTCTTTCTAACTCTCAGGGATAGAAAGGCAAAGCATCTAGTACAAACTGCATGATATTCCCAATGTCTCAGTATTACAAACTCCAAATATATACCATATATGGTTTTTGTTAGAAGTGTTAAAAACATTTTTATTTTTAAACAACCAAATTCAGTTAAATATGTGATCATAAGAACTCAAATGGTCACGGAAAGCCTTACTGAAAATTACTGACTCACTGCTTGGTCTAAGAGCAAAAAGGAATGTGTGATTTATCTGTGGAAAATGCTGTGTAGGCAACCTTCTCTCTATGAGAGGACTTCTGTTATATTCATCATTCTTGACATTCTGGTTCACATTTCCCTTATATTTCACAAAACATGGATATTATTTTGGGTCTTAACCTTGACCATTTAACATTATTGCAGAAGATGAAACCTGACTCTTCTTTTCTTTAACCTTGTGTGTCTAGAATTTCATTTTATTCGTTTAGGTTTATATAGTAAAAGTGCTAGAAGGTAAAGAATGGACCATATACCTTAGGTGCCAGCCAAGGTGGATAGCTTGTCTTAGATGATATACATATTTTTCAAGCCAATTGAGTATCTGATTAATTGAAGAGGGGACAATTGCTAGCATACCATTTGTTCTTTTCTTTTTTTTTTTGCATAATTTGTCTTTGTGAGAATAATTTTTAATATCATTTCTACTTATAGTGTTTTGGACAAGCATTACATCTAAGATATTTTAAATCTGTAGAAATTGAGAAACAATGCACAAGATAATATGCACAAAGAAATCTCTGAGGCTACAAGAAATAAATAACTATCAATGTATATTATAAATGAAAATAAGAATATTTACATAGCATAAAGCTGCTTATTAAGGTTAATAACAATTGATAAAGGTTGTTATAATAGTAAATACAAAATATATAAAGATAATTTCAACTAGATTTTGTATATATGAGTTTATCCCACGCAAGTCTAGCCACATTCAAGAAAATCATCTCTGTAAGGCCATACTTTTCCCTTCATCTCTGCTTCTTCCTCAGAACCATGAAAGGGCCTGGTGTGTAGGGACCCTCAGTAAGTAAATGTTGAGTTAATGAAGGATCTGACAATCTTTTAGTACCCTTCCCAAAGTCTTCAGTATACATTTAAATAAAAAGAGAACTCATTTATTAAAAAGCACATGTTCACAACTGAAAATTGACTTTGATACCAAGACTCAATTTTTTAAATATATTTTATTGATATTTTACAGAGAGAAAGGGAGAGGGATAGAGAGTTAGAAACATCGATGAGAGAGAAATGTCGATCAGCTGCCTCCTTGCACACCTCACAGTGGGGATGTGCCTGCAACCAAGGTACACGCCTTTGACCGGAATCAAACCTGGGACACTTCAGTCTGCAGGCTGATGCTCTATCCACTGAGCCAAACCCTTTAGGGCAAGTCTGTAATCATAAAAACCAGATTTCTCCTTCTAATTCATTTTAACTTGAGGTTTATATAATCCCACTAGAGGTCAAATTCATGACATTCGTCCACGGGTCGGTTCTCACAGCCCAGGCTTTGTCCTGAAGACACCTGGAAGGCTGTCTGGATGGTTGTTCCACAGTTGGGCTATTCAGTCAGTTTGCATATTACACCTTTATTATTATACTAGGGGCCCGATGCACAAAAGTCATGCAAGAGTAGGTCTTCCTTCCGCAGGTACCCGGGACCTGGGCTGGCTTCCCTCTAGCCCTGGCTTTGTCTGGAAGGATGTCCAGTCTAATTAGCATATTACCATTTTATTATTATCTACACTAATAAAAGAAAAACATGCAAATTGACCATATCTTTGCTATGCCTTAAGCCATGCCCACCATCCAATCAGAGCAACTAGATGCAAATTAACCCCACCAAGATGGTGGCCGGCAGCCATGGATCTGGAGCGAGCAGGAGTCTTGGTTGCCCCAATGATGGAGGAAGCGAACTCCCTGTCTGCTGCGGTGGCTCTGAGCTCCACTCAAAGCAACAAAGTTTCAATTATAGAAGATAAATAAACCCCAGATACCTGCTTTCAGCTAGCTGTGGCCACAGAGCTGGAGCAAGCAGGAGGCTTCCCTCCTGCCTGCCCTGGCCAGCTCTGAGCTCCTCTCAAGGCTACAAAGTTTCAATTATAGAAGGTAAATGAATCTCAGAATAAAAAAAAATAAAAAAAGGAGAGGCTGGTAGCTTCCGTCTCCGGAGGGGGGGGGGGGGGGGGGGGCATGGCTAGCCTGAAAACAGCCATCAGCTCCTCACCCAGGCTGGCCAAACCTCCATGGGGTGAGGGTCCTCACTGGGGGCGGCTTGAGCAGCCTGCAAACACCCATCAGCCCTACACCCAGGCTGGCCAGGCATCCCAGTGGTAACCCCCACCATGAAGGGGGTGTGACCAGCCTGCAAACACCCATCAGCCCCTAATCCAGGATGGCCAGGATCTCCAGTGGGAACCCCCACCCTAAAGTGGGTGTGACCAGCCTGAAAACACCCATCAGCCCCTCACCCAGGCTGGCCAGGCACCCCAGCGGGAACCCCACCCTGATGTGGGACACCCTTCAGGGCAAACCAGCTGGCCCCCACCCATGCACCAGGCCTCTATCCTATATAATAAAAGGGTAATATGCAAACTGACCCTAACAGCAGAATGACTCAGAATGACTGGTCACTATGACACACACTGACCACCAGGGGGCAGATGCTCAATGCAGGAGCTGCCCCCTGGTGGTCTGTGTGCTCCCACAGGGGGAGCTCTGCTCAGCCACAAGCCAGGCTGATGGCTACCAGCACAGCAGTGGTTATGGGAGTCTCTCCCACCTCCTCAGCAGCGCTAAGGATGTCTGACTGCAGCTTAGGCCTGCTCCCTGCTGGCAAGTGGACATCCCCCGAGGGCTGCCGGGCTGCCAGAGGGATGTCTGACTGCCAGCTTGGGTCTGATACCTCAGGGATCGGGCCTAAGCCAGTAGGTGGATATCTTTCAAGGGGTCTTAGACTGTAAGAGGGCATAAGCCTCCCCCTCACCACCCACAGTGCACAAATTTTTGTGTACCGGGCCTCTAGTAGATATATATTTATTCATTAACTCAACAGACATCACTTAAGTGTTTAGCAAAGTGCTAAGTAGTTTTATTGTTAATGCTCATAATAACTGAAATAATTATTAATTTTCGCACATTTACCTGAAGAAATGAGGCTCAGCAAAGCTGTTTCAAAGCTACATTGAATAAATAAATTATTTGCAAAGAACTATGTAACTAAAAGCATGCCTGAACTTCCTACAATGTAGCCCTTGATACTCCTAAACTTCTGAGGTTGAACTAGGAGCAAATAAGAAACAAATACAGACTTGAAAAAATTATTATGCATGTAACCATGGCCAAGGCCCTTTTTTTCCCCCTTTCAGTTTCTACAATAATTGTTATAATGGGTATAAAAGATGCACATACTTCGCCATTATTATCCAAGCAGAGGAATGTTTATGCAATTATAAAATATTCTCCACTTCTCCCATTTTGAGAGAGAACTAATTGATTTTGGGTGACTTTATTTCATAACCTTGTAAGATGAATATCCTATTTCTCAATGCATGCTATTTCAACCTCAATAGTAGACTTAAAATTTAGTGATTCACTTTTTTTTTACTTTTCTTTAATTCTACTTTTTTTCCATTTATTTTTTAATTCCTTCTTTTTATCCACATTTGCCTTTATTAATTTTATTTTATTTATTTTCCTATCATCTCTTTCTGCTGGCCTTCTTTTTTATTCCTTTTTACCCCCACTTTTTTTTCTCTCTCTACTGTGTCTCATCACTTAAGCAAATCCTTAAGGAGGGCGTGGTTATGCTGTGGCAGGCAGGCTCTAGCTTGCCTCAATCATTCCCACCGACTGAAATGCACACTTTATGTGGAATCCTTTCCCTGTGATGTGGACTGGCCTAGAGACTTTTTTCTAAGTAATAGAATTTAGTAAGAGTTTTAGAATGTAATTTCCATGATTATTTAGATGAGGTTTGATTTGTACCTACTAGCAGACTTTCTCTACTGCCTATCTGGCTTCCCTGCTTTGATGAAAATCGCTGTCACACTACATGGTCCACATGACATGGCCCACTTGTGGCTTCAACCAAATCAAGTGGAAACTGAGGCCATTAGTCTAGTATCCCTCAGGAATCTTAACTGTGCCCAAAAGTGTGTGAGCTGAGAAGTAGATCCTTGAGGTTCAGTTTGAAAATAAAACAGCATAGCTAACATCTTGATTATAGCTTGTAGGGGACTGATTAATTTGTGCCTAGATTCCCAACCCAGAGAAATGGTAAATGGTGATGGATGTTAACTAGAATTATTGTGGCGAGCACTGCACAATAAGTACAAATATGGGATCACTAAGTTGTATCCCCTGAAAGTGATGTAATATTACATGTCAATTATACCTCAATTAAAAAAGAAAGAAAGAGAGAGAGAGAGAGAGAGAGAGAGAGAGAGAGAGAAAGAGAGAAAGAAAGAAAGAAAGAAAGAAAGAAAGAAAGAAAGAAAGAAAGAAGAAAGAAAGAAAGAAAAAAAGAAACCTTGAGCTGCGTATTGTTTTCTCCCTAGTGGTGTGGTAATATTTTATGCAGCAATAAATAACAAATACATACCTTTTTTGTGCTACTTGCTGCATTTTTCATCATATAATCTTTTAAAAAATAAATTTATTTTAAAGGCATATTTTAAAATCTGTTTGATAGAGTCAAGGAGAAAATGTTCTTGCTCTGTTATGCTGAAGTTTAAATTTTTCATTCTTTATTATATTCATAATTAACTTGAACATCACCTTGATAACCAATAAAAATGTAGTCAGTAACCCAGTTTATATATTAAAACTGTTTTAAAAGTAACAGGAGCGTTTATTTGAATTTTAGACCTGTTATTAATCATGTACATACAACATATTTTACCATTTCTTTTAGATTTAAAGCAGATACACACTAAATAAAACAATCTCCACAAAAAAAATGTTCTTTATCAGCTTAATATAATGAACTAATTTGTAGTTATTCACCTCTTCTTTATTCATAGAAAATTAATAGGAAAAAACAAAAATCACTACCATAAAATTTGAATTAAAATTTTATGCCATCACAGGTGATCACATAGTTTCATCAAAAAAGCAAAAAACAGCCAAAACCGGTTTGGCTCAGTGGATAGAGCGTCGGTCTGTGGACTGAAAGGTCCCAGGTTTGATTCCGGTCAAGGGCATGTACCTGGGTTGCAGGCATATCCCCAGTAGGAGATGTGCAGGAGGCAGCTGATCGATGTTTATCTCTCATCGATGTTTCTAACTCTCTATCTCTCTCCCTTCCTCTCTGTAAAAAAATCAATAAAATATATTTAAAAAATAAGCAAAAAACAAAAACAAACAAACAAACAAAAAACACAGAAAAAAAGCCTGCCACTAAATTTGAACCACTGTTTCCTGGAAATAGTATTTGAAACTAGTCATAACCATCTTAGAGTCTAAAACATCCATTAAATCCTGCTAATGCTCCTTCTTCTTCAACTTATATTGTATTTCACATTTTTCCAGCTCTTAGTGGTAATGCCAACATTTCTTTGGGTGGTAAAACCTATGAATGTTTAAGTACAGATAAATATTTACACATATTGTAAATCTGTAAAATGTGTCTATATGTATGAATAAAATATATATCTTGTCAATCTGTATGATTAGCTTTTTGCCAGCTATTTTAAATAACAAAGGTTTGTGAAATTTGAAGTGGAAATACTTAGATAAATTTGTGACTTGTGCTGTTCAATGTCTTTGGAGAGCCACTCCAAGACCTTGTAAACTCACTCAAAGAGATAGATGTGAATGATGCTCATCCATTTATTTTCTGTAGTTTAGCTTACATTGGTCTCTTTAAATAATGACCCCCTACAGCTATCTTTACCTCTCTTCTTTGGAAAGCAAAGTTATTTACCGTTCAAAAGTAGGGTACATCTAGAAGGTGGGATACATGTTACAAAATCCACCCAGAATTATGTATATTAAGACAAATCTATGAAACTAGAAAGAATTAAGATATTGTTGAATGCTAACTAATGTGTATACTATATTCCATATAAGTTGATTTTTCAGATAACATGACTTTCAGATAACATAACATCCTTTCAAGGGCCAAAATCTGACTAAAAGAAAGTTACGGCTGGAAAGATCTCTAAAATGCCTTATGTTCTCCTTCTCTCTCAGCAGAGCCAGGTGATTTGTGTCTTGTCATTTGTATAACTCAGCATTTTGCAAAGAGGGAGAGTTAGATACTCATTTGAACACTGTCTACATCATCTCATTTATTTGATTCATTTTCCCATCCTTCTGGCTGACACAGGTTCAATAGTTACGCCAGGTGGTAGAACCAACAAATCTTCAATAGACTGTAAAGTGTTGGCAAAATCAACAAAGCTCAAATCTTGAATGTCACACCAGCATTTTCATCAGCTTTATTACTTTGCTTTATTCAATTAAATGAAAAGTAACTTGGCTTTTGAATTACTGATTTCTGTAATCATCTATTTTACTTTCAGTTTCAATATGTGTCTCTTTCTGTTAGTACTGGCTATTATAGTCTTCTATCATTTGTTGTTTGGCAATGCAGTAATAGTCTTTCTGCTCATCCGTTTATTAGTGAAATGTCCTTTCCCCAATAGTTTTTGTTTTGTGTTGAAGTTTTACCATGATCACCATTAGAAGAGGAGCAGTTTCTATTTCTGCAAGGTCAGTTTCTGTAAATACTTTTTTTTTAATTTTTATTTTCAATTACGTTTACATTCAGAATTATTTTGCATTAACTTAAGGTTTACATTGGAGTGGTTAGACAGTCATATACTTTACAGAGTGTTCCCCCTAATATTGCTTTCCAGTACCCACCTGGAACCAGACCTAGTTATTACAATATTATTGACTAAATTCCTGTGCTATACTTTACATCCCGTGACTGTTTTATAACTGCCAGTCTGTATTTCTCACCTTTTTTACCCAGTTCCCCCAAATTCCTCCCCTCTGCCAATCACTGGTTCACTCTCTGTGTCTATGAATCTGTTCTCTGTAAATTTAAGTATCTAATTAACTCGATGTTTTGCTCACTCAAGTCCAGGAGAGGGGAGGGATTCAAATATTGCATCAACTTTACTTGGCTATTTTTTCAGAGCATCTGTTTGTCATGAAAGCCACTGGCCAAGGGAGAGTAGTACCAGATGTCTAAGAGATAAAATCTCCAGGCAGAGTGGCCTGTCTCTGGCCACCCGACCTTCCCAGGATATGTTCAGTGATTCACAATTTCTACCAAACAAGCCTGGACCTTCATGGCCCAAGTCTACTTCAGTAGAACAGGTTGAAGAAAGTTTTGGGAACTGCCATTATTATTATTATTATTATTATTATTATTATTATTAATTTCTAGTAGTAGTAGTATTTTCTTAGATGGAGCGCTTTGCCTACTGTTATGTTAATTTTCAAAGAGCTCATGATTATTCCTGCTAATGGGGAGTGAATGAATCTTTCCGTTTACATCACATGCATGGTGTGTTTCAGATTACATGTGGTCTGTCAAGAGCATGGGTTATAACAAGTAGATGCACTACTAATTTTTTGACAGCAATATTTATAACCAATCAGATCCCTATAACATAGAATATTATTCCAGGATATTTTGAGCTGATAGACATATCTTATGCTGTTTTGACTGATTTATTGTTATTCTCCCATACCTCAAGTTTCTATTCATATTCAGATTTAAGATACATTATGAAATGTTTTTATTAACCATCCCCACAATCCGTTTTTTGAATGTCCTATTGTCCAAAAATGCTGCTTTATAGAATGAAGGTAATAATTCAAATGCCAGCAAGAAAGTACAATGATACCTTTTTAAAATTATTCAATTTCAGAACACTTAAATCTTGATTAATACAACCTCAGTTTGATTACATAGATAAGGATCACAAGGAACGGATATGGTCCATATTCTCTAATCAATTCCAAGACTCGTTGTTGTCATATTGAAGAAAAGAAAAACAATATTGTCATAGTTCTCCATTTTTCATTATGACAAGTGTTAATTTTAAGTATTGAATATGTTTGCTTTGCAGTATGCTTCTTTGTCATGATAAAAAGAGCCAAGTGGGCAAAAACTGGATGTAGTGATTTCTCTTAATCTAAATCAGCCTTTTAAGTTTTCAAATAACTTTGGTTAAATGTCACATTTTTATCACCAGCCTCAGGAAATCTGATCTGTATTGTTCTTTCTATGACTTTGATGGAAGCCACCCAATGAAAGGACTGCCATCACCTTTACAGTTATTCAATAACATGAATGAGCTTGGGCTAATTTCATAATTATTGAAATGAAGGGATACGGATCAGTGATTTAAGCTGCTTCTATTAGGAATAGTTTTCAGCACCTGATTCCAAATCTTCTGACACTGATCTTAAATATTGTAATGCAGTCCCCAAAGCTCAACTTCCATGATGAAAAATTAATTACAAATATATCTCTTCTCTTATGGCTAAAATAATTTTTGTTTTCTTTCTATTTCTATAACATGATTTTGTTTACTAAAACATAAAAAGTGAATAGAGTCTTAGTTTTAGTGTTTTTTTTTTAAATGTGGCTGTTATTCAAGGAAGGGTTTTTATCATCAGAAATTGCAAGATATAGGACTCAGAAATTGGTGCACTTTTCATAATCTCTAATTGTACACATTTACTACATCAAAATAAATAACATTATTAAATGGTTTCTTCATATTGGATTTTATACAATATACTATAAAATCCAAGTTTGGCTGTTTGTTTTTATTAGATCTTATTTTGAGAAGGCACCTGAAATTTAGCTCAAGAAATGAAAATCAAGAGATGCATATAACTTTAAAATCTCACTTCTGAATTGTATTCCAATTTATCAGGTAAATTCACTTTTGAGTAGTAAGATGGTAAAATTTACCACTAAACTAACTGACTCTTTTCTTACTGACTCTTATTAGAATACTCATATAAGTTTCTCTCTAGACCAAAAGACTCTTATTAATGTTCTATGTCATTCAACGTACAGATGATCTACATAGACTCATGTGTGCATTGGGTTTTTAGGGTTATGCAATATATATCCCAAATATGCAGACAAATAAGGATATGTATGTGCCTGAGTTATTGAAAATAGTAACACAAAAATAGTAAAAATAATATACATAAACATATTTATGTTTAATGTATCTGTTTGCCATAAAATCTACTCATAAAAAATTGTATTCCAACTCTAAAGTCTAAAACAGAATAATGCCAAGATTTCAATTTATTGGCAAGTAAATCTTACATATTAATATAGGGATATTTCTAAAGAGTAAAAATTATAGAGTATGTGGTAAAACCTTTTTTTTAATTATAAGGAGACTTCAATAAAATTGTATTATAAAAATTATATTTATTTTGTTATGATTATTTTGTTATGATTTGTACTAGAGGTCCGATGCATGAAATTCGTGCAAGAGTAGGCCTTCCTTCCCCCAGCTGCTAGCGCTGGCTTCCCTCTGGCACCCAGGACCTGGGCTTCCCTCCAGTCGCCAGCAGGCACCTGGGACCTGGGCTTCTCTTGCAGCCTGGTTTTGTCTGGAAGGTTGTCCGAAAGGATGCCCTGTCTAATTATCATATTATGCTTTTATTATTATAGATTGTAAAATTGCTTGGAAATACTCAAATGGACTCTCATTTACTATTTTCACATAAAAGCTCATGTCTTTATCCTAAAGTATGTAAAATATGAACTTTAATAGAATATATATGGCATGTACATAGCACAATATATGGCATATTATGACAACTTAAATAATTGCTCAGTAGTATTGTTTAGCTGCTATTACACATAAGAATAATTGAAATAATACACATAATGCACATAATACAGTGCCTGGTATAACAAATTCTTAATAAATATTAGCTACTATAATCTTTCTCTTTTGAGGCCTTAACTATTTATAAATGTGGTTACAAATTCCAAAGAATATACACATACCCTTTAAAAATCCCAAGTTAGCCAAGGCATGACTCAGTGGTTGAGCATTGACCTATGAACTAGGAGGTCACTGTTGGATTCCTGTCAGGGCACATCCCTGGATTGCAGGCTTCATCCCTGGTGGGGATGTGCATAAGGCATCCGATGAATGATTCTCTCTCATTGATGTTTCTATCTCTTTCTCCTTCTTCCTTCCTCTCTGAAATCAATAAAAATATAGTTTAAAGTTCCAAGTTAATTCTTTTGATGAATATTTCTGATTTCTCTACTTTAGTGCCATGATTTGGTACAACTTAAATATAAAAAGATAGAATTCTTCACTACTATAGATTTTTATTTTTTCCCCTGTTAAGTTTTAATTTTGAGTAGAAGGAAGATATGTGAGTAGGTAGATAAGGGTGAGGAAACAGGCTAATCAGCCTTCCCATTTTGCTTATAAAAAATAAAGTGAAGAAAGACATTTTGGAGATTTCCCTGGCACTACTTGAGAGTGGAGATAAAGAGCAATTCTATCAACACAACTTTTTTCTCTTTTAGGCAGTAAATGTTCAAATAGGGTGATAAGAATCTTCATTGATCAAATTAAGATATACAAGCTAAAACGTATCCTAGTCAGAGAAAGATTAATTAATGAGATTATACACACAAAATTTCTAGAACTGTAAGTACAGTTGACTCTTGAACAACACAGATGTAAATTATGTGGGTCCACTTCTCAGGAGTTTCTTTCAATAAATAATGTAAATGTATTTTCTCTTCCTTATGATTTTTTAAATAACATTTCCTATTATTTAGCTCATTTTATTGTAAAAATACAGTACATAATACATATGACATATAAAATATTAATCGATAGTTTCTTATCAGTAAATCTTCTGGCCAGTAGTAGGCTTTTAGTAATTAAGCTGTGAATGCATGAAAAGGTATATGTGAATTTGTGCCTAAGCAGGGGATTCTATGCCCCTAACCTCTGTGTTATTCAAGGGTCAATTGTAGTATTATTTGATCTCTCATCCTACATAAGGAGTTGGGATGAGCATTGTTGTTTATTTACTGCTTCAGGTATTCACATATAGTAAGTTGCTTCTCGAACTGAAAACCTTGTCTTGAATCTAAAAGTAAATTCCACTTATTAACAAAAACTGTGATGAACAATGTGTTCCTAGTACAAAGAGTGTGCTCTTTATACAACTAGAGGCCCGGTGCATGAAATTCGCATGCAGGTATGGTCCCTAGGCCTGGCCATCTTCTCTGGCTGCCCCCAGCTGGCCCATCCCCCAGCCGCCACCCACCCTGGTTCCCCATTCACCATCAGGTGATCAAAGCCTAATGGCTGGGGGAAGGGACCAAGAAGTCGGCTGTTTCTGCCCACTTACCGCCCCCTCCCCCCCCAAGGGTTGCCCTCCATGAATGGGCAACCGGTAGGGCTGCGGCCTTGGGTTGGCACTGCCTGCATCCCTGACCACTCAACCTTGGTTCCCCATTCACCATTGGGCAATCAGATCTTGCTGGCCAGGTAAAGGGACCGAGAGGTGGTCAGTGCGCCTCACAGTGACTGGTCGAGTGGTTGTTCTGGTTGTTCTGCTGTTAGGGTCAATTTGCATATTACCCTTTTATTATATAATATGGGAAAATAAAATTGAAATTAAAGTATTTTCAAAATGTATATCAGACTTAAATATCCTTGAACCCAATTTAGAGGATTCCTTTACTTTTAGTAACAGGGAAGGAAAGACATGAATGCAATGAAAAGAGGATACCTTATTCTATAGTTTCTATATTGAGAATGTCATGAGAATGTCAATGAATAATGTGGGATACAGAGAAAAGAAATAAGACATTCAAACAATAAACAGAATTCCATATTTGCAGCCCTTCCAACAGATGGCTTTGATATACAAGATACCTTTATGCAAATAGTGAGTCAGAGGACATAGAATAAAAAAACCCACTTTAAAATATATGAATATGTATGCAATTATCCATACTGAAATAAGCAGTACCAATCACAATTTAATAATTTGAAGTATCCTTCTAGTAAGTGCTTGTGTCCTGAAGATGGTGATTTTTGTTTTTTAAATTAAAATTAGTCCCAAATTTGAGCTAGACATTTATGTGGCACTAACGTCTTTTTTTAAAATTTTTCATTGAACATATTTGGTGCATTTTTACTTTTGACTTAATACAAAAAATATAAATTATGCATGCCATAAGGAGATGTGTAATTGATCTCATAATATTCTGTAAGCAAGGTGTCATTTCAGGTGAAGGATGGGAACTATTGTCTGGAGTTTCTCCTGTCAACTAACTGACTGCCTTGCTCTAATCTAAGATCAAGGAATTTGATTCCATTATGTTCTTCGTGGCTACTTTCACATTAGTTTTATCGTGCAGTAAATTGCTCTAATATGGATATGAGAAAACCATGTATAACAGCAGTTAAGAAAAACATACTTATTATAGGACAGTTTATATATATATAGAGGGTAGATATAGTTATGGATGTCAACAATGTATTATTATTCTGCATTAGATATTTTGAGAAATGGAAGAAAATAGACTATCCAAAGAGAACAGTTGCAGTGTTTATACTTCTAACAAAATTTTCCTCATGTCCCTTTGATCCCCCTTACACACTCCCATTCACACCTACCACATATATGTTAATCAGTCCCAAGGAGTGATTGATGAGATTCTTGTATGTCTTTATATGGTCCTAGAAAGTTCCATATTGATCATGTATAATAGGCATTAAAAAAAAAAAACACGAAAATGCAACTTAAAAGGATTTTGGTTTTGTACATGCAAAGAACCACAGGAATTCCAATCCTGGCTCCAAATCTATTTTCTGAGCTTTTTTTGGTTTCATCTTCTTCCGTGTTTTGATACCTTCCTCAAGGTGGATCTTGTGATATTCAGGAAATAAAAATGCTTCTCTTTTTGCTGTCTTCTCTTATTTATTTTAAAAATATATATATTTTATTGATTTTTTTACAGAGAGGAAGGGGGAGAGAGAGAGAGAAGAGAGAGAGAGAGAGAGAGAGAGAGAGAGAGAGAGAGAGAGAGAGAAACATTAATGAGAAAGAAGCATTGATCAGCTGCCTCCTGCACACCTCCTACTGGGGATGTGCCCGCAACCAAGGTACATGCCTTGACTGGAATCGAACCTGGGACCTTTCAGTCCACAGGCCAGTGCTCTATCCACTGAGCCAAACCAGTTAGGGCTTCTCTTATTTTTTTTAATTTTTAAATGTTTTTATTGATTTTAGAGAGGAAGGGAGAGGGAGAGAGGGATAGAAACATCAATGATGAGAGAGAATCATTGATTGGCTGCCTCCTGCACACCTCCCATTGGGGACTGAGCTCACAACCCTGGCATGTGCTCTGAGTAGAAATGGAACCATGACCTCCTGGTTCATAGGTTTCCGTTCAACCAGTGAGACACACTGGCTGGGCTTTGCTGCCTACTTTTAATGAGCAAAAGAACTTATGCAAAATTCTCCATCTATCCCTCATTGGCTTGAGTCGTGAATGGGAACCACTATGATTGGCAAATATCAATCAGAATTTTCCTCTGAGTTCATTGATGGAGCGTTCAGAAGCGCATGCCTTTTGAATGAAGTCCCTCAGGAAGACAAAAATGGGATGACTACTTGGCAGGCAGGGTAAATGATCTGAAACGAAATGGTATTCAGTGGTATTAAGGCAGCGGTTCTCAACCTGTGGGTCGCGACCCTTTTGGAGGTCGAACAACCCTTTCACAGGGGTCGCCTAAGACCATTGGAAAACACATCTATAATTACATATTACAGTAGCAAAATTACAGTTATGAAGTAGCAACGAAAATAATTTTATGGTTGGGGGTCACCACAACATGAGGAACTGTATTAAAGGGTTGCAGCATTAGGAAGGTTGAGAACCCCTGTATTAAGGGATTTGAAGGAAGGCTGTCTGTAGCAGTCTAGATCATAGCAGTCCGATTTCATAGTATTGTAAGTCAAATAACCAGTTCTCTAATATTTCAATTTTTCTCCTGGTCGTGTTGAATTCAAGAAGCCATGGCCTATTGACTAACAAGCAATAGCGGGTTTGGAGTACTGAGAAATTAAAACAGATTACTTATAACCAGTCAGACAATATTACAAGTAGTTTCTCCAAGAAAAATGGGTTTACCTCCTTTATTGCTTTCCCAACCTCTCCATCATTTCTCTACGGACACAAATTGCACTATCTATGTATTAGTGATGATAAGATATGCTACAAATGAAGGAGCTTTGGATACACTGGAGGACAGAGTGGGAAGATTAAATCGACTAAGATTTTCTAAAATACAAGTGCCTTATGTTTTGTTGCAAAATTGTAAAAATGTACATAATTGTGAGGTGTATGTTTTTAATCGTGTAGCTTAGAAAGGAAAATGCATAACAATGATTGGTATGGTTTACTCTGCATGTATCTCAGTCAATCTAAAATAGGACTCACAGAAATCCAAATTATGTTTGTCAAAAGAGAACAAGTAGAGGAATTTTCAGATGCTAAAATTCTTTTTTCTCCTACAATAAATTGAAATGTAGTGAGTTGAAACAATTCAGAGTGCAAAGGAAGCTTTTACTTTTATCTTAGTTGGATGTAAGTGTTTTTCTAGTGGGAATATCATTGATCAGTAGAATATAAAAAAGGTATTCTATGTACAGATTAAATTGTAGTCCATAATCCAAATGTTCATTCAATTCTAAAAATAAAATGGATGTATAGCTTAAATGCCCAGAAAGAAAGGTGAGTCATTAAGACTTCTACATATGTCCTCTGTCTAAAAGTGGGTGCATTTACCAATGACATGCAAGAAGATATTAGACTTGGCATGTTAAAGTTAATTTAATTCTCTAGTAAAATGTTGGATACTGTTTCCAATATCTTGGCATTTACAGTTGAATGTGTGAAATTGTCCAAAACTATAACTTTCCCAGATAAAAACAATAGTGTATCCAAATAACCACTCGCTGTATTGCCATATGTAATGGTTCCTGAAACACTATTAGTTATTTCAACCTGTCTCTCCCCATTGTTAGAAGATGATAGCACAAGTTCTATTTTCTTTATTATTATTTTTACAGCCTTATAGCACCATATTGAACATCTATATTGTGCATGTTAAATAAATGTGGAAGGCATGAAATAAAGAAGAAAGGCACTAATACAATTAAGAAGGAATTTTTATTTTTTATGGCTAACACCATGTGACTTATGAAATAGAAAATTATCATAGAAAGAAATAATCTGATTCAACTATTTTCTTCAGGGATTTTAAAGCCTAAAGTGAATTGTAATTTATAAGAAAAGTAAAGCTGGACCGTATTTTGGAAAGATAATTCCCTACATATAGACGGGCTACTGAAATTATTTTATAGATAAAAGATTTTTATGATTTCAGTAATTTTTAAGAGGTGTATATGTACCATACTGAATTCTATAATTAATAATTTTTGCAGCTGAAAATTACTCAGTGAGCCCAGGCGGTGTGACTCAGTGGTTGAGCATCAACCTACGAACCAGGAGGTCACGGTTCAATTCCCAGTCAGGGCATTGCCTGGGTTGTAGGTTCGATCCCCAATGTGGGGCATGCAGGAGGCAGTCGATCAATGCTTCTCTCTCATCATTGATGTTCCTCTCTCTCTCTCTCCCTCTTCCTGCCTTTCTGAAATCAATAAAAAAATTAAAAAAAAGAAAATTAGTAAGTGACTCAATTTTTAGATAGCAAGCATTCTTGCTTTATAATTTTCAACAATGTCCCAATTGCCTGTGGACCCCATTGCTTGGCTATCTCACTGAACCTCACATTCCTCCACCAATACAAGATGCCACCCATGAGGCTTGGCCCTGCCAGTTTCCTGCCCCGAGGTATCCTTGCATTTACTGGCAACCCCATGCCGTCTCTGAAGTCTCAAAGTCTTGCTTAAAGGCCATGTGTGGCCCCACTAGTTTACAGTGTTCTCAGCTGTGTGCTCACCCACCAGGCACTGCGGGTACCAGGCCTAGGGACTGATAGCTTTGCAAGGGGCAACAAGAGTATTAGGTTCTGGATGAGAAACAAAATTAAACTGCAAGTTTGAGATTAATATTCAAGTAAAAGTTGACAAAGCATAATGTTATGTCTTTTAGGGAGAATACATATTCTATTTAATGTGAGATATAATAGTACATTAACATATTTAATATACCATTGATGTAATTTCCAAAATTAAGTCAACCCAATGACTAAGAGGTTTTTCATGTGGTCCTATTTTTAAGCTTATTCAATCTCTAGTGATAGTAATTCTGTATATTTGATTTTTCTTATACATGTTTGTTCTCTTTTATACTTTTTTTAATGTCTTGCCTTCTATGTTCTCTTAGAACTGCTTAGGATAGGAAACAATTCCTTTGAGTGGAGGCTATTTTTAAAGTAAGGGTGACACCAATTGTGTAAATTTCTACTTTAGTATTTTTTTTCTAATTTGAACTTTAAAATTGTTTTCACATCCACTCTTTTCTAATTTGAGTTAGAGTTCCTGGAAAACAGAAACCATGACTTCTCATCTGCAACTTAGGACCCTGAAAAATGAACAGATTTCAGTGAGTTAATTGAATATTGTCAAAATCGCATAGCCAGACGAAAGAGGCTGGATGTTCTCACTATCAATGCTTTTCCTAAATGAGGAAACTAAATGTGAGAAGAAAAAAAAAATTTGTTTTTTAAAGAGAAATTTTAATATTACAACCACCAGTTAAGTATCCTAGAAATTGAGCAAATTACAACAAAGGTATTAGAGTCTAACAAAATTGCATCTTCACTGATTATTTGAGGTTTTTCAGAGGTCCTGATTTCTACACTAATTGGCAAGAAAAATGTTTGTGTTATAACCAGTCATCATAATTTCTGCTTTAAAAACACCCTATGTTGCCCTGGCTGGTTTTGCTCATTGGATATAGCGTTGGCCTACAGACTGAAGGGTCCTGGGTTTGATTCCGGTCAAGGGCACCTGCCCTGGTTGTGGGCTCGATCCCCAGTGGGGGACATGCAGGAGGCAGGCAGTCGATGATTCTCTCTCATCATTGATGTTTCTATCTCTCTCTACCTCTCCCTTTCTCTCTGAAATCAATAAAAATATATTTTAAAAAGTAAAATAAAATAAAATAAAAACACCCTATGTTTCTTCTATTTCCAACTTCCTTTTCCTCTTATATTTCCTCTAAGCATCCTAGCCTTCTGCTGATTGATGTTATATATAACAGATACCCCATTCATACTGTGTATGTAGCATTTTGTCAGAGACCAATTCCCACACATCCACTGTTCTCTGGCCAGAACTCTTGACTGGTTTAATTTGTTGTCCTTAAAGTTTGGTGTCTAGTTTCTCAGTTATCTAAGAAACTGTCAAACTAACAGAAACTATTCAGAAAAAAGTTTTTGTGAAGATTGTTCTCATTTTCCAAACTGAGGGTCATTTACAGCAGCATGAACTTGATAAATGTCTATAAGTCAAAGAATGTCTCACCATAAATGATTTGGGGTGACAGGCCTATAATACATTGCAGATACAGATTGGATTCCCAGCAGGGCCCATGCAAGCTCACACTCTGCCTCACATAAGCAACACTAGAAATAGTTACAGTTAATGAAGAAAACATTTTTTTCTGATATCAAGAAAACAAATCTTATATTGAAACCAAGGAAATGGAACATGATCTCATAGTCAAATTGCTATCAAGGTCAAAATCTACCATCATATACCTCAGAGGGCATTCACTGGTACCCACAATATCATAAGTGATCATTAGCTTTGTGTAAATAAATTTATGTTGAAAACACTCCTGGACTTTGGGAGGTGGGCATGAAATAAGATTGGATGTACTCTTTCTGAAATGAAAGATTAAAGCCCAAAATGCTCACTCTGCCCTCCCTGAACTGACTGGATATACAAAGAGAGAGATAATCAGCTCTTCTGCTTTCTTTATGATGTGTAATCTCTTCCCCCACCATCTGAAGACTTTTATTCTGGGTAGGCCCTCATTGCCTGAATATTGGTTAAATCACACACTCATTCAGGGACTCAGCCTTCAGGGGCTCTGATTCTTCTCAGAATAATGTTTCAAGTTATCAAATAAAAATTTAGGATAAAAATATTTATCTGGTCCTAACCGTTTTGGCTCAGTGGATAGAGCATCGGCCTGCGGACTGAAGGGTCCCAGGTTCGATTCCGGTCAAGGGCATGTACTTTGGTTGCGGGCACATCCCCAGTCGGGGGCGTGCAGGAGGCAGCTGGTCAATGTTTCTCTGTCATCGATGTTTGTAACTCTCTATCCCTCTCCCTTTCTCTCTGTAAAAAATCAATAAAATATATTTATTAAAAAAAATATTTATCTGGAATATACTTATCAATACTTAAACCATGTGACATAGTAATATTTACATGTAAGTTTTGATTTATTTAAAAAAAAGAACACCTAATGGTGGAGCTAATAATTCCTACATTGAGTTTAAATAGTATTTTGAGATATTTGCAATGACTGTAGGTGAAATGACAATAACTGGGACTGTTTTAGTGATAATGTAGTAGGATTGACACTGCTGCTGTGTCTGTTGCCAAAATACTTAATTGAAGGAAACACTAAATTTAGGTTTGAGGTCAGTGAGAACAAAGATGTATATGTTTCCCCCCAAGTTCATGAACCCCCAATGTGAACCATGGACTGAGGGAGGGGGTGATAAGTCCTTCCCATTCAGATTCTCATCCAAAACCAGTTTTCTTTTTGTAATATTTTTATTGATTTCAGAGAGGAAAGGAGAGGGAGACAGAGATAGAAATATCAATGATGAGAGAGAATCATTGATCGTCTGCCTCCTGCATGCCCCAAAACTGGGATCGAGCCTGCAACCCAGGCATGTGCCTCGACCGAGAATCAAACCGGTGACCTCCTGGTTCATAGGTCAAAGCTAAACCAGAGCCTAGCCAGCCAGGCCAAAACCAGTTTTCTTTCTCAATGTAACCAAAAAAAACAAGTAAGATCTGAGCTGTGATTATGTCTCTAATAGGCTCAAGAAGGTGTGATTCATTCTCAAGCTCTTCCAAGGTTCAAATCTGTTGGCACGTAGGACTATGATCTGGCTGCCATGATCTTTCCCAATCATATCTCCTAACAGTGGCCTCTGACAACTACCCTCTGCCTTAGTTGATAATGTTCAAGCCAAATTGAATTTTGGACCTTTTCTTGTATGTCCTAGACACTTCATACCTCTATAACCCAACTTATGTATTTATGAAAATAAGCCGCTGTCACTAAACCTAGTAAATTGTACTACAAATGCATATTAACTCACTAAAGATAACATAGACTTAATACAGCAATATGGAGATTATGAACACAGTGAGGAAATACATTATTTAAATATTTAAAAAACGTCCACCTTCACATATGATTAAATGAATGAATGAGACTCCATTTCATAGCTATTCAACTAGAAAGGAATATGTATGTCTGTGACTATGTGTACATACAAACATACCTATTCTTATTGACAAGGATATAGATTAATAGTTATGTTCATAAATATAACATAATAAAAATACCTGTTAAATAAGTGTACACATTTTTTTTCCTGAGGAATATCACTTTCAATCAACAATCTGAGGAAATAATAGAAAACCAGCAAACATATATGTGAAATTACAAAGCAATGCGGTTTCTTAAAAGAAACGGCAGGAAACAACCATTCTTTCTAACATTAGAGAAATAGGTTTTAAAAAAGCAACTAGCAAATGACATATTAAAATGAGAAATATCTAACATAATGTGGTGAAGAACACATTATGTAGATATGTTGCCTCCTGGCTTTGAATTCTAGGTTTACTATCTCATAATCATGAGACTAGTTACTTCAACTTGCTAACTTAAAGTTCCCTCTTGTGTATAAAGTAGAATTAATAATAATAATACTTAGCTTGAAATTTGTTGTGAATATGAAATACTGATAGTTTAAGCACATAGTAAGAACTGTGTAAGTTCCAGCTATTATTATGATTGTGATATTTATCATTATTATGGCTATATAAGCACTATAAAGTTTTAAAAAAGAATGTAATAAGATCAAAATAAAAAGTATATCATCTCAGATAAAAACATCAATGCATGTACTTCCCAGATAGAATGGAATTACAAAAAGGCCAGGTTGATATTTGGTTGATGAGATTTTAGTTGAATTTTAGCATAAAAGTGCCTGCATTGTATTTAATAATAAACCTTTCAGCTTACACTCTTCATAATAGTTTTTCTATGTGAATGGCTTCTGAATTTTCCAGATTGGCAGTACTCCTGTTGAATAAAATCTTTGTACTTTCATTTTCTTCTACTCTTCTTCTTATCTTTTTTCTATTTATTTTTGTTAATTCTGTTGTTGTTCTACAAAAAAGAGCATTAATATGGCTTGACAATAGTCGCCTACAGACTCTATGAATGATTTTAGAAGGAGGTATCTTGAGAAGACACATCCAACCTTTACCTTCCCACAGCCTTGCCAATTCCTGGATCCAGTCATGGTAATTGTCAAGGTAAGATACATTTAAACCTGTAGAGAATTTTTATGAGTTTATTTGAGCCAACTGAACAATTGCAGGGAAGCAAAATCTCAACAGATTGAGAAAATGCTCCAGAGAATGGTAGTTTTGAATCTTATTTTACACATTACAATCAGAGGAGGAGGTCTCAGGTGGTCACATAAAATCCATTGGTGATAGATTAGGGAGACAGGAAAAAGCAAAACAGGGAAATCTCTGAGACTGAATAAAGAGTAAAACGAATAGGCACATACTTCTTTCACATAGGTGGTGTAGGATAGCTAACATTTAATAATTAAATGGATGGCAAAAACAATGAAGGGTTTTGTGGTCTCTGCTCTGGTACAGTGAGAGGTCTGGCAAAAAGGAAATTACCCTGACATCCCAAAGGTATAAATGTTACTGTAGATGCAAAAAGTTGGAAGAAGACAATAGACAGGCTCAATTAAGGCAAAAATTGACCTTTGTCAGGAAAGATACTGGCCTAGGACATGACTAAGCACCGTAACTTGTTTTTAGTTTGAAAGTTTTAATTTCAGAACATCTTATGTGGTTACTTTAGGTCTCTAAGTTTGTAAGGCCACCATGACGGCCTCCCCCGAGCTTGCCAGGTTTAGCACGTGGCCCCTTTCTCATCCACATAGTGATAAACTCACTAATATTTGTGACTTTACATTTGGAAACATATCTACTGAAACAGAATGAGAATTGCATCATCATTAATATGAAACAGTGGAATAGTTTTTTTATATATAACTTTCTATGCTTTGGTAATTTCAATATTCTACAAAATGAGAAAAAGTTTTTGGCTTTTGTAGGAATTTTGAAATGGTTTTGCAAAGGTGTAGCTATGACAGCTTCTTTCTCTAAAAGAAGCCTTAACATATTTTAAATAGCAGCCTATATAAAATACTGAGAAGTTGGGGTGTTTGAGGGGAAGCCACCTGCCATGAAGGCTATTTATTTTATGGCCACATATGCTAATGTGAGTGGCTTGGAGGAAAGCCATCGTTTTCTGCCTCCTCTTTCTCCTAGAACTATTTTTTTTTTCAACAGCTGTGTGGGACATAAGAAAATTTAACAAGAACTAAATAATTTTAAAAGATGTATCAGCCAAAGGGTTACTATTATTTTGGGGGGAAGCATTTCTTCAGTGTTTGATTTATGTTTGCACAACTTAGAGCCTTGCTGACATTAATCTGTTTGAAAATTGGTAAAATAAATTGCTCCAGGCTCTGACCTTATGTGACAAGATGAGCCGGTGTGAATTTTTACAGTTGAGTTATAAACCTCGGAAGAGCAGTTTTTTATTATGAAAATGCTGACAATACCTCAACTGTAGCATAGCAGTAGGCATGATCTGGTCATCGTTTTGATAAAGAACAGATACAGGGAAAGTAGCTATTAAAAACTTGTATATTCTGAAAGAAAAATGATGAAAAGGAGAGCAAGAACTGAAAAAAAAGATAAATGATGACAAGAAATAAGTTAATTAATAATAAGAAAAAAATAGATAACTCAGAAGATAAGTAAATCTTTTGGATATTTATTTTTAAGCCAAATTGTTTGCATGAAGGATAGTCTAACATCTGTGAAGACATTATACACAGTCTTTTGTACGGGGTCTGTTTTTTGTGGAAATAGGATTCTTTCACAGTCGTGGGTTCTTGTGAAGTTGGGAGAAGAGCATGTCAGGGACCCACACATAGAGGATGTGAGCAACTGTCCCAGGGTTTACTGGTCAAAAGCAAAGGCTGCCCCAGGCGCTGATGTCTCATCCAGGACCAGGTGGTTGAGCACCTTCTCTCTGCAGGATAAGCTCCGCCTCCAGGGCCTCAACCCTGCACTTGTTCTCACCAAGCCCAGAAGAAGGGCCAGGCCAGGGCCCAGGATTCTGTGCCATTAGCCCGCATCACCAAGGCATCCGAAGCTTCCGTAGTTCAGCTCAGCCCGTGCCAAAGCTTCAGTAGTCTAGCTCAGTCTCTGTCCCGCACTGCTAGCTTCGTCTCTACCGCTGGTTGTGCTCTGGTGGGCCTGCGTTGCTGACCCATGCTGGTGCTTGGACCCGCAGTTGGACCTGTGTGGCTGCTGCACAGAGAGAACATGTGGGAAAAGGGGGCAAACCTCTGGCCTTGTGAAGCTTTGGTGATACCTCCTTGTGTTAGAAAGGGATAAGCTTTCTTTCAAAGTAGCCACTCTCTTTCCCGGCTCTTCACAGGCCTGTGCTGGCCCCTCCCCCTATCCAGCTCCTTTCCTGGATCTTCTGGGGTTTCATGTCCTTATCTGATCTAATCCTGTTCCCAGGCTAGATTTCTCCCCTTTATGGTCACCATTTTGGCTCTTACTGCATATGCCTCCGAGTAGAAGGACCTCCCCCTGCACAATCTTGAGTTCTACTGGGCATGAGCCCAACAAAGGAATTTCTCCTTTACTGGTTCTCATTCCCCAGGTACTCTGGGGAAGGGACGGGTAAGTAAATTTAAATAATTACTAAGCAAATACATACACTTCAGTGTTTATAAGACTATTAGCACTTGATTTTACCCCCAATGGATATATTTTTAATCATGCTTAAAGTTAGAAAGAATGTTCTCAAATGTTAATCAACGAATAGGTATTTACTATGCACCCATTATGGTCCAAGCAGAATGCTTCCTGTTTTCTAATTTCATCTTATTCAAATTTCATGAAAACTGTCAATTTTCAAATAAGAAACTTAAATCTAGAGTAGCTTCATAATACACCCAAGGCACACAACAATAGGTTGATATTGCATGGATTTTATTTAATATATAGTGATTATAAAGTTCTATACAGTAAGTTTCAAAAAAATCTACAAACAATTTTGATTTAAATGTTTGAATAGTATAGATGCTTTAGAAAACATTCAGGCCTCAATTATTGAGAAGACTAAAGACATTTACTTGGAACAATGAAGCATCTATTAAATTTTTTCATATATTATAATTAAGCACAGGTATTTAATATGTGAGCATCTGAAAATAATTGTAAGGATGCAATTATAATTGTATGCATACATTAGGAGCACCTGAATTCCTTAATATAAATACAGAAACACTGTACTGTTTAGCATAAAAAAAATGAAAGGAACATTAAAGGGCACAAGCTTAACTTGTCTTAAGAATTAACTCAGTGGTCTTATTGATCTTTTACATATTTTATGATGTTAAAATGTTTCCTTTGAGGGTAGCAACTGTCATCTGACTTGTTTCAATTTAATATTCAAAAATTAAATTAACTCTGTGCTGGTGAGAATTACATTTTTAAGTATTTCTTCACCACTGCAAATACAAACAAATCAAAAAACAAGGTACAATATAGGTAGCCCGAGATTTGTTTGTTTTATGCATCTCTTTCCAGAATGAAAATTATTTAAAATTTGGATTGTAAAAATTGTATCCTAGTCTGAGGCATCTGGTGTTAGTCAAGGTCACTGAAATTAAATCATCGAAAAGAGAAATACCATATTATGTAACTTATATCTGGAATCTAAACAAAACTGAACTTACAGATACAGAGAAGAGATTGGTGGTTCCCAGAGGAGGGCCTCGGTAGAGGATAGGCAAATGTGGTCTAAAGGTATAAACTTTCAGTTATAAAATAAGAATGTAATGTAAAATATGGTGATTACAGTTCATAACACTGTATTGTATATTGTATATTTGAAAGTTACTAAGAGAGGAGGTCCTAAAAGTTGTAACTACATGTGGTGATGGATGTCTATTAGATATGCTGTGGTGATCGTTTTGTAACATGTATCTATCATGTCATTATATTGCACACCTGAAACAAATATAATGTATGTCAATTATATCATAACTAGAGGCCCAGTTCATGAATTCCTGCACAGGTGGGGTCCAGCCAGGCCAGCCCCAATCTGGGAGGATCAGGGCTGGGCCTACTGGGGGGAGGGGCCACAGAAGGTTGGCTGGCTGGCCCTGCCCCCTATTGGGGTGGGGGGCGATTGGGGGTGGGGCTGCAGGAGGGTTGGCTGGCCAGCCCCGCCCTGATTGGGCCATTTTGCAGGCCTCAGTGGGCATCATAGCAACTGGTTGTTCTGTCCTTCCAGTTGTTACTGTGTTCTGGTTGCTGGTTTTTTATATATATAGATAATTCAAAACTGACACTAGAGAGAGGGGTGGAGCCATATTTCTCAAAATGATCAGTGTCAATAGATAAATAAATCAGTATTTGATAATCCTGTTTTATTCTTTGTTTAGACAACTGTCTTGCTATTAAACTTCACACATACACATTTAAATGAGAATGGATGTTGTTTTCTCAAATCCTCTTATTTCAAACTTATGAAAAATCACATTGAACAATAAGATACCTTTTACAGATTATTTTTTAAAAAATCTTTATGACATGACTGCAAAGGATAGTCCATTTTTATTTTCTTATACCACCAGAAATGGTCTTCAATGGTTATTTCTAGCTTTAAAAGGACACACAATGGACTTTGGAAGAAAATTTTCTAACTCTGTATTTTTTAAAAATATTTTTATGGATTTCAGAGAGAAAGAGAGAGAGAGAGAGAGAGAGAGAGAGAGAGAGAGAGAGAGAGAGAGAGAGAGAAACATCAGGGATGAGAGAGAATAATTGATTGACCGCCTCCTGCACGTCCCCTAGTGGGGATTGAGCCGGAAACCCAAGCATGTGCCCTGACTGGGAATGAAATCATGACCTCCTGGTTCATAGGTAGACACTCAACCATTGAGCCATGATGCCTAGGTCTCTGTATTTTTAATGGCATTATTGCCCTGTTGCTTCCATCTGTTAAAGAACAGCTCTGCTCACCTTTAGGGTCTTCTACTAATAATCTCTGTGTATGTTTTATTATTAATTTGCCAGAATTACATCTGAGTATCCTCAATTTGGCCAACTTCAAAGATTACCTCAGCAGAGGCCGAATTAATTACACTTGAATGGTTTAGTCTCTAAAATAAATATCATAAAACATACATCAGTGCTAGTAAAAACAAGTCCTCTGCATATCTTAGATTGCTTGCACATCAAGGAATAATGTGAAAGAAATATAGCAACATAGCATGTATTTTAGTTATATTTATGATAATTTCATTATCCTTAATTTGAGTCCATAAAAATAGTAGTTCCCTTGTGGTCAATACACTAAAACCTAAAATCAACAGTGTTGATATAACCAATGCTCCTTTGTGATGGATAAAGTGCCCATAGTTTAAAAGATAGCTAATGGTGTTCTCACTACCTTATTTTGAAATGTTTCAGAGCTAGGAAAGTATTTCTGCAATCTGTGATAACCAACGTATTTATGAAAATAAGGTTATGCTTCATAACTAAGTTAGTTTAGACCAGACTCAGTCTTCAGATGGAGGATTAACAATCTACTGGGACATGGTAAGAACATTTGAAAGCCTATAGTAATATATTTTCTCCATCAAAATCTTCTTCTTTTTTTAGAGTATAATAAAAATAACTTGTTGGTTATGAATAATATGCATATATCTAATTTTCAAAAATTATTTACTGGGCAATGAAGGTCAAGATTAATTAGATGAGTATGCCTCAGATTATCTTGGTGAAGGACATTTTTTTCGTTTTTGTTCTAATTTCCAAATTATCATGGGTCACTTTTGGGGTCCATGTACTGTTCAATGAGACAAGTCCACTGATTACCATAACCTGTGCTATTTGCCTAAAATATCCAAGGAAGCACATTAAAATTTTCCATTTGTGTGTGGAGAGGAAATATTCAAATTAAATTAACCCACTGACATTGACTAACTTCTGAGATTTGTTTTAGGATAATATAGTATGTGATGTGATATATTAACATAAAATTATTTAATAACATAATATCTAAAATGAAGTATAATATTTGAAATATTTTATTTATATTTGATGTATGGTATAAAAAGTAACCTTATTTTAAGAAAGAACATTATTTAGCTTTAGTTTATAACTGATAAAAAAAAATCTTATATCATTTACTTATTCAAGTTTCTTAAGCAAAAATAAGGAAATTTTCATTAATGTACCCTAAAATTAACTGAGTAAATAAGTGACACAACTGTCAGCTTAATAAAAATAATTATAATTTATCATAAAAGCACTGTGTGAATAACCTGATAAATGACATGTTTTAAAATGTTTTACATATCTTCTTGTGCCTTTTTGTTTCTTTTGCTCAAAGGATTTTGGTATTTTATTTATATAAACTCTCCCAGCATACTTTAATTACACTGATTTCCAAAATATTGACTCTAATTTCATGGGTTTCGTAATATTCACCTTTCGTTATAAATTTCAGAGATCTAAATATTCCTGCTCCTCATTAGCCTTCTCCTCTTCCTCCTGATCCTCCTCCTCTTCCTTCTTTTTCCCTTTGAATTTTTATGCAATATTCTCCAGATAGAAGTGAGTGGATAGAAATAGTGGTTAGTGAAAAACGAGACATAAAAATTAGAACAAAGTTTTAAAAAAAAGTTTAAGATCATTACTGGAAAGTGGTGTCACTGAACATGTATATTATGCATTTACAATTGTCAGAGTCTTTCACAAAGATCCACAAGTCAGAATCACAGTCAGAAATCACATGTTGGGGGTGCTTTTGTTTGAAAAGAATTGGAGCAGGAAAATGAACTTGAGAAGCAGTGTGGCTTTTCTCTGCACTGAAGTCACTCTTTGTAGTCCTGTCCTGCTCTAGCTTCTCTTTTTATGTATTTATTTTTACTTAAGTATGGTTATGCTATACTAGAGGCCCGGTGCACAGGATTTGTGCACTGGTGTGGAGCATGTCCTGTGGGGATGGGCCCGCTGTGGGAGTGCCACTCATCCCGGTCAGCCGAGTGGCTGTGGACTTGCCTTCTGAGCAGTTGCTCCCACTGTGAGAGCACCACTCATCCTGGTCAGCCAAGTGGCACTACAACTGTGGGAGTGCACTGACCATTAGGGGGCAGCTCCTGTGTTGAGCGTCTGCCCCCGGTGGTCAGCGCCCATCATATCAAGTGGTCAACTGATAATTCTGGCCTTTCCACAGTTCTGTTGCTAGGCTTTTATTATATAGGATTACAGTATTTATATTCATTTAAGGCAGCCGTGGGCAAACTACGGCCTGCGGGCCGGGTCTGGCCCGTTTGAAATGAATAAAACTAAAAAAAAAAAAGACCGTACTCTTTTATGTAACGATGTTTACTTTGAATTTATATTAGTTCACACGAACACTCCATCCATGCTTTTGTTCCGGTCCTCCGGTCCAGTTTAAGAACCCATTGTGGCCCTCGAGTCAAAAAGTTTGCCCACCCCTGATTTAAGGTGTACAATATAGTAATTCGACATTATTATACCTTACATTGTTATCACCCCACTAATTCTAGTAATCACCTGTCACTGTCCAATGTAACCTGATTGTGCATAAACTTTTAGGCAATATGCTTGAATAATTAATATAGATAAGTGTGAGAGAAAATTACCATAGTTTCAGGGATTGGACTAAATGAAGGTGCAAGATGAAAAAAATGTTTGAATTATTCTTTTGAATTTTGGTAACTGAGGGCTGGGAAAAAATACTGGATAAAGGAACAATTACACTAAGACTTCACATATGAAGAAGAGTTGTTCAGAAAAAGAGATGCAGGACAGGGAACAGCAAGCATACAGGCCTATGGAGAGAAGGAAACGTGCTACATATATCAGGGACTGAAGTCACTGCGGCTGCAGCCAAGAGAATGAGATGTGCGGAGCTGGAGGAAGCTGGGGAATGAAGGAGTAAAAGCTTTCCTACATGCGCTCTTCTTCCAATGTGTTGTTGACAATTAGACGTTGAGAGACCGGGGTCTAATTTCCCTCCAAATGAATATGAATTGGATTTAGTAACTTATGATGAATATCATATGGTGAAAGTAGCAGTACATAACTTCTAAGGCTGGGTGATAAAAAGCAATGGCCATCCTTGGAACCCAGCACCTACCTGTAAGGCTTCTCCTCTTAGCTCCAGCTGAGGTCTCAGCTGACAGCCAGCATCAACTACACGGCACGGGACTGCGGGAGCCTTCACGTGATTCCGAGTGCTGATACCGAATGGTCCCTGCGAAACCCTGTCCAACATAACAGGAAAATGGTCTAATTGTTTTAAGCCACTAAGTTTTATGGGGATATATACATAAAATCTGTACCCTAATCCACAACTCTTTAATGCATTCTTAGATCAAATTATATTAAATTGTCTGAAATTCCCTATAAATATTATGTTGTTTTTTTCCAGACCCAGGGCTTTTGCAAGTTCTATTAATTATTCTCAAACACCCCACTTTCTGAGCAGGGCTATTATTTAAGATTCGATTCATGTCGCTTCTTCTAAGGGGCTTCTCATAACCCCTGTTTGCATTAGAATTCCATCCTTAGCTTTATCTTTTCAATGTATATAATGCTATGTAGATGCTGGATTGATACAGAAATGGATTAATAAGCTGTAAGTACATTTCATTACAATTAAAATACATATGTTTAGAAATGATATAGAGGAATTTCTCTGTTTACCGTTCTAATAAAAGTCAACCTTAGTAACTAATATTAATTTCAGCATCTTAAACCTGAGCGGACAATAATAACAAATGCAGCCGTGTTAGCTCTGCAATGTTTGTGTCTCCTATCCTTTGGAGAAATACAGTTAGTTGGTGATTCCATTCATGAATTGTAAGCATATCGTTTCAGACACCTAGGCGGCAATAACAGTACTGGCATTTTATTGTTGCTAAGAGTAAGCTATCTCCTTGAGGCTGTTTAATGTGTAGAAATGTTCTCCCAGATTGAAGCTGTGGATACAGATCTTACTCTGTAAACCTAATCTCTCCACAGTCTGTGGCTGTCGCTGTCAATGCTTTCATTCTCTCTCATCTCACCTCCACTTCCACTTCCACTACCTTATCTCCTCTCCCCATGCAGCTGTCTCCAATCACACTCTTTGGCGTCTACTCCATTTTCTCTTGCACTCTCCCTGGAGTCCAGACACTCCGGGCATACCTGTGGCAAATGGTTATGCTTTCCTTACCATGACAGCTAATTCACAGGGGTCTAGTGAAGGGCTGTATGACTCTGAGATTCACAGCTATTCTATGAATTTAAAGTTAATCGACACTATGTTCAGTGATACTTCCTGGTATTTTTTTCCCTCTCTCAGTAAAAGAGATATCAGTCATGTAATCACAATTGTATGGCAATATAGATTGGGGGTAGGGTGTTCATAGAAAAATTGTAAAGAGTGTAATAGGTCCATTACTCATATAAGTTCCATTTCAAATAGCGTATTTAGGGATTGGCAAAGTGGAGAAAGAAAGAAAAAATAAAATGTTGAGTATAGTTGTATATAATGGCAGCTTAGATGTCTGCATAATAAAGAGAGCTTAGATTTCAGCAAAACCTAACGTTTTTATTGAGAGCTTTCTTTGTGTATTTGAAATATAAATGGTTAAAGGAAACAGTATTTAGTGATAATGTGCACTTACTTTTCTGATAAACATATAGTTTAAGTTCAGATTTGGGGTTCACAGTAATTTATAAACTTAGCCATAGTTAATACACAGCTACCAAACTTAAAGAATGTATAAAAAAAGAAAACTTGGAAATATTTTTTTAGTAGATTCCTTAGTGCACATACAAAAATATCTGATTCTTGTATTCTGTTCCTATATATCAATTTATCTTTTTATTTTAAATTTCATTCATGGGATTCACCAAAAGTGTGGGATCCAGAACTGATCATGTCTTCTCAGTTAAGTGAAAGTAGACTTTTCAGCAAATTTATGCACATGTACCCTTTGTGTAAAATAAGAAAGGCCTACAGAGGTTGCAGACACATAATCTCTCTCTGATTTGAAATATCCCCTGAAATGGGACAAGAAGTCTGAAAATATTCCTGGGAGTCTCTTGGTATTTAGGATTTGAAATATTAATAAGTAAAAATAAGGCAAAATTTGAAAATGAGATAGTCTTGATATTAGAATGACCTACCTTACAAAAGGTTGATTGCCAAGTTTAAACTCTTGGGGCTTCACATAGGGCATTGACTTTTTCATGGACCCATGCAAGATTTGTTCATCTAAATTTAGAGCATATGCCTGTCTATATACTTCTGTTCTTTTGTTCAGAACTTAAATTTACATCCAATTTTTGCTCCTTAATATTTGAGAGAGATAATCTTTTAGAATACCGCAGACTATTCAGTTCTATAATAAAACAGCACTAGACACTGGTGTAATGTTATTATTTATCTATGTACTTGCCAATGCCTACCTATAACTGAGGATTGTATTGGATCCTACTGGATATTTCTCAGAATGAAAGACTCCTTTTATCCTCAGATATATATTTTTTTAAAAAAAAATGTGTACCTTAAATGCTTATGGTAATGACATATATTTAATTATAGTCCTTGTGAAAATTGTTTCCTAATAGAAAGAGTCTTCCTGTGTCTTCATTCTATTATATTTCCGCTAGTTTTAGCATAGATATTTACTACTAACTCAGTTAACACTTTATATTAAATGTTGTAATTTTGCTAATTTTATTCCATAGTCTTGAAGTCCCTACTGTTCTTCATATAATCCATCATAAGTCCTATTAGACTTTCTCAAAAATAGATCTGTAATCAAAATGCTTTTTGTAATATCTATAGATTGACAATAGTCAAAACCAGTGGTCAGCAAACTGCGGCTCACGAGCCACATGCGGCTCTTTGGCCGCTTGAGTGTGGCCACGAAGTTTCAATTGCACTGTACGTGCGCACCCGCACGTGGTATTTTGTGGAAGAGCCACACTCAAGGGACCGCAGTTTGCTGACCACTAGTCAAAACCATCTTCAGCTTTTATTGGAGAGAATATCTCCAAATGTCACCTAGTTTTATTTCAGACCCTCCCTGCTCATCTTTTTACAGTAGCTAGAGTTTAAACAGGAATGACTCCCTCCTCTTCTCAAGCACGTCAATGGCTTTTCACCTCTCTGGAAATATAATCCAAAACCCAAACTGTAACCAATAGGTCGGACATAGTAACCATTTTGCTGCTGCTCTTATGTCTTCTCCTGGCCCCTCCTCTCACACACTGTGCTCTAGCCACAAGGCCTTCCCTCACTGCTGTCCCTCCAGCACATCAACCTGCCCTGCCCCAGGGTCTTTGCAGTTACTGTTCCTTCTGCCTCAAATGCTTTTCTTATACAAGTCTGATTTTCTACTTCTTGAGAAACTTACTTTCTTTATGTCCCTTTGAAATATCCATTCCTAGAAAAGCTCTACTGAACAAATTGATGATAACTGAGCTAACATTTCCATCATTTACCTTTTCATTTTTTTCTATATCAGTCCACCTAATTCAAAGCAATGGTATGAGTGAAGGGATCATATATTGTTATGTATTCAACAAAAATATAAGATTGAGATTAATATTTGAGAGGGAAATTCTTTTACAGCACTGTAATCAAGATCTATCAACAGGCACCATTTAATATAGGTTAGAGGTGCTGGGCCACTGAAAAGAAAGAAAAAAAAAAAAGAAGATAAATCAGAACTAAAGCCTGCAGCAGGAAGTACCTACTATAGGAGACAAGACTGAAGAGAAAACGAGAAATGCTTGGCTTTATCAAAGCTATTAGTTCAGTGGAAGCAACCTCAGAGTTGTTGCTCAGCTCTCTGTGAAAAGAGCATCCTGGATGTGACTGGAGTCTTTGAGAGGACGTATGTTTAGTTCAGATGGAGCTAAGAGAAGAGGATGGTTAGAACCAGATAGCACTGCTTGTGATACACTCTCTCTGCTGTAGCCAAATAAGCAATCCAAGTCAGGAAATGGGAGTTAGGAAATAAGGTTTACCAGTGCTCTCCAGCCCCATCACAGTACAGATCAGCTGTTCTCAACCTGTGGGTCACGACCCCTTTGGGGATCGAAAGACCCTTTCACAGGGGTCGCCTAAGACCATCAGAAAACACATATATAATTACATATTGTTTTTGTGATTAATCACTGTGCTTTAATTATGTTCAATATGTAACAATGGAAATACAACTTGCATATCAGATATTTACATTACGAGTCATAACAGTAGCAAAATTACAGTTGTGAAGTAGCAACAAAAATAATTTTATGGTTGGGGCTCACCACAACATGAGGAACTGTATTAAAGGGTCACAGCATTAGGAAGGTTGAGAACCACTGGTACAGACTGTGCGTGTGAAGAGACGTGAGATTAGAGATTTGAGTATGCACATCTTCATTTTTTATTCTTCCGACACAACTATATTAGTTAAATCATTAGAAAAGCTAAGCACCTGGAATTTATTAGTTCTGTCCCTTGATAAAATGTCTGCAGAGAGTCATGATTTCATACAATAGCCTCAAATGAAAAAACACTGAAAGAAGTGGAATTTTAGAGTAAATGAAATACAAGCATGCAGATCTGAGAATCCATGTGCAAATTTAATTTGGTAAAATGGGTTAAACATCCAGCGTTGTTTAGATATATTTATAAGTGCTGGAATAATTGCATAATTTTTCACATTTGAGTGCCCTCACTATGCTCTTTAACACACTCTTCTTGATTAATTAATATTTAATACAAATGTAGGAAAGTACTTTTGGATTAAGAGTATCACAGTGAGTTTGATAAAAATAGACACAAATAAAACATACTGTCAGTGGTTTTATTTTTAGAGCTTATTATAGAAAGACACTGATTACTTTTTAAAAATTAGGTGAGCATATGCTGGTGAAGATCTCATCACTGTACCTGCACCTATAAATGATGGTAACAACTATATTTAAACCTTTTCATATGTGATGTGAATATTATGAAAATTTATAATGGGCCCTCCAAAAAGACTGTGCATATTCCCAAACTTAATTTTAAGAAATTAAATATATAATTTATGCAAAAGTTGTATTCTTTGTTTCCTTATTATAATTCAAATGCTATAAACGTGTTTGAAATTAGTTTAAACTATAATATGTATCTATATATGTAAAGAGCTAGGGTCCAGGGTCCCTAACTATGAAGGCTTGACCAAACATCGGAAGTCAGTTCTGGGTTGCCGTGGTGACAGAGCACTGACTGCCGAGGGGGCTGCGGATCAGGCCCAGAGAGAAGCCTGCAGAGAGAGAGGCAGGGTCTGATCCGCAGCCTCTGTGGCAGCTGTTGGTCAGCTGTTGCCTCTCTCTTTCTCTCCGGGCTTCACCAGCAGCCAGGCCTCTGTTTCTCTCTGGGCCTCTGCAGAGGCTGCTAATCAGCCCCACCTCTTTGATCAGGCCCAGAGATGCTGACTGGCATAGAAACTGACCAATCAGAACCTAACCTGTATGACGTGCCAGGAGCCAGTGGCTGCCTAGGAGGCGGAGCTTTTGACACTAACTGACATCAAAAGTGACCAGTCAGAACCTAATCTGGGTGAACTGTGAAGGCAGAACCTAAGGTGGGGGCTGAGGAGGGGTTTTAAGGGCAACAGCTGTTTGGTGTAAAGTGTAAGAAAGGGGTTCAATTTTTTAATGACTGCTTTCTGCTTTCACATATGGCTGGCTATCAGTCAAGATATAGGGATTATGTGTTTTTGTCTGCCAAGAGCATCTCCTCCTGCTGAAAAAGGCTCCCCCCCCCACTTAAGCAATCCTATCCTATATAATCTATCTATACTAATAAAAGGGTAATATGCTAATTAGACCAGGTCGACTGGCCATCTTCTGGACGTCCGACATCCTTCCAGACAAAGCCATGGTGGTGGGGGTCGAGGCAGAGACCGTTAAGGGCAATCAGGCTGGCAGGGGAGGGCAGTTGGGAGCAACCAGGCTGGAAGGAAAGGGCAGTTAGGGGCAATTGGGCTGGCAGGGGAGCAGTTAGGTGTTGATCAGTCTGACAGAGGTGTGGCTACGGGTGATCAGGCTGGCAGGCAGGAGTGGTTATGGGCAAGTAGGCAGGCAGGCAAGCGTAGGAGCCAGCAGTCCTGGATTGTGAGAGGGATGTCCAACTGTCAGTTTAGGCCCGATCCCACTAAACTGGTAGTTGGACCTCCCCCAAGGGGTCCCAGAATGGAGAGGGTGCAGGCTGGGCTGAGGGACATTCAACCCCCCCCCCCCCCAGTGCACAAATTTTGTGCACCAGGCCTCTAGTCTGTAGATATTTATCAATAACTTTTTAATTAACTCTCTTGTAGCTATGGTGGCAAGTAAGCTGCAGTTACTTATGTTGCAAGTGAATCTTATAATAGTTCTGATACAAAGCAATTTCAATCAGAAGGTTTTTATTCTTCCTCAGTGTATTATCACTACACATTTCTCAAATTATTTTGTCTACTATCAATCCTATTTTCTGGAGAGGAATTGGTTCAAGAATGGACTTATATTTAATTATGGTTAATTTATGTTGGTAATGTTTCAGAGAGAGAGAGAGAGAGAGAGAGAGAGAGATCATTCTTCTTCTTTCTAGCAATATTGATGATTCTCAGAACTATTTAGTCATGCTCCCACTGAAGAATCAACATTTTACTAATTTTTGTAATTAATGTGAATTTTTATTATGCTGAGTCTAGTCAGTACAAAAATCTACATTTATTAGACACTAGAGGCCCGATGCACAAAACTCACGCGCAGGTAGGGTCCATAGGCCTGGCCGGCAATCAGGGCCGATCTGTGGGGCAACTGGCAGGGCAATCGGGGGTGGGGGGGTTGGGGCCCGCTGGCACCCGCCTTGGCTGGCCTGGTGCTGCCCGCTTGCTGGCCCTGCCCTCTGCCCCCTGCCACCACCGCTGGTTGGGGACTGCGGGCTGGTGGAAGCTCCTTCTTTGAGCCTCTGCCCCCTGGTGGTCAGTGTGCATTGTAACGATCGGCCATTGTGCTGGTTGTTTCGCTGTTCGGTCGATTTTCATATCAGGGTTTTATTATGTAAGATTCTTATATCTCATTTAACACTCACCAAATAATATTTTCTACGGAGAGTTCAAGAGAAACAAAGTGTATATTTTTCCCAGCCATCTATATTTAAAATGTACTTATTTTGAGAAAAAAGGTAGCAGGATCTTCTCTAATACCTAAAAATGCTGGCATTACTCGATGTCTTAGGCTACTACTGTGCATTTGGAGCTTGCTCAGTAGCCAAGTTCTCCGTTTCAAAATGGATAAGATGACCATAAATGTGCAATTTAATGAAAATACATGTAATAGGGCTCTTACTGTAATATATTATCCTATGAATTTTGGAATACACGCAATATATATACAGTCCCCTCGGTACATTTGAGCTTCTTCTGGCCATATCAACTTTTATAATAAACAAAAACCTTATTTCACACCTAATGGATAAAAAAAAAATAGTTTTGCTTCCTTTCTTAGTACTGGCAAGGGAAAGTATCCCAACGCCTTTTCTTTCCTTGCCACAATCTTCCCCCTATTCAAAACAGTTTTCATAGTAAGGTCTTTTATAGCTTAAGCTGCTTTGAAATTAAGGTTTTTATTTCAGGGCTCAAAAATATTCTCATGGATTTTGTTCACACTGAGAATTACTGGAATGGTATATGGGACACACAGGATTTTTAATTATCCATTTGAATTCTCATAATTATCAGGCCCCGAAAAAAAAAGATGAATTGTTTGACTAGTACTCCAGCTGCTTCCTCCAAAGAAACTCAATCTGTTCCACCGGCTTCACCAGGAAAACCCATACAGGTGACAAATGCCACTGTTTGCCAACTGTTTAACATGTGTAAACTCTGTAAGCAGGGCTTCCCAGTTCCAGCAGGTGCGTAACTGTTTTGTGTTTCTCAGAAGCAGAATCTACTTTCAAAGTCGCCTGGCGAGGTTGGGCTGCTCTTAAAGCTCCTTCAGGAGTTGGCATTGGGAACAGGGTCAGGCAGGAAGAACACTGGCTCCACGCCTGAGTCTTCTACTGTGCTCAGTTCAATTAGATTCAAAAATGCACAAATGTCAGTGATAAGGGAAGGTCAATCATTCGGAAATTACATTAGCAACCTCTCCGAGGTAATTTTTGCTGTGTCTAGTCTACCTACCCTACAAATACAGCAATTAAGGAGAGCAATATAATAGGCTGCCATTATATATGGGAAAATCATGTAAGGACTAAGTTTAAAAAGTATATGTAATAATAAGGCCTCTGTGGTGTGTGTCCTGTTCAGAATATTGCCTTCAACATCTTCTGGTCCACAGAGTTAGTTCTCTTCCCAAACTAACTATACACACACACACACACACACACACACACACACACACACACACCTTGTCGATATGTTTTATCAGTGATTTTGCTCTTAATTTTTTACAGGACAATCTGAGGTGTAACAATTTGGGCATGTCAGTTGAAAAGTCAAATCACCAGCACATTTTTATTCCTTTAAATGTGATATGTACTACTCTCTTTTTTTTTTTTCTGTTATTCTTTCATTTTATGTTGGCCCCATCAATTCTTTATACCTGCTTTCATTTATTCTAATGTAGGATTCTAAAATTAGAAAAATAATGCCAAAATTAATGTTGACCAAAAGAGGTCATTTGAAGGAAGTTTGTGTAAAATAATTTGTTTCTTTACTGAAAATAGTGATCTGTTTCTGTTTACTATATATAGCAATTATCATGTGACATATCATATTATACTGATGTATTTTGACAGTATATAGTTGTACTTATTTTTTCCTTATTATTTTTGAGGGGTGAAGTTTCAAAAGACATTAAAGCAAATTGGATAGCATTTACAAAAATGGGCCAATAATTAATATTTAGTTTATCTAAACTAGTAATTGATGCTTGAATATTTCTTCCAGTTATACTACATATATGATCTCTTCTTTACTTTTTTTTTCTTATAGTTACTAGGGAAATAACCATGCTGTCTTAATAAAGTTAAGATTTAGAAAAATAAAAGACCATACCTAGAAAAAAACAAATAATATCCCTAACCGGTTTGGCTCAGTGGATAGAATGTCAGTCTGCGGACTCAAGGTCCCAGGTTCGATTCCGGTCAAGGGCATGTACCTTGGTTGTGGGCACATCCCCAGTAGGGAGACTGCAGGAGGCAGCTGATCGATGTTTCTCTCTCATCGATGTTTCTGACTCTCTATCCCTCTCCCTTCCTCTCTGTTAAAAAAATCAATAAAATATATAAATAAATAAATAATAAAAATCATATAGCATATATGCAAGATGATTATCTAAAGTGCAGGTATGTGTAAATAATATTGTATTATTATTTGGAGTATGATCAGACATTATTTTATATGTTTATATGTCATTTTAAATGTATTATTCTTCTACACCATGTACTACCTATGTAAGTTGTTTACCAAAAATTTTATTGGGTTGTCAGACTTTGTTGACTTTTATAAACATTTATATAGCAAAACAAGAGCAAAACAAAACCCTTTGTCTTTCAAATGGGATAAAATATTTTAAATTTTAAAATATAAATTAATTTATATTTTAATTTATGATTTTAATTTTTATATTCCTTTATTTGTCTATGTTTTATGGTATATGATTTTTCAGTCTTTCATATAAAAGCATGGGTAGATAGAAAATAAAGATACTAACACAAACGCACACAGATATGCACATATTCATAGATATTTAGATGTAGATTCAAAATAGTATATATATATATATATATATCTCCCTATATATGTGTAAATTTTTCTTCTACTGTTGTATCACTTTTATATTTTTCTTCATAGTAAGTATTATTTAGGGTAATTAAATATCCTAAAGTGATATGTAAAGGGTTGTTTTTGCGAACAATGAGTCTGAAAACCCACAATTTAAATTTTAATGAAATTGGTAACTGTTATGATATTTAAAAATAAATATTTATTTGAGAGAGAGAAGAAGGGACAGTGGGGGGGGGGAGAGAGAGATAGAGATAGAGATAGAGATAGAGAGAGAGAGAGAGAGAGAGAGAGAGAGAGAGAGAGAAACAGCGACTTGTTGTACCAGTTATTTATGCATTCATTGCTTGCTTTCTTGTATGTTCCCTGACTGGAGATGGAACCCCCAACCTTGGCATATCTGGACAATGTTCTAAGCAACTGAGCTACCGGGCCAAGGCTGTCATGATATTTGTAGTTTCTTCATTTAAAATTTTTTATATCAGCTTGCAGGAAATGTAGACATTTTATAGACTTTCTTTTTTATAAATAGATTCAAATTGATATTACAAAGTTAATAGCAAATGGTACTGTTAGGACTATAGATTTATAATTATTATAAATTGATGAAATTATGTCCTTTGAATTGCATTTCAAAATGGCTTATGGTACTGTGATTATAGGAGAGAAGAGTGTCAACCAATTTAGTTCCCACCTAAAGTTCTGTGAAATATGAGTCACATTTCTGCGTGTTGTCTTGAAATTTATAGGCCTTATCTAGTTTTTCTTGTCCAAGTTTATATCATTCAGTATCAAAAATATAACCATGACACTGATAAAATGTTGCTGTTCATGTTGTTCAGAAAATACTGTAACTTAGGAGAGTCCCTATAAAATACCATTCTGACTCTGAAGAAATGGCATTTGGTGTTTGATCACTCACATTAATATTGTTTTATTTTTATGTCCAACAGTAAAACGGCAGTAATATTGAATTACCGATGACATTTTTATTAGCAAACTGTGGACCTGGATGATGCTTCCAGTGTACTGGACATGGTAGCAAGCGGCCAAGTTAGACGGAAGCACTCAGGAACAAAACTTCCGCTTAGGCATGCCCACGAGGTCCCTAAATGCCATCGAAAATAGCCACATATAGAAGGGGCTGGGTATTTTTATAGTAGAACCTCAATAAATATATAGTGAATTGAAGTGTCCCAGAAAGAAGGAAAAGGCAGAAAGAAAAAGAAAGCATGGGGGTGAGAGGAGAGAGGCTTGTCTCTCAACTATGAAGACTCACTCTTTTTTTACAACGTGTTAGAATCATCTAGAAATTAAAATGACCATTTCCAGAACAATATTTTAATACAAAAACAATTTCTGTAGACAGAAAAATAACCAAGTGTTAAATTTTTCTAATGTTGTATTTAATCACCATTATTTTGGTGCCTTGATGTCCTCCCAAAGGTCATTGCCAAATGCAATGGTTTTCTGTTCATTAGGCAGTAATTGGTAAGACATAAGGGCTTTTATACTTAATTCACTGAGTGCCTTTTATCATTTATAGGTCTTCGAATTTTTATTTTGCCATTATACCCTGGAAATGGTGTATAGATCTATGATTTTATAACTCAACGTTGCTTTAAAGGTGATAGAAAATAATTCCATATAGATTTTTAAAACAATAGCATTGTTACATGCTGCCCTTAAGAAAATAATTAAAATTCACAGAAGGGTTTCCTGTTGTTTTTATATAAAAAAAGATGTATATATGTCTTTTCAGACCAAATATCAACTAACCAAATAGAAAATAAAATCATGTTTTGTTTTCCTTTTACTTTTTAAAAGTAATCTTATATATCCATTATAATGAAATGCACATTTTTCCCATGGTCCTTAAGAATGAAAATGAATAATTCTTACAGATTATATTTATAGGGCTCTTATAAAAAAACTTTATTGATATTTTAGGGAGTCTCTAAAATAACTTCTGAAATAGGTGTATTCTTGTTTATGTTCTTCCTTTTCCAAGAAATTTGCCTATTTTTTCATGTATGATGTAAATGATCACTCTCCTTATTTCATTCATTTTAGTAATTAGTTTGGAACATAGAAAATACATTCATAATGGTACTTGATTTTATCATTGCAATTCAAGCTAGTCAAGCATTTTTGTTTTTATGTCTATATATGGTAGAGTGTTACAATTTTTAACTTTTTATATTTTGTTTATTGAGATGCCACTTTTAATATCCTACAAAGAGTATAATTTTTATTTTTAAATATATGCTTTGTGTTGACACCTCTACTGGGATAAAGGGATAAATATGCCTTATAGTGTAATAGTTTTCAATAAAAGGGTTACAGCATGAAATATGGTTTTCATATACATCTCTTGGTACCTACTAAATAGCTATTTTAGAACTAGCATTTTTCTTACACCCTACTTTAATGATACTATATATCTTTTTCATTTAATTTCATTAGTAGGATTAAATATAAAATCCCCTCATGAACTGTTTGTTGAATACCCATTACATTAAAAAGAAAGAAATAATTGTTAAAATAATTAAGAAAACTATGGCTATTCTTCCTAAATTCTCTGCTATTGGTGTTTAAAAATACCGACCCCATCGGAACCAGTTTGAGTGAATAGATGTTCTTCTGTTCAAAATTCTATTCTGATTTATAAGCTAGTATCACTATTGTAAAGTGGAAATTTTCCTCTTTATTGTTAATTTTCAGATAAATCTATTACATACAAATATGTAATACTAATAGACAGTAAAATAGATTAAAATTTCATGGTTTTTATGAAATGGGTTCTGTTTTTATATATAGTTTCCCAGTGTCATCATGGTCATTATCTTGAGGATATAATATTATTTTATCATATTCTGTGCACATTGTAACTCAAGTCACAAGATAGGGCATTGTTATTTGAAAACAATAAAAGAACACACTAATCTGACCATTTCAGTGTGACTTACTAGCTGTTATTAGTCCATTTTATTTATACATAAATCTAAGAAGGGAGATAAGTTAGCATTCCACCTATTTCTTGCAACAGGCTGGAGAAAGTAAAGGAGATGTGCAAATTGCTTTGTGCTGTCTCCTCTCTATGAATCATCTTGGCTATTAAATAATTTTGAACCCTCACTTTTGTGACAATAGTTTGTAAACAGAAACTGGTTTGGCATGGATCCATTTTTAGTAAATGAGAATATGAACAGGGCAACCTGTGCAATTCTAATGTAATATTAAGAATATTGGGAAAATAATGAAAGCAGTATTATGCAGTGTGCTATAACAAAAAGTAGCCCCATGATTATAAAATATAACATTTTACCAACAAACTGAATACTTGTCATTCTATCTGAGGCATTCATGTAAATTACTTTTCTAGCCGATCAACAATTTGCCTTTTGTTCTTGAAAAGTACAGAATAAAAAGGAGCATTAATTCATCTCTTTTCAATGTTCTTTTTTTTTTTTTGTATGTGAGTGCTTGCGTGCCTGTGTGGATTTTTTGCATATTCTTGTGAATAAATTGAGGTTCTTATCCCTAACAACCAAATCCTTTTCAGCCATTTAGTATTTTATGTTTTTGAAGTTTCAAATTATTGTCTCAAATTGATTTTCTAAATCAGATGCTACATTTTGATAGCATCATCATCACACCCTCATTTATTTATGTGTTACTTTTCACTGATTTTTCTTTAACTTTTTTTTCAGTTGCTTTATTTGCGTGAAGCCACCCTGTTTTTCCCCTAAAAGGAACAGATGTGGTTGACTTTGGAGTAGGCACTTATTAGGATGAGAGGTATATCTGGAGCAGAAGCCATGCCTTATTGTAGTACATGTTAAGCAGTTGCTCAGATAGCATCCTGAGTATGTCTCCTGACAGGTTCCTGTTTACCAGGCCTGTGAACAAAAGCATTTGATATGTTTTTAAACTGATGGATATATGGCCCAGCCCCTCAAGAAGTGCTGATACAAATTATAGCTATGTCATCTGTGAGTGCTCTTAAGTGTTTGGGTGATACTCCTTGAAAATTAGAAGCAATCCTCAGTCGCTCAGGGAGGCTCTCACACCATGATTAGCCATGCTCTAGCCCAGGGGTGGGCAACCCCTGGCACGTGTGCCAAACATGGCACGCCAGGAACTTTTGCTGGCATGCGAAACCCTCTCTTATAATCTTCCATTTACAATTTTTTTCTTAATATCGACTTTTTTATTTTTCAGATAAATTCAATGTAGGTGCATCTTAGATAAATAAATAATTTTACATAACAAGTTATCTTAAAGACCATAGACATGGATTGACGAGAGAGGGGAAGAGCAATTTCTATGCCTCTGCCTTAACTCTCCCTGCCTTCCTAGATCCCACCAGTGTTTTGGTTTCATCCACATACGCTTGTGAATCTTTTTTCTCAGTGATTAATTTTGTTAAGTCTCATAATAGAAGTAGCCTGATGGATGAAAGTAGTAGCTCGTGCATATCTCTGAAGGTCACGAAATATAAACCTGATGTAAAATCTCTGTCATCAGTGATGCAGCAGCGAAAGTCCCACTGATAATATCAAACGGAGTCATAAAGTTTTCTGTCGGACTATCAGTGTACATGTATACCTTCAAAAATAAATGTATTTTTCATCATCATATACTGTGTTTTTGTCGCTCGAATGAATTTTATTATTTCTTCAAGGTTCTTCACATATGTACACCTTAAGAGATATCAAATAGGCGTAACATGTTCTCAAAAAATTAGGGTTGGCACGCAGAAGAATTTTGAGTCAGAGATTTTGCTGGTTTTGGCACACAATCACAAAAAGGTTGCCCACCCCTGCCCTCGCCGGTTTGGCTCAGTGGATAGAGGGTCGGCCTGTGGACTGAAGGGTCCCTGGTTTGATTCAGGTCAAGGTCACATGCCTGGATTGAGGGCTCCATCCCCAATAGGGACCATGCAGGAGGCAGCCACTCAATGATCCTCTCTCATCATTGATGTTTCTATTTATCTCTCCCTCTCCCTTCCTTTCTGAAATCTAGAAATATATTTAAAATAATAATAATTAGCCAGCACATTTTACACATATATTTCTTATGACAAATGGTAGATTTCTTAAATTGTGATCTTTTATGAGGATGCAGAGGTTTCTATTTCTACCACAGTCATAAGTCGGATAGACCAATAAACCACTATTTCATCTTTTCTTATGGCTGAGTAGTATTCCATATGAACCACTTCTCTAATCTAATCATCTACCAAAGAACCCTTGGGTGGTTCCATGCCTTGGCCACCGTAAATAATGCTGCAATGAACATTTGCATACCTATATTTTTGCGAATAAATGTTTTGAAAAGTTCTAGGGGTTGGAAACTCTCAATTTTTTTGAGTTGCCTCCTTGCTATTTTCCATAGTGGCTATACCAGTTTACATTCCCACCAGCAGTGAATGAGGGCTCCTTTTTCTCCACAACCTCTCCAACACTTACTTCTTGTCTTGTTCATAATAGCCCTCCGAAAAGGTGTGAGGTGGTATCTCTTACCTTTGATTTGCATTTCTCTAACAGCTATTGAAGTTGAGCCTCTTTTCATATGTCTGTTGTCCATTTTTATGTGCATCATTCCATAGCTTAGTTGGCAGTGTGAACGGTTCATTAACCTTTAGAATGTCACTTGGAAAGATTAAAAACTAACAAAATATATTTAATATTAATATAAGAGGTAAAGGGGGCAATTATATGGTGACAGGACATGACTTGGGGTGGTGGGCACACAATACAGATCATGTATCATAGAAATGTACACTCGAAAATCTATATAATCCTGTTAACTAATGTCACACAATTTTTTTAATACGAGAAATAATATAGTATAGTGTGGCTATAAAATAGTGAAAAGTATGTATATATGTGGGAATCAGAAGAGGTCAGCTTGCATAGCATGAAAGACTTTGGCATTCTTTTTTATTTTAAATATATTTTTATTGATTTTAGAAAGGAAGGGAGATGGGGAGAGGGATAGAAACATCAATGATGAGAGAGAATTATTGGATAGGCTGCCTCCTGCATGGCCTCTACTTGGGATTGAGCCAGCAACCCGGGCATGTGGCCTGACTGGGAATTAAACTGCGACCTCCTGATTCATAGGTCGATGCTCAACTACTAAGCCACACTGGCCAGGCAAGACTTTGGCATTCTTGACCTCACTGATAGATTAAACACAAAGCTTATCTGCAGAATAAACTGCAGATGAAGTAGGAAAAGCACTTAAAGGGCACAGATTTCTGACATGGGCTTGGACTATAAGGTAAAAGAAATAATGCTTTCTGTATTTTCAAAAAATGGTGATCTAGAATTATTTGGGGAAACATACCTGAAAGTTTAGAAATCAAGGGGGAATTACTTTGCTGACGTCATAAATATCATTACAAAATATAATATTTTACCAACTAACTGAATACTTGGAATTCTATCTGAGGCATTCATGTAAATTACATGATTTGTATTTACTTTTGTGCTCTTTCAATGTCACATGAACAAAGCCAAATTTTATTTTAGATATGATGCTTAGCAATTTTTTTGGTAAAAGTAGAGAAAATAAAGTAGATTTAAATTGTGCGTGTATTTGAAGAATGGGTATAATCGTCTTTTCACTCTAAAAAGTGAGAATGAAATGCAGCATTATAAAGAGGACTCGAGGAAGTTGGAATCACCTTACTAAAAAGAAAAGTCCCTCACAATGACAGTGAATGCACTAAAAGAAGAGAAATACTTTGCAAAGTTGGGATGAGGGGGTGATAATTGTTGCTGTGGATTGGATAGTGTACAGTTCTCCTAAATAGTAGTACTTTTGGTTGTAGATCTACTCAGTTGAAGAATTATAGTACCAATAATTATGAAGAGAAAAATATATCACCTTTCAAGGAGATATAAAAGCAGTTGTATTAATATAACTATTAAAATTGGTGTATATATAGTGAAACAAAAAGTGTTTCTTCAATGAATTCATTTTACCTTTGTTATGTTTACAATGGAAATGATCATTTTAATTTGAAGAAAGAACTAGAAGAATAAGATTTTTCCCATAGGATATGATGAATTTGGCAGGTAGAGGTGGTGACCACCCTCCATGTCTCAAAGCTGATTAAGGGATTTATGCTTTTCCAGGGCACATTCAGGCTAATTAAAATCATGCTTATGTTTTCATTAATGGGAGCAGAATGGTAATTCTTGAAGCTCATGATAAAAATGTATGCTACCTGGTATCATTTTATATTCCTGTTTTGATTATCAGAGGTCAGGAGAGTAAAAGATAATCTTTCTTTATGAAAAAAATGAGTAACTTATTATTTATTTCTTTATACCGGAAGAGAAAGGAAAAACTTTTTATGCACATAGAGATAATTTCAGTTTTCCATTAGACCTCACAGTACCTGGTAACACATGTTAAGATAATAATTTTGAAATTTTGTGAAGCTCAATTTTCTTAGAAAAAAGTCTATACCCCCAACCATGGCCTAAAATCTGCATGTATCTTCTGGAGCTACTTCAGAGTTATATTTGGCCAATGTTCTTTTCAAATACTTTAATATTTACATGTTGTTTTTTTGAAAATTTTTCTCCTTGTTATTAAAGCTAACTATTAATAATAACAGTTAATTATAACTAGCATTAAGAACTAAGTATTGCCTTAGCCAGTTTGGCTCAGTGGGTAGAGCGTCGTGGCATAGCCAGAAACAAGGGCAGTGTCCAGCGTTCCCGTTCCATGTTGCAGCGGGTGTGGTTCAGCATTCAGGCCAGATTAAAGTCCATCTGTCCATGTGTGGAGTCCCACGTGGCCCTGAGCCATGTGGGCAGAGGGGAGTCAACCCTCTACAGCAGGAGTCCCAAGGCCAGTGCATGAGAGAGAGAGAGAGAGAGCTCACTTTTTTGTTTAGAAGTTTAAATGTTCAGATTTCTCTGGCTTGATTGGCCACACCTGTTTCCAGGTGTGATTGATGGACAATTAGCCTCCCATGTCACTCAGACCTTACTGGACTGCATCTAAAGTGCCTTTGTCCAGTCCCCCTGTCGAGCAGGGAACCGATTTGGACAGTGTTAAACTTAGCTTTTGACAAAGCTGAATAAATGGCATGCTATACTATTCGGTCTCCCCTTTCACTCCTTTCCTGTTAAATAATAACCAGGTTAGTACACCAGTATCAGATGGACATCGACAACACAAATAGCATTCTACGAGCATCTTTTAGAAAAACATTGCAGTAAGTTCAGAGCCAACTCATACTTCACGTTCTAGAGCTGTTCATGGGTGATCACAGTCAGGAGAGTAAGATGGCTTCAGCTCAAACACAAAGTGCCGCATTCCTGCAATTCCTTCTGCTCGGTGTCTTGCTTGTTCATATTCAGAAAAAAAAAATGACCTTAAATATGCGATGATGTAAAAGGCAAAGCCTATTAATTTGGCAAATGTTTGCGATTTCCTGGGTTTCCTGAGCGAAGCTGTTTTCATGTAGACTTACATTCCAAGCCTTCCCTAAGATTACTTCCGTTCACATATCACACCACAGAATGACAAGCTGACGCTTCTCTCCCTGGGTGATCCAAGTGTACAAACCAGAGGAGGACGTAAAGGCCATTCATTTATCTACACGAATGTGCAGTCAATAGGCTTTTCTCTAATAAACCGTGGAATTGTTTTGAATGTTTCAAGATAAAACATATTAAAAGCTTGCGGCAAAGCTATAATTCTTTTTAGCGATTTTCAAATGTCATGTCAGTTGTGTTACCAGTAATTGCTGTCACTATCTTCGATTCCTCGTTTATTCATAGTGAACAAAATAACAGGTTTTAATTGTTATATGAAAGAGCATATTGATATTTTTCCTGCTTTTATATTTAATAAGAGTTCCCACTTATTTGTATCTGAGTAAAAATATTTTTTCTGAAGTTTACATGCTCAGGTAAAATTCTTAATGAAGGAAAATAGTATTCAAGAATTATACTTTCATATATATGTTTACTAGCTTAGATTTCCTCTCTACATTATTCTAAGAAAATACCATAATTGAGTTGACACAAACTCATCATTCTCTGGAAACATCACTGAGTATGCAACCATATTGTCATGGTGGAGAGTTCAGATATCTGCTCGCTTTTGGGGTACTTTTGGAAATACTACAACATAAACAATGGGATTACTTCAATCTACTAATTTTACTTATGGAGAAAATATTTTAAATATAATTTTATTTTATTGTAAGTCATAATAATTTTATTTTTAAAGGGGTTATATTTGATGTTCTTTTTAACTGAAATCAAAATGCAAATATATATAAAATATAGAATAGCATTTTGGAAACAGATGCTATTTTATTAGTTTATGGAAGTCATTGTGTTATTTCATAAATAGAGGCCCCGTGCATAAAATTTGTGCACGGGTAGGGTCCCTAGGCCTGGCCAGTGATCAGGGCCAATTGGGGCATTCCGGCTGCTGGCCGGGGCTTTCCTTCTGGTTGCTGGCCAGGACCTTCCTTCCCCGGCTGCTGGCCGCTGGTCAGGGCCTTCCTTCATTCCGTGCTGCCCCTTTGTGGTCAGCACACATCATAGCGAGCGATCAAACTCTCTGTCTCCCAGTCAAACTCCCAACGGGACACTTTGCATATTAGCCCTTTATATAGATGTGTTCTGCATAAATTGAGGTTTATTTATGTAAATTTACTCAAAGCACAACTTAGTTGAGTAAAAGAAGTGCACAAGATTTGGCACTATTCAACTCATCACTATGAAATTTAGGTGCTATTGCACATAACTACTCAAACCTGTGTTGGTATGTAGTTTGGGTAGATAAACTATGGCCTGAGGATGAAATCAGACCCACATCTGTATTTTTATAGACCACAAACAAAGATGTTTTAATGGTTATATTTAAAATTATTATATTAGTACCTACAAGATATCCTCAATTTTGCCTCTTTGCTACAATCCCAAGAAAATTTACTATCTATGTTCTTTTTTAAAAAGTTCACCAACCTCTATGTCAATGGGGAGTCAGAAAACCTGAGTTGTAATTTATTATTTTTAACGTTTTATCTCTGTGACATCAAATAGGATGCACTTAATTTATGTTAGCCTCAGTTTCTTCATCTGTAAATTGGGCATAATAATATGATTTTTCTTACCTTACACATATAGTACTTTGCAAAGGAAATAATGCATGTGCAATCTTTTTGAAAAATATACAACACTATAAATGGATATATTATGGAATCAGAATACACATAGGACGACTTTAAGAAAAGGCTCTGACGTGGTTGCCGAATTTCAATCTCAGGGCACTTTCTAGCATTGCTGATCTGGGGAAAGTTACCCTAAATTAATCCAAGTAACTTTACCTGGTAATAAATATATCTAAGTTGCTTTACTAGTAAACTTTCTACAACTTAGTTCTTTATAAGAGTTGAAGCCTTACTGAGAAACAGCTCTAGGTAGTTGCCTGTGACCCTCATTAATTCTTCCCTTTCTCCTCGGGAAATCTTCCTTCATGCTCAATGGTAGAGACAACTCTCCTGATGACAATTGGCTTCTTCTGGAGCGTCCTTCTTATGGCACTGACCCTCTTTGTGGCTCAGCTGCCTGGAAAACACCCTACACGTATCTTGTTCTGCAGTTTGGGTGCTGGGTCTTTCATTGCCAGTATTTTGCCTCTCAGGGCAGCTTGCAGAGGTGCCTTAGTTACCCTCAGCCCCTCTTATAGTAACTTGAGCATCTGTCTTTCTTCTGACTTCATCTACTCACAATAGTCCTGGAGTACTGGGGGGCCATTGCACACGGTGCTTCAGTGGGCCAAGCCCCAACACTGATTTGGCAGAATTTCTTTTATAAGAATTCCCTTTTCCTGTGCGAATACTGTACATCTCTCTTGCTTACATAACAGCAATGGTTTGAAGGCCTAATGTAAAACCTAAGAACCCTTAGCAGATGTTCCCACATCACATACTGGTTCGCAACCTCAGTGGTACACTCACACTCCAGGCTTGCTTCATCTGAGAACCACACCAGCAAAGATCACTCATAAAGAGGACCCTTCTGTACTAAATCGACCACAGATATATGTCTGAGACTGCTAAAATCCTGGTGTTGTTCTCTGTGTTATATATGCTCAAGAGATTCAGCTTAGTGCAACTACAGGGAACGCCTCAACTTCAGATGGCTTCAGGGTTCATTTGTGTCCCTGTGTCACTCATATTACCACCAAACTTCAGGCCCACTGAGCATTAAGTGTTTACCCATAAAACATCAGAATTTTAACAAACTTATGACCTCACAGCCATCTATGTTCCTACCTCTTCTTAAATAGACTGAATTGAGTAGATGGTCCTATGAGGGACATTTCCATTGAGATTCTTAACTAAGCTTTCCATTCAAGGATATGTCAAAACCCAGTTCAGAAAAGCCTGAATTATTCCATCAGCTTGCTCACTTTGAAAGCAATCAGTGTTCACTAGAACAGGATAATAGTCTTCCTATTAAATGTAAACATTAGAAAACATAAAGTTTGCATTGCAATAATTCTGGAATAATTAGAATTATTCAAACTATTTACAAAAGGGTTACTCTTGTTCTTACTAGAATTTTATGTATTTAATAGTTGTTAAGTCATCTTGCTTTAGAGCGAGTTTCATAATTATGTGATTTTTTTCTTAATTAAAGCTAGTAAAAGCAGTGTGACAACTTACTACAATCCATCATTTCACAACTAACTTCGAGTATGTTTGTCCTCTGTCGTTAATATAATAAATTGTGTGCTTTAATTATAAATGAAGATATAAATTGTGAGATATCAATTATCTCAAGAAACATTAATAATATATGATTCTCATGTCTTCATATCCATAACACTAAGTTTAAAAATTAATAAAACAAAAAAAAAACTTAGAGGGACAATCTTATGAAATAAAAAAATAACTCATCTTTTACCTGGAGAAGAGTACATACTCAGCGAAAGTATGTGAATTAAAAACATTCAATTAGATTGTAAAGTAGGCTTGTCATTATAAAATATGACTTACACTAAAAGGCATCTTAAATAACTGGTGTTTTCTCCATTAGAAGTCAAGAACCCTATTGTTGGTCTTTTGATTTAAAAAAAACAAAAAACAAAACACCAAAAAACACATTCTGTGATAAAGGTAAATGGTCCTTGCTTTGTAGCCCCTTTGAGAGAATGGCCTCAATGAAATAGTCTGGTGTGGTGATGTGAAGCTTTTCATATTCCCAAGCAGGGCGCAGGCATCTGGAAATCTAATTCCCTAAAGATTTTTCTGTGCTGCTTTTAAACGGAGTAAAATGATGGAGCAGGTGAACATCTGCCAGTTACAGAAAACCAATATTTTGTTCAATAGGGCATTACACTGTGTGCTCAGCAAATATTTACTGAGTGCCTATTTTGTGTCTAATACTTACATTGAACACTGTGTGAACTATAAAATAGTATAGGTCCTTTAACATAAAAGCATGTTGAATTTTGGAAAGATTAAGCCCCAGGAATAAAACCATACCGAATGGAAAATTATATTCTCATAACAATTAAAGAGACCAGATTTTCTCTTTGAAATGCTGGGAAATCAAGGAGAATTTTAAATTATAGTCAAGAAATTTACATTTTATTCAATAAGCAACCAGAGACTTATAATAATGTCAATTATTAAAGTTTTGTAATAATATATTTTCAGCTGTTTTTCTTAATCACTATCCATAAGACATGTTGGTAGATGGAAGTAGTAGCTTTTGGAGCTGAGCTTAAGATATTATTGGCCAACAAATGTCTTTGTGAGGTCCGTAATTAAATAATGTCAACACTCTAAGGTACTACTAGTGAGGACATGAATGCAATAATCTAGTAAATTAGACTAAATCTTCAAGGTGGGTCCATCAGCATTAGTCATGTAAAGCCAATGAAAATACCATGTGGTAATATGTTGCAAAACAAAAAGAGAGAATTGAGCCCTTATCTTTTACACAGTACACTGACATACACACAGATGAAATAACAATGTCTATGGTTTGCTTGTACATAGATTGCATGATTAATAAAAGGTGCTGATATTTACCGAGCCCTCACTTTGTAACAGTGGTTCTCCATGTCTAATAACTCACTTAATCTTATCCTATGTTATAAAAGAGAAACATGGTAATTAGCCATACGTATGCTACCCTTCCCATTGGCTAATCAGGGTGATATGCAAATTAACTGCCAGCCAAGATGGCGGCCGGCAGCCAGGCAGCTTGAATCTAACATGAGGCTTGCTTGCTTCAGTGACGGAGGACTCCAACGTTCCCTGCCTGCCTTGCCGGCCTCTGAGCCTGCAGTTTGAAATATTCTTATAAATATAGAAGATAAACAAAACCCCAGAAACCTGCTCTCAGCTGGCCCGGGATCTCAGAGCTGGAGTTGATACAGTGTTTCGATTATAGAACCCAAACAAACCAGATACCTGCTTTGAGCAGCAGAGGCCTCAGAGCTGGAGCCAGAGCTAAAGCTGGCCCAGAATAAAAAAAAAGAAAAAAAAAAGGGCAGTTGGGAGCTTCAGTCACCCGCCAGCCTGAAAACAGCCCTCAGCCCCTCACCCAGACTGGCCAGGCACCCCAGTGGGGACCCCCACCCTGAAGGGTGTGTGATCAGCTCCAAACATCCATCATCCCCTCACCCAGGCTGGCCAGGCACCCCAGTGGGGACCCCCCACCCTGATCCAGGACACCCTTCAGGGAAAACCAGCTGGCCCCCACCCGTGCACCAGGACTCTATCCTATATAGTAAAAGGGTTATATCCCTCCAAGCACTGGGATCAGCGGAGCCGAGAGGCCTCCCAGCACCGGGATCAGCGTGACAGGGGGCAGTGCCCAAACCCCTGATCGCCCTGCGGCTCTGTGTGTGACAGGGGGTGGGGCCACAACCTCCCTATCCGCCCTGCTCTGTTCATGACAGGGGAAGGCGCCCCAACTCCTTGATCAGACCTGCTGTGTGCCTGATGGGGGGAGCTCCCCATCCACCTGATCGCCCTGCGGCTCTGTGTGTGACAGGGTACGGAGCCCCAACCCCCCTGATGGGCCCTGCTCTGTGAGTGACAGGGGGCAGCGCCCCAACCCCCTGATTGGCCCTGCTCTGTGGTTGACAGGGGGTGGCGCCGTAACCTCCCCATCGACCCTGCCTTGAGTGTGACAGGGGGCGGTGCCCCAACCCCCCAATTGGCCCTGCCCTGAGCATGACTGAAGGTGGCATTGCAACCTCCTGATCCACCCTGCTCTGTGCATGACAGGGGGCGGCGCCCCAACTCCCCTATCAGCCCTGCTCTGAGCCTGACCAGGGGCTGCACCTAGGGATTGGGCCTGCCCTCTGCCACCTGGGAGCAGGCCTAAGCCAGCAGGTCGTTATCTCCTGAGGGGCCCAGACTGCGAGAGGGCACAGGCCGGGCTGAGGTACCCCCCTCCCCCCTGAGTGCACAAATTTTTGTGCACCGGGCCTCTAGTTTCTATATATACATGAACTCATTTCATAATAATTATCCTCCTTTTTAATTTGAAGAAACTGAGGGAAATGTATATAAACTAAGAGCCCAATAGTTCACAACTGCCATTTGCTGTCATTCTGTTTCTTTGATGTTGTAATCCCAGGGAGTCATCAGATTTCCTGTATTTTTTTCACTATTGTTAAAACTGCACCATTATTCCAAAAACTTATCCATATATTTGATGTATGCAAGGTAGTAAAAGTCTTATTTCAGACTGTTCACCAAAAGCGTGGGATGTGTTCAAACCCTGTATTACTGCAGAGAGTTTAAATTATTTTTAATGAGGAAATAGAGTCACCAAGACAGATAGAAATCACTTATTCTTTATGTTATGGCAGAAAATTATTGACTTTTGCCTAAAGTGAAAAAGAGCAAGTAGACATGAGAGGAAACTGGGTATTACAGTCAGTGTGACTGAGGATAAAGTGAAACATGGTATTCAGAGTTAATGGAGTCACCATGAAACCCAAAGAAAAACTTCAAATTAGTAAGTAAACAAACAGGACTAGGTGGGAGATTCTTTTTGGAGCCACTCTGTAACAATACAAAAGCAGTGATAAAGTCTTTTCATCTTAAGGCTTGTCAAATGCAGCCTGAGACTGAGAAAGCCCAATTATTTTTCTGTAACACAGTCACCTGCTGTGGCAGAAATGCTAAAGATATGCTATGGTAAGATTTCAATGCACATTAAAGAGAAGCTCTAAACAAATGGACAATGATATGATCATATGAAGAAATAATTCAGCATTCCTCAGAGGATATTGTTTTTAATCGAATAGGTCTTTATATCCTTATACAAAATTTTGCTGAAATATTATCTCGATAGGTACCCGGACGTTAAGTTTAAACTTGTTTTAAACTTGGACTGGAGGATGCTCTATACAATTTAAGAAACTATTGGAAATATAAAGTAGCTGATTTTATTTTATCTTCAATATGGTTATTCTAGAAAATAGGACATAGGGTTTGAGGTATGCCAACTGTTGTCTTACTATGGATATAATATGGCATTTACAGTTTAATTAAATTACAGTAGTATTTTATTAAAGATAACTGAGGAAGGCGTGTGTCTTTGCAACTTTATTGAAGCACAACTTATAAAAGCTCCTGCACATAAAGTATAAATTAGAAAATTTTTTTAGATTTCACCTTTGAAATTGCCATCATAATCAAGATGCATAATCATCCTCCCAAACGGCTTCTTGTGCCCCTTTGCCACCTCTCATCCCATCACCATCCTCCTCGGCTACTCTTCTCCCTCCTGTCAGCATGTTTGGATTCCATATCAATTATATATTTTTACTTATCTCGGGGTTTTTTCAGTCAGAATAATGGCCTAGTGATTCCATTTCTGAGTGTCCTAGTAGTTTTGTTCCTTGGAATCTATTTCATTGAATAAATGTAGCACAGTTTATTTATTCACCTGTTGATGGTCATTTGGATTATTTCCAATTTTTTGATATTATGAATAAAGTTAATTGTTGGTGTGCGTGTCTTTGAATAGACATGTACTTTCTCTTCTTTGGGGTAGATACCTTGGAGTCAGACAGCTGCATCACATAATAGGTATGTGTTTAAATTTTTAAGAAACTACCAAAGTGTTTTCACTATATTATATTTCTATGAGTAGCATGTGAGAGTTACAGATATTCTACATCATTGACAATTGTTAGGAATATTTTTTTAAATGTTAAGAATGTTAATAAGTATGTGGTGGTAGAAAAAGTCTTTAAACAATTATATATACTGTAGTTATATACTTTCAAATTACTAGGTTCACCTAAATTAAGATTTTTTAATCTTAGAAATTTTTAATGAACAGCAAATTAATGTGATATGGTTTATCACATTAATGCTCCCAGATCTTTGTACATTTCACAACTTTACACTCACTCTTCCTTCCCTCCTTTCTGACGCTCAGAAAGGGTAAAAATGCTACTCACTAAAGGAATCAATATGCCCCTTTTTCTATGTATTAAGCAACACTGTTCATTAAATAGTATTTAATGTATATCTGTTTAGTAACATAGTTTAATTGTGGCTAAAAATTGGTGTGGTTTGGATTTTATATACATAATTGTAGTCATCACTAATTTTCAGTAGCTTTAAGTGAATTTGATATAAATTGAAGTTAGTATTATTAATGTTTTTATATTATTTATTTCATTTTGCATTCATTTAGTAATCAGACCTAAAGGTACAAAGCAGAATAAATTCAAGCTAACAGGAAAGGGGGACAATGCCAAATAATTATGTCTACTGAAAGCTAGTTATTCCTTTTAATTATGAATTCTATTTTCATTTTATTTTATTTTTGTTTTTAATTTTAAAACAACTGCCTACTGAAATAGAATTGTGGCTTTACAAATACAATTTTTTTTTAAATATTATATATTAAGGATATGCGCTAAGGATTTCTGACTGCCGAAGGGAGCGGGCCTAAGCCATCAGTGGGACACTCCCCGAGGGCTCCTGGACTGAGAGAGGGCGCAGGCCAGGCTGAGGGACGCCCCCACCCCCCGCCCCCCTGCAAGTGCATGAATCTCATGCTCTGGGCCTCTAGGACACTGGTCGGCAAACTCATTAGTCAACAGAGCCAAATATCAACAGTACAACGACTGAAATTTCTTTTGAAAACCAAATTTTTTAAACTTAAACTATATAGGTAGGTACATTGTTATTAACTTAATTAGGGTACTCCTAAGGAAGAGCCACACTCAAGAGGCCAAAGAGCCGCATGTGGCTCGCGGGCAGCAGTTTGCCGACCATGGCTCTAGGATATAATAACTATGTGTCTTTAAATGGATGCACTTACTTTAAAAAATTATATTCTTGACTTTTTTTTTCATCTACTCCAGGTCCAATTTCAAATCAATGATTTCTGCCTAATTCTTAAATTACTCGAACTATGAAAACAGAATGTTTTTATCATAATTTCATTTATAGAACAAAATAAAAATGTTAGGGGCATTATAGGGCATGAGAAAGAAGAAAAAGCATAATTGCCTGAAAGCTTTTCTTCTTGATTGCCTGATTTTTTTTTCTGATTTAGTAAAGAGGTTATCACAAATTATTAATCAAATAATTTTATAGTTGGCTGAAATCTTAGAGATAATATTGTCTAATTTCTACATTTTCCAATGAAATTAACTGGAAGCTTTTTAAATGACTCAAGGTGATAAAGCTAGTTATTGCAGAATTTTGACTGCAATCCAAACTTTCTGATGTCGAGTCTAGCTTTCTTTATTTCCAGAAGTTAGTATTATCTCACATTCATAAATATATATGAGTGATGCTGCCTCAAGCATGGGAAAAGTTACCCTAAAGACTGGTCAATCAAAGGCATTCACTTCCATGACATATGTGTAGTATATGAGAATCTATTAGTATTCAGCAAGCATTCTTGTGTTAGTATTAGCTCGCTGCTGCTGCTGAAAGATCAATTTGTTATTACTTTGTTAAGCTGCTAGTTTATTTTCTTAGATATATTTAAAACAATTAGCCTTAATGTGGGAGTTCTGCTTCCCTGATGATTAAATCACTACCGAAAGATACAGAGAGGCAATATTTGAACCTGAAGTTTATAGAAAATCAAGATGAGATTCATATAAAAATTTTAAGACCAATATATAAACTACTGTCTTAATATAATAGTCAAGGTGAAGGAAAGACTATGCACAATCTAAGTGAAGAAATCCCTGCACCTATAAATCTCCAGCTTCCTACCAGCTCAGGATTTTTTTCTTTATTACAATTCTCACTTTTAAGAATAAAACCAAATAAGTGAAGAAAGAGTGGCTTCCATTTAGATAATCCATTTAGATTCATTATCGATTACCACATGACTCACAAGAACATTTTTGTTAAACAAGGTGGGGAACAATGGGCCTTGCCTGGAAAAGAGGACAGCAGATTTTCCACTAAGTATCCAAGACCAAAGGACAATCACTTGCTTTTTTTGGTCCCTGCATTAAAATATGAGTAAAATACTTATCGTAACCTATTTCATAAGATTCCTGTAATAATCCAATGAGATAATAGGTGGGACATTTCTTGGCAATGTGTAAGGGCTGATTTAATTTGAGTTATCATTTTTTTAAAAAAGAGAGAGTATTTATTAGAAGCCTTGGAAAAGTGTGGTCACAACATTTCTCTGTAAGATAAAGAACGTGTCTGTGAATTTCAGTAGACCATATGAAATAGTAGGTTGAAGTAACTTCTAGATAAACTTGAACAAACTAGATATGAATTTTTCAGCTCCATAGTTTATTTTTTTAAAAAAAATATATAGTTTTATTGATTTTAGAGAGGAAAAGAAAAGGAGAGATAGAAACATCAGTGATGAGAGAGAATCATTGATTGGCTGCCTCTTGCACGCCCCCTACTGGGGATCAAGCCAGCAACCCAGGCATTGCCCTAACCTGGAATTGAACCATGATCTCCTGGTTCCTAGGCTGACACTCAACTTGACACTCAACCACTGAGCCATCGGCCAGGCCATCAGAGCTACCTTTATTCAATCAGGGCTTCTAGGTAGAAACTATCCAGTGTGGTTAAAGTTAGCTTAACCTCAAGTGCACTTGTTTTAAAAAGTTTTTAAAAAAGAGGTCACTGTCTAAGTGCCTCAGAATGAGACTTAGACCAATACAAAACAGAGTGCTTTAATTGCCTGACCACTAAACACGGAAACGTGGACCCCATCAGATTCGCACTTACACGTGCTGTGTTAACAACTAGTCAGGATCGTTGCAGAAGAAATTAGCAGGTACATTTCCTGCACTATTTACTTACAGTGTATTTATGTGCATCAATTTCCATTTAAGCAGCCTCTTTCCTACTACAATACTCTAATGCCACTTTATAATTGGGTAATGAGCTTCAGGCTCCACGGCAGCTGCAGAAGTTACCCTCTCTCTCCTGAGGTCTCTTCACCTTTAGCTCTCACCCTCCACCAGCGGAGGGAGCAAGAGACCTCCTCTGCCTGGGACACAGTTCAGCCCTCCTGGGGCTTTTCCCTGGTTCATCTGTTCCAAGTTCAAGTGCCTGCTCTGTCACAGCAAATCTGTTACACTGAAGTTTTATTGTGTCCAAGAAGTTCCATCATGAAGCCTATATTTTAATGAAATACAATTTTTAAAACTTTATTTGGAATTGCATGTGGCAAACAAATTCTCCATTATGTTTTGTGCATTCCTTTACTGAAATTTAGGGCTTTTCTAAAGTAAATCCAAATATTAAAATATTTCAATGACAATATTCTCTCTCTCTCTCTCTCTCTCTCTCTCTCTCTCTCTCTCTCTCTCTCTCACACACACACACACACACACACACACACACACACACACAGCAAGGGAATGCCATATGACCCAAGTGAGACCCACTTGGAAAACGGAAATGCTGACCTTACCACACTGTACCTTTGTGAGAGGACACTTGTCAGTTTTCTTCATAGGAATGAAGATTTTTCTCACCCTCAGACGTGTAAATGACTTTCTCATCTGTCTTTTTTTATGTTATTTCAATAATTTTCTCCTACAGAAGTGAAAGGTGTCAAAAACTAACCATGTGGGGCCTTGGCATATAGTTAAGTGACCTTTTTGTAAAAATGAACACTCTTCAGGGAAGTGGTAACTTTTAATGTAAGGTGGTCAGGGGATGGATATCAGCAGGTTGCCAATGGCACATGATTACATTAAAAATGTTTGACATTTTGATTCTCTCATATGCTTGCTTTTTTGTTTGTTTGTTTTTAGATAATTAGTACTTTAACAGATAATAGAAGAGATGTTTCCCTTAGGGGTAATGTTGTAGACCCCCCCCCCCCACACCTTCCATGTTACTCAGGTTAATAGCATAAAGCAAACATCTTTGCCAGTGTGATGCTAATTTAAAATGCTATTTGCAAAACTACAGAAGCAATGCTGCATTCTCTATGTCTTGGTTGGGGTCCTTTGTCTTTAAGGAACTGCCAAACATGCTAATTTAGTAGGAATACCTCCTTTTTCTAAATCAGAGACTTGCACTCTGGGGGTCTGTGAGAAACCCTTAAATGCATTTTCCTTAAGCAGAGGTTGAAGTATGTATCAGGCTTGGGGCAAAGACAAGCGCAGCGATCCCTTTTATCCCAGAGCTCTGAACACTGTCCAGCTTTCGGCTTGTCTTGCACATCAGCTCCATCAGCCAGCCCATTTCAGCCCATTTATTGGTCGACTGTACCTGATAGCTAACACAAATGCACCTTGCGAAACAGCGGGAGAAAGAAAGCACGTTTATTGAAGTCCTCCCGTGGCTCCACACTGTGCTGAATCTCCTTGCAACATTACAGCCTTAGTTTTGTCCATCCATTAGGCTGAAAAAGACGAGCTCCCCAAGTGGCCTCGGAGCCTTTTCCGATTCCCAGGAGACCCGCGACCCTCCGGGCGCGTGGCTTGTACGCGGGGCGCCGTCCCTGCTAATCAGGTCAGTGATCATCGCCCCGCTCCGGCTCCCAGGACCTGGCAGGAGCCCATCACAGCAGCCAGGGAGCCCGCCAAGGCAGCTCGCTCTGGGAGGGTCTCCCGGGCAGGAGCATCGCTCGGTCCTCATTCCCTCCCCGGAACCTCGGAGGGTTTCAGCCTTTCCATTGATTTATTGATTTGCAAGGGGTCCTCGTAGACAGTGAGGGGCTCAGCATACACAGGGACAAGCGGCACCTGGCAGCTACTTGGAGGGGCTGATTGCAAACTTGGCTCCCCCCACCCCGCGCACGGGCGATTGGACTGGCTGCTCACGTCCTTCACGGGGAATATTTCAATTAAGGTAAGTGCTGCGTGAGCCGGGAGCCTGCATGGCACTGGGTTTCTGCATTGAAAGTTCTGACCGGCTCAGCCGACGTTCTGCACTGCAGCAAGTGACTGTGTGTGTGGGGAAGGCTTAGTTTACAAGCAGGGGTCCTAGCGTGAAACGGGCTTTTCGATAGTGAGCGTTCAGACCCTTTCTTTTGATATAATAGCAGCCTGCCTTCCATCAGGAGAAAATAAAAGAAGATATGAAAAAAAGAGAGAGAGTGAATTTCACCTTTTTCATAATGTAGAGAACCATGCAGTGCTAAGGTAACTTGATTTTGATTGAAGTATTTTGTTGATGTCAAAGGGTAGAATCTCTGATTCTAAAAGCTTCGAAGTTAAATTAGATGGGCAGAAATTTTGCAAATGAGAGTTTGAAATCTTGGGCAGCTTTCTGAGCTCTCGCTGGGTTAAGGATCTGGGATTAATTCCTTGAATGTTTTAAGTGTCCACGTAGGAATTAAAATCTAAATGATATAGTTTCTGATGTATCTATTAAGAAAAATGAACTAAGAACAATTGATATATCATTGATATGATTTATAGTTCTGATACTATAAATCCATCCCAAGAGAGATGGATTCATTTTATGAAATACGTTAATAAAAGAGAAAGTTAACTTCTTTGCAAAGAATTCTTCAACAAGAGGTTAAGTTTATGTGTTTATTAGAATTTTGAAGTTGCACTTTGTTATTCAACTAGATGAAATTAGATAATTCTTGCATTTACATAGTTTAGGACAATCATCTATGTAATTTAGGAAAAGTAGTACACATTATTTTTTCTAAACCCATTTTTTCTCATGTTTGTTAAAAACATCTACAGAGAATAGAAGCAACTTTCTCCCAAAGTTAGATTAAATTACCTAAACTTTTTCTTTTCTACTTTCTTTTTACATAGAAATAGAGCCTGGTGGTTTTATGCCACATTATGATAAAGTTCTACATAATCAAAAATTATAAAATACTTCTATCACTATAATTATAAATGACTAATTGATTGGTTAGCACTCTGAGCACCTGAGTGAATAATAGCAACCACTTACCTTATTATGGAGTGCTTGAACTTGAAAATGCTTTTCAAACAATGAAACAAACATCATTTAAAATATAAATATAAATATATATCATTCTAAGATGCATACTTACACATATTGAATTTCAATAACAAATCAATTATGCTAAAGCACTATGTAAATATCTAGCTGCTCTATGATGTAAAGATTTATCATGGCATCTTTAATGTGCTTAATAGAAAGACCTCTCCTATTTCATGAAATGTTGATTCCACTTTCCTCCTGTGGAGATGCTGAGGTGAGATATTTTATTAACATGTTAGAACATGGTTTATATTAATTGGCTAGCTCTCTGAAATTCTCTGGGGAGCTTTTCCGGCTGATGTTGATATTATTGTTTCCCTCACAGGAATAAACTATTTTGAGAATCCCCATAGGGGCTGACATGTACTTGCTGGTTGTATGTTTTTAGCCAAAGCCTGAAGACATTTATCACCTCTGTTGCACTGAGACTTCTCTTTTCTCTGGGGGAAATGGTTTCTCTAGTGATTCAATGACCCTTGAGAGAAGAGTGTGTTGACTACGGTTACTGTCCCTGGGTCTTTGGAGGAGTTTTCCTTTGTTAAGCAACTTCGATAAACAGGGAGAGGCAACATAAACCAAATAGGGCCACATTTGTTGGTCACAAATTGGTACATTGCTCAAAACACCTCTGTATTTGGGACTATTTCTTGAGCCACATTTGAAATTGATGGTGGTATCCTATACCCAATGAACTTTTACTTACTTGATGTATTGACCATTGAAGGTATGTGTAGTGTAAAATGAAATATTTATGTTAAAAATATAAAAATACCTGTAGTTTTTATTCAAAAGATGTACCTAAAGTTTTTTAAGGAGGTTACTGTTGTAGTTGTATTAATTTGCATTATACTGCCTAAAAAGGGAATGGAGAAAACTCTGTGTACAAGTGCGAATTAGGAGCTATTCATATTTGGTAGTTCTGCTTCCTCAATCACACTTCCCTTTTTTTCCACTTATTGCTAGGTGCCACCTAGAATCTATATCGAATCCCATTTTTCATCTCTTTGATGGTAATTTATTACTTCCATGAGATCAGAAAACATTTTATAGGATAACCTCACTTAAAGAGTAGACGGTTTCAAAATGTAAACCAAATAAATCTGCTGAAATGTTATAAAAGTCTCCTTAAGATTTATAACCTGTTTCTCAGTATGTGGTACTTTCAATAAAAGTCAATGGGGACAGGCAGTGTCTAACATGACTCCTAAATGTCAGACATAGGCTCTAAACTTTATATGTATGAGTGTATTACTTTCAAGTCAAAATGATAACATTGAAGTTTTCCAGATGAGGAGATGCAGGTGGTGAGTGAAGAAGTAATTGGGCTAAGGGCATACCAAAGTTACTGGGTCCGTGATTCAAACTCACATCTGGCTGTGCCCAAAGCTCACAATCTTTGTTGTACTTCATTATCACCTTGTTTATGGTTACCTTTTCCAATATTTGATATAATACTGATGAATATTTTAAGATGATTATTAAGATAGTACAGCTTAGTTATATTACCTTCAGAATAGTTTAGCTCTTGGCCAACTCAAAATAAATGATTTGTGAATGTCACTGCCACTTTGGGTTCTAAAAGAGGTTAGTGCTCCAGTCCTTGCATCAAGCTAATTCTGATTAGTATTGACAGAAAAGGCTCTCTCCCATACGGATATTCAGGACTGAAATTTAGAATCTTTAATATGTACATCTTTCCAAAGGGAGTTGACATACTCTCAGGATAATATCAAATAAAAATAGATATAGATACAATGAGGTTATTGTATTGAAATAAGAGTAAAAAGGAATTTAAGGAGAATTCATGATCATGGCAAAAGACATTCACAATATTAAAAAGGAAAGAAATTAACATTTGGAATTGAATGTTGGAAAGTGGACTAAAACACATTTCAATGTCTATTTGTTCTCTTCACTTTATATAAACTTCCCACTTTTACAGATATTTGCTAGAAATTATTGTGTTGATAATGTGACAATATACCAGATATTACAAATAATGAATTCAGTTTGTTTAGAAGAATAATCAAGAAATATTTGTCTATAATATCTAATCATCAGCCAGTTTACTTTCCATTCTCTAGGTTTTATAGTAAGCGATTGGATTATTCTAGCTGTGTATATGAGTAATAGAAAAACAAAGTATATATAGATAATCTTCTTTAATACTATTTCAAAAGAATGAATATGAGATTTAAAAACAAGCACAGTATTACAGGGGAGCTCATTATGCTGAATGTCCACAACGCATAGGTCTCTTCACCCAGAAAATATGACCATGTTTCTAGGCCTAGCTGGTCACAGTAGATTTGAACAAAAATGAATGTGCCTGGATTTAAGACAGCCATCTCTAGTGTGGCCAGCAACTATCGTGTGGTCTTACAAAAGCACCTGCCATTAACAGCAACTCTGTATTACATAACAAATATTGAACTTGATGACCTTAAATGTGAATAAATATGGATAACTGGCAGTCAATGGGCAGGAGTCAAAACTGAGAAACAGAGATAGTGGTCTGTATAAATTATGAATAAATTAAAGTCATTAGGCTGATAGGAAGGAAATAAAAAAGGCTAATCCCCTTAGCCTTTAATTAGAAGAGCCACATTCTTTTTTATTCACCATGATAGCTAAGCACAAGGAGGGAATTTTCCCTTGAGGAGGCAATGATGCTGGGTTATCTTGAGTGATATCCCAAACATGCCATGCAGTGGTGAGACTTTTTCTGGTTTTCCACATTTTTCTCTATTGTGTCAGTCCCATTAATCTATTGAATTCACATCTGTATTTCTTACAAACGAAAAGATTATAACTGGCTCAACATTATATATATATATATATATATATATATATATATATATATATATATACACACACACACACACACACACACACACACACACTAGAGGCCTGGTGCACAAAAATTTGTGCACTCAGGGGGGGGTCCCTCAGCCCGGCCTGTGCCCTCTCGCAGTCTGGGACCCCTCGGGAGATGTCCACCTGCTAGCTTACGCCCGCTCTCCAGGGGATCGGGCATAAGCTGGCAGTCAGACACCCCTCTGGCAGCCCAGGAACTCTCGGGGGATGTCCACTTAACAGCGGGGACCAGGCCTAAGCTGCAGTCAGACATCCTTAGCGCTGCTGAGGAGGTGGGAGAGGCTCTCGCCATCACTGCTGTGCTAGCAGCCGTCAGCCTGGCTTGTGGCTGAGCAGAGCTCCCCCTGTGGGAGTGCACTGACCACCAGGGGGCAGCTCCTGCTTTGAGCGTCTGCTCCCTGGTGGTCAGTTTGTGTCATAGTGACCAGTCATTCCCAGTCGTTCTGCTGTTAGGGTCAATTTGCATATTACTCTTTTATTATATGCCTGGTGCATGGGTGGAGGCTGGCTGGCTGGTTTGCCCTGAAATATGTCCTGGATCAGGGTGAGGGTCCCGCTGGGGTGCCTGGTCAGCCTGGGTGAAGGGCTGAGGGCCATTTTCAGATTGGCCACACCCCCTTCAGGATGGGGGTCCCTGCTGGAGTGCCTGGCCAGCCTGGATGAGGGGCTGAGGGCCATTTTCAGGCTGGCCACACCCCCTTCAGGGTGGGGTCCTGCTGGGGTTCCTGGCCAGTCTGGGTGAGTGGCTGATGGCTGCTTGCAGGCTGCCAAGCCCCCCAGCGGGGACCCTCACCCCATGAGGGTGTGGCCAGCCTAGATGAGGGACTGATAGCTGTTTGCAGGCTGGCCACAGCCCCTTCAGGGTGGGGGTCCCTTGGTGTGCCTGGCCAGCCTGGGTGAGCGGCTAATGGCTGTTTGCAGGCTGGCCACGGCCCCCAGCCACCCAAGCTCCCAGTGGAGGCTGGCTGGAAGCAGGTATCTGGGATTTATTTATCTTCTATAATTGAAACTTTTTTGCCTTTAGAGGAGGCCACAGCCGGCCAGGGCAGGCGGGAAGCTTGGCTTCCTCCATCACCGGGGCAGCCAAGCCTCATGCTTGCTCCAGCTCCATGGCTGCTGGCCACCATCTTGGTTGGGTTAATTTGCATATAGTTGCTCTGATTGGCTGGTGGGCGTGGCTTGGGCATAGAGAAGGTATGGTCAATTTGCATGCTTCTCTTTCATTAGATTACACACACACACACATATATATATGTATATATATATATATATATATATATATATATATATACTCATAGTCTTGGTTGATAGTGGATGGGGCAGATATGTATAGTGGCTGCTTCAAGTTCAGGTTTTGGGTTCAGCTACATGGATTCAAATCCCACTAAGGGACTTAACTAGATTACTGACCTTGGGCAAATCAGTGAATGTGTCTAAACTTTGTGTTTATGAATATTAAAATGGAGTTAATGACAGTACCAATCCCATAGTAGTGTTGTGATACATAAAAGAGTTAATTGATAAAGCATAGTTACAATTGATCAAGTGCTCAGGAAATGATAGTTGTTATTATAAATCAGAAACTTTGTTATCATTTTCTCACCTTATATGTCAAGTAGCGAAAATTAGGGACATTCTCTCCCCCTAAAATCAGTTCATGCTTGAACCTTATCAGATGCTTCTGGAACCACTTCCAGACATTGTATTTATAATAGTAAATTTGAATTTTAGAAAAAAATTGTATATATATATATATATTGATATATATACATATTGCATTTAGACCAATAAGTGGATGTTTCTTAAAATTATAAATGTTGGAAGTTATTCATCAGCATGAAGATATATGTATGCGTATGTATAGCTATATAATTACCATGTCTATGTGCATACATATTTATACAAAAGTATTCCCAATTTTGTATATTGATTCAACTAATAAGCATAGTGGAGATGTATTTTCTGTGATGGAATTCATTGTTTTTCTCCTCCAAGCCATGCATTGTGATATTTTGGTGTATATGTAGGAATTGGTGGCTATGTGTCTTAAGGCAGCAGGTTCCTGGGTCTCATACCTGGAGTACAGATTTTAGTAGTTCTGGGAAATTTCTCAGGAGTGACAGCCTTGAGGCATACACAGGTTGTTCTGAGGAAATCTGAATAGACAGCTATGTGGCCAGATCACCAGGGTTTGAACAATGTTCCAGGTAATTCTAATATGCCAACAAGGTAGAGGATTGCTGCTGTCGAACAGCAACTCTGCACGTTATGCATAGCAAGTTATCTGTTCCTCTTGTTCAGTGGTTGTGGAGGGGGACCTGAGATTGTGCAGGCCAACGATATCCCCGGTATGTCCGTGCTGCTGGTCAAGGAGAAATGCTGCTCTCATTCTGCCCCCACTTCCCCTTCCTGCCCAAGGTTACCATGGGTGGGCAAAATGTTCAAGAACCTACCAAATATGAGATTTGCAGCCCAGTTCACCTTGATAAAACTCTACATGCTCTCTCCCTTAAAGAAGGGTCATGGGAAGTTCAGAGCCAGGTCAAAATTGAGACTCTTGTTGGTCTGTTTTAATCTATTGGGGTTTTTTCCCTCTTTTAAAAAATATTTTTATTGGTTTCAGAGAGAGAGAGAGAGAGATAGAAATATCAATGATGAGAGAGAGTCATTGATTGGCTGCCTTCTGCACACCTCCTACTGGGATCAAGCCAGCAACCCAGGCATGTGCCATTGACCAGAATTGAGTCTGGGACCCTTTAGTCCGCAGGCCAACTCTCTATCCGCTGAGCCAAACCAGCTAGGGCTGTTTTAATCTATTGTTGATTCGCACTTACCCACTCTGGAAATAGAATAGTTGAATGTTTTAGAAAACAAGACATTTAGGTAAGCATGACCAGCAAATTTAATTCTTTGCAGTTAAATGGGAGCAGAGTGATCATTGCTCTTCCAAACCCACTTCCCAATGTTTAGAAATTTTTGGCTTTAGCAACACCCAGGATAACTCCACACCAAAGTTTAAAGCTTATCAGAAACTGCTGACTTCTCAGACACCATTTCAGTTCCCTTCATCCTAGAAATGCGGTACTGAGGCTTTGCTGTTTGTCAGTGTAACTACCTTCTTCTCTCTCAAAACTAAACAACAAGGAAATTGATATCAGTTCTCTAACTTTTTTCACCTACTGTTTCCAACAGCCACATGTTATTGTTATCGATAAAACCCTAAGGAAAATATCATATTTCGTTAATACAGACACAAATTTTGGATGATTTATATGGCCAATTTAAATATCCCAAACCTGCCTCTACTCTTGCTGGATAATCAAACTCAAGGAGAACTATTTAAATGTAATGTCACTCACACTCTTTCGAGAATAACATTTGACCCTTTCATTTCAGAAGTAAAATCTAAGTGTTACTCTGTTTGGCAGAAACTGTCTCTTTTGTGCAGTACTTTGTTGTTAATTGTCACTAAAATTAAGTAGTAGATATAATTTAGTCACAGAGGGTTTTTTTAAAATTTTTTTTAACCATTAAGTACAAAATATCACCCCCCTCATTTCTTTCTCCTTGCTGTTCATCTAACATTTAATACTGATTGCCTGACAATAGGTTCTGCAATGAGACCATAAGCTCTGTGAAGATAAAATCCTTATTTTGGTTTGGCTTAGTGGATAGAGTGTTGGCCTGCGAACTGGAGGGTCCCGGGTTCGGTTCTGGTCAAGGGCACATGCTTGGGTTGCAGGCTCGGTCCCCAGTGGGGGGTGTGCGGGAGGCAGCCCATCAATGATTCTCATCATTGATGTTTCTCTCTCCCTCTCTCTCCCTCTTCCTTCCTCTCTGAAATTAAGAAAAATATATTTAAAAAGACATACCTTATTTTATTAAGGGCTGATGCCTTGGTACTTAGATCATTGTCTATCATATTGGTAATACCTACTTGTTGAAGGAAGGGAAGGGAAGGGAAGGGAAGGGAAGGGAAGGGAAGGGAGGGGAGGGGAGGGGAGGGGAGGGGAGGGGAGGGGAGGGGAGGGGAGGGAGAAGGCAGAGAGAAGAAAGGAGAAGAAAAGGAAAGGGAAGGAAAGGAAAGAAAAAAAGAAAGGATGAAGGAAGAGAGGAATCAAAGAATCTTCCAGTCATGACCCCCAATGGGTCAAGTTAGAAATTTAGCAATCATCTTTGCCTTACCACTTCTCACGCCCTACACATACAGTCAATTTCTGGGCCTTTCAGTTTTGCCTTCCAAATCTCTCTCACATGAATTTTCATCCTTGCCTCCCCACAGTTCATACCACCTTCATCAGTCACTTGATGGTGGTCTCTTTATTATCCTCCTCCTTTGCACAAAATAGTGACCCCTACTGTCAGAAGACTGACCCCTCTCGGCATAAACTTGCTTATATTGTTCTATGTTAAAGGCATCCTTTTCAGTGTCCCCTCTTGGTTAGAATCTAATCCAAGCCTTCCTGTGGTATCCATTTGTATGCAACATCTGGACGCTGCATCTTCCCTTACCTTGCCTACCCTCTAGCAGTCTATTTCCCAGTCATCTTTTGGTTTCTTGTCCCTGAGTTTCATGATTGCTGCCTGTCATATCAAGTTGACATTTTCCATGCAAGATTTCTTCACTGGCAAAACTCAAGTTGTCACTTTATTAGAATAGTTTTTGGCCCCAACCAGTCTAGTTGAAATGCTCCCCCTCTCAGTTTCCATAGCACATTTTATGTCCTTCAACTCCAATCACAGAACTCATTACAACATTTAAAAATGCTAAAATCCAAACTCTTTGATGCAGACTTTATACCTATTTCATTCGCAACTGTGCTCCCAGTGACAGGCACTAATGTATACAAATCCTTTGTTTACAAAAAAAAAAAGAGGCAAGTAATGCAGTTCTCTGAATTCAGAAGCAATCTTTATTCATAAGCTTTTTCCTTCCACCTTAGCAGTTAAATTTCTGCCATTCTGAAAAAAATGTTGCTTCTCTAAGTCACCTTCATGAAATGTCAAAAAACACAAAAAATTTAGTAATAATTATAGTAATTTTAAAAATCGCCGTGCCTGTAGCCACTGAAATTTATTTAATATATTTAATATATTATATCCACCTATTGGACTATGTGTATATCTCACACTTTAATGAACAGTAAAATTTGTTCACATACATTGGTAAAGGTCACCTGTTTTTAATCAGCTCCTCTCTATGTAATAACTAGGTGACATTTCAGATTCATTTGTGATCAATGGACATGCATATTTTAACTCAAAGTCCACTCTTATGGCTTCTGATATAATAAATTGATGATATAGAGGACTATAGGGGACTCTGCTAGTTCTTTTTCTTAGGCTTTTAGTTCTTTAGAGAAAATAACTGGCAGAACAAACAACAGAAATCGGCTATACTTGAGAATCAGCTGTCACCAAGCACTTCCTAAATAGATACTCTCTGACCCCTCCTGTTTAAGGAATGATTGCACTCTTTTATTTAATTTTACAATTATTAAACTGGATTTGATTACTCAGCCTTTATATGGGGGAAGGAGAAATCAATAGAGAGTCAGCAACAGCATTCACTCTGGAAAGTATGTCTCTCGCAGACTTAGAAGCATCTTCCCTGGAACCATCATCCGCAGAAGGAAACGGCAGCCCTGGCAGCCAGAGGAGGGTCACCTGGGTCTCGGTGCCTGCATTTTCCTGAAATCCTTCACAAAGCACAAATGACATCTTAAATAGCTTGTCAGGAAACGAAGTGATTTTTAATGTAGATCCACCCAATATAATGGTTTTTTTTATCAGTGCCCCTGAAGGCAAACATCTGAAAGGCAGAGACAAACAAAATACCAAGATAAATGCTGTGACTGGTGTCTAAGGATGAACATAATGTTAAGATAATAGAGAAACAGCTCATCAGGAAAAAAAAAGAACAGCTTTAAAATCTCATAATTCTGTATCTACTTAGAGGTACAATTAGGCGTCAGGATTTTTTTTTTCTACTGGATGCTATGCAACTTTGTTTTGAAGATATTTTGGAAATAAAGAGCAGACCCAATTATGCTCTAGTCTGCAGACATGGGGGAGAGTTTAGCAGCAATGAGTGAACAGTTCACACAACACAAAAACTTTTAGGTGAAGTAATGAAAACGTCAGACTGATCTGCTTAAATAAATCAAGTTTGTGTAATGATGTTCACGTTATTCATTTTAAAATTTATTTTTATTGCTTTTGAGAGGGGCGGGGGGCAGAGAGAGAAACATCAATGTGAGAGAAAAACATCCTCCTGCAGGTCCCCTAATAGGGATTGAACTGAAACCTCAGCAAGTGACCTGACCAGGAATTGAACTAGTGACCTTTGGTGCATGAGAACACTCCACCAATTGAGCCACACTGGCCAAGCCTGATTGTATTATGCTTGGTCTTGAGCAACATATCAATCTCCCAAGCTGCTAGCCCTTTCACACACCCACTCCCTTCTATATCTAAGTTCAGTTTGCACAGACTCTTGGATTACCTATCTCTTGTGACTAAGTAGCTACACACCTAGTGACAGAGTATTTATTGTCTTTTGTGTGTGTCTGTTGTACTTGTTTTCCACTCAAGAATTGGGCAATTATGTCCTACCCAGTTTGGCTCAGTAGATAGAGCATAGGCCTGCAGACTGAAGGGTCCCCAGTTCGATTCCAGTCAAGGGCACATGCCTGGGTTTCAGGCTTGATCCCCAGTAGGGGACATGCAGGAGGCAGCTGATCAATGATTTTCTCTCATCATTGATGTTTCTATCTCTCTCTCCCTCTCCCTTCCTCTCTGAAATCAATAAAAATATATTTTAAAAAAAGGAATTGGACAATTTTGGTTTGAATAAAAGCAGTAAAGTTGAAGTTTTGCTTTTCAAAGAAACCAGACTAGAAAACTTTCTCCCATTATAAGGAGAACAATGTACTCATAGGTGTCATACTCCTTGGAACCATGTAAGTCAAATAGTCTTTGACTACCTTCAGCTGGTTATGAAAAAGTGAGATTATGCAATAAAAATAAAAAAACAATGCATCCTCAGCATGTTATTGCTTCATGTACAATGTACCCAGCATCAAAAATTAAACTTTGTTAAGCTGGGTAAGCATTTCAAAATCTTGAGGGGTTAGTTTAAGATTAGGATTGGGTGGTAAGGAGAGTGACCCTGCTAGTGTTAACAGTGACTGAAATGCTTCACACGTTTTGCATTCTAAGAGGAAATTCCAGAATTAACTACATTTTTTGTCCACATGGAGCCACAAACAATGAAAGTAAAAGATGTCTTCAAAAATTAGCACTTGAGTTTTGTGTATGAACTACTTACAGGATATAGCTGAATTGTTGAAGTTGGGAAGTAATGAAAACTAGAATTTCCATAAGTCCTGGAGCTACTTATCTAAATCTGACAAGAACATAACAACACATGTGAATGGAGCAAGCTTAGCATTTAGGTTGCTAGATGAACGTTAAATAGCAGAAACAGTTTGTTAAGCACTATGCTCTTTTGGCATTAGTTATGATAATAATATTGAAGAATTTCAGAAATGCTTATTTCTAGCATTTTCCACTAGGCAAAGTGTCAAATAGCATAGCTATTATTGATACATCATGTTCATAAAAGATGTTCACTTGGTGTGCAAGATACATTTGAAGCATAGTTTCAACCTCAGTAGTAATGATGTAAAATGAAAATACCATGAAAAGAATAATAATGTTATAGCATGAGTCACTTAATTGAATAATAGGCAGAATGACTAAGAAGAGGTAAAACAGGGAGGCTTCTGAGTTGCTGGGAATGGCCACCTTGATATCAATGATAATTACAAGGAAATGATAGATAGATAGATAGATAGATAGATAGATAGATAGATAGATGATAGATAGATAGATGATGGATAGATAGATAGATAATTGAAGATGATAGAGATAGTGATAGGTATGTATGCATACATAGACATACATAGAATTATTTTTAAATGTTTTTAAATGATCTATTACACATGGTAGCTAAGAACTTTATTTTATTACTAGAGGCCCAGTGCACAAAATTCATGCACTCTGGTGGTGGGGGGATCCCCTCAGCCTGGCCTGTGCCCTCTCACAGTCCGGGAGCCCTCGGGGGATGTCTGACTGCTGCTGAGGCAGGAGAGGCTCCTGCCACTGCCACTGCACTCGACAGCCATGAGTCCGGCTTCTGGTGCACTGAACACCAGGGGACAGCTCCTGTATTGAGCATCTTCACCCTTGTGGTCAGTGCATGTCATAGCAATCGGTCATTCCATGCCATTCGGTTGATTTGCATATTAACCTTTTATTATATAGGATAATTTTTTTCAAATAAGATTGATACTGATTTTTTAAAAAATATATCTTATTGATTTTTTACAGAGAGGAAGGGAGAGGGACAGAGAGTTAGAAACATTGATGAGAGAGAAACATCGATCAGCTGCCTCCTGCACACTCCCTACTGGGGATGTGCCCGCAATCAAGGTACATGCTCTTGACTGGAATCGAACCTGGGACCTTTCAGTACTCAGGCCAACGCTCTATCCACTGAGCCAAACCAGTAAGGGCAATACTGATTTTTATTGTGAAGGAAATAATACTTATTTTGTTATCATAATCATAATGAAGTTTTTCACCACAATATGCAAGTCAAGAGCACCATGCAAAATCGTTTATAGTCTTCTAACTGATTGCACACAGATATATAGGGAAAGAAATGCAGAAATGTGTAAGAATTTTCTGTGAGAAGCAGACAAATGTATAAATCGTAAAATCTATACTTGTTTTGATACTTTATTAATTTTAAAGGTAATGATTTTGTGTGAGGAGATCATCTGGGGAGCAGTTGAAGAAGAAATGAAATAATTGCCCAAAACTTTTTATTGTACAGATGTACTTCAGGAAAAAGTGATAATGTCATAATGCTAGATGAGGACTCTGTAATAAGGACACTTTACAAATACATGCTCTTCATACAAAACAATAAAAGCCAATTTAGAATAAAACAGAGGAGCTGCCTCAACAGAACAGGAGCAATGCTGGGAAAGTTGCTTCCCTTCAGAGTATCTCCCTGGAACTCCAGGACAAAGTCTACATTTCCACCCTTCAAACTGGGGGACAGAAGACTCGCGTGTTAGACATGCACTAGCAATTTCTTGCTAATCAATATCATGGTCTGTTTTCATTGGATTGGCTGGGGTAGAGAAATTGGGACTGAATACCCAGCATTGGTAAAAGGAATAAAGGAAAGATCTGTTGCATGAGATAATCAAAGGGACAGAAGACCTCACAAGCAACTACACTGTGTCCCCAATTCACAGTCACTGAGGGAGAACAAACAGGGGCAACAAGGGAAAGGCATAACCTAGACTGAGGGTGCTTCGGGAGTAGCTCTAGGACCAACTGGCATGTTAGAATAAAATCCCTTGTCCCATGCAGATATCCCTCTTTACGGCACCAAGTAAGGGGACTCTGAAAGCTGTGTATTGAGGTCAGGTTAGTGTAAGCAGTTTCTGACTATATATGTGGCTTGCATGTCAGATGCTTACTGAAATAGAGCATTCAGAAAGCAATTCAGAAAAGTCTAAAAGTGTAGAGAGACATAGATATATATATATATATATATATATATATATATATATATATATATATATATTAGTTTTAATTCATTCATACATATGCACCAAAATGCATACACACTATTACCACAGGACTTCTGTGTAGTATGCAGAAAAGAGAGATGTAGCATTTTCTTATACATAGTATTATTTAAACCTATCTAGACATCGTGAGTTAAATTTTGTCATCAAGATAAATGCATATTGCTAATGTGTTATTGCTAATGGTTACATTTGAGAAAACATGATTGGGTGTGTGAAGGTGTGCATATCAGTGTGAGTGTGTATGTGTGTGTATTACCATTCGGAAAAAAGAGGGAACATTTTATCCCAGGCTTTTATTCTCTAGTGTTGAGCTAAATTCAGTAACAAGAAAGTAAGGGGAGAAAATGGCGAAACATGCGCTGTTTTGGAGAGAATTATGGAAGAGAAACCCTCTTCAAAGAAATGAATGCGGTGGCAACAGAATGAGTCAGTGAGCTCTTTGCTTCTTGGCGTTTAAGAGGTATAACATATAGTCTACTTTTACATTTCCTCATTGGTTGTTTTGAGAATTAAATGAGAACTTTCAGAAAACACTCATCATAGTGCCTGATGAATAGCAAGTTCTCAAAGATAAAATAACTGTTTTTTTCTTTGCCTTTCCCAACCTCAGTGGTGTCACCACGAAGGCATCCAGCACTGCAAAGTCCGCCTGAATGGGTGCTGACGTAACAGTTCAAAGAAAGGGTTTTACAGTTAATCAGTTTGAATTTTCAAGGTGACTCCACCACTTCCTACTTGTGTAACTTTGGGAAATCTGCTTTTGAAGGACCCGGTTCCCTTCTCTACTCGAATGCAGGTACTATTAATGATCTCAGAGGTGGTTATAGAATGATAGGCCATAGCAGGCACATGGCTTCTGGGATGTGGGTATTATATGAACTGGATGGCCCAGGTCCCCATGTTTGGCTGGCATCCCCCTCTCTTTCAACCTCTCTAGGTGTCAGAGATCTCAGGATCATGTCCCTGAACCCAGCTACAACCTTGCCCTCCAGGATCTCTAATAATGTCAAGCTAGGAAAACCTCTGTTTACCCAGAGGATGGAAAATTAAATTTTATGGAGGACCTAGGACAACTCAAATGTCTAGGCCTGGATAATAAAATAGAGTCTTATTTTTTTTTTTTATCAAGTACCACCTTTATGAGGGCTCAGGACCCACTGACTTGATCGCTGCACCTGCTTGTGAAAGCTCCCCAGGTGCTCATTCATGGTTTTGGAAATCGGATTTCTGTGTTTCCTTCTCTTGACCTCTTGCCATCTACTACGTGAGGCTCTCCCCGCTGACATCTCTTGGGAGTTGGCAACTCCTCTGGGCAACACTGTCCCCTGACCTGGTCTGCATTGCTCACACGCTGCTGCTACAGAGAAAGAACTCTGTCCTCCCCTTTCCCATCTTTTGTTGCTAATTACACATTTTGGCCCTTTTGTGAGTACAGTATCCACTTATGATTCATTGACTTAAATAGTGGAATGTAACTATAAGCTACAGTAATCACACACAAAAAAAGCATATAGATGCAAGTGTGGCAAGTACTCTGAAAGAAATGTGAATGGTGCTATGAGAGTCTAGAAAGGAAGGGCATGGCTTAGTTTAGAGCAGTGGTTCTCAACCTTCCTAATGCCGCGACCCTTTAATACAGTTCCTCATGTTGTGGTGACCCTTAACCATAAAATTATTTTCGTTGCTACTTCATAACTGTAATTCTGCTCCTGTTATGAATTTTAATGTAAATATCTGATATGCAGGATGTATTTTCATTGTTACAAATTGAATAATTAAAGCATAGTGATTAATCACAAAAACAATATGTAATTATATATGTGTTTTCCGATGGTCTTAGGCGACCCCTGTGAAAGACAGGTTGAGAACCGCTGGTTTAGAGAGACAAAGAAGCCTTGGAAGAATTGATCTTTGAACAGAGATCTGAGGATGTATAGTTAACTGCATGGAGGGGAAAAGGAGACTGTGCCAGGCTAATGCTAAAAGTTCACGCAATGGCACGTGGGAAATTGGTGTATGCAAAGGATTGAGAGGCACCAGAGAGGGCAAAGCAGAGGTGGAGGTGTGCAACCAAATAAGAGAGGACTCTGACAATTTTAGAGGAGGTTGGAAATGAGGCAAATATGAGGGAGGACAACTCTTACGTTACTTAAGAAATATATCAGGATCTCCCCACATCGTGGTGATGGAGAGAAATGGGCGGACTTAAGAAATATTTGAAGAGAAAAGTCAACATTTTTTTAATGATAGATTGGAGTGTAATGGTCATGAGAAGGAGAGGTGAGAGACATTAACTGGTTTCAGAGCTGGTGGTGTTTTTACTAAGAAACAGATAGATCAAGATGGGCCAGCTTTTGTGCCAGATCAGCAGAGAAGAGAGATCTAAGAGGTCTGCTTTGGACTAATGACTCTAAGTGTTTTTTAGCCTCAGAGTTCTACCATATTACTACTTGGTATGCAAATATGAACAGAATGTGGAGAGAGATAGGAGGAGAAACTCAAGGCCAAACCATGTGAAATTACACATTTGTAGATACGTGCAAACAAGAGAGAGGACAGGGTTCATTCTCAATGTGTTTTTATGTTTATGCTTTCATGTCATTGTAAACTTTGTGAGAAAGGCGGGAAAAAAAAAACACATTTTTTTAAATGTTGTCACACAGTACCAAGACAATGCAGAAGCCAAAGTGGGATTCTTGAAAAACAAACAAACAAAAAATAGTTGGCATGAATTAAAATGATAATTTGTCAGCCAATATATCACTAAAAAATTTACTTGAAAAATGAAAATCATATATCTATATATAGTGTCATATTAAAAAAAAACACATTCATTCTGGGGTAGGGGTAGGGATATTTTTAGTAACGCTTTGCTTTTCAAATGAATCATCTCATAAAGTATAGACCAGTGGTCATTATCCAGGACAGATCATGATGACTCAATATGAGGATTAATTACAAAAGTAATCATATCCGTTATCTAATCATTCAAATCTTAATTATAACTTTGCTGGCCCAATTAGTCCAGAACACAAGGCTAATGTTAGTGATGGGTGAACACTCAGCATCTGTGCCTAAGTGAGAGGCATCTGCTGCCAAGAGGTGAAGCGATGGAAAGTGTCAACTCACCAGCTGTGAAGGGAGCAGGCTGAGAAAAGCACACTGGAGCTGGTGGAATTTGGCACATGGGTCTAGGGGTGGGGATCGGGGGGTCGAAGAGTACGCATGTGTGCTCTAGTGTCGTTGTTAGTTCCTCTGTGGAGTGTGCATTGCAGGCAATGACGTGGCTCACTACTGGGTGCTACCATTAAAAACGGACGAAAAGGGAAGATATTTCTGTTCCTTGTCTTTTACAAGTGGATAATGCCATAAAAAGAAATGAGCTACCAACCAATTTTAACAAATAAATATGTTTTTATAAATGTATTAGAATCATTTATGGCTTCTAACATTTACTTGATTCATGTTATCTCTGATAAAATACGATACAGATGAAACATCTACTTATTATTAGTATAAATAATAAAATAGAATCCTTGATTGCTACTATTGATTTTTGACTTTGGTATCATATAATATATAGTATCTCAACATCTGTTACATTTATATGCTATTATTGATTTTGACCATATTATATGGGAAGGATTTTATTAATACTGCTATTGATATTCAATATATTTATTAATATTTATCAATCTTTCGTGTTGGCATAAAATCTTTATTGAACTGTAATCAACTGTTAGTGACATGTAAGCAGTGTATAAAATACCACAGAACTGATTAGAACTTTTAAGTACATCAACTTTTGACCCAGCTGTGGAGTCACTTTCAGTGTCTGCCGGCTCTGTCATAGATTCGTGCTTTTATTAATTCACATTGGGAAAGTGCAAATGAAGGAATGTTTACAGTTATTGAAGTCGGAAAATTTTAATTTACATGAAACGTATATACATCTTGCTTCCAAGTGTAATAAAAACGATTTCAACTTTTCACATTGATTTCACAGAAGAAAATTACATTTCAACAAAATTAAAAGAGTTAGGGGAGCTTTTTCAGCACTGCATCGCCACTGTTCCCTTGTTACTGAATCACAATAAGAAGCCCTGTTAGTTCTCTGCTACTGAGCAAATCGCTTTCCACATGTACGGTTTATGCTTTAATGGGGATAGCTTCGCATTAAGAGAATTACTCCTACTCAGCATCGCCTCCTGACGCTGCACAGAACAGCACCCAGCCTACTTTACAAAATCCGTGCCTCCCCTGTGGCCTCTAAGGGAAGTATATACGTAAATGCTTGCCAGTATTGCCTCTGAGAGAGTTTTAATTGAGGATAATCAAATAGCCAAAGCCTCAAAATGAGGGTATGATGGCCACAAAGCCCTTTGACATGCTAACAGGCAGGAGGTGTTTACAGAAGTTTTGTGAGTTTTTGCTGCAGGTAGGTGACAGTTTGTCACATTTAGCTGTAAAGATCGGAACTGTTTTCCCTATTTGTATTTCTGATGTTGACTTGGAGGAAGGGCCTGGGATGATATAAAGTCAATGCCTTCAACACTAACCACCCTGCCCATTTCAGCTTTAGGGCGTCTGCACATCACCCCTTAAAAGAAAGGAAAATGACCAGAAAAAAGTCAGAACTGTTAATTACCCAGGACTGAATGTTTCTAGGCCCCACTTCTCCCCATCTAAGTTGTATTTCACCTACAGAATACCTCTCTCACTTTTTATCACAGTGACAACCTGAATAGCACACGTATGCGTTAGCTGAGCAACTTACCGGTTCAAGTGGGTTGCCTCTGCTGTAAGACACGAACTCAAGGTGATAAAGCAAGACGCTGCGTCGGTAAAATGGAATAAGAAATCACTTTGACAGAGCCTACCTTCTGCTCTGGGTTGCTAACTGTGGTTTTGTTTTCCTCCTTTTTTCCCCTCTCTCTCTTTCAAGGTCAATGTTCTTTATTTTATGTGGAGTATATATTACGTGACAGCACAGGAAAAAAAATGTAGGCAGCCCAGATTCATGTATTTGGGGTCAAAATGGACTTCAAAGTGAAGGGACTCAGCCTTTTTGAGATATTCAGCTAACATTCACAAGTTTAAAAGGAATCTTGATGAAATGGCCACTGTTGTTGTGAATGCCAGGAGCTATGAGAAGCATGAGAGGAAAACTTGCAGTTGCTTATTAAACAAAGGGAACCTCTTTATGTTCTTTCGACTGACATGCAGCGTAGAGGCGGGGTTTAGGAGGATTTGCTGTGGCAGCCTCTTCTGCCTGAGGGATTTATAAGTGAGATATTTTCATTTCTGAGTTGAAAGTGTTGGTCTCTGGGATTTGAGATGACAAGTGTCTTTCCCCACCTTCATCACCTGCCAGCAACTAAAGCGCCATCTGTGTAGGTGCCAGGCAGCTCCATTGCTCCTAGGGGACTGATGTGCATTTGTGTGAGTGTTTGCATAAGAATAATCCCTCACCAAGCCACAGGCATGTATTGGCAACAGCAATAATTTATAAAAAGAACACTTAAGAAAAAAAAGAAATCTCGACTTAGCAAATGAAAACTTAAGATCATATCCTAATGATTTATTGTTATGAGTTCCTTTTTTTTAGTATAGCATTCTCAATCTTAATAGCCATTTTGTTTTTCGTTTTTTAATTTAAGTTCTTTATTGTTTAAAGTATTACATATGCCTCCTTTTTCCCCTATTGACCTCTTCCAGGCTGTTCCCACCCCCTGACCCCCCTAACTCCCCAGCACATACCCTCACCTCCCTACTGTCCATGTCCATGGGTTAGGATATGCTTATATGCATGCATACAACTCCTTTGGTTGATCTCTTACCCACCCCTACTGCTCCTGCCTTCCCTCTCAGGTTAGACGGTCTGTTCCATGCTTCTCTATCTCTGGATATATTTTTTTCATCAGTTTATGGTGTTCATTATATTCCACAAATGAGTGACATCATGTGATATTAATCTTTCTCCGACTGGCTTATTTTGCTTTGCATATGCTCTCCAGGTCCATCCATGCTGTTGCAAATGGTAAGAGTTCCTTCTTTTTTACAGCAGCGTAGTATTCCATTGTAGATGTACCACAGTTTTTTAATCCACTCATCTGCTGATGGGCACTTAGGCTGTTTCCAAATCTTAGCTATTGTAAATTGTGCTGCTATGAACATAGGAGTGCATATATCCTTTCTCATTGGTGTTTCTAGTTTCTTGGGATATATTCCTAGAAGTGGGATTACTGGCTCAAATGGGAGTTCCATTTTTAGTTTTTTGAGGAAACTCCATTCTGTTCTCCACAGTGGTTGCACCAGTCTGCATTCCCACCAGCAGTATACCAGTGTTCCTTTTTTCTCCACATCCTCGCCAGCACTTGTCATTTGTTGATGATAGCCATTCTGACCTCATTGTGGTTTTGATTTGCATCTCTAGGATGATAAGTGACTTTGAGTATGTTTTCATATGTTTTGGCCTTCTGAATGTCCTCTTTTGAAAAGTATCTATTTAGGTTCCTTTGCCCATTTTTTGATTGGATTGTTTGTCTTCCTTATGTTAAGTTGTATGAGTTCCCTCTACATGTTGGGGATTAAACCCTTATCAGATATAACGTTGGCAAATATGTTCTCCCATGCAGTGGGCTCTCTATTGGTTTGTTGATGGTTTCTTTTGCTGTGCAGAAGCTTTTTATTTTGATATCCCTTTTGTTTCATAAATTTATATGTTAAATAAGGTAAAATATTCGGGAATGCTTAAACTTGGTTGCTTAACAGCATCCTTAAACTTATAGTTAAAATTATTTTCTTCAAGAAATATACTCTGTTGACTCTTTTTCATTAATGCTCCCTGTATTATTGAGTACTTTCTCTAACATACCTTAAATTCTATATCACTGCAGTTTTCAGAGACGAATATTCAAGTTTCTATTAACTGCATTATTAAAAATTAATTTGTTTCTTCAAAGTGTCTCTTGCAGGTATGTAAAAAGCTATAGATTGTGTCCACAGAATGGCTGCTGTATCTCTCACACTACTGTCAAAAGATAGAAATAGAGTTTCATTTTCTTTCAGCAATATTTGTATTTTTAGTGATGAACTGCAAAATTTTTCTCTATGAAATCAAATAAAGAAGAAGTGTCTCTGGCCAATGTGGCTCAGTTGGTTGGGCATTCTCCTGTACACTGAAGGGTTGGCAGTTAGATCCCTGGTCAGGGCACAGGCCTGGGTTGCTGGTTCGATTCCTGGTAAAGGGTATGCAGGAGGCAGCCAATCTATGTTTCAAAATTCTCTCTCTCTCTCTCTCTAAAAAAAGTGAATGATAATAGTTTGTGACATTAAAAATGTTCCTCTTATATATGTACATTAAACTGAATTTGAGAGAGGAAATGTTACTTTTACCTAAATTTTATGTTTCATGCACAAGAAAGCAGTACAAACTTAAGATTCCTAATCATGTTTGGTAGTTTACTCTGCCAGAGAATTCCTATCCAGGAACTTAAGGAAAGAAAATTCCCATGAGGGGAATTTCTATCAGGTGTATTTAGAACCAAACACATGAGTCAAGTGTTTTTCCTCAGAGAGTTCTGGGAATTGTCAATGCATTTGATTTGATTAAGATCTCCTAATCATTGCTAAAAGTCCCTTAACATGATTTTGTAGAATCCTTAGTGAAAATAGCAGAACATATACTTCCTTTGGTGAACCTTAGAATACACAGACAATTTCATGCAGGTAGAAATCTCTTTAGTGGAATGAATGTTAACGGAACCAATCCCGCCACACTTCCTTCATGTTATATTTCAGTGATGGATTATCACTAAATCTTCTGCTACAATCCTATATAATAAAAGGGTAATATGCAAATCGACCAAACAGCGGAATGATCGGTTGCTATGACACACACTGACCACCAGGGGGCAGACGGTCAATGCAGGAGCTGCCCTGTGGTGGTCAGTGTGCTCCCACAAGGGAACACCGCTCAGCCAGAAGCTGGCCTCCATGGCAGCACTAAGGATGTCAGACTGATGTCTAAGGCCCACTCTCCCAAGGGCTCCCAGACTGTGAGAGGGCTCTGGCCGGGCTGAGGAACCCTCTGAGTGCACAAATCTCTAGTATAAAATAAAAACATAGCTGTATGGTCATATATTTATTTCCATGGAGTTTCTTCACTTGCCTTCAGAGATAGAGGCACCAGCATTCTTTCGTTTATGCACTTAAATATGCTTGAGAGTGATAAATAGCATCATCCCTGTTACATGGAAAGAGACACACTGTGAACATCAAAGTAAAGATCTTTTTGCTTTTGTAGCACACAACTATTTCTTCCAAACAATTTAGGATTCAGGTTGCATTCTTCTTTTTAAATATATTTTTATTGATTTCAGACAAGAAGGGAGAAGGAGAGAGAGATAGAAATATAAATGATGAGAGAGAATGATTGATCAGCTGCTTCCTGTATGCACCCCACTGGGGATCGAGCCCACAGCCCAGGCATGTGCCCTTGACCAGAATCAAACCTGGGAACTTTCAGTCCACAGGTTGATGCTCTATCCACTGAGACAAACCAGCTAGGGCTCAGGTTGCATTCTAAGAGCTTATGTGTGCCCTGCAAGAATCAGGTAATAATTATAATTTTTGATAAAGTTAATATCAACGAGGAAGATTTTGTTCTTTTTTACAGATAAACAAATTAAATATTTTATTGGTAAGGAATAGGAGAGTGGAAGAAGATTTGTAAGTAAACATCTCCAGATAGTAAACTGAGTCTTGATAAAATAACAAAGCAACCAAAAAGCGTTCCTTAAATACTGACTATTTTGCAAGGATTGTGGCTAATAAAACTAAGCTTTAAGGAAAAGTCTTGAGTTGGCTTAATTTTCCACATGGAGAAAATGGAGAGTGTGGGTGGGTCACTGTTTGGGGAGTAACATTCACAGAAGGATATCAAGCATGGCCAGCTCACACCTTGACTTTATCTTATTCTGCATATGTGAAAGCAGTTCTGGGGCTCTAAGTGAGAAAAATACATAATGTTTAAGCAATTTTTAAAAGATCTTTTCTAGTTAGTTCTCTCCTTTTGGAGTTAGGAACTGCTCTGTTCATTTTTGTGCATTCACATATATCAAAAGCAGTTGTTCTTCATTTGTTTTGGGCCATGCAATGCACAATTACGAGGAGTGGAAAATGTTAGACCTGAAGAAAATATCTTGTTCTAGCTTTCAAGGAATGAATGAACCAGGAGCTCCAGGCAAGGAGTATTTATGGCTCTGAAATTCTATTCTGCCTTGAACTTCAGTTCATTGAAAAAGTGAATACTGCAATTTCTATTAGTGACAATTAAAGAACATCTATTTTTGGATATGCAAAGCTATTTTTAGTTTCAAAAACAGAGGCTTAATTTTATCAATCAGATTCACTATTTCCTTTCAATTTAGTAGTGCATAAAGAACAAGAATGATTTTTATCAGCTCTATCATGTTAAACGTTTTAGGTATATTATCTTATTTAATCCCCTCTGCAATCTTAAGAGTAGGCATTACTGCCCATTTTATAAATAAACTGAGTTAAGAGATAGTGACTTGTCTTAAGTCAAATCCTTATTGATTCACATAACTCAGGTCTCTTTAATTCTGAATGGGTTTTCTGAGCACCAAGTTATTTTTACCTCCTTTGCAAGTTAGTCATCCTTCATATATTAGATCAGAACATAAAAATAAGCCATTAATAACTCCTTCTATTCTAGTCGTCATCACGTAGTGTCATCCTTGAGTGCTCATTTCCTTAGCTGGAGGGATTTTTTATTTTTTTAACTATATTCTTGATCCTTTCAGTTTGATGACCTTGCAGAATTTCCTTTGGCGTTCTGAATTTTTAACAATTCACTTGATCTTCAGTCAGTTCTGTTTTGCTTAACTGATTCTGTTTTCCTGAGTTTTTCCCTGATGATCCTCTAGATTACTACCGGCAGTAGCCCTTTCGTCCCACTGCAGGGTTAGGAAGGGACCTTGGTGACTTGAATACCATATAATAAATACTATATAAGGGTAATTTTTTTGTTGTTCATTTCATTAAATTTCAGTAGAAAAAAACACTTACCTCCCTTGATTTCTAAAATTGCTCCCTTTCCTTTACAACCAAAACTATTTAAAGAGTAGTTTGTACTATAACTTCTGGTGCTTTGTATAGCAGTTACTTTTAAACTTGAATAGATTCATTTATATCTATCTTACTCAAATAGTGATTCACTCAATAATTCCAGAAAGAAATTCTCATTACCAAATATTATGGGCACGAGTTTGTTTAGTCCTCATCTTGATTCACCACTCTCTTCTTGAATGTCTCATTTTGCTTGCTTGTTATTAACCAATTCTCTTCTTTCCACACTTGTAGCTAATTTTTTATTCATGTCCTTAGGCTCAAATATGTGTGTTCTCCTTCTAAAATGTAACTGTCCGCATGGTGCAGTCTCTATGTGTTAAGTCCATATCTCTGCTACCTCTACCATTGACTCCCAAATTGCTTCACCATTCAGTTATTTTCTTTGAGCACTGTGTACTTATCTCCATACTCTTCCAGAATTCTCCATATCAAACGACTCTAACTCTGCCTTTGTAAAATATAATTAAGAAATTACCGCTAACTTCTCCTTCTCCTCTATAATTGATTATAGCTTACAGGGTCCGCCATTTGATCCTGTGGTCCCTTTTCTCTGGTCCAACTCAGTCAGCCAGAAACAAGCCCTGAAACATTTTCATGAATACTTTTCTTCAGTATTACCTTCTCCTTTTTAAGCCAACTGCTTTGCCTTAGTCAATATCTTCAGTCTACACAAGAGCCTAGACCTGTGGTCGGCAAACTGCGGCTCGCGAGCCACATGCGGCTCTTTGGCTCCTTGAGTGTGGCTCTTCCTAAGCCTTAGGAGTACCCTAATTAAGTTAATAACAGTGTACCTACCTATATAGTTTAGGTTTAAAAAATTTGGCTCTCAAAAGAAATTTCAATCGTTGTACTGCTGATATTTGGCTCTGTTGACTATTGAGTTTGCTGACCACTGACCTAGACTATTAACATCCTAACCAATGTTCCTTTTTTTGGAACCCTGCTCCTTCAGATTCTCTTATTTTTTCTACAAACAACAAATTAAGCACATTCCTGCCCACATAAGTATCTCCAATACCTTTAATGCCAGAACATTAAATATTCGTTCTTCCAGGTGATCACTTGTGGTGATTGAACTACCTGCCAGGCTATGTACTGAAGCTGCCCGTAATAGAAGTGACAGGGACCTTAATCCATAACCTGGCAAACATATACAAAATTACAGCCAAGCATATGTCAGGAGCATATACCGAAATGACCTGAGGAGTCTGGGAAGTCAGGCAAGGAAATTTTTAAGTAGAAAACTGAAGAGTAGTAAAAGCTAGGTCAGAAAAAAAAGGAATCCAAAGGAAACACATTGAACAAAATCCCTTAAAGAGGAAAGGGCGTAGACAATTTGAAAAATGAAAGGCTAGTATACAGAGAACAAATAAGAGATTATCACTAATTAATCAAGGCTGTAAAAAGCTAAGTCTGGTCTTTATTCTTTATTCAAAGGAAATCAGTTAAAGGGTTTAAGGGTAGAGGGGGAAAGTGATATGATTAGAAAACAGATTGAAAGAGACTAAAGTGGACACGGGGAGACAGCATGGAAGTATCCACAGAAAGAGATCAAGATAGCTTGGGATATGAAGATTATAAGGATTATGGAGAGAGGTGGCAGGGCTTAAGGCATATTATAGGAGATTTTTAACTTGTGCTTAATAATGTTAAGGCTCTTGTTGATGGATTCGATGGGAAAAGAGGAATCACAGAGAGGAATATTTCAAGGGTGATTCCTAGATGTCTAATAGGTGAATGGAGATACCATTCACTGATCAGGGAGTGGAAAGAGGCTGGGTATTGAAGGGAGAAAAAGGGCCAGGTGGTGATGCCTGCTTTTGTGTACATTAGGTTTAATGTGCCTATACAACATAAAACATGATGATGCCAAATAACATATGGCAATAATTGAATATTTGGGGTAAAACTGAAAATTTTATATTGTAAGTATATATAAATAAAACCAAGATTAAAATATAAATTTTGGAAACATTGACACAGAATAATAACTAGAACTGTAGGCATGAATTTAATTATATAGGGAGAGAATATAGATTTCAAAGGGAAAAAAGCCAAAGGTAAATCTTTAAGAATTTCATCATGTAATGTCTGTGTAGAAGATAAGTCTGAGAAGACTCCACGTGGAGGAGGGGGAAGAAGGATAGTGTCATGTGATAAATGTGAGAAGAAAAGTTTTAGAATGAAGCGAGTGATCAAGTATCTTTGGGGCTATGAGTACAAAAATAAAGTCTGCCAGTGATTCTTAGACTTGTCCACAGAGCTGTATGGATAACATTTTGTAAATAATAAGCTTCTGAAGTCAAACTACAGTAAGTTAAGAATGTTAGTGAGATTAAGAAGTGGATGGAGATTCAGAGAGTACCTAATTCTTCTGGAGAAGAGGATGGTGTACTATCTATTACAGGGTCTGTTTGTTTAATTAAATCACTTGAATGGTTTATGTACCCAGAGGAAAGATTTAGTTAAGAAATGTGAGGCATATAAAAGGCAGAAAGTGTAATTCAAGTTGCCCAAAATACTGTGCTGATTAATGTTTAATAAAAAATGTGAACTTGAGTTGGAAGAACAACCAGATCTAAAGCAGTAAGTTATTATAGATTATGTGGTTAACTGCACTGTATGCACTGAAGGCATTGCATTAAAAATTTAATATTTCCACCAAATACTGAACACTTTGTTAAAAGATTGTCCTACATAGGAGAATAGATGATTTATCTACCATAAAAGGAAAAAAAAAATTAAAAGACCATTATAGATTTAGGTGAATTTATATATTTAAGGAATAATAAGGTAATTTCAATGTGCAGATCTAATTTTCTCTCCTAAGTAGTTGACAAGGTTATCTACTGAAAATATAGCTGAAAATGAGAAGTATGGAGGACATTGAACTACAGTAAGATAACTTACATAGAAAAAGTAGCAAAGTTAGGCTGTAAATAATTGATAATCTAGATTACATTTTATGCTATTTATGATGCCATCCATGTTCACAGTAGAAGTTACGAGAAATATAAAATCTCTGAGAATTTCCAAGTGTCTTGATAAATAAGTGAAATGAGTAGGATCTACTCTTCTTTATCTACTCCATCCTCAACTGTCCTCCTGCCTGGACTCATTTTTCTGAGGCAGGCTTCCCACACAACAACCACAGTTTGTCTAACTGTACCTTGAACTCCTCTCTCTGTTTGCATATGTTAGTCGCTTCTTCTGCTTGATATTAACTATCCACTCTGTTTGGTGAACTAATGCTACTCAATCTTTAAGATGCACATCACATAATTTCCCCACCCTTATTGCCTCCCCAAATCTCTAAAGTCTAGGAGTTTGTAGGTATTCATTCAATAGATGGAAGGAAAAATGTTTTCAGTCACTTAACTTAGGTGTGAGTTTTTTTTGAACTAGAGGCCCAGTGCATGAATTTGTGCACCAGTGGGGTTCCTCAGCCTGGCCTGCATAATCGGGCCAAAACCAGCTCTCCAACATCCCCCGAGGGGGCCCGAATTGCCAGGGCGTGTCAGACCCGTCTTGGTCAGTCCCAATCAGCCAGACCCCAGCAGCAAACTAATCTACCTGTTGGAACATCTGATCCCTGGTAGTCAGTGCACCTCATAGCGAGCAATTGAGTGGCCTTAGCATATCATTAGCATATTATGCTTTGATTGGTTGAATGGCTGACCAGATGACTGGACACTTAGCATATTAGGCTTTTATTATATAGGATTTGTTCCTGTGTCTTTACTTATTTCTGCACTACTATTGATTTTAATCCAGTGGGAGTACTAATATGATCAAATTTAGAAACTTTTTAAAAAAAACATTCTAGCACATAGGACCTATGTGCCATAAACTAAATTAAAAAAAATAACAACTTTTAATTGAGTAACAGTTTCTTAAAAGTAGTTTATTGAATCTTAGAAGAATTATAATTTGAATTTTATATTTGTATTAAAATAATTAACTTCTGAAACATTTAAGTTAAATATTTTAATTTCTAGGTAATGTGAAAATATCATAGGGTATATTTAATTTTAATTAAATGCTTTTAAGACAAATTCCAAAAAGCTTTGTTTTATATTTATAGTATCACATCTCTCTTATTGGAGAAATGCAATTAACCTGCTTCAAAGAATAGCCTATAATATGTCATAAACCCAAATTTGCTAACAGTACAAATAATCACATTCAAATTAGTTTTCCTTTCTTACATTCATTATCTTCGGAGGAAAATACCATGAAGAATAGCTGTTTAAGCACATAGAGGTGAATTCCATTTTGTATTGATAAATGCATAATCTGACATGCTACATTCATCATCAGTTTCCTCATTGTCACCATTTACTGACTGCCTGTTATGTTCTGGGTACTTCTCTATGTCTGCAACATTACAAAATGAAGGATAAAAATCACATGATCATATGAATAGATGCAGAAAAAACATATGATAAAATCCAGTATCCATGTATCATTAAAAGTTTTAGCAAAGTGGGAATAGAGGGATCATACCTCAACATAATAAAGACCATATATGAAAAACCCACAGCTAACATCATACTCAATGGGCAAAAGCTAAAAGTGTTTCTCCTAAGATAAGGAACAAGAGAGGGATGTCCTGTTTTACCACTTTTAATCAACATAGTACTGGAAGTACTAGCCACAGCAATCAGACAAGAAGAAGAGATAAAAGTCATCCACGTTGAAATGGAGAAAGTAAAATTATCATATCAGATCATTTTGAACACTCGGAAGATAGGTATTATCACCCACATATTCTAGATGATGAACTACACTTTGAGTACATATACTTGAATTTGAGCTTAGGCCTGTTAGAGAAAGCCCTTATCTCAAAATCTTAATCACTGTGCAAGACTGTTTTTTCATAGTTAAACTATTAGAGAGATTTTAAAAATGCAAGTCATTTTAGTGCATTTGTTACTATTAATATATAATAGATTCATTAAGTTAAATTTGAAAGTAGATATGTATATATAAAATAGAAGTGGAGCCAGAACTGGTTTGGCTCAGTGGGTAGAGCATCGGCCTGCGAACTCAAGGGTCCCGGGTTCGATTCTGGTCAAGAGCATGTACCTTGTTTGCGGGCTTCTCCCCAGTGGGGTGGCGTGCAGGAGGCAGCTGATCGATGTTTCTCTCTCATTGATGTTTCTGGCTCTCTATCCCTCTCCCTTCCTCTCTGTAAAAAATCAATAAAATATATTTTAAAAAAAATAGAAGTGGAAAGTCCCTTTAGTCCCAAACTCAATGCTGTTAAGACTTTCTTTTATATTTTCTAGTTTCCTTTGGTGTAAAAGACCCACAAAACAACATGGCTTGCCCTTCAGCATTGTGAAATTAAAACAATTCATAATAACCTCGGAGTTTTCAAGATTTGGGAGCAAATAGCATCCCCATGAACTATTCGGTGACATGTCAGGATACCCTCAGTATTTGAGTTGAGTCCTCTCTCTTATGGATAGGGTCTCATTTGGATGGGTGGGAAGAAGGTAGTAGTCATCGGAAGGAGTTGCACTTTGAGCTCTGATTTTGAAATATGAATAGAAGTTTGTCCGGAAAAAAAAAATGTCAAAATTCTGCGAGGCAGAGAGGCATGATGTAGTAAACCTACAGAGATAAGAGAAAGCCTTGGCTATTCAGGATTACATTTTGGTGTTCCTCTAGCGTGCTGTGGAACCAAACCAAACCAGAAAGATGTAGCTGGAACAGTGTACAGGAGTCAAATCATTCCCTTTCTTTTATTATCAGCAGTGATACCAACATTTCCTATTGTCTTTTTTCATAATTTGGAAATAGTAAAGTGCTATTTTATTATTGGTATTAAGAGTTGAAATAGTTATATTATGAATGCTAGATACTTTTTCATCAGTCAAAATGATCTCTCTGTCCTATGTAAAAACTTATACATATTTGATAAAGCTAAGAAAGGAAGTTCTGGTTAATGATTTTAGAGAACGAATTTATAAAGCAAGCCCCTTATAGGTTGCGTGTCTGTAAGTGCTTGGCTGTGTGGTAAGTGGGTGGCTCTAATCACTTTTTCAGTGTCACAGAGCAAGGTTGCCCTAGGATAGCAGTCACAATGGCTGCAATCCAGCCATGTGTGTGATTAATTTCTAAATGCCAAAATAAATCTTTATATAGCTTTAATCACTTTCAAAGGTATGCATAGATCCAACAGAAAAGTAACTCCAAGTTAAAGTCTGTGCTTGAATATGGATTTTCTTTCAGTAGTTGGACTTTCAAAGAATTCATGCAGTTTTCTAAATTGACACTACACCTACTTGCTGTGATACATAATTTAAGCATGGAATTCACACTCTCCTTCCCTGGGAGGCAAGATTTTCAGTCATCAAATTCTACCAGGTGATCCCCATACCCCAAATAGAGGAGTTTTTTGATTGTTTTTCCCATTATATTCTTATTTCACTCCAAAGATAAAAACAGCCCAGCTGTCCTGGCTCAGTGGTTGAACATTGACCTATGAACCAGGAGGTCAAGGTTCAATTCCCGGTCAAGTCAAGACACATATTCAATGTTGCAGGCTCAATCCCCAATAGGGGGAATGCAGGAGACAGCCAATTAATGGTTCTCTCTCACTGATGTTTCTATCTCTCTGTCCTTCTTCCATCTTCTCTGAAATCAATAAAAATATATTTTTAAAAAGATAAAAACAATTAACAACAACAAAGGCAAAGCTAAGCCATTTATGTTTGAAACAGAAAGATTCTAGAAGCATTATACACATTTTTTATTTTTGACACTATTGCAGATATCCCCCATTTCACTCCTCTCCTTGCACAACTTTGCCCAGTTCCTCCCACCCCCCTGCCCCTGGCCTTCACCACACTGTTGTATGTGCCCATGGGTTATGTATATATGTTCTTTGGATACTCTCTTTACTTTCTTTTATCCAACCCCCTCCCACATACCTCCCCCTCTCTGAACTCTGTCAGTCTGTTTCATGTATCCATGCCTCTAGTTCAGGGGTGGGCAAACTTTTTGACTCAAGGGCCACAATGGGTTCTTAAACTGGACTGGAGGGCTGGAACAAAAGCATGGATGGAGTGTTTGTGTGAACTAATATAAATTCAAAGTAAACATCATTACATAAAAGGGTACGGTCTTTTTTTTTTTTTTTTTTTTTTTTTTTAGTTTCATTCATTTCAAATGGGCCGGATCCGGCCCGCGGGCCGTAGTTTGCCCACAGCTGCTCTAGTTTTGTTTTTGTTCATCAATTTATTTTGTTCATTAGATTCTTCATATTAGTGAGATCATATGGTATTTGTCTTTCTCTGACTGGCTTATTTTACTTAGCATATACTCTCCAGGACCATCCACGCTATTGCAAAGGTTAAGAGATCCTTCTTCCTTATAGCTGAATATTATTCCATTGTGTAAATGTACCACAGCTTTTTTATTCACTCATTTCCAACGGGCACTTGGGCTGTTTCCAGATCTTGGCTATTATAAATTGTGCTCCTATGAACACAGCGGTATATATATCCTTTCTGTTTGGTGTTTCAGAATTCTTAGGATATATTCCTGGAAGTGGGATCACTGGATCAAATGGCATTTCCATTTTTAATTTTTTGAGGAAGCTACATATTGCTTTCACGGTGACTGCACCAGTCTCCACTCCCACCAGCAGTGCACTAGGGTTCCCTTTCTCCTCACCCTCACCAGTACTTGTTGCTTATTGATTTATTGATGGTAGCCATTCTGGCAGGTGTGAGGTGATACCTCATTGTCATTTTAATTTGCGTCTCTCCAATGATTAGTGACATTAAGCATGTTGTCATATGTTCATTGGCCTTCTGTATGTCCTCTTAGGAGAAGTGTCTACTCAGGTACTTTGCCCATTTTTTTTTTCAACTGGATTGTTTATCTTCCTGATGTTGAGTTGTACAAGTTCTTTATACATTTAGGAAAGTAACCCCTTATTAGATATATCATTGATGAATGTGTTTTCCCATTTAGTGGGTTCTCTTTTAATTTTGTTGATGGTTTCTTTTGCTTTGCATAAGTGTTTTTGTTTGCTGCAGTTCCATTTGTTTATTTTTCCGTGTCCTAGGATAGCAGTTCTCAACCTGTGGGTCGAGACCCATTTGGGGGTCGAACAACCCTTTCATAGGGGTCGCCTAAAACCATCGGAAAACATATATACAGTTACATATTGTTTTTGTGATTAATCACTATGCTTTAATTATGTTCAATTTGTAACAATGAAAATACATCCTGCATATCAGATATTTACATTACGATTCATAACAGTAGCAAAATTACAGTTATGAAGTAACAATGAAAATAATTTTATGGTTGGGGGTCACCACAACATGAGGATCTGTATTAAAGGGTTGCGGCATTAGGAAGGTTGAGAACCACTGGCCTAGGAGATATATCAGCAAATATATTGCTCTGAGATATGTCTGCAATTTTTTTAATTCTCATCTGAGGATAATTTGCCATTGAGAGAGGGAAAGACAGAGAGAAATATCGAAGTGACAGAAACATATCGATTCGTTACCTCTAATACAAGTCCTTACCAGGGCGAGGGCCAGGGTCAGGGCCAAAGGAGGTACTTAGCCTTGACCAGAATCTAATCTGGGTCTTTTCAGTCCGCAGGCTGACATTCTATGTAACGAACCCAGCTAGAGTTGTCTGTAATTTTACTGCACATGTTTTCTTCTAGGGTTTTTATGGTTCTCTGACTTATTTAAGTATTTTACCCATTTTCAGTTTGTTCTTATGTATTATACAATTTGGGGATCTGTTGATTCTGCCATACTATGACCATTTGATTTACATAAACACTTTAATTAATGGATAATTCTTCAGAGTCTGCAATATGCTAACTTTTGATGATGCAGTAATAAACTAGAAAGTCAAATGCCCTGTTTTACAGCATTTATACTCAGTGAAGCAAGAAATAAGTAAGCATGTATAATGTCAGAATCTTATAAATACTAAGGAATAAAAATTAAAGATAGAGTATGGGGATAGATTTTTAGGAGGAAGGAACAATGACATCTGAAAACTTTGTTATAACTAGTGCTTTCTGGTTGAGTGAAAGGAAGAAAGATCTTGAGCTGTGCCTCCAGTATCGCATTGTTGCTTTTTCTTTCTTTTTTTAACTAGTTCAGGTGCTGAACCAGTTGCTTGCAAAGTCACTGAAAGGGAGGGGGAAAGGAGCCTCTGGGGCTACCCTGACTTGTCTCTCCTCATCCTGATTAGACTTCAGTCTCCCACTGGCATTTTCACTTCCCATTGCAATTTGACCTACATAGATGCCATTCTACAAACTCCTTTTTCAGGAGTGTTCAATTCAACCTATAAATCTTTAGCTGTGTTTTTTAAAAAAGGTTAACACGATATTCTTTTTAATTTTGTTATAAAAATATACTTTTTCTTCTGATATCTAGGAAAACCCAAACTCAGAAATTAGGCAAAGAAATATATGCATATTTCATTTCTCAGATTTCCAAATGTTTTTAAGTCAACTTTTCTTTTGTCTTGAACTTCTATGTGGCTCCAGAATTTGACAAAATAACCTAATACAAGGTGGGAGGAAAGTAGGTTTACAGCAGTTTGTATAGAAATAATGCAATAATTAATAAATACTAATACAAAGATAAACCTTGTGCTTTGTGTACTCACAGCTGTGAACCTATTTTCCCCCACCTTGTAGACATAGAAGCTATTGCATTTTTGTTTGTATTATAGACAAAAAATTTATTCAAATTTCATTAATCTGACAATGGGTAAATACTTGTTTTGCAAAAGGAACATTTGGCTATACAGATTTTTAAATTAATGCTATCATGTGTGTGATATGTAGCAAAATATTGACACCTGATAAACCAGTTATGAATGAAGAGTTTATTTGCCCTTAAAGGAAGAAATGTGTTTATTTTTATATAATTTACAAAGCCATTTTTTGTCATTTATTTTGAAAAGTCTGATTGAAACATAAATATTTTTGTTGAAAAGTATAAGTTATTTAATATACATTTTAATTAACCATTATTTGAAATTTTCAATTTCACTCTGGGTAATTAGATATAGATCATTTATAACAATAACATTATTGAGAGAAGGGAAGACTAATAAAGAAAGTAAATGAAGGCATTAAAGCATTAAGCTGGTCCTAGTGTCCTATATTTATAAAAGAGCTAAGTTGATTTTATAATGAATACAATATATAATATTTTACTAAAGCTTTCAGCTTTGCAAACTCAGTTGACTATAGATGTATATGTGTAAGAAAACATATTTGTTGTATTTTAATTGATCAGAGTGTAGGGATGCTAGTTAATTATGAATCCACAATAATATAGTCCTTTAAAGGGTGCATTTGACTCCATCGTTACTTGTCCTCAAGACAAATTGTATTGACTAATTCCTCTGGTTCACTTAATAGAGCAGGTAGAACACCATTTATATTCATTATAGTCTGGCTTAATCATCCCATTTCTTACCAAGAGCTATGTCAGAACAGATTTTATAATTCATGATTTACATCTGATTTCTCACTATATTCTAAACAGGTAGTCTTGATAGAAAAGAAGACAGAATCTGCTTTCATTTTGACAAGCTTTTAGAAATGTCATAGATCTTGAACTAAATAAATAAAAATAATTTTGTATGTCAACATGTGCACAGAATATTAAGTACACAGTAATACTTCTTGATTACACATGTCTTTTACTAAGAGTAATTTACTATAAAATCAAATGGAATTTGAATCAACTTTTTTTTATTTACAAGGTACAAGGCGCTGTCTCAGGTGCTGAAGGACATAGAAAATGGAGATATACACATGCGTTAAATGTCTACAGTGAACAAACTACAGGATTTAGTTGAACTATGAGTCCATTTTAGTTTTGAATTTGTGATGAAACCTATATTTAACTTCAAGTTTTGTTAAACAGAATAAATGCAATATAACTTCTTGATCTGATTACCTCAAATCTTTGGTGAAAATTAAATACAATATATTTTGAAAGTATTTTATGAATTACAACTCATGGCACTAGCATTTCCTCATGGATTTTACAGTACACTCGCCCTGCTAGAAATTTAACACCAACAAAAAATGATTCTTGGTCAAATATATTGGGGAAATACAGCATACTATGTTCATTCCACTTGGAATGTAATGTTGCATATTAACTTAAATGGGCTCAACAATTTTGTTTAAATTAGTGTTCTTCAGATTTATTTAACTGTAGTCTTTTGTCATATGATACTGATTAGCTCTGAAAAATGTACAATGGAAAATACTGAGAAAATTATAGCTTATGTAAAGGTTAGTTGTGCCTTTTTATTATAGTCTAGTAGAAGTAGCAATATAATTACATGAATAACTATAGTATACAGTGGATGTTCAGTATAATAAAAAGCAGTACAAATGATATTATGCTATCTCATAGAAAGGAAGTGTTAACCAATGCTGTGTTCATCAATTAATTCTTCAAAGGATTTGGCATAACTATTGTAGAGGGTTAGACTTAGAGTTCCTAAAGTCCATTCCAACAGTAGTATATTTATACTTTAAGTATATAAACTACATATACATATAATATATAATATTTATGTTTGTATGTGTGTAACTGTACATCACCAAACTATGCTAAATAAAAATTTAAAAACCAAAATGTAAATAATATATTACAGAGGGCAGAATCTAGAAATGAACAGAGTGATTAAGTGGAGTTTGTGTCTGTATGTGTGTCTGTGTTGAACTTTACATGTTGATCTGACATCTAGGAGAACATGCACTTCAGACATGAATGCCAGTGGGTCTGATTATTGAATCTTGGATACTGTCATCATTTGAACTTGAAGGAAGATGGGTTGTGGGTCATCCCCAGAGTCACAGAATTAGGAGAACAGTAAGTTCAGTGCAGTGCCACAGAATCTTTTTGTTATTTTGCTTTGTAAAACTTGCATCAAGGCATGTTTAAAATTACTACACTTAAACACTTTTATTCTTATGTTAGGAATATCAAGGATGGGAAACAAAAAAAAATGAAGTACATTGAGAGAAATATAAAACTAATAGCAGGATCTATACAGTTGTCTACCCAAAATGCAGCCCTTTCTTCCTTGTTAAGAAAATGATAATTGCATCAGGAAACCAGTTATTTATGAAACTAGGGGATTCAAGAAAGTTAGTCAAAGCACGGGTGAAGAATATAGAGGACAGATATGACAAGAGTCTAGGTCTTTATTAATGAGGTGAAGATGCTGCATTACATAAAAACAGTACAAATGATATTATGCTATCTCATAGAAAGCAAAAGTAAACCACTTTATCTCTGGATTCCTTGTTTTGAGAGATCACTTATTTTAAACACATTGTGTTGGGGTTTTATTTTGTTTGCTGCCCAAATTATTCTGATAAAATATTAGAGAATAAAACATCCTTTTCTTTCCCAAGTGCTATAAAATAACTTCATATAGCATTTCTTTATTTTATCTGCGTTTAAAAACATGGGGAACACCTACATCCAAGATAACACTAAACTTAAAAAAATATCTATCCCCAAGAATAGGAAGTAAGTGGCAGGCTTTATGGGGCAGGAAGCTCAGGTTAGTACATTTCTGACTCCCACTCTTGCCTTCTTTATACGGCAGTAGGTTCTGAAGTTTTTGTCCCTGGTAGCTCTTCTGGACTGATCTCACATAGTCTCTCTTCAGTGAGATAGATACGTGAGTGATATATAACAAACACTTCCAAGTTCTTGACTAGAGAGATAAATGTAATGTTCGTGTAAACATAAGTATAATTCTGTGATGGAGCACAGGTGGCCTGAAGTCAGTTTTCTAAGCATTGAGCACTGGTTCTAGCCATTACCAGCTCTGTGGCTTTGGGAAAGTTATTTGTTTGTGTCCCAGGTTCCTCATATTTAAAAAAAAAATGAGTAAATAGCATCTATCCACAGAAATATTATAAGGAGGAAGTACTTATAAAAGTGTCTGGCAGATAGTGAGCTCCATTGTATATGCAACTTAAAAGCAGTGTAGGATGCTGCTCTTTGCTCATTCAGAAAATCTAAATGCATTACAAAGAACATGTTTTTAGATCAATATGTATTGTACTCATAGTATCAGAGGAAGTGATTTTCCTCATAATTATGGAGCAGTCAGTCACTGATACTACATTGGAGTAACATACATAACAACACCTAATAGCCATATAGTGCATGTATTCTAAATAGCTAGAAACACTTAACAGACATTATCCAATTAATCATTACCCATCCCTGTGTGTCCCTGTGTGGTAGGTCAGAGTTATTATCTCAGTGTTAGAGATAATGACAGGAACTTACAGAACCAGTGAGCTACTTGCTAAACCTGAAGGACTGGTTCAGTGCAGAGCCAGGAATAGAAACAAAGTCCTGATTCCCTGTCAAGGTTGCTGTTAGGTGGATCAGGTTGGTTCTTGAACTAGATATTCTTAAATTGTGTTTTTTTCTCTCTAAATAATATGTAAGCATGTCTAATTTTAACTCTTAAAAATGGCAAAAATAAGTGCTGTGTGCCTCTGACAGCACCTACATTTAAACATATATCTACCAACCTTATGATTCGAGATGCTCATGAATTCTGACAACTTACAGTGCTGCTTAATTAAAAGTTTAATTAACTATAAATACTGATGATGAGTAAAATAATATAAATGTTAATTTTATGGTTCAATCTAGTTGAAAGCTAGAAAAAAAATGTTACTATTAAGGTTATTATCAGGAGATGGATCTGCTGCCAGTGGGTGGAAAGTACATTGCTAAATTAGATATATTCCTTCGATGTACAAAATTCAGTCTGGAGGTGGACTGGAAAGAATGGTGATTTGGTTCAAATTATAGGATTTGAAAAAAATAATTTGTTTTGAATCCTCATTTTACTTACCACCTCTCACTTCTCTAACTTGGAACACACAAAACTATTTTAGGGAGAGCTTAGCCATTTATTTAATTGAGGTCAATTAAATAAATGTTGACAATTAAATTAATTGCCGTGAGGCTTAAAATTGTCAGAGAAGTAAAATCACCTAATAGAACCCAGCCATGAGATTTTCAGCAAATGTCAGTTGCAATGGAATGTGGCAAGCCAGGTGAATCATTCAGCGTATTCAGTGCCTCAAAATTAACATCCTTAGAAAATCAGAACAACTTCAAGTTTAACTACATTGTGTGTGTTTTTCTCTCTTGGATATCAATGCCCTCAGTGAAATACCTTATGGTGAAACAAAGCTGGCTATTATCATTCCCCAACAATGCTTTTAACTAATTTTTTATGACACTCAGGTTTCTACTCTTATACATATGTTATTCAACTATGCATTTTACCCATTCAGAATTTAATATATGCTAGCTTTGGGGAGAAGATACTAATAATTTAGTAATACTCATACAGTGATTGTAATGATCAAATAAAAGAGTGGGATATTCCAAGTAAGCACATTTTTAATAAGCAGGAAATTCATTTAATAAAATACTCATAGGAATTTGGAAGTCCTGGACATGGGCTGATGGAAAATATATACTAATAAGAAGAGACATGTATATTTTCAGTACCCATGGCTCTAACATACACTTTGTAAACCTATGACAGAATTTACTTCCTTAAAACTTAAGTTTACCCATGTATAAAATAAAAATAACTCAGATAAATATGTAACACAATAAAATGAGATGTTATATATAAAGCAATTAAAATTGTGTTTAGTAAATAATGTGCATTCAACAAATCACGTATTTCACCTATACTGCATAATGCAGGCATGGAATGGGAATGCTAGATGTAAATTATTTTTCTTCCTGGTGGTATTATTTCAGAATCAAACTTTACAGTGAAGCTTGTCAAGGTCACTGTGTTAAAAAAAAATTCTGTTTGCATTCATGAAGTCAGAGGTCTAAATGGGCTGTATTGCAATTTGACTGAAAAGGCACTAGGCAAGTCTAATGCATGCTGTCATCATTATGGATAAGACTCTTCATTTTCACACTCTTAGGAGGTTTGTCAACTGTAAGGAAGAACTTCGGCTCAGTAAGTAGGTGAGTGTGATTGATTTTCACTATGCAAGAGAGCAGAACAGTAATGAGTTCACCCTATAAAGTGTGAATTATTACCTATAGTTCTATATAAATATGAGAAAAGGTAAAATGAAAAAGAGGAAACGAGAAGAGATGTGTATGTGTGCGTTCGTACAGAAAGACACACAAACACAAAAATGGAGAAAAGAGCAAACAGAGAAGTAGAGTGCGATCAAGAGCCAGAGAGAGAGACACAAAAGAACGACAGAGACTGGCATAAAAAGGGAAAGACAGACATACCATGAGGAAAGGGAAACATACAAAGTCTAAAAAGTTGAATTAGCTTGCCCATTCAGGAGTTGAGCGTCAACATATGAACCAGAAGGTCAGGGTTTTATTCCTGGTCGGGGCACATGCTGGGGTTGCGGGCTTGATCCCCAGTGTGGGGTGTGCAGGAGGCAGCCAATTGGTGAATCTCTCTCATCATTGATGTTTCTCTCTCTCTGTCCCTTCCTCTCTGAAACCAATAGAAATAGATGTTTTTTTAAAAAAGATGAATTAGACAAGAGACATAGAGATTGGGTATGCAGATAGACAGAGAGAGAGATAGAAAGAATAAAATAAAATGCATCTAAAGCAGTAGTCCTTTCCTTTGGTCTGACATAAGAAAGGGTCCTTATTCTTCCCTGGTGGAGGGTAGTTGTTGTCAGTGGGAGATGGCCCAGGGAGATGTGTGCCTCACAGCACGGGCTGCTGTCTCTTCCTGGTATTTATTTCTGCAGTGTATGCCCCATGCACACATTATTTACCTTGATTATTGTTTGAAGGAATATATTAGACCCTTTATGTTTATACATGACATATATCAGACATTGTACCACGTAAATCAAAACAGTAGTTGAATCATGTGCAACACAAATAACATGTGTCTATAGCTGCAAGCTGCAAGCAGAGTCCCGATGGCAGGAGTCGCAAAGTACAAAACACACAAACAAAAGCCACATTTTGTTTTTGCTTTTACTTTTTTAATAGAATATAAAGGAAGCGGGAGAGAAATAAGCATTAAGATTACCATAAATGTGTATCCATCTGCTTTATTTGACTCTGTAATGAATGCTAAGTAAACTGTTTTAAAATTAAATGACTCTTTCCCTCAAGTAGCTTAAGATAGCAAAGTCTGTTAAAGATTTCCAAAGAGAAGCAAAATATATGAGCAATCACTATGTATAAATAGAACATATCACATTTGTCGGAAACTTGAGCTCCCAACTGTAGAATAGAATTCAGAAATATGGACAATAGTAATTGGTTTAGAGGAGTCTGGTGGTATCATAATGGAAGACTGGACACGAAGAGAAGAATCGCATAATTTTAAATTGTGATCCATTCAAAATTAATACATAACTACATATGTGCACATTATCTACATGCATATAAACATAGGGGACTATCAATCCACAAAGTTCAGAGTCACACTTAACCAGAACAAAGATGATACTGGTGCGGAACCCACAATTAATATTAAAAAAATAAATAAAAGTAAAACCTTCCACCTTCCCCCTGCCCACCCTCAGCTTTCCCCGCCCCAGGTGCCTTGAGAATTCTCTTGTCCTCATTCAGGTGCCATTCCTGGCAGTTATATGAAGTAGGAGGAAAATGATGACCTTTAAAAGCAATGGAAACGAATCCATTCATTGATGGTGTTGTGAGGAAAGATTAAAAAAATCAACATGATTGAGAAAAAACAGGTTGATGTCACCCTTTGGGTCAGATATATATTTATGTGCCACCGTAATGGCATTAATGAACCAGACCCAGAGGAGTGATATACAAAATATATCATAAAAGAAAATAGAGAAACCTATATAAAATGAGAAAATATAGATTTCATTATGATATGATTCTCTGTTTATAGCACTATAAATGTGTAGTGTTATAGTCCTGAAATAGAATTACAGATTTAAGTGATGTCTTTATAGATATTGCCATTTTTGCCACTTTTTATTTTCTATGGTTGATTCCAGATCTACAGAAGGGAAATGGGGCATGCCAGAGATATTGAGTCCAAAGAGCTGTATATTTAAAGAACTTGTCATGATAAACAAAAATCAAGCATTTAAAGTTATAACTCCCCAGAGTAGGGACAAGCCAAGGACACCAATACCGTTACCATTGTTGAAATCTGTCTGGGCATTAAACTTTTCAATCTGCTTTGGTTTGGCAGTGTAAGGTCATTCTAGTTCCCTGGGGTATCTTTCTTTCAGAAAGGCATTGACTCCCGTGAGTAATTTCCTTGATTGGCATTTATATGTTCTTCTGCTTTAAAATCATTCAAGTGACCAGCAGCCCTCAGAATACAAATGGAGATATTCTAACACAGTGTCTCACAAACCAAATCCAAATTCATTTCTATATGTGTTTTCTCCTGCTGATTGATATGAGTCTATCTACACAAATTCAGGTCTCTATTTTCTCATTCATATGTGTATTTCATGCTATTAAAGGTATATGATTACAAAAGGTAAATTATGATTTTTTAGGCTAGTTTATTTTTCGTAGTTAACACTCCCTTATATTTTTCTAAAATATTTCCATATGAAACATTAAGATTGAGAATCAACAATTCAAGTTTCTTCTGAACCTCAAGATATATATCCCTAATATGCAAATAGACTGAACAGCGGAACAACCAAACAGCCAGTCGCTATGATATGCACTAACCACCAGGGGGTGCACACGGAACATGGCAGGCATCTGCAGCAGGCAGCAGAGCATGGAACATGGCAGCATCAGTCACGGCAGGATGGTGGAACAGGTGAACGGGGACGCCAGACCAAGGCGGGGCACTGGGCGCTGTCATTGGGGCAAGCCTCTGATGGTTACTGAAAATTCTTTGCTCCCATGCATCGTGGTCCCACCAGGCGCTAGCACCCACTGCCGTTTATACCTGCTGCCACCTCCCAGCACCAGCCCTAATTGCTCAGTGCCATCAGTGGGTGTGAACGGCAGCTGCCAGCCCCGATTGAGGGCTTCTCCACCTCCCCCTGCTCCTGAGGGGCGATCTGGGCAGCAGCTACCACTCACACCCACTGAGAGCGCCAGCCCTGTTTACACTCACTGCTGGCACTGGCCCCAATTTCTTCACATAATCAGCGGGTGCAAGTGGGGCTGGCACTGTTAGCACCTGGGAGCAGCAGCAGCAAGAGCGGGGCTGCTGCAGACAGGTGACTGGGAGCCATGGCAGGAGGGGCTGGGTCGGGGCACGGAGGATGGGTTGAGACCCGCCCCTGTGCCCACCGCAGCCTTGCAGCCCACAGTTTCTTTCACAGTGCACGGATTTGTGCACCGGCCCCTAGTATATAAATAATATGACTCATCAATTAAAATGTTTCTTAGATTTTCCCTGGTTGGCATGGTACAGTAGGTTGAGGGTCCTCCCATGCACCAAAAGGTCACCAGTTCGATTCCTGGTCAAGGCCATGGATGTTTCTCTCTCCCTATCCCTTCCTCTCTCTCTTCAAAAAAAAAAATCAGTAAACATATATTTTTTTAAAAGATTTTTTAGATTTGAATGGACTTTGGCAGTCATTTTCACTTTAAAAAATTGTAAAATCTATTCTTTCTCTACAGGAAGCAATCATTTATAAAAGCTAGTGATTTTTTAAGTATAAACATTGAATTGAAAATGCTCCTGAAATAAAATACATTAGAACAGCAGCATTCCTATAAAATGAAGCTCTTCTCTGTAATCATTTTAAATTAGTTTTAAACTGTGTAGTTTTCTCTCTGTCAAAATATTTTAAATATGTGTATATATTTTTATAATTTAGCAAAGTTGTGCAATATAAGGACTTAACAATGCATGACTGTAAAAATGATTATATTTATTCTTATTGACCTACTCTTCACAAATATTTTTAGCAAAATACTTGAAAAATGTTAATTTGGTTATTTGATTACTACAATTTTAGAAACAGAAAATGTTTTTTAAATGAAGTTTATTTTAGGATAAGTTGTTCTCTCTATGGACTATAAGACAATACGCTATGGGAATGCATACAACATTAACCTCTATCAAGGGGTGATCCAATTTAAATGAGCAGCTATGTCATTCCTAGTGCAGTCATGTATTAATTCAAAAATATTTACTGTCTGCTATAGAGTATACCAGGTCCTCTTGTGGGTGTTTGGTATAGATACATCAGTGAATAAAAGCGGTAAAATCCTTTCCCTTCTGAAACTTGTATGCTAGTAAAATAATACAGGGAAGAGTTAATAAGAACAACAAGATCAGAAAAGTGGCCCGGCCGGTGTTGCTCAGTGGTGGAGCATCTACCTATGAACCAGGAGGTCACAGTTTGATTCCTGGTCAGGCCGCATGCCCAGTTTGCAGGCCCAATCCCCAGTGTGGGGCGAGGAGGAGGCAGCAGATCAATGATTCTCTCTCATCATTGATGGTCCTATCTTTCTCTCTCCCTCTCCCATCCTCTCTGAAATCAATAAAATATATTTTAAAAACAGAACAAAGAAGTAAGGTGATAATTGATAAGGGATAAAAACATAAAACACAGTAAGGGGATAGACCTCGAATGATTTGAGCGAGAGAGAGAGAGAGAGAGAGAGAATGGGCAGAGGAGGGTAGGTAATTGCAATTTTTTAAGTAGGATCATCAAGGATTTATTTATTGAGAAAGAGAAACACACCTTACATATTTGAGGACCATCTAGGAATATTGTGTGGCTACAGAGGAGAAAATTAAGGGGGATCAATAGAGGATGAATTGAGAGAGAAAACAGAGACTGGTCATATGGGGCCGTTGTCAGAAACTAGTCTATCTTCCTGAAAGAAATACCAAGTAGGTCATTTCAGAATGATGAGCAAGGGAATGACCTGACCAAACCTTCATTCTCACTGGCCCCTTTGGCTGCTGTGTGGAGAACAGATTATGGTTGGGGAGATAAGAGTGAAAGCAGAGATACTATTATGAGGTGAGACATAATTGTTCATACAGCACGTCTTCCATTAATTAATTCCCTTTACCCCGGCAAAACACCTGGGAGAGAAACAAATTCAGTGAGAAGTCTGATCTCCTATTAGACATGACAATGACAGACCTCATGGCAATTAAACTAAATGCGTTGTGCTAGGAGGAGAGTGCTTACTATAAAAGTTGTTGGCAGCATTTCTTACTTATACTATGATTTCTTATAGTAAACAGACCTGAAATATATGGATTTATGGGACCTAACACTATGGATAATATGATGTAAATTATAAACTATAAAGTATGAAATAGAGAAAAATGGTTCTCTCTGTTCAAGTGACATGACCAAATACTTTATTAGAATTATCATCTATTTCTTGAAAAATGTACATTTTACAAGATAAAAAATGGACATAGAGAGTCACGCTGGGGATCCTAGAAATTTCTCTGCCACGCTCGTATCTCTTGTTTCCTTGTGTCCTTGAAGTTATTACTGAGCTTGATGCTGGATCAATTCCCTAACTCATGGGGATCTGATTTGATAATCCAGGCAAGCAGCAGAAGTGGTGAAAAATTTCAAAATATGAATATGTTAGACCGTATGCTACTAATGCAATAGGTGTAGAACATAGAATAAAGAGAGGATTTAAGAATGACTTCACATTTGTGGGTCTGATTTTTTTTTTCTGTATGATTTTTTTTTTCCAACCTCTGTATGGAGGTTGGAAGAGCAGAGTTCAGTTTTATACATGCCATGTTTGAGATTCATGTTGGTCGTCCAAGTGGTGAATGTTGAGTGGAAAGTAGATACTTGAGTCTTTGTATCATTAACAAAAATACACAGGACAGGAGAGTGGTCTGGGATGAAGTTATATGCTTGGGAGTTATCATCATATTGAGGATGTTTAAGTACTAATACTAGATGCTAAATCTATTCAAATATATATAAGTAGAGTAAATAAATGGTCAAGGTCTGAGTCCTTAGATAAGACATTAGAAGGTCAGAATGATAAGGAGGAACGGACAATAGAGATGGTCAGGAATAATCTATGAGGTGAGGTGAAGAGCATGTGCTGCACTGAAATCCATGTAAGAAGGAGGTATTTATTTATTTATTTTTAAAATATATCTTTATTGATTTCAGAGGGGAAGGGAGAAGGAAAGAGAGATAGAAACATCAATGATGAGAGATGATCATTAATTGGTTGCCTCCTAAACACCCCACACTGGAGATTGAGCCCACAACCGGGCATGTGCCCTGACCAGGAATTGAACCGTGGCCTCCTGGTTCATAGGTCAATGTTCAACCTCTGAGCCATGTCAGCCGGGTAGAAGAAGGTATTTAATCATGTCAGATATGGCTCAGAATGGGGTGATGTGGTTTTGACAAGAGCAGTTTAGTAGAAAGGGATTCCCTCATTCTGTGATAGCATAAATGTTTTTGTTAATCAGACATAATAGTTAAGCTACCACGCATTATATTTTTATATATACTAGTGTCCCAGTGCACAATTCATGCACATTGAAAAGAAATTTATTACAAGAAATATTTTAATATCTCTATTTGCCCTTTATAATAGAAGTGTCAACTAAATTCACGATCAACAGTGACAGGTCAAAACACAGGTGTGCCAAAAAGCTTCATATGTATCACGAATGCACGAATCAACTTAGCCTTTTATACATACAGACAAACTTGCTTAATTAGGTAGACCTGCTTTCTGATTTAGCTAAACTTTTTCCAGCCCAGTGAAGCACCCCAACGTATCTTTCAGATAATTGTCAGCAAAACAGCAGTAAATATCAACACAAAGCAGATTATTATTGTAGATCACGCAGGGAGAACAAAGGGTAAAATATTTAACTCTAGCAGTGTTTGACTATATTCTGTGCAGTGAGAAAGCCTGAAGTCATTTTCAAGTTCCAGCATTTCTTATTTCTTTTCGGTCAGGTCAAGTTTCTAAGCTTTCTAAATCTCTGTTTTCCTGCTAATTAAAAGAAAATAGGATTCTACCAAGTCTCCTATCTAGCTACTCCAGGGCTTCTGTGAGGATCAAATGAGTTGAGGCAGGGAAAATGCTTCACAGACATTTGGTTGAACTGAAAATGTTTGCACCTTTCTATAAAGCAAGTTGGGATCCTTGGCTGAAGAAACTCTAAGGAGGCTAGTCGCTGGGGAAGGAAGCCAGGCGTTGCTATGTGATGTCATTACCCAGTGCCCACAGTGACCGTTTCGAGGGTGGGCTAGGCTGTGGGCCGCATTTGTGCCATGGGGTCTTGGTGGTGTTGGCTGTGATTTGGTCGGGTGTTGCTCTGCAGAGGTGGCGGGGCCTGTCTCCCACTTGGGGGAAGCCGAGTGTTGGTTTGTTGGCACCAGGTCTGCGGTGCCATTTATTTTTAAATGGCCAGTGTGCATCATAGCTACCAGTTGGACGGACACTTCGCCTTTTTGTATATATAGACTAGAGGTCCAGTGCATGGATTCGTGCACCAGTGGGGTCTCTCAGCCTGGCCTGAGCCCTCTCACAATCTGGGACCCCTCAGGGGATGCAGTAGTGCACGAAGGGGCAGGCGGCTGGGGCGGAGCCCAAGCCCAGGCCAGGCGCCGTACCGCTCCTGCTCATCCTGGCCCTGCTGTGTCTGCCGCCTCCAGTGCAGGGTAGCGCTGCCTTAGAGGCAGGAGAGACTCATGCCACTGCAGCAACACCCACAACCGTGAGCCCGACATCTGACTGCCGTCAGTCAGCTGAGTGGCACTCCCACCACCAGGGACAGATCCAGTTTTGAGGTCTGCCCCCTGTTGGTCAGTGCACATCATAGTGGCCAGTCGACCAGTCGTTCAGTCTTAGCTAGTTCAGGTTTTTATATATATAGACTAGAGGCCCAATAGATGAAATTTGTGCATGGGTAGGGTCCCTAGGCCTGGCCAGTGAACAGGGCCAATCTGTGGGGCAATCGGGGCCCGTCTGCTGGCAATCACCTTGGCCGGCCTTGCTCCACCTGCTCGCTGGACACGCCCCCTGCCACCACCACTGGTCACCTCCCTCTCTGGGGTGACCAGCAGGGCTATCGGGGGCCCCCCGCTGGCACCCACCTTGGCTGGCCTGGGGCCTGCGGGCTGGGGGCAGCTCCTGCCATGAGCGTCTGTCCCCTGGTGGTCAGTGCACATCATAGCAACCAGTCGATCCACCTGCCGTTCTGCCGTTCTGCCGTTCGATCGATTTGCATATTAGGCTTTTATTATATAGGATCTAAACTTTTAGAAATTTCAGTTTTAAATTGAATTTCTAACTTCAGTTAATGAATATACTTGAAGTGCTTGGATTTCTTTCTTCAACCTATTTTTTTATTATGCTTAACAAACACTTAACCTCTTTTAAGTAATTTATTTTTTAGGCTTCCAAAATGGACTCATTTCTTTATAAGGACCTGAAATTCATATAAAATTCCCCACCTGAATTTTCAGAAGAGGTCAAGGAAACCCTATAACATATCTTGCTAACAAAGAACTCATTGAAATTGAAGACACTATTAGAGATAAAATACACAAATGGGAATATGCAGCATGAACATAGCAACGCTTCTTTCATAACTCAACTCCACATGCATCTTCTTCACTGTGTATCTTCTCCTGAGTAGTGTTATGAAAACCTAAGGATTTGGGCAAGGTCACAGAGCATGTGCATTCCAGCGGTCATATGTATACAGGGGACCAGAAAAGGGACTTACAGCACACAAAGCCAATTTTCTCCAACACATTTGCCAAGGGTATTCTAGCTTTAATCATTTTCTGCTCATGGCATTTAATCTTTCTATTCATCTAAGGTCATGTCAATACCCATGGGAACTTACCTTATCTGAAAGAATGGTTTACTTGATTTATCTCTTCCTGCTAAACATCATTCATGTGACTACTTAATATAAAAATAAAAACTGAGAACTAGGCCCATGTTGCTCAGTGGTTGAGTGTCGACCAAGTGGTCACTGGTTTGATTCCAGGTCAGTAGATGCCCAGGTTGCATGCTCGATCCCCAGTAGACGGTATGCAGTAGGCAGCCAATCACTGATTGATGTTTCTATGCCTCTATCCCTCTCCCTTCCTCTCTCTAAAATCAATAAGAACATAGTAAATAAAAATAAATAAATAAAAACGGAAAGTTGCTAAAAATATTCAGCCAGAGAGATACCACACTGTCCCTTGGAAAACACTTCCATTAAATATTTGTTTTGTTTGTTTTCCTGTAAAAAGAAAAATGCCTTCTGTGGAGATATTGCTACCAGATTGAACCCATTTTCAATCTTAACTGCATTGCCAAATGATATCTACCCTACTAAAATATTCTTTGAGAAATTACAGAGCTTCTGGAACACAGGTCTAGGACCAAAGAACAACAGCTGGGTGAAGCTTTTCTAATTTTCTATGACCTGGTACAGATTTTATTTTTTAAATTTAAATTCTTTAGTGTTTAAAGTATTACATAGGTCTCCTTTTTCCTCCATTGACCTCACCTTGGCCGCCCCACCCTCATATTTTTTTGTTATCACATCTATTACTGTTTGCTTGTCTAACACATTAGACTATGGGATCATTAAGTATTCACATACACACACACATACAAACACACACACCCTGTCTTTTGACTATGGCCATGTTGTTCATCAATCTGCCTTTTTCGAAAGGAGTAATAATTTTAATCTGATTAACAAACAATTTAATTTATTTCATGGTAAAATTGATTCCAGTGCATTCACACCTATCCAATTAGTAGGCTGTAATTAAGTTTATGGGGTTAAGCAAAATAGATAAGCGATTTGTCTGTCAGATAAAAACCCAGGTGAGTTTTTGCTAGAGTATGTATCCAGTATTTAAATATCTGCAGTGCAGACACATGCATTAAGATGAAAAATTTTACTTGGCGGGCACTAAAAAGATTAATAGTGTTTGTCAACACTGATTATGTTAGACAAAGAACTGCCAGAGGGAAAATTTATCTGGACTATGTAGCACATACATACAGATGAAAAAGGAGTTAATATGATTTTGATGAATATATCTAGAGGGGGAAATGGTTCTATATTGAAAAGGGATTTTTAAGAGAATTACCTCTGTGCTCCATTTTCTGATTAAAATAACAAGGTTTTATTAGCAAAATGTGTATAATCATATACATATTCCCATTACCCTAAAAAGTTTTATTGTAAAAAAACTGGCCATTTTCATTATGTGGTAGTTAGATAATAAATTACCATATTTACTGTTGAAAAGCAGTATTTTCTTTATCTTTCATTCCCTTCTTTATGTACCATTGTCAACATATCTCATTTAAAATTGTAGTCTCCATTTTATATATGAGGCCCAAAATACTAGGTTTGAATATAATATAGTGAATTGTAATAAGATATTTCATCTATACCCAGACATTAGTTTTCATGAATATAGGATGAACATTAATAATATTTGGATCTCATTATAATCTTTATCCTGCAGAGAAAACATTGAACTAGATTATATTTTTAGACTCAGTGACAATTATCTTATTAAGATTAATATCCAAATAGACTCACTCACATTAGCCATAGGTAAGTTTCAAATAGGTATACTAAAGAGTCGATTATAACTAATGGTATTTTATTTTTTTTAATTAAAAAATATTTCAGCATTGCCTTTTTATATTTATTTATTTTTAAACTAAACTTATTACACAGATTATGAAAATATACAGGTATTATTATTGTATAATTATATAAGTATTTATTTGACATTTAGACCTTATAAATTTTTAAAGGACAGAATAAGATATAGGAGTTTTTTTTTCAGATTTATGAAAACTAAGCTAAATGTTTTTCCTCTTGCATATATGTTGGGAAATGATCTGTATATCCATCTTTTGATCATATTTCACCAATGACCTTGATGAGGCATTTCAATATTTTTTGGTAAATGTCAGGTCAAATGCATCAGGTATGCCTTGGTGTGTGTGACTTTCATTTCCTGCTGTATGGATAGGTCTGAGGATCTATGAGAAATGTTATCATTATATGATACTGTTGCACTCTAGGAACACCTACAAAATTACTCTTCTCAGCCCAGACATAATGAGCTCCTTTTTATAACCTGGTTCAATCTTCCTTCCTCATGGAACAGGTGAAAGGAAAGAGAAATTACTCAAGATGCAAATTATGTGGACTCTTGTGACCCAGGTAAACCAGACCTTACAGAGTGCCTGTCAGGGAAATGTAAATTTCTCAGAAGCAACTAGATCACCAGACTCAAAGGGAGGTACTGATTTCCTGCAGTGTCTCCCATGCAGAAATGAAGGACACATTTCTAGTTTTTCTTTGTCGAACTATATTTTTTTCACCTATAAATGCCCATACTAGAGTTAATATAATATAGAGACATTGAAGAACACATTTTCTTCTCTCCATGTAAAAAGGAGAGAGAGAGAGAGAGAGAGAGAGAGAGAGAGAGAGAGAGAGAGAGAGAGAGAGAGAGAGAGAGAGATTCTATAAGGTTGCAGTGGGGAAAATTCCACCATCCTGCCTCTCCATCATACTTTATCAATACACTTTATACAGACTACATTATGCATATGTAAAAAAAAATGCTTTCTATCTTAGTGAGAAATGACACAGCAATTAAAATGTCAAAAAGGTTAAGAAGACAATGCGAGATTAAGTGCAGTTCGAAATTTACTTTAAAACTTCTCAGTTCTCTACTGCTCATTGAGGTTTTTTTTAAAGGATTTCAAATTTTGAAACATTAGCAAAACCCAGCCAACCTCTTAGTTTTAAATGTAAAATTTGTGTGATTTTAGATAACATTCATTCTTCCACTACATTAAATGATGCATGTCCCTTAATTTTTTTCCTCAATTATTTAAAGGCAGAAAATACTCCCTTATTTATATATTTTTCTTCTTTGGGCATAGGTAGATGCTACTTCGTAAAATTCAAACAAGGACTTAGTAACACTGTTTTCCAGTTGTCTGCTCATTGGTAAAACTCATGTTCACTAAGTTGTATTTGAAAAGTCTCTACCTATTGTCTTGATATAACCATTTTCAGTAAGGTACAGTTTACATTTACCTTCCTTTTGCATCACTTAAGCTGCACCTGTTCGCCAGAGATCTCCGAGTAAGTCCCAGTGATACTATGATAGAGAGGGAGCAAGCAGGCTTGTCTACGGAATGTGGTTAGAAACTGACTTCTGATGAGACAAGTAAGATAAAGAGCATGCTCCTGCACAGTCCTTAGGCCATGCCACGGAATCTCCACTTTTATCATCCCCAGTGCTTCGTGAATGCATAAGTGAAAACAGGAACAGAATACGTAATGCTACCTTTTCTTTCCCCTTTCTTGTCAGTAAGTACAGATGCAAACCCGCACAGCTCCACCTCAGGGAACCCCAAGGGGTACATTTGTGCAAGGACTTAACCTTCCACATCAAGCTCCGAGCAGTCAGGGTAATGAGACTTTGACACGCTACCGGCTGACATACAGGTTTTATTAGATTAAAAGCTCTGAAATGCCCATAAGGCGGAATGAGCCCTTGCATATTCTCCAATTCCAGAAGGCAGAGAATTGTTCTAGTCCATAAAGCAAGTGCATGCAGCTCATGTCTGTAAATCTTTTTTTAATCAGTGTGGCCTTCGTTTCCTTCTATTGTTTGGAAGTATATTTCCTTCAACACGTTAACTAGATGCTTATGCAATATTTCTCATCCAATATCAACTTCTTTCCTTTGGTAAAAAATGTGACTTGTTTTTAGGAATTTTTAAGTGCTTTAAAACATCTTATGTTCAATGATCTGTTACAAAATCCCAAACATGTACAAAATATATCATTCCTCATTCCAAGAAGATTATTATTTCTCTAAAAAACAGAATATTCTCAGTTGCTCTTTAATACTATGTTTAGAAGGTATCATGTTTAAAAGATCTTAATGACTGCTTAAAACTGAATTTCTAACTATCCATGTTTCCTAATAGTTTGAATGAAGTTAAAATGTTTACTTTTTACTTGAGAAGTTAAAAGTTTCGAGCTTTTCAATCATATACCAGGAGTGGCCCTCATTATGCTTGGTGTAATCAATAATCTAAATTGCCCACCAAGATCTCCCTCCCACTGTGGTACACCCCTTGCATAATGCTGGGGACTGTAACTATGACAGAGTTTACTACAGCAATTTGGTCATGGCTGATGCTCAGTTGACCTTAAGATAGGACATGATTTAATCCCAGGAGACCTTTAACTGCAGAGTTCTCTGTGCCTGGGAGCAGAAGGAGAATCGGGGTGATTTGATGTGGGCGAGGTTCAGTGTGAGGGAAGCTTTTTTATTGCAGAGATGGGAGCCGCACGACATAACCTGAAAGCAGCCTCAAGGAGCTGAGATCAGTCACCACCTGACAGCTAGCAAACACTAAGAACTTCAGTCCTGCACCCACAGGGAAATGCATTCTCCCAGCTGCCTGCGGGGATTTTGTAAGCAACTGCATCCTTCCCTAGTTGAGCCCTCAAGTGAGGATGTTGTTGAGTAACATTTTTTATTTCGACCTTATACGACCCTAAGTAGAACACCCAGCTAAAATGTACCAGACTCCTGACCAATAAAAGTGGTTCAACTATAAATTTGGATTGTTTTAAGTGGTTCAATTCATGCCAATGCTTTATACATGGCAATGGCCCAACAATACAATGTTATATGAGTTGATGAAGTTCAGTGGAGGGAATTTCTTCTTGAATTTTCTAAGCCATTTCTTAACTTCAAATATCAGTTAATATATATTGAACATTTCCTATGTACTAGGCACTATATTCCTATGTACACAAATTTTCTAATTTGGTCTTGAACCCTTATAATGAAAGGGTTCTACTGTTAGCTTCCACTTTACAGATGAAGACACTGAGGCTTAGAGAGTTTAAGTGTTTTCTCAAGGTGAAGTGGTTATCAAGTTTCCAATCGAGAATATAAAACTAAGAAGTTGATGGCAGAGACCATAAATACACTAACCTCTCCCTTCAGAGTTTCTTAGAACCGTAGATCCCAGGGACCCAGTTCCTGTTCTAATAGGAAAAGAAGCCATGTGGCAAAGCCTCTAGCCACCCTCAGGGAACCTGTGACTGGGAGTCTTGTTAGAAAGGAAGAATTTCAAACCCAAACCCAGACTTTCTGGTTCAGCATCTGCATTTTATCAAGAACGTAGGGGATTCATCTGCACATTAAATTTTAAGGTGAATATAAATTCCTACTTGACACTATGGCCTTAGGCAAGTCACTTCATCCTGACATCCTTACCATTTCACACTTCTGTAAAACAGAGATAAACATTTTCTGCTAAATACTAAGCAATTGATAAATAATGTCTTTTTTTTTTTTAAGGATGGAGATAAACAAGGGATGGTGAGGTTGGAAAGTTCTTAGTGCTTCCTTTTCTCTGAAGTCCATCAGTAACTGTATGTAGACAAAGTTCTCGCTTTGGGATCCAGTCTCCTGGGATTATGGGCAGGCCAGAGAATTCCAGAAAGAGATAGGAAAGACTTGGTCACCGCACAGCCCATGGGTTAGAGTTCTTAGGATGAGGTAACCGGAACTTGGAGTTAACTGTGTGTTTGTCTGTCTCTCCCTGAGCATGGAACCACACTGGTAAATATTGTGCTATTTCCCAAAACATAAGAACAGTCCCCTGTGCACTACCAAAACCTCTTGTATCATAACTGTCTGTTTTTAAAACTATTAGATAAGATACTATGTGAAATGGAAACATGTTATTTTAAAATATTTTCTCTGTGGCTAAAATATACAATAAGAAAACTAGTAATTAAACATATTGACTTTAATTGTTTTTAGTTGTGCTCCTTTAAAAGCAGTTTTTTTTTTTCCCCTTTCGCTCAAGCAGTCTCCCTGCATATTTACTCTTCACTCTTTGGATTGCTTCGGAGGGGAAAATTACGTTTAAAAATTAGAATAAGTAAAATTAAACTAAATCCATGGTAAACTAAAGTCAGTGAAATAATATGGATAGTGGCCACACATAAACTACAACCCGGCACATTTTCATGCTGGAAAAACATTTAAATGCTTTGAGGTTTTTGTTTGTTTGTTCTGTTTTGTTTTTGTATGACGGAACGAGATAGACAGTCACTATGACTATTTCAAGGCACTGAATTGGAATATATTCAGATTGAATTTCTGAGCTGTGCTGTGCTTCAGAAATTTCAATACTCTTGACCTCAACTCTTAAATCATCTCCTTTCTCTACTCATCTGTGAGCATGATAATTCTTTCCTTCATCAGTGCGTCATTTCATTCTGTTAACAAATGTGTATTTCATACCTGCTGTGTCCCTACTGTCCGACTGCCTTGAAACTGTTTCCTGTTATAGTTCCCTGTTTTAGAAATAAAATACTTGACTGAATATTCTCATTTTCATTTGCCATTATGCGCCATATACTCCCCACCTTCTTTTTCTTTTTTTTTGTCTCTATTCCTATCTAACTGGGTAAGAAATGGTTAGATGCATATTTATTCTTGGAAGAGTTAGAGAATTGGTATTCATGACAGCATATCATGAGCAAAAGCATCTCAGTGGGAATGACTGCTTTAGAGTTTTGCTTATTGAGAGACTAGTGAATTCGTTGAGCGCCTATCAGGATCAAGGTGCCTGATTCACCATCACTCACAGTAGTTTCATAGTAACTAAGAACCTTCTTTATGAACAATCTGAAAAATCTGATAGAAATAACAGAGACCTCATTAAAAGATGACATGATCCTAAATCTCCTAATAACTAGTTGTATGGCCTTGAATATATTTTAATAATTTAAGTTTATATTTTTATGTGTATACTTACACACGTGTATACGTATATATTTACATACACAATTATATAAATTACTAGTGGCCCGGTGCACAAAATTCATGCACATTAAAAGGGAATTAATTAGAGGAAATACTTTAATATTGCTATTTGCCCTTTCTCTATAATAGAAGTATCAGTGATGAAACAAAATTAGTAAAATGTATATGAACATCTTCCTCCTATCAGAGTCTGGGTCATGCTGCATACCCTAGAGTCAAGTCCCCGCCCACTATCTGCATGCGCTTAGAAAATGCAGGAGACCCAGACCTGGCTGGCCTCACCCCCATTGGGTGAGACCCAGACCAGGCCAGTCCCATCAAGCCCCTCTGGGCGGGGGGCGGGGGGAGTTCGCAGCCTCAGATACCCCGGTCTGGGGCCAGGGTGGGGGATGTGGCCTGAGGACCCCTGTCAAGCCCCGCTGGGTGGGTGGCACGGCCTGAGATCTCCCAGCCAGGCGCCCGGTCAGGAGGCACAGCCTGAGGTCCTCTGTCAAGTCCTGCGGGGCAGGGGGCATGGCCTGTGGTCCCGTTCTGGCCAGGTGCCATGCATCCTCAGGTCCCTGCTGTTTGGTCGTGACATTACTGTGTCGTGGCTAATTTGCATATTCCTCTATTATATAGATAGATAATTACATGTATTAATTATTTACAATTAAGAATTATACAATTTATATGATTGTGTATATGTGATTTTAATGATTTTATCACAAATGGCAATAGCTATTTTCTCTCAAAAGGTGACTGGCTTTTGACATGGAGTTGAAGTAGATTCAGGTTATCATGTCCCCAGAATCCCTCACCTCTTTGAATGAGTAATTTAATAGCTTAGAGTTTCAGTGCTTCATTTCTTTCTAGACTTCTATTCCTCTTTTTATCATAGAAAATTAATCTCCATACCTGGAAATTCAGTTACATTTCATAAGATTGCCATAATCATGGTTGATTCATAAGAATATATAGTTTATTTAAACAGACAGTATTTGAAAATGACATAAAATACACATTTCATGGAACTTAACACAATAATTTCAATTGACATTTAATGCATAAATAATAAGGAAGGTGAAAAATGATTGCCATTTGAATTAAGTTAATTTGAATAAAAATGATTACCATTTGAAAAAGGCAATATCTGTTTTTAATTGTACATTTAACTTTTTTTAAAAAAAAGTCTCAAGTGAAGAATAGCTTAACATGTAAAAAGATTGCCCTTTTCACATTGGAGAATAGTAAGGACAGTCACAAGATAGAGCAACCATAATTATTTAGTCACTCATTCATTTATGTTGGGGTACATGCAACCATAAAAAAGAGACAAATCCTGATTCAAGTAGCTTGCATTACAGAAAGAGAAAAAAAAGTAAGATAAAGGAAACAAGTAAGGTACATAGATATAGTATTATAGTAAGTATTGATAAAAGCTCTGAAGAAAAGTTTTAAAAAAAGTCAAATAAGTAACAGAGTTTCTTTGAAGAGGATACCTGAGCAGGGACCTTAATAAACTGTTTAGAGAAAGAGTTTTCCAAGCATAAAGTAGAGCAAAGCCGTTGTTCCTGAGGCAGGGATGAGCTTGACCTGTTAAGGAAACGGGACTGAGGTCAGCAGAACAAGAGTGTAGGTTTAGAGGGGACAGCAAGGGAATGAATGCATAGATGTGAAAACAAGCTGCATCGCACTGTCCTTCAGGTACCATGAAACCCTCTATTTTATTCCTTGTGTGATGGGATGTCAATGGAGGGTGGCAAGCAGGGGAAGACATATTATTTACATTTTAATCACTGGCTGCAGTAGGAAGAAATGATTTTAGGGAGCTGGAACAGGCGACAATTTAGGAGGCTACAGTAGTAATTCACATAAGAGTTGATTGTGTCTTGCCCTAATGGGAAGTGTAGGATGGAATGAGAAGTGGCCCCATACTTTTCTTAGAAAAAGTAAATAATGGCATGTTGGTGACTCCGGATCTGACACAATTTTTTTTTTAATATATTTTATTGATTTTTCACAGAAAGGAAGGGAGAGAGATAGAAAGTTAGAAACATCGATGAGAGAGAAACATCGATCAGCTGCCTCCTGCACATCTCCCACTGGGGATGTGCCCGCAACCCAGGTACATGCCCTTGACCGGACTCGAACCTGGGACCTTTCAGTCCGCAGGCCGATGCTCTATCCACTGAGCCAAACCGGTTTCGGCGGATCTGACACAATTTTAATGAAAATACTAACTGTAATAAAGAAAGGTGTCAATTTTTGCTGTAAGTTTGTAGAATAAAATTTTTAACATATATATGTATGTATATATATATATATACATATGTATGTATATATACATACATATGTATATACATCCACACATATATAGATATTTATGTATGTATATATACATTTACATATATATACATACATATATATATATATACACACACACACACACACATATGCACATACACACACACAGAGAAAGATCTAAATAATTTATACCATGACTAGACTTACATGAAAGTGGAACTGTAGGTTTTTACATTATACACTTCTTTCCTTTTGCACATTATCCATCCATCATGTGATCAAAACTTTGAAAACACAAGTAAGTATTGAGCAGAAATATGTGTTTACTTTAAGGTCCATAGCTTGACAAGCATGACAGAGAATGAGAAATGTATCTTTAGCTGAGGAATCTTCACATGTATGTTTACCTTGGCTAAAGGGACTAAGGGAAAAGAGCATGATGCTAGCATGAGCTCAAATTTGTATAAATTTAATCCCTGTTATGTAAGGCATGCTTTTTCTAGGATTTCTCTGCTTCAAGCCATCTCAATTAGCCATGCGAAGGGGTGAAAGTTCCAGGGATTTGTTTGGCAGCGTGTGTCTGAAAGTCCGCTTGGTGCAGCTGCCTCCCATTTGTTGCACCAAGAGACTAAGCAAAACTAAAGTAGTTCTTCCTGGTGAACTGGCAGGAAAGGACCAAGAGAGTTTTATTGCTTAGCAACTTGGCAGTAGGAATTGCTAAAATATTACAGTCTCTCATATCTATGAACTGAGACAGGCTTTCAACGGATGGCTCTCAAGCTCAAACATGATTAAGATAAAGCCTCGTAGCCTTGGCTTATATGTCAGCGGAGAGGAGGAAGATGAAGTTAGGCACTTTTAAATACACTTAGAGTAATTTCTCAGGATCCCTTTGCTGGTTTGAGCCCAGTGCTAATCTAAGGAATTAAGCTGTGATGTTATAAGCCCTGTAGTTCCCATTGATCACTGGGGTTTTCTTTGCATGTGGGAAGGAGGGCTAGACCTATTGAGAAATTGTGAGCCCAGGAAAATCCTGAGATAAACATCTCTGTAACAGAGCAGTGACAGTTTGCCATACATTTCCAGAATTTAAAGGGTTGTTGTGGTTTGCTTTCTTTCTGTGGAAATTATGGAATAGATGAGAGTAACAGAGCGATGACACCAGCTAAAGGGAAGCATAATGTACAGTCACTGCAGACACCTGATCACACTTCTGCCTACACATGCTTCCTGAAAGCCTACAATTTAAACACTCAGGCCCTTCTTAACTAAAGCAATGTAATTAACGATACTAATTTTACCAATTGATTAGTGGCTTTCTGCTATGAATACTCATCTACATAGGAACATGTCTTAAGTGGTAAGTATATTTTAGATATAAAAATTATTTGTATAACTATAAGAAGCATGAGGATTAAATTAATAAATTATAGTGAGTTGACCATCAAGACTTATTGTTATTATTGCTTTTTAGTGGAAGGAAATAATATTCTGGGGGGAAACTGATGATTCCATATTTCACCAAAACTGAAAATTCTTAGAGTATCTGGTTATCTGACTATTTTGTCAGTAGGGTTTTAGTTTATTATTGCTAATGGGATGGGCAACATTTGTTCATTGACAGGATTCCCATTCATATCTAGTCTTTCCATGTGTATAAATGTGTCCTACATATTTACAAGTTAATAAAAAAAAGATGGGGTTTGTCATATCAAAAGTTGGAGAGGAATAAGTATTAAATTACAGCTTTTGTTTGCATGTTAAAAAATAAGATCCTGTAGAAATGGCTCAAAATCTGTTTGATCTTACACCTATTCAAATAAGTATTTAATGTGTTTAACTTAATTTTAAAAAGGCTTCCATTGATATCAAAGAAAATGAAATAGATATAGAAGTTATATTTTTCTAAATATAAAAGTTACACATTAATTTTCATTTTGTTTTAATTTTTCCAATTTTAATTTTAAAAATATCAACAAAAACGCTTTAGGAGCAATTTTTAAGAAGGAGAAGCAACAAAAATTTCACTAACAACAACAAAAACTGAAATATATCAGAATGAATTTGTAAATATAGTTGTGTTTAAACTCCCTATACTTTGTATTATCAATTTAAATATAACAAAGCTTTCACATTTTTCTTTTATATTTCTAAAACTTTCACATTGCAGATGGGGTACATAAGCCATTTTATAAATGAGCAATCTTTAGAACTTAAATCTTTAAGTTGTAATTCCTAAGCCAAACTGAAATACTAATTTTGTTTAAAAGGTGAGTAAAAACAATAAGGGCCCACAAGTCCTCTTTTTAGTTTTAGAAGACAAGGGAGGTTAAGTTGAATTTAAATAACAGAAGTTATCACAAAAGGAATAAGCTTTTAAATTATGCACTAGCTCTAGCTCTACAGTGGAAATCTTATTGCTTCCATATGAATAATATTTTCATCAATGCACATTTATTCTCTTTTTATTTAAATATGTGACTTAATAAAATATACCTTAAATACTATGTTTCTTTAATCTTTGTTTAAACAACTGGCTGGTATCTTTCAAAATTACCATTTTCTGGAATGCATAGTAGTGTATAATGAGACATAAAATGGTTATTCAGAGAAACTACAGACACATTTGTATCCTAACCTTAATGAGAGTTTATTGCCAGTCATCCATCCGGCTCTGTTTTGTTCAAGCAATCATCAGACTGCTTTATTTATAGAACCCATGTGCCTGTTTTTGGCAAAGGGTTCTCATAAATTACCAAACTACAATAGCTCAAGAATAGACCTTGTTTCAAAAATGGATGCCACCAATTACAATGGAAAGAGAATAGTTAGGTGAAGATTTCAATTGCACCATTTGCTCCTGGGAAATTACTGGGACAGATTAAGAGGAACAAACAGCCATGACTGTGCATGGTTATTTTTCAGAATTAAAATCCCAAATGTAAAGGGGAACTTATAATAAAGAAAAATAGTCATTAAACCTAATTGTCATTAATCACTAAGAAAAGCATAGTGGTATATTTAGTAAATGTCCTAAAGCAGTACCCAGGCTGTCAGAGTTGAAAGAGAGGGAGAGGGAAATTGGGAAAGAGAGAAAGGGAGAAATAAAATGAAAATATGCATTAATATCAATCCCAGGAGATACAAAACAGCTTCTATAAAGATTCAGAATTCTATTGATATTTTACTGTTTGGCCTCATATAACTTTCATGCACAATCACATACTCTGGGCCACACAGAACTTACTATTGAAACTTGAATGCCAATTAAAGTATGAAATATGAAAACAAAGCCTGTAATTCATACTCTGAGTGTTTGCTGTCAAGACTGCTTCTTTGAAAAGTTATAAAGCAAGTTCTGGCTTGTAAGAGGCTCTCAAAAATTGCAAATCATACTGGAAGGTCAGGCTAAAGAGAGTTTCATACAACATATAGTTAATTGCATGCCTTTTTTAAAATATATATTTTTTTCATTTCAGAAAGGTAGGGTTAGGGAGAGAGAGATAGAAACATCAATCCTGAGAATCATTGATTGGCTGTCTCCTACATGCCCCACACTGGGAAATCTAGCCCGCAACCCGACCCTGTGTCCTGACCAGGAATCAAACGCTGACCTCTTGGTTCATAGGTCAAGGATCAACCACTGAGCCACACAGGCCGAATGATAAACCACTGATCATGCTGGCCAGGCTTGCATGTCTTAATTGACTAACAGTTAATTAGATTTTAGAATGATTCATAAATCTGTGATATTATTAACTGGTGTCAGGTCATTTTAGTGATTTGCTACTGATCATTTCTTGTTCTCTTGCATACAGTTCCAGGATCATTTATTTTTGCCTGGATTGGATTACAGGATTTCAAGTTCTAAATGATACCGCCTGTATCGAAATAGTACATTTTTTTCCAATTTTTGTTTAATGATGCTTTCACCAAAGTATTTTTTTCTCTCTAACCTTATAGCTACATTACCCAGGTAAAGTTGTAACCAGAACTTTAAGACTCTAAATAATTGATTAGTATGGCAATACAATGGTAGAAAAATTATTCTCTTGACATGAATAGAGCAGAAGTCATTGTCAATGGGAATATGAGCTTTGTATAGCATATTGTTGTTATGCATATATAATTGAAGATTGACAGAAGTATGTACACCATGCTTATGTCAACCTTCTGACACAAGCCCATCTTTATAATGGCATTGTGGTGCCATATGTAGGCCTTTGAAAAGGTGCTTAGTGGTTATAAATATTGTAGGGTAGCATGATCAGTTTCTGATTAGCCCTGACAATTATTAAAAAGAACTGCTTCATATGGGGCATCACCCAGCCAGCCGCTCCTCTGCTCTTTGTTTTACTGACTTTTCTATTGATTAAAACTGGGAGATGTGCTTTCTCAACAAATCCGATCTTTTCGGGTGACCCACGCACTTGGGGAGCTCTTCTCCCAGCAAGTGTCTGCAGTGCCAGCTCCCTCACTTCCCAAATGTTTGCTCACATAACCTTTTAGGTGAACTTGCATCTTCCTAGTCTCCTACCACCATTTCACCTTATCCCATTTCACCTGTTGCTTCACTTTTCCTATTTTTAAAAATGACTCATCCCTTTTAAATAGGCCATTTAACTTAAGTACATATTATGCTTACTGCTTTTTTTTTTGCTATCTCTCTCCCTCAAAGGAAGATTTTTTTGTTTTGTTTAGTACACCCTTTTATTCCAAAGACCATAGGAAAAACCAGCTGATCCATAATAAGTAATCACTAATATTTGTTGAATAAATAAATGAAAAACATCAAAATCAATGTGCATGTCTAAATTTCTTACTAGATGGAAGGGAACATTTCCTCATGTGCTTAAATCTTTGATTTATACTCATTTTGAATGATTCTCTCATGTTTTATCTCATGTAGTTTCTTATTAATATGTTAAGGAAAATACACTTTGGAAAGTGGATTTAGTTGTTCTTACTGGTCCGTGCTGTATTATTTAAAAACAAAACCAAAAGGCACTTTGGGGTACTTTTGTTTCTTTGATGTCCCCCCAACCCTGTGCATTTAGCCTTTATTATGAACTAGATGCCCAGTGCATGAAATGTGTGCAAGGGTAGGCCTTCCTTCCCCCAGCTGCTGGCACCGGCTTCCCTCTGGCACCTGGGACCCAGATTAGCTTCCCTCTGGCCACCTGTAGGCACCTGGGACTTAGGCTTCCCTTCCTCCGGTCTAATTAGCATATTACCCTTTTATTATTATAGATAACTACTCTCAGTTAAACAGTCCCTCAGCATCCACTTATAGTCACAGAGTTGCCCTCATATTCTTTGTAAAAATGAAAGCTCAGTTAAAGACACAACTTTCTTTTATGGCCCAATTTGTTGGCTCTTAAACTGGATCACTCTCCTTACCATTTGATATCCTCAACTGAGCAATTTATGACAGATTTTAAGGCCTACTGTCCGCTGTAAGCAGCAGGTTTTAAAAGCTCCATCATCATCATAAGTTTAATGAGTAAATGGCTGAAATCTCGGCACGTTGGTGGGGGAAGTGCTGGGAGTTTTATTCTCTGGCAGCCAGCTTGCTCTTGCTGTAATTAACAATGAAATGTTACATCTCTTGCCTTTTACTTGGAGACAGGGAAAGTGACTGGGATTATGGAGAGAAATAAATCTACATTGTAGCTTTATAAAGCATCCGTAGCTTCAGGAGCTCAATACACACACAATTACTATAAGATGACAGTCTCTCCAGAAAGTAGTTTCAAAAATATTTAAAGCTCTAGGCTGAAGAACCAGGACATTGTAAGAATACAAAAAGGGAAAAAAGACATTTAGTTTTATCCAGTCCCTCCTATCCTCCTGCTTAAATTTTTTTTCAATCCATCTTCTTATAAAAAGATCAAAGATCTATCTAACTCGTCTCTCCGAGTGAATCTATTTCAGTCAATGTCACAGCCCACCTAATGTCACTGCTCACTCACTTTCCCACAGTGACAAAAGTTCCCTTCACACTGCTCTTCTCAGCTCTCCCTGTGGGCTCCACAGCGGCATCCATCATCCTAGAAAATAATTTATTAAGAAAAGAAAGAGCTTTGGAGTTCTCTGAATGAAGCTGATGCCTTGACAATTAGTCATGTTTATTGCAAGCTAATGATCACAGGTCATCTTTTTTCACCTTGTTCTTCCTCCAGAGCAGTGCATCTTGACACCTGGCTTTTCTCACCTGCGAGAGGTGATGCAGAATTCTCTGTCATCTCCCCGTTCATGGAATCTGAAGGTGTCATGAAGTCCAAATGCTCATGCCAACTTTGTGCGTTGGTGGAAAATAAGTGTAGGCTCTCACAAAGAGACAGAGGATTATTTGGAGTTGAAGATTTAAGATAATAGTAATACATAGAATTATTTTTATCTTTGATAATTCTTCCTTGGTTTTAACTATGCAAATATTCATACTGTTGGCATGCTATCAAGAAGTGATTGCTCTTCATCCTCAACCATTCTTCTATTTCAAATATATCTTAAACCCTTATCAGTGGAAGAGAATAGTTGAAAGTGACATTAACTATCTTGTTTAAAAATTAGCAATATTTTACACTGATTAAATAACCTAATTAATTGATTAAGCAGACTGTTGGGTTTTATTTTACTTGTTTGTGGTATTGATAAAAGTATACACTTAGTTATGTGTGTGCATGAGTATTCATGTATAAACTCTGCAATGACTAAATCTTGGGTCCCCCCATAATTCCTATGTTGACATTCTAATTCCCAATGTGATGGTATTTGGAGTGAGGTCTTCGGGAGGTAGTCAAGGTGGAGCCCTCATGAATGGCATTAGCGCCCCTTCAGAAATATTAAATAGAAATATTAGCAACCTATTGTACATATTTCATATGAATGTACAAAACAACTTTATATTATATATTGTCAATCTCTAACTATGTTAAATTTGAGTGTACTAGTATGTGTTTGGGATGACCATCAAAAAACTCAAATGAATACAATCATTTTAGATTTTTATCAAATTCTATAAGAAAATATTTTCTGGAAAGAATATTTGTTTGAGAATGGATTTGGAAATTATTGAAAATAAACTAGTTTTGATCAAGACAAAAGCCCCTGAGAAAAGCACTGGATAGAAGGTCATGAACCCTTGGAATTTGGTGTGATCAGTGGCCGGGAAGGAATTCTGAACCTGAGTTGCATAGCTGAGCTGGATGACAACCACATGTAGCCTAAGTACCTTCCACTCTCCTTCTTCTTCAATGGTCTTCCTCGTTGAAAGTATTTGAGAAAAAAAGATGTTGCCTGGATCAGGTCCTGTTTCTTTGTTTTACTCGGATCTGAATACAAATGTCAATCACCCCTGGGACTTTCCTGCTAATAGTCTGGAACATCTTCATTAATATTTGCCTTAAACCACTACTGTCTGCTGCTTGTCTCCTGTTGTCCTCAATCCATGTGTTGTTTTTTCCTCCCTATTAATTCACAATACCTCCTGTACAGGCTGCTGCAGATCAGATGTCACGGAAATCGACATCAACTCAAGGGAAACAGAACTAAGAATACAAAAAACAACAATAACTTAAAATTGCAGATGCTTATTGTAAGTGGTCCAGGAGTTTAATGGGAAAGAAAAATAATGTAAACACAGCAGTAGGGAAGGCACCTCGTTGCTATGCCCTAGCTCCCAGGCTTAGCTCTCTATTTGCAGGTCTCCCAAGCCCGCTTTGCTCTTTCTTCCGCTTCAGAAAATTGTATCACCAACAATCCAGTGGGGTTGTAGCACTTATAATCAAGGCTTTCAATATGTCTGTCTATCTATCATCTACCTATCATCTATCTATTTATCTATCTATCTATCTATCTATCTATCTACCTATCTACCTACCTACCTACCTATCTGTCTATCATCTATCATCTATTTATCTATATCTCAATCATCTATCATCTATCTATCATCTATCTATCTATCTATCTATCTATCTATCTATCTATCTTATCTATATCTATCTAGATGGGTTGAATTAAGCACTATTGTAAAGAAGTAAGTTCTTAAAGATAATGTACGTTGTAAAGATTGTCCAGGCTTTCTATAGAGATATACATTTTACATTTTGTAAACAACTTAAATTCTCCTTTCTATAACTTTCTGCCAGCTAATCATGCACATTGTTGCTTAAGAAAAAGGGCCAGTTTATAATGCCTTTCAAAAGAACCCAACCTCCCCTCAGCTAACAGAGAACCAGCCAAGGATCTGAGATTGTTTATCTATCCTATCTAATAATAGACAAACATGGTAATTAACCATAACTTCGCTACCCTTCCCATTGGCTAATCAGGGCGATATGCAAATTAACTGCCAACCAAGATGGCGGCCGGCAGCCAGGCAGCTGAAGCAAACAGGAGACTTGCTTGCTCCAGTGACGGAGGAAGCCAAGGTTCCCCGCCTGCCGCTGCCGGCCTCTGAGCTTCACTCTAAGCAACTATGTTGCAATTACAGAAGCTAAACAAGCTCCAGAAACCTGCTTTCAGCCAGCTTCGGTCTCAGAGCTTAGAGCAGCAGTGATAGCAACAATGTTTCAATTATAGAAGCTAAACAAATTCAGATACCTGCTTTCAGCCAGCCGCAGCCTCAGAGCTGGAGCTGGGCCTCAGATCTGGAGCTGGCTCTCAGCTCCAGTAACAGCCATAGAAGGTAAATAAATCCCAGAATAAAAAAAGAAAAAGGAAAAAAGGAGAGGTTGGGAGCTTCAGTCATCCACCAGCCTGAAAATGGCCCTCAGCCCCTGACCCGGACTGGCCAGGCACCCCAGTGGGGACCCCCACCCTGAAGTGGGTGTGACCAGCTGCAAACAGCCATCATCTCCTCATCCAGGCTGGCCAGGCACCCAAGCGGGACCCCCACCCTGATCCGGGACACCCTTCAGGGCATACCAGCCGGCCCCCACCCATGCACCAGGCCTCTATCCTATAGAGTAAAAGGGTAATATGCAAACTGACCCTAACAGCAGAATGACTGGGAATGACTGGTTACTATGACACACACTGACCACCAGGGGGCAGACGCTCAATGCAGGAGCTGCCCTCTGGTGGTCCGGACGCTCTCACATGGGAGGAGCTCTGCTCAGCCACAAGCTAGGCTGACGGCTACCAGTACAGCGGTGGTGGCGGGAGCCTCTCCTCAGCAGCGCTAAGGATGTCCAAGTGCAGTTTAGTCCTGCTCCCCACTGGCAAGTGGACATCCCCTGAGGGCTGCTGGGCTGCCAGAGGGACGTCTGATTGCCATCTTAGGCCCAATCCCCCGGGGAGTGGGCCTAAACCAGCAGGTGGTCATCCCCTGAGAGGTCCCAGACTGCGAGAGGGCACAGGCCGGGCTGAGGGCCCTCCCTCCCCCCCGAGTGCACAGATTTTTGTGCACCAGCTCTCTAGTCTATATATAAAAAGCCAGGGCCTGTGATGACCATAATGACCAAACAACCGGTCACCATGAGGTTCATTGAGCACCTCTCTGTCCCTCCCCCTCTCCAGCCTGTGAGCAGGGTGGGACTGGGGACTGGTGAGCGGGCTGAACAGCTGACCTCTTGGTCTCTGCCCCTGGCCCACAGTCTCTGATGGATCAACAGGGGAATTGGGGTAGGTGGCAGGAGGACTCGGCTGGCTGTCAGGCCGTTGGGATCACCAGCTCATCCCCGGCAGTTCGGGGGCTCAGGCCTGCGGGAAAGCAGGTGCCGGCGACCTCACCTCCAAGTGAACCCGGCCAGCTGCTGAAGGAACGCACTGCCTGCTCATGACTGCTTACCATGGAGTGGGTAGGTCATGGGTGCACCCTGCAGCTTCTGTCAGCGCCGCAAGCCCCAGCGGCAGTGGCAGCAGTGGCAGTAGCGGCCGCGGTGCCCGTGTGAGTGACCCTGAGCAGGCAGTATGTTCCATCAGCTGCCAGCCCGGCCCACGCGCATGGAGGTGAAGTTGCTGGTGCCTGCTTTCCTGCAGGCCTGACCCCCTGAGCAGCCGGGGATGAGCTGGTGATCCCAACGGCCTGACAGCCGGGTGGTGGAGGCAGCGTTCAGCCTGGGGACTGGCAAACATGCAGACAATGGCCCTGATCGCAGGAGGTTAGGCCCTAGGGACCCTACCCACATGATTTTGTGCGCTGGGCCTCTAGTTTCTTTATATCAGGCCAGATCTAATTCTTAGCCAGGACTCTCCACCCAACAAATATTTCTGAAAATTGTAAGGAATTGGTGTACATATTCCTCTTTCCTTTGGTCTGGAATATCTGCGAGTACTTCTTGCAGTTACATGACACAGATGGAGAAATACTCCCCCATGCTGCCATGGACATTGTTCCTTTCCAATGAGATTTGGCTGCTGAAAGTTTGTGCAAGGATGAGAGGAAAGAGCCAGGCTCAGGGTCTGTCTCACCAAGGAAGCAAGTGACCTGGAATAGCAGTAGAGCCATTTAATCATTCAGGAGAGGAATGTTGCCATTCTGGCTCTAAAACTCTGTGATCGTTTTGAGACAGGCATGCAGGAGCAAGACTACTAATACTAGCAGCTCAAACCAGTCTATCCTATCCATCAACTATTGACTCAACATGGGTCAGGACTACAATCAGCGCCACACAATTAATTGTCTGCAGAGCCAACATACCTAAAGAATTGGTGAGGAAACATTTTGCACATATGGTAATGGTGTCTAATAAGTAGGAAAAATACTACCCCCTCTAAACACAGTAACCAAGGCTAGACTCCAGATCCCCACTTTTCCAGTTTTCTAAAAGGTAGTTGTTGTTGTTATTATTATTATTTTTAATTACATAAAACTCTCAGTTAAACATACCTACACAAATATTTGTGCAAAATGTTCATAGTAGTTTTATTAGCCTAAAACTGGAAACCTCCCAAAAGTTCATCAATAATTGAATGGATAAATTGGATGAAATAAATTGAATGGATATTATTAGTACAATGAAATACATACAGCAATAAGGAGCTAATGACTCATATACTCAATGACATGGAAAATTTTGAATCATTATGCTGAGATAAAGAAACCAGAAACAAATTAATACCTACTTATAATACCATTGATATACAATTTAGCAAAGATAAATCTTATCCATAGTGATGGTATCTAGGTCAGTGATTGCCTGTGGTCAGGCGCTGGTAGGACGGAGGACTGGAGAACTTCTATGTCTACTTAAATGTATTCTTCTCCTTTTTATACACAAATTTTTAGTCTAAAAATATTTCCCCCTTATAAAAATATTAAAATAAACAGAAACTTTATTTTTAAGCTTTTACCTACTTTGGTTCCTGGCTTCTTTTGTAAAAATGTATTTATGTAGTAATTGATGTTAACTGTTTCTGCTTCCATGATTCATCCCATCTCTTACATTCTAAGTTAAGGTTCATCCCTACTCTTTAATTGCAACTTACTCAAACAAAAAAATCACTAGTGGGCCAGCATCTCCCATGACTCTCAACTTTTCCAGTAACTGCCCCCTTTTTTTTCCTGTCTCTTTAGAATGTTGTCTGTTCTTGACTTAAGATTTCTGGCTCTGACTTCTGGTTCCTTATTATGGCTGCTATTACCTTTCTGTGATCTCTTCAAATACCTCCCTGAATCCAGAATTCTTTGATAAGTTTCTTTCTTATGCTTTTTTCAATACTTATGGGCTAATGCTTTCTAAATATCTTTCTCACTTATTTTTTAGTTTGTCTAACTGGAAAAATGCTGTATCCTGCCATTGTACACAAACTCATCATGTGCCAAATTTAACACACTGTATCTTTTACCCAAGACCTTTTGAACCCCAAATTTAAACTTCGGCATATAATTCAACTCCTCCCTTGCATATATTATGCAACTTACTAGTATTTTAGTGAAATATTAGGATTTTTATTTGAATGTATCTCTCAAATAGACCATATTTCTTTAATAGTTGCAGTAAACAGTTTACATTTACAATTAGCCTTAAACATTGTAATAGTGTTCCATTCTTATTTTCTCTAATGTACCCTATATATTGCTGCTAAGTAATAATATCAGTAAAGCTCAACTCAGTTTGCTTCTTTGATCTGCTTGCCAGTTTTCAATTAAAATTTCATTTTAATCAAGGAAAAACAACCAAACAATTATTTATTAAGAACTGGAAAACAGCAAGCAGGAGCTGAAGGCCAGGCATAGACAGATAAAAAAGCATGCCCAGTATGCTGATTCTATCATTAAAGGAGCTTCTACGTTCATTCCAACCAGTGCTTTTTGTCAATGTTATTTCCCACAGACTGCTCTCAAGCACCCTTTGATAAACCCATTACAAGAATTTTGCTCAGAGCTTGCTCAAATTTATATTTTTGCTGAGATTGTTCTCACTTTCTGGAATGATGATCACAATCATAAGCATAAAAATTATAAGTATCATTCATAGAGTGCGTTCTGTGGGCCATTCTGCCTAGCATTTGTACCCGTGATTTCATTTCACCTTCACAGCTATACTATGAGGTCGGATTTGTTTTTGTGCATTTTACAGATGAAGAAATGGAACCTCAGAGATATTGCATAACTAGCTATAGTCACACAAGTAGTAAAATCGATCTAGTTGGTCACATGCAAAACCTTCACACTTTCACTATGAAACACTGTCCCATGTGTAGTATGCCCCCCCCTTTCTAGCTTGATCATACATGTACTTATCTGACTCATCCTTCATACAACTTACTTTAAAAAATATTTGCTCTTTTCAAGTTGGAACTTATTATTCCTCCTCATCCCAAGTAGGTTTTGCAGTTTAAACTTATTTTTTTCACTTGTCACTTAAAGTCTTACATTCTGGTCATCTGTGCACAAGCTATTGTCTTTATAAGCTGCTACCTAACAACTTAAGGGCAATGTTATACTTCATGTATCTTAAAATGTACCTTTACACAAAGAAGGTAGCACATATTTATATTCAGATGTGCTTACTAGAGCATATTTAGAAAACTTACTTGAGAAAAAAGTGAAACACAGTCTTAAGTGCTTGTGTTCAGAAGTAGTTATTGTTTGTAAATACTAACGCCTCCTCTAAATTTCAGGAACTGTGGTTCTCAGTGCAAGAGAAGGTTAAATGAGAAAAAAAAATCCTCTGTGAGAGATTATCTTGGAGAAAGAGGTATAAATGAGCAAAAAATAATGAAACAGTTCTGTTTCATTTCTATTGATAATTCTTTATCATAATATTGAGTTTATATTTCCAGTGAAGTGTATGTACTTATAGGAGGATATATTTACTTATCCTGAAGGATCATGTGTTAAAAAATAATTGGGTGATACTTTTTTCTTTTTTTCATCTGTGTGAAATAAAAGATATTTTTAAATGTAAAAAATAACACCTATATTTAACAGAAATAACTTTCTATCTTACATGTTGTGTGATTGACAATAACAAGTCTCTTTGCTATGTAAATTTGTCAATTGAAGAATAGAGTGCATTATCTTATTGAGTATTATTAATACTCATGCACCCTCAGCATCTATTATGCCTATTAATTACAAGTTCAACCTCTACCTTGTTCTTTTCCTCTCCTAATTAGCAGTGGGGAAATCATTTCTGGTCAAGATCAGAAGCTCATCTGCCTATCTAACCTTGAACATCAATCTAACAAAAGAGCAGATGCTGTTAGCATTGGAGTCATGACTGATACATGCAAAGGTCCAATAAAGAGCAACAATGCACTTTGGTGCCTTCACCAGTCTTTGGCACCCCAGAAACTAAGTGTAGTGAGCAGTAGGTCACAACCTATAGCTTTCATAAAATATCCCCATAAGGATAGCATATTAAACATACACAATGATAATGTCAAGCAATTTCTGAGTCAAAAAGTGTCACTGTATATCTAATTCTACTTGTAAACCAAGGTTCAGACATACAATCACTGCTTATATTGCCTTCATAACATCTCATTTAATGCTCTTCCCAGGGCTGCATACAACACAACTGCCTCCTATGCTGCAAGACACCCTCCAGTAATATAAATTTACCAGTTCCGAGACTCATTTGCATAACCAGATATTCTGAAAGTGTGTGGATGAATTTGAAGTTTTAGAGTGCATGGAAATTGCGAAAGACATGGATATTGCTAACTTTAAGCTCTTGAGGGGAAGAAATATAAGAATTTGACCCTTGCCAGTTTAGCTCAGTGGATAGAGCCTCAGCCTGTGGATTGAGGGTCCTGGGTTTGATTCCGATGAGGGGTTGAAGGGCACATGCCAGGGTTGTGGGCTCAATCCCCAGTAGGGGGTGTGCAGGAGGCAGTTGATCATTGATTCTCTCTCATCATTAATGTTTCTATCTCTATCTCCTTCCTTCCTCTCTAAAATCAATATATATATATATATATATATATGTATAAAAGAATTTGGTAAGTATTCTGCAGTTCAAAAAAAACACTAAAGTCATTTTTTAATTCATGTATTTGATCATATTTTTCCTGAAATTCTCTTTTTCATTTAATTATTTCTTTTTTTTTTAACCTACTTTTCTCTTTCACTTGTACTCGACAACTCTCTCCCTTTTTGTATTTTCCCTTCACAAGTGCTTATTTGAAACAGCCCAGTGCAGTTGTTAATGATAGGCTTAGAACTACTATATGTAAAACGCTATGACTATACAACACCCTTCCCACATAAAAACACTGTGAGAGTTTTTATCCTTGTCTGTGAAATTAGCCAGAAGTCTCTTTTTTAACACATGTTCCTTTGTTCATTCTCTGTTTGATTGCATTTTGTTTTTCCCGTGGCTCATTTTCTAACACTGGAATGAATCAATGTGTAGGGAACATTAGGCAACCTGTTTAACAGCCTCTGGTATGGCACTGGAGATAATAACAAAAAATGGTCATTTTCTTTGAGATCTTAACAATTAGCAGTTTGGCACTTGCGAAACCTTTCATCAGCCTTTTGTGATGCAGTTGCCACTTCTGCAGGCAGCTGAGGTGGAGGCAGGGGTGAGCCTGAAGACAGGAGAGACCTCAGCTATTCACTAATAGAGTCATTGCCTACTTTATAAGTAGAAAAAATTCTAAAATGTATCAGACATACACAACAAATACATGCTCGATTGCAAAGAACATGACATTTGTTTAGCACACTTTTTCTTGATAGAATTGTTTTTTATATTTTATCAAAAGTATATGTGAACTATTTATAGGCACGATAAAGTGATGATTTAACACAATGTGCACTACCTCGACAGGGGTACACCAATGCCCTCCACAGGCTGTATAGAATTTCTGTCATTCTTTTCATCTCAAACCAAAGGAAGATGTGAGGCAGACTGGAGCTTTTTCTTAGTGCCTCATAACACCTAACAGTAGAAAATGAGGAGCATGGCAGAACACATTAGTTTTTATGTGTCAGAAGGATGGACAGAAGGGCCACTTAGAGAGCTGATGGCTCCAGGTTGCCGTTCATACGATCTCCAGTCCCTGCGACCTGAAGGCTGAGTGCATTTCCCTAAGTGCTGCACTCAGCACCAAGGAGCAGCGTGCAGTGCGCGGAGAGTGCAATCCATTACTGTAATGCAGATTAACAAATGCCCACTTTATATACTCACATCTCTGTATACTTTAATTCTGTATGAGCTTTATTTAAACCCTTGGTATCTTTTACTTAAAAAAATAATATAGATTTTGGAAAAAATAAGTTGATAATATGAAAACAGCTTGTAGAATTTATTTCCCCCAAACTGAAATAAGCAAACTTTTTTTGTTTTTGTTAAATATCGCAATAAAATCTGAAATAGAGAAAGGTGCAGCTTCTCACCCCTGAATTCAACAAGTATCATCCAGACCCATTTTGGAATAAATTAAAAGAACATTCAAGAAGTCAGCATAGGACTTTTCTTTGCAGAAGAGATTGTAGTCTGTCAGAAAGTGAGGAGAACATCTCAAAATCTCACCGATGTGCTTGAACTGAGGATAGAGGCCAGGCCTGATGGCAACCAGGGGAGAGACTGGGCATGATTCACTTGGAACCCATCTCAACATTGGAGCCTCAAGTCCAGAATGGAAAAATGGTGGAGTGTTTCCCCATAGATATTGTGATCAGAAATGGAATAAAGTCCATGATAAGCAACTTGATAACTGGGACTGAGTAAAAACAGAAAAAGATGGATAAACAGGATAAGGCAAAACAAAGCAAAACAACAACAAAAAAATTGTATGGCTTTATCAAAACTCAAATCTTGAAAATATAAACATTTTGAAAAAAAATTACCCACACATATGGAAGCAGGGAGACATATAAACCTCATATAGGAACAAATAAGACATCCTATTAAACAATCTTGTGTGTTTTTTTCTTCTTTGTTTTTTTTTTGACTATGAAGACATAAAGTACTGTGACAAGAACCTCTAGCTTGTACATTCAAAGTCAAGTTATTTCATTGACGTTTAGGAAATGAAATATGTACTTTAAACAATAAAGATTAAAAAAAAAGAAAAGAGAGGCAACTAAGATGGCGGCATAGGTAAACACCGGGAAATTATCGCCTCATACAACAATTGAAAATTACCGCAAAGGACTGAGCAAACATCATCCAAAAAAACAGGAAGGCTGGCTGAGTGTAAATTCCACAACTAGAAGGAAAGAAAAACACGCTGAGAGCCAGAGGCTCTGCGGAGGTGAAGTGCAGAGGTACAGCGGCGCGCGCGCGCAAGGAAAGGGGGTGGCGCCTGAGGACACGGCTGTCTTTTTGAATCACAAACTCCCCACGGCTCTGAACTCTGGTTCCGGGAAGTCTCTGGGGACCCAGGTCTCATACGGGGAGAAGCTGGTCTGTCCGGCAGCGAGCGAACTTGAGGGCGGCTTTCCCTCAGAGGTGCTTGCAGCCGTTACCGGGACACTGAGACACGCGACTCCGGGCGGAGAATCGACCATGGCCGCTTTCTCCGCCCTCTGACTCCCTGAGACCCCGCCCCACCCAGGCTGCAGCAGAGGCTTTTGCATGTGAATGTACCTAACTGCAGCCCAGCCAGGCAGACCCGGAACTTCCAAGAGAAGGCCCAAGTCCCCGCAGCGGCTTGCATTGCTTCACAGCTGAGCCTCTTCGTGGCTCCTGCTGTGTGGCCTCAGGCAGAGGCTGAATTAGCACCTCCTTAGATCCAGGAGCCACTGTACCCAGTGGTCAGAGGGGGTCCATCCAGACTGCAACTCCTCAGATCCATAAGGGACGCACTCAGGGAGCAGACTCAGTGAGCACCAAAGCCCCACTGAAGCAAGTCTTGCCCCAGAAGGGTGTCTTCAGCACAGAAGTTCTCCCACTTTAGACACAGCTGATTCTCACAGCCAATTGGCCTGGAGGTCAATTCCTCCCAGTGATTCTACAACAACCAAGGCACCAAGAGTGTACCAAGAGTGTCCACCCCAGGTAACTGGGGAGGCTGAGCTACTGGGCCCTACAGGACACCTGGCGCACAGGGCCACTCTATCAACACAGGGAAGCTGCCAAAATGCGGAGACAAAGAAACAGGTCACAAATGGCAGAAATGGAGGAAAGCAAACGATTGGATATAGAGTTTAAGGCCACGGTTATAAGGTTTTTCAAGAATTTTATGGAAACCGCCAATAAATTTAATGAATCCCTCAATAAGTATAGGGAGACCATGGAGGACATGAAAAAGGACCAACTAGAAATTAAGCATACACTGACTGAAATAAAGAATAATTTACAGAGATCCAGCAGCAGAAAAGAGGATCCCAAGAATCAAGTCAAAGATTTGAAATACAAAGAAACAAAAAATACCCAACCGAAAAAGAAAAAAGAAAAGAGATTCCAAAAATATGAAGATAGTGTAAGGAACCTCTGGGACAACTTCAAGCGTACCAACATCAGAATTATAGGGGTACCAGAAGGAGAGAGAGGGCAAGATATTGAAAACCTTTTTGAAGAAATAATGACAGAAAACTTCCCCTACCTGGTGAAAGAAATGGACTTACAAGTCCAGGAAGTGCAGAGAACCCCAAACAAAAGGAATCCAAGGAGGACCACACCAAGACACATCATAATTAAAATGCCAAGAGCAAAAGATAAAGAGAGAATCTTAAAAGCAGCAAGAGAAAGACAGTCAGTTACCTACAAGGGAGTACCCATACGACTGTCAGCTGATTTCTCAACAGAAACCATGCAGGCCAGAAGAGAGTGGCAAGAAATATTCAAAGTGATGAACAGCAAGAACCTGCAACCAAGATTACTTTATCCAGCAAAGCTATCATTCAGAATAGAAGGTCAGATAAAGAGCTTCACGGATAAGAAAAAGCTAAAGGAGTTCATCATCACCAAACCAGCATTATATGAAATGCTGAAAGGTATTCTTTAAGAAGAGGAAGAAGAAAAAGGAACTCTTACCATTTGCCACAGCATGGATGGAACTTGAGAGCGGATAAATACCACAGGATCTCACTTCATTTGTGGAATATAATGAACAACATAAGCTGATGAACAAGGACTGATCCAGAGACGGAGAGGCATTGATTGGACTGTCGGGACTTGGAGGGAAGGTAGGGGAGGGTGGGGGTAAGGGGGAAAGATCAACCAAAGGACTTATATGCAAGCATATAGGCCTAACCAATGGACATGGACAACGGGGGGGTGAGGGCATGAGCAGGGGTGGGGGGGGTGGGGGGTAGAGGGTAACGTGGGGACAAGGACACATATGTAATATCTTAATCAATAAAAAAAATATATTAAAAAAAAAAAAGAAAAGAAAAAATAAGTGGAGGCTTTTAGCACTGTTGTTTAGTGATATGAGTACATTGAAGGCAAAAAGAATTTCAATACTCACAACTTCATACCAAGAAGAGGGGATTTGAAACTGATCCAGAACTACATCTGATGCAAGTGAGCTTTACTCTGTCCGTGCTTACTCTCTTGATTAGAAACCCATAAGACATATAATAGCAGCCTCACTACTATCATCTCATTCACATTGTTCTTTTTCTTATCATCTTCACTGTCCACGCTCACTCCCCTAAAAAAACATTTGGTTGTGGCCGAATGGCCAAAACTACTTCACACCCAATTTTCCCCTCACCAAATATACAGCCTCTTCTTGTTGTATTGGGCAAAGCAATTCAGGATGATTGGAGCATTACATTTCTTAAAGAAGTTGCTTATGACACGTTCTGAGATAATAATGTACTAGCGGGTGAAGAAGGTTAATACAAGGTCAACGGAAGTTTGTGGATAAGGGAGAGAAAGAATATTGTTTAGAAGTATAATGGTGGGAGTTCCTTGGCATTTTAGGATCCTAGAGAATAAGAAGGCTGGGAATTAAAAAAAAACACAAAAAAAACACTATAATTTTTGAAAGGTATATGAGTACAGTTAATGTATTATTTGAGACTTTGAAGTTACTTTCTAATTTTTTTATTTTTCAATATATTTTTGTCAGGAGGTCTCTGCAATGCTTTAATTGTGAAGTGGTATGTGTTGGTCTAGGTCAGAACCACAAGAGGTAATTGTGACTTGTCTTGAAATGGTGATTGTAGAGATCAAGTTAATAAATGCAGTGTGGATGTTAGACTGGAATTGTATTTGGTGGGAGAGGAAGTGGGAAAGAATGATTCACTTAAGCTTAATTTAAGTGGTGTCTGGCATGTGCAGCTACTGAGATGTAGGTACCATTCACATGAATAGGAATCGGTACAGAGGACAGTTTGAATTTTAAAAATCAAGAATTTGGTTTTTAAACATTTGTGCTTTTTGTGATTGTATATCTAAGTACATCTACTAAATAACTTGACCTATGTTTCTTAGGAGAGAATTGAAAAAGCTACAGGGAAAAAAAGAAAGAAAGAAAAAAAAAGCTACAGGATGATGACTTGATTCTGCATGATTCTAAGTTGGGGTCCTGATATGAATAATTTTTTCACCATTATATATATATATATATATATATATATATATATATATATATATATATATATATAATTTAATTATATCACTAGTGCTATTATTTTGCTATCTACTAGATCAGGGTAATTATGGTACTTAAACTTTCAAAATTATCATAAGAATTACGTGATATAATATATGTAAAATTAGGTATATAAAATACTCAATAAAGGGAACTTACTGTTATTAGCATTAATATTATCATCGCTGTTACTCTCATTAGTGTGCATATGTGTCTACCTTTCATGCTGTAACCTCCTAAAGATCAGGAGTTTTGTCTCATTTATCCTTGTTTTTCTAATGTAGCCCAGCACTTAAATACTCATTAACATTTATGAATTGAAAGTGAATGGCATTTCCACTCATTCGTTCAGAACTGGGTTATGTCCAGCGTTTTAAATCAAAGGCTAATCATCTGTAACAGTGATACACTTAGGGAATATAATAGTCCTTGGATCCTGAGGCGCACACTCTAGAACTTGATTTTATGTTCTCATTCATTAGGATTTTATATATTATTTAGGTTTCTTAAAATAAATAAGCTCTATGGAAGCTGTCTCTGTGTCTTAAACTTCATTCATATTCTTCAAAGCTACTAGAAAATAATTCAGATTATACCTGAAGCTCAATAAACATTTCACAGAATTGTAGCCCCTGTCCCTTGACATGAAAATTAGGGTTAACTGTTTGCGTTCTGGTGATGAGCTTGTGGTGCAGGGGCCTGCCTGCCTTGAGTGAGTTTGCCAACCGCAGCAAGGCAGACACAAGCCTAGAGTCACTCCTATCTCTCATTCCACCATAACATTTTTTCTTTTCACTTATTTCTTTACAAAAGAGAAAAAAAAATCACAAAAAGCAATCAAATCTTAGGTAGCAGTAATGCTGGAAAAATCCAAGAGCATCTAAAGTGAGTGTTGTGGGTGCTCCAGGAAAGCTGAATGAAGATGATGTCCATCTCTGTGTCAGTCACCCGTTGCTGCTGTAACAAATTAGCCCAAGTGTATTGGCTTACAGCAACACTCATTTATTACCTCCCAGATGTGTAGAACAGAAGTCCAACAGGGCCTAGCACAGTGATGGCGAACCTTTTGAGCTTGGTGTGTCAGCATTTTGAAAAACCCTAACTTAACTCTGGTGCCATGTCACATATAGAAATTTTTTGATATTTGCAACCACAGTAAAACAAAGACTTATATTTTTGATATTTATTTTATATATTTAAATGCCATTTAACAAGAAAAATCAACCAAAAAAATGAGTTCGCGTGTCACCTCTGACACACGTGTCATAGGTTCACCATCACTGGCCTAGCAGATGCTTTGCTTAAGGCATCACTGGGCTAAAAGGTATTAGCTAGGGTGACACTTTTCCTTGGGCTCAAATTCTCTTCCTAAACTCACTGGGTGTTAGTAGAGTTCAGTCATAGGACTGATGTCCCATTGCCTTGGCACTTGCTCCCCTTTCATTTTAATGCCCCAAATGGTATGAACTATTCCGATGCTTGGAGTCTGACTAACCCCACTACCATACCTTTTAAACTTCCTTTTCTGCTTAAGGAAGAAATATCTGAGTTAAAGGGCTCACATGCTTAGGTTGGCCCTGCCCCTATAGCCCAGTGTAGTTTTCTTAATTTTATTATTTTTTTAAATTTTTATTTATTTATTTATTTATTTATTTTTTCTGAAGGGGGACTTTTTCCTCAACATTTTCTCATACTGGCAAGGAAGAAAAGAAGCTGATGTTTAATATAGGTTTGGATGGGGGGGGGGATGGATGGTGGTGGTCGCAGTCATGAGGAACAGGGTGTTGTGTTAGTGCTGGCAGTGTATAATAATGAATTTGATTTCCTTTTTACATGGTAGACTATTGAATATTGTTAAACTCTTGAAAGGATGGTCAGCTCAATATCTGAAGTTTTATGCCACAACTGGTCCAGTTTTTCCTTTAACAACTTGGTCTAGAACAGCGTTGTTGGATATTGGAGATACTAGAGAAGTGAGGTTTCACTCTAACTGTTTCACTGATGATTCACTTCATGTTACATTTGCCCCATACCCAAGTAAGATATTAGTAATAAGGGAAATTGGGTATGGTGTACATGGGTATTATCTTCGTTTTCTTAATTTTAAAGTTTACCACTTAGTACCTTGATCACACCTGCAAAACCACTGCCAAAGGTTACAATTACAATAAAAAGCAAATGGTGCTAGCCTTGCTTTCAAATTTGCTGCATTTCCAATTGGTTAAAAAATCAAAGGAAAACACTTGTCATCCTAATATTGTAGCCAATGTATAGAAATTAAACAGGCTATTTTATGAACAGAAGATACAAACAGAAATACAGCCAATGAGGGGAAAAATGGTCCCATGAAGCAGTTGATGACATTCTGACACCTTTATAGCTACTAACCTTATAATGTATATTCTGATCTTATTATCATATACATTTTTGAAACTGAGTAGAACTATATACTTGTAACTATGTAAATGTTCTAAAACCATTGAGAATATATTCTATGGTGGTATCTATTTGAATAACTGCTTCTTTGGTCATTATTTTATTTTAATATTAAAATAACCACGATTACCCTTTATTGAAAGTTCACTGTATGTCATGGACAGTGCTGATCTCTTTGCATATGTTCTCTCACAACAACATTATGAACAGAAAATATCTAGTAAATTGTCCCTTTAACAGAAATGGATGTTTATGGAGATTTCCTAAGAAATAGCAAAAATAAAACAAAAATCTTGCATGATGTTAAAGAGACAAAAAGTTAGAATGGGTAATTAAATTCAGGTTTTTACCTCAAAACTTGGCTTTGACCATTAAACTGTGTGCTTACCTGATACTTGCTAATTATTTTGTAAATACGTTGATTAAGATTTGCTGAGCTTGGAGATCTACATAATCTTAGTATTTGAAAGTTTTTAAATATAATTGATAGTTGAGGGAGGGGAAAAAGACCATGATAGACCATATAATTAATCTAGATTACAAAATATTTAAGAGTAAGGTTTACATAACTCTATTGATCTATGTATTTAAGTTAGTTTCAGTCAGGGACTCATACCATCATCCAATTAGAAAATATAACTGAATCCGTACCTTCTTGTGTCTTGTAAGAGTAGTCAAAACTGATAAACATGATGAAGAGAAGTGTTTGAGCATGTGTGTATAAATATATGAGTGCATTATATATATATATCTATATATACACACACACACACACACACACACACACACACACACACACACACTGAGTGGCCAGATTATTATGACCATCTGATGTTTGTAGGCAAATTACCTATAATTTCACGCTGAAGTTGCTAGAGGGCCAGGCCATTATAAATAGGAAAGCAGGTTGTTTACCATGACAGTAGAAGTGATTTTTTTCTGAAGATATGGCTAAACAATGTGATTTAACAGCCTTTGAGTGTGGGATGATGTTGGCACTCGGAGCCATTGGAGCGAGTATCAGCAAAATAGCCAAAGGCCTGTTCGAACACCTTTGCTGTCTGCAGTTACCAAGATAAAACATTTCCAATTCGCACAGGAACACAAGGATTGGACAGTCGAGCATTGGAAAAAAGTCATGTGGTCCGATGAATCACATTTCCAGTTGCACCATGCAGATGGCAGAGTGAGAATTTGGCGGAAACAGCATGAAAGCATGCACCCACATGCATGAGTACAACCCTTCAAGCTTGTGGGGGGGTATATATACAGTATATATATCTACTATGTAATAAAAGAGAAACATGCAAATTAACCATCCCTCTGCTATGCTGGCCAGCCAATCAGAGTGAGTATGCAAATTAAGCTGACAAAGATGGTAGTTAATTTGCATACACAGGTGTCAAGTGCTTCAGGAGGCAAAGGCGGCCACGGGCTCCCGGGACCATTGGTGGCCCAGGAGGTGAGGCTTGCCATGCCAAGCCACATGCACGGGCTCCTGGGACCTTCGCCAGTGAGGAGAGCAGTAGAGCAGGAGGATTGGAGGACTTGGTAGAGCAGGAGACCACTGGACATAGAGCAGAGTGAGAGAGAGGGCAGCTTGGAAGGCGCGGCTCCCTCTGTCACCCCAGTTTTCTCATCACAGCTGTGGAAACTGACAGCAGGGAGGAGGAAGTCCCATCCCCACAGAATCAGCCAGAATCAGCCATTGGTCAGACAGCTCTCAGTGGCCTGACAGCCAGGACTCTCATTCACTCGCATCTCAGACCGTGACAGTAGAGAGGTGGGACTATGTCCAAAGAACAACTGTTGATACAACATAGTTCTGCAGCCGAAAAGATGCCGGCATTATCGCCAGAAAATGTCTGTAAAGCAGTGTGCGTCTGATCTTAAAAGAAGGTGGCACCTGTGACAATATATATCTGAACACCAGCTACTGGAAAAATGTCGCTCTGATGCCAACAAACACCAGCGTTATCAACAGAAAATGTCTAAAGACCAACGTGCCTTTGAAGTTGAAAGAAGGCGGTGGTGATGACAGAATATGTCTGGAGAACAGTCATCAACAAGTATTACCAATACTGGTAGGAACTGCCTTCTCAGCAAAAATAGAGCACATGCAGATTCAATTCTTGAACATAGTTGTGGTGGAATGATTGTTCAATGTGAATTTTGTCTATCACTACATTTCTCTGATGAAAAACCATCCGATGGGAAATTTATTTGATGTTGGAGCAAAGGGTAAGTCTGTCCAAATGATATACATTTTTAAGATTACTCGGCATATTTAAAAAGATTAATGACAAACGAAGATTCTGACAATAAAAATTTCATGGAAAATATTCGATTCATAAATAGTTCTTTTGCTTTTGCTTCCATGGGTGCAAATATTGCATCACCATCAGGATATGGGCCATACTGTTTTAGAATCACAGACAAGTTTATCACCGTACTGGAACTTTACATCCTTCAGATGGTGTTTCTCTGAAGTTTGCTCAACTCTATATTTTGGATACAGCCAAAGCTACAAGTAAAAGATTAGCAATGCCAGAAAACCAGGGCTGCCCAGAAAGACTCATGATCAACATCAACATCCTCATGCATGAAATAAATGAATTAACAAAATCGTACAAGATGCTACATGCGGTAGAAAAGGAAGCCCAATCTGAAGCAGCAGCAAAAGGTATTGCTCCCACAGAGGTAACAATAGTGATTAAGTACTATCGTAACAGTGACCCGGGTAGATATAATTCTCCCCGTGTAACCGAGGTTGCTGTCATATTCAGAAACGAAGATGGAGAACTCCTTTTGAAAGGGACTTGCTCATTCATTGTAAAGCGGATCCCAATAATCCAAATGCCACTCAAATGAAACAAATCAATATCCTGTTTCCTACACTAGATGCGATGACGTATCCTTTTCTTTTTCCACACGGTGAAAAAGGCTGGGGAACAGATTTTGCATTAAGACTCAGAGACGACAGTGTCGTCGACAATACTACTAGACAAAATGTAAGGACACGAGTCACACAATGCAGTATTATGGATTTCATCTCTCTGTGCAGGACACGTTCAATCCTATTTTAAATGCAGGAAAATTAACTCAACAGTTTATCGTGGATTCCTATTAAAAAATGGAGGCCAATCAGATAAATTTCATCAAAGTAAACCAATCTAAGTTGAGTTGAAAAATATAGTGGTTTGATGGATTATCTCAAATCTAGATCTGAAAATGACAATGTGCCGATTGGTAAAATGATAATACTTGCATCATCTTTTGAGGGTAGTCCCCAAAATATGCAGCAGCGATATCAGGATGCTATGGCAATTATAACGAAGTATGGCAAGCCCGATTTATTCTTAACCATGATATGCAACCCCAAATGGGCAGATATTGCAAACAATTTACAATGCTGGCAAAAAGTTGAAAACAAACCTGACTTGGTAGCCAGAGTTTTTAATATTAAGCTGAATGCTCTTTTAAATGATATCTGTAAATTCCATTTATTTGGCAAAGTAATAGCTAAAATTCATGTCATTGAATTTCAGAAATGTGGACTGCCTCACGCTCACATATTATTAATATTAGATAGTCCAAATTACATTCCTCTAATTAATTCCCTTTCATTGCGCACGAATTTCGTGCACCAGGATATATATATATATATATATATAACTTTTTGAAATGAAAAACTAGATCCTTGTCTGGAGGAAAAACCCTCCCAGGCTTATAAAAATTTATCACATCAGAGGAATGTCTTTTAGTAAAAGCTAGGCAACGTAATTCGATCATTCGATCTAGTTGGAGTCTTGTGTTTTGTGTTTTGTTTTTTTTAAGATTCTATATGTATATTTAATATTCTTTTCAAATTATCAGAAAAAATAAATAGCAGGGAGGGCTTAATTTACCTCAGTCTTGAATAGTCGCTCAATAAATTAATATTTTATTTTATAAATTTATGGGGAATAACCTAAAGAAAAAAGTAAATAATAAAGTATTATTAAATTATTTTTATATCTCATTATAAATTGAAAATGAAATATGTGTAATCCAGTCACTCACATGTATGTTTACACAGCCAGAGTCATTTATTTCAAGTCGTTCCTTAATATCATTACAGTATTTGTGTGTGTGTGTTTATGCATTCCAAGTCCTACATAAATTTGATGACTTGAGAGGCACTTTCTCTGTTTCTGATAGGTGGATATAAAGCTTCCAATGGCAGTGCATCTTCAGCTAGTAAGAGCCTGGAAGTCTTATTGACAGTACATAAGCAAGATGTGTATTAACAAAAATGACGTTTGGGGTAGCAACATTACCATGTAAAGTGTTGGGAAATATGAAGCATCTCTTGACAAAAATTGAGGACAGATGGTAAATAAGTATATTATATAAAAGTGCAACTGCACGGGGAATATTTAAGTGGGCAGAATGTGATTATGTCAATGAAAAATTCACTTCTAACTAAGAGTACTGAGTACATAGTGATACTCAAATTGCATTATTCAACTAAGTATAGAGTTGTTTCTGGATTATGATCATAGCCTAAAGGATTGGTCTCTGTAAAAATGGAAAAGCTATATTCGATCATATTCCTCTTACCTAAATTTTTAATATTTTAATTATTTAGAATAAAGCATAACTTTTGAAAGCATATCTCTTTTTTCTATAACTTCCTTCTATCGATGTTTTGATAAGTGAATACACATTTGGTCATAACATGAATGTTACCTGAACAGTGGTATTGCTTGAAAATAGATCATAGGAAAGGGACAAGGGGTCACTTACTACATCACCTGCTGCAATATTGTGATTTCTGAGAAATATATATTTGGTCATTTATGTGATCAAATTAAATTTTTCATATATAATTGGTCTTCTTCCACACTTGGCCTACCCTGTGTTGAGAGACACAAAGATGTCTCTTGTTATGTTGATGTGTTGACTCTTAGACCACACTGAAGGGTGGAGCTGGATGTCAGGAGAACCAACCTTGTGATTAGAGGGTTGGAACTTAGACTTTCACACCTAGACCTCCAGGAAAGACAGAGTCATAGAGTTTTAATAAATTGCTAGAAGCCAGTGTTTTAATCAATCATTTTATGTAATAAGCCTCCATAAAAACCTAAAAGAATGTAGGGACAGTGGCATTTCTGACAGGGCATGGAATTTCTGAGCCCTTTCCACATTCATTTTATGATAAACTGTTAATCTCTTTTTTTCATATATTTATTGATTTCAGATAGGAAGGGAGAGGGAGAGAAAGATAGAAACATCAGTGATGAGAGAGAATCATCGATTGGCTGTCTCCTGCATGCCTCACACTGGGGATCAAGCCCACAACCCTAGTCTGTGCCCTGACCAGGAATCAAACCCTGACCTCTTGGTTCCTAGGTTGATGCTCAACCACAGAGCCACCTGGCTGGACAATAAAATACTAATCTAATAAGTATAATGTTTCTCTGAGATATGTGAGACCCCTTAGTAAATTAAATAAACCCGCAGAGGGTTTTGTTAGAACCTCTGATCTATATCCAGTGGGTCAGAAGCACAGGTTTGACTGGTATCTGAAGTGTGTATGAGGGTAAAGTCTTGAAGGACTGAACTCTTTACCAGTGGGGTCTGATGTCATCTCTGGATAGTGTCAGAATAAAGTTGAATTGTAGTACACCCAGCTAGTCTCCCAGAATTGCTTGGTGGTATGGGGGAAATCCCCCTAAGAAGTCAGAATTGGTCACAGAACCATATCCCCCGCTCATTCGAGAAAATAGTAGGAATATAATTATTTAGGGAACATTCTGAGTATTCAGATCATGTGATCTAATTGAGTAATTATTTTAACTATCTGTGATGAATTCATGGATGTACACATTTTTAATCTAAGGAGCCCCTTCTAATGGCTTCCATAAATAAAATATGTTTGTTTTTTATGTAGGCACAGATTCAAACATTCAGAGTCCAGAGGGTTTCCAGTGTTTTGTTTTGTTTTTAATTTTTTTAAAATTTTTATCTTGGTTATTGTTTAAAAACTGTGAGGTTTTACCTACTTGCAAGCTGACAAATTAGCCTGCCACAGTTTCAGGGGTGCAGGTGGAAGGCATGGGACTCATGGTCAGAGACAATGTACTTAATTACTCACAGTGACAGCAGTGTTCTGTGTTACAGCATTTTCTTGTGCCATTCGCTGAACCTTGATTCCCATAAGGTGATGTGAAAAGAACCAAGGGCCATCTGCACACACAGTGAGTTGATTGGCAGGAGAGGGCCCCTGAACTTGGAAACTTGAATCATTTATAATGGGTAGTAAGGGTGCTTGACTTGCTCTGGAGGCAGATATAATCTCTGCCTACCAAGACTATAAGTAGATCTATCCTTTGCTCCAGAGAAATAACCCATCTCTATCTTCCGTTCTTGAAAAGATAATCTAAAAGGGCCTCATTTGCAAGATCTGCAGAAACATGGGAGGTGCATGGACAGTTATATTCCTCAAATGAAATATCACAAACAGTAGTATGAAGTATGATAATCAGCCCCTTGCAAAATAGGCAATGTTTCCACACATTTTAATGATGGGTCTCTCTACCAGTATTTGACTCAAAATAGCCTGTTTATTCCCTGGTAAAATGTTTAAATTAGTTTAGATTATGCAGGCTAAAATCTAAAAGTAATTCTCTCAAGTTTGTGATATGGTTTTAATTTTAAAAATAATATACTACCAGTGTTCAAAATTTCATTTTCTTGAGGGAGTTACTGAATAAACATTGATAAATACTTCAGATCCCCTCCAAATTTATTATGAACCTGTTATGACATAAGATATTAAAGAGAAGACTTTTGCCACCCGTCATCATTTGTCACTCAGGGTGACATTTCTCTGGCAATGAAATCACTTGATCACTCTGTTGGACTCTGGGCTTCTGTTGCCCACATGACAAGGCTCTAGCTACCATTGTTCTCTCTATCAGACCCCAGGCGTATAAAACTGAGGTGATCATGTGCTTCAGGTCATGGCTAACTAGCACCATTGCCCATTGTAATACCTCTCACTCTTTATATGATTTCCTTTTGTCTCTCTTCCTTGCCTCCACATGTTTAGAAACAGTGATTCAAGAGTATAGGTGTCCTTCCAATCCTATCTCCAAACTTTGCCTTAGATAGTGTCACAGAAATAGTGGTGTCATTTGTTTATTTCTAAATCGTATATTGCAGACATTATTTTTGTTCAAAATTTTTTTCTGTTTCTGCGTTTTCACTCAACATTACGGTTTTGAAGTCTATTTGTGTCGCTACATGTAAATCTAGTTCATTACTTCTGATTGCTTTATAGTATTTCATCTTATGCCTGTACAGATTTTATATCCTTACTGCTGTAGTGATACATAGCTATGTATCACTTCTATTAGCTACCCACCAACAATGCAGTGATAAAATTCTTCATGACCATCACCTTAGGGACCCATGGGAGAACGGGTCATCATATTATGTATACACATTAATTAAAGAAAATTATTTAATAATTACTGATTAAGAATGAGTACCCTTTACATTATCACTTGCTCTCTTTTTTCATATATTTTTATTGTGTGCTATTATGAATTTCTTGTGAATATTTTTATATATCAATGTTCTTTAATATAATTTCATTTTATTTTACTGAGGTAATTAAATTTTCTATTTTGGTGTCACATGGGATTCAGGCTCCTTGCATTGAAGTTAGTCTGGTGCCTACTGATTTAATCAAATTATCAAACCTCTGAAGAAGATCTGTTTCAAAAGAATAGAAATGTGGCTCTGCTTGTGGCAAGTCCTACAAGCGATCTTTTACATACTTCATGCACTTGGACTGGGCTTTCAGAAGGCTGGGACTCGGGAGAATAGGAAGCTAGAAGGAAATGAAGAAATCAGGACTACAAAAGACCAAGTCCAGAGGATATAAGACAAAACAACAACAACAAAACAAACTAAAAAAACAGTTGCCTATTCTACCAGCTGACGGGTGCCAGAAGGCTCACCTATGAGATCTTACTCTTCTCATTTCAGGATTTCATTTCTACTGGGATGCATATAATTTCAATAGTCACATCTTCATACACTATATGAAATCGGTACCACTGTGTGATTACACATGGAGGAGGAGGAAAGGGATGCATATGCATAAAATAATTATCTCCTGGATACATAGTATCTTTTAGTGCATCCTTTTCTGGTGCTTGAATAGCTCTTGGACTTGTTGTCAACTAGGAGCAGTGGCGATGTGGAGCCCGTAGGACAGGCAGGCTGAATCTCACTGTGGCTCAGTTTCCTCCTCTGTAAAATAGGAATGATACAAAGTAAGCATTTTTGTAAGCATTAATGACTAGTAACAAAGTTTTTAGAAGTGCACCCAGAATATAGTCAAATTCGATAAATAGTTACTCTTATTATACTAAAACATTATTGCATTTATTGATTAATAAAATATATTAGGTCAATAGATATTATGTCTAAATGTAGCTGAATTCCTATCTCATTCTGTATGTCAAAATGCATCCCAAGATTGTCAAAGGGTTACATAACAAGTAAGTGAGAGTAGTAAATGACAATATCAGAAAGTGGAAAAACTCAGAAATACAATTGAAAGAAAAATAAACTTGAGCATAAAAATTTATAATTCAAACTGTTATAACAATCCAAAAACTAATAAATTCATATACTAACCTAGAAATAATATTTACAACACAATGTTATATATACCTAAAAAGCTCTTAAAATTTAAAAAGAAAAAAAGATTGATTCACCTGTGATAAGTTGAAATGTGTGGCCCTCCAGAAAAAGTCATGTTGAAGTTCCCCAGTATCTCAGACTGGGGCCTTATTTGAAAACCAGTCTTCATAGAGACAATCAAGTTAAACTGAGGTCATTAGGGTGGCTCGCAATGCCACCCATCTGTTGTCCTTATTAAAAGTCGGGGGAATAGGGACACATAGAGATGTGACACACAGAGAGGGAAGACAATGTGAAGACATGGAAAGAACGTTATCTATAAGCCAAGAAACTCCTGTGGTTACCCATAGCTGGGAAAGAGGCATGGAACAGATCCTTCCTCAACATCCTCGGAAGAAACCAACCCTGCCATTGCCTTATTTTCAGACTTCCAGTCTCCTAAACTATGAGGTAATACATTTCTGTTGGTGAAGCCACCCAGTTCATGGTCTTTGTTATAGTCGCCATAACATATTAATTTCTCTCATTGAAAAATGGACAAAAACGAAAACAGAATTAATTATACAGGAAAACCAAGGGCCTTACATGTAATGAAAGATGAGAAACCTCTGAGATAATTTACAAAGTCCAATTAAAATGACTTTATATGTTTTAACCTATTATTAGATTGTTAAAGGTCACAAAGTTTGGAAATAATGATTTAAGAAGGCAAGGGGCTCCATTTTTTTCATTTACTTTGGGTGAGAGTATTTATTGAGGTGTTTACTTTGGAGGGAAATTTGCTGTTTTCATTCAACGTTTCACATACACACAGTTCTGTCCCTATCAGGTAGATGTCTGATTGTATAGACTTTCAAAGTATACTGTTCTTCTTGGACAGCCCTGATATTAATAAGGCTAATTTTTAACTTCCTTTTCTTCCTCTCTCTATCCCTGCCTCCCTCCCTCATTTAATCTGGCTCCAAATGAAGCAGCATCTCTTTCCAACTGCAAACATCACAATAATGAGTATTTCCCAAACTTAGATCCAAAACCATGTATGATGATGCTAATTTTTATATGATCTAATTCAAACATCTGCAAATAAACTGGCAATAGATATTTGCTTGCCAAACTTTAAAAAGTACTTTTTAAATATATTTACAAAGATAACAGATAATTATCTATTTTGTATGCTATACCCAGTGTAATATAGGTGTTATATTATATGTCTCTACTTGCAAGTTTTCGAGAACTGATTGATTAGCTTCTCAATCTACAAAGCTGTAGGTTTGCCATTGAATTTTCTTATAACATGCCATTGTGAGTTCAACTAAAATGTGGCCTCACCACAGACTGTTTCTATGTTTTGTTTCAATTACTACGACCCTTACAAATGCATTATTGATTTTTCTTCCAAACCATAATGATGCAAAGTGCAATAGCTTGACAAATTTATGTTCATTGCCAAAATCTTGACCCGACAAGCAGCTGCGACTTCTTTTACTTACATGGTTCCGTTACTTCATGTTCGTATAGGTCACTGGTGTTGCATTTGAATAAACATTGAATTCCAAATCACCATATGGAATAAGTGAAAAGTATAACCTTCTGATTAAGTAAGAAATAGAAATGCTATGTTATTTCTACTGCCTTTTACACAGAACCTTCCATTCAGAATCTCTGACTTTTAAAGCCTGGGATTACCAAGACATTTTGAATGGATTTATTAATCTGTAAAGCAATCGAGATTTTGGACTTTATTAATTGTTTAATAAGCAATGAATGATTAACTGCGTGAGAAGTGAGAAAGACTCTGGTGGCACTTGAGAGGGAATGAAATGCAATATATGAAAAGCTCAGCACCTGCCCAAGTCAATATCCATCTACGTGCTCACACCAGCAAGTAGAGGACACTTTGTTTATCATCGGAGAAAGTCTGTGCAGCATAGCAGCTGTGCAGGTGCCAAGATCCTCCCTCCCCCAACCCCATCATTCGATTGCCAGCTGTAAGAATGAGAGCTACCTGCATCCTCTCCTAGAGTTCAATGTTAATGTATTTTTCACCAATGTTAAGAGCATGACAAGTCCTAAGAGAGAAAGAGACAGGGTGAGAGAAGAAAAAAAAAATCATAAAAAGATAGAAATGTCGTTAGATCTGCTCCTTGAGACCAGATACATCAAGATTCAATATTAGAAGCTGTCATGGAATTATGGCTTTTGTTTTCCTTTCTGTCACCCATCTGGTGCAAGTGCTGAAAGGCAGAGCAGGCATCTGCTGAAATACTGTATTCATTAATCACAAGAGTAGGGAACATGCCTACGTCCCACTGGGGACATTACTTAGAGCCTCTAATGACTTAGGTCAGTGCAGGTTAGTGTCTCTTCTTCACTCTGGGGTGTGGCGTGTTTCCTACTGTGTGTTGAATGGTACTTACCCTTACATGACAATAGAGGGATATTATTTGAAAGCTCATCCCTCACAAAGAATAAGTGTTGGATAAAGATAGAGGAAACTCCCTGGGCATCATAATGTCTTATTGAACACCTCCCTGGATTCCAAAGCTTATTGTAAAACATTTCATGTATTTGAAAGAGAATTAAACACACTCAATTGTCTTATTGAGATGGAAGTATGATGCTGATATCTAATTATCAGCGACTTTAAAGTTATTTTTCCACTCCACCTCTCAAAAGGTACTACTCAAAGAAATCTCTGATTTTAGGGGTCAGCAAGCTATGGTCTGCTGGCCAAATCCTGTGTACTGCCTGATTTTTTAAGGTATAGTCCTATTAGACCAGAGCCACCCCTATAAGGTTACATTTTTTAAAATATATGTTTATTGATTTCAAAGAGGAAAGGAAAGGGAGAGAGAGAGAGAAACATCAATGATGAGAGAGAATCATTGATTAGCTGCCTCCTATATGCCCCCCACTGGGGATCTAACTCACACACAACCTGGGTATGTGCCTTTGACCGGTATCAAACCTGGGACCCTTCAGTCTACAGGCCCACCCTCTATCCACTGAGTAAAACTGGCTAAGGCTGGTTACATATTTTTGATGATTTCTCTCAGGCTATAGTGGCAGTGGTGGGTACTTATTAATGAAATCCACATATAGAGTCTCCTGTGATTAGTGCCTTTCATGTAGCATAATGTTTTTAAGGTCTATTCATGCTGTAGCACATTTCAGTACTTTTTTCTTTTTCAGAACCAAATAATATTTCATTGAATGATGTTATATAAAGATGCTAAAGATGTATCTGTAAATGGGCCCCTAGGTTCTTTATTTCTTCACTTCAGGCTGAGAGCTATTAGGTCAAAAGTCCATGATTGGTATAGCTGCTTAATGCCTTTGTATTTTTTTTTTTATTGTTTAAGTTAATACAAATAGTAATACATATGTCTCCTTTTTTTTCCCATTGGCCTCCCCCTGGCCTCCCCTACCCCAAGGTACTTGCCCTCACCACCCCCCGCCAAGCAGTGTCTTGTGTCCATTGGTTATGCTTATATACATGCATACAAGTCCTTTGGTTGATCTCTTACCCACCCCCTCCAACCCTCCCCTACCTTTCCCCTGTAGTTTGACAGTCTGTTCGATGCTTCTTTGCCTCTATCTATTTTTGTTCAACAGTTTATAATGTTCTTTATATTCCATAAATGAGTGAGATCATGTGGTATTTATATTTCACTGACTGGCTTATTTCACTTAGCATAATGCTCTCCAGTTCCATCCATGTTGTTGCAAATGTAAGAATTCCTTCCTTTTTATAGCAGTGTAGTATTCCATTGAGTAGATATACCACAGTTTTCTAATCCGTTCATCTGCTGATGGGCACTTAGGCTGTTTCCCAATTTTAGCTATGGTGAATTGTGTGCTATGAACATAGGGGTGCATATATCCTTTCTGATTGGTGTTTCTGGTTTCTTGGGATATATTCCTAGAAGTGGGATCACTGGGTCAAATGGGAGTTCCATTTTTAGTTTTTGAGGAAACTCCATACTGTTCTCCACAGTGGCTGCACCAGTCTGCATTCCCACCAGCAGTGCAGGAGGGTTCCTTTTTCTCCACATCCTCTCCAGCACTTGTCGTTTGTTGATTTGTTGATGATAGCCAGTCTGACAGGTGTGAGATGGTACCACATTGTTGTTTTGATTTGCATCTCTCGGATGATTAGTGACTTTGAGCATGTTTCCATATGTCTCTTGGCTTTCTGAATGTCCTCTTTCAAAAAGTGTCTATTTAGGTCCTTTGCCCATTTTTTGATTGGATTGTTTATCTTCTTTTGTTAAGTTGTATGAGTTCCCTGTAAATGTTGGAGATTAAACCCTTATCGGTGATAACATTGGCAAATATGCTCTCCCATGCAGTGGGCTTTCTTGTTTTGTTGATGGTTTCTTTTGCTGTGCAGAAGCTTTTTATTTTGATGTAGCCTTTGTATTTTGAGTTCACTATTTGGGCCCCTTTGAAGACATATTTCTCTGACTCCCCTCCCCCCCCCCCCCCCAGGGTATGGGTTACACTTTCCTTCTGCTTTGCATGTCATATAATTGTTGAAAACTGAACTTTATAAATAATATGTTGTAACAGCAGTGGACATTGAAACTCCAGTTCCCTCCCCTCTGTATTGTTCTTGTTGTTTGCTTGCTCATTTATTTGCTCAGTGAATTGGATGAACTCATTTGGAAATGTCTATTACATCCACAATGTGCAACCTTTGATATCCTCATTCCTATTGTTTTCTTACTTGACCTTTTAACCTGGCTACATGTGGTATTGACCCTGCATATGCATAAGCCACCTATTGTTCAATGGCTGTTTTTGAGCCTGCTTTGCCACTTACATTTTTACTCTCTAACATTGAATATATGTGATTGTAGGATGCTATTACTGATCAGTGAATTTGCATGTATTTTTATGTTTACTTTTGCTCCGTGTTTAGCTGGGGACAAGTACCTGGAAGGTTTCATCTTTAATTGCTTATGAGAGGGCACAAGGTTGGATATACACACATTTCCCAGACTTCAAGGGATGAGTATAATTTTTAAGATTGATTTCCTGGGAGTTAGCCCTGGGTCAGAGCGGCGTATTGCTCAGTCAGTGTTGGAAGATGTATCAAAGCCTCTTGTGCCAGTGAGGCTCCTGCCTGTGTTGATGGGTCTGGAGAATGCTTTCACATCTGCTTCATCCCCTCCAGTGATCGCCACTGAAGGAGTTCAGCTTAGCATATGTGCACAACCTCCCCAACCCCCGGAGTTTACTGATTCCCCTAGGGCTCTTCTTGGTTGTCTTTCTGCCTAGTTCTCTCTATTAAGCTTCTAGCTGTTGTGCCATTTGCTTGTATCATAGGTCTACAACTTCCTCATAATTGCTCTCCACCAAGATCTCCATTATTTTCAACAATTTCCCCAGATAAGGAGTTTGCATTCTGTTCAAAATAAAGTGTGTTCCACCAGGCAGAGAGGTGGGGCTCTCTGTCCTTCTGGCCTTCTTTCTTCCTGCGAGGAATGTCTGCACCAGCAAAACAGCTGGGAACTGAGGACTCACTTCTGCACTGTTGTCCTCATTAGGAGTGGGCAGTGGTGGTGGTGGGAGGTAGCAGTCCTAGTCTTTGTTTTGCTGCTACACATGTGGAATGTTTGCCCTACAAGTGAGATAGTGGAATGCTTAGGCCCTAGTATTCTTTACCTGGTGTGTGTGAAGTAGAATTTCACTCTCTGAGTAGGGTTGGTGAAAAAGGGAGTCTAATACTCTCCATCCCACCTGCCTGAAATAGGGTTTCTGCTACTCAGGCTGGGGAGGGGAGCACGAGAAACATTGCTGCCAGCCTTCCTTCCAGGGCTGAAAGCATAGCTCCAGCCTGGGAACTGGGGGGAGAGGGAGCCTCGGACTTCTTGGCTACACCTGCCCAGAGAAGAGAGCTCTGTAACACAGACCCGGGGTGTGTAAATTTTAAAATATCACCTAAGGAAGCTGGTCAGGGTTCAATGTCACAGACTCTTGTAATTCGTACCAAGAATGAATAGATTTCCTTGCATGGGTGTTTCCTCATTTGCTGTATATACTTAAGACAATTTCCAGCAACTTAAAATGATTGTTTTTAAATAATGTCATCAGTAAAATTGCTTTTGTGTTGTGGAGGGCGTCTGCTGAATGCCTCACTGCGCCATTCCAGAAGTACGGTACCCTACTCTTTAGTTCCGATCTCAGAATGTACCACTTTTTGTTTTTCTTCTCCCCTGATTAAACTGCATATGATTGAGAATTCAGGAAGATGAAATTGAAGGAGTGTGATGAAATTGAAGATCCCTCACCGTCTTGGCTGTTTTGCTAAAAGTGGGATTAATCTAATCCTACTCTAGGCTAATTATCCAAGCAGCTCTCCATCAGTCCCTAGTGGTTGGCTTCCTGTAAGCCCTCTTCAGTCTACCACAGCTGGAGCATTTTGCCTTATTTTGTTGATACAGAATTTGAATGCAGAATAAAAACCCAAACCATTTTCCTACTTAAAGTAGACTTCCAGGCATGGTGCAGTGGTAATCACAATGGCGATTCTGTGTCTTTCAGCCCTTGAATTATTCCTAGTACCGATTTCCATCATTTACAAAGGTAATCTCCAAAGAGGACTCTAAATCTATACATAGTTTTTCTCCTGCTCTTGTCCCATTACTTTATGTAATTGTTTCTTGTATCTGTTAGAAAGTAGGTTGCACCATTTTTAGCCATAACCAAGCCTCCAGATAATGAGATAACAGCCATTTATCAGCAAATATTTTTAAAACATCTCATTTATTTGACCACAATCTCTCAATTTATAAAAAAAGGGTTCTAATTTCTTAAGAACTGATTTGGTTTTTAAAATAAAAATTCAGCTGAATAAATTTGAAGATCTAATTGGCTTGGTTCAGTGATTCATAAATCGGCAGCATTGCATCTAGCCATTAGAAAAGAGATGCTGAAACTGAAAATAAGTCTTGGTTTGTTGACATGGGGCCTAGCACAAGTGACTCCATTTTGAATCTGTTGTCTTGCTTTCTAGCATTGACTAAACACATATGTCTAATAAATATATATTTGCCCAAGTGTGTTGTTTATGTCTTAAAGTAATCTTGCAAAAATTATAGTCTTACTTTTCAATATAACATTTAATGATGTAATTTAATTTCATATGTGGTAATTTTTTTGTTTATTTCCACAGAATAAATAATTGCCTTTTGTTTGCTTGTTTTTCTGTATACTAATCATTAATTCATCAACAAATTATCCAGTGAAGTCTGAATTGTTTTCTGTCATTTAAAGAGACCATGTAGATAAAGTAGATAAAAAAGCTGTGGTACATTTACACCATGGAATACTATGCAGCTGTAAAAAAGAAAGATCTCTTACCCTTTGAGACAACATGGGGAACTGGAGAGCATTATGCTAAGCCAAATAAGCCAGTCAGAGAAAGACAAGTATTATATTTGACCTCACTTATATGTGGAATCTAATGAACAAAATAAATTGATGATCAAAATAGATCTAGAGACATAGCAGCATAGAAAGGACTGTGGAACCTGAGAGGGCAGTGGGAGAGGGTGGCTGGGTGGGAGGGAAGAGATCAACTAAATAATTTGTATGAATATATGCATAACCCATGAACACAGACAATAGGGTGGTGAAGGCCTGGGTCTGGCTAGAAGGGATCAATGGGGAAAACAGGACTATAGGTAATACTTTCAACAATAAAGATTTATTTTAAAAAATAATAATAAATCCTTGCTACAAATCCTATGTATTCCTTTTCTTTTTCTTAAATAAACTTTACTTTTTGAACAGGTTTAGATATACAGAAAAAATTGAAAAGATAGTAAGGAGGATTCATAGTACCTTGTACCCAGCCAACCCTATACTTAATATCTTACATTAATATTATACATTTGTTACAATTAAATAATCAATGTTGATACATTATTGTTAACTAAAATCCATACTTTATTCATATCTCCTTAGACTTAATGTTCTTTTTTTTTGTTCCAGGATCTCATCCATCACATTTAATTTGTCATGTTTTCTTAGGCTCCCCTTAGCTGTGACAGCTTTTCAGGTTTTTCTTGCTTTTGATGACATTCACAGTTTTCAAGACTACTGCTCAGGTATTTTACAGAATGTCACTCAGTTGGGACTTGTGTAATGCTTTTCTGATGATTAGACTGGTGTTATGGGTTTTTCTGAGAAAGATCAAAAAGGTAAAATGCCATATCAAGGGTGTTCTAACAATGTAGTGAAACTCCTATCGTGAGAGCAAATGTGCTCTCAAATCTCTTGTCTGTGTCCCTTGTCATCATTTACTGGAAAGATGTCCCATGTTATATATGTATGATACATGTATAATATATACTAGACCTCTCATATATACTATTATACATGTAATATATGCTATTATACATGTATATATGTATATGTGTGTGCATTAGAGAGTAGGATCAGGACAAATCAGAGAGTAAGAATCAGTGAACGCCACAAATTAAGACCATAGAGTAATTATCACTTTTAGGCATCTTTGTTTTACTCCTAAGGGGCAACAGAAATTTGTTTGCTATTCTACTTCTCAGTGTCAAATTTATAAAATAAAGAGTTGGGGTTGTCGTAAATGTTTCCTCCCACGTCCCGAGTGGTTCAGGGTTCAATATCTGGAAGAGGAGCCGCACACAAATGAAATAGAAAAGACAAGAGATAATTTGGAAATATTGGGGGACCGGGCGGGTAAGTCCAACTCAAGAGGAAGGACTTCCACCAGTGCTCAGTCCGCACTGACCTTTTATAGTCTGAGGTAAACAATGCAGTGGTTACCAAAGCTATAGTTCTTGTGAGTTTCACCTGTTTTGATCATGTTTACACTCCCTGTACTTCCCTCAGCCCATTAGTTTCCCAGGTAAGATCTGGGGAGTGTTATAAGGTCAAGCCTAATTATGCTAAGAGGACTGAGCCCTCTAAGCTGGGACTTGTTTGTGACTTTGCCAGCAGGTCAGTCCGAGGCTCAACCCTATATCAGTTTCCCACAGGGGTTAGGGTTTTGCTGAACCACAGAGATGGCAAAATTTTATTTTGATGTGAGTTTACTAATGCCAAATGAGGTTTAGTAGGAATGTTTGTTCATCCCCAAGGCATTCCAAGAACTGCTTTCATTTCTGAAGAAGGTTAAACATGTCACATCACAATGTCTCTGTTAAAACCTTCAGATAGTTTTTCTAGGACTCAAATTCTTTTTTTTAAAAAAAATATATTTTATTGATTTTTTACAGAGAGGAAGGGAGAGGGATAGAGAGCTAGAAACATCGATGAGAGAGAAACATCGATCAGCTGCCTCCTACACCTCCTACTGGGGATGTACCCACAACCAAGGTACATGCCCTTGATCGGATTTGAACCTGGGACCTTTCAGTCTGCAGGCCAACGCTCTATCCACTGAGCCAAACCGATTAGGGCTAGGACTCAAATTCTTAAATTATCACATGAATCTTTAGATGATTAGTGAAGATAATGCACTTATACACTATGAAGCAGAGAATTTAAAATATAGTTAAATCACTTGTAAATCGTATATGTAGAAGGTAAACATTTCTATAAAGTGAGGTATAAAGTTTATGATTGACATTTTAATAATTTTTGGATTACATATATTATTTTACTCTATTTTCATAATATGAAAAAGAAGGCCTCTCTCTACATTATTTCAAATTAAAATATATTTTTTTCATGACATTATTTCAAATTAAAATCTCCTTTTTTTTCACTTGAGAGAAGAGGGTAAATCTTTTTTTTTTTTTTTTTTTTTTTTACATTGACATTAAACATTATAGCTGGGCCAGAGGCATAGTCACCTTGAAAGAGTTCTCCAATACACAGGCAGCCTTGGAATGTTGCCCTTCACAGAGGACCATTTGTAATAATTAACGCATCTGTCAGCCTAAGAAAACATCTAACAAAGGCAGACCTTGCGTGTAATTTACATGAAATAAGATTTTTTCATCAGAAGTTGTTCTTAAAAGCAAACACACCCAAAACTATATAAATACCAACAGCAACCACAGCCTTTTTATATCTCTTAGCTTTGGGCACACTTAACAGAAAAGCTGTCACAGGCTATTTCACACCCAAGTATCCCCTGCTTTGGTATATGACAATTAAAAAAAAAATGCCCTTCTGCTAAAAGGAATATTTAACTCCTGAGACTCAGATTTGAAAAGTCTTTGGAAAGCCACCTCGCCTCTACAAAATTTTAGGAATAACAGACAAATATACATTTTTAGTTTTTAAATATATTTTATTGATTTTTTTACAGAGTGGAAGGGAGAGGGATAGGGAGTCAGAAACATCGATGAGAGAGAAACATCGATCAGCTGCCTCCTGCACACTCCCTACTGGGTATGTGCCCACAACCAAGGTACATGCCCCTGACCGGAATCGAACCTGGGACCCTGGAGTCCACAGGCTGATGCTCTATTCACTTAGCCAAACCAGTTAGGGCCGAATTTAAACACTATATCCCAAACCCAATGTATGGAATAAAGCACAGCCCTGGTGATGGTCTTGGTATCAAATATGTCTTCTTTAAGGTTCCCATGTTCCCCGAGGGTGCTGACACCCCAGAACCAGTCTGCTATTCTTGCTCTGATAACAGCACCTTTGGTGCTGGGCAAGTGGACCCAGGTTGGCGGTTTTATAGTTTTTTTCTTATAAGTCAGGCTGTGTTTTGGGCCTGGGGGAGTTGTTTTCCTTTCGCTTAAGAATAAGAGTCCTTCAGTCTCCTTGCATGACTTTTGCTGTGATACAACCCTTTCAAAGCTCCCGCTGAAACCTGGCTGGAGGCTGGGATCTTCTGGGAGCAGAGTCCTGTGCTGGAAATAATCTCTGTTCATCTGTTCCCTGAGGGACTGCAGTGCTACAGTCTTGGAAGGGATTTTAGGATCTAGTGCAATAACACGAGTTACAAAACACACACGCACACACTTTCTATTTGTGATGAAATATGAAGTGTTCTATTTTATCACGCATATAGCTCCACAGACATAGCATTGTTGATTGTGTCCCCACAATTCAAATGCTGCTTAACAGATTTTAGTACTGAGCATAAAACAATGCTGTGAATTCATTCGAAATGATTCCTCAGATCTGTCTTGTTTTAGAGCCCATCTTTTTATTCATGCATTTTATTATGACTTGTGCATACCAAGGCTGGAAGTGACTTCCAGATCCAGAGTTGTCAAGGATGTCTTACCAGCCGCCTTCTCACCTGACTGACTACTGCCCAGCAGCCCCAGTCCAAGGGAACTGCAAGAAGCCTGCACAGCTGGACACCACTCACCTTCCTTTTTGTGCAGCACCTATGCCAGGTCCCCTGGCCTGTCCAGCACCTTGCTGGGTGGATTAGCTGGGCTGCTGTGCAGTCTCTTACTTTGCAGCCACCATCCAATCTTGTTAACATCCTGGCCTTGTCACTTACTGGTTTTAGGTGTGTGTTTTTCCACCTCTGCCTGGAATTATGTGTCTCTTTTTATATCCTGGAAGTTGAGTGCTGGGAGTCCTGAGTACCCTGACTTCAGAGGGACTTTATTGACCTGATAGATTAGATCCTCTAATTCTACACAAGATCTAAATGAGTCTAAGAAAAATTAAGCTGTATTGAAACACCTACTTAGCTTTGGGAAACAGATATTGAAACTCAAGTCTTTAAACTCATATTGCTTGTCTTGCTAGGATTTGAAAGCCTTGATGCTTTCTTCTGTTTATGCATTCATTAATACAGGGCAGCCTAGGACAGCATGCAAGAGGATGGGCTCTCGAGCAGACTGCCCCAATTCAGAGCTGCCTCTAGGTGTTCAAGGTTGGACCATGGTCAAGTCCTTCAACTGCTCTGTTCCTGTTTTATCTGTAAAATGGGTACAATGAGACCATCTCCTTCACAGAGCAGTCGCACGGGTACTGAACATACAAGAATAAAGCACTAATAACTATTTGTGTAAATATTTGATTCTGTTTTAAGGAAAATGGTAAAAGTGATTTGGTGGCAGGGATAAGTAAGGATCAGCCTTCTTAGAGAAAGATGAAGAGGGAAGTGTACGCACACACAATGTAGAGAACACAGCACGCCGAGGTAGAGTGTGTTCAATAAGAGCCAAAGCAGAGAGCAGAATGTGTGTGTGAGGGAACTGGGAATCGTGTTCCATGCTGTACTCCTCCATGGCTCCAGTTAACTTGAGCCTTAATTACAATATTTTGTGTGTAGCTTCTGCTTTTCATGATGTAAATATTTAATGTGCTGGGAAATTACCTTAGGAAACAACATACTTTTTGTGTTATATTCAAACTAGAGGCCCGATGCATGAAATTCATGCAAGAGTAGGCCTGCCTTCCCCTGGCTGCTGGCACCAGCTTCCCTCTGGCACCTGGGACCTGGGCTTCCAGCTGCTGGCAGGTGCCCGGGACCCGGGCTTCCCTTGCAGCCCCGGCTTCATCCAGAAGGTTGTCCAGAAGGATGTCCAGGAAAATGTCTGGTCTAATTAGCATATTATGCATTTATTATTATAGATTCTTGTCTACTTATCAATCATTTGTAAGTCAATCCCCTCATATTGCAGACACACTTTCTAGCATAACAGGTGGGAAATGCCATGGGTAGTTTAGGATTTCTAGAAGATTACTCTAGTAGGGAATTAAACTCATATTTTAGACACCTTTGGCTCCAAAGGGGAAAGGGCAGCTGGAATCAAAGTGGTGACAGTGATGATGAAAATAGCCAGATGTCCAACATCAAAAATCTCTACTATAAAATAAAAAGACTCCTATTTAGGGAAATAACCTTAGGTGTTCTTGCTCTTTAAAATTTGATACTTCACACCTTCTAAAAAGTGGAGGAGAAAATTTTCATGGAATAGAAAGGTAGAAATACAATCTAATGTGCTCCATGTACTAGACTAGGTTTTGGAAGGTAGAGGTCTTACCCTTCATCTTCTCTATTGGTGTTTCCCTTCCCATGTGTCTGAGCACGCCTGAGCAAGGACTGCATAAGTATAGGAAGAATCATAGAAGACGCTGAACGTTCAAGAAATTAAAACATATTGGATGTCCTTGTTAGCAATTTAAACTTGAAAACAGATGAAGGAAATGTGAGCACTGGGCTTACACAGGCTTATTGAAAACAGTTGCAAACATTCTCTAACCTCTTAAATATATCGTTACACAGGCATGATACAGTTTCACGTTTGAAATTTCATTTTGAATGCTAAGAATAAATGACTTAAGTAGAAATCACAGCCTGCAATTTAAACTCTATTGTTTAAATCCATGCTGTCCAACAGGAAATAATGCAAACCACAAATGTGAGCTGCAAATACAATTTTAATTTTCTAGTAAACACATTAAAAAGTAAAAAGAGATAAAATTAATATCACAGTTTATATTTAAGATAATATTAGTGTGTCACAAATAATAAATATGGAAATGAATAATGAGCTATTTTAAATTCTTAGTTGCCATACTGTCTTTGAATTTTGGTATACAGTTTAAAAGCAGAGCACGTCACAATCTCAATTGCCAAATTTCAACCAAATAGCCACATATGGGTAGTGGTTACCATATTGGACAATATAGGTCGAAGTTAACTTTTTATGAACATTAATTTTCCAGAATGAAAAGATGCAATAAAGTATATACTATTTATGATTCTGTCTAAAAGTCTCATCCATTCAGATTATTAAAAAATGCCATACCCTATTTTGGAGTGTCCTTATAGAATGCTTTTAGAGTAAAACACTTCATCTCACATCTTATCTCAAGCATGGGGAATTGCTTCCACATTAAATGTTGATATTTCAATATTTGTGAAGAGTGCATTGTACTTTTTATTATATTATATGTAACTGAATAAGTATTGAACTGAATTGACAGGTGGACAAAATGCCATTCTTTATAAACATTTAATTAAACAGGCATTGATTTTGATTTTAGTTCTCTTATTTTGGAAGTATTATATGTAATTTCCAGCCTCCAACATTTCTGGCTCTTGAAAACCTCATAGGCTGTGAACACTGTGCCTCTAATGCCAAGTATAAATTCACCCTGAATCAAGCCATGTCTTTTCAGCTTGCTTGCAAAATACAGGGATGCCCCTATTCCTGTAGCTGTTACTATAATTGTCACATATCACAGGCTTTTACCAAATTGAATTTGCTAACTTAAGTTTTGCCATCAGGATATTCTGCTTGCCTATTTTTACAGCATTGGTACATTTACCCAATTTTGTTAATTTTGTAACCATTAATTTGTTTGCTGTTTCTTGATTTAAGAGAGGCAAGAATTATCTCTGTTTTCTTCTCTACTGTATACCAAATGACCTAGTACAGTGACGGTGAACCTTTTGGTGTGTCAGCATTTTGAAAAACCCAAACTTAACTCTGGTACCGTGTTACATATAGAAATTTTTTGATATTTTCAACCATAGTAAAACAAAGACTTATATTTTTGATATTTATTTTATATATTTAAATACCATTTAACAAAGAAAAATCAACCAAAAAAATGAGTTTGCGTGTCACCTCTGACACGTGTGTCATAGGTTCGCCATCACTGACCTAGTATATTGTAGATACTCAGTAAACCTTAAATAAATGAATGGGGGGAAATGTTTGCTGTAAGGGGAAATTTAAATCTCATTTTACCTACATGCAGAGTAGAGGTTGTCCATCTGGTAGGGAGCCAAAATTGCTCTGAGCTGGACAAACTCTACAAAATAATTCCCACATAGCTAGGGTTTCTGGTATTGAAGGCTAGAGAGCATATTTTTTAAAACTTAAAGCTTGTAAAGTCATCTGACAGTTTAGCAATAGTTTATATTTTATTACAATCATTTACTGTTACATTTAGTAATTTATCTTTTTTTTGTTGTTGTTGTTTTCCTGAATGGTCTTATTCTTTGTATTATTTACTAGGGAACTTTTTGCTTTTTAAAAATTGTCTGCTTTTTTCTTATTCTGCAAATCTGTGGTTCTCAATCTTGGCCCGTTTTGTTCTTCCCAGGGGATATTTGATAGTGTCTGTAGATAGTTTTGTGTGTCACACGGGGTGTGGGGAGGATGCTACTTGTTATCTGTTGACCAGAGGAAATGAGATGCTTCAAAAAAATCATAAAATGGACAAGGTAGCTCCCAGCAGCAAAGAATCATCCACCCCAAAATGTCCACAGTGCTGAGGTTGCAAAACCTTACCCTCGGTTCCCTTTAAAAACAGTGATCCCTGTTTTATCTTTAAAATTATTATTGAATTAAACAAAATATTGCTTCTGTTCATGATACACCTTTTGCTCCATTGTAACTAATACCTTTCCAGTCTGTAAAAAGCTTAGTTTCACAAAATTAACAGGTTGAATAGCAATGAACATTTATCAATATATTTTTTAAAAGACCTCTCTGTTTCTTCCAATACTGCCAGATATAATGAGAGTTTTGATGACTATCATGCGATTTTAGCAATTTAATATATCTCTGTTAATCTGTTTTATAGGTCCCTTTAGATGGAATATAATACTGCAGAAGCCGTTTCATCAAAAGGATTAATGCCTGCATTATCATTTCTGCACTAAAACAGAAAGCTAAGAGGGGGAGGCCACAGACACCTCAAACCTGGATTCCACAATTCCACAGTAAGTGCTGGAGTTTTGACTGCCCTGCTGTAGGAACGCCTTTGCCAATGCTTACAAGGAACTGCCTATCCCTGCTTCTCTGGGTCCTGTTTGATGGAGGCCTCCTAACACCGCCCCCACCGCAGCTACAGCAAACTTTAGCCACAGAGCCACGAGAGAATGTTATCCAACTGCCAGGGCGGCGAATGCATTTCCAACGAGTTAAACGTGGCTGGGTATGGAACCAGTTCTTTGTGCTGGAAGAATACATGGGCTCCGAACCTCAGTACGTGGGAAAGGTAATGGCCTGTTTCTTTTGACAACCCCTTGATAGCAAGGGTTCTTATGCGTTGTGTATTGTGTGTGGATGTTTGGCGCAGGAGTTGGAACAAACCAGTGACTTGAACACTGGAAATGACATTCAAGAAACCTGTTTTTTTCTGCCTGACTCAGTGACCCGGGTAAGCTTTTGGGAATATAATTTAATCTAACTTTACTTTGATTATCCCTGGTTAATATATTTTTTCTTCTTTACATTCTTCGCTAAACATAAAGTTGAAATATATAAAAGTCTTTTAAAAAGTGCTATTATAGCACATCATAGCCATTCTGAAATTGTTTACCTCTGAAAGAAAAAAGGAAAAAAATCACCAGGTATAAATATTCTAAACTGCTGTGGGTATCCTTGAATGACCACGACATCTTTCTTCCTCTTCACCTTAAAAACATGACATATAATTAGAATTGTGGTTCTGAAGTATTTGACTTGGCTTGCTTATGCTTTATAAATAATTTCTTTATTATATGCTTTGCAAGCTATTTGTGAAGCTATTTACGGTCAGGTGAAAAAAATGTTGGAACCCAAATGCATACACATTGATCTTCAGCACAGCACATATTTTCTAGTCATATTAGAAGTTTATGGACATTTTTTCACTACAAAATAGTTGATGGAAAATGTCTCCGCACATTTAAGCTGTACTATTATTTTCCTTAAATAAAATATTTTTACCTATGTCTAGAATAGATAGAACTTATCAATGGCCCTAGAAAAAATATTTTTTTCTGGAACATTAAATATTTCATTTTATTCTGATTTTAAATTTTCTAAAAGATTTTGCTATGGTCTGAACAAAAGAAAAAAAAAAACAGATATGTGTAAAGAGAGTTTAAAATAAGTCCAAGGACAGAAAAGGGAAGCCATAGTAAGAGGGGTATTAGTAGCCAATATATAGAAAGGCATGTCTCTAGAACATTAAAGTTCTCTGAACTTTCTGGAATTCTAAACTAATGATAAACATAACGAGTCTTATGATTTCAATGTTTGGTCAAAGAAGAAAATCCATTCACGATCTTAATGTTTTGCAGCACATTTTTATAATTTTTTGGAAAGGTATTCAAAGAATTTTGAATAAGATGGTACAGAAAGTCCTTAAATAGAAACCTTTGTTAGAAATGAAGACATAGCCAAGGCTGCCTGAGGCATATGAGCTCGCAGACGAGTATTTCCTGTGGGATACCTCTGTACATGTAAAATCTAGTCACATCAAATCAGTCTTTGAGTACCATACTGGCAATTCAGTTTCTTATAATCTTGCCAAAAATCTTCAGGGCCATTAAGCAGGAGCAATGTCCTTGACAGGATTCCCACCTACTAGGAATCAGGGCCTGGGCACGTGACCATAGGACAGCTCCTTAGGGCCAGTCCTGGTGCTCCACGGGGTATCTGGTGACCTCCAAAATTGAGGAGGAAGTCAGAGAGAGCCTAACGGACACTGATGGGAGAAATGGACACGGAGGCCCAAGCAGTTCCCGGCCAGCCCTGGGCACCACACCCCGATGGCATCACTGTCCACAAGTAAACCTGGGCACAAGAACAGTCTTAGAAAACCTTGAAGAAAGTACTCCAAAACATGGAAGTCCCCTGGTGCTGCTACACATTGTTTCTACTTATACTCTTTCTCCCTACAATCATTGTGGAATATAATAATCACTAAAACATTTTTAGGGTGAGATAGGTTCATATTGTGCTGGTAAACTTGTTAATTTAATCTAAGGGTTGAGTTTTGAAATCTAAGACAAATGAAAGGGTAGCACAGCTCTAAAACGGCCTCATGGGTGTCAGTTATCCCAACTGTGCTGATGACAGAAGATAGACAGGGAACTGAAGTTCCTGGTGCATGTCTGATGAAAAGGGAAGCTCTGGTTTGGATTAAAGCAGTTCAGTAGCCTTTAGATGCTCAATTTTGAGGTGAGAAAATGGACATTCTGTTGAAAAATTAATGAAACGACTTCTAGTCTGTCCTAAATAGAGTAGCATTTCACCTCCTAATGGACTTAAGTAAAATGGAGCTAGGAGTTGCTTATGCAAGTTTTGTTTGGTATTCCAGAATTCTACCTTTGTAATTGCTATGATAGAATGGAACTCATCCAACTCATTTACAAGATTAGTTAGTATTTATAAATAGATTAAAAAGAAAGAAGTATGACTTTGAGCCTATTATTAAATTAAGACATTTTCACAGGCAGATGGCCCCACATCTGTAAGTTGTAATATGAACCCAGGGTTCTGAGGCTTTGTGAGTTTCTAATGTAAATGAAACAACCGTTGCCAAAATCTTCTTTCTACATGGAAAATGGTTAAAGTTTAATTAACTCTGTCTTGATGATTCTAGATGTGGGAATAGTAATATGATAACATGGGGACCGATTTAAGCCATTATATGTGTGTAAACATATATAAATATATTTATGCTCTTGCTCTTTCTAGAAAGGCTTTGAGACAGTTTGTAGAAAAGTACGGTATTATAAATAATATAGTATACAGAGATAAAGGAAAAAGCAAGCGCAAAAAAACTAAGCACAATAATCAGCCAAACTACTATGATTGAGCTTCAAATTTAGCTTTGCTTCTTTGCAATTAGAGCATCTATGGAAAACATCACTTTGTATACTTCCCATCATCTGAGCTTTATTTAATGAGAGTAAAATTTGATTTCCCTAGGTTCAAATATAAAATAATTTATTCATGTAGAAAGTTCTGGGGGTGGGAGGGTTCTGAACAGCTTAGTGGACATTAGCCTCAGCAATTGTTATGGTTAAAGGGAAGAAATGTTAATGTTGACATCCTTTCAAGAAGACCAAACTGTGGCAGTAGACATAAAGATATAGGAATAATAGGTGTATAGATGGAAGTCAAAATCGCATAAATGGGTAACACACCCTAGAAAAAATTAAAGAGAATATGTGAGAAAACTGATTTTCAGCTGCAAAGCAGATAAAGAAGAATTAGATAGTTTCATGGATAATAAATTAAAAGAAAGCTTTAAGAATAAGAAATGACAAATAATGTCAAACTCCACAAGTCAAATTAAATAATGACTGAAAAGCCTGTACTGATTTGGGCAGTTAGTGAGCCAGAGGTGACCTTCATCAAATTGACTTTAATGGTTTTCCCTAGAGCTCAAAGGAGGGAGAAAGTGATGGGAACAGTGAATACATTTTAAAAGTGTAAATGAAAGAGATTGATCTATGATATGCCAGGTGTGATGTGACAGATACTCTATTAGCTGGTGTTTTTCAGAGAAACAAAACCAATAGTGTGTGTGTGTGTGTGTGTGTGTGTGTGTGTGTGTGTGTGGAGAGAGGAAGAGAGAGAGAGAGAGAGAGAGAGAGAGAGAGAGAGAGAGAGAGAGAGAAATGGAGAGTCCTTGAGAGAGAGAGTTATTTAAGGAATTTGTCACATATGACTGTGTAGATGCAAGTCCAAAATCTGCAGAGTAGGCTGGTAGGCTGGAGACTCAAGGAATCATTACAGATAAACTTAGTATAGTTATTCTAATTATGAACTATATATATTATACATATATGTGTGTATATACATAGAAGTATATACACACAATTATGGAGTATATTTGTTCCAATGTATTCCAACTATGTATTCCAGAGCTGGGAAAACAATTCTATTGGATTTGAGGATATGTAGGGCCCACTGAGAGATGTAAGAGAGCTAAAATCCACTGAAGCCTGGCGTCCTTCAGCCCCTACTCTGACTGGTGGATCAACAGTGACTTTGGGCATCTTCTGGAATTAGTGTCAGTTTAGAGCCAGTGTCCAGTAGTTCCCTAAAGGTCTGATTTTTTTCATTTCCCCCATGCAGAGTAACCCTAGTAAAATCTTCCTGGGAAAGCTGGAAGAAAGATTAACTGTAACTTTTTTTTTTATAATTTATAGTGTAATGAGTCCCTTCCTCAAGGAGACCAGGCCTTTTTCCATTCAAGGGATTCTGGGTCTATAACTTGAGTCTGGGAATTGATTGCGGGGCTATAACTCTCTGTTTTTATGATTCGGGTTAAACTTGTGTTTACTAGAACTTTTTTGCTGATACAGGTCAAGTAAGCATTTCATAGTCTTCCTATCAATTTCACATCTAGGAACAATGCCAGTGCCATAGGTCTCAGAGTGTCCCAGTATTCAGAAAGCTGCTTTATCTCTGCTGTCCATTATAGCAACCATACCCACCTTGCCTTTGACCATTGAATGCTGCCACCCATCCCTGTCACCCCAGGATACAATTATTCTGATTGCATGTAGATTTCCCAATTCCATGGGATCAGTTCTCACTGGTCCTGGCCTGCAGAGAAAAGCCATCACAGAGCTCTTCAAAGATGTAGGAGCTCCCCTTTCAAGCTTGCTTCTCCAAGTCATGGTGAAAGATGTGTCCTCTGGCACCTCCAGAGTCGGTGAGTAGGTCTTAAATGACAGATTTGTTAGTGTTCCAATTTCCCTAAGCTTTGCAATTCCTTCCTCTGCAATAAGCCAAGGCAGGTCTGGAATTTCAAATTTATTCACTGTGGGCAACCTTTTGCTCCATGTTTCAGCCAAGCAAACTGTTGAATCACTTCCTAACCCCGAAGCTGCAACATTAACTACAGAATTAAATGCAACATTAGATGAGGGATATTTGCTTAATTGGCCCACATCAATAAGTCCAATCTGATCCAACTTTATGTTTCTTCATTCAATAGCTCACACTTTAAAAAATATATATTTTATTGAATTTTTACAGAGAGAAAGGGAGAGGAATAGAGTTAGAAACATCGATGAGAGAGAAACATTAATCAGCTGCCTCCTGCACACCCCCTACTAGAAATGTGCCCACAACCAAGGTACATGCCCTTGACCAAAATTGAACCTGGGACCATTCAGTCCACAGGCCAACGCTCTCTCCACTGAGCCAGACCAGTTAGGGCAAGCTCACACATTTAATATCTATTCTCACATGTGTATTTTGGATTTCTGTCTGTATTAATTAGAAAAAGCAAGTCATTATTTTGGTGTGTGATGCATTTCCTTGTGGGTTACACTTTGTAGTCACCTTTCAGGGACTCCTGAGACTTGAGTGCATTTATAGATCTAGAGTAAAGATGGATGGATTCATGATGAATCAGTAGAGTCTTGTACGGTTGTTGACTCAAGGGAGGCCCTGAGGCATTCAGGGTTAATCTCCTCAGATGCTGATGGAGAGGCAGCTTTGCTGGCCAACAAGACTCCTCAGAATTTATGATTTCAATGTCTCCATCTTCAACATGGTGTTCCCATACATCTGCATTCTAACTTTCAGGATGCCATTCCTTCACCATCAGTGCATTCACTTTAAAAGTAGACAATTTGCACTATAATTCAGTGACTCACAGGATGAGATGCTGTGCTTGTTTTCAGCAATCTCAGTTCTGTGGCATAGAGGTTGTCAGGTTATTTTGTGGCACTTGAATTGGGAATTCAAATCCCTGAGTATATGTGTTTCTTTTCACACTTTGTCCAGTACTATGATCTGAAAGTTGTGTCTCCCCAAATTCATTTGTTGAAATTCTAATGCATGAGGTAGGGATCTTAGGAAGCAGGGCCTTTACGAGGTACACAAGATCAGGTCCTCATGAATGGTACTAGTGCCTTTATAAACCAGATACACTGAGGTCCCCAGCTCCTCCTACCATGTGAAGACACAGCCAGAAGCCTGCAATCCCAAAGATGGCCAATATTAGATCATTCGGAGACTCTGATCATAGACTGTCAGCTTCCAAAACAGTGAAAAGTAAATTTCTGTTGTTTATATATATAGGACTGGCTCTATTGTATTTTGTTATAGCAGCTCAAACAAACTAAGGCATGTAGGGACAGTAGGCACAACCAGCCATATGATTATAATCATGAGTTTGACAAAAACATATCATATAAATGATCACCCAGATTCTTAACTTTTATAATTGTTTAATTAGGAGTATGCAATTGTGACATTTTGTATATCTCTGTTGCTAGACCACACTGCGGGCTACCAGCATTGTTGGTTATTTTGTTTTGTTTTGTTTGTTTGTTTTTTAACAAAATCCAACAACTTTTATTGTTGAAAGTATTACATGTCTCCTTTTTCCCCCCGGATTAACACCCCAACACCCCTTCCCCGCCACTCCCACCCTTGAGGACAAGCCTCCACTGCCCTAGTGTCTGTTTCCATTGGTCATGCTAAAATGCATGCATACAAGTCCTTTGGCTGATCTCTAACCCCCCCCCCCCCTCCTGCCTTCTCCCTGAGGTTGGACAGTCTGCTCAGTGCCACCTTGTCTCTGGATCCATTTTTGTTCATCAGTTTATGTTGATCATTATATCCCACATATAAGTGAGATCATGTGATATTTATCTTTCTCCGGCTAGCTTATTTCACTTAGCATAATGCTCTTCAGTTCCATCCATGCTGTTGCAAACGGTAAAAGTCTCTTCTTTTTTATAGCAGTGTAGTATTCCATTGTGTAGATCTACCACAGTTTTTAATCCACTCATCTGCTGATGGGCACTTTTTAACTACTGGAAACAGAGTCATTAGTACATTTGAGCCCAATTAGATTAGAGAGTCAGTTACAGAAACCACAGAATCAATTAAGAAAACTCATTCATAAGATTTTGTGTCTCTATAACCATTTCTAGTACCAAAATTTGTATCAGTTGGGGTTCGCCAGAAAATCAAAATAAATAGAATATACATATAATTTTATATATATATATATATATATATATATATATATATATATATATATATATTTTAAGTATAGTTGTCTCATGTTATTGTGGACATGAAAGTCCAAAATCTTCAGGATAGGAAGACAGGCAGGGACCCAGAAAGAGCTGTAGTTTGAACTGAAAGGTCTGCTGGTAGGTTCCTTATTGGTTGGGAGAGGCCCATAATTGTTTTATTAAGGTTTTCAGCTAATTGGGTGAGGCCACGTCCCTTGTGCTGGGTAATCTGCTTTACTCTAAGTCCACCAATTTAAATGTTAATTTCATTTTTTTTAAAGAACACTTTCACAGTGACATCCAGAATAATGTTTATCTGGGCACCTTGACCCAGCTAAATTAACACATACAATTACCTTTCACAGAAATAATGGACCCAGTCAGATGGTGATGAAGATGAGATGGCCAGTTTGTGGAAGGAAGAAGTGCTGGTTGATTCTTAGGATTTAAGAAAAATTACTTTTTAACGATTTTCAGGTGGTGGAACTAACAGCAATGCATTAGTTCTTTTCTTTACCATCAAGGCAGTGTATGAAAGAAGAAAAAGGAGTAGATGATTGTATCAATTTATTATTGCAGAATTTTAGGGCCATTGTGATGGAATAGAGAGAATGATACAAAAAAGGAGAAGTCTATGACAACCAGAGTGGAACTACAAATACTAAGTTTCCACAGAGATTTAGCAGCAAAAATATATGCTTATATATATATGAAAGTCAAGGCAGTGGAAATATTTTTTTAATAATTATATGAAGGGGGTGCGGGTGGGGTTGGGGGTGTGGGTGGGAGGGTGGAGGGAAAAAATAATTATATGAAGAATTTGGTTTTGGATTAGTAAAAAGAATAAGAGAGAAAAGGAAAAATAAAGATAGTAAGATAGCTTATTAAAATAGCTCTAATTGCAATACAAAAATAATTTGTCTACCTGAAATGTCTTCTAAATTAATACACTATTAGGGCAAAAATCTGACTCCTATATAACCATTGCACCCAATAAAAATGCAAATTATATTATAAAGTTATACTGACACATTTAGAAGTGTTTTCATGGCTCAACTATTGTCTATCTATCTATATATCCATCTATTTGGTGAGTCACGTAGCTTTAAGAAAAGCTCATAATGTAGTTTTCATGTTCAATTTATTCCTACAGTGTGAACATTCAATATCAGAGTAATTCCTGTTCATTTGATATTCAAGGTTCATTATACCAACTCATTCTTCACACTCATACAGATTTAAAACTTTACACATCCTCTTGACTCCTGCCTCACTTACATATCTGAGAACCTTTGTAGTATATTCAAGTGCCCTATATCAAGGTCTTTTAATCCTTACAATGCCAAATGTATTGACCTGGCTGCTGATCAAAGCATCTTTAGCTACCTGCTCTTTCTGCAGCAAAACATCAGAAGAAACCATTAGATAAGCCTGATATTTTAATGCACACCTTGGTTCTTAAACATATCCCTGAGTTTTATAGTTTCTCTCACACATCAGGGTGTCTTTGAAATAATCATCTTTGATATGACTAGATAGCAATATGTATTAAAGGAAAATTGCTTGAAATGGAACTTGAACAACTAAATAATACAAGATAGTACTTTTCAAATCATCAATGCCCACTGTATTCTAGTTCTCTCTCCTTTACAATTTATTTTCTGCTTTTGGCATGCTTACTTTATAATAGCTATGCCATAAAGCTTTAATGTGTTTACTTTAATTGAATTGGCACTGCCTTGAATAAAATTTAACTATCTTTAAGTCAGTATATGAATTACTGAAGCCAGCATTTCAAACATAACATGGCCAGCATGATTTGAGCACTCGCCCTGGCTGGTTTGACTCAGTGGATAGAGCATCGGCCTGCAGACTGAAGGGTCTCAAATTCGATTCCCACAAGGGAACATGCCCGGGTTTCAGGCTCATTCCCCAGTAGGGAGTGTGCAGAAGGCAACTGATCAATGATTCTCTCTCATCATTAATGTTTTTTTCTCTCTCTCTCCTCTGCCTTTCTTTCTGAAGTCAATAAAATTAAAAAAAATAATTAAAAAATATCTGAGCAATATTTTTCTTTTTCTCCTTCTTCTTCTTTTTTTTTTAAAATATATTTTATTGATTTTTTACAGAGAGGAAGGGAGAGAGATAGAGAGTTAGAAACATCGATGAGAGAGAAACATCGATCAGCTGCCTCCTGCACATCTCCCACTGAAGATGTGCCCGCAACCCAGGTACATGCCCTTGACTGGAATCGAACCTGGGACCTTTCAGTCCGCAGGTCGATGCTCTATGCACTGAGCCAAACCAGTTTCGGCTCTCCTTCTTCTTTTCTCCTCTTCCTCCTCCTGCTGTTTTTCTACCCTACATCTAATATATTTCAATCTTTTTTTCTTCTAAAATATTTTGGTATTATTTATTAATTTTGCTTGACTATAGTTACTTAACAGTTGAATAAAGAGTAAGGAGGCTTTGATTTAAATCCCAAGTATTATATAGTGATTATCTACACAAAAGTGCTGAAGCACAAGTATGCTAATACACACTAATAATATAGTGTGATATCACATATCCAGGTTGTATATTCATCAGAAATATTTCAAGCACATATGTCACAAACCTCACATTGCAGTTCAGTGTGTGTGTGTGTGCGTGTGTGTGTGTTACTGAAATCTTTTCTATAAAATATTAGTTGGATTCCTTGGAAATGTTGCTGTCTGAAGGCTAACATTGACAAAAATCTATGACCTGCATATTATACCAGGTGAGAAGAGATTTAACCTAATGGAATTATTAGAGAAGCACCATGGGAAAGGTCACCTGTATGAAAAGGTAACAGAAAAGTAGGGGATATAGAATGACCTAAATAATAAAAATTCAGTGTTCATATCTTCCAGCAACATTGACTTTCTGGATATATACACAGTTATCTGACTCAAACTTACACTTGAAATATGAGTGGGTTCTTTTGGTACATTTTGTAAGAAAAAGTCCTCATTGTTGACTCTGAGAAAAAGTGAAACAACTGTCATGGAAGGTACCATCTGAATGTATTTCACTGTTCATGAAGTACCACATATTTTATTGCTATTGATAGTTAATCAATATGATTAATACATGAGATTACTAGTATGAAAGCAATCATTTTCTACTCCTGAAAATTCCTATAGAAATGGCCTAAAGGACATTTCCTATATAACATATATCAGTGTAACCACTTTAGAGAAGACTCTTAATGTATACTCACACTCATTATTAAAGAATGCCATTGCTTTTTTATGCTGTCTTATGTCAACTATCAAGAACTGTTAGTCTTTCGCAGTTTCATGAATGCTGGAAGAAGGCATGAGATACCTGGGTCAGAGAAATGGGACACTGTCACGCACAGTACAATAAGCAGATGACACCAGTGTAATTGAGTCAGTTTCCACACACCATAAGGGCAAAAAGGATGGGCCCAGGTAGATGCTGCTCATGTAGTGGGCTGCATTATGGCAGAGGAACTCTGATAATTCCTGCCCTTGGGAGGGAAAGGAGACATTACCTCTGGTTCACTGGGTAGTAAGTATGTCTACCCTTTGCCTTGGATGAAGACACCATCTCAACTTTTCAAGGTGCTTTGCTATATGTAAAAACATTCTTAAAAGTATACATAGTTTTTTCGGCCCCGGTGAGGTCAGGACGGCCCCAGTGAGGTTGGAATGGCCCCAGTGAGGTTGGGATGGCCCCGGTGAGGTTGAAACAGCCCCAGTGATGCCGAGAGGGCCCCGGTGAGGACGGGATGGCCCCGGTGAGGTTGAAACAGCCCCGGTGAGGCCAAGACGGCCCCAGTGACGTTGGGACAGATAAAGGGGACGACTGATGAACAGGGGTAGATGCAGAGGCAGAGCAGCATTGAACAGACTGTCAAACTACAGTGGGAAGCCTGGGGAGGGTTTGTGGGGGGCGGTTAAGAGATCAATCAAAGGACTTACATGCATGCATAGAGGAATAACCAATGGACACAAGACACTAGGGGGTAGGGGCCGGGGGAATGTCAAGGGGTGGGGGGAAAGGAGACATATGTAATACTCTTTGTAATACTTCAAGAAATAAAAATTATTTAAAACAAAAACAAAAATGTATACATAGTTTTTTTAAAAAAGACATTTACTGCTTTCTGTGTAAGACCTTCAGGAACATAAGGGGTGATGGAAAATTGTCTCCCAATGCTATATCATGTGTTGACTTACGAAAGCAACATCATATAATGTAGTGACTTAGTAAAGTTAGAAATAATTTACTTTCTTCTGTCAATTAACTGACTTGCTTTGCCAGTGGACAAATCATGACCTCTCTCTCTCTCTCTCTCTCTCTCTCTCTCTCTCTTTCTCTCTCTCTTTCTTTCTTTTTTCTCTTAAGCTTCATCATAATGGACATCTCACTCCTTGAGAAAAGAAAAAAAATATATGGAATCTATCATATTCTATGGATTAAGACACAGATTCCCATTTCCACTGTTACCCTGAGATTGCCAAGAATCTCCCAGCATGCCCATGTCCCAGTCTCTGGCTCCCTTATCTAAGTACATCCATATGACCAGAACAACATCATCCATATGATCTTGAACACATAGTCACAATAAGTAGGAATATTATTACTATAACTCATTAAGTTCACTTTGTTGAGAGTGCAGTGATACCTATCACAAAGCAAGGATGAAACAAGTTTATTCAGGGTTTGTATCGGGGACGTTGGGTTAAACAAAATATATTCATGTGAACAAATGAACAAAATCAAGACCAGAGTCTTATAGCACACTAAGTATAAAATAAATGGTAATATACATAGTGAAGAAAAATAATTTAAACACATTTAAAATACCCCAATTTTCTTTTCTTGGTTGATTTAAACATTTATTATGTATGATGTCTGCCTCCTTTATCTTTATTGCAATAAACAATTACACATAAACTTTGCAATTTATATAAAATTGAAAAGTGTGCATTTCATGAAAGAAATATAGATTTCATATTTTAGGATGCTAGTGTTCATTGGGGTATATTTTTATTAATATGTGTAAACATGGGCTTATTAATTAATTTGTCAAGTATATTTCTAGTTTTTGCTTCCACTGATTAGATTTTTTCTGTCACATGCAGCCTTTGATTAAGTACCAAACTTTAGTTATCATATAGGGTTCTGAAGATACTTCAGAATAATTATTGAATATTTATTATTTAATCAGTTCTGAAGTGTAGCCAGATTCATATTTCAAAAGTGATGCCTTCATTAATGGCTATGAGTACATATCACTAAGTAATTTTTTAAATCAGAGCAGTTATTAAGTTAATAATTAACTAAATAAGGGAATATTCCAGTTCAATGAAGTGAAATTATTACTTACAGAAAAATAATTATGTACACTCTCAATATACTAAGCTTCCTGGGTGAGAGTTCAGAAGAACAAATAGTATATAAGTAAATGCATAAGAGCAGGGGCATGAGAATTTAGGGATGACTAAAGCAGAAGCTTATATAGGAAGGAAGAGTGGATGTTGTCAAGAGGAAAAATATAGGATTCAAATTGCTCCCCATTAAGTCCTAGACTTCGATAATGCGGAGCTTCAAAATTAGGTCACTCTTACTTGCTCTTTTGAGATGATTAGAAAACGCGTCCCATGTGCCATTTGGGCAGAGTGTCCGGTCCTTTCCCACGCGGCTTGCACCTTTCCCTTGCAGCCGCTTCTGCAGACAGTGAAGGGCAGAGCACAGCAATGTCATTGTCCCAGTGCTGCCTGGCTTTGCACTGCAGGTCTCTGCTGATTTTCCGGGGCCAGGGCTGCTCCTCCTGATACAAAAAACAAACAAACAAACAAAACAAAAAACTGTTTTTTTTCTCAGCAATAATCCATTCAGATATAGTGCTTCTCCTGATGTTAGGGTGAAATTCTTAATAGCACCCATATTTACATGCAAAAGTATCCCTGTTGGATGACAATTTATATGACCACCTTAATGTGTACATCATTTAGATAACTTCCTGGCTTTAAAGGCTGTGACCATATTGTTCCAGCTTTATTAAACCACAACATGCTTGCAGCTATTTTGCTGGAGGCATGCCCTTTGCAGTCGATTGGCAGGGCATCCAGAATCAACTGTGTTCTAGGATGAATTAATGCCATTCTCCCAGGGTCTACGCTTGGTTTTGATACAGAATTTTCCTGATCATTATTTTTTTTTTCTTAGAGGTTCCTGATAGTCTTATGATCATTTAGCCTCAATCATGGATTCCACATACATTGGGCATAATCACATGAGTAGCTTCCATATTACTACTAGAAAAGTATTGTGTTCTTTTATAAACTTTCAAATGAAATACATAGGGACAAAATCAACCTAATTTTAAAGATTAGTATCAGCCAGGATTTAAGCTGACCTTTGCCAAACCACAATGTCTTGTTAGAAAATGCAACCCTCACATCAGTGGGAAGATTCTGTATGATATATCTGTGTGACTAAAGTAGGCCATTGTATTCATTCTTCCCAGATCAAAGAAAATGTTTGGGCCAAAAGTAAACGCTAGTTATTTAAGAAGGAAGAACTAGTTTCTACTTAAAAAATTTCTAGCTTTCAATGTGTAAAAGTCAAAACTTCACCAAGTATATGAAAATATTATGTGGGGACAGAATTTAACTACAAGCTCTCTGGTCCCAAAAGCTCTAGGAATTATTTACAACTTTTATAAAAGTTGATAAGATGAAAAGGTGGAAGAGGAAGTAATGGAGGGGAGATGGTGTTTCAAAAAGTTTCTTAACAGAGAAGTATTTCTAGTGGTTAGCAAATGACCTCTAGTGTAGCTTAGAGGTCCTATGCAAACGTAGACCATACATTTTCTTGACCAGGGTTCATAGCAAAAAATTAAATTATGCATAAATAAAGAATAAAAATTAATAAAATGAGTCTAGATCCTTAAAGTTGTAGCTTACTTTGATAACCCTGTTGCTCTGGGACACTACTTTGGCTTCTGAGAAATGACAGCATTTCCCATAACAGTGGAAGGTCATGCTCACTGACTATAAACTGATTACTGTGATGTTACTTAAGAGGTAAGGATTCAGGCATAGGAAATTATGGCTTTTATGCAAGGCTTAAACAGGGGATGCATTTAAAAATGCCGGTGAGAGATGGGGTGATAGGGTAAACGTTAGACTTGAGCCATAATATCAGCAACAGTTATACCCAGAATTTAATAATTTCTGATTTCTGCATGGAAAGTACTCAGCATTTATTTCATTAATTCTCCCAACACCTCCAAGAGTGGAGTGCTATGGTTTTCTGCACATGAAGGGTAAAGATTGGAGATGTAGAGAAGTTCTGATACTTGTCCTGGGCAACTCATAAAATTGGGGTGCTGAGTCAAAAAATAGGTTTTCCTAACCAGAAGAGTGGGCAATGTGCCTGCCTCGCCAGGATAGCATTTGAACGTGTTTAGTATGCTTTCTGACATGGAAAGCACGTTAGCAGAGAGTAAAGCAGGCTCCCAAATGAGCCCTGGTTTGGGTGAGGAGCTCTGGGAAGGCATGTAGCCTTACACATATTAGTCATTCTCATGATGTAACTTTCAAGGCGATAAAAAATGATGTTGAATGGGCTATAACTTAAGACACATGTTAATTTAGTGCCTGAAGGACATCACAATTACTCAATTATGGGGAAAAGAGCATGTGGGGGAGTTTATGTTTCAGTGGAGATGAAGCGCTTTAGAGCAGCAAGCCTCACCGGACACCACTCCACATATTTCTAACAAGTCAGCAGTGCAGAGTGGTACTTCAGACATACCCCTTCACTTATCTGGGGTGATTTCTTCTCCCAATACCAGAGATTCTCAGATTTCCTATATGAAAAAAACAAAAAAAACTGAACTATATAATCATTAAACATGTACTTAGAGATAAGAAAAATCTTCCAGTATCCATTTGAAAATGTAAGTGCAAAACATTCTTGTTACGTAAATATTGGATGGCAAAATATACAGTGGTATACCTGAGAGGTTTTGAATTCTGCTTTGATAGTCCCTTGGTTCTATCTTATGCCATTAAATTGTTATTTTTTGCTTACTGTCATGATAAAGTGTTTAAAAACTAATTCTTATGCTCCAACAAACTTTAAGATAAATCGAACAATTGTAATAAATGTTTATTTTACCTAGAAAGCAACCCCATGAAGCTTGACAGCAGAAGTTATGTGGAAAACAACAAATGTATATTCCATTTGTCAAAACAATTTTTGGATACAATCTGTTGATGGTTATGGAAAAACAGATCTTGCAAATCGAAACAAATGAGTAAAATTTGTTATGTTATCCTCTTGTTAGAATGCAAAGGGGTGGAACAGACAAGCAAACACAACAGACACCTCAATGTGTGTTCACAAAAATAGTCAAAATTAAATTTCAGGTCTGTTTTGCCACACAACTGGATAAGTGGCCTCATGAATAGAAGGGAGATTAGAGGGAGGCTGGGTGAGCTGTCATAGGTGAATGATTTCTAAGAAAATAGTCACAAACATTATTTTGTGAAATATGGCTGGAAGAAGATAATAAAACATAGGTCTAGGTTACCAATTATACTCGTTGAAGTGAGACCAACACACTGTAAAATAAAATAGTAACAAACTCCTATTCCTTTAATGCTGTGTGGATATGCGGAAACAATGGAGCTTTAAACAAGATTATGGGAGAGAAAAAATTGAAGAAAAGTACCTTTCGTAGATAGCATTGCTGAGTTTTACTCATGCTTTGTGCAAGGCAAAGTTCTGAGGCTTTTCGCACATTGCTTCCTTTACTCACAAGATTTTAAGCAAGGGCTTGTGAAATGCATGAAGCTATGACCCACATGTTTAAATCCCAGAGCAGAATTGTAGTTAAAAGACGAGAAAAATTCCACATGATAAGAGAAGTTAGAAAATACTCAAATCCTTTACTTTCGGGTACAATGAATGAACATACAATCCCCAAGGAATATTCAAGTCTTAGTAGTTTCTCTCTCATATCATTTATGTGCTTTCCCCAAATACATCTTTCGAAACCACAGCCTACCCACTTTCTGAAAGGTGGTTTCCAGTTCTTGTTCTCTTCCACCATTCTTCTCTCACTCTCTTTTTGTTTGACTAGAAATGCCCATCTCTGGTTGGTTTGGCTCAGAGGATAGAGCATCTGCTCTCGGACTGAAGATGCCTATCGGCCCAGGTTTGATTCCAGTCCAGGGCACAGACCTCAACTGCAGGCTCAATCCCTATATATAATTATTTATAGAAGGAAATACTGTATTTCAATAACAACGGCAACTCAATATAATTTTTTAAAAGATCATTATTTAGACTCTGAGTTTTTCCTAGAATTGACTTTGTCATAATATAGAAAAAGAATAACTATAGCTCTTATTTATTAAGTGGCTCCTATGTAACAAGGTTAGAGGTAGAGCATTCAAATAATACCATGAGTGGGGCTGTGGGAGGATTCAACTTCAGGTGAATCCATCTTCAGGAGGAGTCATCCATGTTGCTGAACAGCTGTCAGGTTTTATTATAGCAGAAGTTACTTAGGTTTTATCATAATTGCTTAGAGTAAAGTGTTCTAAGAAGAAGAAAATCCGATTTTCAGATTCCTTCTCGACAGAGCATGAGTGGGTTTTGGCTAGTATATGGGAATATACATTTTTTTAAAAATGTATTTTTATTGATTTCAGAGAGGAAGGGAGAGGGAGAGCGAGATAGAAATATCAATGATGAGAGAGAATCATTGATCTGCTGCCTCCTACATACTTCACTGGGGATTGAGCCCACAACTGTGTGCATGTGAACCCTGAACGGGAGTCAAACCATGGCCTCCTGGTTCATAGGTCAATGCCCAACCACTGAGCTACACTGATGGGGCGGAATCTACATTTTAAACAGGAAACCCTCATGCATCAGATATAGATGTCCCAATAATCACACTTTGAAAAGTATTAGCTTAGAGTTCAACAAAACACTGATTAGTGGTAAAATCGCCTCTTGGATGTTAATTTTAGGATCAGTGCACTCAGGGCAGATGAAGTTCTCACAATATTTGCTGGTTTTATGGATGCGCTCCCACCAGGGAATTTTAGGTTCCAAATTGTCAGTTTTTTCAGAAACTCTCCATGGAATACCAAGTATTGAGAACAGACTGTACTTTCCTCAATTGCTCATAATGTGCCACAGAAAAGAGTTTGAAATTGTCACAGTGATCCAAGACTAAATTATTCCAGGTGTGTACGGCTTAAAAGTGTGATAATTGGATAGCAGATGAACTGACATACTAAGTAGAAAATGCTTGTAATGATTGTTTGAAAGTGTTTAACTGTTGTGATATACAATAAAAAGTTGAACTGGAACTTTCTATTAGAAAACTACCTCCTAGCCAGTAGATTACTAACTTTGTTTGATTTAATTAAGCCAATCTCTGTGAACACCTACTGTGTGTCAGATTGTATTTTAGACAGAGAACATATCATAAGGAGCTCATAATCAAATGCATTTGAAGTTATATAAACACAATACACAATGTTGAAAGTTATGCAATGTAGGTTACAGATGAGCTATAGAAATGGGTAAATTACAATACAATTGTGAGGCCCTAAGAATTTTGAAAAGGAGGTGGGGGAAGGAGAGGATGGAAAAAACCCAGTGAGCTGTATGTATAAGGTAATAACTGAGGTTAATTTTTGGTAATAGAATCTCAGTATTTAAATCAACTTGTGGAGGACAGGAAATAAATGGAGATACAGCCAAGAAAGCTGTGTCTACAAAGCATGGGTAAGCGGATCAAATGCAGATCTTCAGCGAAACTCTAAGACAGCGGTTCTCAACCTGTGGGTCGAAACCCCTTTGGGGGTCAAACGACCCTTTCACAGAGGTCGCCTAAGACCATCGAAAAACACATATATGATTACATATCGTTTTTGTGATTAATCGCTATGCTTTAATTATGTTCAATTTGTAACAATGAAAATACATCCTTCATATCAGATATTTACATGACGATTCATAACAGTAGCAACATTACAGTTATGAAGTAGCAACGAAAATAATTTTATGGTTGGGGGTCACCACAGCATGAGGAACTGTATTAAAGGGTCACGGCATTAGGAAGGTTGAGAACCACTGCTCTAAGAAGTTTAGAGCATCTGAAGGAGCACAAATTAAGAGATTAGGAAGGCAAAAAACATTTTAGATGTGAAAGTGTTCCAGATAAGCCACCTCATAAGGGCTAGTCTATACACAATAAGTCACTTAGTTTGTTTTCTATAGAAAACAAAGTGCATTTCCTAGAGGGTTTAAAACAAAAGAGAGGAATTATCACATATTAATTCTGAGAGGCCTCCATGATGGGAACATAGAAGTACATTGAATGTGCATTGAACTTGAGGAAGGGAATTCATGAAGAGTTTGGCACAGACATCAGAGCTTGCACTAAGACATTAGCAGTTAGCATGGAGAGAAAAGTACAAATTAGAGATTTATTTTAGAATTAAAAGCAGCTGAACTTGAGTGAGGAAGATACAGAAGGACACAGAATTACTGGTTGGCATGATGTGTAGTGTAGTTGTGCAATGACATAAAGCTTAATCAACAGAAATACTTTTTAAAAATCATTTTGTACGAGTTGCTAAATTCTGGCACTGGAGTTATGTTGGTAATAGATATGGACCACTAATCCCCAGCATATGTATATATTAACTCCAGCATATATGTGTGTCAATAGCAGCCAGGAATCCTTAATTCATAAATTTTCTAAACCTAAGAATTTGTTGACAAGGATTGAATCCATACTCTGTAATGAGAATTATATGCAAATTACCCTAGAGTTAATTCAAGCATGAGTATAAGCAACAAGCTATAAATTGTATATTTCATATGTATAAGTCATAAATAATGGAAAATTATAGTGTGTTTGGAATATTAATAGATCCATCTTTCTCCTGGATACACAGATCTTCATTCTTGCATAGGCTACTCACATCACAGTTCTATGCTGGGTTGTCATTCGTTTTTTTCATGGTCCTTATTATTATTTGCATAATGTTCTCACTCATGCTGTCTGAGTAGTTCTGAAACTTTTATAAATATGTTGTATAAAGGCTTTTTACTTGTTTGTTTGTGTTCTATGCTCTGAAAAAATTGGGCTTGTTTGTCATGTGAACCAAAATTCTTCCATATAATAATATACACTCTCTTTTCTTGATTCTATTCTTATATATTTCTCCTCTCTCATTCTCTTGATCATCAATTATTTTATATTTTTTTATATTTTATGCACTCAGCATTTTTTCTTCCTTTGGCTACGTTGTTATTTGTGGTCAATAACTCACTCTTTCACCAGGAAAAATTAATCATGACTAGATCTTGAACTAAGAAGATATTCCTTAAACAATTATGAATATACTAAAACATTTCAAGAATCATCAGTACTTTCAATTTTGTGTGTCTTTTTCTAAAAGTTTCAGAACCTCTCATTATTCTCTTAATCATGTGTCACTACAAGTAGAAAGCAATAGCTGCAGTCAGTTAATGTGCCATATAATGAGAGAGGAAACAGACTTCTTCCTTGCCAGGTCTAGGTTTTCTCCATGAGCAATGTGTGTCCAGTGAGAATGTAGTGCAATGATTTATCTAGTTTGTTTCATATTATTGCCCTGAAAACAAGGGTATCCCAATTGGCAATCGTCCCCAGATTAATATTTATCTAAAGAGTCAAACCAAAAGTCTCTCAGCAAAAGGGGATGATAGGGAAGAAACACAAAACCAAATAGCTATCATACCCTACATTCCTTACTACACTGGTTGTAGCTTAGAGGCATTGAGTGTGACTATTTCACACACATTATCCTTCTGTCAATAGAAAGAGAAAATGTTAGAAGGGTACTGAGCTGTTAAAATATGAATGAGATGAGAATAATTTTGGCTATGTTGGTTAACTTTACTTGGAAGAAATGGGTAGACTCAGGGATAGGAATTTGGAAGTCAACAGCACATAGGGGCAGTTGAAAACAGGAAGTGTATATAGGCATCTACATGTAGCAGAAACTCAGCTTTGAATGCCTTTGACATGACCAAGTGCTTGGCACAAAGGTATACTGAAAAAATTTCGATGAATAGCTAGGGCAAAGAGTGGGGGGAGTCTTTACTGTTATTATTGTTTTTAGAAAAGATTTTCTCTTTTATTTGTATTTCCTCATTATGGTTTTTAAAATTTTATTTAGTAATTAAACACATTGGGGTGACATGGGTTAATAAAATTATATAGTTCCTAGTGTACAATTCTATGATACATCACCTGTATATTGCATTGTGTGCCTACCACCCAAAGTCAAATCTTTCATCACTGTGTGTTTGACCCCTTTTACTACCCCTTTAGCCTTTACTATCCCCTCCCCCAACCCTGAACAGACACTTCTCCCAAGTCTTTACTTTTAGGTTTCAAATTTTCATTGATACTTGCATGTAATAGACAGACAAAAATCTTGGATCGGGTTGTTTAAATGTTAGACATTATTGAGCAGAAAGATCTGCGGACTGTGTCTGAGTAGTACATGCTTTCAGAATTCAGGCTTAAGTTGTTGGGGAGATGCCAGGAAACCGTTAAGAAGGGGTTGCAGGGAGCAGCAGCTGTTCCTAAAGAGACGCTCAGATACCATTTCTTCGCTTACGCATCTGAGCAGGTGGGCTTCCAACATTTAACCAAGTGGATTTCTAGCCCCTTCATGAAATTACATGGCAGAAATGATGAGCTATTCTGTAATTTGGGGAAAACACTTTCAAGATGAAAGCAATATTCTGCCTCCCAAAGTAAAAGGAAAAGTAAATGAGGGTGAGCCATGAGAAAAAAAAAAATTGTCTTGGAGTGTGGGGGATTCTGTGAATCAGATTTGATGTGAAAATGCCTCACATTGTGGCGTCTAACATCTTCCAACCACGGGCCACTCTTCCAGGCTGCTTTTCACACATACTTTAGCTGTTGATTCCTCAGGGTAATACTCCCACCTTACAGACTTTAAAAAAAAAAAAAAAGCAGCATTAAGAACATTAAATGGCCTTTTCGAGTTAGAAGCAAGTAAGTGGGTTCAGGAAGAGGATGGAGCTGTTTGGGTTAGGGTCTTAGGGGTCTTTCCACTTTTCCAGAACTGCTGTACTGTTGGGCCACTTTTCGTTTTTCTATTTGCTAAATGGCCATGGGGCAGCAAAGCAAACATTTTTATCAAATAGGTACTGAATGTAGTCGTCAAATTGTTCAAGCCATCCAAATGTATAATTGTCCAGGTTTTTTGTTTGATTTTCAACTCAGAGTAGCTATGATATTTGAACAGATAAACAGCCAATAGGTTTCTCAACATTGTTTATAATTTTGAAATTCTGTTTAGGCATGCTCTTATATTTATAGAGTCTTGGTGCACGAATTCATGCATGGGTGGGGTTTCTTGGCCTGGCAGGCAATCGAGGCCTATAGGGGCCATCTAGCCCAGTCCTAATTGGGGCCAATCAGGGCCGGCCGGGGGGGGGGGGGGGGGGGACGACTGCTGGAGGTTGGCCGGCTGTAGGAGGTTGGCTGTGGGAGCGCACTGACCACCAGGGGGCAGCCCCTGTGTTGAGCATCTGCCCCCTGGTAGTCAGTGTGTTGTCATAGTGACTGGTCAACCGGTCATAAAGGTCACTTAGGCATATTGGCAATGCTACTTTCTAATAATAGTGAATGAGTGGGGTTTATTACTATCTTGTAGCTGCTGTTACAATTACCACAAATTTAGTGGTTTAAAACTATTTAAATGTAATATCTTACAGTTTTATAGGTAAGAAGTTTGAGGCCTGGAGAGAAAAGTACAAATTAGAGATTTATTTTAGAATGAAAAGCAGCTGAACTTGAGTTCAGGGTGCTGGGAGGACAATGTTTCATCCAGAGCTCTGGGGAATCTGTTTCCTTGTGTTTTCTAGCTTTTAATGGCTGCCTGTATTCCTTGGCTTACAGCTGCAGCCATCCATCAATTGCCTGCAATCATTCTCAGATTATATCATTCTAGTTCTACTTTTCCATAGCCAATCTCTTTCTTTGACTCTCATAAAGAACCTGTTTACTTTGATCCCACCCTGATAATCTAGAATAATCTCTCCATCTCAAATGCTCAATTTAATGACATCTGCAAAATGGACTTTTGCTAAGAAAGGTAACCTATTCAGGGCTTAGGCAAAGTAGCAAGGTAACAAATTCTAGGGATTAGGATGTGGGCATTTTGAGAAGGAGAGAGAGAGAGAGGGAGCGCTCATTGTTTTGCCTACCATACTGGGTTTTCATTTTCAAGATTATGGTTCTCAGGCATTTTCATATTTTATGCCTGCGCTATTATATGATTTATTTGTGTTGATCCAACATCCCAAATTCAGTTTTTTTGTATTCTTATTTCTCTCCATCCTTGATTTTAGACTTTAATAACAAAAATTACAGGTGAGGATTATAGCTAAATATTAATTTTCCTCTCATAGCCCTTCTCTAAATTAAATATTCATTTTCTAAATTATCAAAAATAAAATTCTTTTAGGTTAGGAAAAATAGCAGTATTAAATCAAGGCAATGAGTTATCCCAAAGCTGTCCTTTGGTATATTTGGCTGGGAGATACTAGTTTAGAAAACTAACTTTTTTTTCCCACATGAAATCTTTATTAAGGGGAAACTTTATAGTGCCTTAAAACAGCAATTAAAGCTTGATTAAATTTTACAACCCCGAAAGGCTAATAATACTTGCTTTTTCCAGATGACAAAGAAATATGCCCTGTATACATAAGGCTCATTAGCAATGTCATGACTCTAAAAATCTACATGCAGTAATTATTCTAAAATAACTCAACCAAATAAAAAATAGTTCTAAACTGAACCCAATAACAAATTCCATTCGTCTGTCCTTCCATAAATGACTATCCACTAGAGAAAATGTTTTTCAATTTATGGCTTTCTGAAACAGTCTCCCATTTTCTGAGTTTTGACAAGGTTCTATCTTGGACCAGCTCATAATATGATCATTATCATATCATATTGGAAATAAATCCTGTTTCTGCCCAGTGACTCTGCCTACCGTCCCTGGATGCAGCAGTATGTAATCCTTTACTGCTTTCATCTTCAGCATGTTCCATGATCCTCAGCATTCAATCACCATAAGCAATAGGCGCTGTTTGGAGTATTAAGGCAAAGCTCAAAAATTGATATTTTTTCTCCTAGAAGAGCACATGCATCAACTGATAAACAGTGAGCCAGAGTAAAAAGCATTTCCACTATTAGTTCCGTGCACCAGTCATACCATCTAAGATACTGTGTTTATTTCCCCCCTACAAATGCCTAATAGGATCCAGTTAATGGCCCTTACATGTCAATGCCAGCTGCCTCTATCCAAAAGGAGGTAGTTGTTACTAGTTTAATCTTAATTGATAGGAATGATGGAGACTCAGAATCAAACAATGGATTTCTGAGACTTCACAGGAGGATTCTCACATAAACCTAATGAATTCTGGCAGCTGGCGATTGTACAGCTTAACTGGTGTCATAAATATAGTGAGGAGTTGTAACAGTGGTAAAGTTTCCTTTTACCATATCTGAAAGGTTTTAGTTTTCCATAATGTTAAATCAAGATCAGCTTTTTAGACTCTTCTTCTGGGTTGTGTGTTGTGTGTGTTTTTAGTACTAAAAAAAGAAGTAAAACCTTTTAAAAAATTAAACCTTGTTTTCCTTTTTTAAATATATATATATATATAGAGAGAGAGAGAGAGAGAGAGAGAGAGAGAGAGAGAGAGAGAGAGAGAGAGAGAGAGATTTTAGAGAGGAAGAAGGAGGGAGAGAGAAACAGACATCAATGATGAGAGAGAATCATTGATCTGCTGCCTCCTGCCTGCCTCACACCAGGGATCAAGCCCACAACTGGTGCATGTGCCCTAACCGGTTCATAGGTCAATGCTCAACCACTGAGCCATGCCAGTCTTCCAAAAATTAAACCTTTTTTCATCAATATTTAATTCTAAATTGAGGTCACATCTAGAATACCTGATGATTGATTATCTGATTTTCTGTTGGTAATTGAGTTTTCGGTATATTTTAGTCCTATTACATTTGCTGTTTTCATTGTATTAAGTCATAAAAGAGCAAATATGATGTAGCTCCTTAGTAATTTCCACAGTTAGAGTACTTCTTGTTCTTTACTTCTTTTTTATAAGATTGAATGTTGGTAGGGCAGTTAATATTATGCTGTACAATATGAATAAGGCCAGATTAACTTAGCTGCACAAGGTTAATGAATCTAATAATTTATATAAATTGGATCTTTATCCTTGATCTGCTGATGACTAATAAGATGGAATTCCTACTTTATTCTGCTGTCTGACTAGTTCTTTGTGTGCTAAAGAAAAAGAACTGCGATTCCACATCACTCCAATTTTCCACAAGACCCAAAACACTTATAGAGCAGAAAGCCTGACCTTTTCAACATCCAGAATACAGTCTAACCAGGAACCAAAACACTAGTGGATAATTATACATAAGCAGATATGGGAAATTTATATGGACTATCTGCTATCATTTGCTTATTCAGAACACAGTAAGTTATAGATTATTAAAGTTACCTATATCAAGAGTGATAGTCTAGCCTCCAATATAATTTTAATAACTTGTTTTTCACTTTTTAACACATTTTTCTTATCTGCTTGGAAAATTCATAGTTGTCTTATTTTTTCCCCCTGAACAGTTCCTCAAAAATTGCAGTAAACCATTTTTCAACTAGGAAAGTTTGATTTTTCTATAAGGCTTACTTTGGGTTAGCCAATCTGTACTTTATATGTAATAATATACTTTCTATGTAAAAGAGTGATACTAGAAAATTATTCTTTGCACATTCATGGCATGCATCTAGAGGGAGTAGGAATCTTGATCTTGTTGTGGGATCTCCAGTTTAGGTCATCTGTCTGCACAGTTCCTAGCATAGAATGTCTTTCTCCGGGCACTTGCAAACACACTATGAATAACGTAATTTTTCCTTATAAAATAGAAAAAAAAATATGAGCATTTTCACTCTTGAAAAATAATCAGAATTCAACTAACTTCAGAAATGATTTTCTAATCTTTTATTCAGAGACTATTTAAATGTACTAGTATGTTGAGAATTCACAATGTGCCAGACAAGTAGGAAAATATTCATGCTCCTTACATTCATAGGAAGAACCATGCTATTAATCAAACCATCATGCATGTTTATAATTACAAGTTGCAGTAAGGGCTGAAAAGGGAACATCCAGACATTTACGTAAAGGAATAGCATGGGCACAGGTGGGCTGTCATGCTCGGTGGGGAGTTGAGAGTGATTCTTGCCACTTCATTTACATATAAGGACTATTTTACCTGACTCTAAGGGTTCTCTCTCTTCCTTCATCCTCATATTTCAATATCCATCCCTGTTAATTTTGTCTCCAGAAGAATGGTGATACATAATAATAATATAATAAATAATAAGGTAATCATAGTTATCATTAATAAATTAAAATCATTGCAGAGGCATTATCTCTTTTTCAAATAACCTTCAAAATTAAGTAGATTTTTTGGGAATGAATTCAATACTGCCTTTATTGTTTTTGATGATTTAAAAATATTGCTTTTTTTAATCTTTATTGTTGAGATTACTGCAGATGTCCCTCTTTTTCCCCCCATATCTCCCCTCTCCTGGTTCCCACCCTGCCCCAGGCCTTCACCACTCTGTTGTCTGTGTCTATAGGTAATGCATACATGCATATAAGATCTTCGTTTAATCTTTTCCTGCCCCCCATACCTCCTTTCCTCTCAGACTCATCAGTCTCCACTTCCATGCCTCTGATTCTATTTTATTCACCAGTTTATTCTGTTCATTAAATTTCTTATTTATTAGATTTTTATATTTAATTGTTGATAGATATATATTTATTGCCATTTTGTTGTTCATATTTTTTTTTATATTTTTCTTCTTCTTCTTAAAGAATACCCATCAGAATTTTATATAAGCATTTGGTGGTGATGAACTCATTTAGCTTTTTCTTATCTGTGAAGCTCTTTATCTGACCTTTCATTCTAAATGGTAGCTTTGCTGGGTAGAGTAATCTTGGTTATAGGTCCTTGCTATTCATCATTTTGAATATTTCTTGCCACTCCCTTCTGGCCTGCATAGTTTCTGTTGAGAAATCAGCTGACAGTCATATGGGTATTCACTTGCAGGTAACTAACTGTTTTTCTCTTGCTGGTTTTAAGATTCTCTCTTTGTCTTTTGCCCTTGGCATTTTAATTATGATATGTCTTGGTGTGGTCCTCTTTGGATTCCTCTTGTTTGGGATTCCATGTGCTTCCTGGACTCGTAAGTCTATTTCTTTCACTAGGTAGGGGAAGTTTACTGTCATTATTTCTTCTAATAGGTTTTCAATATCTTGGTCTCTTTCTTCTTCTGGCACCCCCATAATTTGGATGTTGGTATGTTTGAAGTTGTCCCAGAAGCTCCTTATACTATCTTCATATTTTTGGATTCTTTTTTTTTTCTTTTTGTTCTTCTGATTGGGTGTTTTCTCCTTTCTGATATTTCAAATCTTTGATTTGATTCTCAGGATCCTCTAATCTACTGTTGAATCCTTGTATATTATTCTTTATTATAGTCAGTGTATGCTTAATTTCTGATTGGACCTTTCTCTTTCTTTCTTTCTTTTTTTTTTTTTTTTTGGCATTCTCACTAAGGTTTTGCACTCTATATCCAGTAGTTTGCTTTCTTCCATTTCTTTCATTTGTGACATGTTTCGTTGGCTCTTCGTTTTGGCTGCTTCCCTGTGTTTGTTTCTGTGTATTGGGTAGAGCTGTTAAGTCTCCTTGAGTTGATAGAATGGCCTTGTGTAGTAGGTGTCTTTTAAGGCCCAGTGGCTCAGCCTCCCCAATCACCTGAGGTGGACACTCTATGTGCACCCCTCTGTGGGCTGTGTGCTCAGTTTCATTGTAGCTGAGCCTCAATTTCTATTAGTGTCACTGGGAGGAAATGACCTTCAGACCAATTGGCTATGAGGACCAGCTGTGACTACAGTGGGAGAGCGGCTGTACAGGAGACACCCCTAAGGAGCAGGACTTGCTTCAATGAGGCTTTGGTGCTCACTGAGTCTGCCCCTTGAGTGTGTCACTTATGGATGTGTAGAGTTGTAATCTGGTATGGTCTGACACTGACCACTGGGTACCCTGGCTCTTGGGTTTCCAGGGAGGTATAAAGTCAGCCACCGCCTGGGGCCACCCAGCAGGAGCTACGGAGAAATCTACAGATTCCTCCTCTTTTTATTGGGTTTAGAAGTGCCCAGATGAGGCTCAGCTGTGAAGTAAGGCAGGCTGGTGCTGGTGCAAGGTCTTGGGCCTTTTATTGATAGGTTTGGGGCTCCCCGACCCAGCAGCAGCTTGTTTGACAGGTTTTAGCCTGAGCAAGGACAGGCCATTCCTATGCAAAAGCTACTGCAGGCAGTTAGTGTAGGGTTGTAAATTAGGTGGGGTGGGGTCTCAGGGAATCACCAGGGTGGAGTGAACAGAAATGGCTGCCAGTCAGCCCTGAGACCAGGAAGGTCCCAGCATAGGAACAATGACCACTGCCAGCACCTCCTTCTGGAAGAAAGCCCTGAGTTGTTGCCTCAATGCCAGACAGTCCAGTTTCCAGCACTGGAGCTCAGAGGAAGCATGAGCTTGTAAGTTCAGTTTGTGTGCAGGCCTTTTAAGAGCAGCAGCTGGGTCTCCTGCAGCCTCTGTGTCACTGAGCCCTAATCCGCACTGGCTTTTACAGCCTGTAGTTATTACTGCCCGTAGGGACTTCTTTTCCTAGCTCTGGGGCCCTGGGCTGGGGGTGTGGGGTGGGGCTGGGAACCCTCGCTCCTCTGGGGGCCTCCCTAGAAACCATCTCCCTCCAGATTGAAGAAGCAACCCACATGGGTGTCGGCCCAGCCTGTTCCGAGCCTCAGCACCTCCTGCCAGTCTCCGTGTGCTCCCTTCTTTACTTCTCTTGTTGTAGGCCTTCCATTCAGCCAGCTTTCCGGCGGTTCTGTATTTTAGTTGTAATTTTGATGTGGTTGTGGGAGGCAGGGCGTACAGGAGAGAATACATTTCACTCACAGTATTTAGGTATCCCAGTGCATTTGGTAAGAAAATGCATTGCTAAAATTTCTGCATTTGTACTCATTATAAAATTATAGCTTTGTTATTGATGAATATAAAAGTTTGAATCAACCTCCCTTGCCTCCCCCCCTTTTTGAAATAAGATATTCATTAGATATAGTCTTATGGCATGTGGTAAGAGTGTTTATTTTAACAATAGAAAGGTTGGGGGGAAAGTCTCTCTACTTTCCTGACTTATTGCTTGTTCTCCTCTGATCCAGCATGGCAAGGCTATGCACCTGTCCTATGTGCCCTATTGCACCTTGAACTTCTGCTCTCAGCATTTTGCACTGGGACTCCTTCTTTGTATATTTTTATCTCTTCATTTAATGTAACATCTTGATAAGCAAAAAAGAGGACCACCTTTCTCAAAATTGAATCCCTTACACTTAACATGCAATAGGGAATCAAGATGTATTTCCTGCAATAATGCCACCCTCTGGCTGCAGAAACTTCTTTTATGCCTCACATCAATAATTCTAAATATGTGTTTTAATAGAGATACATATAATCATTGCATATAATGTTTATATCTATCTATAATAGATATTGTTTATATTTTTTCTATCTTCCTAACTATGAGATTTATCAAGTAATCACTATAAAGACTCAAGAAAGAAAATTCCTTGGGTTAAGAAATTTATATTCTCTGTTAGTCAATGCCAGTCATGTTTCATTAATTCTGGTGGTGTGTTTTTTTTTCTTTCTCTTTTCATACAAGCTTGATCAGTCACGTCTGTTATGGTAGTATTTTGTTTTTGTTTCTGTTTTAATCTCAGCCTTCATAGCTAATTCAACATTTATTTTTATTTTTTATTTCTTTTTAGATTTAGAACCAATTAGATGGGCAGGAAAATTGCTAATGAGTACTCACTAAGCACACATATGTCCCTTTTCCATTCTTTAGATGCATTTTTATAAAGATAAAATAAAATAATTGATAGAAATGTCTAATTGAAATTTTTAGAATTTTTAAATAATATAATAGGGTACAAGGCAATGCATGCATTTGGATTTTCTGTTTACTAATTGTTAACCTAAAAAGAAAAAGTCAAAGTGAAAGGCAATAGTACTTATTTGAAATCAAAGAATTGCAATTTGGGGTCACAGATTCAGGCAGAAACTCAAATTGTGTCTTGATTACAGGGTGAAGGCATGGTGGTTTTATGAGAAAAGGAAGGGTAAAAATTATTAGAATAATAAGAGAAAATAAAATAAATACTATTGGTTTTAACAAGCTAGATTACTCTTTAGCTATACATGACTGGTAGTTAAACCATTATTGTATTAAACCTCCTATATTTATGAATTAGTGTATTAGCCAAGACTACCCGAGCCTGTTTTAATATGCTACTGAAGACATGTTTTATCTCCATGATACACTTAATATCTTCTCTTCCTTGACTTCTATTGCAGTCTGCTGTTTGTTTTATTTTTAAGTTCCTCTAGTGTCATAGTGTTTAGTTCATTCCTCCTAGCTTTGTAGAAAGCCGCCTATACATCCCGGAGAGAATGAAAGCTTCAGGAAACCAAAGACCCTGTCTAATCATAGGAATACATACCCAAAACTAGGAAACTGTTTCCTTATTTATTCAACACTTACTTTTTTGAATACTTCTATGTACCAGTTATTAAGCAAATTTTGACGTGTATAATTAAAAACGTAAATAATGGGATATTTAAATGAATGATACCCAAGTGGAGAGCATTCTTTCCAAAGTTCATTAGTGTGAGTGAGGAAGCAGTTCTACAAAGTAGACAGGCATATGTAAAGGGCTTCAGTCAGACAAGATCTTGATTTTTAGGATCTGGATGCTCTGGGAGGTTGTAAGCATGAGGGAGAATGCAACAGAAGTCAAGGGTAGATCATGCATGGCCTTGCAGAGTAAGAGAATTGGATGCTATGCTACTGAATATATAGTTGAAACTTATTGACATGGGAATATGACCTAATTGCTGTTTGCTTTATTTTTAAGTTCCTCTAGTCACTCTTTAAAATTACTGTCAGAAGACTGGCTAGGATGGAAGGAAAGATACCAGTTGGATCATTTTGTAGTACTTTAGGCATACAATAATGGTGTCTTTCTTCATGATGGGAATAGAGCAAAAGACAAGGAGATAAAGTCCACATATTATTGGGAAATAAATCAGACTGCATCTATTGAGAGTAATTTACATACATGATATCAAAAGAAGAGAAAAATCAAAACATCATTTGATTTTTAGGTGGCTTCTATGATTTGGTTTTAAATTTAAGTCAAAGTTATGTAGTGGGACCAAGAAAATTATGGGATAGAAAGAAGGTATATAGGCCTTAATATTCAGAGATTATTTTTTGAAAAAGTAAAATAGCCAAATTGAATACTTTGTTCTATCAGTTTCATTCATGATATAATAAACTAATCCTCATTTTTAATAGGATGTCTAATGTGAATAGCCACATGGCTATCCTATTTGCTCTAATGACAGAACCAAATTGTCTAGCTGAAGTTAGGATTCATCAAGCCAATATGAGGTTTAGATTGTTTTCACTATTCAGAGGCCATTGACTCACTGTACTCCATTTCAGTAACATTTTTATTTCCTATTTTCCAGTATGTTGCTCTTTTTACTCACATTCTTTCCTTCGCATGTGATTTGCTCACTTGATAAAATGAGATTCTGAGGAGGATCCCTGAGAAACCCTTGGTCACAGCTCTCTGGGCCATTGACTCAGCCGCTTCCATAGTGGCTTCTGCAGCAGACAGGCTTCTGAGGCCTGCATCCGCAGTTCTAAGAAGGGTGTTTAGGTAAAATGTTACTATTTCCTCTTATTAAGAAACATGTGCTGAATACTTTTTGGGGGGTGAGCTCTCATAGACTCTTTTAGGGTAAGCACTCATCAATATTTATCATAAAGAGGAAAGTAGGATGCAACTTATCTTGCCAAAACTGTGTCTGTTAAGTTACTTTTGATTTTGAAGATTGATGCACTTATAACTAGCTTAACCAAGGGAAGCAAATATGTATATTGGAAAAAGCACAATACTTTCTTAATATCCAAGAAAAACAGATAACCTAGACTAAATAATGGTAAGAGCCAAAGCGAACAAAGTCCTCGGTTGAAAAAAAAATCAAAGCAGCTCAGATATTCCCCTATCTGTTAATTCTCATTGTCTCACTCTCTTTAACCCTTTCTTTTATTTGCTTCTTTAAGTGCATGGTACTCTTGGCCCCAACGTTTAAATTTTCTCCATTAAATAGAAGGACATTTCTTGAGAGTAGTCTCTTTAGGATCTTGTCCAAAATTCACAGATAATAGAATCTTTCCCAAATTTCAAAGCAAGTTCTTATTATTCAAATAGAGATTGATGACTTTATTCAGCTCATTGCACAGTTAGGAGCGTCTGGAGACCAGTTTATGTCCTCAGCAGCTGGATTAACGTTTTTATAGAGTGAGGTGAAGTGAGAGATATGGGGCCTTATGGTCTAGCTCACGTTGTAGTTTTCCTCACCTTCAGTGGCTAATGAAGTTGCGGTTGGAACAATTGAATTTGTATAGGTTTTGATGTCTCTTGTGTCTGATCTTTGGTCCAATTCTTTCTGTAAGCTCTCCAGGTTGTTTCTAGTCAAAGTTCAAGGGAGAAAGAGTTGCAAAAGAAGGGTGGTACATGGAAAAAGAGGAGAGAGAGAATAAGAGAAAGGAATCTGGGGTCATGCAAGGTAGCCTAGGTCTAAGTGCATATTATAGCCCATACTGATCCAGGAGTCCACTCTTGCTCCAGGCACATTCAGTTGGTGATGGTGGGTCTTAGAGTAGAAACAGATGCTGGAACCTTCCTCTGCATATGACGAGTCAATTTTCATAGGAACAAGGTATTCAGCACAGAGTAAACAAGGTCAATAAATGTGCTTTCAATAACTCCAGTTACTGTCTAAAATACTAACCTCTTTGGCTAACACAATGACATGTCAGTCAAAGTTGTCTATAAGTGCAAGATTTGTTTCAAAGAAGAGTGCAAATTACTGAAGCAGAATTGGTTAAATGCAGGTATTGCTGAGTAAGATATTCCTACACTGAATGCCAGTTGATCTAGAGAACTTTTAACATCTCATAAAAATTGTTCTATAAAGGCAAACTGGAAAAATTGCAAATTACTTGGCTTGTGCAAGCCTACATGCACCTGACTGCAATGATTCTGTTAGGATTAGCAAGCATCACAAAAGTGCTCCGTTCACACTTTTAAACAAGTGTCTCCATTACTACTGACCACCTAGGAAGATCACATACTACAATCTGGGGAAACGTACATGGGTTCTTCCATTTTGCAATATAATCAGTGACCCCAATATCAATGAACAGCAATTTCAAAATAATGACATATACAATTAATCTGATTCAGTCTAGCTATTAGCAGTGGCCAAACCTTAAGAGGAAATTATCTTTATATAATTCTACAGAGAATATTGTATAATGGGTACTCTACCACATAATGAGATTTGTCAGTGGTCGGCAAACTCATTAGTCAACAGAGCCAAATATCAACAGTACAACGATTGAAATTTCTTTTGAGAGCCAAATTTTTTAAACTTAAACTATATAGGTAGGTACATTGTTATTAATGTAATTAGGGTGCTCCTAAGGCTTAGGAAGAGCCACACTCAAGGGGCCAAATAGCCGCGTGTGGCTCGCGAGCCGCAGTTTGCCGACCATGGGAGATGTCTAGCAAGTAGGGTGCTATTATACAAATTCCTCAATCCATTTACCTTTAAAAAACTAATCACACATTGTAGCTATTTGGTAGATCTTTTCAGGTAAGTTTGCCTTTTTTTGACCATCCGTGAGCATTACATATGATACTGTAAGCTAAATGAGTATATACTGATTATTTGCTTTAATCTCCAGTATAATGATCTGTTCACTGTGAAAGAACAAAGTTGGAAAAAGAATATATCCAACATTTTACTGGGACTCTTTAAAGCCACAGACATTATATCATGATTATGTATGTGAATAGCTGAAAGCCATTGTTGTCTTAATATGCATGGATGATATAATAAAGAGCATGATGGACATGGGCTTCAAACCATGTCTGAGCAAGAGATAATGGTGACATTTGTCTAAATGTTGCATATATTCAACAAATTTTGACAGATTTTATTAATGCAAATCATTTCCAGAGAATCACTATTCAGTTTTAGAGATAAAAATGTAAAATTTCAATTCTCTTGTTGAATTACATTTCCCTCATGCTATGTTAGCACTAACGTTCAAAAAATTGCTGCAATATGTATATCTCTATTTTGTGATAAGCTACTATATTCTGAAATTTAAAATGTTATTTTCAGAGCAAACAATACAACAGAGTAATGTGTACTAACCACTAACTAAATATTTTTTTTTAAGTAGGAAAGACAGTATGTCAAAGACCCTCTTTTATCTTTGCAATGAGCTTGAACTGCAGTTAGTTAATGTCATCTTCTAATTAAACAAAATCAACTGTGAGAAAATTAAACAAATTGATTCACAATTAACGGTTGAGCAAACACTTCTACAGTTTTATCTCCTGCTTTAAGCTTTTGGAAAGTTTTCCATTATTTTTGCTTCCTTAAATTTACATTGAAGGTTATCATGATATTCATGAATGAGCTTATAGTTATAACATTTTACTTCAGCTACATTAATTCGGTCTTATATATACATATTTAAAATTTGAAATATTCTGCATAAATATGATATATTTTATAGTGCATGCATCTTGTACATTTTTTTCTGCTGAAATTCAGTACCATCAAACATAGACATGTTTGGGACTATACCATAAGATTTTGAAATGGTCATGATGGGCTTCTTGTAATTTTTTAAAATAAATGGTTCCATGGTAGGCCAGGTAACTTGGAAGGCAAATGAATGATATTATGAATAATATAGACTTTTCTTACATTGTGAATTGTTTCTGTCTATGCTTCTGTTTGCATTGTAGGATGACTCTTTGCATGCTGTTATTTAACACCGATCCATCCATATCTAGCACAAATTGGCCTGACCTATCTTAAATGAGCCAGTTACATGTAACTTGTACCAATAACAGAAGGATTTTTCTATCAACAATTATTACATATTCAATAGAATAAGCACACATACACATGTTCTATGTAAAACCTAGATATATAAAGTCATTTAATATAACTGAGATATAATATGTAAATATATGTGTATATTATATATACATCCTGAACATTTCTATTTTTAAATCAACATGTACTCAATGAATTTTCATTGTTTTCCAAACATAAATGGTATTGAGAGGAGTGAGAAATAGGATTAGGCAGACAGAGCAAGGGGTGGAAGGAAGGAGGAAATACGGACGTGACCTTTGGAGCCAGCTAAAACTGTTACAGGATTCCAGGGCAGGAGGAATTAGGAAACTGAGACAGGAAAGTTAAAACAAGGCCAAACAGTGTGGACAATTTGCAGCCAGCTTGTAACTAACAAACTATTATCTTTCCCAGCCAAGGACACAGGAGCAAATGGTTAAAACAACAACAACAATAACAACAACAAACCTCCCTAATGAGAGAATAGAAAGGGAAAAGGTTAAGGGGAAGAAGGGGGGGCAGTTTTACTCCCTAAGCAGAGAAGCCAGCAGTCTCAAAGGTTGGTAAGAAAAAGTTGCCTGGTGCTTCTCATGAATCCTGGGAAAGCCATAACAAAGTAAAAAGGGACCTTGAGCATGAATCTGTACCAAAATAGTCAACAGAGGAATTTTGAAGCCTATGGACAGGAGGGTATATGATGCCTCGAAACCCCACCCGGCCTGCTCTTCAGATTAGCTGAGAGTCCGTCTGTGCTTCATAAGCCAGATGTATTGGTTTGCTTGCTTTGCTTTTGCTTTTTTTCAATAAAGGTGCATGCTTTAATTGCTTTAACAGATTGGCTTTTCACAAGGCAGTCAAGGTCTCTCATAAATTCATGTATATGAGAAGACAAGGATGGAGGTTGGGGACAGCCCACTGCTACTGGTTCAGGGGGCTGTCCTAACTTGCAACCCCTCTCTGGTGTCAGTGGCAGGTGCCTATAACAGTATTATGAGATATTCCAAGCAAATATGAGACCAGAGTGCTTCCCTTGTTTTATTTGCATATTATTAAGGCAGATCCTTTCTTAAGATATAGATCCTTTTTCTTTCTTTACTTCACTATTCTTTCTAGAAGCTGATACTGAAAAAAGAAGTATATTCAAATAAGAGAAACTTAAAAATGAGATTCACAAAAGATATCTGGGCCACCTCCAAAAATATATTTGTAATATAAACATTAATTAGTTTTTGGAAAAACAATAATCAAAAGCTTTAAGTTTTCACTCACAGGATCTTACTACCAAGTTTTTTGTTTGTTTGTTTGATTGTTTTGTTTTATTTCTTTATTCTAAAAAAAAATGCTAAGAAGTGGGAACTTAGCCTGTATTCCTTTTATGGATAACTATCACAGCCAATATGAGAAGTCATAATACTAGAGACTCTTAAGTACTTCATGTGTTATGGAACATTGCATAGATGTTTATTGGGATTTACACTCCATCATTGTCTGTTTACTTATTTATAATTTTAGCATTTAAGAACAAGCATGCATGATCCTCTGGATGAATTCTTAAAATTTCAACACTTTGCTTTGGCATATCCATATAATTTGGTCACCTCTCCTGACACCTTGTAAGTTGGTATGAATTGTAGCAAAATTTCCATGTGAATAAATCTATCAAATAAGGAAAACACTGTACTTGCATTTACAGGTGACATTTGTTATATAAAAATAGGATCAGGGCTACTTAGGAATTTAAAATAACTAAAACCAAGTAACAGTTCATGGATATTAGTTTATTTCCCACATGAAAAAAGGGTAGCATTGTTATTTTCATGCAACGCAGAGAAAATAGTTTGAGAGTAATGAAATAACCTGCTCTATGTCACATATCAAGCTAAGTAGCAAAGGCTACACTAAAATTAAGATTTTTCTGTCTCCCTCCCCATTCTCTATTTTTTTGAAACTATTTTTATTGATTTCAGAGAGGAAGGGAGAGGGAGAGAGATATAGAAACATCAATGATGAGAGAGAATTATTGATCCGCTGCCTCCTGAAGGACCACACTGGGAATCGAGCCTGCAACCCAGGCATGTGCTCAGAATCTAACCATGACCTCCAAGTTCATAGGTCAATGCTCAACCACTGAGTCACAATGTCCAGGCCGCATTCTCTATTTTTAAATGTTATATGACCCAATCGAAGTCAGTATACTATATTAAAGATACAGAATCATCTTTAATACTTTTATGCCACTAAGGGCTATTATAATTCTCTATGGAATTGCACATAGACATTTTAGCAGTTCTGAAAATCATCAGGGTAAAAGCTTTTTGCCTATAACTAGCTGTCAACTGAGAAACAAACAAATTTAACTCTGAAAATAGAAGAAATATATGGTGTAAGTTGGAGAGACAATGATGAACTTTTCCATTCTGCTTATATATCTCAATAGGTATTCAAAATATATTAATTCATCATTTTCTCTTTCATATCACAAATCAATTATTCTCCTTGTCAGATTGAAATGAATTTTTTAAATCTATGAACTTTTCCAACTATTTGAGATCTATATTACAGTAAAATGCTAAAAACTTTTCATCTTTCTCTTTTCTTTTGATGTTTAAAAATATAGTACAAACAACGGAAAATGGAATTTACATGTCATTGTATATCTAGTGTGGCATTTGCTGTTTAAACAGAAGCTCAAAAAGCAGACATTTTCTGACATCTCCAGATTTTAATAATTAAAATAACTTTTCAAAAATACAATGTGTATTTTAATTACATCAATATTTATAGACATTTTGAATACAATTACTTTTGAAACCATTAATCTGTATTTTGAAAATAGAGACTTGGCTTTATTGAGATGAAAACCACCCTGATTATAAACTCTAGTAGTTCTTTAAAAGAAACAAAACATATTGACTTTGTTTTTCAGTCTCTAATTTTCTTTATTTGGTAAACAAATTTATGCTCTCTCTCTCTCTCTCTCTCTCTCTCTCTCTCTATATATATATATATATATATATATATAGATATATATAGATAGATATATATGAAATATATATATGAAAAGTAAAATACTGCATGCAGTTTGATAGTATGTGAAAGAATGAGATTTAAATTGCATAAGATTATTAATCTTTTTTGCATATTTGCTTATTTTATGCATTTTCAGGAAGGGTTAATATATCTTATAATTGCATATACTTTTTCAAAATAAAATAAAATAAAATTAATTGACTGAGGACATTAGACTAGAAGGAAAATTAAAGTAAGAAAAAGTTTATGAAATCATGGATTAAGTTTGTATACAAAATCCAAGCCAGGAAAAATTTTTTTCTGAAAGCAGGTTTCACATGAGGTTTTAAGATTGCTATCTGCTTTTAGGAAATCTGACACAGTTATATGTTCAGACTTTCCAGAAGTTAACCGTGAGCTGTTCACACATGCACATGTGCACACACAATTGTTTTTGCTAAGTAAAAAGACAAACTGTTCCTTTAAGTCAGATAAGAAAAAATTCCCCATTAGTCTTTTTGAAGAGGGTACCCAGTAATGAAAACAATGATCATCACCAATATCCTTGTGGTTAAGACACTTTAAGCAAATATATATTTAGTAGAGGCCCAGTGCTTGAAATTCGTGCATGGGTAGTGTCCCTAGGCCTGGCTGATGATCAGGGCTGATCTGCGAGCCGATCTGTGGGGCAACTGGCTGGGCGATCAGGGGGCCCCTGCTGGCACCCGCTTTACCTGGCCTGGCGCCACCCGCTTGCCACCTCCCCCCCCCCCCCCCCCCCCCGCCACTGCTGGTCGGGGCCTGCAGGCTGGGGGCATCTCCTGTGTTGAGAGTCTGCCCTCTGGTGGTCAGTACGCATCATAGCAACTGGTTGATTTGCATATTAGTCTTTTATTATATAGGATTATAACTAATCTGGTAAATTTTAAAGAGCATTTTCTTGTAATGTCCCCCCTTATGTCTGTTAAAAACACTTTGTAAAAGCATTTCTATAAGATGTAGATTTTATATGGTAGAGAATTAGTGTTCTATGCTGGCATAACTTATTCTAAAAAAGAATTTCCAGTATCTGGAAGAAAAGGTTGGCCCACTGTCCTTCAAGCAATCCTTCTTAAATGCTGCTTATCTTCACTATCCTTCCCAGATACACAGATGGGAGCACGTTTGTGATTATTTCCCCTGAAAAGGAACTAGAGTGCAGGGAGTTGTTATTGAGGATTAATTGCCAATCATATACTTGAAAGTTAATCCAGGGCCTGGTGAGGACATATTTATGATTCAAAAGGTAATTTCGCCTCTGCTCACAGAGCGACTTCAAGGAGTCCTCAATGGCAAGCATTCCTCATAGACCTTTAGTATATGAAGGAGTAGGAATTAGGCCCAAAATTCTGAAGCAGAGACACAAAATATGAAAGTCTCTGGGGAGATGGATGTACTCACACATATCAAATGATATGTGTATAAATTTAGACAGTACATTAAAAGAGACTTATAGGAATAGCAAAGATGACAGAGAGCATTGCTGTTCCAGGGCAAGGAAAATTTTGATATTGGGTATAAATGAGAATAGTAAATTTGTAATAAACCAGAGACAGGCAATTCTGTTTCCTTATCCATGACTGGATAAGCAGAAAGTGGGAGTAATAATGCATTAGCAGTTTGCACATTTTATTCTGAAAACTATCGGGGAAAATTAAAAGGGCAAGAGATCAGCTAAGATATAATTGGTTCTGGGGGAAAAAAAGCAATAGAGTTCCATGAAGCAAAGAGCATTCATGATTTGGGTGAAATGGGGCTCTCACCCAGAATAAAAGCCTTGCTAAGTCAACCCTGGTTAAATTCAAGACTCATGAACTACACAAAATTAAAAGGACAGGGATTAACAGCCATAAATATTTAGTCCAACCTTCTCCTGGTCAAAGGAAAAAGGAGAAAAAGGTCTTTTTGTGAAAACTTGCATGGAAAGAGAGTGAAAAGGAAGGGGAACATTTATTAACTATTTATTTTATTAGCTTAAGATGTAGTCACATTTATGCATCATGAGAATTTCAGAAAATGCTAGGCTAATACTAACACCACCCTCCATGATGGTAAAGTCATACTTGAACAAAAGTCTAAAAGAAAAATAATTAAGATAAAAACTTAGCGTATACACTAGTGCATTTCATGGTCTTAGTCAAAGAGCCTACATTATTATTTTAAATTGAGTGTATTAATAAGGATCAAAGCTGTGAAAGTGAATGACATTAATGAATTAAGAGGAGAAGGTGGCCTCAAACACAGTAGGTGGAGAAAGGTGAACTATAAGCCTGGAAAGGAAATGGATGAGAGCTTCAGATGGGGAGAAGGAAAACCAGGTCAGTGTACTAGCAGTATCTCAAAAGCCAACAACAGACGATTTTAAAAATTAAATGGTAAACAACATCAAAGGCTGTTTGAGGAAGACTGAAAACTTTTCCATCGGATTAAGCCAGTCTGAGCCCATGGATAACCATATTGAGCAGCCCAGGTAAAGGAATGTGCTAGAGGCTCTAAGTGAGCTCAGCAGATTTAAAATAAACACCGCAGAGAGTAGGCGAACAAGTTGACCAGATGCACAATTTAGGTAATTTAAAAAAGCATTCTGAGTAGTAATTATGCGTGCATTCATTAGCTTAACAAGTATTTTTTTTTTTGAATAATCCTAGTGATCAAAGCAGTATTCTGAATGGTTGGGGCACATTTGCATATAAAACAGACAATATCCCTGTCTTTTAGGAACTACAGTGTAGCAGGGTGGTTAAAAAAAAGAAGATGAATGAATGAATGAATGAATGAATGAATGAATGCCAAACAAAAGGTGTATGTTGAAAGGTGACCAGTGTTATTTAATAAACAAGTAGACCAGAGTGAGAAAGATCAGCAGTGTTTGAGATGGATTTGACAAGATTCTTAATATTGGTGCCATATGAACAATGATATGGACTACAGGAAGTAAGATTTGGTCATGTGGACAGCTAGAAATAGCACTCTAGGCAAGCAAACAGCCAGTGCAAGTTCTGTAAGTTGGCAGGTTTGTGTGTATGGAACCCAGGGAGACAGAGGAGCTTGATTAGAGACAAGGTTAAGGAAAGAGTGAGAATGGACTGTAGGGGTCCAAAATCAGAGGGTCTTGAAAACTATCACAAGGATTTAGCTTTCACTGAGTGAAATAAGAGCCATTTATATTGGCCACAATGTACTTTAGTCCTTGCCTTTCTCCAGTAGTGTTCCATTTGTGGATCACATGCACTGAGAGTTGGCATTACAATAGGTTTTCACAGTTATTACAAAAAGGCAGAGTGTCAAAAGAATTGATGTTTGACAAGTGTCTTATGAAAATGCAGGACCATATGTTCTCAGCTTGGAAATGAACAGAGACGAGAAAGGAATGATTGACTGTACTGAAAGAAAGGAGAGGAAAAAAATGGAATGGGGAATTTGATGAGGATATTTGTAGTTTTCATTCACTGATAAAAAAATAAATATGTTCAGTGTAGTCCCAGAATTCAAGGTATGTTAGTGTGTGTGTGTGTGTGTGTGTGTGTGTGTGTGTTAGCAATAGATTATCTGGTTCTTAGTCAAATTCTTACCATTTGAAAATGCATTTATTACTTCAATGTTCAGGAAAAAGAGGAGAAAAAAAGATGACTTAGCCAAAAATGTTTGAACACAGAATGATGCTTTTAATAATACATTTCAAAAAGAAATTAAATATTATATTTTTGGATTTGGTTTCAAATAAATCTAAATCATTTTTTTGGCCTACTGGCCATTCATTCATTCATTGACTCATAAAGCTAAACGACAACAACAATAAAAACCATTTATTTAGCTACTAAGTACAAATAATTAAGATGCATATTGGGAAATATTACCTTTAAAATTTTTAAGACACTCACAGTCTGGAGATAAGGATAACTTGTGTATAAATAGTGGAGGTAATAATGTGTAGTTGATAGAGACAAACACACCAAGGCATGGGAGTGAATTAGAAGGATTGGACAAAGATGCTAAGAGGATACAATATTAAAAGATGGGTTACCAGGTAGAATATTTTATTAGAAAATGCATCTTTCAGGACTATGTACCAAAATAAAGAAATGATAACTATGACATGTTACTTAAAATACATGCATTGAACTACACCGACACAGAATTTTAAAAATAAAATCAAATGCATTCACAGAATTCTATATCGGTAAACTCTTTTGTTAGGAATAAGCTAAACTAAAATGTATTCTCATTTACCTTAAATAGCTAAGACAAAATTGTGGTTTAGGGGGACAGGTAAAAAAGAACTAAAGTTGCTGTATTCTAGACCTATTACTCTAATTTTGAGCTGGTTGGACAATATGGTAATTTTTCTAGAAGGTCAGGTACTGATTTTATGATTTGCTGTTTAAATACATGTTTTAATTTATTATTTCCACATTTATTTTTCATGTGGCAGTCAGGTATTTTTCCTTTATGTATGTGTCAATTACCCACATTGGGAGATCTGGCAGCACTGGAATTATTCAATGAAATTATTATTTCCCATAGTGCTCAGAAGGTCAACCCACTGTGAATGCAACCAAATCTATTTCAAAAGTTGATTTCCAGTAACAATGTTTATTCTGACATATTCTCCTTGGCAATAGAATCATGATTAAATGAAATTGTTAGCTTCTAAATTACTGGACCTGTAAAAGGAATATTTACTTAGAGTGTTAAGGATTGGTTTTTAAGATTGTTTTATTTACTTTGATAATGTGACAGCAATGAAAGAAAAAATAATCATATTTTCATTAACAGTGAAATCTGACTGCATTTATTAATTTTAGTTAAATAAGCCCTTGATATTCTCTGCAACTAACACATTATTCACATCAATACTTAGAAAAAATGTGAAGATTACAGTTCTTTTATACATATTTAATATAACTATATCATTCTAAAATGTTATCTATAATATAAGGCAAGGGTTATTCATAAATTTATAGAAGCAAATTCCATTCTTTGACTGGCAGTAAGATCCCTTAACACTCATGTAGTTCCCACACAGGTACCATTAAAATGAAAAATGCTCACTTTTTAGGCATATGTATACTAAATCAAAAGCTCATTTTTTTGTTTTAATATTTTTCTTCAACTTTATGATATTATTTTTGAAAGCATAATTAATAATGTTCAAACAAGGCCAATCAGATACCCGTCAGTTATGAATGTGTTTTAAACTTTTTCTCAGGGTGCTCAATAAATAAATACTTCTATTTGTATACACTTTGAATCAGCTTTCACAGAACCATACTTCAATCAGAAAATATGAGCTTATGTGATGTTAATTATATTGATTTTTTTCAATATTGCTGTGCTCACTAAATCTTGTTTCTATACACTAATGAAATATTTTATTTCATGATGAGTCTCTGGGCTAGTAGAGAAACATGAAATGTTATGGACACATTTTACATAATATTCTGTATTATAGTAATTGACCACATGCTTCTAAATGAAAATTACTATGTCCAAACATATTACATACAGATGCTCAAACATACAGCTTAAAACTAGATAATTTGTAATTGATTTGATAGAATTTTAATTACATTGCAGAAGGATATGGAAAAGAAATTTAATAAAGAACTGATTATCATTTTAAAACATAAATTTTGCCTCGTCGGTGTGGCTCAGTGATTGATCCCAGACACTAAGAGGTCACAGGTTCTATTCTTGGTCAAAGCACATGTCTGGTTGCAGGCTTTATGCCCAGCAGGGGGCGTACATGAGGCAGCCCATAGCTGTTTCTCTTTCATCGATGTTTCTATCTTTCATTCCCTCTCCCTTCCTTTCTCTAAAATCAATAAAAACCTATTTTTAAAATATTATAAAATATAAATATTATATTTTTTAAAATATAATCAAACAAGAAATATGGCATTATTAAACACCAGTTTCAAAACAATTTTATGTAAATGAATATACAGACCTGTTTTCTGATTTGCAGTAGAAGGTAGCTCTGTATTTTCATTATAGATAATTCCCATTAAGTTTTATGTCTTAAAATTCTTTACAAAACAGCTGTTTTATTATTTATCAGGGGCCCGATGCATGAAATTCGTGCAAGGGGTTTGGCCCTCGCGGCCCTGCTGCCTCGCGGCCCTGCCCCCCACCCACTGGTCGTTCCAAAAGGTCGTTCTGCCATCTGGTCTAATTAGCATATTAGCTCTTTATTATATGAGATTAGAGAGCTCTTAAGTTTTCTTTTAATGAGACATTTATTTAGAAAAACATACAAAGAGCTCAGTCAAACATGTTTAGAACATGTCGATGTTATATTTATCAATTATTTATAGAGCAAATTAAATGAGTTTAAGATTTTTTCTCTTGTATATGTTTACAGAGATTTGATTCTTACTATGAATTGGAAATAATTTTTACAGACATAAATACTGTTGCATGAAGAAAAATATCTACTAAGTTAGAAACTGTTACCTTCCAAGCAAGTAGAGATTTATGTTTCTTGTATTAAAAAAACACCCAGAGATAAATATCTTGGGCCTGGTCCAGCAAGTCCAAGATAACATTAAAAATATCATTTTAATTTTCCAATTCATCACCTTAAACTTCCTGCTTTCTCCTTTATGCTCATAAAGTAGTGTCTATGTATCTAGCCATTATGTCAGCAATATATGGGAAAAGGGAAGGAAAAAAGAGGAAAAAAATGAAAGAAAAGCAGCAAAAAGTACATACCAGATGAGTTTGATCATTTAAAAAAATTTTCCTAAACATCACCAAAGGTTTTGTTCATGTTTGTCTCCTTAGCCAAAATGGAATCCCATATCTACCCTGGCTCTGAAGTACTATGGGAAGGTGAGCATTTTAATTAGGCAAACTGCTAGCCAAGACACAGCCCATTGATAATAGATTCCATCACTATGGAAGGATTATATTAATAAAAATGAAGGGGAAATGAATATTAAATAGGCCACTGGCAGTGACTGCCATACTCATCAACTTTGCAATCAGATCCAAAAGACAAACTGAGATATTGTCAAAGGGATTGATAAATATAGACGTTCAGGTAGACTTAGTAAAATCGTAGATAACATATCTCACTGCATTTTGTGATTTAATGCTCTGGAGTAATAGTTTACTGAAAGCTGCAAGATAAAGATAGAAAATTTATTATATAACTGCATTTTACTCCCTATCTTCTAGCTATGTAGGATTGGGCAAGATATTTAATATTTCTTGACATTTATTTTCTAATTTATTCAATAAGAGAAATTTTAGAGGGATCACATTATTTTGCGTAGAGTAGCTGCACACATATCAAATGACTTCCCATTTTTCTCAAAATTCATGTAATTAGTAATGATTTTTAATGACTGAATAAAATTTCAGAAATAGGAACTCTCAATGAAATTTTCCTGATTGTCATTTTTTCTAATGATGTAAGAAAACAATTCTAAGTAAATAATATGTTGGGATTAAGAACAGCTACAGGTCTGTTTTAAGCTGAGTAGGTGTTCAATAAAGTGTTAATATACTTTTATAGGCGAGCGATATAGTAAAATGAATTGTACATTGACTGCATTTATATCTATGGCAGGAAAAACATTCCTGCATTATTCTGGCCATCATTTGGACATGGAATGTAATAATCTTTGCTGCTTCTATATGGTGAGATGCGAAGGTCCTCCTGATTGATGAAATATTTCCAATCAGTAATAACTAGCACATTATGACTAGAGATTTGAGTCAGCAATAATTAGATCACTTTATACTGAGAAACAGTCATGGTGATGGACAGATTTTTGAGTTGCCAAAGCAAGAATCAAGAAGTCTGGTCCAGCCCCTTTCTTTCTGGTTTTGGTTAACCAGCTCAAAGTGCATGCCTGTGTCTAGTCTTCCTAGTCTCTCAAAGATTTACTCATACCCCATGATCTATTTTGTCTTGCAGAAAACCCTTGATCTCAGGCAAATCCCAGCACACATAGATGTGGGCTCAGGCTATCAATCTATAATAATAAACACGTAATATGCTAATTAGACTGAACAACCAAAAGACCTTCCGGACATCCTTCTGGATGACCTTCCAGACAAAGCCGGGGCTGTCAGGGCCGACGCAAGCCTCCGCAGCTGCAAGGGCCAAGTCCCTTGCATGAATTTCATGCACCGGGCCTCTAGTATAGAAATAAAAGGACAGAAGAACATTAAGCATAAGAAGAAGCAGAGGGCAGGGTTTGACCATGACTAAACTTCAGTAATAACAGCAAAGAGCAGATTTATTCCAGTCACAATGGGGACAAGAAAGTAGGCATTAGCAGCTGGAAGGAAATAGGAGCTAAGGCTTAGTAGTGCTTACTTTTTGTTCAGTGTGAAGCGCCTTACTTTTATTATCTTATTTAGCTAACATTCTTATTGGCTAACACTATTATTCCAATTTTACACATAGGAAGTTCACTATTTCGCCCAAGATCATAGCACCAACTCAGACCATTCAGTTCCAAAGACCGCTTTTAAATGATATCCTACATTATATCTACATAAAATAAAAACAATAATAAAAATGAAGCCTTAGCCAGCGGTTCTCAACCTGTGGGTCGCGACCCCTGAAAATACATCCTGCACATCAAATATTTACATTACGATTCATAACAGTAGCAAAATTACAGTTATGAAATAGCAACAAAAATAATTTTATGGTTGGGGGTCACCACAACATGAGGAACTACATTAAAGAGTTGCAGCATTAGGAAGGTTGAGAACCACTGTGAGTCTACTGCTTTAAGAGAAATCTAAATAGATTGGCCTGTCCACGTTTATGACCGGAAAATTCCATAACAGGTGAGAACCTGTAGGCTGAACTAGCAGCAGTTCCATCGATGCCTTTAACTGATATTGTTCACTAATAGTAAGATTTATCACAGACATTATGGAAGACACTTAATGGCTGCAGTACTCTTAGAGAAACGTCCTGGGAATATATGTTTCAGGCTGCTGCAGTTCTTCTCAGATCATATCATATTTCTTGTGAAAATAGTGTAGTGTGAACTGATGGGGCTCCAAACCTGAAGAGATAGTTCAATGGGTTTGTATTCTGAATTGGAAAGAAAAGTCCATTTTTATTTGCTCTTAGACTCGTGTTTTGAATCATATAATATTAAACATAATAAGAATGTTAGAAAACGCTGCCTCCAGTTTGTCTTTTAAATGTCCATGCTTTATTTTTAAGACCTGGATAAAAGGATGTGACAAAAAGCATCTAGACATTCTTTTTTAAAAAAAAATATATTTTTATTGATTTAAGAGAGGAAGGGAATGGAAGAGAGAGATAGAAACATCAATGATGAGAATCATTGATAGGCCACCTCCTGCACGCCCCCCACTGGGGACCGAGCCCACAACCCGGGCATTTGCCCTTGACCAGAATCGAACCCGGGACCCTTGAGTCCACAGGCTGACACTCTATCCACTGAGCCAAACCAGCCAGGGCAATATCTAGACATTCTTGAACAATTTTTCATGGTGGATCCATAGGTCTACATGAATTGATACTTGAAGAAGAACTAATGAGAGTCAGCTAAGAAAGTTTAGTAAATGAAAGTTGGTCTCTCCCGCAAATGTCTAGCTGCAAAATGTAAATGGTGCCAGATAATGTACTATAGGTGGACTAACTTTTCAGGAGACTAACTGTGGTTCACCAAAGATATTCATTCTAATGATACAAAGGATCGTATTGCCCCTATAATTTTAAATGTTCAATGTGAGAAAATATTCACTATCACTCTTCTTGAAATGCTGGCCCTGGAAATACTTTGTAAAGACTTACTGTCTTATCAGAGTCATTTTAAAGAGGCCCCTGGCCAAAGATAGAACAGTTGAGTATGGTGAGGATGACGACACCCATAGACCAGAAGGTACCACAGCTGTTTGAATCCAAAATGCTCTGTTATGGCAGCTCTGCCTGGTCACATTTGACAGATGCAGGCGACCTGTAGCATCGAGAGTGTGACGAGTACAATTTGAAACTGACATTGACAAGTCACTGCAGAGAGAGACAGATGACGAGGGAGCTCTGAATAAAACGATTTTTAAGTCAACTGAACAAAAAAAGATAATATCAATGATTCTGTACTCAGAGAATTCCAAGTAAGTAGGCAAATTTTCCTCATACTTAAGAGAAACAACTTTTTTTATGTATGAGTTGATGCTACAGTTATTAATGACATGAAGTTATTAGGACTGTTTCAAGCAGGAAACTCTGCTCTCTGCACTCCATAAAATCAGCCTGGGATATAATATGCAAAATAAAATTTATGTTGTTACTAGTAGTACAAACCATACATGATTTATGGAGAAGGCACTAGAATTGCATTATCACTAGAGTATATATGTGTGTATATATACTAGTATGTATATTTGTTTTTAATTTTGAAAGCTTAAACTTACTCCAGATTTAATAAAGAATAAAATTTCTAGTTTTGTTCCTTTTCCCTCGACTGTTGTTGCTGCTACATGGCTAAATGTTATCATTGCTCTGCTTTTTTTCTTTGTGGATAAGAAGTGCTTATCATGATTAAACGCATAGGATCAGGGAGAAGGAAAATTAGCAGATATCTAGGATAAGAAGGACAAAGCACAATTTATACCCCAACATTGAAGTTCCTTTCTGTCTCCTCAGACATAGGCCTTGGCCTTGTATTATAAGCTCAATCTCCCTGATTGAAAAAGTGCACAAGAAGAAAAGTCATTTTTAAAACTCACTTTTTATAGCAAGTTTCTGGCTAAGGAGATATATCCACAGTCCACAACTGACTTTATAACATGTAATAACTTTTAAAATTCTTATTTTAAAATTGAAGACAATATTGTGAAGTGTGATTACTGTAGTTTTTATAAGTATTTCTAAATAATCAGGTATAATACTTTACATATAATGCATTAGCTTGAAAATTTAGATTTATTTGGTTTTTGTATTTACAATAGAAAGAAAAACAACTATCAAACATACGTATATGCATTATCTGACATTTTCATATATGTTATAATAGGAAGAGTGAGAAAGATTTGTATACTCATTAAAAATACAATAAATTTTTACTCATTGAACCAACTATACATAACTATTCATTGCATGTAAAGGTAGGGGAGAGTTTTCTTTCTATATTCAAGTGACATAATTACAATGATGTCATGGCATTTCTAGGTATTTATCAGGTAGCTTCCCATGGAGAAATATCATTCTTAGTCTTATCTATCATTGTTTACTTCAAAATTGCACAACCTATAGTCAAGTATTTATGGATAAGATAAATTACATTGCAGCTTTAATTTTTCAGGTTTACAACTCTTACTCATGACATAGAAAATGAAGAGAGATTTAAAATCCATTGCAAGCATGTAACTATAGTTTCATAAAATTTTATGTTCTACAAAATATAACGTGATAAAAATGTGAAGTGCAGAAAATATTTTACATTATTTGCTCTTCATGTCTACAAGTTTTGGGCCATTTAAAAAGTTAAATATGAGGGGGGAAATATTTTTATTTTTGTTAAAGAAAACTTCCAAAATAGGTTAAAATGAAATGGAAAAAAAAAAAAAACATGAAAGAGAAAGTGCATTATTTAGACTAAGTCAGACACGTGAGTTTTGTTTCCAGTCTCTCAACTTTCGAGCTGCAATATATTGGAGAAATATTTTAATATCCCCAGCTCCAGGCTCCTCATTGGCATTGCTAAGAAGGAAAAATATTATTAACGATGTCAAAGAAGACAATACTTATAAAATAATTAGTACACCTCTATAAATTATTTAAATAGAAAAGATTAGTATAATTATGAATAATCAAATGATCCCATTTCGTTTGATATATATCCTTCTCTACCCACACAATAAAGCTTATGTCTACTAATTTTCCTCTTCGTTATTTTTCCTGTGTTGCTAATGGAGCTGGAAATTGATGTGGCCATTTGTAAGCCAGCATCGATTTGTTCTCAGTCCCTGATGCCTTTTGGTGGTACTGACTTTTTCCCATATAAATTCTGTAACACATTTACATATGAAATCATAATGAAATACTTTGAATGTAATTCATCTCACCTGCAACCATTAGAAAACTAGGTTGTTGTTTTTTATTTTTAAAGTTTTAAAATTGTATAGGCCAATAATATTTTGATCTATTAAACATTATAAGGCTGATTTCAATTCCAAGTGGCCCCAAAATAGGAGCAGGTAATTTTACTTGGTTTAATGGAAAGAACTCTGGGCAGAGTTGGATAACCCAGTTTCTATTTTGATTGCTGTAATTAACTAGCTCTATAATATTGAGGAAATCACTTAGCCTTTTGGATTCTCAATTTCCTCATTTGTGAAAAGAAGTAATTGAAACAATGTTCTCCAAGGGCTCTCCAGTCCCAAAGGCCTGATCGGATGTCGTTACAGAAGCCATTGCTTTGACACTGTTTTCTTTTTAAATCTATACCCCTTCCTAACAATTCAAATCACACTAAAAATATGATGGGAATACCTGGTCCCAGGGTATCCCAATTTGGTTTAATTGATGCCTATGACCAACATAATGGGGTGTCAGCCAGGGTGGCCATTCTCTCCAGTCCAGGAATTAATTACGCAACGCACTGGATTGCTCAGTTCAAGAGTCCTGGTAGAAATAGTTCCAGAACAAGAAAGACATAGCCCTCACCTCTGTTGGGCAGTTTTTAAAGACAGTTTTTGTATGTGAACTGATATATATCTGAGCTGGCTGCTCAAATGCCTCATTATTCTCCTTCCCAGGAAGAGGGTCAATAAATTTCAAGCATCATTAGCAGCAAGTATGTACTCAAAACCAACAAATTACATGGCAACTTCTCAGAGAAGGCTTCAGGAGATAAAAGGGATGGCAAGTTCATTATATCTTCAAGAACAGAAGGATCATAGAAGCGAAAGTACTCAACATTTTATAAGGCAATAAGTGAAGCCTGTTGTAAGCTAAAATATGGTATTGTTTGTATTTTTTATGTCAGAGGAATCAAAACTAGGAATTAAAGAGAAATCATGTTTAGCACATTGCTTTCCACCCAGAAGGTAGGGGAGTGACTTGGGCAGTAGCTATGTTGTGGATTCAGAAAGGTTCAAGCAGAGGGTTTCAAAAGTGTTCTGTGAATGGTGATGCCTTTTCCACTGTATATCTGTGATTTTGAATTGGGGAAGGGGAGTAGGAAGAAACTGTGCACACTGACCCTGCTTCATTCAACATATATTTTGCATAATGATGTCGCGGCGAAGCTTTCATTACAGAAAATTCTATGTTTAAAGAAATGCTTAGGACAGCTGGCTTACAGAATACCTGCACGGAGTGTGATGAAAGTACTGAATCCATGCATTTGATTCAAGTTTAATTAACTGTTATTATTTGAATGGCAGAGCAGAGGCCTATGATACAACCTAAGGGTCTGTACAGTGAGTCACCTTTCATTTCACTTCCCACAACAATTTACATGATGAAAGATCTGCCCTCAATCCTACACTCATCACACTAGATCATTCATTTCCCTCATTCAAAAGGTAAGATTGGGCCTAGCTGGTTTGGCTCAGTGGATAGAGTGTGGGTCTGCGTGTACTCATTAAAGAATACAATCAATTTTTACTCATTTAACCAACTATAGACTGGGCCTGCAGACTGGAGGGTCCTTGGTTCGATTCAGGTTAAGGGCACATGTCTGGGTTGCAGGCTCAATCACCAGTAGGGGGTGTGCAGGAGGCAGCCAATCAATGATTCTCTCTCTCTCATCATTGATGTTTCTCTCTCTCTCTCCCTCTCCCTTTATATATATATATATATATATATATATATATATATATATATATATATATATATATATTTTTTTTTTTTTTTAAAGTTAAGATTGAGAGATATTTCACTTTGATCTAAAACAGGAAACAGAATCCCTTTCTACTACCACCAGTGAAGTGGGGACTGCCCTCAGCTCCTCGAGGTCACCCCTCTGTATCCGCAATTCCCCACATGGGTGTTTGTGTGCTCCTAAGCCGGCTAGGGCATGTGTCTCTGACTTCTATGTCTACACCTGGAAAAAGCCCTCTTGCTTTTAAAGGGCATCTGTGATTAGGTCAGTGCCACTGAACATAGGCCTAGAGTTAAATCCACAGGCTTCGCAGTCCTGGGGTTATGCAGAGAATATACACCAAGGGGAGCGGAATCCTGGGCAACATTGTACAACCCTGCTGACCACACCCTGTGTCTGAACACAATCATAATGAAGAATGAAGATTTGATTTGAATTTAATTCTGTATGAACTACAAGTTTTATGATCTACAATAATATAATCAAGTATAATTGGACCCTGTTTAATCTCAGAAATTCTGTCTATAACTTAATCAGCAGCTAATGATATATGGACCTGAAAATTATAAAAAGCAGTGAAAGGAGTTAAGTGAAAAAACTATGTTGTAATTGTGGAAATAATGCAACTATACAACCTATAATATTCATATGTTAGCTTTAGTAAAGTGTGATGTATTCACACATACATATTCAACTTAATTCCATATAGTCAATGAATTATTGGGAAAATTTAATAACGAAGCGGTTTAGTAACTTTTGAAAACAATGAAACTTTGATTTAAGGTCTCCATTAATATCAAATTAAGCATCTGCTTTTATAATCCAGAATTTCTTTTTTATTTGACCTTTATAAATGCAATAGCCTGAAATCAACTTATTTCACTCAGGCATCCAATAATATATATTTGTGAAAAGCAGTCAAAATTGAGCTTCCAGCACCTGGGAAAGATGTTTTTATTTTATTTTTTAATTTTTCTTTTCTCTTTATATTTGAAGTCAAAGTATTATCTCTTTGGGGGTTTCTTCAGAATCCTATTAGCCCTAGTGGGAAATAAGTGAGCCCTGAGAATTATTTCTTCCTTAATGTGTCTATAATGAGATCTTTAGAATAAAAAAAAATCTCTGGTTAACCTGCACTCAGAAACAAGGTTCAACTTACTGCATTTCTAATACAGAGCAGTTACTGTTTCTGTTTAACATATTGAAATTTAGCATTAAGATTATTCACGTTCATACTATTTGGCAAAAAGTGAATTATTTAATACATACAGATTAAATAAGATAATAAGATAATATTTATTTATACAAAACTGAGAGATATGAATACTTAACAGTAAGTTTGACATAAAACAGCTTGACTCATAATACAAAAAACACAATCTGTACTTGGATTTATTTTTTCTGTGTTTGTAATATTATAATTTCAAAATCCATTCAAAGTAGTTATTATAAAGTGAGGAAAGAAAATAAAAGACTTCAATGAGGTAGTTTTGTGATTAAGACATAAAGCAATTCCTACAGCAATGCATGCTACAGAAAATGGGTCACCTTCAAACCACCCTTGAAAATAAGCAGATAACAGAATTTCAGATTGCGTTATCTAAGGAGCATTGTTATAGTATGTATATCTACATAGTCTTTTTTTCAGTTTGCAAAAAATGTCCATATGTGAGCAGGTTAAAACACAAAAGCTCTTTTCATCTTTTTTCCCCCTCACATACAACATGTATACACACACACCTAAATATCCTCACATTCCCCACATCTACTTATAAGGTCATTAGTTAATTGTGAGAATGAAAATATACATGTTAGTGACTATTTTTCTAACTAAGTGGAGAGGGGAAGGAGGAAGGGGACTGGATAAAATAAGGTGAAGGGATTAGCCACAGAACATAGAGGTATAATACATAGACACAGACAATAATATAGTTATGAGCAAAGGGATGGGGAGAGAGGGTCTGGGTGAGTAGGATAGGGGGTTTGGATGTGGACATATGTAATAATGTCAACAATAAAAAATGGAGTTACTTCAGTATGTTCTTAACATAATGGATTTCTATATGTTTCAAAGCAAACTATGTTAAAAAAATGTGTACAAACTTAGTAAGAACAGTTTCAATTGAAAGGTTTTGATTTAAAAGCAAGTATATTCTCTTCAAAATAAATGTTCATTTTTTTAGGTGACTATTAATTATCCTAAATATATAATTGACACCTAATATATTGGAATTACTTCTAACTATGAATATATAAATTGGTATTTTAAATAAAACACAAACATAACATGCTTTTTAAAATATATAGTATATGCTTTTTAAATTTTCAATAGGAAGGTGTGATTTGAGAAGCACAAAACTATAAAAAGAAACCTTTTTGAATGAATATTATTGTTGATACATACTAGAGGCACAGTGCACAGATTCATGCACAGGTGGGGTCCCTCGGCCTGATCTGCAGGGATCCAGCCAAAACCAGCTCTCTGACATCCCCCGAGGGGTCCTGTATTGCAAGAGGGAGTCACTGCAGCTCAGCAGCTCTTGCATTGAGTGCCTGCCCCCTGGTGGTCAGTGTGCATCATAGCTACCGGTTGGACGGTCAAATGGTCAGCTGGTTGGCGGAGGCTTAGGCTTTTATATATACAGACTAGAGGCCCGGTGCACGACATTTATGGATTGGGGGGGGGGGGTTTCCTGAGCCCGGCCTGCACCCTTTTGCTGTCCAGGAGCCATCAGTTGGACATGCTTAGTGCTGCCGCGGAGGTGGGAGAGGCTCCTGCCACCACCGCAACACTTGCCAGCTGTGAGCCCGACTTCTGGCTGAGCAGCGCTCCCCCTGTGGGAGTGCACTGACCACCAGGGGGCAGCTCCTGCGTTGAGTGTCTGCCCCCTAGTGGTCAGTGCACGTCATAGAGACCGGTTGTTCAGCTGTTCAGTTGATTTGCATATTACCCTTTTTTTAATATAGGATGGTTTCCAACTGTACTCCTTTCTTCTTGAGAGCAAGTACTAAGTTATGATCTCTATTCTAGTATCTCCTGGAATCAACAATGGGCAGTCCAGAGAATTTTTTTAAAGCTTTATTGTTGAAAGTATTACAGGTATCGTTTTCCCCCCCTTTGACCCCTTCTAGCCCACCGCAACCCCCATCCCAGGCCTTCACCACCTATTGTCTGTCTCCATGGGTTATGCATACAAGTTCTTAAAGCATTTTTGAATTAAACTCTTTTTAGTAATGCATCCATAAGAATAGAATTTGGTTTTCCTCAATCAAACTGATGTCACAAAACTAATTCTGGGTATTTTGCATCTGTGGTTTATCTAATTCTTGAACCAAAGATTTTGATGATCTTTTTTTTTTTAAATTTGTCTCAAGAGAGACCTAGTTTTGAAAGTAAAGAAAAGTTATATTATAGTAATCAAATTGAATGAGTTTGGTTTAGTGCTAGTCCCAAAGACACACGGGGTTAGACTACCTGATTTGAATCTCAGCTTTGTATCTTTCTCTTTGTATGTCTGGAGGCAACCTTGCCTCTCTGTGCCATGATTCCTGTATCCGCAAAATAAGGGCTAAGATTAGAGCTGTACTCATAGGGTTGTTCTGAACATCAGAGTGGTTTTAGATTTGCAAAGTGGTCTTAGACTCAAAGCCATTGGAAAACTGCCTAGCAAAAAGTAGAAGCCTGATAGGGTTTTCTGTCATTATTTCAGATCCAATTAGTTTTCTTGTGTCTATGAATATAAATTAATATAACTGAAAACAAATCTGACTTTACAGGGTTTATTTAGAGAGGAAGGAAGGGAAATTGATGTTATGAAGTTAAATTCTTTACAATATCCTCCAAATTTTACAATGTAAATATTAGAATCCATATTTTACATATGAGGATTCTAACATTTACATAAATTTAGTAACTTACACAGTAACATCCAGGTAAGAAGTAATGGGTTTGGAATTTTAACCCCAAATGTCTGTCTGCTCAGGTTCATAGATTTTAGATCAGTCTATGTTTTACATTAGAGTTAAGATCTGTCTCTGACTGCTGTATTAGAGCTATTAAATGCTTAGGCAAAGAGGTTAGGGTACAACATACAGCTTTTGAAATATAATTTTTACATTTTGAACTAGTTGAATTTAGTTATATCTCTTTGATTGGAATTATCATGTTAGTTAGTATATCACTGATTAGTTTGAGAATTAAATAAAGCTTATAAAACTATTACAGATATTGAGTAAGTGCTAATAATAAAAATAATGTGGAGAAATTAATACTAGCAATAACAAATTAACAAATAATATATATAAATATAACAATGTATCATTGTTATTAATGAGCCATCATTTTTGTCCCTTTAAATCTAGAATAAAACATAAAAATCTACCTAGTATTCTGAAAAAATAACCACATTTAAAACCATACATAAAATGCAATTTATTTCAAAAACAGAGATTCCATTAACGATGGTTTGACCAGAATAGTTGATTGTCTGGAAATATTTTGTTACCTAAAAAATGGCTCTGCGAAAAATGTTCTACAGCTTTGGAAAGGTATGAAAAATTATTTTAACCTTCTCCTTCCATATTTTTCCTTCTAAATCCAGGCACCATGCCAATGACCTCTCAAACTTTTGCAGAAATACCTGTTAATATATTGTGACACTCTCAAATGATTTAATGTAATCTGAGTGAGCTCAAGTTGTAAAATAGGACACTCTGAAAAAAAAAAATAACAGGATGCCTCTCACATATGACCACACATATAATAATCAAGGACAAAAGGAAGGATGAAAGAGAATATCGGGCGGATAGTATATTTTCTCTTTAGCTGTGTTAAATAAAAAAAATTCAGCTGAGTAAATTGAAAGATCAAATGGGCTTATTCAGTGATTCATGAATCAGGTAGCTTCCCATACAGTAAAGAGCAAGGAGCTCTGCTGAGCTGGAGAAGGTTTTTATGGATGGAAAGGAGGCAGAAGAAAGATGAGCAAAGTACTCTTCACTTCATGCAAGATCACCCTCCTAAGGGGAAAGGAAGGAGCCCGTCTGGCAGGTGATCTCTCTAGTGCTGACCAAGTAGTTCCAGGTTGACTTGTTAAAAAGGTGACATTCCTGGGAGAGGTTGAGACAATTAGGTTAATTGACTTGGTTGGGTGATGTGGGGCACAGCTCAGAGATTCCACTTGGGGCCTGCTGGTTCCTTTTAGCAACAGGATGTGTAATATGTCCTAAAACATTAGCTTTTGTTGCTCCCAAGCATGGTAAATAGCCTTTGTTCTTTGCTCCTCCTTAGCATACCTCTGGGGAAATGTGGGCCTTTTTGAAATGGGTTTCTACTTTCTTAAATAGAAGTTGAAATATTTCCAGATGATAAATAGCTTTGGGTCTCTAACCCAGGCAGGGGAGTTCTCAACTCACATTGGGCTGTTGAAGGGAATTCCCAACCTTGTAAAGTAGTATTCCTCTTGCTGGAATGGCAACAATCAAGCGAGGAAGAACAAATGAGTCCCCTCCGGGAACAGAACGGAATAGTTGTCAAATATTCTTGAGCATTCAGTGGCTTCAGAAAGAGAAAACGTTTGCATGATTCCATTACTCAGACAGAGTTATAAATCATCTTTGGGTCTGGTCTTCCTTTGTCAATAAACAAGGAGTTAAAAACAGTCTAATGGCACTGTAGCTAATAACAATAGCCACTGTGATGTTCCTGAGAACAGAGCAGGCATTAACAGGAAGCCTAAGCAACTACAAAAAACACTTAGTATTTTATAAGGTCACCAAGGAGAATCTAGCAAAAGTCATTTGTTTCATACATAATGAATTTTTTTCAGCCAAAGAAACTCACATAAAATTGCCTTATATTCATTTTTGCAAGTTTATCTGAATACATCCTGTATGTAAATAAAACAATTTCTCCTTTCAACAAACCCCATTCTCTCCCCATGCCTAGTAACCATCCCCTATCCGGGCAAATAGCAAATGAAAATAAAATCACTGCTGGACATGGTAATATAAAAACATTTTATACTCTTAGGTGCACTTTTCAACCCAGAGAAAAGAAGAATAAATTCCTTCTTTTGTGCAGCGGTTTCTAAAATATAATCAGAGATATGCTAGTAAGTACTTGACTTTAGATTAGCTTTCTCAAAACTTTTAAGCCCTAATGTTCAGTTTCACTTACACTCTGACGCTAGACCTTGGTATCTTTTTTAAGCCTCTTTTGGCATCTCATTTTCACGCTCCATCTGAGGTGACTTGGAAAACAGCAGAAAATAACAACACCACTTCCACAAAACAACTGCCTGGACACCGCATATTTCTACATCCACCATTTATGGAACTCTGTTTCTAGGACAAATGTTATTTTAAGTGTCATTATTAGAAGATGATTTTATTGGAGTTGGCTGTGTCAGTCAGTAAAGAGTCATCACCTACACAGAAAAAGCTTTTTAAAAATAATTGAAATAAGAAACATCCGCTCGCTGTTATTTTTAAATGGCTCTGAAGGAGTTATTAGCTTTCTGTATGTGTAGCTTAAAGCCTCTGTATAAAAGGGCATTATGTGATTTTTCTGAACACAACTCAGAGATGAGGCAAAGCACAAGAATTCCCCTTCTGCACCCTCCCTTCTTCATGCAAATGAACTAAGCTGTAGCTTTGCAGTGTAAGCTAAGCCTGAATTAGATTCCCATGCTGAAAAATTAAAAATAAATTCATCTATAGAGATCAATTTCTGGAATCATTCAAGATTCAAAAATGTTGATAAAAATGATCATGGTTTTGATCTTAAAAATTACCCTTGTATTTTGAGGAACTAAAAAGTTGGACACACACATTCATCATATTTTTTATTAAGAGATAAGCAAAATCCATTGACTTCCTTAAATGAATATAATATGGAAATTTAAAAATAATTTTGAATAATTTCAAATGACACTGAAAATCATTATAATATATTGTTATTGAAAGTATTGACTCATTTATCATTTTTTAAAATATATTTTATTGATTTTTTACAGAGAGGAAGGGAGAGGGATAGAGAGAGAGTTAGAAACATCGATGAGAAAGAAACATTGATCAGCCTCCTCCTGCACACCCCCTACTGGGGATGTGCCCGCAACCAAGGTACATGCCCTTGACCGAAATCGAACCTGGGACGATTCCACAGGCCAACGCTCTATCCACTAAGCCAAACCAGTTAGGGTAACTCATTTATCATTTTAATAATTATGCATATGTGTATATACAATAAGAAAACAATTACATAGACATGAGAAAATATATGAATATGTTAATATATGTGAACCATTTTAGATAGGTATTTATTCATATACATTTATTAACATGAATAGATATAACTGAAAGTGTATAAAAATGGTTAAAGAAGTTATCTCTAAGTAAGAGAGTTTCACTTTAGTTTATAACATTCTCTATACAAGTTATTTAATATGTAATATGAAGAAGATTTTACAGTTCCCAACATCAGGTGAACACCACTTATTTAATATTAGATGGATTGTGAATAAACACCTATAGTGTAAGCTAGACACCTATGTGCCTGACTTAATCAGCACTGAATAACTGGCTTTGAATATTGCCTGCCAATGCAGGTTATTGCATGTGATCTCCTTTAAGGTATTATCCTGCAATGAGCTACTATAAAAATTCTGATCTTCTCAAGAGCTTTACATTAAATAAGTTCATTTTCAGTTCAAAATTTAACATATATATTTTTTAATTTTTATCATTGAAAGTATATGTCCCCCTCCCTCCCCCATTGCCTCCTTCTAGCCTGCCCTGCCCCCACCCCCTGCCCCAAACCTTCAAATATTGTTTGAAGTTTTAATTTCTACAAAACTCAGATTTAAATTAAAAGGAAAAGGTGGAAGAGGAAGGAATAGCAACATTGAATTTAATTTGGATTTTGGAGAGAGCTGAAAACACATTTGCTTTTTTATTATGTCAGTTCAAAAAGAAAATGGTTCTGATTTGAGCTAAATGAAGATTTTTTTGGTAACTACTTGGATCACATTGTAAAAACCTATTTAGAATTTTCACTCCATTTCTGCAATATTACCACATATTTTTTGAGCTGTTGACAAAATGGATACAGTTTATAAAGTCATTGCTTTTGCATTGAGCATTTGCCTGTCTCATATCTTTAGATGAATTTGAAAGCAAAAGCAATACCCAATGTGTTGGATATTTTTAATAGTATGGTTGGAATCTGTAATTTGAAATTCCTAGGTTCAAAGAAGATTTATCTACAGCTTGATTTTACGTTTGAACCTTCTTATGCTTCACAGAAGTTTATGAAGAATTGGGGCGGGGGGTGGGGGGAGAGGCTTCCTCCTATCATTCATAGCATTTTTCTTAGACTTGAGTAAAATATACAGAAACTTTCAAAGAAAAATCAAAATCTAGTGTCCCCTTATTGTGTTCTCATTCTCTTAATTAGATAACATGCTCAGGTCTAAATCCTTTGCTTATACTTATATACATATATACTTTCAGAGCAAATTTTGATATCAATATAAATTTACAAAATGGATATATTTATTTTAATAACATTAATTTGAATGATGATGTTATCTTACTGAGCCTAAACTAAAATGTAGAGTTTAAGAACAAAAGTATGTAAAAGAAGCAAATAGGATCCAGAGACAGAGAAGCATCCATCAGACCATCAAGCCTCAGAGGGAAGGTAGGGGAGGGTGGGGGTAAGGGGGAGAGATCAACCAAAGGACTTGTATGCATGCATATAAGCCTAACCAATGGACACAGACACCAGGGGGGTGAGGGCATGAGTGGGGGCCATGAGGGGCATAAGGACACATATGAAATACCTTAATCAATAAAGGAAAAAAAAAAAAGAAGCGAATGGATACAAGTGTTCGAAATCCTTGTATTTATGCATGCTCATGTATTTGGGGGCTGTACTCCTGATATCTGCAATGTACTAAGCAATAAGATGGATTGAGAGAAAGCTGGAATGAAGGACAGATATGGGATGTATCTCTGTGAGAAGTCAAGTAGATTCAAAGGTGAATGGTGGAGTCTTTGGGATATACAGGTGTTCGCCATATATTTTTCAAACTTTGTTTTTTTGTGTGTTTAAAATGTTTATAATTAAAAAGTTGGTGAACAAAAAAAACATAAAAAAAGAATTATATTGTTTTTGTTTACCTTTTCTGATTAAAAATTATACTGCAAGTATGATTTTTTAACCTAGAACCTTATCTTTAATGGTGTTCATATTCTCTCTCTCTCTCTCTCTCTCTCTCTCTCTCTCTCTCTCTCTCTCTCTCTCTCTCTTTCCCCCTCCTTTCCGCTTCTCTCCCTAAAGCTCCATTCTGACTTAGATAAGGGCGAGGGCACTGTTAAATACACCCTCTCTGGAGATGGCGCTGGCACCGTTTTTACCATTGATGAAACTACAGGGGACATTCATGCAATAAGGAGCCTGGATAGAGAAGAAAAACCTTTCTACACGCTTCGTGCTCAGGCTGTGGACATAGAAACCAGGAAGCCCCTGGAGCCTGAATCAGAATTCATCATCAAAGTGCAGGATATTAATGATAATGAGCCAAAGTTTTTGGATGGACCATATGTTGCTAGTGTCCCAGAAATGTCTCCTGTGGGTGAGTAAACAAACCAAAGTTCTATCAGATGCTACAAGACCTTTTCACATTTATTTTCTGCAGGTTGACGTAAACATCTTACTTGTAATCCAGAAGCGTATTCTTTCACTGTAGAGCAGTGGTTCTCAACCTTCCTAATGCCGCGGCCCTTTAATATAGTTTCTCATGTTGTGGTGACCCCAACCATAAAATTATTTTTGTTGCTACTTCATAACTGTAATTTTGCTACTGTTATGAATCGTAATGTAATTATCTGATATGCAGGATGTATTTTCATTGTTACAAATTGAACATAAAGCATAGTGATTAATCACAAAAACAATATGTAATTATATATGTGTTTTCCGATGGTCTTAGGGGACTCCTGTGAAAGGGTCGTTCGTCCCCCCAAAGGGGTTGCGACCGCAGGTTGAGAACTGCTGCTGTAGAGGATACAACAGTTTCATTTATTTTTTTCCAATTTTCTTTCTATTTAACTTTTCCTTTTTGCTGAATTCTAAATATATAAGTAGATAAATAAATATCTAGGACATAAAACATTCTTTCCCATATTTACATTTCCCTGAACTCACAAAAGTCCTCCCTTTGCACTGAAATTGATGGCATTACCATTCCAGATACCTATATAGCTGGAGGTAACCACCACACTCAACAAATAGCAGATAGTAATCCTTGGCTGAAAGTAAATTATCCACAGCATGTGTCACAGCTGAGCCTGAAGGTGGTCCGGAAAGGGGTGTGTTGCATCCTTTGTTGCTTTCATTGGAAATCCCAGAAGGGTGATATTGTTTTCTTTGTAGCCTTAGGTCACCATAGTGGTTAAGCCATCACCCTAGGAAACAAATATGATTATGAAGTCAGTATTAGAGTAATTTTGCAATTAAGCTTTTAGTATCATCTTCATTCTTTATAATTAATAATAATGTAAAATCAGCCCAACCAGCATGGCTCAGTGGTTGAGCATCGACCTATGAGCCAGAAGGTCACAGTTCAATTCCAAGTCAGAGCTCATGCCCAGGTTATGGGCTCCATTCCCAGTGCAGGAGGCAGCTGATCAATGATTCTCGTTCATCAATGATGTTTCTGTCACTCTCCCCTCTCTTCATCTCTGAAATCAATAAAAATATATTAAAAAAATGAAGTCACATTTCAATAACAACCTAAACTGATAAAGTCCTATAATAGTTATTTTATGGTTGATGAGTAAAAGGTTCCAGATTTACTGACAATTTTAAATTATAACGATTATTTCTGTCACCATTGCCAATACATCAACTTATTTCAAAGTAAATTTTAGTTTCTAGCTCTTTTGTAAGAGAAAGCACTCATCACTTCCAAGTAACAACTTGAAACTCCTATGTGAGCTGTTGCTAATATTTCCCAAGTCTGACATTCCTCAGGGGGCTTCTGCTGCCCTTACAGGCATGGTAGACACACAAGGAATGTTGCACCGAGTACCCTAAGGGCAGAAGCAGGGTACTGGCTACAGGAGTTGTCACAGGGATTGATCATAAATGCATGCAATTGAAATTGTGTCTGTGACCTTATCAGGCATTCAAAGACCATCTCTCTCCTTGACCTGAGAAATTAGCTCAGAGTACTTCACTTAGACTTAAAAGTTTTGTATGTGTACTCAGGCTGCATATCTGTTATTCCACATCTGCTACATTTTTTGAGCTGCCTCTTTTATGTGGTGCTATGGTTGCTAGAGATTTAGAAAAATAATTGGAAGAAATCTTATTAGAAAAGTATACCCTGAAAAGGGGAAGAGCAATTTCTTAAAATTGTGCTTTGATTTTACGGGGGCGGGGAATGAAGGTAATATTTTGAGAAAAAAAAGTATGGCTTTTAAGAAGACAATGCCCTTTAGTAATAAATGGTTTACCAGTAACCTGCTCAGTCTTCATGAAAATTGGAGATATTTGTGTGAATTCATGACCCTCAGTGACACTTTATTACCTGAACAGCATCCTTAAACCAACATACACACTTCTCTCCAGTATTAGAAAATTATCTTACAAAGGTTTTTGTTGTGCCAATTAGGATAAGGGGTAGCTACAGAGTCTGAGCCCTTAAATAAGGAGTTCACAGCTCGTGTTTGAAGAGAGAAATAAATCTGAAATATCAGGCAAGTGGTAGGTGAGGGAGAACACAATAGCTTTTGTATGCTATTGGGTTGAGACATGGTTTGCTGTGCTTCCGGGAGGTATTAGAAAGAGCTACAGAAAACTGTATTGTATCTCCATAATATACTCATTCCAAATAAATACTAAAAAGTCTAAATACCACATCCAAATTAAATATTACAAATTTAATATCTACCAGGCACTAATTTTGCCATGTCCCACAATCTTGCCTATACACATATAACAAAAAGCACCGGAGACCCAGTTGGATCTGTGGCATTTGATGTTTTTGTTTTTATATGGCCGACCTAAAGCTAACCAAAACTGACAGCGTACCCAGGCATCATACCGATGTCCCCAGAGCTCCTGAACTCCATTCCTAAGCATAGCCTTCTTACCCTACGGAAATGCTTCACTGCTCTAAGTCACTTTGTCCAACACTTATTTTTAATTTTTCTTAGAATTTAAAAATAATTTTTGATCAAGGCCAAATGCAGCTTACCATGTTATATTGGCCAGTACAGCTATTGTTTCAGTAAATCTCACCTTCAGTTTTATGCACTGTGTTTGAGATATTCTCTAGGAAATAACTATGCTTTCCCAATAACTGAGAATGTTCCCACTTCATTTTCAATAAAAGAGAAGAATCACACAATCTAAAAATACATATAGTAAAATAGCTATTCTTATTTTTACTATAAAATATCAAGAGATATTGAAATATTGAAACAAAGCTTATACAAGTGCCTGTTTAGCAATAGGGAAGTGTACATGTGAAAATATGAACAATTAAACCTTTAATAAAGATTAACTACAGTGAAAATTATAAGGAACAAAACTGTACAAAAGGGGAAATGGTGTTGAGCAGGGTACATAAAGATTTCAGAGGAAAATCAGGATTTGAGATCTGTAAGACTGTGAAATATATTTGGTTCCTGAAAGTTTAAGAAAATTCTAGTGAATCTATGAATTGTTTAAGAGAAAGGTCACTTTGTTACTAACTTGTGTGACATCCAAGATGCCATGGAAGTAACATTCATAGTTAAAGTGCTTTTACTATGACCTAAGGAAATTACCTTATGATGCAGATATTCCCAACTCAGAGTTACTCCGTAGAGACAAATTTGGTATTATGAATGTGGTCTTAATTCTTTAAGGTCACTGGAGTGACAGTGAGTTACAGTACTGTGCCCTCTCCCATATCTGGTAATTTTGAATCAGTGTGGTCTGTTTTAAGTTACTTTCCCTCTCAGAGTACTGATAGGTCTAACATCTTCAAATCCATATTCATACTTGTATTATCTTCTTCTGCCTGAGGTAAGCCATTATGAAACAGCTGTTTTGGAAATCAGGTCGCTATGACACGTTTTATTGATGTCAATTCTGAATCATAATTTATGTAGTAAGACCTACCATTTTCTGAGCTATAGTTAGGGGCCAAAAGATCTAAATAGAGATTTCCATTCCCTACTTCATTTAATCATTATGAAAATTTCATGCAGTGTTTTTTTTACTATTTGATCTTTATTTTCATATGAAAACTTAACCCTTGTGTATCAGAAAGTACGAATGACTCCAAGGTTCTTTAGAATAAAATTAATTGCAATTTATTATACCTTTTATTTTTGGGTTAGTAATTTTTTGTGGGGACTTACTAAATTCAGTGTTTTTTGTTTTGTTTTGTTTTGTTTTAACTCAGCTGAGCTGGTCCTTTAGATATTTCCCTTATTTATTTTAATTATATCTTTCTAGCCCAAAACTATGTTTTGGACTTGTCTTACACACTTTGCCTGCCCCAGTCCTTTAATATGCTATTTTTACAAGAAGCCCTCTTATATAAAGACTAATATTTAAAAGCCAAAATCTGGTTTCTATATGTATTCTTTGCTATTTGCTATTGGAGTGTCATTACCCCCAGTCCCTTTCAATAGGCACAACAAAAGCATCTATCTAATCATTAGATATATATATATATATATATATATATATATATATATATGAGAGAGAGAGAGAGAGAGAGAGAGAGAGAGAGAGAGAGAAGATATTTGTGTGTCTTTTTACATATATTGAAAACCATGATTTCATTCCAGTACCCCAACTCCAATCCAACACCATCATTTATTCCAGTTTTTCTTCACTCCTTTTATAATTTATAACTCTCTTCTCTGAGAATGAGAAATCTGGTGCTTTTTATATTGAATATATTTTCTTATTCGATCAAGCCCCCATGTATAACCAATCTTTCATTATCACTGACCCTTCAAACCCCTTGCACATTCCCCAAGGACTCCATTCCAGCTTTGACATTCTGAGCTGGCTGTTTCCACTATTTTCTCTCTCTCACTGGAGGTTTTGCTCACTTCACTAGCGCTCTGAGTTCCCACCCACAGACGCCTTCCTCGCATCCACAGGTCTCTGATACCCATTGCTGACACCTTCCTCCGTCTGCTCCAACCTCTTGCTCTGGCCTATTGCACCTGCAGCCCAACTCTTCCATTCCCATCTGTCTGCCCGCATGAAAGCCTACCTCTTCCCACACCTGCTAAGCTTGAAGACTGAATTTTTCCAGAAGATCAGCAAAGAGGAAGGAGTTACCTTTGATTCTTAAAGGGACTTGGAGTGTCCTTAGAACTGACAGCCTCTGGACTGTATTTTCACTTGTATAAGTGGTGTTTAAAACAGTGGTCTTTCATTCAGTTTTTCCTTCTCAATTTGTTGAGCTATCCAAGTTGTTTTGTGAGAGCCAAAGATGACCCAGGACGTATTTGGTAAGGCCCCAATCCATTTTTCCCCGGCAATACTGGTTTTTCATGCTGCACAGTAGCTTTTCTATTCTCAAGAAACTACATGGCAAAAAGCCCAAGATGTAGAGGACCCAGTTAATAATCTTATTCCTTTTCTTTTCCCATAGAGTCACTCCCTCTGACAGGAGCTCAATATTTACGACTGTTTTTGGTTTTTTTTTCTGCAAACCCCACCAAATCTATTCAAAAACCTAACAGACTCTCTATTCCAATTCAAAATTTCTTTGGCACAGAGCACTCTTTTACCTTAATGTGTGGAGACAAGCTGTTGATTTATAAGAAACACCAATTATCAGATGACACTTTTGCTTTGGAATCTGCTGACTCACTGAAAAGCCTTTGCTGAAACTGAGCAGGGCCTGGTGATCCCTCCAGGGTCAGCGTGCTGTCCACACCACAAGCCTGGCCGAGCTATTTTCCCGGCCATGGGCTGTTATGACTGTGTGTTCAGGGAGCATTTTATTCCTCTGTTTGATTCCTTTGATTTTATTAGTGGTACAATTGCAAAGGTAATGGTATTGACAGTTTTTTTATGGCTTGGAGAGAAGTGTATGAATTGTTTTTGTAGCAGCACCGTGTGTCCCCAAACATAAACCATGCTACACTGATAGCTGCTTTAGCAGCCACTGATCAGCAATAAATGTTAAAAATTAACAAGAAGTTCCTTTTTTTTTCTCTAACAGCCAAATGACTCTAAGCGTTAAATATATGTTAGCAGGAGTTGCTTTTTGGCCACTGAGTACTGCAAAACATTAAACATATTTTCAAAGTATTACTCTTTCCCCAGCCTCCAAGCGGTTGTAAACATTAAATATGTTTTGTAAAAACTGCTTTGCCAGCTACTGGCAGGATAGCTGTGAGCATCATTTTTCTTTAAGGCCGTCTTCCAGGCGAGGGACTGTTTTTTCTTATTTGCTCTATTCTGGTTAGTGTCTGTACACAAACGCAGGCCAAAGGCTACCTCGGCCCGATTGTCTCTTGCTTTACGGCAAGTGCTCATGGGAGAGCAGTGGCACCTACATAAACCCTGAGGGCAATAGGAGTTTTGTGAGGCTCAGCTGTTTGTACTGGGTAGTCCCTGTGGATGTCAGCTACATTTTCCAAAACAATTTTGGTTTCTGCTTTGCGTTGAGGTCAGAAGATGGGCTTAAACTAAGCTTGGTATTACACATGATAACTTCAGGCAACCAGACACTGGTGGATTACACCCAGCCATCAACGTGAAAATAGTCCATCAAGTGAGCAGACTCAAAGACAGTCACGATGGCGGGGCTACTAACTTAATGAGATCTTTAACCCAAACACGATGGAGGACTTGAAGCCTGTGTCTGTCTATAACTCAGTATGACAAGCACATGGAATTCAAATTCAAAGGCAGTGAAGAGCATGCCACTCTGTAAAAATCTGTGTAGGAGTTAACCTGGGAAATCTGTTCATTTTACCCAAATTCACAATAAAAATCAAGCGTGGCACCTGAGTCAATTGAAAAAAAAATGAAACTTTGATTTTTACAGGATCCAAGTGTTTTCCAAATCACATAGTATTGCATTTTGCCAATGATATTATTCTAGGTGGATGTCTAACAGATTCAAATGAGATACCTCTAAGTTACCAGATAATTTTAGGTACTAGGAGTAGAACAGTGAGAAAAATCTGACCAAACCCTTGCCCGCAGAAAGCATTCCTTCTAAAGGTCTATTGCAGGGGGGCAAACTATGCTCCATGGACTAAACCCAGCACAACACCTGTGTGTGTTGGAATACAGTAACACACAGGCTTATTTATTTCTGGATTGTCTGTGCCTGCTCTCACACTATAATGGCAGAGTGGGCAACAAGACTAAAGTGTGTGCTATTAATCCTTTGTAGGAAAATTTGTTGAGTCATGAGTTAGTGGATTGAGTATCAGAGATGAGGTTAAGATCCACAATATAATATATCTATGAAAAAAAAGTGTTTACTCTAGAAAACACTTCCTCAAAAACACAGGGGAGAGAGAGAGAGAGAGAGAGAGAGAGAGAGAGAGAGAGAGAGGAGAGAGAGAGAGAGAGAGAGAGAGAGAGAGAAACAGGAACAGAGATAAAATAAGGAGTGTAAGTAAATCTCACAATAACATGAGGAATAAAATCAGATGCTCCATTTAGCCCATCCTGAAAGGAATAGTTTTAACTTTATTAAAATTACTTAAGTGCTGTTTTAAAGTAGTAGTAGTTCATGATAAAATATTTTTTTATTTCCCTGCAAAATATAATTATTCTTTCAGTTATGTAACCATATCTTTTTTAAAATTAAAAGTGTAAGTTAAAAACTAAATCTAAGAAGATTGAAAGAGGGCAACCTTCAGATTGGGGTGAAACATTCCTACCCCAAATGATTTTTCAGGATTCATAAGTTCTTTCACCTCACTGATATGAGTGGTGAAAAAACTGAAAAATTACTGAAAACAAATTTAATAACAACCGCCAGTGTTAACGTGCACTACACAATAACCGTTACAGGAAAGCTGTTCCATAAAGTAAGGTCAGAGAGAGTTTATCAAGGTTGCCACTATTTTCATTTCTGACCAAGAAACTAAAACTTGAAAGTAAGGAAATCAGAAGGTACCACTTACAAATAATTAACAAAGAAGAATATCAAAATGTGATACAATTTGTTTAATTGGCCACAGCACTGGAGAGGAAAAGACAGCATAGCAATTAAACTGTCATCCATGCTAATTTTGCTTATAAGGAAAAACAATGTAATAGGATAATTTTTTGAAATGCTTTGATGCTAAGAAAGTGCCAAAATATCATTAGCTACTGCACATTTTAAATTAGACAAGAAAGAAATTGGTAGCAGCCTGAATATCTAAAAGCTTGGTTTTATGCCCTTTTTTCCTCTTTTTGCCTGTTTAGTCAAGTATATGCTGTTTAACAATGAAATAATTTATACTAAAAGCATTGTTATCACAAGTACTAGAAACTCCATTTTCCCAAATCTTTTGAAAAGAAGCTGTTTTTCTTCCCTTTCTGAAAGAATGTATCATCTTTATAGAAGATAAGTTCTATAATATAATATGAATTATATATTTATATTTAATTATATTTTTATAATTAATATTAAGTGCCTATTTATCTAGAAGCCTTAATTTGAACCAATTCACACATATGATTATGTTTATATTTCCATTGTCAAATATATTTACTTATTATTTAAACTGAGTATCATTTTCTTATTCTCACTTTTGCCTGATTAGTCAGGATAGATATTCTAGAATTATCCAATTTTATATAACTTTTGCTACCTAAATTTCTTATCCCTGATTCTTTAAAAAAAGTAATCTGGTACATACTTAAACCAACAAAGCATTCTAAACACCAGAATGAACAATTGCTTTTCTAATAGATATCTACTCTGTAAAAAGGTTGCATGAATGGAATATATAGAGATTCTGTTTTGTGAGTTTTTTTAAAAATATGATTTGTGTGTCACCTGAACCAAAATAGAGACCCACACCCAACTGGCAAAATGTTGTCTTCATATGTTAATTTCTAATGACAGAAGCAGGTTTAAAACTTCTAAACCTGGGAAAGCTCTTAAGTAGTTTAGAGTGCTTTTACTACAGTAATAAGATTATTAGTTGGTAAATAGAAAAAGAAGGAATACTTCTAAAGATTATTTTGGGAGCTCCACTTGTTTATTTTTCGTGAAGGTAATTTTTGGAAAGTCTCTTTAAAAAGGATTAGTACACCTGAGAAGAGCAGGGCTAAAAGAGTGTTTGCAGAATACTGATAACAGCAACAACAAAAAAGTGTCCTAATTTGGAAACAAAATGGACCCCCAAGTAACAATGATTCATTTTTTTAGAAACATCTTGGAACCTCTGTTTTATGTGAAAATAGATTGGCATTTGATTAAGACATTATTAACTCCATTAATTTCAACCTGAATGACTATAGGCAAGTGACTTGACACTTACAAGCACCTATTTTCTCATTTGTAAAATAGGGATACTTAAGGTTGTATATGGATTAAGGAACTAAATGTATGACAGTCCAACATAACACCTAAAATAATTGGAACGGAATAATTAGTGCTCTAAGTCATTTATCCGCCGCTAAAGTTCTTGGCTATGAATGTCACAAGGGAACACACTGCATAATCGCTTTACTCGACGTGAATTACATTGTCTGCTGGGGCAAGTGCTTCTCCCAAACAAATCAAACGATGTCACTCACACAGCTTTCCTCTGTCTCCTTATAAATTCCTGCTCCTCTTCTGTTTGCATTTAATAGAGGATAAAGTCTTTGTTCACAATCATAGTCAAACAGTACCTTGAGAGTAAAAGCTACTGAGACCGGCCAAACATTGATTCAATTAATAACTGATCTCTTCCTCCTTCAGAACATCAGTTGTTTATCCAGTAGCAAAATCTCTCTTGTTTTATAATAAAAAAGCAAACAGATGCTCTGACAGTTATAAGCAACACACAGGGTTTCAGAATTCAGTCTCACTTCGGAATTTTCTCTTGTAATTGATGTCGATTTGCTTATAATTTTTTTCATAGCTTTGAGAAACATCATGTTGTGATTTTTATCAAACCTCCAAAAAACAAAGCTTCTATCATATCTACCTTTTATTCCTAAATTCAATCAATATAATATGAATTGCCCATAGAAATATTAAATCTGTATATTCCAAACCATGAGAATTAGAAAAAAAGGATATATAATTATAATAAATAAATAATATAAATGATAAAGAGAGCACTGCTTTTAAAAAACGTCATTACACTTTAGTGAAATACTATTCTCATTGTTTTCCCAACATATTATTGTCTCAACTCTCAAAAGGGTCCCAGTTTTGACAACAAATTATATAATACTCTACTTTTGTGTTTTCACGACTGCATAATAATCAGTACACATAATTCCCTTAAAATTCTTGTACTCTCTTTATGTCATCAGCATTCTTTATCCTGTGGAACTCACCATGAAACAATCTATTCAAAGATTATTTCAAACACTGAATTATGTAGAATTATGCAGTGATCGAAAGCAGGGAGGTCTACTACCATGATAGAAAGAGCACTAACCTGGCAGTCAGGAGAAATGCTTAAGTGTGTTTAGAATAATGTTACTTCTTTCTTAGATCAAGTGCTGATAGAATTAAAGTGCTTTGTGGTTCAGTTTTTTCCTTTGTAAGAAGACAAGGTTTGAGTAGATAATCTATAAAATCCCTCTAAAATCTAATTCTGAGATTGTATATAGACACATCTATTGATACATATCTGTGTGCTGTTGTGTATGAAAATATGGATATGGGCCCTAACCTTAAACTTTTATGACTAACTCAGTTTTAGGGCTTCAGTTATGGATGTGTAACCTGGGCATTTGCACAGGGTCCTGTGCTAGAAGGGCCCTGCATTCCGTTAAATCTTTGCCGTCACCATGATGATGTTTTAATCATTTTTGAACAAGGTGTCCCATATTTTAATTTTGCACTAGGCCCTGAAACATTTTTTTAGCTGGTCATGCCAATTCATTGATAAAACTTCCCTTTAGAAAACTACCAAATTAATAAGGGGATGATTAAGAAAATAATTTCTACAGTTAATTATTAAATTCTAACTTGTTTTACAAAACAACACTACAGTATTAACTCCTTTTTTTCTGTTTCGGTAATTGTGTCTGTTCTTTATAAGTTTAAGTACAGTTCATTTGCGAGTTGCTACACTAGTGAGTGCAATTCTAAAATAATGGCACCTCCCTAGGCGAACCTAGTGTGTTGGCATTGACTACGGTGTTTTGGTTAAGTCAGAACTTTAATTGATAAACACCTTAGGTTCCTATATTCTCCCTCCACACCATTATTAGAGAGCAGTACCATACACACACATAAAATCACTATCAGGAAAAAAAATAAAGTCAAGTTTGGATTTAAATATATGTCAACAATTGGCTGCATACTAGTTTAAGAATAAATTAAATATTATGTATATATGCCTACTTACATTTTTTACCATAGCTTTTTTTCCCTGCTAACCTTAAATGAAAAAAATATATATATATAGGGAGAGAAACATATGGACTCTGCGTCCTGCTCATGTGTCACTCGCACTAGTCAGTGCTAACTCACTAAAGGTCATGTGGGGGTTGATGCTGATTTGATAGTAAATATTGAGATTTTACATTGCCCCTACACCAGTGTGTTTATTGTTGTTGTTGTTTGTCTTTCAGGCTAGTCTAGCAAATCACAAATAAACTATACATAAATGTCCAGAAAAAAAAAAGACACCATTAAACAAATAAAAATGAGTGTTATGTTTCTTGTGTCTTGCAATATATTTTAGAATTTTAAATACGTATCTGTTTTATGTTTATATATAAATACATATATGTGAATAATTGATACATTATTATATATATATATGAACACATATTCTCACAATTTCTCTTAATTTAAAAAAGGAAGTATGTGAAAAAATTAATAGAATACACCTGTATTAGTCGCTATGGCTGTAACACGTTACCATAAACTTATTGGATTAAAACAAAAATTTATTATCTTATAATGCTGGAGGTAAAAAGTTTGAAATGGACTTATAGATTAAATAAAAAGCTGCCTTAATTCTGGAAGCTCTAATCCACTTCTTTGCCTTTACCTTCTAGAGACCAACTATATCCCCCTTTCTCCATCTTAAAATCACATTGCTTCAACCTCTGCTTCCGTGCCCTCATCTCCCCTCTCAAGCTAACCCTCCTTCTTACACACGTAAGTCTCTCGTGCTTAAACTGAGCCCACCCAGATAACTCAAGCTCATCTTTCCATCTCAAGATCCACAAATAGTCACATCTGTAACATCCTTTTTTTCCATCTTAGGTAACATATCAGCAGGTTTCAGGTACTAGGATGTGGTCATTTGGGGAAACCATTGTTTTGTCTACCACAATAGGTATTCTTCAGTTTCCATATTTAAAAATAGTTTCCCATCCACAAATCAACAAATGACAAGTACTGGCGAGAATGCATAGAAAAAGGAATCCTCGTTCACTGCTGGTTGGAATGCAGACTGGTGCAGCCACTGTAGAGAACAGTATGGAGTTTCCTCAAAAAACTAAAAATGGAACTCCCATTTGACCCAGTGATCCCACTTCTAGGAATATATCCCAAGAAACCAGAAACACCAATCAGAAAGGATACATGCATCCCTATGTTCATAGCAGTACAATTTACAATAGCTAAGATTTGGAATCAGCCTAAGTGCCCATCAGCAGATGAATGGATTAAAAAACTTTGGCACATCTACACAATGGAATACTATGCTGCTGTAAAAAGAAAGGAACTCCTACCATTTGCAACAGCATGGATGGAGCTGGAGAGCATTATGCTAAGTGAAATAAGCCAGTCAGAAAAAGATAAATATCATGATCTCACTCATTTGTGGATTATAATGAACAACATAAACCGATAAACAAAAACAGATGTAGAGACAGAGAAGCACTGATCAGATGCTCAAAACTCAGAGGGAAGATAGAGGAGGGTGGGGGTGACGGGGAGAGATCAACCAAAGGACTTGTATGCATACATATAAGCATAAGCGATGGATGTGGACAACAGGGGGTGAGTGTGAGGGCAGGATTAGGGGGATGAGGGGACATTGGGGGGATAAGGACACATTTGTAATATCTTAATCAATAAAGGGGAAAATGGTTTCCTTGTTATTTAGAAGGAAACTAAATTAGGAGATGCAGCTGTCCACAGCAGTCTCCACATTGAAACTTGAGGATGGTCCCTTTGTTCATCCTGATTCAATGTGGAGAGACTTCACAGAATCTTTCTACTAAATACCTTGTCACTTAATTTATGTGTTACTGCAAAGCCAAAGAATACCAATCAATTTGCCAAGTATATAGTGCAAATGTTTTGGTCCAAAAACTTATTTTAATTAAACTGCATCTAAGCACACAATCACTAATATAAGCTTCACAGTGGAACAGACTTTGGGTCAAGTTTCTTAATGGGAATGACCAGTCACATGTTTCAAGTTTGGTTTCAGCAAAAATTGACAAATCATTCATAATTTGAAACTTTGAACTAAAAAAGTTTTCATATAATGAAAAATGATTTGATCGATTTACGTATGCACATTGGTTAAGTGACTCCATTATCTTAATTTCTATATTTTCATAAATGTTGGAAAATCACAGAAACCATTATCTTTTTTCAAAAATTGTCAAGTAAGGTGTATTTCCTTTTGATGTTTAGATAATTAGGTTAATTCACATTTTTCTCTCAGAGATTATGCTGCTATCCTAAAGCTTGGCTGGAGGCAGGTGCCTGCAACATTTTACCTACCAACAGTCATAGAAAGATATTGCAAATTAGTGCAGCCTCTGGTAACTGAAATGACCTGCAGCTAGCTTGCGGGCAGCGGTGAATATTAAAATAGATGTACAAAAGTTCATTTAGAACTTCAATCCCTTTTGAAGTGAAGGGAAAATTTAAAACTGGGGAGTCTGACTCTCTCAGGAGCATAATAGTTTCCAGGAGAAAAATAGGCTTAATGATGGTTTACAGACATTTCTGGAATTCTGGTTGTAATCTCAGACGGATGATTTTTCATTTTAAATAAGTGTGAAGGATAGAGAGAGAGGAAGAGATGTAGAGGGAGAAAGGGATCACATTTAGGCCAAATAAACATAAATTTCAAAGGTTTTAGTTTTGTAAAAAAAAGTGATAATAAAATTAATATATTTTAAGCATAAACAGAATTGTACTCCCTCCAGTATGAAATCCAAAGTCCTAAGGAAGTTTGTCCTGCTTTTGGAATTTAAGACTGACTTTCAATAAACCATAGCTCTTTATATATAGCTTATAATCTTTCTATTTATCATGAGTACATATGAAATTATTTTTATATCTTGTCTCAAATATGTTTAATTATTAGGAAGAAAGAAAAAATGTGGGTTCGTTGGGTAAAAACTAACAAAGCATATCCAAGGAAGAAATAAAGGTTTGTAAGTCATTAGAATTAATATTTGAATAGATATTTAGGTTTTCAGAGTTAAAAACATAAATGCAATTTTTATCTTAAATAAAATTTTTCATTTTTCCATTTTGTCTTAAATATAGGTATTTATGTACATTGCTTTTATACAACACCTTTATTTGTATATTTTAGTAATTGAGATGCATTATTTGATTATTATTAAAATAATTTCTGTAATCTAAAACTAATTTCTATGATGAATGCAAATGCTTTAATTTAATAAGGAAAAATAAGGCAATAAATGTAATTAATACATTGAGTGAAATAAATTGGAAATATATATATGGCAAAGGTTCTGTTAAGCCCTAAAAAATATTTATGCCTATGAACTCATCAGTGTTGTAAAACTATGATTATCATATATTATTGAAGAGATTCAAAGACTCAGAATACATAAAATTCAAAGTGCAGCTAATTTTTTATACTTTTTATGTACTATATATTCAAAGTACTTTTCTTTGATTTTATATTTTATAGAGATATTTCAACTATATATATATATATATATATATATAATCTATCATTTTAGTACAACTTTTATTAAGGTACATATATACTTACGTGATGTTCTTTTATACCCTTTTCAGTACATATGCAGCTGACTCATATTGTAAAGGACTGTATACTTTTCTATGACATGGACATACTGAAACTGATTAATCCGTGTCCTTATTAAAGGATAATTAAGTTGATTCCACGTTTTGTTATTATAAAGTGTTTCGTTCCTGTGAACAGGTTTCAAAATATATCTTTGTGCTCATTTAAAGTATCTGTATCTACCTGGGAGTGGAATAGATTAGAATGTATTTAGATTTTCCACTAGGTAGATATTTAAAATAGTCCAGAATTTTTCAAAGAATTTTAACTCAATCACTTGCTCTCCTTCCAAACCTGGTGGAAGAAGAGAAGGAAATTAAGAAAGAAAAGAAAAGAAAGAAGGACTCTACTTCTTGAGGTATTGAATATGGACTTGTGAGAAGAAACAGAATGAGGGTCAGGGTGGGGAGAAAAGTTTAATTAGAGGAAATGTATGGTTAACAGTAACTAAAGTTACTGCCTTGTCAAATTTTGAACCAATATTTTTCTGATTATAAAATGCTTCCCATTTTCTAGAGGAAAACCCCCTTTAACATCACATCTTCAGGACCTGACCCCCAGGACTTCTCTTGTTCTATCACATTTCTCTGTTGTGCATTCATTTCATCACACAATTCTCAGCACTTACAGGAGCTCAGGGAACTCCTACATCACTGCCTTGCTGACATAGCTATCTTCTAGACTGTTCTAATCCTGCTTGGCTATGCTTTTCATTTTCTTTGCTAAAATGATTTACCCCATTCACATACCAGTTGATTACCATAACTTATTTTCTTAAGGATTGATCATTACTTTATTAATCTGTCACTTTGCAATACCAAAATCATTATAAATAGCGAGAATTCCCTCAGATTCCAATTTCAGTACCAGAAAATAAATACCAAAACATCATCACTGGCCCTCAACACAAAACCTCATGATTTCTAAGTACTCTAGTGAAGTGTATCCTTTTTGCTAAGATTTCCCGGGCAACAACAAAAAGCAGACTTTAGCTATCTTATTTTTCCCTCTCCCATTCCTCCACAATTATCATACATCTACTGCAGGGCTTCACAGACCTTGTAGATATTTTAGTTTAAATGACTGGATCCTTTATGCTTCTTAAGAGGCATGAGCTTTATACTTTATTCATCGCTGTATGCTTATCACATAGCATAGTGACTGAGACAAGGTATATATTTAATATATATGTCTGTTAATTAAATAAGTAGATAAATGAAAAATAGATGAATGAATAAATAAGTGAATGAAAGCACCTGGGAAGTGGAAGACAGAGTTATGACTGTTTAAACACTTTCCCTCAATTAACTGAGAAATGTGAGGGGGGAAAAGTCAAGAGGGAAATGTTACATTTTTATTCGCCAAAAATGCATTCGTTTCACCAAGAATCATTTTCCCCTGCTCTTCCCTTGCAGATTTGTAAAGTTTTAAAGCTTGCTAATGCCTGCTAAGCCATGACTGAACAGACACTTTAATTAAGCTAGCACATAGTTTAGTATAGAAATGTATAGAAAATGAAAGCAAATATATCAAATTAGTCCATGATCCCATCACTTGAATTTTTTAAACTTTATGCAATAAATGGTAAACCATCCAAACATGATTAGAAGAGTAAGTTAGATGAGGAAGACAAGAAGAAGAAGGAAAGAATAAGTGGAAGTAGAGAATGATGAGAGAGGAGAAGAAGAAGAATGGGGAGGAAATAGAGAAGGAGGTAGCTTCTTTTCTTTTCCACAAGCCCCTCTTCCCACCAGAAAACACGCGTGTGCACGTATCTGAAGATACACAAATGCACGTATAATGTGTCGTTGTGGGCATATGCATGAATATCTGTGCCTGTATCCTTTTTAAAAAATTTTAACAGGAGCATGTCTTATACCTGCATTTATGCATTAATAGTGTATCGTGGACAGTTTTCCATATCAGTTCATACTTCCTTGTTCTTGCAAAAATCTAAAAGCTGCACTGTGAGGCTATAGCATGATTTAGTTGAGAAGTCCCCTGCGAATGGACCCTTTGTTCCCATTTTTCTTTTATGCTTTTATATACAGTAAATTGTAATTTTAAAATTATTTTTATTTTATAAAAAATAATGTGTTGTTATTTGGTACTTATTTTATAATAACTATCTTATTATTTAATATTCATATCAGTCCATTGTTATAAATAGAGTTTGTATAAAGTTGCACAGAAAACATGCTTAATATATATTTTTAAAATAGATTTTTATGGATTTCAGAGAGGAAAAGAGAGGGAGAGAGTGAGAGATGGAAACAGCAATGATGAGAGAGAATCATTGATTGGCTGCCTCCTTCATGCCCCCAAATGGAGATCAAGACCATAACCCAGGCATGTGCCCTGACCAGGAATCGAACCATAAACTCCTGGTTCATAGGTCGATGCTCAACCACTGAGCCATGCCAGTTGGGCTTAATAAATATTTTTAAACAAATGAGTGAATAAATGAATCGTTACATCTGCTAAGATTAGGTAATTGATACTTAGCAAATTTTAGCAATTGTCCTCATGTTCAAGAAGGTATTAAGTAGTGAATACAGGGGTAGAATTTGTGATTTTGGACTCTTTATTTCTTGCCATCCTTAGAATGTGTGAATTTAACTATGAAGGTTAGATGTATCTCAATTACATACCCAAAGGAAGTGATATTGGATGATATTTGACAAAAGCATTTTTATAGCAATCTCTTGCATCAACTCTGTGTAAATATTCAACTCACTCTGAATACCATTATATTCATCTCACTCTGAATAGCATTGTGCTTAAGTATGAGACAACTTTGCAAGAAACAATCTATACTCAGGTAGCCACTATATTTCTACTGCAGCAGGAACCTGTATTAAGGTAATAATGTATATTACTACTTGAAATAATTATATGAGAGAAATCACCCCCCAAGCATGATTGGTGAAATACAGAAATCATGTTTATCCCTTATTCCTCTGCCAAATGAGTGAACAATCTTTATGAGATGCAAGTATCTTTTTTTTAATTATTGAAATGTTTCTGAAAAAGGTCATCCCCTAATATGATACACTCTTCTGAAATGAACCAGTTAAAGTTGTCTACCTCGGGCATCCCCCAGAGTACAAAAACGTATGATAACAAGCTTGGTGTTTGCACATTGCATGAAAAGACTCTTGTGTTTTTCTCTCCCTGGTTAAAAACAATTTGAGACTCTGCCAATGAGTTAGGTAGTCTGAAGAAACACAGATAAAGGAGCGCTTTAAAATTAGCAGATGCCAACGGAAGGAAAACCAGCAGTTTTCCACAGGGAAAAGCTTTAAATGGTCTTCTATGCCTCTTCTTAATGCCCCTGAAGTTTCAGAGATGGATTTTGTTCATTTTGAAGTCAGCAAAATGCACGGAAAACGGAACGTCAGTTCACCCTACTCAGAGGGAAATTTGTGGTGGCAGATTTTTTTCTCCCATCATATCTAAAAGGGAAAAGGAAGTGGCATCGCTGAAGGGTGAGGGGACAGAGAGGATGTGATTCTTTTTCATCTGGTGATTGGACTAACCCCAGTGCACTCTGCTGTGACTCAAGGAAGCACTTTACTAATTCGAAAAGGATCTTCAAGGATGAGATGATAATGGTCTCTAACACTTGCTTCTGGCCTCATACAGTTTTTATTGGAAAAAAAGACAACAAAAAAACAACAACAGAGAGTCCCACAGGAGCAAACAAAGGAAGACAGACAGGGAAATTGCTTTAGGGTGTACTAAGTTATATTAAAAAATGAGCAGGTCTACTTCTTTAGGAATAAAATGAATAGATTCATTGTAGGATCAGATGTAGGCTCCTCCGTGCTAAACTCATCTTGACGTTATGACAAGTACACAGATAATGCTAACCCTACATTCATTTACCTCATTTATGATGTGAAGCTTTAAAAAAGAATTTAAGATAGTAGCACTCAAACCTTATAGTCATTCTGTATTTCTAAAATGTGGGGTAGTAGGCCTTGTGTCTTTAAAAATGTCTATTTTTTATTCCTCACATTTCCTGAGAATAAAGTCCTCAACAAATGCTGTGGATCAACTTTATGTTCCTCGAGAACAGACACGGGAGAAAGATGACCAGGCTCACGCTTTGGAGGGAGAGGTTTTTCTGTGTGTGCCTAGTACCCAAAACCTGAGCGCCAGATGGAGGATCAGGAAGAATCTGTAGCTCCAGTCTCTGTTGCAGAGGAAGTTTTTCCTTTGCTGAAGCAAATGTGATCTTAAAACACTCGGGACACGCTTTCCCCCCCTCGTTCCTTTGCCGTGTCGTGCACTTACTTTCCTACATGCTTTTGGAGTGTCCGATGCTCAGGAAAAGGAGCTGAGGAATGAACACACCACACAGCTTCACACTTGTCACAATAGGTAGGACCCTGAGACGCCGCGCTGTTTCTCTGCACGGCTTTTGTGCCAGTCACAAAAAGTGACCTTGACTTTGGGGACTCCTGCTAGGCAGTTCCCAGGTAACTCAAAGTTCCTCTAACACTTCAAAACCTCTTCTCATGGATGGAAGATATCTGCCTTAAAGGCACGTCACTGTTCTTCAGTCAAAAACCCTTCTATTTGTTATAAATAAGATTTTTTACATGTCCATGAACATGTACATTTCACCAAATCCAGCATTGGTCAGATTTTGCCGTTTACTAATTAATCCAAGTGCCTAAAACAGTACTTGGGCCTTGTTGGTATCAATAAATATTTGTTGAATGAGTAGACAAATGAGTGAGTGAATGAAAGTCGCATACAATAATCTGAATGTGTGTGCAGTCCGTGTACGATCTATGTATACATAATAATGTGTTTTAAATAATATATCGTAATATTACTAAAAGAGGAATGAGAAACTGTAAAATGAATAAACCGTGTTCAATAACTTCTCATTTATTTCTTACCTTAATATCATCATTGGAAGCATCAACAGTGGTGGTAGATGTAGAAATATTTCTTTCCTTAAATAATTGCAGGGAAGTAATTTAGAAGCCTTAACCTGAACTCTAACCAATGCTCACTGTGAAAATGTTTGTCAGTGCTTGATCCTCATGTGACAGGCTTATAATGATCTTTAAATAGTAAATATAAACACTAATTAAAATTGTAGTGTATCCAAATGATTCCTCAGAGACAGTGTTGACTTTTAGATTTAATAAATTATGTATTTATCAGTCTGTTTTTTCTGTGAATCAAGGCCATCTATGGTCGCTTTTGGGAAGGGAGTGGTGACATCTACTGGTGCCAATAAATACTACAAAAGATTGAGTTTGGCACATGGAACTTTTGAGGGTTAAAGCCTGACAATTTTTCTAAGAGAAGTTAAGAAAAATTTGCATGAAAGAAGAGGCAAAATAGGCAAATGAAATAATGGCACATTTTAGGTAGAACTGAGGCGTTAATGTGTTTTTGTTTTTCTGTGCAATAAAATATATTTTAAATTGTCAAATCAGAAATAACAAAAAATGTCAAGAATAGGCTTACAACTGAACCATCTACATGAATCTTTGTGTTTTGGTAAGGAATGCTTGTATTACAGTAAACACTTTAAGTAAATATGATCAAACACTTGAGTTTTAACATCTTTAAACCATAATCACATTTCTATGTAAAATATTTCACACATGTTAATTAGAAGACAAGTGACATAATTTCCATACTTTGAAACTGTAGTTTCTTAGTATTTGTTGTTGGGCCCTTTCTTTGTCAGAAAGGGAATAAGTTGCATGTTGTACTTAATAGGTTTCAATATGCATGAAGTCATCTTTCCTCCCACTTTCAGTCTCTTAAGATAACATACAGTGTCAATCCCTCTTTATAAAAGCAAAGCAATGAACAAAAGTAAACATTGAAGTGGGGCTTCTGACCTGAGAAAACTAAGATGGGTTCACTAATATGTTCTCTTTAATGAAGTATTTATTGTGAATGTTCTAGATGCAAATTAGTATAAGCAGATATCAAAAAGTTCATTTTTGAAGAGTTGAAAGGCACAGGAGTGATAAAATTTAGACAGGAATAAATGGGTGTTATAATTGAGAAGATGGCAACATTTTATAGTAATACAGAAAAGAGCTAATCAGAGTTCCCCACAGAAAAACACCAATGGCATAATATACCAATGGCATAAATGTATATATATATATATATATATATATATATATATATATATATATATATGAAATGTATCCATCTATCATCCATCCATTTTCCTACCTATTGAGAGATTTAGTTTAAGAAACTGGCTCACATGACATGCTTACCCATAACTTATAGGGTAGGTCAGCAGGCTGGAACCTCAGGCAGGAGTTGATATGAAAAACTTCAGGCAGAATTTCTTCTCCAGGAAACCTCAGTTTTTATCTTAAAACCTACTTATTGGATGAGGCCAATTCAAATTATTGAAGGAAATTTTGACCTGATCTCAACTGATTGTAGGTATTAACTCTATCTACAAAATATCTTCATAGCAACATCTACATTCATGTTTGACAAATAAGTAGGTACCATAGTCTAACCAACTTCAGACATAAAATTAACCAACACACCAACTGTTTCTAAGTTGGGAAGGAGGCAAGAGTGGTATTTGTTTATAGAATGAGAAACATTTGAACTGTATGATTATTACAAGGCTAACAAATTTAGAGATAATGTGGGTAGTAATGCTGGATAGATTGTTATTGTTAGGGGTGGGTAGGCCAGTGTGGAGAGAATGTGTGTGGGTGAACCAGAGCCAAACCCTGGAAAGGCAGGTTGAGTAATCCATCCTGGGAAGGAGCTGAAAAGGCATTGTTTTCCTGAAGGTAACCAGTAGACATTAAAGTTTTTCATCAATAAATAACATAATTAGATTTGTCTTTGGGACAACAAATATCATATTTTACAGCATAAGCTTAAAAAAAAAAGACTAGAAATTAGTAAGGGCTAGGTCAAATTTACTTAACCCTTTGAGTGCCAACCAATATCCTAGGAACTATACTAAAATTGCCAAAGTATTTTTGCTGATTTTACAGCAGTTTAGGGGAAAAAATTATGAATCGCAAGTAAATGAAGTTACATATTCAAAAACTTAAGGAAACCTTTACTACATTTGTTTTCATCTTTGACATATATTGTTTGCTGATTGTATTATAAAATACTAGTAGAAAAAAAATTTTGAACAAAACATATAATGTTAAAATAGAGGGACACCCTTCTCCAATATCTTCCACAAAATCGTCATCTTCACAGCAAGAATTGACATATTTAGCAATATCATCATCACTAATTAAAGCAGACTTAGAACTGGATGCCATTTCGAAACTGTAGGGCTACAAAATCTGAGTAAACTTCATAAAATTGTAGTACCTGTAAAAAATTAGGCAGATAAATGCCAGTGGTCAATTTTAGAATTACAGACATTCGGCATCATAAGTAATCTGCACTTAGGTGCCATCTGTCAATAAAGAGTGAACTACCAGCATCTAATAGTGGCACTGCAAGAGGAGCGCAATAGTGCTCCAGGCACTTTGCGCAAAAGACTGGAGGAGCGTGATCGCCTCCCCAGCACTTTAGGGGTCACACATTCTGAGTGAGATACAGTATTTGACAGAATAACAATAGTAATAGCTGTATGGCAAGAAGAAGATGAGGGAAAACAAACAAACAACCATAGGGAATTAAACTGCTAGGCTCTGACTAGTTACATGAGGAGAAAGATAAAGGCAAATACTGAATAACTCCTCTTCTGACCTGAACTTTGAGCCCGGTGAGAATAAACACAGGAGGGAAGCATTTGGAGACCAAAATACCACATCCGTCTCTAATAAAATTGGTATTGGAGATTGTAGGTTATAATCTGCAGAGAGGGAGGTTTTCAAAAACAAAATTCCAGCTCTAGAGAGATTTAGCCATTACCTATGGAAGACTGGTCACAGCCCCTGCCATTATCCCTTCTCCCAAGTACACCAAGCGCATCAGTGGAAGAGCAGCAAATGCATGCTCCCTACTTGGGGTAAAGGACTGAGTAAGGAAGGGTGTGAGGTATGGAGCAAGGAAAGTCATACGTCACCACTCTGACCCACCCCTGTAACTGTGTGTGTGTGTGTGTGTGTGTGTGTGTGTGTGTGTGTGTGTGTGTGTTTAAGACTAAAAAGAAGTGGGCAAGATAGATTAGGAGAGAAAAAAGAAAACAAAACACAAGTTAAGGGACCAGGGCAGGGGTGGAGGTATTGGGAGAGAAGAAAGCAAGACTTTAATACTTTCAACTAGCAAACATATGTAAATGTAGATGTTCTACTACTACATAATAAAAAAGTGATTATCTCCATGATACACTAACTTATATTTGCATATTTCTTTATTCATCGATCTATTCACTAAATCATTTGAACATCTATGATTTCTAGGCGTAGTGATACTGGATCTTAAGACAATTGCTATTTTACCACTAATATAATAATGTCACATCAACTGTAATGATGATGATTTTGTGCGTTCTGTCTACAAGAAATTTAGTGTTGTATGTCAGACAAGCCGTATACCCACAGACATATAATTATCTTAGCCTCCTTTATGCTAAGCACAGTATCATTAGGAACTTAAGTTACATGTTTATTGAAGGAGATGGACTCAGGGAGACTGCAATTATAGAACAAGTTTATTTTTTTCTACTCCACTACCTTCACACAGCTCCATTAAAATATTCTTGCCTTTGGATTACAACTTGAATATTGACTGTATCTTGTGTTGTTGTTGTTTTCAACAGGCCAGTTTTCAAATGTTATTTTCACTGGGTTCAAATCTTCCTTGGCTCACAGATCAGGTCTTATTGGAAGCTAGCTTTGGAGAAGTTGGAATATCATTAGTTTCCTCTCCCTTATTCTTTCTATCTAAAATCCTTCCTCTTTCTCTACTAACTGTCATGCTGTTGGTCTCTCCAATGCTGCGCTGGGAATGGGGAGTAGGTCAAGGAGAAATGCAAAGTTTACAGAAGATTATAATTTTAATATTGATAGATGCTTTCTAGGTATGGCTAACTCAAAGTCCAAAGGATGCCCCTGCCCTGGATGTCCAGTGGGCTGCTAGGGATTGGAGATTGTAGGTTATAATCTCCTGGGGAGAATGGGGATAGGGACTCCGTTCTCTGGCCTAGGCAGTGCTCCATTTGTTAGCATTGGCACTTATAAGTTCCACGTACACAGTTTTCACCATTTTTAGACATTCTTTTTAAATGAAATTCTTTTCAAAGCAACTCAAGAATATTTCTATTTTAGGCTCTCCACGTCTAGCTCCCATACGGCAGCACCTTTAACCATGGTTGGTAGTACAGCTCCTTCCTGCTGCAGTTCTAGTAGTTCTCCAGTTCACTCCTTCTCATACCAGGCCCCATTTTTTGGTCCCCCTGCCTATAAAATTCCTCAGGTGTGCGTCAGCGATCCTTCTGAGCCCCAAGCTCCCCAGTGTACTGGTTGAGCCCTCTCAAGCTTTCCAAAAGTATTCATTTGTCTTGAGCACCATGGGGAGAGAGAAAGAAAAGCTGGAACACTGCATGGATGGTCTCTGACCTCGCTGCGCACTGGAGCCCCTCACCTGGGAGCCTTAAAACTGCCCATGCCTGTGCTCCACCCTCACAGGTTGAGATGTAGTGTTTCGGGTATGGCCTGAGCATTTTTAATGATGGTTCTGTGTAGTCAGTATTGGCAGAGCTACTCTGAAATCACTTTTTCTACTGACACCCCCGGGAATGCTTTGTCCTAAGAAAACCTGGAGGGTGATGGTCCACTTGTGGCAGGCTGGTTTTGATCACGCTGCAGTGGTTCTCAACCTTCTGGCCCTTTAAATACAGTTCCTCATGTTGTGACCCAACCATAAAATTATTTTCGTTACTACTTCATAACTGTAATGTTGCTACTGTTATGAATCGTAATGTAAATATCTGATATGCAGGATGGTCTTCGGTGACCCCTGTGAAAGCGTTGTTCAGCCACCAAAGGGGTTGCGACCCACAGGTTGAGAACCACTGCTGTGGGGCAAAATTCCTTTCAAAACTTTACAAATATGGCAAGTTTGACACCTTTTATTCTTAGCGTTGGGACTTCAATCAAAACTTTGAGAAAGCAAGAATTTCACTAAAAAGCATGCGGTGTGTTTGAAATGACCTAGTGCAGAGCTGATGGATAGGATAGGAGTTGTTGACGTCCCAAGGACAAAACGTAAGGCTGCTTAACAATTTTCCAGTCCATTTCCTTTCCTGTGTATTATTTAGTTTTCACTCAAAAAAACATACTAAGTATTTGTTTTGAACATATGTCCAACGTACCTAATGTTTACTAAAATCAAAAAGTGTCAAAATTTACCATCTTAAAGTCACACGCTTGCTTCTTAGCTTTTTCTTGGAATATCTAGCAGCTGACAATTTTGTCTGTACATATTTGGAAACAGTCTCTCTTGCTATTCTGCTGACTTTTACAATGAGAGCTTTACAAAAACTGCACGGACTAGTTTCTCTTTGTAAGTCTCAGGGTTCTGTTAGGCAAGAGATTTTGCAATCAGGGTGTTTAAAGTAGTCCAACCCATGTAATATAACCACCATATTCCAAACAAATTTAATATGACCACAGAAGCTATAAACTTTTTCAGGTGAAAAAACAAGAAAAAATACTTTTGAATTTGAATTCAACTTGAAAAAATATATAGCATGAATGTATTACACACAAGGATTAATATTTGAATAGTTATATAGTACCTCATATAAAGTAATTTTGCTTCCATTTTACAAGAGGAGTGAATGTGATTAAAAGAACAAAGAAATACAAGTATAGATACAAGTATGATTTCCTTGTAGTTAGGATAAATTATGCCAAAGTTAAATATTATGCATCCTTAGTTCATAGTTTTAAATTATATTTTGTTAATTTTCATAAGGAACCTCTCCAACATAAGTTTTTGATAACTTCAAACATGTTTATTCTTTTGTATCTTCTAACAGACCTTATTATAGTAGTTTATTAATAATAATTTTGAAAATTGTTGACAGTAGTATTGTAGTATCATTGAATATAGCAGGCCTTCTTTTATCAAATCTCAGGTAAAAGTCAACTAGTGATCAATAATTATAGAATTCTAATAAGTCTTTTAAAATAAGCATCAAGTGACCTCTAATTTATAGCCTGAGGATGATTTTGTTTTTAGAGGATGTATTTGGATTTGAAACTGCTATGTATTAGAATTTAGATTCTGACTTTAATGAAGAGCTCAGGATTTTACTAAGGACCAGTTAAGCTAAGATAATAATGGAATGACCATTAGTGGAGAGAAACATTGATTATGTCTATCTGAGGCCTTTGTAAAGAGAAAATTTAATACTTGCTTAGGGGGAAGAAGACAACACATGTTATTTTCATTTCCAATAAACTAACTTTGCAAAATAATTTCTTTTAAACACTACAAAACACATTACTAGTTTGTAGACTGTAACTAGGCAAAAGCCTTCAGGAAATTTCCCTCAAGAACATTTTGATTCCAGAGATAGAAGTTGCTAATTCTGTTTGTATTGTTGGGTCTTCTAGCTCCATTACCCTTTGGGATCTGAATTATTGAGGCCTCTGGAAGGGCAAACTCTAGGGCTTATCAATCGCCTCTCACTTGGCATAGAAGAAGGAATGACTTCTGTTGTAGATAAGCCTCAATGGTGGGTTTATGTAATTAGATTTTTTAGAGTGGTGGGATCTGCATTTTCACCTACCGAGCATCCTAGCATATTATTCTTCCTTTGATTTAAGGAATCAATATTCTTCCTTTGCACCCTAGCTGGCTAGGCTCAGTGGATAGAGTGACGGCCCATGGAATGAAGGGTCCCTGGCTCAATTCAGGTCAAGGTTATGTACTTTAGGGCAGGCTTGACCCCCTGCCCTTGTCAGGGTGTGTGCAGGAGGCAACCAATCAATGTGTCTCTCTCACATCCATGGATGTTCCTCTCTCCCTATCTCTCTCCCTTCCTTCCACTCTCTCTCTAAAAATCACTGGGAAAATATCCTCAGGTAAGGATTAACAAAAAATAAACAAACAAACAAGCAAACTTGCTTTTCTCATGGGAACTGGCTCGTTCTCACTTTTCCCGCTCCTCTGTGGTGGCTTGCAGCAGTGGCAGCGGCAGCTCCAGAGGTCAAACCAATTTGGCCAATCAGTTAAGTTCAGGGATGGCACTCAATTCAGGCCAAAGTGATCTGAGCCAACCAGGCCCAATTCTAAGGCTTATACTGGAATTGTCTTGTAGGAAAGGGACATTTCCTTTCTCCTAAAGTGGCCGAGAGACAACATGTTAACCTGGAGCCACTGGCAGGCTTGTCACTGTCTGAGAAATCGGGCACCACAGATGAAACCAGAGCCCCGAGGTGGAAAGCACGAGTCCAGATGACAGCCGTGGAGCCTCTGGATCCGATATGCTTGAAGCCAGACCATTCTTGACTTTCAGGTTATGTGAATCAATAAAGTCCATTTCCCCCTTAAGGCAGTTCGAGTTGATTTGCTATCACTTGTAGCCAGAAGAGTTCTGAATAATGCAGCTAGGATGCTCTGCCTGCAAGTACATACACATTTTCCACATGGCAGCTCATTTAGGTAAGTGGTGGCCTGAGTGTTAAATGGGAAATGACTGCTAAGCATAGTCCTATAGGAAGTAAATAGCAGAGAAGCATAGGTTTTTCTAAACTCAAACAGTCTAGTTCTGTGTAAAATAACAGCTATTTTCTCTCTGTGACCAAAGATTTCCATTTGGCCCTCATAGCATTTGGAATTTCAACACCTCTTGAAATGGGTAGGTTAAACATGAAACTATTTAAGAAAATGATTTCTCGGTTCCAGTCTATGATGATATCACCAATGGGTGACAAAATGGGACAGCATCAGGAAAAAGCCATGCTTTCCCCCCATGAGCTACATTGCCTTTTATCATGAGAATATATCTTAACCTTTTTCCTTTTTTTCCTTTTGGCTACAAATATCTCTAGGGAAACGAACCTGTAAGCTGTAGTGGAGTTTTGCACTGTTTATTTTTCTTTTTTGTCCTTTTTACAGTAAAATAAAACATGGACAATCCTATTACTGACTCCAAGCTTTCATTAGCATTGTTGTTATTGTTGTTATAAAGATAATGAAAGGATACTGGTTTGAGAAATCTCAAATTATAGGAACCATTGTTTTATTGCAACTAAATATTCTTTTATTTTTAAAAATATATAGTTTTATTGATTGCAGAGAGAAATGGTGAGGGAGCAGAGGTAGAAATATCAATGATGAGAGAGAATCATTGATCAGCTGCCTCCTGCATGCACCCTCCTGGGGCTAGAGCACGAAAACCAGGCATGTGCCCTGACCAGGAACTGATCCAGGACCTCCTGGTTCATAGGTGGATGCTCAACCACTGAGCAACACTGCCTGGGCTAAATATTTTCTTCTTGATTTTAATTGTAATGGGTGACAACTTATCTCTCACTACCAGACAGTGCAAAATTGCGAACCAAATACAAAGTTTACAAAATTGACTTTTTTGTCTGAGAAATAGATCATATTTACCTGGATGCCCCTCAGCACTGCCTGGTGTGAAGAGTTTGGGGTAGTCCCCAACCTGGTACATATCCAATGGTACATTAACTAAATAACTTAAATACAAGCAAAAGTGTGATGCAATCTTAGAGGTGTGGATAAATGCTTTACCTTAGTGAATAATTATTGCTGGATAATAATTATACAACACATTCTGGATTCAATAGACAGAAACAGGAAAGGTAGATACTGGGATAATGGGATTATGGCTTCTTTAGACTCAGATGGGTGATACTCAGACAGGTGAAATCTAAATGATTGAACAATAGAAGAGGGGTTTTCTTTATAGGTCTTATTTGGTCTGTTTTTTCTGAGAAGAGAATACAGAAGAATAACAGGCACAAGCAAAGAAAGAAACATAATTCTCCAACACTGAGCTCCAGAAAACGATTAAATCAGAGAAATCCTAGTAAAACAAATATGTGCCATTTTGGCCACACTCTTTTTGCCCTGCTCCTACGTTGGAGAAGATCTCACAGACAGTTACATGAAGCAAACATCTAGACTATACCCACAATCTGATTTCAGAAACATTCGATAACAGTACAGCCTTTTTTGGAAATGTATTGATGATTAAAAAAAAAAAAGGCCAGAGTAACACTGTGTCAAAGATGAGTACCCCTTCCCATATCCATGTCCTTTGTAAGGACTTTGTCCTACTAGAGGCAGAAGAGATATCTCTGCTCCTTGGTTTGGGGATTGGTGATGTGACTTGCTGAGGTCAATGGCATGTTAAGAGATGACAGAAGTCAAGAAGACATCTGAGTACGCAGTTGAGTTTTTCTTTTCATGCTCTGTAAATGCCACAAAGACAGATGCTGCCAGATACCTGTTAATATGTCAACTTGGGCCCCAGAATGAAGGCACGTGGATCAGCCCTTAGCCCATCCCATAGAGGTGGCCAAGCACAGCTGGACCCACAGTCTGGATGCACAGTCTAAAACAGCCTATCAGAATAGCCCAGCTTGAATCTGCATAGCCATGAGCATGGGAGTAGTTGCTTATTGAGTTGACAATGAATCTTGGGGTATTTGTTACAAAGCATTACTGTGATAATAACTGTTACAATTATTAACATACTAGAGGCCTGGTGCATGAAATTCATGCACTTAAGGGGGTCCCTCAGCCTGGTCTGCGCCCTCTTGGGCCTAAGCCGGCAGTCAGACATCCATAGCGCTGCCGTGGAGGTGGGAGAGGCTCCCACCCATGCTGCTGTGCTTGCCAGCTGTGAGCCTGGCTTCTGGCTAAGCAGCACTCCCCCTGTAGGAGCACACTGACCACCAGGGGGCAGCTCATGCATAGAGTGTCTGCCCCCTGGCGGTCAGTGCACATCATAGTGACCAGTTGTCCCGCAGTTCGGTCTATTTGCATATTAGCCTTTTATTATATAGGACAACTAACTCTGTAAGAATACCCTTTCAACTCTGTCTCTCTAAATTACCAATTGCTGCACTAATCTGCCTCCTCTTTCCCTATTGCCCAGGGCTATGATGCGACTCTGCCATCCAATGACCTCTTAAGTAAAAGTAACCAAAGGCCCTTTCTGCTTTGCAGAGTTATTTCACCACTTCCCATCAACACGAATACCCCAAGGGCCACCCTTAGAGAAACACAAAGAAATGATCCATCTTTTCAACAAGTAGGAGAGGGGACACGTAAAACATTTTTCACTTAACCGGGGCAGTTAAAATGCACCAGTTACTCTTCTGAGCTTAAAACTCTTATCATTATATCCATTTTATCACAGAGAAAACTGAGGTTTACTGAGGAAGTGATAGTAGTCTGGGCATGCAAAGTATTTGGGCAGAATATGTCTGAGCAGATATTTTTCCAGGCAGATACTAGAACATACTACTGAAATGTGATGAGTCTAAGCCAGGAAGAGCAGCAGGGATTTTATTTTGAATCCCATTTCTACCAGTATCCTGACCTAGAGGCCATGGGCTGCCCTAAGGTTTGGGTAAGGAAGCAAGCAAGTGGTTACTCTTTGATTCCCACCTGGGATAGGGCTGGGGCAGGAACTCCCAGAGACAGAGTAATCATATTTTCCTTCCAGCGTTAAATTGGTTGCAGCAATCACACGCTTCTCTGAAGCTATTTCCATCATGCTTACATGGCATGATGCAGATTATCCCGGAGCCCACCTGCAGTCCGTCCCCTCCCTTTGCCAACGTGGCAGCAAATTATATTTCACGTGCTTGCCTTGCAGTTCCACACACAGTCTCCACTTCAATCTCACCCACTGCTCTCAAGATTAGGGAGGAAATCATGCCCGGTTCTCCTTTTCTTTCCTATCTGGGTCACTGGCTTTGAGCTGCCATATCTTTCTCTTCCCTCCAGCCCCCTCCCCCTCCCCCCACCAATCTTCACACCACCCCCCCAAAACAAACCCCACAAGAGGTTTTTGGCAGAAAGATTTTCAGTTTAACCCATCCCAATTTGGGTCTTTTTAAAAAATGCTTCATTCACATTGTCATCTTCTAACATAACTGCAACACTGCAGGTTTTGTAGGGCATGGTGAGATGCTGTTGGACTTTTTAAAATCGGTCTCCCAATAAAAAACAGTATCAATATAGGTTATATTTCTATAAAACTAAAGCTGTCTTTTGTAATAGCCCGTTGACCACATCTGCAACTGATTTTCACAGAGTTGGGCTCTATCTAGACAAAGCCATCATTTCTTACTTCCTATCTGTGAGGGATGACAGAACATCCTGAGAGGGGTGGGGGCAGTGATGGTAGCTGAGAAAGAGAAGGACACGCTGGCACTGCCTATGGACTCACATAGAGTCAGGCCCAATTTCTTATCACTGCCTAAACTCTGTGATTTAATAAACACAGTAAAAATGAATATCTTCCTTTGGGAGCTGGGAAAAAATGCAATCTGAAGGGTTACGTTCTGTAAATCAAGCCAGACAACAGAGTAAGAAAATGACTCTTCTCTGATTATTTTTCAGCACCTCTTAACACCTTTCACTTCCCTGGAGAGTAAGGTGACAAGAAGAACTTCAGAGTTGTCTAGTTCTCTCATTTGAGTATCTGTTTATTATTCTGGGCTAATAACGTGTTGCCATCTTATAAAGCCTGTGTCAAAACCTCATTAATTTGGACACAGAGCGTTACAAACTTCAACTTTTGCTAAATATGTAAAAACAAGAGTTTGCTCAATGAATAAATAGGTCAAGAACATTAAGAGGCACAGCAGATCTTATGAAAAGACCTTGACCTGTCTGCTTCATTAATTATATACACATTAAATATTCTACTCCAAGAAATTAACTTAAACTAGTTTAGAACACTACTTTGTGTTCTAAAACTACCTAAAGTACTAGTCTTTTAAAGGACTTAAGCATTAGGTAAAGCTTAGTAGTTTAAACAATTTTATAAATATAAATGTTTGCATATAGTAACATATTATCAGATTTTAAAACTTTCATTTCTATTTATTGTTTTACTTTCTCCTTCAGATTATTCTTTTCTTCCAAATTTTAATATTGAGAATCCAGTGTTTGCTAGACAGTGAATTTTGAAAGAAAGAAAAATTTAGAAGGCTCTCATATGTCTTAGCTTATTTTTTTTTTAAAGCGGTTATAAGTGCTATAAAAGTAAAGCAGGAAAAGGGAAGAGAATAAAAGAGTGACTGGTAGGTATTTTATTATTTCAATGTCCAGCTTTATTGAGATATAATTGATACATAACATATAACACTATAAAATAAGGTATACAATGTGAACAATGTGATCTGATATGTGTGTGTGTGTGTGTGTATATATATATATATATATATATATATATATATATATGTGCTAGTATATATAGGATTACCACAATAAAGTTAGTAAAGACATCCATCACATCACAAGTTTTCCCTGTTGTGTTTTGTTTTGCAATGAGAATATTTAAGATTTATTCTTTTAGCAACTTTCAAGTCTATAATACAAACTGTTGATTATAGTCACCATACTATACATTAGAGCCCAGGATACCTTTGACTAACATCTTATTTTCTCCTCCTTGTAACCCCTGGAAACCACCATTTTAGTCTCTGTTCCTATGAGTTTGACTTACTTAGATTCCAGATATAAGTGAAATCATACAGTATTAGTTATTCTGTATCTGACTTATTTCACTTCACACAATGCTTATTAGGTTCATCCCTGTTGTTGCAAATGGCAGGATTGCCTTCTTTTTATAGCTGAATAATATTCTACTATGTGCATGTATTACATTTTCTTTATCCTCTCACTTATAGACAGACCCTTGGGTTGTTTCCCTGTCTTGGCTTTTGTGAATAATGCTACAATAAACATGAGAATACAGATATCACTTTTGAGTTAGTGATTTTATTTATTTTGCATATATATATATATATATATATATATATATATATATATATATATGCAGAAATGGGATTGCTGAATCCCATTCTGGTAGTTCTACAGTTAATTTGTTGAGGAACTGCCATACTGTTTTCCATAGTGGTTATAACCGTTTACATTCCCACCAGCAGTACACAGAGTTTGCTTTCCTCCACATCCTTGCCAAGTCTTGCTATCTCTTGCCTTTTTTATTATGGCCATTCTAACAGGTGTAAGGTGTTATCTCTTAGTGGTTTTGATTTGGATTTCCCTGATGGTTAGCGATGTGTAACACCACTCATCTACCTGTTGGCTATTTGTATGTCCCCTTTGTAAAAATACCTATCAAGTTCTTTTGTCCATTTTAAAATCAAATTATTTATTTTTTCACTATTGAGTTGTATGTGATATATTTATTCTAGAGGCCCAGTGCACAAAAATTTGTGCACTGGGGGGTGGGGGGGGTCCCTCAGCCCAGCCTGTGCCCTCTCGCAGTCTGGGACCCCTCAGGGGATGTCCACCTGCCGGCTTAGGCCCACTCCCTGGGGGGATTGGGCCTAAGCCGGCAGTCGGACATCCCTTTCGCAGCCCAGGAGCCCTCAGGGGATGTCCACTTGCCAGCAGGGAGCAGGCCTAAGCTGCAGTCAGACATCCTTAGTGCTGCTGAGGAGGCAGGAGAGGCTCCCACCACCATTGCTGTGCTGGCAGCCATCAGCCTGGCTTGTGGCTGAGCATAGATCCCCCTGTGGGAGCGCACTGACCACCAGGGAACAGCTCCTGCATTGAGCATCTGCCCCCTGGTGGTCAGTGTGTGTCATAGTGACCAGTCATTCCCAGTCATTCTGCTGTTAGGGTCAATTTGCATATTACCCTTTTTTATATAGGATTATTATATAGGATATTCAAGTCATATTGATGATAGTGCAAGTAATATGCGGATAGAGCAAAATTGTTAAGGGAATAATTAAACCTCATCATGAATATAAATGACTGAAGGACTGTGATATTATTTGCCAAGCCTGTAATAGTTGCAAACAGATGGCGTTAAGGGTAAACATCTGGTTCCTTTGGAACTCAAATTTGTTGGAAAATCACACCTATAGGTAGGACTTAAAGTGAGGTTGAAGACTTGATAAAAACAGCACCCTGCATCCTGCACTCAACACCCGAAGTCTATTTCTGCCCCCCGTTTATCCTCTCTTTGCACTCTTCCACCCCCAGCCCCCCCTTCACTCTGGCAATCACCACATTGTTGTCTATGTCTGTTTTTTGTTTGTTTGCTTGTTTTGTTTTGTTAAACCCTTTACCTTTTGACCCAGCCTCCCAATTAGGGTCTGGATTGACCACGCTCAGGACCTGCTTTTAATACGTTGCATCAAGTATCTACTTTCAGGTGGCACTAGGCCAGGTTCTCTGGTTATCATGAGAGATGCAAAATAAACCAGATTGCCCTTGCCTTCAAGCGATGTACAAGCCAGGAGTGAAGCTAACTCTGTACATTAAGATCTGTAAAGCACGGTCATGTACAATAAATAATTTAATGTAAGTAAAGAGTGCTGTGGAAGTACCAGGGAGGAGAAATTCACTCTAGCCAGAAAGGTCACAGATACATCTATGGTGGCTTTGAGAGTTAGCTTGATGCAGGCATACAGGGCAGGGCTCCAGTGGGAAACACAGGCAGGTGGAACATAGCAGACAAGGCAGTTTGAGCAAGCCTTACCACAGAAACCAACCATGCAGAAATTATAGAATGCTTTTGAACACAAAGTGGGAGGCATGGGACACCAAGGGAGGGCCTGCAGCAACAAGGTGAACTGAGGCATAGGAACAGAGAAAGTTCAGGTCCGTTGCTAGGCAAGAAGAATGAGGGAATCAATCAGGTGGTGACACAGGTAGCTATAGAGCAGGCTTGTAGCCAATACTTACCCCTATAGTATCAGGCTTCACAGGGAGCCCATTATTGCTCCCCCTCCCCGTGGGGAGTCTGAATCTGTTTGTAGTAAATTTTCCACATTTTGCTTAAATCTTCTGGCCTGCAGATCTCATTCTTCAGCATCACTAGACACGACCCTGGGAAAAAACCCTCAGCTCACCATTCTGGTTATCAGTTATGATACTTAAATTTAGATTTCAAGGATAAATTTACAGCAAATATAAAAGCATAAGAGAGAGGAACCCCCAGGTGAAGAGTGTAAATTAAATCATAGAGGTAGAAAGGGAAGCAGGAACTGAGAAGTAAAGTTTTCCTGCAAAACAAGACGAACAGTGGGAGAAAGGCTGGTGAGGTTAAGCCACAGAAATGCCTTTTCCTGTTCTCATCTCTGAGATCCAATATTTTTTGTTTGTGTTCCCATGAGAAAGTTAAGTTGTATGGTAGCTTTTTCACTTACCAAATTTATTTTTTCCTTCTTCAAATTGTTTCTTCAACTATTAATATATATTTCATACCACAAGTATGGATTACTTCTATAATTTCTTCTCACAATAAACCAACCAATTGATTAATTCTGATGATTTAAGAAGTTGTTGAATATTTGAACCAGTACTTTTAATACATTAGGTCACACGTGTCATTAAGAAAGAACATGTCAATTTTCTGATGACTTTAATAAAAATATCAAAGCTATTATAAACATTAAGTAGCATATAACCTATCCAGTTTTCTTTACCATTTTAATGATGTTGTGTTCTATAATTTAATAATGGTATATAAGTACTCAAATAGTCAATCTTTTGGAATTATTTGATTAGGGTCAGAGTAGTGGGATATATAGTCTAATGCATTGCAAATGATGAGATCTAGGTGAGCCATGTTTACACTTATTTTTAAATGTTCTGATAAGTGTTTTTGTAATGCTGAGTTTTTACCTTATAAATTATGCTAGAAATATTTGTGACATTTTATAAACAACATTTTTATTGCAGAATATGTATTCATAACTAACATAATATGTTGGTGTTTCAATGATTGTTTCAGACTTGTCTTAAATACAATGAAAAAAAATACCTGACAATTCTCTCTGTCAGCTTTAGTTTTGGGTAACTGAGAAACTTTGAGGCATATAGGATTGGCTAATGATTCTGTCCCTAGGAACTTCAGATCGGCTTTGTCAGTAAATTTTCATTCAACATAACGACATTCTGTGCCTCATTTCTCTTCAGTAACAGAAGGCATCACTTGGAGATCTTTTTGTTAGCAAAATATAAAAGAGATTGATAACATAAGCTTGAGAATGCCAGAAGCTTTCTAGATGTCCAGAGTCATATGCAGCCAATACTTCGGACCAATGAATGTCAACTCCTGGATGGATAGTGAAAATGTCTCTCCATCAGATTTACAGAGAAAATCTCTGACCATCAGTTGAGGGGTCATTGAAAATGACAATGTCTTCCAATGGGGCTTATTTACAGGTGTGTGTGTGTGTGTGTGTGTGTGTGTGTGTGTGTGTGTGTTTGTGTGTGTGTCTTTTAGGGTATTTTTTCCCTCATTAAGCAACATTTCAGTTCATATTTTGTGGAAATTTCCTTTGAAATAACAGAAGTTTTATGTTGATTTTTTTTCAAGATGTTTTCAGGTTTACTCATAGTTATTTAATATTTTGGTAGTTTTGTGTTTTTCAGTTATTCTATGAATAAGGATAGGAAACTAAAAGATCAACTTATTTGCATTTGACTTTTCCTCCTGTCTTCCTTTAAAGTTTTGATTCGATCCATCCACATACTCTTTCCTCATTTCCAAATAATTAATAAGGTACATTTCACAAGAAGAATTAATTATAAATAGAACCTAGTTATGGAATATTGATTGGTTTGAAGAAAACTTTCACTGTTTGACATAAGATAAATTTAGCTACTTTGGCCACATCCAAATATAGATGACTTAATCCAACAATTGACCACTAATTATCGTGTAGTCCGTGGAGAGGCTTGCGGAGTGTTATTTTATAAAAAGGACCAAGAGGAAAGGAGGCAAACATCACTAATTGCCATTGTGTTTGCCTCACTAGCCACATTATCCACCTGCCTTCATGATTTGCCCGTTTAAGAAATGTTGATGGAGCCCTGGCCAAGTAGCTCAGTTGATTAGAGTGTCATCCCATTATGTCAATGTTGCAGATTTGATACCGGGCAGAGCACATACAAGAATAAGCCAATAAATATATAGAGAAGTGGTACAGCAGATCACTCTCTCTCTCTCCCCTTTCCTTTCTCTAAGAAATTAATAAATAAGTAAATTATTTTTGTAAATGTTGATGCAATAAAGATATTAGAGAAAAAAACATTGATCAAGAATGAAGAGATTTAGTTTCGTCCCCCAACACTCATAGTAATAAGGCACATTGGGGTGTAATTCAATGACATTCTTTGGCTGTTTTCCTCATTTCAAAAATTGAAAGTGCTAAAAAGAGATTTTATTTTAAGAAACTTCTAGCTCAAAAGGCCTGAGTCTATGAAGGCCAATGTTAATATTTCTTATTGAATTCCCAAAAATAGGCCTGGGCCTTAAACGTCCACATTTGTAAATTAACTTTGTTTTCAATGTATAAAGGGAATTGGAACATAGTATCCAATACCTAAAGATGCATTTTTCCAGAACTCATAGTCTTCTCTTAGTTCTACTTTATCTGATGTTATCTACCCTAAAATGAATGGAGACATGTTTGATATGAAACTATGAATTATCATTATGATATATGAAAGATATAGCTGGTGAGTCATTTTGGAGGGAAAGTATTTTAGATATAGACACATTTCATAGTTTTTGAACTTTATGCCATCACTTATTGAAATTCTAGTCTACCTTCTGTGAAGATGGGTAAAACTCAGATTTTTGTCATTTTCAAGTTGCTTCCTCATTTTGTTGTTTTTCTTTAATATGAAACTATACTAATTTTTTAATGACTTTAAGTTCTGTTTTAGCTTTTTTTTTCACTTTTCCCCCTAAATAGCACTACTTACATTTATTTTATAAGCTAAACTTGAAAATGGCCTTGTATATTTGGTGCAGTTTCTTTTTAAAATGAGCTTTACTGAGCTATCCGACTTTTCAACTATAAAATCACCAGCATTCTCTTACTTTATGTACGCCTCTTCTACAACGCCTACAGATGTAGAGTCACTCTATCTCTAAAACTGTGCTTTAATGGGTGTGGAACAGGTCTGTATTTCATAACATGCTGATTCAAATGAACAAATGTAAAACACATAAATATTTTTATCCCCCCACACTGAGCGTGAATCCCAAAGTAAGTTAGTGTAGTAAAAGCACATGAGAAGCATACCAATTAAAATTATTTCTTAATCAAATAATTATCTGAAAGACTGCAGTTTTCTTTACTCTTCTTATCTCCATGAACTATTACACCACATAATTGACTTTATACATCTATTTAGGACTTCCATTTATAAAAGAAAAAACACACAGTATTCAGTTATTTTAAGCAACCATTCATTAAATACTTGTGGTGGTTGCAGTACTAGATGATGTACCTGGGATGGGGAGATGAGTGAGGAAAACAAATATAAACAATTAAGTAAAATAAACTAGTTGTTTAGCTCTTGAAATATAAAAAAATACACATAATACACGCATACACACAAGTACATGTGAGAGTATACTATAATTTGGCAAAGGGAAAAATGCAACATTATTACTGGAATTAATTCATTTAGGTGTCAGTTACTTAAATTTCCTTCTCCTATTTCCTGAAACATTGAATGAAGCTTTGAGATTTATATTTTGTTGGTCAAATGGAGCTCGTATTATAATGGTTGGTATCTTAGACTGCCTCCGATACTTCACCTCATTCCATAGGCAATAAAAGTCAAACCTGGCCAGTGTGGAGTAACTGATATGCTAAGAAAGGCAGCTCTGGCCTCTGATATTAGCACAAAAAGGAGTTTAGGCAAAGGCAGCTGTTCTCCATCACATGTACTGAAACAGTGGTATTGCTTTAATGGATATGATTACTTCCTATAGCGGAGTGTGAGAAAATAGAAAAAAACAAACACATCTTTTTGATGTCTAGAATGCAAAAGACAGGAGAATACGCCTTCGTGATTGTGTGATGACATGTGTTATCAAGTCTGCACACATGTGGAAGCATAGTCTGAGCAGAAGCTTTTTTAGGTAAAGTATTTTGTTCACATTACCTCTGTAAAAGCAGCTTCAGAGTCGAGCTTCAGAGCATATTATGGGTAATATTTTTCTTCCAAAAGATGAGCCCACAAAGGCAGTGGCTCCCCCAGGTGCAAGGAGCTGCAGCTTTGCTAAAACCCGGGGTGACGGCAGGAATGTGTTCTGAGAGTGGTGGGGCTCCTGATCAGAATTGCAATATTCCTCTGCAGTGAGCCAGGGACCAAATCTCCTTCTCCCCACTATTTTTTGGGAGACATTATAATAATATTTAAAAGGAAAATATCCCTTATACTTTCTTTTTGTTCAGAAATTAAGACCACAAGTACTTTCAATGATCCAATTCCACTTTTTGAAAAATTTTGGTATCATTTTTCTCTTTCATTTATTGAAAAACTATTTTAATAATTAAAATATAAAAACTTTATGAACAATGAAGTATGCTGAGATTTTCATTTCCTAATTAAAAATATGAGAGTAGTATCTTAAATATATTTATTTCCTATCGGAAATATTTAAACAAATATGTTTTGTTATTTAAATATGTAATGCTTATTTAGAAATAAATTAATCATCTAATATTAATCAATTTGTATATGCAAGGATATATATTATCTTTTTGTTTGTAATAGTAATTAATAACATAAACTAGATTACCATTAATAATGGATTGGCTTTAAAAATAGTATAATTATTTATTTGGAAATAGTTGTATATTTATTAAAAGTATGTCACCCACTAATATTTAAAAACTGAATGCTTATCATTCTATATTGTTAAATTTTCAAAAAGCAGTTTACAATGTTTATGAATAGAATGATTTCAATTTAGTTACATTTATTATTAATAGGCATTGCTGCCCTAGCCAGTTTGGCTCTGTGGATAGAGTATTGGCCTTGGGAGCAAAGGGTTCCAGGTTCGATTCCGGTCAAGGGCAGGTACCTAGGTTTCAGGCTCCTCCCCAGCCTGGGCCCTGGTCGGGGCACATGCAGGAGGCAACCAATTGATGTGTTTCTCTCACATCAATATTTCCCTCTCTTTCCCTCTCTCTTCCACTCTCTCTGAAAATCAATAGAAAAATATTCTCCGGTGAGAATTTTTTTTTAAAAAAAGCATTGTTTATATTCTAAATAAGATACACATTTACTGGTAGAGAAATATTAACTGGCCTATTACAATGGAATGAATTTTTCCTTCAGCTACTTATTCATAATAGTAAATTTATTTTATTTTGGTTATGCATTTAGTTTTCCATCTATATTAAATAATTGTAAAAGTCATGTTGAAATATTTTATCTATCATACTAAATAGTGTCTATAATTTGCACTCAGTAAGGGGTAAAATAATGGGGAAATGAAGGAGATTCAAAGCATTATTATCAGGAAGAAATTCTAAGTGGGGAGATAAAGTTGGAGCACAATAGAAACATAAATGGAAAGTCACAGATATTGTCAAGTTTAGAAAAATAAAAAAATAAAATTATCCAATTAAATCAGTACAATGTATAAAAATCCTACCCAAGAACTTTCTATTCCTTTCATATTACATTTGGTCACATAAATATTGATATTAACAAAATACTGATGTTATCATATCACAATACATGACCAGAGGTAATTGAGTCATGGATCTGATAGCCACAGTTCTGGCTCCTTGCTTCATGGGCAAAGACAGTTAAACTCTTGCCAAACCTGTAACATGTTCACAGCCCATGATGCAATGATTACAAGGCTCCCCAAGCAAATAACTTCTGACCACATACACAGAGAATAACTTTTAAAGTATTTTTATAAGTGAAAATGTACATCACCATAAGAGTGATCATTTTTTAAATTAAAATCAAGATAGAAACATATAAAGTAAACATTTGATAGAAACTTATGTAAAGTGAAATAAAGTTGAAAATTGCATCAATGTTTAATTTCATCGATTATCACACTAATCAGGGTCTTTTGTCTAGAATCAAAAAATATTTTCATATAGTGGGACCTAAAGTTTTTATTCAAAAATGCCCATTTTAGATCAGATTGTGTTGCTTAACTATTATATCATTAGTTAATCAATTGGGAGAATTTGTATTAGAAGGCATATTAAATCTAGTAATTGAATTTTGTTAGCTACAACACAGTTCTGCCCTGATAAATTGGGTTACAATGAATCTGGCAAAACAAGTAGATTTCCAAGTCCTTTTTTGTGTGTAACAATTATTAAAACCATACCTCAGTCTCAATCACTACAGCATTTAAAACAGCAACATAAAAGGAACAAAACCTTAATATTAAATCACAGTCCTGAAACACAAACAACACACATTCTCTATTGGCTAAGATTATTCAACAATAATGGCTACAGTTATTATTAAATCTTAGTTGTATGTGCTTTCTATCATTATACATGTGGATCTGTGAGCACTTTTGCAAATATTGCAGCATCAAGTGGCATAATCATGTCTCAGAATTTATGAATGAATCAATAATCAATGCCACTTCCTTCCAGTGAACTGCTATAAAGAAAGTTCTAGGCTGTCTTATAATAAATTTTCCAGAGATATGACCTCAAGGTAGCCCTTGATTTTACAAAAGTCTGTCTCCTTCCTTGGAACTGAGAGTAGAATTGTACACTCTTCTGTAGACTTCACATGGCTTGATGTGTCAGGGTTGCCAATATGCTAGTAATTGATTTATTGTACTCTTTTGCCACTGGCACTGAGTGTTCTCAAGGATTTGAAGCTGCTCCTTTGATTTCTGTAACAGACAGCAGAGCAGCATCACTGTCATACTGTTGACAGGATAGGATGCTGAGCTTTTTGCCTGAGTCAAAATACATCATAAAGCTTCATTATAAACCTTTAATGTTGATTAATCAAAAATATTTAAGCTAAACTCATTGTTTTTTATAAATTTACCTTATTCAAGAGACATGTGTTAAGTACTTTTGTATACCAAGCTCCGTAGTGGGTACAGGGATTCCAAAGAGAACTATAAGCAGTCTTTTTTTTTTTTTCTGTGTGCTGTGCTTGCTGCCCAGTGGAAACACGCGAGATGTGAAACAAGATGCTCTTTGAACATATGGAAATGACGTTCTGGAAGAGGATCTACTGAGGCCAGTCTTTCATTTGGGCTGAAGGTCACTTTGGTGAAGGAGAGCATTTCTGATATCCATAACAGAACATACAAAGAGCAGGATAGGAATGAACACTGTGTCTTAGGGAAGTAATACTCTATCGAGGCAGAAGAAAGTAGTAGACAAAAAGTGTGGCAATAGGCGAACCTGGAAATGTAGGTAGGGACAGATTCACAAAGAGAGCATTAAAGAGGGCGCTTGCATTTTTGAAAGACAAATATGGCTAAAAGTGTACAGGGTGGATGGTAGTTGATTATGACAGGCAACCAGGGGATTATTAAATATTATAACTCTAAAATTCAGGTGGAAGTAGTAAAATTTTAAAGGAAAATAGTGAAAGAATGAAGAAGACAAACGTAATTTATCAATGTATATTCAATAGAGATGGGACAAGGTGTAAACCCTAAGTGATTAAAAAAAGTTTAGAATGTAACTAAGAAATTGAGTGTACCTTGTTCTAGTTAACTAGTAGTTTAGTGATTTAAACTATTGGGAAATATAGCTGATGATCCAGTCCCTAGGCTAGGGGAGCATATGAGTGAGGTTGTAGAGTCGGGCATACAGAGTGAGAGACAAAAGTTGAGGTGTGTGAAAAGGGTTCTGTAAAGATCACTAAGAAATGGTGATCACTAAAAAAAGGGGAGAGCTGAGAACAAATGATGCTGAGGAAACCAACCATAGTTGGAGGCAACTTGAAGAAGAAGCTTTATTTCGACCAATTAAATGCCCCCAGAGAAGACAAACAGGAAAGATCAGAGAAGCAGAAGCAGGAATAGGAAGTTGAAGGAATACAGTTGTGGGCCTACACTGTGCTAACAGGAAGTACTAGGATGGGGGAAAGCAAGATTTCAAACAAAGGAAGAGATGGAAGTACTCTGTGAAAGTGTAACAGTGAATGGGCTTGTCTGTCGTCCTCCCAAGGGTAGACTGGGTTATGGGAAGAGACTGAGATGCAGACACCAGAGCAGGCGATTTATGTACTTAGTTTATACTTTGCAAACCTTTTGTGGAATTTAGATATATGTTTCCAATTCTTAGATGAGAAGCTCAGAGTTCACCAAAAATTCATTGCCCATGTTTGTTGGACAGTGGATACAACACATTTCCCTGAAGAGGAGGTCTGAAGAAGCTGAAGAGTTAAATTGTAAAATGAAAAAATGTCGATGGTTATCAATCAGACTGCGAACAGTCTTGAAAGAGTTCAGACTGAATGCAGTGGTTCATGGCACAGCACTGAGGAATTTGGACAGAGCAGTGATAATGTTCAAAATCCTATAACCAGACCAATAATCTGCAATAATGACAAAGTTATTTTGGAAATAGTTAAGATTGGATATTGTTTCAATTTGTACAACATATTTACTGCAATTAGAAGGAAACCAATGAAATCTTACCCCTTTTTCTAAAGAAGAAGAATTTTAACAACCATTTCACACAGGCTCCCTATGTGCCAGTTATTATACTAAGCAATTTATATGCATTAACTCACAAATGGGTTTCATGAGATCCTGACCATTTATACTCTCATTTTGGATTAGAAATAACAGAAGGTTAGAGTGTTTAAGTGAATTGCCAACATGTTGTTAATTTAAAGTTACAGAAATGCCCATTTAAATCAAAGTATAAAATTTCACACACAAAAAGAATTTATGGTCTCATATCATCAAAATGCTTGGGGTTAAGCTTCATCGGGGTTTGATCAAGAGTCCGCATTTATTTTTCCTGGGATTCCCAAGTTTGTGCCTCTCATGTGTGACTGTCTCTAGCCACTTTCCCCCAAGGTGTTGCAGTAGGTAATGAAGTTCCACACATTTGCACACCTGTGTCCAGAGAAAAAGAGAAAGAGGGCATTTCTTAGAAGGTCTCAGCAAACATCTCTGCTTTTATTAACTCGGAATGGGTTATATTTACACCCCCTAATCAACCATTATTAGCCAGAAAAAAGTCTGTGTTTGTTTGTTTAGACTTGAGCCAAACACCTTCAAAAGAGTTAAGCTTCATCTAACATGTAAGGAAGTGTGAGGGGCATAGTGATATATGAATATGTATATAAACACTTTTTAACCTTAGGTGGGATTAATTTGGGTCAATCACTACACCATCTACTGAAATCATATTATCTTTACAGAATTAAAATAACTTGCAAACGATCATTTATTTCATTACAGAGCTGGTTGTATGATTCAGTACTTCTGACTTCTGGTTTTTACACACACACACACACACACACACATACATACACACACAAATACACTCAATTTGTATTTTTCCCTCCATTAAAACTAGATAGATAGATAATGGAAATAGAGTGAGAGAGAGATGATGGATACATGGGATAGATGAATAAATGAATGGATGCATGGATTCTTGGGTTGATTAATAGGTAGAAAGACCTTTCTTACCCTTAACATGGCAGAATCCTTGAATCAAATAAAAACAATTAAGTTTAGGCATGTATGGTGTGTATTAGAAAAGCTAATTAATCACAATAACCATCCTTAACACCTTGCTTAGAGGCATTTGAATCAGACAGGCTTTATTTATCCTTCAAGAATACAATGCTGCACAGAAAAAAAAAAGAAGCAAAGTTTACTGAGTTATAGCTTAGAGCCGCTGAGTGAATGAATTCCAAACCAGTATCTTTCATCATGAGTTTTATGGAATTTCCTGTGAAAATAATTTTCAAATGACACTAGGCACAAAGGCGGCAACTGGCACCATCACTGGAAATCGGAATTCAGTAGGTCTCACTGAGAACAGACATTAGCATTTGTACTGATGTTCCTGGTATAGAATTCTTGGCACACAAAGGAGAGATAAAAGGCTCATAAAAATGGATTCACTTATCCATCAAAGTACAGTTGACTCACAAGGTATAAATATGTATAGTTTAAAATTTTTAGGACACAGCTAGGATGAGATTTTATAACCTTAGAGTGCTTTTGGGTTCTTGGGCTGAATAACAAATCATAAGTTGTTGTCACAGCATTAGGGTTGCTGGGGGACACTGTGAGGCCAGGCTGAACAGGGTCGGAATTGGGTTCAGAGAGAAACCAAGTTCCCTGCTCTGATCCTAGTAGTACATCTGAAGGGGACATTACTTCCATTCTAGGAAATTGTTATGACAGAAGTTCTTTCTAATCATTAAAAGTTCTGGTTATTTCACACAAATTTAACAAGTATACACCAAAGGACTTGTATGCAAGCATATAAGCCTAACCAATGGACACAGACAACAGGGGGGTGAGGGCATGAGTGGTGGTGGGGGGTTTGGGGGGGATAATGGGGGGATAAGGACACATATGAAATACCTTAATCAATAAAGAAATTAAGAAAAAAACAAGTACACAAACTCTTCTTTCTTGAGTCGCTAAGGAAGTAATCCAACCATCCTAGTCTCATTTCCATTTTGATACATTTTAAATAAGTATTCTCAAAATTGCATTTTCTAACATACAGAAGATAAAGTCTAGATCAGTATAAGAACATTGAGGGGTGGGATGTGAGGATAGGAATCATGCTAGTGTTACACATTTGGGAGTTGTCACCCTATGCGTGGTGCAGGAGAAGAGAAAGTGAGTTCATATGTATTTATTTTATTTACATACAATTTAATAGCACATACGATGTGGAAAATGCATAATTTCCTGAAAAATATTAACTAATTTAATACTGCTGAAATGGATACTATTTTTTTTCACATTTTTGCATATGGGGAATCTAAAACAGAGAGGTTAACTAATTAGCTTGAGGTCACACACTTGGCCAGTGGTAGATGTAGGTCGATGTACGATTCAAACCTAGGCACTAGGGCTCCAGAAGCAAAGATGGCTTTCACAATGGCAAGCAATGCAACCTCTTCTGTTGGGGAAAGTTTCTAGAGAAATTATATCGGGCTGAGCTTCTCAGGCCTGGGTACTCATTAGACTTATCTGCCAAGGTTGTAAAAAGTTCTGATACTTGGCACACCCCGAACAATTAAATTAGACTTTCTGATGGGGGCTCAGGAATTGGTATTCTTCGTCCTTGTAGATGCCTTATATGCAGCCCTTGTGTGAGACAAAGAGGTCAGAGGCATCATTTACAACTTTCAGGGGCAAACGCAGTAAGAGAATCCTCAGAAGGAAAAGCCAAGTGGGCAGTGCGGTGAAATCTAATGTGAAGTGGATTAAAGGACCCAGTTACTTTAAATACTAAACTCACCTGCTGTGCATCTATGCTTAGTTTTACTTTATAATTAAATTCTCCTTTAGCAGACCTCCAATATCTTTGTGGAATCTCATACATGCACACACACACACACACACACACACACACACACACACACACTCTATGTGGCCTGGCTCTAAAGACCTTTATGCTTTACATTCCTCTGCTGTTGATGCCTTTTTTATGTAATAATATGTACATATATTTTCAAATTCTGTTTCAGAAGCAATTTCTACGTATTTATGATTCTCTATCTAACTCTAAGTGTTTTATTTCTTGTTTATAATGCAATGTATACATAAAGTAAAAGCAAAAAGGAAATGATATGCCATGTGAAATTCCTCTCTCTTTTCCTGCTTATTCATCGGTGTGAAGGGTTAATGTTATTCACAAAGGTATTTATATTAAATCCCCTAGGTTTACATTGCATATTGTGGCTATGCAATGGGGTTTTTTAATGCATTGTCACTCATTTTTGGTTCTGCTTTCTGAAGTGAGAACATCGATACATTTGCAAATTCAAGACAAGTTAAACTCCCAATTTAGTGTTTTAAAATCCTGTAAAGGCCATAACTAGCTGCTGGATCACCCGTTTAGAGTGTTGTGTGTATAGTATGTGTGTCCTTTGTGTGTATATATGAGCACGATAAGTATCAAATTGATAAACATTTATTCGGGGCTCACTTCATGACAGGCACCACATATACAAAGAGTAAATGTGGAAGAACTGTTGATGTAAATGGTTTTACAGTTCACGAGAGTACAGAGGGTGGAGAAAATATCTCTACTTATTGCAGAAAAACTAGGATTCCTAGAAAAGACAGTGGAGCTGGGACATCAAGGGTGAGTAGGATTTCTCCAGCTGGTGGAGGTGAATGTCCTCCAGGTAACAGGATCTCTTGGGCAGGAGCACAGAGGAATGAAAGAGCTTCAAATAAACAGTCAGTAAGTCTGTGTGGTCCCTGCAGGAGGCCCCTGGCAGCATAGTTGGAAAATACTCTGGGAGGGATATTGAAACCCATTCATGCCATGCTATCCATAGCATGTCAATGGGTTTAGATTATTTTTCTTTTAATAGGAAGAGAAACCCATTAGATTTTTAATGAAGGAGAGTACCATGATTGATTTTGTGCTATGGGACAATGACTCTGATGCCTTTATGTAAAAAGAGGTGGAGGAAAAAGCAAGTTAGGGATGCTTTTCAGCCTTGCAATTGTAAGTGGGGATGCAAGCCAGCTGAGATAGTTGCAGGGATGAGAAAAGGCAAATAATGTATTCAACTAATAGAATATCAAAATAGATCCAGAGACACAGAAGCATGGAACAGACTGTTGAATCTCAGAGGAAAGGCGGGTGTGAGTGGGTTGGAATAGATTAACCAAAGAACTTGTATGTTTGTATGTATAAGCCGGGGGAGGGGGGTCAAAGGGGGGGAAAGGAGGACATATATAATACTTTCAACAATAAAAGTAAAAATTTTTAAAAAGAAAAGCAAAAAAATGGAATATTTATATTCATCAGGGAAATTAATAAAAGATATTTCAAACAGGCCATCGATGCACTTTAATCCACTTATATTTTCCATGTATTTCTAGCAAGTTTGTTGATTTACTACCCAAGATACCCCCCCCACACACACACACAAAAGAGTGGAATATAAAACTGTCATGCTGGACATGGCATTTGACAGAGTAAGTAATTATGTAACATATATTTTATTGTATGTTCGGAGTAGTACCATGGTGTGCTCCACTGCACACTTGTTTATTGAAAGAAGAAATGAATGAATCAATGAATTAATGCCTACTTTAACATCACTGCACTTCAATACTTTGATTGTAAAATTTGGACATTGTTTCAAAATATTTCTTTAAAAAAAAAAGCCTGAGCAACTGAAAGGAAAGTAGCAATTTTATATTCCCCAAACTGAGCAGTTACTTTTGACTCCTCCAAAAGGTAAAAGGGGTGCTGCTGGTTGTATAACTTGAGGTGCACATATTACTCCTTTATGCTCAGTAGAGATTTCCTTCCTTCATTAGCAACATATTAATTTATTTACTTCTAGTTTGATATTTTTGCTTTTACTTTATTTCAAGTCAGAATAGTGGCGTTGAACAGGACAGTAAGAAGAGGTACTCACTTAAAAAGTTGTAGGAGGCAGAGACCAAATGGATGGTTACCAGAAGGGAAGGGATGGATAATATTGTAATAAGTTTACAAGGTGACACATCATTACTAGATTTAATGGAATGATTACACTGTAAGGTATAAAAATCCCAAACAACTATTCTGTGCACTCGAAACTGAAATAACCAATATAAGTTTGTATACAACTATACTTAATAAAAAGTCAAACAAAGTTTGTAAAGACTCAAGTATGACTATGAATATAGAAGACTAAAAAAATTTCCTTCAATTTCTCTTAGTACATAAGTAATATGACCAAGTGTCAAAAAAGATGAGAAATGCTACAGATAATTAGGACTGTCTTTAATGTTCTATGTCAATGAGCCTTTGGGTTAATGCAGTCTAGAGACAGAGAGGTGCTCTCACAGTTATGTTTGCAATTATTTTGGGTTCCTCAATTTCTCAAATACTATCCTAATTAAAGGTTCCCTAATGCTGGTATGTAATTGTTGATTTTTAAATTGCAACTGCAAATTACTTACACCCTTGAAAGTTCAATAAGCCTTTAAACCTTTTAGCTTTTCTATTGATGTCCTAATCATGAAATTAAAGCATATGTAGTAAGCAGAAGAGATCATGTAAGCAGTGGCATGTTCTCTATGGGGTACAAATCAATAAAATTATCTTGATGACTTTTAGTTCAATGATCTAGCTACTGGAAGTGGACACAGCTTTTAAAATTGATATTTAAAGCATGCATCATTTGCACGAACTATATCATTGCCTAACATTTTGGTTATAATGGCTAAATTATTATCAGTGACATCATATGCTCACAGAGTAATGCCAAATTCCCCCCAAAAGAAGCCCAGCAGATAATGTACATGGCCTTGATCTCAGTCAAATAAAGATGCTAGAGTCTTATCTTCTTATTTTCCAGGTGCATATGTGCTCCAGGTCAAGGCCACGGATGCAGATGACCCAACCTATGGAAACAGTGCTCGAGTCGTTTACAGCATTCTTCAGGGACAACCTTATTTCTCTATTGATCCCAAGACAGGTAAATTTTTTATTAGAAATAACATTACCACCTTCAAATATTTAAACTTTAATTAAATCTTGGCATGGGAAGTTGCCTATTCTAATACTACAATAAAGTTTGCATGCACTGCAATTAAGCAAAGGAAAATAGGGTCTTACCTCACTGCTGCAGAACTATTTCCTTTGGATTGAATATAAATCTTTGTGTAAATATAAATCTTTCTTACATATGTGTGTCAACTCCACATTTGCTAGTTAGAATTCTCTGTATGATTTACTTTACATTTTCAAAAGTCTTTGCTTTTTAAAATTTTTTATTATCCTGGCTAAAACAGACCTTTATTTCAGGTTTTCTTGGCTGGGTTCAATCATGTTCAGTTTGGGCCTTGTTGACATATGGTATGATCATGGAGCTTTTATTGCTATTTTCATCAAAGGTTATGAATGATGGACTTGGATTAATAAAGTTTTATGCTTCTAGTAGGGAAAAGATAGGGTTGGAAAACTAGAAACACCAAACTAGTCTGTTTTTAAAACCAGTCTCATTTTTAAGTAAAGACATTTAAATTGTTTTCAAAAACAAATATATAAGAATCTATGGGAAGTCTAGAAAGGGCAGGAGGGTAGACAGAAATATTTTGTATTTGTTTTTAAATAAAATGAGGTCCCCATGCTTTGAGAGAAACTGTTTTACATGCTGGATAGGAGAAATATATCAACAAATATTGAAGGGAAGTTATCTAAAATATTAAACATCCTTTTATCAGGCGGAAGCATGATGGGTTATTTTTTCTTACATAATTACCTATCTTTTCTAAATGTACCATAATGGGTAATCTAATAGGAATAGAAGTATGAACAATACATGTGTCTTACATCTTTTCAAACTCTAAGAAGCACTTCTCAGCGACAGAGGGGATGGAGGAATGAGAAAAGAGGTGAGAGATTGGTGAGGTATTAGAGTATAGTTACTGGCTTGCAGTGATTAACTCTATAGACTAGGTGAGTTTATGTACTCAGATTAAATGTGGGAGCAGAAAGATGAAGGGCTTGATATTATGGACATGACTACAGATGGAGCCAATATCTATCTTTAAGAAAATGTAAGATAAAATCATACAAAGATGAACTTAAACAGACTGCATGGATAAAAATATAATTGTTAAAGTCAAATTAATATTAGACAGATACAATTATATGAGTCAAACACTTACATTCCCTTGACTTTACTTGTTAATAACCAACCTCGAATAAATTCTAATGTCTTTAGAAAATATTATATCATAGAAAAGTAGTATATTCATAATATGGTTTATAATTGCGTATTTTTATTTTTTACATAATGATTATTATTTAGAACTGAAGATGAAACAATTTTGGCATAAACTATGGAATAGATTTTTTGAAGCATTGATTTTCACTGGAGACAGAAGTCTTGATACTAACAATACCTCAGACCACTAGACAGGAAAAGAGTGGATGATGAAACGCTTCATTAATAAAATGATAACTAGTTTTCATGCACAGAAACCATTAAGAAGACTTCTTGTCAAATTTATCACCTTGTGGTTAATAAGAGTAAATAAAAAATCAAGCATAATTGCAATTTCTCAGAAATAGTCTCCATTTGTTCCAGCCATATAGCTTTCTTTTATGATTCCTTTTGCTCTTATTAAATAAAATGCATGAGAAACTATTATCTTAAAAGTTTCCACATTTGAGTATAGATGCAGTTGAAAACAATTTTTAAAGAAAGAGTCTCATCAAAACTTCTGTTGCCTAAGATTTATGAAGAGATAAATATAACCATTTATTTTTCATTTAAAATAAAGAAAAAATATTTAAAGATTTCTTTATTGACACTGTTGTGTGACAAACATTATTTGGATTAACTGAAAATTTTTTTCTGAATTAGTGTTCAAATATTCATTTATATGCCTTAAAATACCATTAAATATTTTTAAAACTCACAAATAGAGATAAATCTATAAAATATTAAATAACATTGACATTGTTAATTTTATAGCCTATTACATATTATATTAACATGTTATGCTATATGACATACATTTTTACACTTAACATTTAATTAGAAAAACATTCACAATTTATAAAACATCAAGCAAGAGACATTGTAATATTTTACATAGTGTAAGAAATCAAGATGTTAAATATCTCCATATAATTGATTATAGAATTATTTAATTGAAGAAAATAAACATGAATTATGTACCCTATGTCTGAAATTATATTTAAGATTATTTTAAATTATTTAAATCTTTCCCTAAATGATTTCAAAAACTAGTCTGATGTGGATAACTAGATACTGCTACTATGGGTATCATGTGGTGATATATTGTATTTTCCTAAATTATCTGAGCCCCAACTTGGGAGAACATTATGATATAATTTATCTAAATTTAATTTTTCACTTCTCCGAACTTTAAAAATTTTATTGAGGCAAAATATACATAATAAAATTGCCATCTTAGCCATTTTAAGTGTACAATTCAATGGCATTAAGCACATTGACATTGTTGTGCAACCTTTATGACCATCTATCTTCGGAACTCTTTACAATATTATGTTCATTGTCAAAAATAATGTGTGTTTATGAGTGTTTATTTTATGTATTTAAACATATTTCTAGATTTCATATGAAAACAGTTAAGTGAGAATGGAGTTCCATGCATAAGATACTCGCCTCCGCCCTTTGTCCTTTATTCACAATTCTGATGGTATGTGCTCTGAGAACCTCTCCTAGCTTATGTTCAGGGAAGTCTGATAAAGGTTGCTGAGAGAAATTACTCTTTCTTGAGATTTTTGCTTTTTAAATTTGACTATCACCTTTATTTCAGGAATTATAATCTTCAAGGCTCTGTCCTAAATGAAACCTTCTGCCATATCCTGACTAATAATAATTTTTTTCAGGACTTTAAAAATGTGTTGGAAGCAAAATAAGTCAGTCACAGAAAGACAAATATCACATGATCTCACTCATTTGTGGATTATACTGAACAACATAAACTGATGAACAAAAACAGATCCAGGGCAGAGGAGCATTGATCAGATGCTAAAACCTCAGAGGGAAGGTAGGGATAAGAAGGAGAGATCAACCAAAGGACTTGTATGCCTGCATATAAGCCTAACCAATGGACACAGACACCAGGGGATAAGGACATATATGTAATACCTTAATCAATAAAGAAAAATAAAATAAAATAAAATAAAATAAAATAAAATAAAATAAAATAAAATAAAATAAAAAAATAAAAATGTGTTGGTGTTTTGAGCCCCATTTAAAAGTAAAGCACTGTCCAGAGTTTATATTTTATAGTAACTATATAAATACTTAAGAGTGCTTTATTATTTGAAAATGCTTTTTAATATTAATTCAGAGTTAAGTCTTACAGGATTCACACACCTCAGTTGGTGCTGGTGAGAGAGATATAACTTTTTTCTCTTCAAGAGTAAAAAAAAGAGCATTTGCTACAGAAAACAATCATTACTCTCCCCCTACCCCCCATTCGTACAAGGACTAATAGGAACTTAACAAGAAAAGAAAAACAATAGATGGTGATAAATGTAAGGAAGGAAATGTGTTAGGGGAATAGACAAGTATTAAGATGAAAAAAACAGGTTAGCTATTTTAAAATATTTTGCATATCTGTAGTAAAATTACTTGACTAAAAACATTCTGCAGACAATGGTTTCCTTGTGAGAACCATTGCCACACTTCGTGAGAACTCTGTGTGAACTTCACTTGCCTAATTTCAAAAGTCATGGAACGTCAGCAGACAGAACTAAGAATATTTGACCTTGAAAGGGAAGTGCTCTGGGGGGAGGTGCTACATGACTTTAGGAAGCTGGAGAGCTGTCAGGTACAAGACGCACTAGCCGTGTTCTGTGCTGCTGGAGAAATCGGCTGTCAATGGCTGGTATGAATTCCAGGAAGAAAAAAATTCATTTTATATATAAAAAAGATGTTAGTACCTGTCCATAATAAGAGTAGTGCTTTGTGAGATTATGCGCTTTAAATTGCTGGCAATGCTAAAGCAGATGATGAGTAATGAGCAAATGTTTTATCCTGTTGTTCAAATGACAGGATTTCCTTGATCCTCATGACTGAATAATATTCTATTCTCTGTGTCCAGTCTTCTTTATCCAATCATCCACAGGTGGATACTTAGGATATTTCTATATTTTAGCTATTGAGAATAATGCTGCAATGAACATGGAGGCACAGATAGTCTATGAGCCTCTGTTTTTATTTATTTTTATTTTTACTACATTTATTTTCTCTAGATATATGTCCAGAAGTAGGATTGTGGACCATAAGGTAGTTCTAATTTTAATTTTGTGAGGAACCTCCACGCTATTTTTCATAAGGGCTGCACCAATTTTCGTCTCCACCCACAGTGTACAAGTGTTCTTCTTCTCAGCTTCCTTCCAACATTTACTACTATCTCTGTCTTTATGATGACAGCCATTCTTACACCTGTGATACCTTAGTGCACTTTTGATTTGACTTTCCGTGATGGTTATTGATGTCAAGCACCTTTGCATGTGGCCATTTGTATAACCTCATTGTAAAAAAGTTATTCAGTTCCTCTGCCCATTTTTAACCATTTTTTGTTTTTTTGTTGTTGTTGTTGAGTTATATGAATCTTTCCTATTTGGGATAATAATCCCTTATCAAAGATAGATGTGCAAATATTCTCTCCCATTCTATAGATTGCTTTTTAATTTTGCTGACTGATTCTTTTGCTGGGCAGAAGCTGTTTAGTTTGATATGGTTCTGCTTGTTGATTTTCAAGATGCTTCCCAGAAATTTTATTTATCTTTGAAAAGCACTGTGACTTCCTTCCCCCACTGTGGTCTGTTTTGATACCACCCTTCCCATGGCAGGATGCTGTGGCCACCTGGGCTCTCCCTGGGTGCTCTGAAGGGCTGTGCTCCCCTGCTCTGCCTCCCTGGGGTACCCTACCCTATGTTATTTCCAGGTCTGCTTTCTCCACTTCTCTGAGATTGCAGCTCTAAAGCTTTGCCCGAGAGTAGGTTTCTGACACTGTGTTTAACGGCACTTGATTTCTTTTTCCTCATAGCACTAATCACCATCTGAAATTAGCTTAATTATTTAAGTACTTCTTTATGGCCTCCTCACCACCCCACATGAACACATAGCCATTAGATGTGCATTCCACACAAAAATCTTGTACAGAGACTGTATTAATTATTATCCCAGATGGAAACAGATGGCACCCCATTGGGCAATTTGAGATTCATTTAATAAGAGAGCTCTTTATTAAAGTGTGAGCAGACTGTAGGGAAACCATGGGGACAGGCCAGAATCTGGAAGAGGAATACAAGTACATTCAGTAGCCACACTGGGGCTGAAGGAATGAGAAGGGCCTGGAGACACTGTGGGGTGAGGGACTGTGACAGGAAAAAGGGGGGTTTCCATGAAAGGAATACCCCAACCTCATTCTCCTTTACACCATGCCATCTCCTGACAATTGGCCTAAGGCAACCAGAAGCCAGAGAACAGACAGAGGTCTAGGAAAGTGTATGAAGTGGATCTGGGGGAATAAGTGAAAGAGTGTTTGCTATTATACCTTCAAACCTAATAACAGGGCCTGAATGAAGCATATTTTAATACAAATGGTCACAGAATCTACTGTTGCATGTCTCAGTCCTACCCTCAATTCAAGAAAAGCTTATATAAATATCCTGGATTATCACATGTAATATTTTCTTCCTCATATGTAGTATGGAATTATTTTTATCTCAATTTGTTTTCAGCATATTTAACACATTTTTACAAAATAGGCTGATATCCACCCAGATTAAGGATCTTGTATACAATATGTGGTGATTGCAGATGGCGAATATATCCCCTGGAAGACTTGCATTCCTGGATATATATATATATTTTTAAGTTTATAATTCCCTCAGCCATATATTTCCATTAATTTTGGCAGAAATAAAATCCATTTTCTTCATTCTTGTTTTTACTCTAATTACCATCTTAATTATATATGTTGGAAAGTTTATTAGGTTTAACACACTCAAAACCTACTAGGAGCCAATGAATATTTACCTATCTACTCTTTTTTCCCCCCAATAAATAGGATGTATTCCAGATTAATTAAAGTTTGTGGTGGCACTCCTACAAAGTACTAATACTGTTCCAGAAAATGCATGTGTGTGTGTGTGTGTGTGTGTGTGTGTGGTGTTTTTTTTTTTTTTCTTTTTCTTTTTTCTTTTTAGGCTGCAGCTATTATTACAGAAGGTTGTCGCTGCATCTTTATATACAACTATGGAAAAATAGAGATGGGCTCATGAACTGAGGCCTAGGACCTGAAATAACAGAATGCAGCATTTCTCTCTGCTGGTTACATTTGACTAGCACTTAAGCCCGGTCCTTGGCAAGGTTCCTCCCTGCTCAAGAGCACGCACTGCCCTTCTGTTTGTTTGGCTTTAAAAGTTAAGCAGGTAATAAGCAGTGTGTACCCAGAAGAGTAACTTCTTGAAAAGTAGGTCTGTTTCCCTTCAGGCTGATTCCATGGACCACAATGTTTCAAGATTCTCTTCTCACATTGAACGTTGCCTGAATCCCTAGATTCAACTCTAAAAATTTAAATTCTATCAGTGTCATATTTTATTTCCCGGGGACAGGGGTTTTCAGTGGAAATGGTTGTGGGGAGCAGAAGCACATCATACTCATCAATGAGATTTCTTTGAAACTACGTGAAGGGCCTTGTTTGCTCTCTAACTTCTAACACGCCTTCCGGTTGAGCAGCATTACACCGGAAGTGGGGCTAGAAGGAGCAGAAAGGTCCCCTACCGGACTCAGGATGGAGCAGGAGGGCGGGGCAGTTTGAGGTCATGTTGGCAATTGTCACAGATCACCAGAAAGAAAAAAATCTAGGCTTAAGTAAGTCTGTTAATGCTTACTTGCTCTCTTTAATAACAACCTAATATATGTGTGTGTGTGTATAACACATTTATACATTTTCATATTGGAAATATTCATATTAGAAATTAATTGAGTAATATATACATATGCATTTTTCATATTGAGAATGAATTGAGTAAAGATAGATCTGGTCAACAACAGGACAACACACCATGCATATGAATTAAAACCCAGGCATTTATCTAAAAATATAAGCATTGTAATGCAGGCAGAAGTCATATAGCTTAAGGCATGTAGGACAGGCCATTGAGGTGCAGAGGTGAAAACTTTTAGTTAAGAGACTTGGGAATGAAACATTAGAAAACTGAAATTAAAAGAGGAAAAACAGATTGGAATAAAAGTCAGTGCCAATGCATGAATAAAGCAACAGTAGCAAAAAATGGAGCTTGCCTTTTTTGCAACTATTTCCTGGCAAGGGTTAGAAGAAATCTTAGATTGTAGTTAAATTTGAATTAGCAGCAAAACAAGATTTGGTAAATTGATAGTGGAAAAAATAGATTAAATGGGGATTGATATTTAGCTTATGATTCGGAGGTTGTATTTTGTGTCTGTGTCTGAGAGTTGATATTATCTTTGTCCTCACATGTGCTACTTTATTTAAGGAACAACGCTATCAAAGACACATGGGTTTAAGATAAATCCTCTGCAATCTTTTGCTAAAACTACTGGCTATAGATTGGAATTTGGCATAAAATTTATTTATAATGTTATTTCAACAAATCCAGAAGGTTTTAGTTATTTCACTATGAATAAATAGAAATAGAAATTAATTCTACACTTGGGCACAGAGTGGAAAAATAGGATATGCGTATATACTATATTATTCATAATCATAAATTTAGTTATTTATAGATTCATTCATTTATTCAGCCAATCTTTCAACTAGTCAGTTATTCTAACTGAATTCCTTCTAAATGGCAGGCACTATCCTAAATGGGAGGTAACTTGGTGATAAGAGAGACAAGGTCTCTGTAACAAAGTTTCATAAGACTTAAGTAAAAAAAAACTAGTGGCTAAAATAATTAAGAGGAATCTCTAAAGACAAAATAAAATATACGAAGGGGATACTTAGTGTGTTTAAAATGGTAATGGATTTAACCTAAAAAAATTAAGAATGAAGAAAGAAATGGTCATCTTTAGAAATCTCTCACTCAGTGTAATCGCTTAATGTTTTTAGTATATTCATCTATAATTGAACATTTTCATTCTCTTTTAAAGACAGGATCATTCTGTATAAATAACGACTGACCCGGTTGACTAATAAATGACCACCTTTTACAGCTGACGCATTATTCTTCAACCACATTCCACAGTGCCACATTTCATTATATGGCTGTCACCATAACATGTTTATGTCCTAACCACACTTTGGGTGTTTCAATTTTTAAAAGACACATAATTTTTGTTGTTGTGTCCTTGCTAGTGAATCTAGGTAGAATCATTTTCTTGTTGTGGACTATTTTCTTTTGGAAACTACAACTTGTGATATTTATCTTTTGTTATTTTTTTTCCTTAAGGTGTTATTAGAACAGCTTTGCCAAACATGGACAGGGAGGTCAAAGAACAATACCAAGTCCTCATCCAAGCCAAGGACATGGGCGGACAACTGGGAGGGTTAGCCGGAACGACCATAGTCAACATCACCCTCACCGATGTCAATGACAATCCACCTCGATTCCCCAAAAGTATGTTCTTTCCTGTTAAGTCTAAATCAGTGCAGCTTTTGAAAAATGCTCTTACATTTCAACCAATACTACCGGGATTGCAATAGTTTTTCAGATACTTTTGGTCTTTGATAAGCATAGAGTAATGGATAAAAATTAAATGACTTCAGATTTTCAGTTTTCCATTAGACTCATGCACAGTGTGACTTTAATAGAAAATAACATAAATGAGTCAAAACACATAAGTCTTATGCTATCAATTTCTGTGGAAGTAAAATATTCACAATAGATTGGGATATTGCTCTAATTCATTAACTGAAAGGTAATACACTTGACAATTGCAATGTATTAAGACATATTTCACATATATGTCACCATGTTATTTGCTATATCATTTAATTACCATAAGAATTCTCTGCCGTCTTTTTAGTGATTATGTGTTGAATCATCCTCATATACTTTTTTTTATCAGAGAAATTAAAGTGATGCTATTTACATTACTTTAATTCTATTTTATTTTGATTTTGCAATAGGTAAACATTGCTATAGTTTCAATGATAATAGAATGATTCATACATATATCTTCTCTATTACTCAGTTTCTCATTGAAAGTGAATACCTCTCACTTGCATTTTATCTAGTTTTCTTTTGCAGTGTTACATTTAACAGCCATCAGTACCTGTTCAATTTCTGATACTTTTTCAAGGATTAGTTCAGTGTTCCTGGGACTTCCGATACAGAAACTACATGTTTCTATTTCTGGTAAAATAAGAAATTCAAGCAAATCGCTAGGTACTCATTTGCAGGAACAGTTTAAAAAACAAACAAAACAAAACAGAAAATGATTCTCTTCTGACTCCAGAAGCAGAGTTTAAGTTCATCTAATAAAGTTATGTAACACTGAGAATCTTAATGAAATGGGCATTTTATTCCTTCAGCTATGTTGTTTTCCATATTTTACTACTTTGTCATTTTTTCCTTAAATTTATTATCCATTTTTATGGAAATATATTTACTCAGTGACCATAAATTTTACTTGCCAATGTTATGAGTGGCAATTAGAAATCATCACACTTTAGCAAATGCCACATCTATATGAAAAATGACTGGATAGCATTTGTTGTGGTTAACAACACAGAGCGTCTTAGAGCAATACGTTCCCTTACTTCGCTATTAAGGGAAACAGAAAAAATATAAATTAATGTTAAAAAAGGAGAAAGAAATATGCATCTGATTATCTAGCACATGAGAATAATAAGGAATATGTTCCCAACCCAGCAAGCAAGGCTGTTGTTGCTTTTTCCTACTGCATATATGTGACCAGCTGTAATAGCTAATTAAGGAAGATGGTTTGGGAGATACTCTGCTTTTGATACAATGTGGCATTGGGAACCTGGGTCCTCTTTTGGGTTTTGTGCATATAAAGTATGTTCAGTCTAGAGTATAGGGAAGAGAAGACATCTTCCTAGAGGGTGTCAGTATTCTTATCCACAAGGAGGATAGTGGAGCTTTTATCAGATGAGGACTATAAAACTCGGCCAATGAAAGGATAGAGCTCTTGCAGGTATGGATGGAGGGCAGTTTGTCAAAGTCTGGGAAGGCCGTAGGTGCAGGGAAATGGAAATGTCTCCAGGGGAGAGGAACTAGTATGCTCAGGAAATCAGGATGGAGTGCAAAGGCCCCACTGAATCAGGAAGGTCACTTCCAAATCTTAATTATGAAAGGGAATCTGGATGAAGCCATGGGCCTGTTGGAACGCTGCATTCCTTCTAACTTGACTTAATGTGAAAATCAAAAAGTTGTTACTTTCTTTTACCTGTTGCTCTAAAACCGTTCATTAGAACAAAGCTGCAAAAGAGTTGCATGACATATGTTGAGTTGTCACCATAAACAGAGAAAAGAGAGGGCAGAAGAAATATACCAAGTAGATCCCTGTGATCAATTATTTTCTGCTTGTGTTACATGCATATTTGAACTATAGTCTGAACTTTAACAGGTGAGAGATATTTTTAAATCATGAGAAGAAAAGGAGCATTCACATTTTGCATGAATAAAAAATTAATCCCCTTGAAATGTTACATGCCTTTGTGTCAAGCCCTTTTTACTGTGCTGTCATTTTGAATTACATCCTTCAGGGGAAAAGACAGAATCCATTTATAAACAGAAAGCCATCTCTTTAGAAGCCAATGTTCTTTTTGCAGGAATATTTCTCACGGGGAGCAATTAAACTGCATATATGACATAAAATTACAAACTGAAATAATGGCCTTTTGAATGTAAAAGTCAAGGTAACATATATTCTATCCATAAATAATAACTAGCTAAATTTGTTCATGCCTGTTAAGCAATTACGCTGAAAAAAATATCTTCCTTTAGAGGAACGTCATGAGTTACATTTTTCATTGCTTAAAAGGCACAAGATAATTTCTTAACACTTACTAATCATATTTTGGGATTTTTGTGTGTACATTTACATATGTGACATTGTTAAACACCCATTGCATTCATTTTTTTCTATAAATCTGTTAGAGATGAAAATAAAAAGCATATATATTTGTATCATTCAAATATAAATCATTTGCTCTTTTATTGTTGTAAAATAGATGGTTTGTGAGATATCAGAACTTCCTACACATTTGATATGCTCAGGGTGATAATGATATCGACGCATACATTACTATGTGTCATGCTCTATGCAAAGTGACTTGCACATATGTTTCCATTTAATTGTTATTATAATAGTATAGCACTAGCTCAATTTTACATAAAAAACAGTAAGGCTATATGATTAAAAAATCTTAAGTAACTTTTCCAAGATCACATGGCAACTAGGTGAGAAAAACCAAGACCTAATTTTATGCAGGAACTTCTGAGCTCTAACATTTGATCACTCTCCTTCTTAGAAGGCAATTTTTGAGGGTAGTGTTTAGCCAAAAAAAATCCTGCACATATCCCAGAAAACTGTCCATAAAAAGGGTAGTAATACCGTTTCATCAATATAAATAATACCTGGCATGTTAAAAGAGCTCAGGTCAGTCATATGAAGGCAAAATACTTTCTTTGCAAAATCTTTTCCATCAAGTTATGAAGCTGCCATCTACTCTAGTAGGAGATATCTGTAGCAGGTCTCCATCTGTTAAAGTAAGCATGTTGACCGTTTCCATTATTTGAATTTTAAATGACTATCTAACAAGCTGATCTAAGTTATGCATTATGAAATCAAATCAATTAAGTGATGTGCTTAATTCACATAAAGCAAAATATCCACACTTTCCCCACTTAGTCTTTTTCTGCTATATATTAATTTTATAATGAATATAAAAATGACTGAAGTGAAAGGAAGCAATTTTACTCAGATTAAAAAGTATATACTGATTATTAATATAATTTCCCTAGTATCCTTTAAAAGCTTATTTATTTTATTATCTTTCCAGTCTATGAAAATTATATTATAGTACATTAAAAATTCCTTCATCTTTTATATATTATATATACAAGGCAAACTATAAGATAAATATCTACATACATGTAATACCTATATTACAAATGCAATAATACTCCAAAATAGAAATATGATCAAAATAATTATTGCCATAAATAGGATATGGTAATTAGATCCTACTGGGATCATCCTGTATAGTAAAAGGCTAATATGCAAATCAACTGAATAGCAGAACAACCAGTTGCTATGACATGCACTGACCACCAGGGGGCAGATGCTCAACACAGGAGCTGCTCCCTGGTGGTCAGTGCTCTCCTGTAGGGGGAGTGCCTCTCAGCCAGAAGCCCTGAGCTGGGCTCAAGGCTGGCGAGCACTGCGGCAGTGGAGGGAGCCTCTCCCACCTTTGCTGCGGCGTTAAGGATGTCCAACTGCTGGCTTAGGCTCGCTCTTCGTGAGGTGTCAGTAGGACATCCCTCAAAACCTCCCAGACTGCGAGATGGTGCAGGCCTGGCTGAGAGACACCCCCGCCTCCCCCCCCCCCCCCGGTGCACAAATTTCATGCACCAGGCCACTAGTTAAGAAAATATTTGTGAATAACATATAAGTTGAAAAGAAATATACAGTAAGAATTTCACAATAAAAAACGATATTGGTTATAGATTGCCACAACTCTGAAAGAGAAACATGTATTTATGTATCTCTGTGTGGTTTTGAATACAGGGGCAATATTTTATATCAGTATCTTAGAAAAGTAACGTTGATAACTTGGTAAAGGCTGAAGCAGAGTGTAGATGTTACACACACCCAGGGCAGTTGTTTTGAGGAGATACGCAGAGGCAGAATTGAGTGATGTTTCAGTGGCAGAATGGAAAGGACTTGGTCATATAGGGGATTCAGAGATATGTAAGATAAAGAGCCTGTGAAGAAAAAAATTTGAAGAGAAAGGTGGTTTCTCAGCTGCTATGATGACATTTGAGTAGAGATGAGCAGGAGATGGTTGAAAATAGAGGGATCCTCAAAGAGAAGTCTGAATCAAAAAAAAATTTCTGATGGACATAAACATAGAAGTGGTAAGTGCAGTCTGAGGCATGGATAAAATTAGGCAGATTATAGAAGACACAACTCTCTTTAAATTTTAAATACAAAGAAATCCAGGGAAGAGAATGAACAAAGATATGAGAACATAAAATCTAACCATGTAAAAACTTAAATGCAGGGTGGGGCAAAAGTAGGCCTACAGTTATTCATATGGAAAATAATACAATACTTAATTAATAACAATATAAGAATAAACTCTGTGCTTTTCACACTCACAACTACAAATCTACTATGCACCACCCTGTACATAAACTTATGATGGGTGGGTAATTTTTAATCATAGAGGTGAAGGCATCATAAAGTCACCATTTGTTTCAAATGTTTTAAATTTCTGTATTTCATATTTGCCTTATCACTGGTCTTAGTGTGTTCATATAGGAAAAGAAATTGGACTTCTAAAACATTTCTTTAGAAGAGTTAAACCAATTATAAGAAAACCCAAAAACCATAGAAATAAAAGATTTTGTTCATAAGAAATATATCACATTAACAAATGCTAGAGAAAATAAATTACATCATTCAGTGAATAATGTTGCATTGATTGCTAGTTTTATTGAAATGTAAATGTAAAAAAGTCTATATCAATATTTTGTATTGCATTAAGGGGATAAAAAAATTTAATCCCTTTCCTCCAGAAGCTCTATGTATAATGAGGAGATGGTTAAGTTGGTGGGAAATTATACTACCTAAAGTAAAATAAGTGATAACCTTATTTACAGAATGATATTTGAATGTATAAGATGGACACCCAAATAACTACAGAGTAGATCTGAGAGGATTTTAAAGGAAATAGCACCAACACTGATTTCTGAAACCTGTAAGAATTAGACAGTGTGAGAACAAATGTGTACCAAAATATTTTAGACCATTGCAAAAGCAAGATGTATTATTAAAGAATTGTGAAAAAATGGCAATGAAAAACAATAAAATAATTTAACAAAAATTAACTATAAGCTATCATTGAAATAACGGGAAATATAATTTATGCAAAGGGATGCCGGGAGCCGGTCCATCCTTGCTGTTTCAAGGGACCTGGCATATATGGCATACTGTTCTTAATATGTTTGCTCACCTTCTTGGCACTATGTGTTTTAACCAAGGTCTCTGAGAAAGGTTGTTTCCCCAGGGAGGGATTTTCCCCTGAAGTTAGGGAGGGAATAAAACCTCTTAACTAAGTGCCAGGTGGGTAATTAATCACTTTAACTACGAACAATCGTGCTTAAGCTACATAATCTTTACTCCCTGGAATGAAGATAAGAAACGCCCTAACCTTTGTAATAGAGATTGATAGGATTGAATCAACTGGTATAAATACAGATGCAACAAGACAGCAAGAGCCAGAACTTAGAACACAGAACTTAGAACACAGAACTTAGGACACAGAACTTAGAATACGGAACCAAGAGAGACAGAACCTAGGCACAGAACCTACACAGAACGTTCTCTAGAGACAGAAGAACTTCGCGGGAGAGAACATGGCAAAAGATCCTGGACTGAACCTGACTACAGAAACTGGCAAGAGAACCTGACTAGAACCTGGTGACTGAACCAGGCTGGAGAACCTGGACAGAACCTGGCTGGAGATCCAAACCAGACCTTCGCTGGAGATCCAGACCGGAACTTGGCTGGAGATCCGGGCTAGAGATCCTGCCAGGCTGCTGATCAACTGAACGCTGCCTCCATGTCATTCCTTCTTTGCCGACTCCGGGCTAGAGATCCTGCCAGGCTGCTGGCATCTGGGATGCCGGGGTCCAACCCCAGCGGGTCCAGGGGTCCCCAAAGGTGTGGACGGAGTCGGCAAAGAAGGAATGACATGGAGGCAGCGTTCAGTTGATCAGCAGCCTGGCAGGATCTCTAGCCCGGATCTCCAGCCAAGTTCCGGTCTGGATCTCCAGCGAAGGTCTGGTTTGGATCTCCAGCCAGGTTCTGTCCAGGTTCTCCAGCCTGGTTCAGTCACCAGGTTCTAGTCAGGTTCTCTTGCCAGTTTCTGTAGTCAGGTTCAGTCCAGGATCTTTTGCCATGTTCTCTCCCTCGAAGTTCTTCTGTCTCTAGAGAACGTTCTGTGTAGGTTCTGTGCCTAGGTTCTGTCTCTCTTGGTTCCGTATTCTAAGTTCTGTGTCCTAAGTTCTGTGTTCTAAGTTCTGTGTTCTAAGTTCTGGCTCTTGCTGTCTTGTTGCATCTGTATTTATACCAGTTGATTCAATCCTATCAATCTCTATTACAAAGGTTAGGGCGTTTCTTATCTTCATTCCAGGGAGTAAAGATTATGTAGCTTAAGCACGATTGTTCGTAGTTAAAGTGATTAATTACCCACCTGGCACTTAGTTAAGAGGTTTTATTCCCTCCCTAACTTCAGGGGAAAATCCCTCCCTGGGGAAACAACCTTTCTCAGAGACCTTGGTTAAAACACATAGTGCCAAGAAGGTGAGCAAACATATTAAGAACAGTATGCCATATATGCCAGGTCCCTTGAAACAGCAAGGATGGACCGGCTCCCGGCACAAAGGGAGATGAGGAGTAGTAGGAAAATGAATCATTTTAGGCATAAGCAATAAAATTGGAAGAGATAGGGAGCTTTCAAATAATAAAAGACATGCCATTACAGAAAATGTAAACCATTGTGTACATACACAATATATGAATATGTGATGAATATTTAGAAATAAAATTTGCAAATCAATTAATTAGGTGCAGTTAAAAATTAAGTTTGGCTAACAGAAACCAAAATATTATGAGAGAAAACTGTACCACCAAATTTAATTTTTCTAGACTCATAATATTTCAAAAAATATTTGTGAGTCCCTGGCCTGTGTTTCTAATTGGTTAGAGCATAGGCCTGCGTACCTGATAGTCACAGGTTCAATTCCTGGTCAAGGGCATGTACCTGGGTTGCAGGTCCAATCCCCACCCTGGTTGGGGTGCATTTGGGAGGCAAACAATTGTTGTATCTCTGTCACAGTCACATTGGGGTTTCTCTCTCTCTCTCTCTCTCTCTCTCTCTCTCTCTCTCTCTCTCTCTCTTCCCCTCCTCCCCCCTCTCTTCCCCTCTCTTTTTCACTCTCTAAAATCAATGGGTAAAATCTTCCCCTCTCTCTTTCACTCTCTAAAATCAATGGGGAAAATTTCTGTGAGAAATAAATGCTTTGGGTGAATAAATATCACCTTGTGTATTTCACTTCCAAATATTTGTCAGGAGCTTAGTTTATAAGATGCTAAATTTACTGATAATTTGAGATAAAGCTTTACGGGGCTTGTGTGTGTGTGTGTGTGTGTGTGTGTGTGTGTGTGTGTGTGCGTGTGTGTGAAATTATTGGGAAATATCACTCACACCTCCTAGAGAAGTACCCATTTACTGGGTTCTGTTAGATAGATCAGAAATTATATCTACAAGGACAAAAGAAGAGTTTACATATTTAATGGAGCTTTTAAGGAAATATTAAATGTACGCCAGAAAAATGGATGTACAATGGAAAGCTATTGATGCATTTGAAATGTTGTGAACTCTTGCCAACTCTTCATCATGTTTACTATTATGTAATGGGGAGAGTGGTTAGTATATAAATCATATTTATTAAAAATAGATATTTTTGAGAATCAGAAACACTTTTCATTCTGGCATTCATTAAGTAATATAAGTAGGTTGTTTTTCCTTGCTCATCTGTAATTGGTTTGATTGGGATTTCCAATGCAATTTCTTGAAAAATATTATAAAGAAATTCATTTTGCAAGGAAATATAGATATGTATTTATTGAATTTACACATTTGTACTTGAAAGCTAGAAGCTAGGTAATAAGGATGAGAGGATTGGAAAGACAGAAGAGGTATAATAAATGTGGATGCAGAAACAGAAGTCATTTTATCTTTAGAGTTATATTTTGCCGGGGTCCAACCCCAGCAGGTCCAGGGGTTCCCAAAGGTGTAGACGGAGTCGGCAAAGAAGGAATGACACGGAGACAGCGTTCAGTTGATCAGCAGCCTAGCCAGGACCTCTAGCCAGGATCTCCAGCCAAGTTCTGGTCTGGATCTCCAGCGAAGTTCTGGTCTGTATCTCCAGCGAAGTTCTGGTTAGGATCTCCAGCCAGGTTCTGTGTCCATGTTCTCTTGCTAGGTTCTCCAGGTTCTCCAGCCAGGTTCTGTAGCCATTTTCCCTCTCTAGGTTCTTCAGCCAGGTTCTGCCCAGGTTCTCCAGCCAGGTTCAGTCACCAGGTTCTAGTCAGGTTCTCTTGCCAATTTCTGTAGTCAGGTTCAGTCCAGGATCTTTTGCCATGTTCTCTCCAGCGAAGTTCTTCTGTCTGTGTAGGTTCTGTCTTCTAAGTTCTGTCTTCTAAGTTCTGTCTTCTAAGTTCTGTCTTCTTAGTTCTGTCTTCTTCTTACATCTGTATTTATACCAGTTGATTCCAATCCTATCAATCTCTATTCCAAAGGTTAGGGTGTTTCTTATCTCCATTCCAGGGAGTAAAGATTATGTAGCTTAAGCATGATTGTTCATAGTTAAAGTGATTAATTACCCGCCTGGCACTTAGTTAAGAGGTTTTATTCCCTCCCTAACTTCAGGGGAAAATCCCTACCTGGGGAAACAACCTTTCTCAGAGACCTTGGTTAAAACACATAGTGCCAAGAAGGTGAGCAAACATATTAAGAACAGTATGCAATATATGCCAGGTCCCTTGAAACAGCAAGCATGGACCGGCTCCCGGCAAATTCCCCCTTTTTTATTTTTTAAAAGCAGGCATTAAAAAGAAAAACCCCAAATGCTCTCTTGTATCCATTTTAAGAGTAGGATTGGCGCTTTCCGCTATTACCTGAGTCCTGATCTATCACCCCAGGGAGAGCTTGCCAATCCTGCACTTTCCGGGGTGGAAAGGCTGCAGTAGGGTTAAGGATAAGGCTCCTTGGGCCTACCTCCTCCCATGCCTTTACATTTACCTTTTCTTCCTCAGAAAAGCATGGACATACTTCTTGTATAAAACGTTCTGTCTGACTGGGAATAACCTTAATTCCTCTGCTAGCAAGCATATGTGTTAAAAGATCAATACAGAGTCTTATTTCTTTAGACTCAGTGTGGCACATCTTCTCCATCTAAGAATCAATACAGAGTCTTCTTTCTTTGGACTCAGTATGGCACATCTTCTCAATCTAAGTTCTGTACTATCCACCTTCTTACCCTACTTATCCTCTATAGGGGGGTCTGAAGTACCCTGGTGGAGTCCTATCCGTCCCGAATGTGGGGGTTCTCAATGGGGGGGGGCTTACCTAGGGGAATCCTGTTCCAGGGGTTCCCAAAGGTGTGGACGGAGTCAGCGAAGACTATCCACCCTCTTCCTACGGTGGAGTCCTATCCATCCCAAGAGTGGGGCTTACCTAGGGGTCCCTGTTCGGGCACCAGATGCCGGGGTCCAACCCCAGCAGGTCCAGGGGTTCCCAAAGGTGTAGACGGAGTCGGCAAAGAAGGAATGACACGGAGACAGTGTTCAGTTGATCAGCAGCCTAGCCAGGACCTCTAGCCAGGATCTCCAGCCAAGTTCTGGTCTGGATTTCCAGAGAGGTTCTGCTTTTTATTGTCTTGTTACATCCATATTTATACCAGTTGATTTTAATCCTGTCAATTTCTATTACAAAGGTTAGGGCGTTTCTTATCTCCATTCCAGGGAGTAAAGATTATGTAGCTTAAGCATGATTGTTCATAGTTAAAGTGATTAATTACCCGCCTGGCACTTAGTTAAGAAGTTTTATTCCCTCCCTAACTTCAGGGGAAAATCCCTACCTGGGGAAACAACCTTTCTCTGAGACCTTGGTTAAAACACATAGTGCCAAGAAGGTGAGCAAACATATTAAGAACAGTATGCCATATATGCCAGGTCCCTTGAAACAGCAAGCATGGACCGGCTCCCGGCAATATTTCTTTCCCAGAACACTCTTAGATCTCCTAATTCTCTTTTCTCTATATCTTCATTGATTTTGCTCAAGAAGCACTGAAAAATGAAACTTTTACCAGGTAAATCCTACCCACTCAATCCACCCTTAATTGGAATTTGCATTCATTAGTATAGCTGATTTAAGAAAAAAAGAAAAAAAAATGAATGTCTTGCATTAAAACACGCACACACACACACACACACACACACACACACACACACACACAACCTTCTATGTGAACCCAATGTTGTCTCTATTTGACTAACACTCAGGCAATAAAACCAAGTAAAATGAAATGGGAAGACCAAATGAGAGATTGCAGGTTAGCTCAGAAATGACACTCTATTGGTTCATCTCACTGCCTGGGAGTGCCCAGTTGTATGCTCCTCAGTTTCTTCATTTGTAGAAAGGTAGAGTGATGTGCTGGAGCTGGCTCTACCAGGACCTTAGATCCAGTTGTGTACATCTCCCAACTCTGTGTTCAGTGATGCCACACTGGCATAAATACTAAAATGAAGGGCTTACAACTGTCCTCCCTGCCTCTCTGACCTTATTATTAAACATTTACTAGGATATCACCAACTGAGAATAATAGTATCTACCTCACAGTCTTCATATGAGGATGAGATTAGTTTTTAAGAGAAAGTGTTTAGAAAAGTTCCTGGAAAATAGAAAGCACTATACAAATAATTGCTATTCTTATTGTGCCTATTCTACTGTACCTAAAAAGTACTATCTATTTTAAAAGTTCGTTCTTTCATGTTGATTTTCTAAAAGTGTATGCATTTTCTCCCACCAGTCCTCTTCATGGTAGAAGGAATGAAGTTTCTATTAAGAGTGATAAACATGACCCCTTTACCCTTGCCATGCAGAAGAGACTGCCGGTGAGGGGAGGGTGGGAAGAACAGACATCTGGACAAGAGTTAGCAGACAATTGCAGTGATACAGACAAGAACTATGAGTTATTTAATCCTTCTATGATTGTGGCACAGATGGTTGAAATGGCAGTGTGTGGATAGATTTGAGTTATTTTTAAGAGGTAAGACAATCAGCAATTTTAATGAATGTGCTTTGAAAGAGAGGATTCTAGTTTTGGAGATAGAGAGATTGTAATGTTACTTGCTGCGACAGTGGATATTAAAAAGGGCCTTCTTCTGGAGGCATAGCAGGTCCATGAGCTTAGTTTTGAATATGTTCAGGCAGAAATGCCTTGGAGATAGATATCCAGGTGAAGTACTGGAATCAGATGATGCTTTGTCATGTATAAAACTCAAATATGTATACAGGCCAGAATTAAAAGGTAAGGAAGTCTTAGCATGAATATAAAAAATGAAGTCATGGGACTGATGAAATTCTTGGGAAGAATAAAAACTTGGATAAAACAGCCTGAGATAATGGTTCCTGATCATGATTGCAAAGCAGAACAGCAGGCAGTTTAGTCAATCCTGCTGTTCAGGTCTAAACTCGGAACAATTAAATTAGAATCCCTTGGGCAGTCTTTTTATTTCTTTTTTTAAAAAACTTTCTACATCATTCCAATATGCAGCCAAATTTTAGAATTACTTATCCAGATTCTACTTGCGAACACCAACAAAGGAAGCTAAGAAGAAGGAAGATGTGTTTGGAGAAAAACCAGAAAGAGTGTCACAGATTTTAAGGAGCGAAGTGTTTCAGGAAAGATGGAATGCACACGAGTATCCAGTGCTGCTTATAATGAATTCAACTAAAAAAGTTGTCACTGGATTGATGGACAAGGTTGTCATGGAGATTTCAGGGGAAACTGTTTTTAGTAGAGTGGCTGGTTGAAATACTAGATGAAAGCTGCTTTGTGGAGTGATTATCTGGTAGGAATGGGTAACAAGGACTATCTTTGAGAAGTTCTGCTGGAAAAGAAAAGGCAAATCAGGAGGCTGGCTAGGATCAGATGTAGGGACAAGGGAAAAGTTTTGTAATGTGAGCAAATATGAGCAGCTTGCAGCTATTTGGAAGTATCTCATTTGAGAAGAAAGTACCGAATGAAGAGAAGATAGACTCTGTAGTGAATAGTACGATACTTACAAATTGCTGGAGTTTAATAAGAGGAAACAGACTAAAAGGTCATCTCAATTGAAATTGGAGAAAAGGAGCAGGAAGGCACACAGATATAACCATAGATTAATGTTGACGTTTCCACTGGAAGCCAAGATAAAATGGGAACCACATAGCCAAGTGTGGCCCCAGAACAAAACCGAATTTTCAATTGAAATGTCAGGATGCCCTTTAGACTCTTGGAAGAAATCTATCACAACAACCCTACTTGTATCCTTTTAACACACTTTTTATGGGGTGTGGGATGGAGGGAAATTTTGTGTGAAAGATTTCTTTGGAGAAGCCATGCGGAACCCTTATCTGATAAAAAATAAGGATTAGGGCTGCCCTTCTCTCGCCTCTCAGGTCTGGAGAGGGAAGCCTTCCCTTCAACATGGACCAATAATAAAGACCCAAACCTGGGTAAAATGCATGGACTGATACCTGCCTCATGCTTAAAATTGCTAAAGTGTTTTGAGAAAGAGAAAGACAGAAGAACAGGTTTCCTTCTGGGAAAGTAATGACAGCCAACAAAAGAAGGAGTTAGAAATGTGTAAGCAGAAAGGAGAACCAGCCCAGAGTCATTTTAAGACCTGCCGGAGAGATTTTCCTCAGTGAGGCGCTGTGTGTGGAACGGATGGCGAGGAGATGCAGAGCTTAGGGAGGACGTTATATCAAAGTAGAGGGAATGCCTTTGTCGGCGTCTGTAATAGGAAAAGCTTCCAAGAGCCCCCTCAAAGGTGCCACCAGGAAGAGTCAGTCCCAGAGAGACAAAACTATCCACTAAAGTAGAACAGCCCAGTTCCCTAGCTTTGCTGCCTCCTCTGGTTAGGCAAAATCACCCTGGCAAGCAAAGGATGAGACAGAGGAAAGCCTGCCAAGCCACTCATACCCCAAATTCCATCTGCAATTGGCCCAGTGTGGCTTGGAGATTGGTAGCAGACAGGAGATGTCTTACTTTTGTATGAGAATTGAAATACTGATTACTATGATAGACTGAACAATTCTGATGCCCAAACCTAGATTTTGGGAAATTAAATTGAACATCAGACTGTCTATTATTTAACAATGGGCAGAAAAGACAAAGCTTACTCTCACCGAAGAAAATTTAAAGAACAATAGGAGACAAAGACAAGCACATTGTTAATTACATTTGCATATTGGGCTTTTGTAAAATGACAGTAACACATGTGAGATGGTTTGAAGGTTCAGAAAGCTGAGCTATCTTCTATGTGCTATGATTATATTTTCCTGTGAAATATACAACAAAAATGAGAAATGTAATAGTAACAATTGTAAAACAGAGGTTTAGGAAGAGTTGTTCAATTTAAGAGTCATGATGAAATGGTTACCTTTACTAGTTTGCATATTTTTCAGTTAATCTTTTTTTAAAAATATATATATACATATGATTTCAGAGAGGAAGGGAGAGGGAGAAAGATAGAAACATCAATAATGAGAGAGAATCATTGATTGGCTGCCTCCTGCACGACCCCCACTGGGGATGGAGCCACAACCCAGGAATCAAATTGTGAGCGCCTGGTTCATAGGTAGGTGCTCAACCACTGAGCCCCTCTTGCCAAGCTGTAGCCAATTTTGAAGATGCATTTGAGGTTAGTGATCAAAATTGATTCCTCGGTCTAGCTGGCATGGCTCAGTGGTTGAGTGTTGACCTATGAACCATGAGATCACAGTTCGATTCCAGGTCAGGGCACATGCCCAGGTTGCAGGTTTTGGCTCATAGATCTATGCTCAACCAAGGAGCAATGCTGGGCTGAACCCCTTCCTTTTAATCACAGGGTTGGGTCTCTTTGCAACTAGTCCTCATCCTTATGTATGATGTAAAAGTCACCTTATTAACATAACTAAAGAAACCTTTCTAGCTCTCATAGGGTTTTAGGAACTCTGTACCAAAAACCAGGGACTGAGGAAGACCTATAATATATATATATATGTTATTATAGATCACATTACACTCCCCTACTAGACTAGAAATGCCATCAGAGCAAACACAATCTTTTTTGTTTGTTTGTTTGAGTTTTCTTTATCATTCCATGGAGGAGGCTATTAAAAATTGTAGTTGAATCAAATATGCGTCATCTGAATTATTGGAAGATTTAGCAATTAATCTACTATCCAAAGAATCTAAAAAGATCAAGGCAATATCTATCCCTAAATTTTTGTGTTGTGTTTAGCATCTCAGAATTTAATAAAGAATATAATTTCTCATTGCTCTGAGAAAAGAAATATTGCTATCATTAAATAGAATTTATAGAACTTAATGCATTAATATGTTGGAGATTGTGCACATGGTAATTCATATTCATGTACATGTTTAATTAAAATCTAGTCTGGGAAATTATAACCTTTATAAAGGTGAAGTGATTTAGCCAATACAGTAAAACTCTTGATGCAAATACTTGACACTTCCACAGATTTGTTCATCTCAGATTCATTCTATGAGCTAGAGTGGAGTTCTCTCCCATTACTGAGTCATTCCATTCACTGTATGTTTAGTATGCTTGACTAAAATACAGCTTGAATCCAACTTCTTAAAAATCAGACTCATTCTTCCTTGTGGATTATTTTTCTATTACTTTAATTCAGGCTTATTGAAAACACACAAAGCTTCAGGCTTTCAAGAAAATAGAGGGTATAATATGTTCTTCAACCAACAATATATTTTTATTCTTGAAACCTTCAATTTTCAACATATGGGAAAGTGTTTCAGTTAAAATTAGCATGACTGTTCAGAACTATTTAACACCTCCCTTTCTTTCATCTCCATTCCCCTATAGACAGTTTCCTGTTGATTATTATCATTCCTATAGGAAAATATTATAATACTAGATGCCCAGTGCATAAAATTCGTGGCATGGGGAGGGTCCTTAGGCCTGGCCTGTGATCAGGACTCCCTGACCCCCCCCCCCCCCCGCTTCCTTCCCTCACCACCACTGCAATGGGTGGGCAGCAAGCCAATCAGGGCCTGCTGGCCAGGTGGACAGACGGGGGATGGGAGGTTGGCGGCTGGCCCCGAAGAGGAAGTTGGCCCTCACCTCCCCTGGAAAAGGGGCCGCATCTGCCGCAACCCACCCCCAGTTCTCCATCCCAGTCCGAGGACCAGCCCAATCAGGAGATCAGGGTCTGCTGGTGGGGGCGGACTGAGGGACTGCGGGAGGTTGGCTGGCCAGTGGGGAGGGACCGCATGAGGTTCAATCTGGCAATCGGGGCCTGCTGGCCAGAGGAGAAAGACCTTGCAAGGTTGGCCAGATCGGGGAGGTTGGCTATGGGAGCACACTGACCACCAGGGGGCATATCCTGCCCTCTTGTGGTCAGTGCACGTCTTAGCAATCAGTTGTTCTGGTTGTTCCAGTTATTCTGGTCGTTTAGGCTTTTATATATATAGCTAGAGAGATATCTACAAAAATACTATTTAAAAAATAACTAGCAATATTAGATATTACTGAATTTTATTGCATGCTACTTTTTAAACACAAATCTACAAGTTAGGTAGGTATACTAATAAAAAATTATAATAAAATTATACTTGTTATTATTTTCCCAATTTTACAGATTAGGAAAAGAAAGATTAAGTATTTTGCCTAAAGACAAATAGCTAATAAGAGATTATAACAGGTATACATACCATTTATACAAAGATACTTTTTACTCATAAAGATACATTTTTGCTTTTATTTCCTGATTAATTTTTTTAGGATAAGGTGAAATCATTTCATGTGATGTTATATTTGCTTTAGTAATTAAGCCAAAAATATCAACAAAGCAGCTTTTTTCTATGTAATTAGATGGTAAATCTCAGACACACACTTGCAAACATGGAGGATCACTATCAGAAACAGCTAATGCCTGAATTCAATCACTGAATCAACAGTTTGTGGTAATATGCATTTATTTTCTAAAGTTTAATAAAAATGTTGTATTTCAAATAATTGTTTATTTAGGTGGTCTCAATATATATTTTTGAGTTCTTAACAATGTTTAACATTCTTAATAATTTGAAATAATTTCTAATTAAGCATTACAATACTTCTAGAACTCTAATATTTTTAAATACATTTTTATTGATTTCAGAGAGGACAGGAAAGGGAGCTATAGAGAGAGAATCATTGACTGGCTGCCTCCTGCACACCGCACACTGAGGATCAAGCCTGCAACCCAGGCATGTGCACTGACTGGGAATTGAACTGTGACCTTCTGCTTTATAGGTAGAAGCTCAACCACTTATTCACATAGGCCAGGCAAGACTCTAGTATTTTAAAATACTATTTACCTCCAAATTAGTTACGTGTCTTATAGCTAATTTTTAAGTGGAGTTGAACATTAACTTTTCATATATTGCTTTTGAGTAATTTTAGAATAGTTACTATATAAGCATAAAATAAAATGTATGTCAAAAGATAATTTGTAATAGATTATTTTGTCTTTTTATATGCTATTCTTATCACTGAAAGTTTTTACAGTACTATATAATTAATTCACTTAAATTATATTTTAGATTCTACAATCTTTATTTCTTAGTGAATTATAACATTAATTTATATTTTGTTAAGTAAATATATCTATTTTGGTACTTTTATCAAAACTTTAAAATTCCTTCAAGGGAAAAAAGAGGGACTATAATGTATATGTATTGTCCTTAGGTATCAATGCATGCCCTTGACATACACACACACACACACACACACACACACACACACACAGTGAGTCATAAAAATCAAAGTGTGATTTTTTAAAACAGCATGAATACTGAGAGGATACTTACTTAGCCTATAACTGAGTAACAGATACCTTTACTTTGGAATAAACATGGAATAGAATTTGTAAGATGGTACATAATTTCTTTATTAAATTTCAACTTAGTTTACTACATGCAATTTTCTCCTTCTCCACAGGAACAGGGTTATTTTGTTAAGCATAGCATGTATATTTGATGAATATGTAAGTACACATTTTGATTGAGTCTGTGAACAATTTCTTGTCACCTGTTTTATTTCTTAATGTGTGTTGTACAGGTAGCGCCATTAAAATATTTCATATGCGTCAAAAGTAGGGCGCCCAGAAGATGTTGGCAGTGTAATTACATAGTACATCATAAGTGGTCCGACTTTGGCACAGGGGAAGATTACTTCGGTTTTGAATTAATCTGAATGACCCCGGCTTTATTGCTGTTGAGTTTCTAGAAATGATAAAATGTCAAGTCATCGGAAATAAAACGACAGAACCTAAACAATCTGACATGACTAATGCAGTTTCTCTGCCTTGTTCCATATTCTGTAGGTGTTTTATCAACTACAATATTTTATTGAGAAATTCTTATCTTAATAAATGTGTCTTCCACCTTCCTGAAATGTATTTCTGTTATGTAAAGAACAGAAAGTACAGTGCTCTGTATATGTGTGTCTCATGAACACTAAAACCCCAATGCATGTAAAAGATGTAGGTGTTGAATCACTGTTTTGCTTCTCTTATATCTTAATTTTGGTAGGGCATGTTATTGGAATACTATGGAATCAAAATTTATTTGGACAATGCTACCACTTCAATTTAGCATGTTTTCCAATGCCATTATGAAATTGTCAGGCATATTGTATGCTCGCAACTTAAAAAACAACAACAACAAAAGCCTACTGCTGAACTTCTAGTGATAGAATACCAAAATAAATAGTTGTCTTCACATTTATTTTTATTGGCCTTATAAAATGTGCTTTTGCAAAACATCAAGTTCATATCTCAGCATATTGTCTTGGAAAGGTGGGACACTCTTTTGTCCATAATGTGTATTATCTAATGTTCTTCTGGTTACCTTTCAGAGTTTTTAAAATTCTTCTGACATTGGAGGCTCTCAATTCTGGCTGAACTCTTCACCTTCGCTAACCATAATTCCTAAGTGATGACACCAGACAAGATTATCTCCCTTGACTTTTGATTCTTTTATTTTTGCTTTTAAATGTCCTCATAGAAAGCTAACTCATAAACCTAACATGTAACTTGAAATTCTTCCCCTTGATCAGATAGAGTAAATATCCATGATTTTTTAAAGTTAGATGCCCCTATTTTTCTAAAGATTCCATTCAACACCACAACCACACCTCTTCCCCTCTCCAGGGGGGCATCACCATCACTACCCAGTTCTGCTGGTGGCTGTGTTTGAAATCTGGAAACCATTAGACATGACAGCTCTCTATATCTCTCAGCTATCTACCTGCCAGCTATGTCTTTGATAATTATTCCATCATAAGCCTCCTAATTATATATCCTGTTGGAGGAGGATTTACAATCCATTATTCAACATAGAACTCAGTTGCTCCATTTTATTAGCAAAATATAAGTATTTCCCTAACAAGTATTAATGTACCTTGAGATTAGACCATGACCATTCATAGTATAGATTCAAGGTTTTTAGTGTTTCTTCTGGTTCTTTATCACCATCACAAACTGAGAGGCAAAGGATGTGGAGACCCTTTTGATAAACCATATTTCTGTTTAATAGACATTAAGAAAAGAAGGCCCAGCCAGCATGGCTCAGTGGTTGAGCATAGACCTACGAAACCAGAGGTCACAGTTCAATTCTAGGTCAGGGCACATGCCGGGTTTGTGGGCTCCATCCCCAGGGTGGGATGTGCAGGAGGCAGCCAATCAATGACTCTCTCATCATTGATGTTTCTATCTCTCTCTATCTCTCCACTCCTCTCTGAAATCAATTTAAAAAAAAGGAAGAAAAAGGGATAACAAAAATAGCCCACATATTTATGCCTAGTCTTTTATATTTGGAATTTGACCCTGAAAAGTTTAGTATAAGTTAAAATAATGGTGTCAAACACCTTTTTGGAACATTAAACAGGAATTCGTGCATCCTCACATTTGCTAATATCTCAGGAGTGCTTCTATAGGATCAGGGTTCGATATGGCTATTGAAAATACCTACGCTCGATAGAAAGTTGGTTGCAAAATTCACATGAGGTATTACTTATGTAATCATGGTTATTTAAACTAAGAAAAATTCCTTTTGAATATCTTCAGTCTTCTTGTAGACAACGTAAAATATGATTTATTCTTTCTCTTTGCTCTGCTTGCCTCAAGTTCAAACCCTACTTTAATCCTCAGACACTGAGTGTCTCTATAGGACAGCCACAGTATTAAGTGTTTAGGGAATAAAACCTAATAAAATATAAGCCTAGCCTATGAGAAGTGTCCAGTTTGATTAATATAACTTCTTACACCAAAATTATTTTATAATGTTTATAATAACACTTTATTATTGCCACGTGGAGTATTTTTATTTATTTATACTTATTTGTTTATTTCTTAAATTTGTTCTTCATATATTCATTCTCTGGAGGCTGGCATACTATTAAATAATTATTAAATTAATTAGTTAGTTAAAAAAGTATTTTATACCACTGTAAAATGGTAAAATGTACTTTCTGTCCTTCACATGGAACTAAAGACATTTTAGGTAAATATTTCTCTCTCTTGAGACTAAATATATTGCATGCCCCACTGAGGTTATGTCCATTGGAAAAATAAGGCTAATTTTAACATTGTAAGAGCAACTGGTGTGTATCTTTTTTTGAGGGGAAGGGCAGATGCCAAATTTTAAGGGCTACCAGGTCTAGTGAAATGACCAAATGTTGAAACTGATTGTGAAAGAACTATAAGGCCAATAAAAATAATTGGGAAAAAAAAAGAAACTGTTTTTCAGACTCTCCATAAACTGTTGATTGTTTCTTTTTCCCTTATTTTGATTTGAACAGACTGCTATTTAATTCATTAATACCTACTTTGATAAGATGTCAGTGAAATAGCTTATACTATATTTTTCTTCATGTTATATCTTACAAAATTTTGAAAAGTCTTTTAAATAATATACATGTTTTCATTTTTGTGGGACATTATAATTTTTATGATTCTGGTATATTTTATATAGGTAGGGATTTTTCTAGGTTTTCTGACTCAGTATGAAGTTAATTGTAATGTCAGTGCTCCACCTGGTGGTAAAAATATAAGCATTTTATTTGATTTGATTTTTTATGCTAAAAATATGGGAGCTAGAACTCTATATCCTAATTTTAAAAGTTTGTAAAAGTGATTAGCAGATACCCAGTACAGATTTAGTAAACATAAGTTGAATATTAGTCTATAATATACTCTACTTAAGTCCATCATAGATTAAAGTGTGGAATGCAGTTACCTAGATATATAATCATTTTACATGCCATTTTTAGTTTAATGATTTATCCTAACTGAGTAAGTAGTCTATCTAATTATATATTTATATTATTTTATATACATTGCATATTTATTTATGCTAGAAAACATAACCTTTGTTTTCTATAAATATTTAAATATATGTATATCTTCTATCATCTATATAATATACCCTGCATTCTTTTGTATTAATTACAATTTAATTTCATAGATGTTACCACCTTCACATTAATATTAGGTACCTTGGATGCTGTTAATATGTAAAATATTTCCTCACACTAACTTTAACACACACTACTATTTATAATACCCAATTAAAATTCTAGGAAAGGATCAATTATTCCTAATTATAATCCTTAACTTGACAGCTTATTGCCTTTCATTTTTTACAAATATGCTTTAAATTTGATTTACTTCCTATAAATAAATCCTATAGTGTATATTTTTCCAGCCTAGGAATCTTATTGCATACTTTACTAACTCTACTGTCAACACAATTTCTATGTCTCACCAGGCATCTTCCATCTGAAAGTTCCTGAATCTTCTCCTATTGGCTCAGCTATTGGAAGAATAAGAGCTGTGGATCCTGACTTTGGACAAAATGCAGAAATTGAATACAATATTGTCCCAGGAGATGGGGGAAATTTGTTTGACATCGTCACAGATGAGGATACTCAAGAAGGAATCATCAAATTAAAAAAGGTACATAGACAAGTTTTTAGACAGTTGACTACTCGATCACAATTAAAGAACAGAAAGACTAAAACTTGAGAATGACAACAATTTTAATTTTCCTTCAGTTAGCAATATTTCAATTTTTTGAAAAAAGACCAGTTGTTTATAAAACATTCACTCCCACTTGCACTTTTTATCTGTGATTCAACAGGTATATATTTCTGTTGAAACAGTCACGCCTATTAATTTGATTAGATCATTAAAAAGTCTACCAGAGTTTAATTGATTTTCAATTTTTATTGTTACAATTGTAGATTAAAAATTAATGTAAAAATAGGATGTACAAGTAAACTTTATCACCACCAGGCTTGGTCTTGCCCCTTTTACGACTTTTCTGAGAATATAAATATCTAACTCACACACTGTTGGTGAGCGTCGTTGATATCATAATGGAGGAATGCTGATGTGGTCAAGCTCTACTACTGGAGGAGTGAAAGAAGTGAGAACAATAAACAAATTAAAAAGCTCTGTCAACAGTGCTAAATTCAGGTTTGAACAACTTAAAGCAGGGTGAAGGGATAACCAACATAGTGGAGGGTGTTGGCAATCTCATAATGGCCAGAAAAAGCTTCTTTATTAGGGTGAAACTGAAGTAGAGACAAGCAGTATGGTTTTCTTGTTACTGATTAAGAAATTTAGGCAATTAAGTAGTAGGAGGAATACTTAAATTAAGTAAGAGGACAAATCAGTATCTTGTGTGATTTCTCAAATAGTTCCATATCACTTCTACAGAAGGTATTTATTGGGAACTAATAAGTAATGATATCATGTTTAAGATAAAGAATGCTGAAATAATAGCCTATTTATTTTAAAATAATAAAACTTTTAGGAAATAAAAAACAACTCTTATTGTCTTGATGTTACTTGGCATTATTACTTCATTTTAAATAAACATAGCTGTGATCCCACTGAATCCAACAAAGAATTATTTTCTTTTTTCTTAAAAACATTAGATAAGCCCAGCCAGTGTTGCTCAGTGGTTGAGGGTTGACTCATGAACCAAGAGGTCATGGTTCAATTCCCGGTCAGGTCGCCTACCAGGGTTGCGGGCTCAATTCCCATTGTAGGTCGTGGAGGAGGCAGCTGGTCAATGATTCTATCTCATCATTGATGTTTCTATCTCTCTACCTCCCTTCCTCTCTGAAATCAAATCAATAAAAATATATTTAAAAAACAAACAAATAAAAACATAAGAGATAAAGCACTTTACTCTTCCCCAGGACTCTAATAAGGACGCTCTCAACTGATCCCATTGGACATTTATATTTTCCTTATGCCCTGTTAGTCACTAAAACTCATTTCTTTCTGTGGTCTTACATGGCATGAAAGTGAGTTCACATGATTTGGTAGCAGAGCACCATCATGTGGTTAATTTTTTATATATAGGCAGATATACACCTGAATTTAAATTTAAAATACTCTTCTTTTTAGCTAGTCTGTCATGCAGAATTCCAAAGAAAATTAAGTGGTGTTTATTATTTGTTTCTGCAAACAATATGTTCTTGTTTTTGAAAATTGTCTTCATCCTTTTTTTTTTTTAGCATCTGCCTAACTTCCTCATTCAGTCTCATCAACTCTAAATTAGCCCCAAATTGACATAACGGAGGCAGATTAGCTGCTGCCTTGTAGACATTTCTGTGTGTTGCATAGTCTTTTCAAACTCAAAATGTCTAAAGCTGAATTCCCTCTCTTCTCCCAACACCAGCACACATGCTTATGTTTTCTTCTACCTGGGTAAGGCCCCACCTCCTCTCCAGTTCCTTAAACCAGAAATCAAGGGTTTTTTCTTATGCTGCTTCCATTGCCATTGACCTCCCTTGCAAAGTAAAACATGACCCAGCCACTGGCTTCTCCTGACTAGGGTTAATATTTCCTTCATGGGTTAAGCTACCTCCTCATTACTCCTTTCCACCACTGTCATGCTATTCTCTGAGCCTTATACCTTACCTTCATCCAACTGGTTGAGAGTCGATTCTTCTCTTTGTGGCTTTAAGACTGAAGTCCGCATGTTTTTGCTAGCTACTGGCCAAGGTTCAGTTTCATCTCCTAGAGGCACCCCTTAAGCAGTTGCCAGGAGGACTCCTACACTCACAAGTTTACTCACAGCCCTAGAAAACCCCTTGTAGTGTGCCTTTCTTTTATAACTTCACATGATTAGATCAGAGTTTTCAAGTAAAGTCTCCCTTTTTATTAACTCAACATCCAGTAAGAATCTGAATTATATTTGCATAATTATTTTTTCCATAAAACAGCAAATATATGGGGTGATATCCCATTCAATTCACAGGCCTCTTGCACACTCAAGGACACGGGATTATACAAAAGTACAGGTCATTGGGACAGGGATCCTATGGATATCTTGGAATTCTGTCTAAGCCCCTGTTTTTCCAATTCCTCAAAATATAACTCTAGCTATGCATTTCCACTCAACATCATCTAGAAACATGATGAATTCTGGAAGAGCTCAGGAAGTTATTCTCTTGTATTTGACATTGAGTAAATTAGCTCACCTTTATAAATATAGAGTTCTGTCTTAGAATTTTATTTTATTTTTCTAGCAAATGAAATCCTGGCTGTTCTATTTTTATTTCAAATATCAGAGTCTTTGTTGATTGTAAAGTAGATGAATTTCATTCCTTGACACCACCCCATGTCTCCCTCCACAAAAAGTGGAGGATACTCAGTGATATGGGTTGGATAAAGTCATCTAGAGAGAGATCAGTGTTGCTTGTCTTTGTTCTTTCTGAACTGCTCAGTTTTTATAAAGTGGCATTGCCTAAGGGTCAGGGTCATGAAGAAGGAAGGCCTTCTAGGATATTACTGTAGCATTTCTTCTATGGTTTCTTTAGTTCTTTGATCATTTCAGAATATCAGTGTTCAGTTGTAAAAAAAAATGAAAATAAAAACATGTATGCACAGAAAGTTTCTTTCATCTCGCTGTGTATCTCCCTGACCACCAAGTGTTTGCCTGCTGTGATAGGTAAAGAGATCTTAAAAGGCATAGACTGTGTCTGATTCCCTTTAAAAATGTAGGAAAGGTATGAGAATTCTCCCTTCATTTCTAGGCTTGAAATGGACTTTAAAGTGGAGAGTCAAGCCTGGCTGTTGTGGCTCAGTGGATGAGTGCCGACCTATGAACCTAGAGGTCACAACAGTTCAATTCCTGCCCGCCCACCCCAACACACACACACTTAGGATAGAGCACATGCACCCCACCACACACACACACTCAGGATAGAGTACATGCCTGAGTTGTGGATTCAACAACCCCCAATAGGGGATGTACAGGAGGCAGCTAATCAATGATTTTCTCTCATCAGTGATGTTTCTATCTCTCTTTCCCTTTTCCTCCCTCTCTGAAATCAATAAAAATATATTAATGTGAAGAGTCAAATCCATCAGATAGCTGTGGAATTTTAAACAAATTGGTAAATAAAACTGAGGACTTATCTGGAAAAAGTTGCCTAATCATATAGATAATGAGGCATTTCAATCTCTAGGAAAAAGTAGAGAGCGTAATGAGGAACAATTGGTAATGACTCCTGCATTCTAGGATAAAAGTTAATTCTGGGACATAAAAAAGGAAGTAGAAACCAGGGCAGCTCAAAAAAATTTCTAGGCAAAAGGACTCAAGGTGATAAAGTCAAAATAGTCTTACCCTAGAAGTTAGGGATCATTATAACAGAAAAATCATGTTGTTTACATTCACTGACCATATAGAGCTAACAAAAACAAATATACCTTTCTATGTTCTTTACTTTGGATTACTTAGTACTCTGTCTTATACATCCATCTGTCTCAGATATCTTTTAACTCATCAGATTTCCCCAAAAAACTTCAAATGACATGGAACTTAGTATTTCTTCTAACTCATTCTTTAAACAAGATAACATGTTTTTCTCTGAGTTTGTTGAATACAAAGAGAGAGCAAATCTTAATTGTCATTGTATCTTACTGTCCTCAAGATGGCTAGGTGACCACCACATAGGCCATTAATATTTTAAAATTAATTAAATTTGAATGGTTAAACAATTCTTACTTTTTGAAATCTGAAGTTACCATTTTAATAACTTAAATAGTTATCCTATATAATAAAAGCCTAATATGCTAAGTGTCCAGTCGTCTGGTTGTCCATTCAACCAATCAAAGCGTAATATGCTAATGATATGCTAAGGATACTCAACTGCTCACTATGATGTGCACTGACCACCAGGGGGCAGACGCCCCGACTGGTAGATTAGCTTGCTGCTGGGGTCCAGCTGATCAGGACTGAGTGAGAAGCACCAGACACACCCTGGAGCCCTCCCGCAGCCCCTCCCTGGCTGGCCAACCTCCCATGTCCCTCTCTGGCCCCAATCGTGCACTGATGGGGTCCCTCAGCCTGGCCTGCACCCTCTCGCAATCTGGGACCCCTTAGGGAATGTCAGAGAGCCAGTTACAGCCTGATTCCAGCAGGCCAGGCCGAGGGACCCCACTGGTGCATGACTTCATGCACCAGGCCTCTAGTTAATTCTATAAGAAACTAATAAATAGAATAAGCCTACCTGATTTAACATGATAGCTTTTCAATGTGTGAAAATATATGCCCTGTCTTGCTTTGATCTTCTTCATTCTGGGCTAAACATTTCCAGTTGTATTTGTGGCAGTTTCATGTTTTTCTCCTGAATAATGTTTTGCAATCTGTTTTGCAAATATGAGTTTCATAAGTTGCTACCTTTAACAAAAGAAGGTGTTGGCCAATCAAAACAAAAGCATTATAGGATTGTCTCCTCTACTTTTTCAAGACATAACCAATAACTAAAATATCAACCATGGCATGTGAGTATGACATTCCTTACTTTTATTGGCTTCAAGATAAATCTAGATCCCAAACAGGAAAGAGATGGAAATGGAAGAAAATTGATATAATATGTAAATAGTTATGAGGTGAGCAACTAAAAATATCTTAAAAAGTAAAAGAAAGCATTAAATATAAAGCGGATAAAATATGAATAAAATATGAATGAATAAAATAAAACAAAGGGAATAATTATAGGAAAAATAAACAGATCCTGAATAAAAATTTCTGTGAAAAAAACAATGTCAAGTCCAAGAGGAATTGCCATTTGGTATAATAACCTTCATGGAATTGTGAGAGTTTTTGAAGATTTCACGGTAATTTTTAGATTTTCCTTTTCCATCCTTAGAGAAAACACATAAAACAACAATCTTGTCCTTGAAAGAGAGAAATAGACTTCCTTTATTTCCCCCAGGAGTACTGAGGCAACGAACAGATGGGTCCACACAGCAATTAGCAAGTCTAGCAAGTCCTAGGAGTCATGTTAGAAGGAATTAATTTAGAAAGTGAAAGTTTTAAAGGTCCCAGTAAATCTTGAAGTTAATGTTAATTTCACATTGTCTTAACTTTTCATAGGTGGTCAGGAGTCAGATTCATTGGCCTTAACGTTTTCATTTATATAAAATTCCACAGCAACACCATATTTCTAGAATAAAATATTTTCAGTTATTGGGAGCATAAAACTAATATTCAGGAAAAAAAGTGAATACAGGCAGTAATAAAGTTAAAATAGAGAATCAGTGAGTGACAAATGACTTCCAAATATATTTCACAGTTTTCTTTCATTTGATTATATATGCTCAAAAGCTTAATTATTGGTAAAAAAACATTTTGACAATGCCTAATAATTCTAGGGTCTAATAATTATATATTCAATGCTGAGAAAACAAAAGACTAAAACTATTTTCATAATTAACACTGTGCAAGTTTTGTAAATCTTGATACAGTCCTTTTTTAGTGAAAAGATCTACACATTTAAAAGTGTTTAATATAAAATTATATTTTTGTCGAAATAGGAAAATTAGTCCAAGAAAAAGAGACATACATTGTTATACCAAGTTTTTAAGTGGGATCTAAAGAGTATCTTTAATTACCCAGTTTCAATTTTGTGTTATAATTACTGCTAACTTCCACTAGATGTCAGCATTGTATAAGAGCAGAAAATAGTTCCCTTAAAAGTTGCTCTTTTGCTGTTTTAACCGCTCAGATAAAATGAACAAACCCTACTTAGCATGGATGTGAACGTATATGTCATTATTTATGTGTGCAACTGGTTATCTTTACAAGTTACCCAGCATCTTCTACAAGGGGGGGTGATTCTTTTCTTGAAACATCCCCTTACCCATTAAGTGTCAAGGACAGTGAATTATTGAAAACAGTACAATTTGCATTTGCTTGCAAACGACCTGAATGAAGCCTTGTCCACCATCTCTGAGCCTTTTATGTGAACGCACCTCCTCACGCTTGGTTTCTCCTCGCTACAGCCATTGGATTTTGAAACGAAGAAGGCGTACACTTTTAAAGTGGAAGCCTCCAACCTTCACCTTGACCACCGGTTTCACTCCGCGGGCCCCTTCAAAGACACGGCCACCGTGAAGATCAGCGTGCTGGACGTGGAGGAGCCGCCGGTCTTCAGCAAGCCGCTCTACACCATGGAGGTTTACGAAGACACCCCCGTTGGCACCATCATTGGCGCCGTCACTGCACAAGACCTCGATGTGGGCAGTAGTGCTGTTAGGTAAGATAAAACAACTTTTTTTTTTTCTGCAGAAAAAGAAATGAAAGCATTTAAAAAATACTTTGTCCAAACCTACAGGGAAATATAGTGGCTTCTCATTGATATTAGTGGAAAAGCCATAGGATTTGAACAAAAACCTCTGACAGTAAATCCTTGCAATGCCATTTGGTAGTGGTGTGATGTTGGACATGCCACTCAAGCTAACCGATCTCAACTTTCATCTCTAAAAGGGATTTAATAATACAACCTCAAAGGTTGATTCTCATGATTAATGATAGGATGTTTTACAGTGACTGGAATATAATAGGCATTGAATACATTTTTCTAATGTCTCTGCCTTTCACCCAAAGTCGTGTTTGAAAAACATTTGCAATCTGCAGTTCCTTTTCTCGCTGTCACAATTGTGTCTGCTGATGGAAGCACAGTTGGAGTCAGCCCTTGGATAAGTTGAATTATGGAATTTCTCAAAACCCAGACTTTGCCAGGAGCTTCTATTGACATACGGCTGTAGGGTAGTGAGTCAACAAAGCCATCAATGGAGTAAGAAAGTGTAAAAATCTCTCTCCCCATCCCCTCAAACCCATAAATTCCACATGCACTACTGAAACCTGGTGGGGTTTACCCATTTCCTCACTCATACATTGATCCTGAAATGTATTTTGAGACTTGTTCTAATTCAACTTTGCTTCTTATCTACCTTTAAAGTCCTTGCCACATGCCCACATACCACCTGCCTACACATAGTATACAAGACCATACCAAAGAAGCATTAAGTAGGCTTTTATAAAAAATCTAGAGGCCCGGTGCACAAAAATTTGTGCACTCGGAGGGGACGGGGGTCCCTCAGCCTGGCCTGTGCCCTCTCGCAGTCTGGGACCCCTCGGGAGATAACGACCTGCTGGCTTAGGCCTGCTCCTGGGTGGCAGAGGGCAGGCCCAATCCCTAGGTGCAGCCCCTGGTCAGGCTCAGAGCAGGGCCGATTTGGGGGTTGGGGCACCGCCCCCTGTCACACTCAAGGCTGGGTCGATGGGGAGGTTGCGGCGCCACCCCCTGTCATGCACAGAGCAGGGCCCATCGGGGGGGTTGGGGCTCCATACCCTGTCACACACAGAGCAGGGCCAATCAGTGGGTTGAGGCGCTCCCCCCTGTCACTCACAGAGCAGGGCCGATAGGGGAGTTGGGGCACCGCCCCCTGTCACACACAGAGCAGGGCGGATCAGGAGGTTGGGGTGCCACCACTGTCATACTCAGGGCAGGGCCGATGGGTGGGGGTTGGGGCACCGCCTCCTGTCACACACAGAGCAGGGCGGATCAGGAGGTTGGGGTGCCACCACTGTCATACTCAGAGCAGGGCCGATGGGTGGGGGTTGGGGCACCGCACCCTGTCACACACAGAGCCACAGGGCGATCAGGGGGTTGGGGAGCTCCCCCCTGTCACGCACAGAGCAGAGCCGATCAGGGGGTTGGGGCACCTTCCCCTGTCATGAACAGAGCAGGGCGGATAGGGAGGTTGTGGCCCCGACCCCTGTCACACACAGAGCCGCAGGGCGATCAGGGGGTTTGGGCACTGCCCCCTGTCATGCTGATCCCGGTGCTGGGAGGCCTCGCGGCTCCACTGATCCCAGTGCTGGGAGGCATATTACCCTTTTACTATATAGGATAGAGGCCTGGTCCACGTGTGGGGTCCGGCTGGTTTGCCCTGAAGGGTGTCCTGGATCAGGGTGGGGGTCCCGCTTGGGTGCCTGGCCAGCCTGGGTGAGAGGATGATGGCTCTTTGCATCTGGTCACACACCCTTTAGGGTGGGGGTCCCCACTGGGGGGCCTGGCCAGCCTGGGTGAGGGGCTGAGGGCCATTTTCAGGCTGGCGGGTGACTGAAGCTCCCAACCTGTCCTTTTTTCCTTTTTTTTTTTAATTCTGGGCCAGCTTTAGCTCTGAGGCTTGGCTCCAGCTATGAGACCTCCGCTGCTGAAAGCAGGTTTCTGGCCTTTGTTTACCTTCTGTATTTGAAACAATGTTGCAGTCCTGCTGGCTGAAGCCCGGGGTTTTGTTTAGCTTCTATATTTGTTACAATGTTGCTTAGAGTGCAGCTGAGTGGCCGGCAAGGCAGGCAGGGAAGCTTGGCTTCCTCCGTCACTGAAGCAAGCAAGCCTCCCTGTTCGTGTCAACTGCCTGGCTGCAGGACGCCATCTTGGCTGGCAGTTAATTTGTATATTGCCCTGATTAGCCAATGGGAAGGGTAGCGGTCGTATGCTAATTACCATGTTTCTCTTTTATTAGATAGGATACTTATGTTTTTTAAATCTTTATTTTTGAAAGTATTACATAAAAATGCAAAACACTACTCTATTATTATAGGGAAAATATACGGACATATATAGAATAAGATTTTATGCCATGGGGTAATTATTGATTTTAAAAAATGGATTAACCATAAAGCCATAGCCTCAACATATTCATAGCATATAGGAAAATCTCAGGAAATGTCTTGAGAGTGTGTAAGATCTGCTCTTTGTATTCATCTGAATCCATCCTCCAGAGTGGCTCAAATATGTTCCTTCTTGAAGCATATCTGTCTGTGATCAGAAGAGAACCCTAAAAAAAACATTTGTTTTGGGGAAAGGGAAGCAAATAGCAATTGCTGAGTGCCCTACATGTCAAGTCGAATGCTGGCTAATTTACTCATTGGGTTCAAGTTGTTGTTCTACACGTCCATATACCAACATGATTCACTTCCAGTTAAATGCCAGGAAACTATATTTATTACCAGCGTCTGTAGGGGCATTCTCAAGAATCTGCCATGTTAGTAGTTGTTATATACTAAGTCATTCATCAATCTTGTTCCTGAAGCCCCTGTTGATAATTATGAAAGCGGGAAATGTCCAGTAAGTACATTTACAGGTACTTTCAAGAATATAAACAGCTGCAGAAGAAATATTGAAGGTTGTAAAGGAAGTAATATGAAAGTAAATAAATATGGATTGAAACTCTCTATAGTGCAATAAATGAGGAGACTCTTGGGACATAGTGGACACATTATCTTGGAGAACATGCTAGGTTGTTTAAATTTACTGTATGCCCTGTTTTTGAGGACTGATAAAGCATGTTTATATCAAAATATTAATAAATTATGATTTAATTTAATACTTGAAAAGAAAAATCAGAGCGTCTATAAGTAAAAATTTACATTCGGTAAAGATAAGGTGAACATAACTCACTTTCAAATATAGGAAAGTGGTTAGAGTCAAGACCCTCCTGTGAGAAATAAAGGAAAGCTACATTTTAGAGAAACTCTCCATCTATAAATCCATTTTTTTTAATGTCACAGGAGCTAGTGTCTGACAAGTGCTATTTTATGTGAAATAAAGTAGTATCCCCAGTCTTCCTTCTAAAGGGTACTGACTCACTAAAGCTGTAGACACAGATGGATCCCCACGAGGGGTTGTCCAAAGATAAAACTGCCTTTGAGTCAATATGAAAGTTGTCTTTCTTCCATGTCCTTGGAGTAAACAATAAGCTTGAATCATCAGTTGAGGAAACACAGGGTATGAATCATCTTTTCTTGGTCTGAAAACATGTTTGTTGACTTAAGATTGATAGTAAAAATATGTTGTGCAAAATAAGCATCAAAATGTAAAACTACTTGATATATTTAGAGATGGTCTGTTTGTTTCATTTTATTTTGCTTAACTGTCTTTTCACAGGCTTATTTTGTGAGGTGTTTATTTGGGACTCTGCTATTCTATACTACTGAGTACTTACTAATGTAACTATTTTATCATCACTGCACACAGCAAAGAGCCAGAATGCAATGACATTAATCAAGGATTCAAAGAGTTTAGAAGCAGGGTTCAGTTAGTTGTAATGAATCCAAATAGCCCTTCTCTGATCTCTCCTGCCCAGCCCTTAATTTCCTTTTTTTTCATCTTGTAGAATTTTTACTCAATGTTATTTTGTATTAGTTTCAGGTGTACAGCATAGTAGTTAGAACAATCATATCCTTTACAAAGTGATCCCCCCCCCTCCAGTGTTTCAAGTAACCACCTGCATCATACATAGCTATTACAATATTATTGATCATGTTACGTATACTGTACTTTACATCCCAATGACTATTTTGTAACTACCAGTTTTTACTTCTTAATTTCTTTACCTCTTTTACCTGGTCCCCGAATGCCTCTTCTCTCTGGCAATCATTAATTCATCCTCTGTGTCTATGAGTTAGTTTCTATTTTGTTTGTTAGCTCATTTTCTTCTTTAGTTCCCACATATAAATTAAATCATGTGGCATTTGTCTTTCTCTGTCTGACTTATTTTGCTTATCATGATACCTTCTACATCCATCCAGCCATCAAATACGGAAAGATTTCATTCTTTTTTATTTTATTTTTATTTATTTATTTATTTTTTTATTGCTTAAAGTATTACAAAGGGTATTACATATGCGTCCTTTTTTTCCCCCCCGCCCTTGACAGTCCCCTAGCCTCCCCTATCCCCCAGTGTCTTATGTCCATTGGTTATGCTTATATGCATGCATACAAGTCCTTTGGTTGATCTCTTACCCCCCTATTCCATTATATATATGTACCACTATCTTTAATCAACTCATCTACCAATGGGCACTTCGGTGGCTTCCATATTTGGGCTATAATTAATGTTGCAATGAACATAGGACTGCATATATTCTCCTGAATTACTGTTTTGGGTTTCTTAAACTTTGCATTTGGAAGGATGTAATATTCAAATATATCTCTAAAGAAAGATAAATATATCAGAATCAAATATTTATTAAAATTATGCGTTGTATTTTTATTTCCCTCCAATTGCTTAAGCTTTCCTCATTTATTATTGAGAGGAGTTAGAATTAGGATTAGGCAGACAGGGCAAGGGGTGAAAGGAAGGAGGAAATAAGGACGTGACCTTTGGAGCCAGCTAGAACTGTTACAGGATTCCAGGGCAGGACAAACATGGAAACTGCACAGAAAAGTTAAAACAAGGCCAAACAGCGTGGGCAATTTGCAGCCAGCTTGTAACTAACAAACCATTATCTTCCCCAACCAAGGACACCGGAGCAAATAGCTAAAAAACAACAACAACAAAAAACCCACAAAACTACCTGATGAGAGAATGCAGAAAGGGAGGGGGGAAGGGGAAAGAAAAAAAGGGCCATTTTACCCTCTAAGCAGAGAAGCCAGCAGTCTCGAGGCTTGGCAAGATAAAGTTGCCAGGTCGTTTCATGAATCCTGGGGAAGCCACAACAAAGTAAATGAAGGGACCTTGAGAATTAATCTGTACCCAAACAGTCAGCAGAGGAATTTTGAGATCATGGACAGGAGGGTGTATGATGCCTCGGGCCCCCACCCAGCCTGCTCTTCATATTAGCTGAGAGCCCGTCGGTGCTTCATAAGCCAGATGTACAGGTTCACTTGCTTTGCTGTTGCTTTTTTTTCAATAAAAGTGCATGCTTTAATTGTTTTAACAAATTGGCTTTTCACAACGCAGTCAGGGTCTCTCATATAAATTCCTGTATATGAGAAGACGAGCATCAAGGTTGGGGACAGCCCTTTCCCACTGGCTCAAGGGGCTGTCCTGTCCAGTCACACTTCTCTGATGTCGGTGAGAAGTGCCTATAACAGTATCACTTTTTAACAAATGAATATTTCCTACTGTGACCTGAATCATTATTCCTACATCTTTATAGCTTTAAAGAGTGAGATGTAATATTTTCAGAAAAACTATACCTTCAGATATGTTTTACAAAATGTGTCTTAGAATTGAGTTGGGTCAAAGTTAGTTTTTCCATGAAATGTGAGAAAGTTATTAGGAAAAAAAATTAAGAGAAATGCTTACCTAATAAAGAGAATAATTTTTAAAAGCACTTCTGAAAACTAATTTATAGAAAAGTAATAAAATTGTACTCTGTCAAGTAGCCTATACAGATTAAGTTAATATTTTAATTTTTGATTTCTGTTCAATTGTTAAAACAGGTTTCTTAGCAACAGTTACTACACATACATCTCCAAATTACAGATTTGCTTCATTTTATATAGGTCATGAACACTTTTTTTGTTTTTTTATTTGAATCTGATATTTCATCTACTCATCAAATAAGTATAATTTAAAGTCTGTATTTAAGGATTTTGCTCATGTAAGCAGGTGAGTTAGGCCAAACTAGAGCTTTCATGTTATACTCTGGTGATTAGTTTTAATTAAAATATCATTCTACCCTAAGATTTAATGTGGACTGTCACAAAACCAAGGTACACATTGGTGGTTCACTCTGAAGGTATACATCTTAAAGATTATCTAGACATTTTAGAACTGAGTCATATATTCTCTGAATTGTCCAGGAAATGTAAGGGAGGTTCCATTGATGTTTCTATCTCTCTCTCTCCCTCTCCCTTCCTCTCTGAAATCAATAAAAATCTATATTTACTGATGATCATTTCTTATAAATATCAACTCATTGCTATATTGGGAAAATTATCACAATAAAAAATGGTGGTTGTCTCACATTTACCATTCAGTCAGGCACCGAGATGAGTCACATAAAGGCAGGACTTCAGGAAAATGCCAGGACCTAGTCCTAGACCTATAGTCTTGGAGTCTGACCAGCTGTGGGAAGATGCTGAAGATGTACCGCTGAGTGGAAAATGTTCAAATAAGTTTCAGGTAACTCCCGAAAAAGGCAGTGAGCTTTCTGGGGGAATAACATCTGGAGGAAAGAAGGTATCAAACCTCACAAAATGACAGAGGTCAAAATTAGATGCCAGCAAATAGTGAATGAGAGCAGAGCAAAAGCACCACAGTGTGGAATTGGGCTGGATATTGGTGCTCATGGTTTCTGCTTCTGGGGATTGTGTGGGAGCTTTGTGACTCAGGTATTTTAAAGTTGAAGGCTGTGTATGGTCCTACTTGGTTCCAGAACTAAGCAAACATTTGTATGGTAGGAATATTTTGGGGGAAGGTCATACACCATTATTAATAATGTGGACAGAGAGAGAAAGAAAATAATACATATCTCTCTCTCTCTCTCTCTCTCTCTCTCTCTCTCTCTCTCTCTCTCCCTCTCTCTCTCTCACACACACACACACACACACACACACACACAATTCTATGCCAAAGCATATTTCTCTTATCTCATTTCATCTCTACAAGAACTCACTATTGCACAGTTTGATGGATATTGTTTTCCAAATATTATAGGAGACAAAGAGAACAGGCATTAGGGGGAAATTTCTAACCTGATTGCTCAAGGTAAGTGAAGGAATTAGTATATCACTCTAGTTCTGTCTGTTCAGAAAGTCAGCATCTTTATGTGTTATTTCACTGCCTCTCAATGGTGGTTGATTTATAGAATCAAATTCTATGTCAGTGTTAGACTGAACTAAATACATGAATTTGCTTACTAAAGTTGCAAGATAATTGGATTTGGATTGATACATGTGTAGAAGCATTAAAAAAATAGACACAGCATTTTACGTATACATGAATTTTTTAATGTTTCCAAGAAAAACTTAGTTACAATAAAAAATAACATGTGTACAGTGATTGATTGTACAAAGATATATTTCTTTTTTAATCAGCTTTGTAAATTATAACATTGCTGTAAGTTATAATTAACTAGATGTAAGGTGATTAATTGTCTGAATTTTGTCTGGGATTGAAGAGTTTTCTGGGATTTAGTGTTTTCAGTATGAAAACGAAGAAAGTCCTTAAGAAACCAAAAGTAGATGATTGTCCTAAAGAATACATTCTTAAAACCCTAAATGCATTGCTTTGAAGGAGAAATATTTAGCTCTTAGGTAGGTAGAGAAAATAAAATCTGTGCATTGAACTTAATATAGTATTTAAGTAACAGCATTCAATTTTGAGGTAGATTTTGGCAAGTATAAGGCAGTTTATATACTTTCTGTGCACATGGTTGTCTTTCTTCCCCAAGGCCCTTTGAATTTCCTGAGACTAGCTTTATTCATCTCTGTGTTGCCAAGGATCTGGGATGTTATTTTGCAGACACTTCCCAGTGAAACAAACATAAATGGTGAAAATTATATTTTTAAAATTATTTAAAAATAAAAATCTACCATTTACTGTCCCTGGAAATTTTCTAAAAGCAATAGTAAATGGAAGAAATATTTACTGAAGAAAATCTACTAAAACATTTTAAGAATGGCAGGAGACTGCGGCACATGACACAGGACCTGAGCCCTGCCTCCCACTCCCATCTCCCAACTCAGCTGGATGGAAAACCCACACTGGCCTGATGTGGTTGAGAAAACATGACTCCTTTGCCCTCAGCTCCCAATGAGATGTAACATCTTACCTGCGGGGCAGGGTTTCTCATCCCCCCAACTCTGAGTCTCAGCAGACAAATTCCTGTGAGTGTGGTTGGGAGGAGGGCTGCTCACTTCCCCCACCCAACCCTGCTGGAAAGACACAGGCTCTACCCCTGGCAGGCAGATGATATGGGGCCCAATCACTCACTCCATTTTGCTAGTTCCTGGGAAGCCAAAAGGAAATCACCCTCTGCCTTCACCCATGCCTGGAACAGTGACTCTGAGAATTTCCCAGGGTTATAAGACGAACATAAGAATAGAAAATTCAGCCTAGCTAGCGTGGCTCAGTGGTTGAGCATTGACCTATGAACCAGTAGGTTCAAGCAGTTCAATTTCCGGTGAGGGCACATGCCTGGGTTGCAGTGTGGGGCGTGCAGGAGGCAGCCCATCAATGATTCTCTCTCATCATTGATGTTTCTATCTCTCTCTCTCCCTCTCCCTTCCTCTCTGAAATCAATAAAAATCTATATTTAAAAAAAGAATAGAGAACTCAGAAGATCTTCTGAAGATACTTGTTTTTCTTTATTTTTTAGCTTTAATAGACATAAAATTATAAACAGCAATAATTATAACAATGTTTTATTGGGCTTTTGAATATATAGATGTAATATAGATAAAATGTATGTAAACATATGTATACATATATACTTAATAGAAGATAGCTACATAGAAATAAAATTTCTATATTTGACTAGAATTAAACTAATATGAATAAAAATACAATGTTAAGCTTTATATAATAAAACCCAGAGCAGACACTAAGATATTATTGAAATAGGTTATGAAAAAATAATTTTATATTTGTAAAGTGATAATTTATTGGAGTGCTTGGAGAGAGTATGTTTGTAACGGTCAGAACAAGATTGCTGTTAGAAAACAGTAATTGAAAAGTATTGTGCCCTAACTGGTTCTGATCAGTGCACAGAGCATCGGCTTGCAGATTGAAGGGTCCGGGTTCCAATACCGTCAAGGGCACATGCCTGAGTTGCGGGCTCGATTCCCAGTAGGGGTGTGCAAGAGGTAGCCAATCAATGTCACTCTCTCATCATTGATGTTTCTATCTCTCTCTCCTCCCTTTCTCTCTGAAATCAATAAAAATATTTAATTTAAAAAAAGAAAAGCATTGCATTCCATGCAAAGAAAAGGAGATAGGTTTCATTCTATATGGGTAATAGTAATTGCATCTCAGCATTGACAAGTACTTTCAGAATCTCAAACCATGCTTAAATTTGTTCTACTCCATCTGCACCAAGCATTTGGTCAATTTTTCATTACTCATGGTGCTTACTGTTCCCTGAGGATACTCGTTATGACCTTGGGCAGCTCTGACATGTCTTTGTTACATTTATCTGAATAATTTCTATAGATTCAATGCCCCTGTCTTATCTCTATTCCACTGGAATGTGACAAGTAAATCTAACACCTGCTTTACGTCAGCATCCTTATGAAGTCAAAGGCAGCTGGCATGTCCTTCTGTCTCCTTCTTTCAGCCTGCATATCCCTAGTTATTTCAAGTACTTCTCATAACCCATTGAATCAATCTCTTTATACCCCTTTATACCCTTGTCTCTCAGCAAGATTCTGGTATACAAGGTAATGCTTACAGTCTGGTCACCTTAAAATACACCTGACACTGAACAGGATGCCTTTCCATCACAAAGCCACTCACAACATACCTACATTCCTTCTGATTGGGACAATTTAGACAGGCCAATTCAACTCATAGGCACATCTTCCGGGGACGGGGGACATGTGTGGAAACCAGAGCACCTAGAGAAAACCCATGCAGACAGGGAGAGAAGTGCAAAATCCCCACACACATGGCCCTTGCCGGCATCAATTCTGTTTTCTCATCTATGTTAAAACAAAATGGCATGGAGCAAAACAGTGACACTGCCCATTTGTCTATACTGGATATTACCAGTATTTTAAATTTTCACAAATCTTTAAAACACAGTAGAAAAAAATAAAATAAATATAACCACAATGACCATTAAAAGGCCTTAACTTTTAATCCATACCCTAATTATACCCTTTGATAGTGTTCATTTCCCACAGGATCATAGCCCATCTCCTTATTATAACTCATGACTTAAATCACCTACCTTTTTTCAAGTTATTGTGCCTCTCAGATATGTTTCCATAATTCCCAACAACTTGTAGTCAGTTTCCTAACACAAACTCCATGGCTTTGCTAAACTCCTTTTGAAACTTCCTGAAAAACCTTTCTGCCTCTCCTCACTTTGTCTGCCTCACTCTTCTCCTCAAAAATTCCTTTACCATCTTCCAATATCAGCCAAACATCACCTGCAGGAAAGTCTGCCTGAACCAATAGGCTTGAACTGCATGTCTTTTCGTGGCACTCTCTAATGTCTTCTTTGTTCTTTTAGCAGATGTTGAAATCTGTTGATATGTGTCTATCCAACAAGACTCTTCATTGGTGGGATGGTACTTTATTAAAATAATATGCCTCAATCCTAGTATGAGGTCTAAAACATAGTGGACACTGAGCAAATATTTGTTAAATTGTACAAATGAACACAATCTACACCAACATTCTTCCAAAAATGCTACAGTCATGAAAGAGATTCCATAGCAATTTTCTCCTTAATTTAGGCATGGACTCTACTGAGTAAAGGCTCTGAAAAGGGCTACTTTGAGAAATGCTCTCTTGTCCAGAAAAGATTATGTGATAGAGAGAATTAAACTCATTATACCCTGTACTCCCTGACTTTCAAATGTGCCTTAACTTCATTTATGGTTTTTGAGAACATTCTTATGAGACAGGATACAACATTGATATCATTAGACATCAATGCATTCTCACCCCTCAAATCAACAAGAGAATTGTCAAAGGCAGATTAACAGCATGACTCCTACGCTGATCCTATAATTCTCAGCTATCTTCTGGTTCAGAAATAAGTTTCTAAGAAATATTGACAAGAATTATAAATCTCATCTACGGTAGAAAGGCAAAGTAATTTTGATTTAGCACCAAAATGACATCCAAATGCCCTAGTTTCCAATGACCAGTTTGCCTGCTATTTTGAAACAGGTACCTTAACAAACTGACTATGATGAACAAATAGATCACTTCCTTTGGCCTGGTGATTGAGATGGGCTAATTATGAAGATGCCATCTGCTTTCACCCATGGTTTGTAGTGGCCTTGCTTTGATTCAGCTGGCCAGAATAATGGTGATAAATATATGGTGCATTGAGCCTTTTGGTTAGCAAAGCCCTATCATGTACAATGTTTATTTAGAATTGGTACTACTCTATAATAATAATTATAAGGAAAAACATTGATGACCTGATTCAAATATCAGCTCTAAAACTTTCTAACTAGGTGAACTTGGGAGAATTTCTTAATGTCTCCCTGCTTCAGTTTCCTCATATATGAAATGGGAAGATTAATAATACTCACTTTTAGGGCTTTTGTGGGGTTTTAATAAATATACATACATACATATTTGGAACAATGTCAAATACATGGTAAAATTTCAAAATGTTTATTATTATGATTGAAAATATAAGTTTGAATATATATATATATATATATATATATATATATATATATGTGTGTGTGTGTGTGTGTGTGTGTGTGTGTGTGTGTGTGCGTGCGCTCCACTATATTTCTCTCATTACCTAAAGATTTATATAAATTCAATGTCTGTTTTTTGTTTTTTGTTTTTCTTGGATTTTTTAGTCCAGTAGCTAAAATAGCAGTGTCTGTTATTACCAAGAAGGTTAGCTAATAAAGAAGATTAAAAAGGTAGTATTAACCAAGGTCACTGTTTTTTTTAAAGGTGTCCAGATTTATAGAACAATAAATAACAATGGCCCTTTTATATGTGTTTGGGGAAAAGATTTCTGTGCATTTGCCACATTGTCAGTTTAAAAATGTCCTCTCAATTTCCTTAATATGATGCCCTTTTCCCTATCTGTGAATACAAAGATTCTACTTCTGCTCTGGCCGAAGTTCCTTGCAGCTGTTTCCAGATGTCTCTCCCACCCCCAGCTCTTCCCAAAGCCACCATTAAGGGATTTTTTACGGCTCGAAAAAGTTTTAATATTCAGCAGGTTAAGGAAACCCATGGTCAGCTTCAGAATTTTCGTCTCTGCTGAGCTTTCAAGGTGTCAAGACCCTAAAATAATATGAACAGCAGGAGCACTAAATCTTTCATTATTTCCCCTTTCCCCTTGAGCATACTGACTTTGCAATAAAGAAGCTGTCATTTACACTCTTCTTTATTGCAAGGTGGGTAATAGCTACAGGGAGAAAAAATAAGGAACTGTGTCAAGTTAGCCTGACTGCCGTTATGATTAATGTGTAATCATTGTGCATTTGCATCTCCTCCTTTTTATATACAGGTACTTCATAGACTGGAAGAGTGATGGGGACAGCTACTTTACAATCGATGGAACCGAAGGAACCATTGCCACTAATGAATTGCTAGATAGAGAAAGCACGGCACAGTATAATTTCTCCATAATTGCGCGTAAAGTTAGTAAGTATGGCATAGACGGACTCGGTGTTATACTGCAGCTTTTGGATTTAACACTCTTAAACGAGTCCCTGCTGAGGTGTTTTTCATTTTTGGACTGACAGCTGAGTGGTCTCCTGGGGAAACTCCGAAAGCTGTTCCTTTCCCTCAGAGCGTCAGTCCGGAGAGGTTGTGACAGCTGCCAGCGAGCCCTGTTTGCAGGATTGCATGAAAATCCAGCGCTGCATTTCATTGTGGGACCTCATCCCTTTCCCCGCTGCACCCTCAAAATCTCACCAGACCCCCCCACTTCTCTTCCACATCAGATCCCCCTATATGATTGGGAGCTTCATTGGCCAGGCAGCAGGAAGTAATTATAAAATCACCCATTCTGAAATATTTTCTGAAATTGAAGACTGCATTTTAAAAATCACCCCTCTTCCTTCTCTATGCTTTCATTAGAATCTAATTTGTAAATGAATATCACTGTGGAATACATAGGAGTATTAAGTATTCTTCTTCAAGGAGTCACTCAGAATCTAAAGGATGGTTACAAATGACTGCTTGAGTTGATTCCTGCCTGGACCAGAAGAGAATCCCCAGGACTGAGTGATTATAGGTCTTCTTTGTTTGGCTGGATGATCAAGGGTATTATCACAACTTCCTAAGGTAACAGATTAGGTGTGCATGGTGCCATCTGGCTATCAGTACAGCCGTTTGCAACAAAAGTGTATCTTTCCAGCCCTTCTGCTTATGATCTCTTGAAAGATTTGGGGAAATCCCTTCTGAGTATCATCCATTTTGTTTCAGGCCTATTTAATTTTGTTCATGTGATACAAATACTTAGGCAGCTAATTTCACCTCTCAGGTGTGTGTGGGGGGGCGGGGGGCGGAGAGGGGGGGCAAGAGCTGGCTGTGAATGTTTCTGTTTGAGGGGTTTTTGATCAATCTCAGCTCACTGGGGGGTAAATAAGAAACACTTTTGTTTATCTTCAGCAACTGCTTCAAAACATGAATAATCAGACACCTATTCCCAGGCCTTGGTGAGGTCTTTAGCACATTTCCTTCCCTTCAGGTTATTCTAATTACTAAAGGTAAGCCTAACAGAAACGTCAATGTAGCTTCTGCCTTGTACCTTGGAACAGTGACCTGTCATGTGAGAAGGCTGGCTACCCTGAAGCTACCACACTAGAGAGGCCAGTGCTCAGGCTGACCATCCAAGGTCAGCTCCACCTTCTAACCATACCTGCCCGTGTTCTGGAAGTGTGAGTGAAACCTGGAACCTCTAGTCCAGGCCATTTGCTAGCTGAATACGGCAACGTAACTGCTGTCGCTACCATGTGAAATGCAATCTATTACCCAGCCAAAGCCTGCCCAGATTCTTACCCACACAATTGTGAGAAATACGAAAAGTGTAATTATTTCAAGCAACTACACGTTGGGGCCATTTGTTTTACGCAGCAGATAGATAACGGCAGAACTCAATGACACTATAAATTAGAACCGTGATTCTTTGCTTGTGGGAATAGATTCTCTAGTCCGTTAGAGTGGAAAAGAGATAGGGAGATAAAAATGCACAAATCTCCCTTATCTGTCCCCATATAGTGTTTGGTCTCCACTGCCTCTATGACTGAAATGGATTGGCAGTAAGGCAGTTGCCCAAATACTGTCTTCTCCTGTGATTTTTTTTTTTAATTATTTAATGCTGCTGGTGGTGGTTGGAAGGGAGGGAGTATCTCTCATTCCATCTGCATAGGAACTTGATATGGCCACCAGCAGAAGACCTTACAGCCTTTTAATTCCAGCATCCCCTTGTGGAACAGGCAGTCTTCTTTGGTGATTTAATAGCATAATTTTTCAATGTCAGCTCCTTTCTGCTGTACTAACTTGACCCTGAGGAAATTCACACATCTTTGTCATGCTAAGTAGGCACATTACAGGCTACTCTTCTACTGCATCCTTCTTCTGCCATCCCCTGCCCTCCTTGCTCAGTTAGGCTCTGAACACAGATGATCCAGTCTGCGCAGAGATATTATCAGCAGAACAGACCGCCAGTCTCCCCTTTGGAGTCCCCGCCCCCATCCTCTTTGTTTTCCCCGAAACCTCCTTTCACACTTGTCATCTTTCCTCCCTCCAGTATCACATCCTGTCACAGTTACATATGCTATTCTGCATTACTTTCTTTTTTTTTTAATATATTTTTTATTGATTAAGATATTACATATGTGTCCTTGTCCCCACGTTACCCTCTACCCCCCACCCCCCCACCCCCGCTCATGCCCTCACCCCCCCGTTGTCCATGTCCATTGATTAGGCTATATGCTGCATATAAGTCCTTTGGTTGATCTTCCCCCTTACCCCCACCTCCCCTACCCTTCCTCCAAGTCCCGACAGTCCAATCAATGCCTCTCCGTCTCTGATCAGTCCTTGTTCATCAGCTTATGTTGTTCATTATATTCCACAAATGAGTGAGATCCTGTGGTATTTATCCGCTCTCAAGTTCCATCCATGCTGTGGCAAATGGTAAGAGTTCCTTTTTCTTCATTCAACCAGAATGTTGGGGGCAGTTTAACCATGTTGTACATTAGCTTTTGTTTCCTAAGATGTTTGTCAATATAGTGAAAAAATGAGTTGTCTAAGATATTGAGTATAGGACTTGGACATAGTGACAGCTGACCAGAGGCAGTCTCTTCTATTCATCAAAGCCATAGTATCCATAGATTACTATTAGGATACTGTCCAATCTAACCTAAACCTTCTTATAAATGCACACACAAAACTTGTGCATGTTTTTTGAAGTAGGAGTACCTTAACTCCAGGTGAAAGTGTGGATAGTGCATTGATCACCTGTATTGTAGCTCTAGAGGATGCCTTTCTTCCCAATGGCTACCCAGGCCATAAAACCATCATCATGCTATAAGGCACTTGTAGGAGCATGCCTGGCACCTAAATCAGAGTGTTGAGCTTCAACTATTTGGGAAATGCAAGGAGGCTATGGATCCTTATAGTGGAAGCAAGGGCCATTGATCCTCAAAGACTTAGATTTTTCAAACATAGGGAATGCTATTTTTAATATTATTAATATAATTAGGGCACATGCTGGCCCACTGAGTTAGTATTTACTTAAATGAAAATTAGGAGACCCAAGTGTGTGGAGTGTCATAAATTATGTTGGCCCTTACTGGAACATATGCAGAACTGTGACTTACACCCATAATCAATCAATCTATCTATCTATCTATCTATCTATCTATCTATCTATCTATCTATCTATCTATCATCTCTATCTATCTATACAGAATATAGGAGTAAGCTAACATTTCTAAAATCTCTATCTACCCCTGGTCTAGTCTAGTATTTATTTAAACACTACTGTGTGGATGGATTTTAGAACCCTTGATAAGTCTGCTGGGGTAAACACTGTATTTCTGTGTGAAAAATAAAGAGGCTAAACACATACCCTGCATTAATTAAATATTCTGCAATAAGAAGAGCTTACTGTGGCCCTGGCCAGTTTTTCTCAGTGGTTAGCATGTTGGCCCACAGCTTCCAGGTCAAGGGCATGTACCTCAGTTGCAGGTTCCCCACCCCTGGTCAAGGCCATGCAGAAGGCAACAAATCAAAGTGTCTCTCTCACGTTGATGTTTCTCCTCTCCCCCTCCCCACTCCCTTCTATTCTCTCTAGAAATCATCCTCAGGTGAGGATTTAAAAAAAGAAAAAGAAAAAGAATAGCTTATTCTGGGCTTTATTTTGCTTGAATTCACAGAGTTTAAAAGTAAACTTTATTCATATTCTTATGCATAAGGCTATTTTCATTGATTGAACTAGCCAGCTGAGCAGAAAACTATCATCATACTGAATGACTGAGAAATAAATAGCCCATACTTGCCCTGCCAAGAAGAACAAAATTGTATAAATATACCTTATTGCAGATTGAACTAGCATATGTTAGTCCCTGTATCTTCTATAAAAACTCTCAGGTGAAATGAAATGGTACAATGATTGAACAACTTCCAATTAATTAAAAAGCAGTCATTAATCAGTGTTGCTATAGTTGGGGATCCAAATAATTTTATTAGAGTTCTAGTAATTCTTTTATGCGTTACTACTTTGCTGTTTTTATTATGCTAATCTTGAGACTTTTTAAAGAGACAGAAGCTCCAAAAATTCACTTCATTCAAATTATCAGAAATTTTCAACATGAAAATATTTCTATTTTTTTTGCTATTACTATAATACATATCATTAAGGAATATAACTAAGAATAATTACATTAGAACCCTAGAACATGTTTTATATAATTGTAAAATAAACAGATGATACCAAAGATAATTCTTTTCTTAGTCATGTAATTATCTGGATGATAATGGATTAGTTCCAGTTATTGTGGGATAGGTCAAAAATCAGTGAATTAACTTAGGAAATACTATATTTGGAGGAAATTTTCTATGTATACATATCATTATGAGTTGTGATTGCATTGTTAGTTAATTATTTTTTCAGTCTATTTGGCATATAAATCTATCTTGTTATAAATTCTTTTTAATTCAATATAATGCAAGTGATATGATTTTCATATGTACAGAAAAATCAAACTTTAGGCTTACTATTTTTCAGGCTCAACATTAATTTATACATTTGTTTTTATAAACTTTCATACAATATCATATTACATGCAAAGCACTATTTGTTTTGGGTTATGGAAAACTAAGACTGAAGTCTATTATTGAGAATAGTAAAGTTTAGAAGTAGTTAGAAGTTAACTAAAATAAAGAATTTTAATAAACTATAACTATACAAATTATGCTGAATTATAGAGACTTCAGATTTAAGTGTGCTCTCATATAACCTCCAGGTGGAGGTTGCAAAAGATGACTAGGGAGCAAAACAGTGGAATCAGTCATATGAATAGTAACTCTTAGAGTGCAGATGACTTTTGAGAACTTAATATAACCATTGATTTTAATTCTAGATTAACGTTATTTTTTCCCTTCTATTGTTCAAATAATTGCCCTCTCTTTCTTTTCATGGATACCTTACTTTACATGTGAGTCTAGGTTTTTTATCTACTGTTCTGTAATTTCCTCCCCCCCTTCCAAGTAACTATATGAAACTATTTTGTATTTTCAAAGAAAGGGAAGTTTGATTTATACTAGTACAGTATTGGCAACATTTCAGTAGTACTTGTAAGAGTAACACTTTGAAGAGAGAATCACTTCATTTATATAATTTATATAACGGTAAAAGTTCATACCCTTTCATAAAGTCTTGCAATGTATCATTTACATGGAAATAATAATCATTAACACCAATATAATCATAAACTTAATTTAGAAATGATACCATTTTTCTCCACTATTATATGCTGTGTAAATATAATGGAATTCAAATTTATGTTGTAATACCTTATATTTTATTTTAGACTTACTCAACTGCTTATGGTATACTACCCTAATTAAACTGCAACAGTACTTTAAATCAGTATAATTGCTCCATCAAAATCACATATACAATGGTAATGCTACTCTTATTTTTCTTTTTCTTAATTAGTATCCAATTTTCTTAGGAAATTAAACTACATGATGAGATTTTCACCTGAAGGTTGAAATTTGGATTTAAATAAAAGGGTATATACAGAAAATTCATCTTAAACATCACATACCAAAAATGGAATGCAAAACTAGGCAACATTTTTACATGGAAAATTTATTGACATCATGCACTATATTTTATTTTATTCATTTGTAAAATAGATGATCACAATAACCTTAGCAATCTTCTCAGGTATGAAGTTCTTAATATTAAGGACATCATCATATATGTCTCTTATGCCCAGGATGTCATACTCTGCAACAAATGGATATGTTCATAATTAATAAATAAATTGATTGGCTTTGTACTTGTGGGAAATAAATAATGTTACACCTTAAATGAAGATATTTATATCATAACATTTATTTTTTCAGCAAATTTATACTTATAATGAATATAAAAGTGCCCGTGACATTTTACTACTTATTTCTTTATTTACTTATTTATTGCTACATATTTGTGTTCAGTGCATAAGGTTCACAAAGAAAAAATATTCATCAGATGGGCTTCAAACAAGGTAAACTAGCAATAAGAATAGCATGTTGTAATGTTAATATGGAAAATAAGCAAGACATTATACTTTCACACAGAAAGGTATGAGGGAAATCCTCACTGTATGATGTGTTTTTCATTGATTCTAGAGAGAGAGGAAGGGAGAGGGAGAGAGAGACAGAGAAACATCGATTGGTTGCCTCCCAAACACACCCCAGCAGGGACTGAACCACAACCTGGCTATGTGCCCTGACAGGTAATCCAACCCATGACCCTTTGGTGCATGGCACAGCACTCTAACCAACTGAGTCATCAGCAAGTAATTTACTTTTACATCCTTACATCTGTTTAATTTTTATTTATAAAAAGCCACCTCTCTTTCATTCTCTTTGTCATTTATCATCATTCTTTCCAGGAGAAATCTTTTTGAGAGAGTTATTTAAATATGTAAATGATTCTAACCAATAATGTTTTAATTATGTGGACACAACTGCCGGGGTCCTGCCCCAGCAGGTCCAGGGGTCCCCAAAGGTGTGGACGGAGTCGGCGAAGAAGGAATGACATGGAGACAGCGTTCAGTTGATCAGCAGGCTAGCCAGGATCTCCAGCCAAGTTCTGGTCTGGATCTCCAGAGAGGTTCTGCTTAGGATCTCCTGCCAGGGTCTGTGTCCATGTTCTCTTGCTAGGTTCTCCAGCCAGGTTCTGTAGCCATGTTCCCTTGCTAGATTCTCCAGCCAGGTTCTGTCCAGGTTCTCCAGCCAGGTTCAGTCACCAGGTTCTAGTCAGGTTCTCTTGCCAATTTCTGTAGTCAGGTTCAGTGCAGGATCTTTTGCCATTTTCTCTCCATCGAAGTTCTGTCTGTGTAGGTTCCTTCTTCTGAGTTCTGTCTTCTTCGTTCTGTGTTCTGAGTTCTGCATTCTAAGTTCTGAGTTCTAAGTTCTGGGTCTTACTGTCTTGTTGCATCTGTATTTATACCAGTTGATTCAATCCTATCAATCTCTATTACAAAGGTTAGGGCGTTTCTTATCTTCATTCCAGGGAGTAAAGATTATGTAGCTTAAGCACGATTGTCTGTAGTTAAAGTGATTAATTACCCACCTGGCACTTAGTTAAGAGGTTTTATTCCCTCCCTAACTTCAGGGGAAAATCCCTACCTGGGGAAACAACCTTTCTCAGAGAGGAGACCTTGGTTAAAACACATAGTGCCAAGAAGGTGAGCAAACATATTAAGAACAATATGCCATATATGCCAGGTCCCTTGAAACAGCAAGGATGGACCGGCTCCCGGCACACAACATAAAAAATGTGTGTTTTATCCAGTGAAAACTATTACTATTGGTGATTGGTTCTATGAACTAACCCTGGTCGGATGTTGACCCTCATGATCAGGGGTCCGCAAACTACGGCCCGCGGGCCACATGCAAATACAAATATTGTATGTGTTCCCGTTTTGTTTTTTTACTTCAAAATAAGATATGTGCAGTGTGCATAGGAATTTGTTCATAGTTTTTTTTTAAACTATAGTCCGGCCCTCCAACGGTCTGAGGGACAGTGAACTCGCCCCCTGTTTAAAAGGTTTGAGGACCCTTGCTCATGATAAACTAACAGCTAAAAGGTTGGCCTTACTTTGGTGGTGAGTTTCAGGATTACACACTGGTGTAGTGCACTGGTAGTTCTCTGAGAATGAAACATTGGTACCTCATTTACTCATCTCTTTCTTATTTATACTCAGTACAACACCTCAGTGGGTCATTGGGATTCCAAATAAAGGCTGAATTAAAAAAAAATATGCTATTTTCAGTATAAGCAATAACTGACCAGATTTTTTAATTATCTTTTCTCTTTTTATATTTTAACAGGTAACACATTATTAACCAGCAAAGTCAGCATATTGATTAATGTCCTAGATGTCAATGAATTTCCACCAGAAATAGCTGTGCCGCATGAAACTTCTGTTTGTGAAAATGCCAAACCAGGACAGGTATCTTATCAATATTGTTAATTAGGAGTGTATAAAGGCCTATTACATGCATGTGCTTTAGGTTGTAAGACCATACATGAATATGTACACACACAGTAATGAAAGTTTCTGTCAAAGTCTTCGGATTTATGTTGGTGATCATGGGCCTCCAGGTTTTTTTCTATCTTGTTATAAATGAATGAATGAGTGACTGAATGAGTAAAATACAATAATGGTTATCAGGCATAAACAGATAAGTATATTTCATGAAAAAAAAATTATGACTAAACCAATCTGTGCACCTAGGTTCCAAAAGAAAAAATATGTTGGTATCCTATAATTTGTTCTATATTCAAAACACCTTTAAGTAGTGTAACTACTCCTTTAAGAAAATATGAAGTTTTAATTTTTACTTGAAAAAATCTTAATATTTAAAAAGAACGTATTTTTTAAAAAGGGCATTCTTTAATCTATATTATTTATTTCATTTTGACTGTCTTCTATGCTGTATAGGACATTTGCCTCATAGTTTTAAATCTGTGATGTCCATTACCATAGGGCTATTAAATTTAAAAAAAAAAATCCATGTTCTGACTTATGCTTGCCCTAGTTCAAGTGTGTAATAGCTGTATGTTGTGTGAATAGCTGTAATTTTGGTCAGGGAAAATACAGAAACATATAGTGGATGATGCTGCTCTAATCCTTCTTTTGATAATTGAGGGGAAACTATTAATTTTATTTCAGCATGACTAGTTTAGTCACATTTTCCCAAGTGATAAACACCTTAAATGTACCCACAATTTACATAGGATGAGCCCAATGCCTGTTTTAGTGTCTGAAATAGTAGATGCTGCATAAATGTTTATATAAATACACAACCTGATTTAGTTAGTTGGGGAGTTATAAGTTTACTTTAACTTAGTCATGTTCTACTTTTCAGATCCCTCCTCCCCATCCCCAAAAGTCAATCCTTTATTTTTAAGTAAATAGGGACATTAATTATTTCATATCAATCGGAAACTTGCAATGCACTAAATGAAAGCCTTTTGGAAAGAGAGCTCTACTTAAGGCTTCTATGTTTACCGAGTAAATTAAAGGGTTTAAAAATTTGGGAGTAGTGGAAGTTACTAGAGATAACTTCATTTTTTAAATATCTTGACAAATTGGTGAGAAATACATGTATCCTCGGAGAATCTTTTGCTAATATCTATCTGTTGGGCTTGTGTGCCCTATTGGGATACATTTATGTACAAAGCGTAACCATGAAATGCCTCTTGGGATTGCGGAGAGTGCAGTACATGAGCATCTTCTGCTTTGACCTCAGCCATTCTTCCCTTCACCTAGGAACTATGCATACGAACTATTTATCTTTTCTGAATTATAATTGAATATGTATGTATGTATGTATGTATGAAAATAAGAAACAGAAAAGAGAAAGAGATGAGGCTGTGTATACCAGTAAACTTTTATATATTAGATCAGCAAAGATTTATATGGGAATTATTTTCCTTAGGGCAATTATTCCCAAGTGATAATTTCAAGTAAGTGACAGTTATGCTCTAATTGTCATGTCTCTTTGATGGTTGAATGACTTTTTTTTATTCAAAAGTTATGTTCTTGATATGCATTAATGTTACATACCTTTAATTTAGTAAATAATTATGCTACTTGTAAGTAGTTAAAAGAAAATAAAACAAAACTTGAAAAACTTATTAGTGTTCCAATAAGTTAGATTTTATGGATGAGATCTAGATCTGAGCATATGGATTTGTGTGAAGTTAAAGTTTTACGGGGCCTGTAGGGTGGTTCTTTGGCTAAATTACCATATTCCATGATCTGACCTTTGGTGTTTAATAATTAAAGTCTCACTTATGATAATCCTGCAACTGATTCACACTCAACCAATGAACTGGAATTCTCATTAGAGGATGAGTTTGTCAAATTACAAATTACTGATACTGCACCAGATACTCCAAGTCTCAGATGCGTGTCTGTGTGTCTGTGTGTCTGTGTGTGTGTGTATGTATGCACACACATCTACATCAGAAGGTTGATCAGAGTCATAAAATTGGATTTTAAGTATGAAATTAAAACAAAAAGTAGTAGATTAAATCACATGTTTAAGGCCATCAACCTGAGATGACATGATGCATGCTTTGCCCACTGGGACCAGGATGTGGTATTCTAAATCTAAGGTCTTTCTTTGGATTCAGATGAAGTTAAGGAGCATGATCACTAAGCCAGCACAAGGCTCTCACCTTCTCACACAAAGTTCCTGAAATTTATTCTGAGGCAAAGCCATTGGATATATTAATAACCGAATGCCTCAAAACCATTCTGACATGCTTATTTATGAAATGAATTAATCAATTTCATAGTTGGGCTCTCAGAAGTAATTTTTAATCTCCAAATTCTTAAAGGCATCTTAATGAAGTATCAGAATTTTAACTACAATAAAACCCAATGGGGACAATTTAGGGAAAATCTTTAAAACTGGATGAAAACTGCTTTCTTCTTAAAAAAACCCTGAAAAAAATGTACTTTTACCCATTGAGGGACAGCAAACATAACAACAGAAACAAATGTGCATCCTTTTATCTCTCTCATCATTTTATTTATTTATGAAGTAAAACTCATTCTCACAAAATAACTATGCTGAAATTTTGCTAATGTCAGGGTTTTTAAATACTCACAGATTTTGTTCCAGTAAGCATTTTCATACTTTGGTTCAAAAGCACTTATTTCATCTAATTTAAAATGCAAGTAAGTACATTTTAATTTTATTTTGCCTACTGGTGAGTACAATGCTATTAAGCTTTTGAGTTATGCAGCTATTGATTTGGAGTGAACCCATACGCTATCAATGTTTACATATGTGTACATTAAAATTATTTGTAAATAATTGATTTACTGATATGAATCCTCAATGTGTCAATTCTGTCTACTTGCTTGCCTCATTAAATAAACTTTTTAGCCTGGAATGTAAAATTCCCTTTGAAACTGACGACTGACTTCAAGTTTCATCTCCACTTTGTTTCAGATCATTCAGTTGGTCAGTGCTGCTGACCGAGATCTTTCCCCTGCTGGGCAGCAATTCTCCTTTAGAGTATCACCTGAAGCTGCCATCAAACCAAATTTTACAGTCCGTGACTTCAGAAGTAAGTACCACATAAAAATTTACCTGTTACCATGGAACTTTGTAAAAGGACACAAAGAAGAACATCAATACTTTTCCTACAAGCACTTCAATTCATAAAATATGGAAATCCATATATGAGAAATACCAAATTCCAGGTAGCAGTACATTAAATATTTAGAATGCTATTGTCTTGGACTATTCCAAGTAAATATTGCTATTATTTATTTTATGAAAAATAAAATATTTTTTGTAATTAAAATGGTGATTATTGTAATTCATGGTGGTATTTTAAAAATTTTATGAATCTTAATGGTATTAACACACTTTATTTTCCTAGATTTTACTCTAACATTCAAATTTTAAAGTTTATATATAGACATAATTTGTTGGGGGAAAATCAAGTGTTAATCTGAAATAGCAATTTGATATTTGTTGTGTTTTTAAATAATAGGTTGTAAGGTAAGATTTTTTTCAGATTCATTCTTTTAATAATTTGTCCTGCTATCATGTGAGAAAATATTCACAGAAGCATTTTTTCTCTATGAGATTTTGATGTCATAATAAATAGGTAAACACATATATTTCTTTTTTTGTACACCATATTATAGTCTTTCTAAATAGCAAATGAATTCTTTTACCAGAGAAGAATAATGTTTCTTTTTCCCCTAAGGATTACTTTTACTAATTTAATTTTTGGCATCTTTCATGACAAAAGAATTAAAATATGATGTATTTCATTAATTTAGAAAGCGCTTCTTACTGTTTAGCAGAAATCCACTTTGAGGTGAAGCTCATAGTAACCATCTTTTCATAAATGTCATGTTTTGTAGACAACACAGCTGGAATTGAAGCCAGAAGAAATGGATACAGCCGGAGGCAACAAGAGCTGTATTTCCTCCCTGTTGTGATAGAAGACAGCAGCTATCCTGTCCAGAGCAGCACTAGCACAATGACTATTCGAGTTTGTAGATGTGACTCTGATGGTACCATCCTGTCTTGTAATGTGGAAGCAATTTTTCTACCTGTAGGACTTAGCACTGGGGCTTTGATTGCAATCCTGCTGTGCATTGTTATACTCTTAGGTGGGTTTCAATATTAACCATTTCTCTTTTTTCCCTCCTCCCCCTCCCTCTCTCCCTCCTCTCCCTCCCCCTTCCCCTCATTCCCCCCTCTTCTTTTCTCCTCCTCCCCCCCCCTCCTCCTCCTCCTCCTCCTCCTCCTCCTCCTCCTCCTCCTCCTCCTCCTCCTCCTCCTCCTCCTCCTCCTCCTCCTCCTCCTCCTCCTCCTTCTTCTTCTTCTTCTTCTTCTTCTTCTTCTTCTTCTTCTTCTTCTTCTTCTTCTTCTTCCTCGTCTTCTCACTTGCTCTCCCTCCCTCTGCCTCTCTCTCTCCTGCATGTCCTCAAATTACAATGTAAATCAACATTTCTTCACTGAGATGCTATATTGGGTTAGAAGGAAGATTACCTACTTATATTGAATTATATGTTTATGAAAGTTAATTTTCTATTTTGGATGTATAGCATCAGGCATAAATAAATAACATAATCAAAAATACAAAAGTTTGTTCAAGCCTTAGAGGATTTCCAAACAATAACAGTTTGTGAAACTTGCCGCAATGAAATTTTCTGTAACAAATATCCTATTTACTGTACTGGCTTCTCCACTTATTTTACATCCTAGTGATTATTACTCCCTAAGATACTGTATAGCCATTAAAAATACACCAGATGAATAATAGTTCTCAAACATTAATTTAATAAATACTAGTGAAGAAATGAGGAAGGGGAAGAAAGAAATAGAGATAAACTAAGGGAACCTCTAATTTATTTTTTTCTGTTCAAACAGCCAGCCAGAAATGATTTTTATTCCACTTTTCTCACATCTTTTCACATCAAAATTCTAGCCATTTCCACTGGAACAGAAGCGACCACACTGAAATATCTAGCAGTACACCAAATGAAAGGGATCAAAGTGAATGTATTCTGTAACATCTCTGGGAGAATAAACACAAACCTAGTTAGGGATTTCCCTCTTCCATCAACTCTTCAGCTGACTCCATTTCCAGAATTAATTTATTGCCAGGGAATAAGAAAAGTGAAGAGAGATTTTCTGGGGTTATTTTAGTCATTATTTTAAATTCAAATTGCAACAGATACACAGTAGACACTGTGGAATCAGTTTATATATGGATGTTTATTATTTAACCACACAAAATCCAGACAAATGTAGACACCGCCCTTTATTCCTAGGATTGAAAACAAAATAAAATACACACTGGGAGGTAAAGGATGGAGTAAGGCATTACACAATAGTTTGTGAAGAGCAGTTTCTGGGTCATAATCTCACTTGGCTTGGAGGGCAAAGTTCTAGTCCAATTTACATGATGTAAATATTAATTCCACACAAGTACCCTGGTGTGTAGAACAAAGTATTTTCATATCATTATAATTTATGTTAAATTATGTCTGGCATCTGTTTGTGCTGATGACAGAAACCTTAAAAGGGAAGATTCAAAATAATGTTCTCACATCTGAAATAGAACATGATCAATTAGGTGTTTAACTTCAAATCAACCAGTCCTCTCTCACACTCTTTTTTTCTCTAAAAGCTCTTTGAATCATAGAGTTTTGCATATCAACCTAGCATGACGTGACATCTTCTGGGTGCTTGCCTTTGGCCACGGCTGCTGTTACAGTGTAGCAGTTATTCTTGCTCAGGTCAACCTTATGCATTGCCGTCCATCACTTATTCATCCAAACACTGAGTGTCCCCAGTGCACCTGCACTGGTCTAGATTTGTTACTTTGCTAGTAGACAGCAGTATATGTTGGCACTCTTAGTCTTGCCATAGGCTCTGCTTAAAATTCCATCCATTGTTTGACCTTCTTAACTAATGTCAGGCTCCTTGACATCTTCCAGCTTATTCTTAACCATTTTCATATCCTTCCTAGGTAAGGGCAAGCATAAGAATCTTGTGGTGCGTGGATACCTTTTAGGCAGCCTTCAGGCACATCTGTCTAGTCTCCCTCTCGATCGTGGCAATGCTAAAGCTATTTTATATGCCAGGCCTCTCTGTGAGGTTGCAGTCTCTCATGTACTCCCCAGGTAAACAATAAAGACTCCCTTTAGTTCTGAAAGTTGCCTAAACTCTGGGAGGAGCCTATTCTGCAGGAGCTCTACCTATCTCTCCCCCGTCTTTTCAATTCATCAAACTCTAATTTTGGAGGAAGAAGGAATAAATGGGCTTTCATCATCCTATGACAAGAATCTTCCAGGCTTTTCTGTGGTAAATCAAACACATTTTGTCTTTCAACTATTACCATCACTATGGAGAAGAGGGGATATGTGACAAGTGAAGTTGAGTGCTGACTTCATGGTTTGAGTCTGTGCCTATTTACCCATAGAAGAGAGACATGATTTAATGATAGCGATGAGTCAACATAGAAACAAAGAGGTATTCAATAATGAAAGTATATTAGTTAACTACTTCAAAGTATGATCATGATTCATGAAGGTAATATGGATGCGAGGCATTTGGCTTGGAAAACATCTCGATATAGTAGGACACAGAATTTAAATAATTAGAGCTCTTAGATAAATAGCTTATAAAACTAAGGCCTTTACATTGTATATTCTTCTCTTTATCTCTTATTTATTGCTTTTAAAAATGATTATCACAGAAAGATTTGTGTTTATTTCATTAAAAAAAATGTTAGCATAATTGGGAAATCTAGGTATGAATAATACCTAATTATTGTTGATGAGCTATAATATTCACATTTCATAATATCAACGCTATACAGCTCTCTATATATTTACAAAAACAATGCTTTTATTTTTTAAATATATATTTTATTGAGTTCAGAGAGGATCAATGATGAAAGAGAATAATCAATAGGCTGCTTCCTGCACGCCCCACACTGGGGTAGAGCCTGCAACTGGGGCATGTGCCCTGACAAGGAATTGAACAATGATCTCCTGGTTCATAGGTCGGTCGACACTCAACTACTGAGCTACTCTGGCTGGGCAATAATATTCTTCTTTTTGTATCTTTGTAAAACACTTTTTACAAGACAATAAAATATTTAAATATAATGCCTGTTATATTTGCTATAACAAGGCTATACTTGTTTGAGTCTGTGAATAATGTGGCTATGATTTCTTATTAGTTATAGTTTTAAAATTAAATTGAGTTTAGACAATGAAAAAACATAAGCATAGACATGATTCTTCTTGATTTCAGTGACAGTATGTTATTAAATAAAATCAGTCAGCCCTGATCAATTTCATTTTTATGAGGCGATCAACTGACAAATTCTCAACTTTCCATGTTTTGTCTTCTAGTCATAGTGGTCCTGTATGTTGCTCTGCGAAGGCAGAAGAAGAAAGACACCCTAATGACCTCTAAAGAAGACATCAGAGACAACGTTATCCATTATGACGATGAAGGAGGCGGGGAGGAGGACACCCAGGCTTTTGACATTGGTGCTCTGAGAAACCCAAAAGTGATTGAAGATAACAAAATCCGCAGAGACATAAAGCCAGACTCCCTCTGTTTACCTCGGCAGAGACCTGCAGTGGAAGATAACACAGACATAAGGGATTTCATTCATCAAAGGCTGCAGGAAAATGATGTGGACCCAACCGCCCCACCATATGATTCGTTGGCAACATATGCCTACGAGGGAAACGGATCAGTCGCAGACTCCCTCAGCTCCATAGACTCTCTCACCTCGGAAGCTGACCAGGACTATGACTATCTGACAGACTGGGGCCCCCGCTTTAAAGTCTTGGCAGACATGTTTGGCGAAGAAGAGAGTTATAATCCTGATAAAGTCACTTAGGGGAGAAGCAAAGACTATATCAACAGGAGAAATTTAAGAAAAAAAAAAAAAGAAAGAAATCACACACACACACACACACACACACACACACACACACACACACACACACATACTCACACCCCCCCACAGCTTTATAGGACAAGATGTCTTTGAGTATCTGGTTTCTAGCAAGTTGCTATATTTATCATATTGTCAGTTTTGGTTTATTCTGCCAACACAAGATAAATCCTATTATATGTAATTGCTTGGTTTGGTTTTGTTGTTTTGGAAACACACTGAGACAAGCTCAGGCCTATTAAACACAATTTACTGACATGACAACCTAGAATGAAGATAGCTAGGTGGCATCATGGTGGAAGAGTGTTAGATTTTTCTTAATTCCACTAAAGTGCCTATTGAAACTCTTATCATTTAAAGTGGTGTACAGTACACTCTGCTGTGATGACATTGCAGGACTCAGAGACACAGAGGACAGAAAACAAAGACAGCGTCTTCATATGCCAGGGAGCAATAGCAACATGCTGACTTCTAATTCCTTTTGAGAAAAAAAAAACAAAATGTACTTTCCGAACTCCATCTTCTTAGAATTCAAAAATTTTTAAAACTGTATGCCGAAACACATTTGTTTTCCCCACCCTTTCATAAAATTGAGATATATGTGATATTAAATTCTATATGTAAGTTCTGAATTTTAAAAGCAATGTTTGATCTTACCATTACTTCATATTAAGCTCTTCATTAAAATGTTACTTTTTATCAAAACAATAAACTTTTAAGAAATGAAATTTTTAAAAATCCCTCTTTATAAAGAGAGGCCTCAGGGCTAAAACTCCACATTAAAATAAACATTGGTTTTGTTTTAATACTGTGCTGGTGGTGTGTGGAAGGTTGGTTTTAACAAGTGACCATTGAAGTCTTCATTCATAGATAAAACTCTAAGTTGTGTTTTTATGAAAAAAAAAAAATTTGGGGGGGTGGGGGGAAGCACCATTAATTTAAACATGAAAAATAAATTAATTATATAGCTTCTCAGAATTTCTTATAAGCTAGTGATTATGTGGTGACTAAATAAACTAAAATACATATCAAATAATACAGGATGGAATTATAGCATTCCTAAAAAGTATTTATTATACAACACTAAACAAAAAATATCAGGGACTTCAGAAAACTCAAACCAATAACTAAATCCTAAAATAAACACAAGCGAAAAGCCGGACAGTTTATTTACTTATTTTATTAACATGGACTTCAACTTTGTGAGTATGTTATTTTATTGAGGCTCCGAATTGCTTCGTTACACTATGATCTGCAATAATTTCAATATAAATTATCCCTACAACTATTTTATAAAGAACTTTTACAGTTTAATTTGATACAGATTTCTAAGAAATATTAAATTGTAAAGCATTCAGACAAACTATACGCATACACTATTTTCAAATGATCTATGTGCACTAGCTAAAAATGTACTTAACAAGCCAGATAACTATCAAGTAAGAGTATTTTTTCTTAATATTTAAAGTATACCAGTGACTACAGAAGTATTGAAACTATATATAGGAAAAAATTTGTATAGATTCATCCTGATCTATCCATCATATCTAGCTATATTTATGAAATATTTATGAATATATTTATATTTGTAAGGTTGTGAAAATAAAAATTCACACACGGGGAAAACAAATAGAAAAGTAGTTAATCTAGGCAGCTTATATTCAGTCCTATTCTTTACTAAGTGCTTACTTCAAAATATATAACTAATAATTATCCCGTGGCAATTTGGCCATTTGAATCTGCATTTCCCATCCCTTTTTTTTTTTTTTTTTTTTTTTTTTTTTTTGGTGTCTAATACTTGCCTTCTTGTCTCTATTAGGAATAATTGTTGACCTCATTTTCATCCCCTCACCACCTCATTACCTTTGTCTCACCCCTGGGAACTGCATTAGAATACTTATGTAGCCCAATAATTTGCCGTATAATATGGTTTGGAAAATATTTATTTTTAAAAAGCTGGTGATATGATAACTATTCTAGAGAAAAAATGAAGGCAACTTCGGGATTTCTCCTTGCAACATGATTTGATGCATATGCCTTTCCAGGGGGTTGAACTGCAAGATCACTAGGGCTGACAAACTAGTTCTTACCAGGAATGACTGCATTTTGCATCTTGTGAGAGAATCTAACTGCTGCTGCACACCGGGATACAGCAGAAAAATGGTGGCATGGAGAAAACCTGTGAGGGGCAGGTCATGGTAAGCCACAGGAATGAGATACTAAGCAAACACATAAAATTGGTGGGTCTTTTCTCCAAACTAACAAGCTTTTTTAGGTACCCCCATCTTTTATTTTTGCTGCACCGCTGCATTATTTTGCTAGGGCTGCCATAACAAAGTACCACAGACTGGGTGGCTTAAACAACAAAACTTTATTTCTCCTAGTTCTGGAGGGAAGAAGTCCAAGATCAAGGAGTTCAAAGCTTTGGTTTCTTCTAAGGCCTGCTCTCTTTGGCTTGTACATGGCATCTTCCCTCTGCTTCATGGCATTCCTCTTCTTTTAGTAACACCAGTCATACTGAGCCTATTCACAGAACCTCTTTTTACTTCAATTATGAGGTTCTGGTGGTTTGGAATTCAAAATATGAATTTGAGGGCTAGCCAATTCAGCCCCTATCAAGCACACAGATTTTAACAGAATTTTAAAAATTATTTGATCTGCAACAAGCGACCAAACAAATAAACATGAGGAAAATAAAATCTTGAATAGGAATAATTTCAGCTCCAAGGGGAAACCATAAGAGTGATTTGTTGAAAAGAGGTCTTTGGTGCTTATAAACTGAAAGTATGAGATATTTTTTACACTACAAAAGCACTAAAATTAACATTTCAACACGTAATTTTTTGGAATCCTTATTTATAATAACACAGCCACTGGTCTTCATTAAGCAATATAAAAATGTTTAGAACTTACATGGGAAATTTTGGTCATTAACGATGGTTATGCTATAGTTTCATAATTACATTGAATGTTTACTTGCACAGAAATACATACATATATATTTAACACATGTATGCCACTGACATATTTATAAAATGCAACCTTTAATTGTTCTCAAAGAAGTATTCCATCAACACATAAGAGTGAAACAATGATACACTTGAAATAATATAAAATTGCTTTTGTACCAAATTCTATCCCTAACTGGAAATGTCATATGGAGCAACAATTTAGCCTCCCTCTATTCTAATCTCTTGGTAAAATTAACTTGTTGCTCTTGGTATTAACTAAGTTTCTTCTAATACTTCTTGACTCTTAAGTTGCATTAGAATTACATGAATTTTATTAAACCATGTACATATTGATTACATAAAGCTGATAATCATAGAGATCTTAACACATAATATGAATATCAAAATATTTGTATTATGGATTTGGTTGATTATACATTAACACTCACCACACATCGCATCAAGAGAACCATGTAACTATTTTTTAAGCAATAACTGTCAAAATACTTCAACAGGATTGATTCGTAGAGATGTACATAGGAAGAGTGAGAAAATTCACTATTTTCCATTTATTTATTCAATCATTTATTTGAATATGGACTCAGATATGTATTGTATACTTTTTTCATAATCCAATACTACTTCATTTATAAAGCTATTTTATTTGGTAAGTGTGCCTTATACATATTCCCATTACTGCTTAATTTTGTTTTCAGTTTATTTGCTTATATGCCTTGAGCACTTCTCACTATCTGCCACTACAAGTTCTAGAATCAACTTGTATATTTCCTGCCCTACTTGTAGAATCAGCCATTCCTCATAAAATCTTTGCATCTTTTTATTGAAAAATTGTATTACAGACAAAGGTCTAGATGTTAATTGTCCTCCTTGCTACTGAGGTATTTGTGATTCTAGGTCCTCTCAGATAACAGAGCAAGAAAATACGCTGTACTCCAACCTCTATACAAACACACTTCTATATGTAACCATCTGTAACTTTATTAAACAAAAATTTGTTCATGCTAACGTCTCCAATTCTAATACATTACCACCTGGATCACACTACATCACATCATTAAGTATAGCCTTCTCTCTCCCACTTACGTGTAAAATCTTACTCCAAAACTAAGAAACCTGCTCCCCAATATCTGCTTTTCATTCACTTAATTGTTTGATTTCAGCATACATAAATACAGTATGTCAGAATTAGGAACTCATACCCTCATGCAAAACAACTTGATCAGAGTTGTTTTCCTTTAGTCTTATTGACTCTACTCATTTCCAAAGTCACTTAGGTCACAACCTTTCCACTCTACCAGCTTCAGTGAGCTTGTTTCATCCTGTTGCTGAACAGATTATATTGCCACATTCTGCATTCAACCATTCAATCCTCTAGCCTCTAAAACTATATATTTTTAATTTGCATACATTAAGGTTTACTTTTCATGCTGTAAAGTTCTATAGATTTTGACAAGCACATAGTGTTGTGCATCCACCATCACAGTCCCATCTATAATTGTTTTACTGCTTTAAAAAATATCGCCTGTGCTCAAAGGCTCCCTCCCCGACTCCTGCCAGCCACTGGTATGTGTAGTGTCTTTATAGTTTTACCTTTTCCAGACTATCATACAAATGGAATCAGACAGTGTGCAGCCTTTTCATGCAGACTCTTTCACTTATTAATATAAATTAAAGACATTTATGTTTTTGTGTGTATCAGTAATAATATTTCATTTCTAGTTTTAATTATTTATAGCTCATTGTCTTTTATCACTGAATATCATTCCATTTTATGGAGGCAAATTCATTTGGAGCTAATTTTTATGAAAGTTATATTGTGTGTGTTAAGCACTTTTTTTTTGCTGATGAACATTCAATTGTTCCAGCACACTTTGTTGAAAAGACAATCTCCATTCTCCACTGAATTCCTTTGACCTTTTATATTTGTGTGGATTTATTTCTGGACTCTCTATTCAGTTCCTTGTTTCCCTGTGTCTATTCTTTTGCAAAATCATGCTGTCTTGATTACTGTTGCTTTATGAAAGTCTTGAGATCTTGAGTGTGAGTACTCCAACTTTGTTCTTCAGTGTTGGTTTGGTTATTTCAGAATTTTTGCTTTTCCTTATGAACTTTAGAGCCAATTCGTTTATAACTATCAGGTAACTTGCTGGGATTTTGATAGGAATTGCATAGAATCTATAGATCAAATTGAAAGAACTAACATATTAACAATAATTTGTCTTCAAATCTATAACACACACTATCTCTCCTATGATTTAGATGTTCTTTGAATTCTACCATAATTTCTGCAATTTTCTGCATATAGAACTTATATACAATTTAGTAGATTTATCACTAATTATTTATTTTCTGGTGAGTATTATAAATGTTATATTAAAATTTTCATTGTTAGTGCTGATAATAGGGAATCAATTGCCTTTTGTTTAAGTTGTACTTGTATGCTGTGTTCTTGCTATATTTTGTTATTATTTCAGATTTTTAGTAGATGATATGACTTTATACATTCATATCGTGTTCAAATACAAATGTTTTATTTATTTATTTCTATTTAATATATTCTTTTTTTCTTTTTCTTCTGTTTTTGTTCTATGTAAAAATGTGCTTATTGTACTACATGTTCACTAGCAATAGTGATAGCAGACCTCCTTGCCATGCCCAAACTTCAGGGTGATAGTCATTTTTTTTTCTTTTTAGATTCTTTAATTCAAGTTGGGAACATATATTTTTATTTCTAATTTACTGAGATTTTTAAAATCATGAATGGCTGTTAGATTTTTTGTTAAATGGGTTTTTATGTTAAATACCTTGATGAAATTATTTTTAAGTTGTTAGCTTATAGTTATAGATTAAGTTAATTATGAATTTAAATAATTTAATAGGTACAGGGAAATTTAGGTTACTTATTTCTCTTGTATGAGTTTTGCTAGTTTGTTTTCGCAAAGAATTGACTCATTACGTCTAAGTGGTAACATTTGTGAGCATAATGTTTTTTTCTGCATGAATTTTAATGTTTGCTTCTTTGTGTGTGTGTATACTTACATTTATTTATATCACTCAAAATATTAAATATGGTGGGTCTATCATTTCTTTAATCCAATGAGATTATTATGTGAAGGTAGGATTTGATGTTTGATAAGTGCTATATACATATTTGTCCAACTATAACAGTATGGTATACCAAGTTATTGTTTAGGAAGGTAATGTGGGAAAGTCATCGTTTTTGTCAAGTGATTAAACTGATGGACACAAAAAATGAGCAAAGCAAAATTCCTCATTACAATTTATAAATGAATTATAACATTCCTTAAATCCTTGAAATAGTGAAAAGGTCATATGCAAAATAAAATGAAGTAAGTATATTAGGTGCCCAACATTTGAATGTTATAGCTGAAGACACAGAAATGAAGAGGAATCTCAAATAATGACCCTTAAAATGCAGGCTTATGATGGAGCATGTAAACTAGTTACATAAGATAAAGTCACATTAAGCATATTACAGATATGTTTAAATCTTTTGTTCTAATAAGAATGTGACATTTTTGCCTCAGCAATTACTCTTGTAAGAATAGTCCCTTGCCTACATACAAGTAAAATGAATAATTTACAAGCTTAGAGAAACTTTCTGTAGAAATAGTACAATTTTTAAATTAGAAAAATACTTAGAGATTAGTCAATTCTTATTTTCAGAGACATAGTCATATACATTTTAGTATTGGAAGAAGACTTGAATAAACATTTGGTAATAACATAGTGTGCTCATTTCCAGCGATATGCTTATCTTTCATTTCATGTACACAGTCCCATGTAAGTAATACCTCTCATTTCATAATGCAAATACAAATTCTCAACCTGATTTCAAAACATACCAATAGTCACATCCCTTTTAAGTGACAGTTCTAAGGAGAAAAGTAAAACCAAGTAAAAAGAGCAGTAACAAAACAGTGATCTATATACAAAAGCTTCCAATCCTCTACCTTGCAAAGGACTATATAAATTTAAAGAAATACCTGTGCTCTCCTATCTCTTTATTTCAGTATCAAAGATGCCTGAATTCTGAAGTGGGCCATCCTGTTTTAAGATTTTAATCTTGCATAAAATCAGTACATTAAAAAGTAAACTTCTTTCTTATTGCAACATGCATGCCGTGTTTCACTTTGCAGTTCGCTCAGAGGAAAATGTATTTCCATCAACTTTTTAGTTATTACATTTCAACCTTTAATTTTTTCTTAAATGTGAAAACTGAGGCACTGAGAAATGATATGATTCCCCATGGTCTCAAAGCTAATAATTTTCAGGACCCTGATATGGACATGTGTTAGATTAACTTCCATGGTTAAGCTCTTTCCATCTCATTTCTGTCTCCCCTTGACATACCTAAGCTTGGGAATCATTTACTTATCTCTAGGTTATTTCATTTTCCATTCCATGTAGAAGTTGTTTTAAAAATAGCTCCTAGATTTTTCCCCAATCACTGCCACATATCACTCCCTGTCCTACATATCTCTGAAAAAAAAAAAGAGTCCAACTTTATAGAGTATTCATTTTCTTTCTTCCACAGATTTTCATCCCTCCTCTTGTGTCTTATATTGGCAGTATTATTTCATAGTTTTATTGTGTGGGAGTGCCAACCCCACAGTGTCTCACACTAGTGCATAATATTTGCAACCCAGGAGTATTTGGGAATTTGAAGAATGTGTCTCCAAAGAATGTGATTTCCAGGTCACTATACTTTTTAGAATTTTTTTCATACAAATGGATTCATTTATCATTTATTTTATTTTTCTTGTTATCAAGTTGTCAAGATTTTCAAGTCACTCTAAGCTAGTGGTTCTCAACCTTGGCTGCACATTAAATCACCTGGGAATCTTTTTAAAATCCTGATTTCTGTGCCTCATCCTCCAGAAATTCTGTTTCTTTGTGATGGGGTGAGGCCACAACATTAGTAACAAAGAAACAGAATTTCCGGAGGATGAGGCCCAGAAATCAGGATTTTAAAAAGATTCCCAGGTGATTCTAATGTGCAGCCAAGGTTGAGAACCACTGCTCTAAGCAATAATAATGCATGTTTATATTCTCTTGGGTACCTTCATTGTTATTCATTCATTCTTTCAAGATACATTATTAATCATGGATTTAATTCACACCTCTCAGTAAAGAAGTTCCATGGGACAAATGTATTCTTATGTTCTGTTTTTTATTCCATAGCACATGGATAAACTAACAAAATGTACTAGTATATGCATATGATAAGAGTTTTAATCGGGGAATATTAACAATTGAGGATGGCATAATGTTCTAAATTATTTTGAGTATAGCATGACCAAATGGGTGGACACACAAGTTAATGAGACATAAAAATAGAGGTAATAAGCCCATCCTCCACTGTATGACAAAAGACAAAAGTTAAATGCAAGAAAATGAATTTTACTTTAACAGATGCAAAACCATTTTTTTTCTCTTTTCAATTTATTTTTCATTTATTTTACATTCAACTGGAGGGAAATTGGTTATTGATTTTCTGTCAGAAATTGAGAACACAGTTCTTGGAAAAATGAATGCATTCTCCCACTGGTAGAAAAAAAAAAGCAAGTAATTTACTCTTATCCTGAAGGGTGTCAGAAAGGAAAGGGAGGTAGCAGAGTTCTCAAAACTTGTTGCAGGAAATGAATCCATATTCTTGCCAAAGAGATTCTTGACATGATCATCAAAAACATTTATTTTTATTAAAATTTGTCAAAGGTTGTATGTTTCCAAGGAGCTAGTAACTGTAACTATGTTTGCAGGGTCACAGCAGAACTAGAGGTGACTAGGAGATTAAGTCCTGTGCTTTACTAGGGTGTAGCCTTGTATCCTCAGCTATGCCTGAGAACGGAAATCAATACCTTCAACTACAGGCAATTCTAAGAGGTAAGGTAGAATGCAAACATCTGTTTCTTTAGTTCTCATCAAACACCTTAAAAATACATAAATATTTTCTTCTCTTTTACTGTTTGTAATATAAAAACAAATATTCATGAGTTTCTAAAAGCTAAGTAGATCATGTGAAAAATATTTTTATTCAATAGGACAAAAATAAAGCAAATGAGATTTTTTATTGGACATATATTTATATATTTTCTTTACAACCTACTAGTTATTGCCTAAAATAAAATTGTGCTTATATAACTTACTTTAATTGTTTTTATGACCTGCTGATGTCAATTGCTTTTAAAGTCAGCTACATGAATAGATTATTTTCAGTTTTTATATTTTTCATGATTTAGCCAATGCTTTTCTCACTGGTGGGTTCACCAAAATTTTTAATCTAGTTTTACTTCATTATATTTCTTAAACGGAGATAATATAAAAATGCTGTATAGTTATTTATGTTAATAAAAGTGCTTGTGAACTGCTTAAAGAATCCATATTGCATATAAGTAAAAAACAAGGCATTTAAATTCAGTGAAATCAGTGTGTATCACAATTATAAAAGTCAAACACAAACTTTAATTTTAACAAAATCAAATGTAAAATGTGTTGAGATTAAAATTCACAAACAGTTATCACTTTAGAGAAAGTCTTAGGTTTAAATTATGAATTTTAACATGCTATCCATTAATTTGCATCTTATTTAGCAACCATTTATTGACAATTTAATATGTAAGACATACATAATAATGGTTCCTGTATTTATGTCACTTTAAAAATAAACTAGTGTGTTTTAACTTAGGTGACTATTTTACATTTAAAGACGTAGCTTTTTGTATCAAAACCAAATTCATGTAGAATGTTTTTTTTTTACTTTTATAGTTTAGTATTAAGAACATAAAAATAGCATTTGATTGAAAACCAACCATTTTATTAACAGTTAGGTATTAGAGATGGTTTTATTAATACATTTGTCAAAGATTAGACATTCTTCCAACAAGGACAAAAAAACCCCATAAGAGATTCATATCTTAATTGTGTGACATAGGAATATATTACAACCACTATTTCTATCATATTAGAAATATCAGCTTTGTTCTGCCAATTTCTTTAGAAGTTGATTCATTTTCCTTCTTTTGGTTAGAGTATTGTGGGTTTCAGATTAAGTTGCAGCTCTATGATGTGTTTTTAAATGAAAATTCAACTTTCAGTAGGTTTAAAATGGAAAGCCACTGCCTGACTCCAGGCTACCTGCTCGGTAATTGCAGAAAGAACTTTGTTAGGTCCATGTAGAATGAATGAGCCCCAGCTCTGTGCAATGCTGTGCAGACGATCCATCCAGCTGAGAAAAAAACTTTGAAGATGATTGCCTTAGGAATTCCAGCGAACACGGGCTGAGGGAGTGACTCTAATTCAAAGCAAGCAAACCATCCTGATTTTTATGAAGATAACTCCTCGAAACTCGGGAAAGTAACTACTTCATACAGGACATAATTGGCATTTAAAAAACATTTGATCTGACTGAGTTAGCAATGCAGGTTGAAAAGGAAACCAATTTACTATTATTGGAGTTTTATAAGCACATCTGTTACTTTTAAAAATAAAAACTATAAAGATTCTGTCCAGAAGTGAAAGTTAAATAATAAAATAAGCCAAGTGCACAGCCAAGGTTAGGATGTCTCTACATATTGCAAATGCATCACACATATGATTTTTAATTTAGCTAAATCAAGTGGCAATAAAAGACAAATTTTAGAGAGTGAAGATTATAAGAGCACAGCCTTCATAAAAACTCATAGTTGTGCACCAATCTTCATTTTCTCTTCCTTTTAAGTCTTTGAATATTTTATGGATAAATGGCCCAATATTGAGCATTTAAAAAGCTCAACCATGTGGTTAAGTTCTGGTCAAGGAAATTTTACTGGAAGTGGTGAATAAAACTTGTTCTCAAAGGGAAAATAAACGAGTTGTTTTTTTTGTTTTTTTTTTTTAATCTCTTTTCCCTCATGCTAGCTGATATGTGGACTTAGTAGTTGACTCTCAAAAGGGTTTCATGGAACTCCAAGTGGAAACGCTGTATTTAAAAATGAGCACTAAAAACAAGATGCTGAAACTGGAGATCAATGGCGTCTGGGGCTCTCCTGCCAGCCAAAAAATAGAGATAGGGATTGGATGATAAGTGCACATTTAATTATATCAGCTGCTGGAAATCTGGGAAGGTGACAGGTGAAAACCCTAACATCCACCTTCCCCTTTAGCTTGTTAGAAGTGAGCTTACATAGGGGAGTCAAGGGAAGGGGATGTGGGCAGAGGGCACAAAGGGGTTTCTGGGGATGTGACGTTCTGGAATTTGAGTCCCTGTTGGGGCTCTTGATAAATGTCTTCATTACTGGTTGCCGGAACAGGAGGGTGCATCATCCCAGTGTTTCTGAGACCTAATCAATCAGCCTCCCCATTCCTCGTGGCCAGGTGTGTAGGTTCAAGGCTCCAGTAAAAGTCTTTTTGTTCTTGCCTGGTCAACTGAAAACTGCAACAAAATCTTAGCCAGATCATATGTACATTTGATTATTTAATTACATATTCAGTTAGTAAAAGGAAGGGGAATGAGATAGAGAGGAAGAAAAGAGAAAAAAAATAAAAATTGTATTTTTAGCCTGGCTAGTGTTGCTCAATAGTTGAGCATGGACCTATGAGCCAGACGGTCACAATTTGATTCCCGGTCAGGGTGCATGTCCGGACTGTGGGCTCGATCCCCAGTGTGGGGCGTGCAGGAGGCAGCCAATCAATGATTCTCTCTCATCATTGATGTTTTACTCTCCCTCTCCCTTCCTCTCTGAAATCAATAAAAATATTTTTAAAAACTGTATTTTTATTCTAAGCTTGTCCCTCTAAAATGCCACACCCCACCTTCCCTATGTCATCTATCCTCAGATTGTTTGTTGTGACAGAAATTTCTATGTTGTCTAAACTGTGGATATCTTGATGACCACTCATAGGCAAACATATTCTAAGTCATGCAGAATCTATACTAATAAAAGAGAAAGATGGTAATTAGACCGGATGTCTTCTGGACAAAGCCTGGGTTGGGTGCCTGCGGCTGTGGCCCGCCCAGGAGAAGCACCTTAGGTTCCCGGTTGGGCGAGGAAGCCGCCTGGTGGTCCTGGGCGAAGAAGCCGCTCCACGGGCCAGCCTGCGCCATGGGCCAGCCTGCGCCATGGGCCAGCCTGCGCCATGGGCCAGCCTGCGCCATGGACCAGCCTGCGCCATGGACCAGCCTGCGCCATGGACCAGCCTGCGCCATGGACCTGTTCGGGGCCCTGCAGGAGCCGGGCGCTCGCCAGCCGCCGGTAAGTGAGGGGCAGCCCTGCGGGTGAGAAAAGGGGGCAGGCAGGCGGGCTGGTGGCGGCCCGGAGGCCTTGGCGGAGGAGAGGCCGGCAAGCGCTTGCCTCGGCCCAGCCCCAGCCCCAGCCCCAGCGTGCGCACTGCAGCCCCGAGCCCCGGAGCGCTCCGCCATGTTCGCTGCGTAGCGAGAAAAGCTGGCCTTTGTGTGTGGCCCCCACGGCCGCAGCTCGGCTTCCGGCGCTCAGCGTAGGCCTGGCGCAGAGTCCCCGCCTTTGTCCTTGGTGCTGCCGCAGCCCTCCGCCCTCCTGCCTGGGTCTGCATCCCTTTTCCCTTGAGCAACGTTTTCCCGTTTTTCCGAACGTGCGTGTACAAGTTCAGGGTTTTGTTTTGGTTTGTTTTTGCTCCGGAGATTGAAGGAATCGCCAGCGTTGTCTTTCGTGTTTTTGAATCATTCTCTGTGCGTCTCTGATGTTTCGGTTGATCGCTTCTTGGGTCACAGGAAACCTCCCTCTCCCCCCAGTCAGGAGCCCCGGCCCGGGCCCACCCATCGGCCTGGCCCTGACCACAGGGGGCGGGGTGAGCTCCTGCAGCCTGGGGTTTGAGCCCCACGCAGTAGCCATCGGAGACCAGTGCCTCTGTTATTGCTGTGTGTCTGGCTTTAATTGGACAGATGCTCAGTGGTCTCAGGCGAAGAAGCTGCCCGGTGGCCCCGGAGCCAGCTTAGCAAAATCTACAGGAGGAAAATTCTGCCTGGTTTCCCCAAATTCCCTCAGCCACTACTCACCGCTCTGGAACGGCCCAGAACAAGTGAGGCCCTTTAAGTAAAAACCAGAGGTCTCCAGCAACGGTGGGCCTCTCTCATCACAGCCATTCGGGCTGGATGGCACTTGAGTATTTATCTAGGCGCCAAGCTCAAGTCATGATCTCTGCCCTTAAATAATTCACAATCTTATTAGAGAAAGTGGATGATAAAAGTGTCTAAGGCAACAACACAGAGAGGAACAGAGGCAATTGCTAGGGTGATTTTCCAACAATTAGTACGAAGAGTATGTGCTATGAATTAAATTAAAAAAAAAAATATGTGTGGAAGTAGCTGCTTCATGAGTATGGCATCCCTTCCTATTTTAAAGGAGGCTGAGTTTCATGTGAACTGTGTACTATGCTATGATAATTGAGGCACAGGACAAGGGAGGCTCTAAGTGTACTATGCTTTGATATTTGAGACATTCTGTATTGTTCAATGTGATCTATTTGTGTACGCCTCAGTTTTATAATAGTTACATTACTAGAATGATACATCTTGCTATAAAATATTATTAGAAGATCAAATGATCAGGTGACATTTATTGTTATTTTTCTATAAATGAACACAATCTCTGGTATGCTAACGTGATAGGTATTATAGAAATATTCAGATAGGGAGACCTACAGGCTTGATTACAAGTGAGGCTTACTATCGCAACCCAAATTTATTGCTAAAAAGAAGCAGGGAGCCAACTAGAAACTGAACCAGATTTAAGCCTTTGAAGGGCAAATGTAAATTGGATAAGCTTCGCTATTACAAGAGCAACCAGAAAGAATTCAGAGACAAGAATGAGAAGCAGATTGCATCCACTCTAAGTTGCTGCTAAAGAAAAAGAATGGTATACTATGAAAATACTTAATATAGCCTGTAAAGAGATTTGTTCATAGAGGGTTTCCTAGAGTAGGTGGTATTTCATTTATTTTTTTAAAATGTGAAGAGGTTAGCTAGATAAGAAAAAGGTGTAGGGGTCCCAATTGGAGAGGGTGCAGGCAGGGCTGAGGGATTCCCCCCCTCCATGCACCAATTTCATGCACTGGGCCTCTAGTTAATATATAATCTTGCCCTCTCACTTATTACATTTATCAATAAATTTTAAGAACAGTTTTTTTGAACACACAATAAAATTGTCTCTCCTATCATTGTTCCTTTTATGGACTCAGTCCTTGACCAGTGTGACTAAGACCCTGTATGCTTTCACTTTTCTGAATATTCCATTCAGTGAGAAAAACTAGTTTCACAACGTAGGTTAAAATTTAGGAGAAAGTATGGTTTGCATGATGAGTCTTGAAAGTTTAAACAAAATTACACCTGCTACTTTGGTTGACTGTCTCATAACTATGAAGCGGATCTTCACATTTGAACTAGTAGGAAAAGGCTACTCTGAGAAAAATGAAATTCATGTTTTATCTTTTTCCCTTGAAATTCTCAGTAGTCAGTTTTCCCAATGAAAGCCTGAGTTTAGGTGTTATATCAGAGATACGAAGTCAAGTTAACCCCTCCCTCAAAGAAAAAACAATGTAGAGTATCTAAGATTTGAGAGAGAACAGCCAAGGATGGTCCCCAGTTGCTGGCTTCACTCACCAGCATAATGGTACCAGCAAGACTGGACGTTGAGGTCCATGTTGGAGGGAGCGTATTATGAGTGAGCTTTTGGTAGAAGGGTGGGAACAGCTTAAGTGTCCAAGAAAATCAGATGAGGTGCTTTTAAAAAATAGAATTTGAATTGCTCACCAAACTCAGGGATGCAGATTAAAGGTGGATCTCAATTCATTTTAAAATAAGAATTATAGATGGTTCTGATGCAAATGGTATGTGGCCACTGTTTGGCAAACAGTGCTGAAGGAAAAACAGCTTTTAGGGCATCCCACATTCTTCTGATCTCAGTCTCCTCAAAGCAATGGAACCAGTCACACCACCACTTCATCACATCTTTTCTCACTGATTTTCCCTGTCTCTCTCTGATAAAAGACCCTTGTGATTAGGTTGGGACCACCTGGATAATAGGAAGAAAAACAAACCAAATGTAGACATTCCAAGAAAGAAAATACACAAATGCCTGTTTACATTAAACGTTTAATATCACCCTGGCTGGTATGATCAGTGGTTAGAGCATAAGTCCTCACACTGAAGTGTTTTGGGATTGATTCCTGGTCTCTTCTCTCTCTTCTCTTCTCTTCTCTTCTCTTCTCTTCTCTTCTCTTCTCTTCTCTTCTCTTCTCTTCTCTCTCTCTCTCTCTCTCTCTCTCTCTCTTTTTTTCTTCTTCTTCTTCTTCTTCTTCTTCTTCTTCTTCTTCTTCTTCTTCTTCTTCTTCTTCTTCTTCTTCTTCTTCTTCTTCTTCTTCTTCTTCTTCTTCTTCTTCTTCTTCTTCTTCTTCTTCTTCTTCTTCTTCTATCTCTCTCTCATTTACTCCCCCCTCTAGCCCCCTTCAACTCTCTCTCTCTAAAAAAAAAAAAAAAAAAAAAAAATCAATGGAAAAATTATCCTCCAGTGAGGATTAACAAAAAAAAATGTTCAAAATCATTTTACATTAGGAAAGTGCATATTAAAACCAACATGACACAGCATTATCATTCACAAGAAAGGCTATAATCCACAACTGTCAATACCAAGTGTTGGTAAGAATGTGAAGAAAACAAAACCCCTATACATTGCTGGTAGAAACTTAAAATGTACAGGTCCTGTAGCAATCAGTTAGACAGTTTCCTAAGGTTAAATATATAATTGCATATGATCCAGGATTATTCCCCCAGCGGTCTACCCAAGCAATATTAACAAATATATCCACACAAAGATTTGTAGAAAATGTTCATAGGAAGAAATTGGATGCATCTAAATAATCAGCAACTGGTAAGTGGGTAAACAAAGTATAGTGTATTAATACAGTGGTATACTACTCAACAATAAAAAGGAACAAACCACAGATACCACATCCAGCAGATGCATAAATCTCAAAAACAATATGCTAAGTGAAAAACCAAACTGAAAGACTATATTGCATTATTGCATTTGAATGAAAATTCTACAAAAATACCCCGCTAAATATTGTGTGTATCACATATACACATATACACACATTCATTCATATCTATACAAATATTATATGCACATATATACATACAGATATACAGGGTGTTCCAAAAATGTATATACACTTTGAATAATTATTCATTACAATGGCTTAAATCTGAAAAGAAAGAAACATCAATTGAGCTATCAGCTGTTAAAGTGTGTATACATTTTTGGGGGACACCCTGTATATATACATATATATGTTCTATAGTTGCCTGGCACTGGATATAGGAGCTGGGGTTGACTGCCAAGAGAAAATTTTATGGTGATGCATGTATTCTATACTAGATTGTGTTGATGATTACAAACAGCATACTAGTACATTCAATAAGAGTTATAGAATTACAGGGTTACAATTGATGACTTTTCTGGCATGTACCTTCTTTATTTCTCAATAAAGAGAAATGACAACTAAGAAGCCCCACACACAAAACAAGTAAGAAAGAACAATCTATCACATACAAGGCAAGATAAATTTCTGAACAAACTAGTCAGCAAAACCTACTAAACACTAAATTTAGAAAAATTGAAGTAGGGTTAGTAATGAACTCTTTTGCCCTCCCTCTCTGGTTCATATTTTTATATGAATTCTTCAGTTAAATTTGGCATAAGAAGGATCAAATATAAAAATACTTCAGTGATTTTTTGTTTTATTTAAAATATTTTAAATTATTTTAAAAACCACATACTAAAAATTTAGATAAGGAAATAAAAACGTATTGCTACACATTGGAGATACCTAAGTTCTATACTCTAAAAATAATTTGAAGTAATTTTTTCCAGCTTACTTCTAATAAAACCTTTTTTTGCAGGAAACATTAAGAAGCTTAAATTTCTAATCCTTCAAAACTGACTGGGTGCTTGAAATCTGAAAATGTCACAAACCACTAAATCGAAACTAGTCCTGTATAACATAAAACCCATGGAGAGGAACCACAATTACAAAGTAAAAGACTTAGAAGCAAGGCTTAAGCATTTGAACAAATGCTATCAGGTTACAAAATTGGCAGACAATAGAAAGGAGTGAGGGGAAAAGATGTCTTTAGAGTCTTGGGTTTCTTCACTTTTCTATTATGAAAATATTTATTAGAGTTAAGCATTTTTAATATAGACATACCTTGCAGCTTAGTAAGAATTTTTGATCTTTAAATATCTTTATTTCCTCTTAAATACTTGTTTATTTGACAATACCTGTAATTTGATTTTAATTGGCCCCTCATGATGTATGAGGTGTATAAACAGATATTCCTGGGATTAAATTCAGATTCAGCTAAATGGAGTACTTTGAGGCAAAAATAAATAAATAATATGAAATAACTAATAAGCTTCAATTTTCTCATACACTAAAGGCATTGATAACATCTGCTTTGTCATTGTCTTTAATTTTAGGTGTTATGGATTTAATAGTCTTTTAAGTAGTAAATGCTCAGGGAAGGCTTAATTCTGAAGATGAAGCTCACCCCAAGATTCCTAATGCTTTTTCATTGAACCAAACCAGAAATTAGGGCTGTTCTAAAGGGATTTTACAGATGTAAATAAAGACTAGATTCAGTTGACCTATAAATAATCAGATTATCCAGGTGGGTCTGACTCCAAGTAGGTGAACTCTTTTAAAAACAGAATTTGTTCCAGCTGGTAGCTAAAGAGAACATTAGAGATTCAAAGCACAGGAAGAATTTGGTGCCTTCTCACTGCCTGGGAGATGGAATAGGCCACAGAACAAGGGATATGGGCCCAGTTATGTTCTCCTAAAATTATTACACTGAAATCCTAACCTCTAGTGACTGTATTTGGAGATAGGGTTCTTTTTTTTTTAAATATATTTTATTGATTTTTTAGAGAGAGGAAGGGAGAGGGATAGAGAGTTAGAAACATTGATGAGAGAGAAACATCGATCAGCTGCCTCCTGCACACCTCCTACTGGGGATGTGCCCGCAACCAAGGTCCATGCCCTTGACCGGAATCGAACCCGGGACCCCTCAGTCCGCAGGCCGATGCTCTATCCACTGAGCCAAACCAGTTAGGGCGGAGATAGGGTTCTTAAAGATATAATTATGTTAAAATGAAGTCATTAGTGTGGACCCTAAACCAATATAAGAAGAGACAGTGAAGACACAGACAGGTACAGAGGGTGGAGCACCTGTAGACACAGAGAAGCGGGCTTTCTGCAAACCATGGAGGGAGGTCGCAGAAGAAACCAATCTTGCTGATGTCTTGATCTTGGACTTCAGCCTACAGAATTGTGAAAAAAAAATACATGCCTGTTTTTCAAGCCATCAAGTCTGTGGTACGTTGTTATGACAGCTCTAGAAGTTTAGTGCAGTTAATATATATAATAAGAATTTTGCCTTTTCACAATGTGACTGTATCTTAAAATGCTAATTTTTAAAATATTTTGCCATAAATGTTAATTTGTCAAATTAATAGGATATAAGTTGAAAAATTACCTTTATAATAATGGTGCTTGATGAATTCATGCAATAAAATTTTATGTTGTGCTCCATACTTGAAAGTATTTTATATATTACCAAAAATGATAGCATGAAAAAATCTGCATATTTATATTTGATCTGAATATTGTTTTATAATTAAATACATATTTATCAGATAACAGAGTAGTGATTTAAAATTTGACTTCAATTAAGGATTAGCTAATGTGGGAAGAGAAAATAGTTAATTGTTTAAAAGACTTTGATAGTAGTTGGTCTGATCCTCAGATATCCAAAATAAAAATGTGATGTAATATCATAAGTTACAAAACTTTCATATTTCTTTATGCAATTTAACTAACATTGGAAAACAGGCCATTCTAACAAGAAAATATTCACTTAACAGAATCAACAAACTTGAAACATGCAAGTTAAATTTCTACTCAGTCCAATTCAATTGAACAATTTAGCTTTAATTGACATGTGTGTTTGTTATAGTTGCATATAAACCAATGCATATATTTATGGATGCACATTTGTTTATCTACATGCATACGTGTGTGCTAATTGTTGTCTACTAATTAAAAACAATGAATAGTTCTAGGTTTGACACAGATCTATAAGATATTAATGAAAGAGAAGCATCTGTTCAAGAAATAATTTTGAAAGGGATTTATTATTTATATCTGGGGATGTAACTAAAGACCAGTAACCAAAATTAAGATAATTAATTTTTTTTCAAAATTGATAAAACTCATTAAACATGACTAAAATCACATCAAGTTAATGTAGAATAAGATAGAGCCATAGGGATGATGAAGTGCAAACTTGCATTGCCAATTGTTCTCTTGGAAGTAAATGCAGTTAATCATATAATAGACCATAAGTATGAGTTCAGTGAATAATTCAAATTCCATCTGAAAATCCAAATAGAATAATAACTCCATTTGGTGACCAGTTTGGCAACTTCTCTTTGAATTACATTGTAAATAATTCTGCCTTATTAGTCACTGTTGGGCCTTTTGGTGGCATGTAAAAAATAAAAATGAACAGCAGGCTTTTGAAGCCAGATAACAACGAGTAAACATGAAGTAGCTAGTACGTTTACCAGGAGCTGCTCCCATAGGAGCTGTACAGCATTCTGTTAAACTTGGGACATCTGCTCAGGATATTGTAAAATATAAAAACCAGGTATTGACAGGATCCCACAGTTAACAGCTCAGGAATGAGTATTTTCAGAGACCTCATTCATTTAAAAACAATGGGATCTGATTGGCCCCCTTGTGCTAAACAGAATATAAGTTAACAAGAGATGATTGGTCAAATAAAATATTTTCCGTTTAGGGGGAAATTGTCTTTCTTTTTGAGTGTAGTAAGCACTATAATACACAATCATGTCATTTTCTAGAAATATCTTAATCACAAATGGTCTTATTCTGTCAGCAAAAGGATGTTTTCTATGTACTCCCCCACGCACTCCCCCACTCCCCACCACCCCTCTGCTTCAGGTACTGTGAAAGAGAGAGAGAGAAAATGATTACTAAAACATGCAGAAAAATACTTCAGTACCAACACTGAAGGAAGAGATGCTACGTTTTGAAATGAAATACACCAAACTAGTGCATAAGAAGAGTGATAAGAATGTTTTGGCAAGCTGTCTTGGCTCTCCAAAGCAAATTGTATGCCTCGGGGATGAATCTGAATTACATGTTTGGATTTCAAAGTAAATCAGAGAATTTTTAATCAAAGCTTTTTAAGATCGGGCTGCCAATAGCGGATAGCACTAAGGAGTTATGAAAATTTAAAACTTACTGCTAGGAGTGTGTATTCTGTTTAATTTCAAAATGTTTGCCCCATAATTATGATCTGCATTTTAATAGTGCCTCTGCTTCTTTACTTCAGGAATTTTTTTTATTATTTAAAAGCAGAAGATTATACTTAGATAGCTTTATCTCAGTTATATCAGATGATCAGACTTAAGCCCATAAACACAAGTATTTTCTATCATATATTGGCCCTTGTTGAAGAAAAAACACAATAGAGAGTAAATACTAATAATAATGTAAATTTTCATCTATCAAAGTAGCCATTAAAAAAAATGTCCCCATATATTCAAAGGGATTGGTGGTAGTTTACAAAAATACCTACAGTATAAAAACATAGAGATCAGCAGGATAGAAACAATAGAGAGCTCTTAAGCCAGTAAGAGCTTGAACGTAGAAATGTGTGCAGTGACATTCAGTACAGTTTTTAAATTTGGATGGCAAAATCAGCTTGTAGCTTTCTGGCAGCCAAATCACAAAGAGAATTATGTTCAGTTACAACTTTCAATACTTGTAACTGGCAGGTGAGCTTGATGAACAAATTTCAAAATGCATAACTTGTTCATAAAATTAATATATCAGCACACTGAGGAATCATAAAGAGGGAAATGGGGCAATTCTGGCTGAAGTAAGTTGAAGATGCCAGCAGAAGGAAAAACAACACCATCGCCCACAGATAAACAAGCCAGTATTGAATTCACAAGGCTTCTCTGGAACCTATAAATAACTAAAATTACTTTCCATTATAAGTGAATCAGTTTCCTCCAGGGAAAACTGCTCTTCTTGATAGTTTTCAACAAATCAGCCTGCCAAGGAAGGGGAAATAAAGCACAACAAATTCCTACACATCTCCCATTTCCATTGACTTGCCCCATGTGTTCTTTTGTTTGTTGTCAAACTTTCCCCCGCTTCGTTTGGTGACAGTATATATGTGATTCAGTTCTCTTGCATATAAATAAATTTAATTGTACATGTACTAAATTAAATATCACAAGTTTTTACAACACCTTTTCAGAAAACAAAAATCTCTTAATGACGTGAGAAAGTTAATCCTGGATACTTTCATAATAAATAAATTCCTTAGTGGTTTTATGTGACATGTTAAACACCATTCTTAGAATATACAGGATGAAGATTTTTATGTACAGCTAGAGGCCCGGTGTAAGGATTTATGCACTGGTGGGGTCCCTCGGCCTGGCCTGCACCCTCTTGCAATCCAGGACCCCTCGGGGGATGTCAGATTGCCAGTTTCGGCCCAATTCCCGCAGGCCAGGCCAAGGGACCCCGCTGGTGCATGAATCTGTGCACAGAGCCTCTAGTGTGCATATAAGATTTTGGTTAATCTCTTCCCACCCTCACCCCTCCACCCTTCCCTCTGAGATTAATCAGTCTGTTCATGTTTCCATGCCTGTGTGTTGAGCGTCTGCCCCCTGGTGGTCAGTGCACATCATAGCTACCGGTTGAATGGTCAAACGGTCAAACGGTTGCTTAGCTTTTATATATATATAGATGATAATATCCCTCAGTTATTTCAATTGCATAATTACAATTGTATTTCCAGAAAGCATACACACACACACACACATATATATGTATGTATGTATATATATATATGGCCCTAATGTGCAAATAGACCGAACAGCTGAACAACCAGTTGCTGTGACATGCGCTGACCACCAGGGGGCAGGGGGCACGTGCGGGGAACATGGCGGGCATCGGCATCAGGCAGCAGAGCATGAAACATGGCGGGCATCAGCTGCAGTGGGATGGTGGAGGAGGTGAGCAGGGCCGCCAGACCAAGGCGGGCGCCGGTCACTGTCATTGGGGCAAGCCTCTGGTAGTTACTGAAAAGTCTTTGCTCTCGCACGCCGTGGTCCTGCCAGGTGCTTGCACCTGCTGCTGGCCCAAGCCCCACTCACACCCACTGCTGGGGCCTGGTGCCAGCCCCAATTGCTTGGCGCCAGCAGCGGGTGTGAGCAGCGGCTGCCAGGCCGATTGCCCCTCAGGGCTTCTCCACCTCCCCCTGCTCTTGAGGCATTATCAGGGCAGTAGCTGCCATTCGCACAGCATATGGGAGCAGCAGCAGCAGGAGTGGGGCTGCCAGAAGAGAGGGGCCGGGTGAGGGTGTGGAGGATGGGCCAAGACCTGCCCCTTGTGCCCACCACAGCCTCATGGCCCACAGTTCCTTTTAAGGTGCACAAATTCATGCACTGGGCCCCTAGTTTCTATATAAGAGCAGGTTACTTGTGCTGCTGGTCAGCATAATTTAGCAGTAAGATTTAGAATATCTCTATCAATAGTTCTAAAGTTCTAGTGTGAGTTGTATTTGTTGTATTCACCTGGACAGGGCTTAAAGTGAAGATTCTTCTCCTAAAACTTCTAATCACATTTCTGCTTAGTAGATTTGACTTGTAATCCAAGATTTTATGTTATTTTTATTTCTTTTTAACTTCTTTTGTTGTTATCCTCACCTGAGGACATTTTTCCATTGATTTTTTTTAGAGAGAGTGGAAGGGAGGGAGAGAAAGGTAGAGAGAGAGAGAGAGAGAGAGAGAGAGAGAGAGAGAGAGAAATTGATATGAGAGAAACACATTAATTGGTTGCCTCCCACATGTGCCTCAACCAGGGATGAACCTGTAATCTAGGTATGTGCCTTTGACCAGGAATCAAATCTGAGTCACACAAGCCAGGGCAGCTTATTGTAAGATTTTTAAATAACTGACAAGGTAAGTTTGATTCTTATGATCCAAGACAACACATTAAAAAATATTGATTGGGTGTTATTTTAGAAAAGTGGTTTGTAAATCTCTAAGAAAATCATTTATGAATTTTATTTCTCCAAATTGAGTTTATTAAAATATAATTAGCATGTTTGCTCATTTGTTGCTTTCAATTTTATATCCCATATTTGAGTGAAATCATATGGCTCTTGACATTTTTGTTTGACTTATTTGCTTAGTTGATGGCAGCATTTAATCTTTTATTATGGCTGAGTAATAGTCCATTGTGTATATGTACCTAATCTTCTTTATTTAATCATATATCAAAGGGCACTTCAGTGGTTACTAGAGTAAAGGGGTTTGGATGGGTAGAAAAGGATATGATGGTCAATATAAGGTGACTGCCCGGCCTACTTGGCTCAGTGGTTGAGCGTCGATCTATGTATCAGGAAGCTAAGGTTCGATTCCCAATCAGGAAACATATCCGGGTTGCAGGCATGATCCCCAGTGTGGGGCCTGCAGAAGGCAGTTGATCAATGATCCTCTCTCATCATTGATGTTTCGATCCTTCTCCCTTCCTCTCTGAAATCAATGAAAATATATTTTAAAAGTATATGGTGAGGGCAGAAGATTTGACCTTGGATTGTGGACACAATGCAGTATACAAATGACATATTACAGAATTGCACTCTTGAAACCTATATAATTCTATTAACCAATGTCACTCGAATAAATTTAATTTAAAAAATAAGCACTTTATATTTGAACAGTTTAGAATTTTACTTTTAGAAAAGAAGTATGAGGAACTCCATAAACCCACTCATTGTGCTTAACATGAATCCTAAAATTCTCCCTCCCCCTTACACATAGTGAGGTAAGTATTTTACAGAGGAGAAAGCTTAGGCACAGAAAAGTTCAATAATCTCTCCAAGGACACATAGCTAGGGATTGTGGCTGAGATACTAACTCACGCAGTTCAGCGGTGGACGCCAAGGTCTGAATCACTATACTAATAACTAGATAGGCTGAGGATACAGACGATGATTCAATTTGTATTTTAGAGTGAGCCAAAAAAATGCAATATATGTTGCTTATGTCCAGGGAACAATTTGCCATAAAAGCAAAAATGGCCATTCTGCATTTGTTATATGTCTCTAAGAAAAGGCTTTCTACTCCAGTCCTAGGAGAAATTTTTTTTTTACTTGTTGATAATAAAGGCTCTGAAGGCAACCAATGACATATATGTTATATAGACAGAACAGGCAATGTTGGGTTCCAATCTATCATATATTTTATGATTTACTTTGATTTCTGCAATATTTATTTTGTGTCTGGCTAAAAGGAAAATTTCATCTTGTCTACTGGTTGTCTAAGAGCAGTATTTGATTGTTAGCTGAATTTCTGCTAGACACATTCCTTCAACAAAGGAGAAAAAATATCTTTTTGAAGAAATTGTTTTATAGTTCCAACAGCTGGACTTTTGGGGAATTCTTTTGGGCTAGGTTTAAAGAAGTGTTTGGTCTAATAAAAAGGTCTTCACCTCCCTCTCCCCTTCCCCCTTCACTACAAAAGCACACTGCACCTAGATACATGCATTTTTAGAGAAACATACAGAACTAAAATTCATTTTACTTCATGGAGGTGTGTGGGTTTTTGCTTTTTTTCAGGTTTGCAAATCTGCACATTTACATAATTTTGATGTTATGTGATACACTGTTCAAATGTAATTCAACAAAATTCTAAGTAAAAAATCAATTTCTATTATAAGATAGGAGAAACGGTACCCCAGTTATTTATTACATTCTAGAAAAATCTTTATAGAAATTAATGGATTAGACTATACCATTTTGCTGTATGTGGAGATTTTTGTGAGTCAGGATTTTTCCTCAAGGATTGTTTAGCTCCATGTGGGGTAAGCTAGGTTTCTTCGTAGTACCATTCAGCTGTCAGTATCTCTGAGCAGGAGCATCCCAGATGACATCACATCCTTACCTCTCACCTTTGCAGGGTGAATAGGCAGCTCAGTCCAGCCGGGTCCCTTGCTCCTATCTGATCAGGGCTTACCATGAAATCTCTCCTTCTCGCCGTAGTCAAATGTTTTAAAATGACCTCTTAGATTCCAAGGTAGAAACTGCCAGTCCTCTTTTTGTTAAAAAAAAAATCCTCACTTGAAGATATTTTTCCATTGATTTTTAGAGATAGTAGAAGAGAGAGTGAAAGACCGAGATAAACACTGATGTGAGAGAAATACAGTAGGGCCTTGACTTACGAGTGTCCCGACTAACGAGTTTTTTGAGATATCAGCAGTCTCTTGGCTGATTTTTTGCATTGAGTTGACAGAGTAATTTGAGTTAATGAGCTCCTTAACGAGCTCCGTAACGAGCTCGGTCTCGAAACGAATTAAACTCGTAAGTCAAGGCCCCACTGTATATCGGTTGCTTGCCTCCTTCAGGAACCCCGACCAGTGCTTGGCTGGGGAGGAGCCTGCAACCAAGGTATGTGCTCTTGACCGGAATAGAACCCAGGACCCTTGGGTCTATAGGCCAATGCTCTATCCACTGAGCTAAACTGGGTAGGGCTGCCAGTTCTCTTAAAATGCTCAGCCCAGAACTTGCATAGATTTAATTCTGCCACATTCTACTAGTCAAAGAAATCATGTTAGTTGACATGCAAAGGGAGAGAAAATGGATTCTACTGCTCAATGGGAAAAAAATGCCAAAGAACTTGAAGCAATCAGTGTATCATGAACAATGCTCTTTCATTCTGTAACTTTTTAAAACTTGTCCTGAATCTTATTTATTGGAGGGTATTAGATTACTGATGGAATATCTTTACTAGTAATTGATATTTTCAGATTGTATGTTCTTTCATGATTCAGTTTTGATAGGTTGTATGTTTCCAGAAATTTGTCCATTTTTTGATAGTTGCCCAATTTGTTGACATATAATTAATTGTTCGTAGTATTCTTTTTTTTTAAATATATTTTTGTTGATTCAGAGAAGAAGGGAAAGAGAGAGAGATAGAAACATCAATGATGAGAATCATTGATTGGCTGCCTCCTGCTCGCCGCCTACTGGGGATTGAGCCCACAACCGGCATGTGCCCTTGACCAGAATTGAACCCGGAACCCTTCAGTCAGGAGGCCAACACTCTATCCACTGAGCAAAACCAGCTAGGGCTGTTCATAGTATTCTTTTATAAATCTTTGTCTTTGGGTGGTGCCAGTTGTAATTCCTAATTTTTCTAATTCTATTTATTTGTTTTTCTCTCTTTTTTCTTATTAAGTCTAGCTAAAGGTTTGTCTATAATGTGTATTTTTACAAAAACAGCTCTTAGTTTTATTGATTTTTCCATTGCCTTTTTAGTCTCTATTTCATTTATTTCCACTTTTAATCTTTGTTGTTTCCTTACTTTACATGTTTTGAGCTTATTTTTTTTTCTTAGTTTCATGAGCTATAAAGTAAGGTTGTTTATTTAAGGTGTTTCTTTTTTCTTAACGTAGGTATTTATCACTTCCCTTTGGAACTTCTTTTGTTTATGGGGGTTCCCTGCATATAAAGTTGTTTTCTGCTGCTACTTTTATGATTCTTTCCTTGTCTTTAACATTTGTCAATTTAAATATAATGTGCATCTGTGCGGGTTCTTTAGACTCATCTTATTTTGAACACTGGGTTTCCTGAATCTGGATGTTTGTGTCTTTCCTTAGATTAGGGATATTTTCAGTCATTATTTATTTGAATCAATTGTATGTCCATTCTCTCTCTTCTAGAACACCTCTAATATTGGAGTCCTTGATATCGTCCCATAAGTACCTAAAGCTATCCTCAGTTTTGTTTTTCTTTTCATGCCACCACATAGATGAATTCTACTGGCTTGTCTTGGAGTTTGCTGTCAGGAATTTGACTGGCATTTGTTCCTTAGCAGACACTGTTGATAGAAAGCTTCCTATTACATGTTAAATAGCGTCTTAGTGAAGATTGACTTGAAGATAAGGGAGAAATGACCTGACTGAAATTTATAATGGACAATGACAGTTACCTTTCTTACACTCAATGTCAAACATTCCCTGAAGGACAATTTTGAGAAGTCAATGAGACTAGGTATGCCTGGTTTATAGAGTCTATATTCTTTGCTTTGATTTCAACTAGGATGAAACCTTCTTAGAGTCTAAAGACAAGTTCTAATGGAAAATTTACCTTTGTTGGAATTATTTGTGTAGCTGAAATGTCCACAGGCTCAGTCTCCTCAGTTTAGCATTGACCAGGTGCATGTAAATAGTTATCTCCCAGATGCAAAAAAACAGCGTAAGAAAAAAGTACCCTCTGGCTGGTGTCTCTATGCAGTATTCATAATACCCTTCTCTGCCCCACTGAGCCCCCACATGCCCCGATGCACGAAGCTTCCCGAAAAGACTCAATACCCAGAGGAGAATGGACTGAGAACCCCCAAATTCAGGTGAACAAACTGTTAAAAACTCAAAATGTTAAATTCTCAAGTTGCCGTGACAATATGGCTCTGTATAGAAGGAGTGAAAGAGCCTTTGAATAATTTTTGTGTGTTTTCAACCAGATGTAGCTGATATTGTTGAGGCTGCGTCCCCTTTAAACTCAAGTCAATGTAGCACAAAGCCACTTACTGAAAACACCTGTGACTCTCTGATATTGCTGTTGTTTGCTGGGCATATGGGTGTGCATCACCTGCTCCAGGCCAGCTTGGTTTGTGGTAGAATTAATGGTTTGAGCCACATTTGGGATCCATCAACTAATGGCAGAGAGAGGATTGGCTTTCTTGCCCCAAGAAGGCAACACTGAGGTATGTGCTACCTCTCTGCGTTTGCTTCCATAACCAAGCCTCATTCACCAGGAGGACTTTTCAGTCCCATGAGGCACATTTTATTGGCTTTCTTCTTATCTTCCCTTACTTTCCACTCTCTTCTGTTGCTTCCTAGATTATTTCCAAATTAATTACTTGTACTCAAATTATCTCAGTGTCCACTTCTGAAAGAACCCAGCCTAAGAAACAGGGCAGTCCCATCAATACTTTTTAAATGGTCCCACTCTTTTCTACCAATTCTATCTGACCCCAGGTACTCAAAGTTACCCTGTAAATTATAAGTCAAGTTTCATATTTAGATTTGCCTTTGCTCATCAATCCAAAATAAGCTTTTTTCCTCCAGCATAGGAGAAGTCATTTAATTCTGTTTTGAGCATCAGAGGAATGAACTGCCTTTGATTAAGGAGATATATTATCCTAAAAAGAGGTATTTTTAATGACTAGCATGGTGAAATGTTCACACTATTTAACATATGCATAAGGTGAGGCAGATTGAAGGAACAAAATAGTAGAGCTTCCTTCTCATATTCAATCCATATGATCCTTGAGGTATATGGCAGGTTGAACCTCACAACTCTATTTCCCCCTCTTGTTTTAGTCCTACCAATAGAACAAAGCATTGGTTGTTTGACTTGATGAAGAAGCTAAAATTGAAAGATGTTTTCTTAACAGCTTCTCCAACAGTAGGGGGAGCTTTTAGATTGCATGGAGGAAAATAGTATTCTAATTTATTTTTTGGTAGGAAAAAAGTCAGAGAAATGAAACATTATGGTTCTTTCAAAATATGTATTAGAAAAATTAAGCAGTCTCTGATTCCACTTTCATGGATGACATGATATATTTTAATTTGTTACACTCAACACAATGAAAAAATATTGGTTTTTACCAACTTTACTAAAGTGATCTGGGGTCTTTATTGGATTATTAAATGTGGTTTCTATCCTGGAATAGCCTGAGAATATTCTGTAGCTCTTGGAATTAGGTTATAATTGTTAGCTTTTCATTCCCTAAGGAAATAGACCTTTAACAAACAGTAGTGAAGTAAATATACAATGACCAAAAATATTATTCATTCAATCAACCAATCAATGGATCAATAAAGGATGAATTAGCCTTTTTTTCAAAGAATAGGGACTATATTACTATGCATATCTATTTTTAAGTACATTCTGAATTCAAAATAATTCTAAGTGTTCAATGAACTGGAAGGAAAATATTTAAATTCTTATATCAAAGTTTTATTTATTTCTGATATGCTCCAATGTAGACTGAGAATATATTTTGCTTTTTCTTTCCAGCTAAATAATGTATTGTTTAATTAACTATCTAGATTTGAAATTGTGTATGAACACAAGCCACTGAAATCATACTCAATGACCTGATCTTATAAAAATGCAGATTGGAGAGGGAAAGGGGCTACAGGGAAATTGTTTTCTTACAGAAAGCCACATTTCCTCCTTGGCTATTTCTGTGATGTAAATTACATGATCCCTTGTTTAGAATCTTTCTGACACAGCATTCCTTTCTGTCACTATTTATAGAGGCAGAGTGATATAATGAAAATCATAAAACCTAGGCTCACAAGGAAAAGATAGTAACATTTATTGAATATATACTATGTCTCAGACTATGTTTGGTGTATTGCATTTATTGCCCTCTTTAATTTGACCCTCAGAACAACATTATGTTTCATTATAAATTGTGAATGCAAGCAAGCTTTGGAAACAAGAGTCTTTGGATTACAATCCAAACTCTACCTTGGGAAAGTTACTTACCTTCGCTGTGCTTCAATTGTAAAACTATTTTTAAAAATGAAGGTAATAATGATAGTAACCTCATTACAGAGTTATCATGGGTATTAAATCTGTGTTTATTTTTAAAGTTGTTATATTATTATCTAGTGAATACCAAGAATTAATCAATGCAGATTTTTTAGTCTACAAAAGTTATCAAAAGGATAATGGCAACCGTGTACATGGTGTGCTTTTCTAATGGGCAGATCATGAATTGGAATTTGCATCTGAATTTGTTTGAATAGGTATCCCTTGCTCTTATATTATAAAATCATGATGCAGTAAACGACCCAACATCCTGAAGACAAACAAAGGCAAAGGAGAATTAAAGCTCAGTGTCATCTGCATCACAGAAGACAATTAATGAGTATTGCACAGAAGATGAAAGAATAAATTAATAACATCTCCGACTTCTGATTCTTTTCATCATATCCGGTTCGTTCTAGCTCAGGCCACATGCATATCAATTGAAGGAAAGCCTTTTATCTCCTTTGACAAGTCAGATGAGCAATATCACCTATCCTGTCAACCACAACCTCATTAAGGGTCTCTTACATGACAAATCAGGTGGGTTATGAGAAAGTACTTTAAAAACTGTAAAATACCATCTAGGATTCTAGGTGTATGCTGTTACTTGGCAGGTGACAAGGTGCCTGTTAAAAACAAACCTGCATTTGAAATGTGCTCAGTTTGTGACTTTGGTAATTATCTAACCTCTCTAAACTTCAGATATCTCAAGGGTAATGTGTATAATAGATTCCCACCTACAGTGAGAAGTAAATGTGGCTGGCAGTACTTGTAAAGTACTTAGCTTAATCCTTATTGTAGTGCTTATCACCACAGAAAGTATTCAGTATCAGCTAGATCAGTGGTCGGCAAACTGCGGCTCTCGAGCCACATGCGGCTCTTTGGCCCCTTGAGTGTGGCTCTTCCTAAGCCTTAGGAGTACCCTAATTAAGTTAATAACAATGTACCTACCTATACAGTTTAAGTTTAAAAAATTTGGCTCTCAAGAGAAATTTCAATCGTTGTACTGTTGATATTTGGCTCTGTTGACTGAGTTTGCCGACCACTGAGCTAGATGTTTCTGTATTATTGTTGTAATCATTATCATTGTTAATATGCAAGACATATTAATTGGCAGTGTTTCTTTATAGAAATAGCAAATATCAGACATACGTGCTACTATGTCCTCATCCTGTGAAATGGCAGAGGTTGCTAATTCACTGTGAACTTTATCTTCCTGCTGCGCTATTTTATCTTACTAAACAGCCACTGCTGACTAATGGCAAATGGGATGTAAGTTATTTGCCATCATTCTCTCTTAACATTATTTTCATAGAATGCACTAAAGATGAAAAACCAAATATAATGAATAACTCAACTAAAACGTTTAGGCAAAGAATAATGGCAATAAAGTGGTGAAATAGGAATTCTGAACCCTCCTTATTCCCATAGGAGCACTTATTTAACAATAATATATAGTCCAAAATAGCTTTAGGAGAAATCCAGATTCCAGTTAAAAGGTTGCAGTACCCAAGATGAGCACAAATTTTACTGCGAACAGTCACATTGAAAGAGGTATAATGAGCACTTTTACTCTATGGAAATCATTTTCTCCCTCACACCAGCACAGCTCAGTGCGGGGAGAAATCACCTCTGCTTATGACTTCTCTCTTGAGGGGAAGGAAAGCGTGGAGAGTGACTCCGTGTCCCCAAGCTTTTAGCAAGCTGCCTGAAGGATCTGTTTCTGTTTTGGCTCACCCAAGGAGCTGGTGTAACTGGCATAGTTTGGATGCAGGGGGACAGCTAAGGACGAAGGAAAGGGAAGCTTGCTGCAACGGGCTCAGCTCTGTGAGCCTGGGAGACCGCACAGAACCCCAGGCTGATCTACTAAAAGGAAGGGAAAGAAATGAAACATCCTCCAGCATCGGAGTATTTTTGTAAAACAGTCAGAAATCAGGGAGTGCAAGTGATCATGGTCTCTTGAAAAAAGAAATACTTTCAGTTAGTAATGATGTATGTGCACAAGGCTAGGCAAATTCATGGAGGAGGGCTGGAAGTTGGGCTAGTTGGTGATCATTCCTGGTCAAAGCCAGTCTTAATTATGAGACTGGGAGAGGTGTACCTCCAACCACCACTGCACAGTTCCCAGATCAAATCTACAAAGACTCAGTGCAACATGCCCCAACCAAAGCATCAAAATATCAAAGTTTCAGCAACTGACTCAAAAAATGCAGATCTGTGAAATCAAAATAATTATCTTAAAGAAATTGAGTTATAACAGAACACAGACAATTAAAAATTTGGAAAACAATACGTGAGAAAAAATATTAACCCTAAATATCCTAAACAAATTCTGCAACTGAAGAATTGTGCCCTGAATGGAATTGAACCCGTGACCTTCATGGGCTCTGAATTTAACATGAGTTACATTTCTATCTCTGCCCCCTAAGAAGTTTGTGCATTTTAGGTTTGATTCCTCTTCTGTAAAAGGTGATGGATGAAAATAGTGCCAGCTATAACATAGGATTTTCAGTAAGGTGACAATAGATTTAAGACCCTAGTTCTCAGCCTAGCATATATATAAGCACCTAAAAATGTTAGCTTTGTTTTAATTATTATTTTTAAATGAAAATAAAAGTAAAAGATATGAAGTCATTTTTCAAGTTACAAAACTAGTATCTCAGTTCTGTTGGATATCAATGTCATCCTTTAGGTATTTAATTTACCTGAAAAGCTTTTATTCTATACTGCTTAAATTAGAAAATTCCTCATCTTTTTAGAAATCTAGTTCATTGTTCTCAAATTATTATTTACTACTTTAAATTATCATAAATAAAAGAACAATAATAACCAAAACAAATATGATTATATAATCTTATATAGAATTAATCAATATTTATAGCCCTAAATTTTTGTATTAAAAGATAGAAGCCATGCTATAACATAAAAATATGTAGACCAGGCTGGTGTGGCTAAATGGTTGAGCATCGACCTATGAACCAGGAGGTCACAGTAAGATTCCCAGTCAGGGCACATGCCAGGGTTTTGGGCTCATTTCCCAATGAGGAGCGTACAGGAGGCAACTGTCAATGATTCTCTCCCATCATTGATGTTTCTATCTCTCTCTCCCTCTTCCTTCCTCTCTGAAATCAATAAAATATTGGTTAAAAATATGTAGACATTTATAGGTGTTAGATTTTAAAGTCCTTGAAGATGAGGTTAATGTTTTTCCAATTCCCACACAGGCCATGACATGTATTAGGAATTCAGTAAAACTTGCAAAATATATTTGCCTTCAAGATAGTACATTTAATTTTAGTAATCTAATAATTTCTGTGTATTGCTACATCATCAGATTGAGGATGGACATTAGAAGATCATTAACATGGTTATAAATTACCAATTATCATCTCTGTAATTTAATAATACAATCAACTATGAATTATTATCAGATAAATTATTTTAGCTCCAAAAGTTACTGAAGGGAAAGATTTTCAAAGGAATGACTAATGTGGATAATTATCCAAATTAATAACCAGTAGTTTTCCCCCATATACTTGGATAATCATAGATTTTAGAAAAAATCATTGATGTAAATGAAGAAGCAAAACTATAATTCTGCTCAAGTAGTGAAGTAGTGATTAGCATAAAGTAGAAAACAATGTTACTCCCTTGTAACCAGTATTGTGGCCTAAAATTGAAAATTAATGAATGTCCATTTTTTCATTAAAAATAACTTCAATTCAACTAAACAACCTGAACACAGAGTAGTTCACACAAATAATTTATTTTAACCCAATTAAAAATAGCTTTAATTCAACAGAGAAGCATTGAACTGATCATTTTTATCATTTGTAGTGATTTTTAGCTAAGTAAATCTGTGATTTCTTTAAGAATATTAGCAATAATTTTTATTTATAGTAAGTCTTGTTTGTTTTGAGATGGTTTTAGTGATGATATTTGTTATTTTCAGATAGATTATATTGTTTTTGCTTAAAAAACCTCCTAGTTCATTTCTAATATGCAGACAAGAAAATATCCTGGAGTAGTAGTGTAACTGAATATGCAGTTTCATGGCCCAGTGACAATGCAACCTAAAACAGTTAGGTAAGAGAACGACAAAAAGAAGTAAAACAAAACTATCTTTAAAAGTGCATGAAATACCCAGTTTTATGAGCCTGAATTGTAGGAGTAAGCTTTGACTCTCTCTCTATCTCCAACTCTACAATTAAATTTTCACTGAGTATGTTGACTTTTATCTTCAAAATTTTTCCCCAGTGCCCCTATCTCTGCAGTATCAAACTAGAACAGGCTAAATTGTCCTTTGAGTGAACAAATTCCAAATCCACTCTTATGTAGTCCAATATCTTTAATAAATCTAAAATAATATTTTAAATGAAAATACGAATATTTTACATCTGACTGTTTGCTCAAGAGTACTCACCAGCTTCCTGTTGCTCTTAGGTAAAAATTCAACATTTGAGACCTTTATTAGTCTGAATCTCCCTCTTTTTACAGTTCTAGCCCATGCCGTTCTCTTTCATCTCTCTTAACTCTCTTAATTAAATTTCTTTCAAACAAACATGATCCCTGTCATAATAAAATATTTGCACATAGTGGTCCCTTGGTATATGCAAGACTCCCTGTGGATACCAAAATCCAACAATGCTCAGGATGCTCAAGTCCCTTATAGAAAATGGAGTAGTATTTGCATATAACCAATGCATATTCTCCTGTATACTTTAAATCATCTCTAGATTACTTATAATATCTAATATAACGCAAATGCTATGTAAATAGTTGTTATACTGTATTATTTAAGAAACTAGAAGCCCGGTTCACAGACTCATGCATCAGTGGGGTCTCTCGGACTGGCCTGCACCCTCTCACAATCTGGGACCCCTTGGGGGATGTTGGACTGCTGGTTTTGGCCCAATCCCTGCAGGCCAGGCCAAGGGACCCCACTGGTGCATGAATCCATGCACCAGGCCTCTAGTGTGCATATGAGATCTTCGGTTAATCTCTTCCCACTTTCCCTCTGAGATTCATCAGTCCGTTCCATGTTTCTATACCTGTGCATTGAGTGTCTGTCCCCTTGCATTCATTGTGCACCATAGCTACTGGTGAAATGGTCGAACAGTCGCTTAGGCTTTTATATATATAGATAATAACAAGAAAAAAGTCTGTACATACTCAGTTCATACACAATGATTATAGTTCTAACTGCATAGTACCTATCAGCAACAACATAACTATTTTATTTTATTTATTGATGTAAGTGAGAGAGAGAGAGAGAGAGAGAGAGAGAGAGAGGGTGAAACATTGATTTGTTGTTCCACTTATTTATGCATTCATTGGTTGATTCTTCTATGTTCCCTTACAGGTGATTGAACCCACAACTGTAGCATATTGGGATGACAATATAACCATTTAACTATCCAGCCAGTGCCACAACACAATTTTTAAAAAAATATGTATTTTCAATTCATAGTTCAGTTTGAATGAAGAACTGCAGATACAGAAGCCTGACTGTACTCTTTTATTTGCCTCAAACACTCTTGTCTCTGCCACAGCATTTTTTGCTAGATAACATAAAACATATTTCTCATCTCATATATTATTTTTGCTGGGGAGAGTTCTTGGATTTCAATATTATATACCTTATAGCTCTTAGAGTTTTTCTTTAATTGTACTATAAAATATTTTTATAGATGTGTTTGTATAACTGTTTGATTAGTATCTTTCTCTGTTCCACTGATTTTTGGATGTAATGAAAGAAGAGCCATATGTATATTTCTCACTATTGTATCTTTAGTGTTTGTTTTGTACCAGCCATATTTTCATATATATATATATATATATATATATATATATATATATATATATATATATTAACAAACTAATGGAGAAAACTGAGATATTACTTACAAATTATGAATCCACTCTTTTTTTTAATGTATTTTTATTGATTTTCAGAGAGGAAGGGAAAGTGAGAGAGAGAGAGATAGAAACATTAATAATGAGAGAGAATCAATGATTGGCTGCCTTCTGCCTGCCCCCCACTGGGGATCCAGCCCGCAACCCAACCTGGGCATATGTCCTGACCTAGGATAGTATTGTGACCTCCTGATTCATAGATTGATGCTCAACACTGAGCTCAATCCATTGTCTGTCATAAGATTTTCTATGGCTATATATGGTTGATGTAACATCATTCCAGTTCCACAATGAGATTGCTAGAGGCTGTCTTGTCTTAGTCATTTTTGCTCTATCAACCCCCACAAGAAAACTTATCCCAGGTAATCATGATCCCAAAATGTAGATATATACGGAATAGACTTGAACCCAACTAACATCTTACAGTCAAGTAGCTGATCTGAGTTGAGCTCAGCAGATCCAGAGCTGACTCACACAAATATGAGTACAAAATAAATTCTTTGTGTAAGCTACTCTGTTTCCTGGTTCTTTTCTATAATAGCTGATTGATAAATTCCTAATATATGAATATATTAGTTTATAATTTATAGTGGGAAGCATGGCTATTTATTGAAATAGGCAAATATAATATTTAACCTATCTTAATTATGTATATCTATACTACTTATATATAATTATAGTATAAAATATAAATACACATTATTATACATAATATATATTTAAATTATCTCTTGGTATCTAAAAAAGATAAATACTCTGATACTCACTGAAAAAGCTTAATTAAAGCTTATAAAAATACAATGTTTTGAATACTTTTATATTTATAAAGGTTGTTTTCCTTATTTTAACTACATGCTTTTTTCTAGTTGCAGCCTTATTAAGCTTAGTATTGCTTTACTCATTGTAGCTAAATATATGCATTGGAAGAAGTTGAATTGGTAGGTTCCTTGAAATTTTTTGTTTCATCATTGAAAAGATATACCTCTGTTTGGCAGAGAAATGTCTTTGAAACATAACTAAGACTAGATTTCATTTTCGCTAGTTCCCTTCCAAGAACTGAAGAGTAATTGGAGCAATAAGCTTATGGTCTGCAGCACTCACTGTACTGCTTTAGCAAATTGCTATTACTTTTCATAAGAAGGCAAACTGTACAGTGGTTACCCACAGGGTGTGTGTTTTTGATGAATAGCAAGTGTGGGATGCCTCAGTCATTAAAAACTCCAGGCAGACGCTATTCGTAGAAACGCATGCTGATGCTCACAGGCGGTGGTGCATAATAGTAAAAAATGAATAGGAATTATCTTTTGAAAAAAATAGCATAGGCATTTCAAGATTTCAAGGATATATTTTAGTTTCACTGGTTTCTAAAGACTAGATCATATCAACATATAGTTTATTAATCTCTTTTTATACTTCTTTGAACTACAAAAAAATAATTGAAGATCATCCAATCCAGTTTTATAAAACTTCTGGAGACTTAAAACATACTGATGCTCAAACATACCCCAGCCAAATTCTGGTCATTGGACTAGGCCAGGGCATGAATGTTTTTAAAAAGCTCCTAGGATAGTTTTTCTGGGTTTAGGTTTTAAAACTTGGCTTCTAGTATTTTCCTTTTATTTCAGGATGGGGGACCCTGAGGCCCTAGAGAAGGATGATTTACCCAAGGTGACCATGAACATTGGTATAATTGTTAGTGAGACCCAACCAATTTCATAATATAATATTTCTTCTAAAATAGTCAGAAAGACCTCTTTTAAGCAAGATCATATTCTCTATGGCTTTATCCATAGATCTGCAAATATAAGCTTTAAGTTTAAATTCAAGCTCATATTATTGCTAAACATATGCTTTCTTCCTTTACCTTCATATAGATATCTGCAATTGGAATTAGTAAACACTGTCTTAGAAATATTAAGTTCAAAAATAAATACCTTCATGTCTAAATATGATGTAGAACCTTCTAATGATAAAGTATATATTTTTTTCCACTGAATATAAATTAGTATTTGATTCTAATATTTATTGATCACATTGTGCACCCACATTGTAAATGAGAGAGTTCATACATGGGTCTGTTACATTTATTTATGATGAGTATGGAAAGAACTGGTAAAAATAGCAGAAAGTGAAAGGGTTGAAGAGGATCATTTAAAAATGTGAAATAATAGTCAAAATTGCATGCTTTTAAATGAGATATAAATATATATATATATATACACACACATGACTGTTTGTGGGACATAAATCTAAGTATATATTGAAGGGGAATCCATAAAATACATATTATTTTTGTAAACTAACCTCTCCCAGATTAACAGAGCTGTTAGTGGTGGTAAATTATATGATTTTGAAATGTTTTTTACCAAATCCTGCTGTAGTCATGCTTCTTTTGATAGATTTACAATATAACTAAAACAAAAAACTAAAAATATTTTATGTGTTTGACCTATGGAAAAAAATAAACAAAGAAGATTAAATATAAGCACCCCAAATTAACATATATATTATTATTGAATTTATTGGAGCGACATTGGTCAATGACATTATATAAGTTCCAAGAATAAAATTCTAAAACATATCATCTGTATACTGCATTGTGTGCTCACCAAAGTCTATTCTCCCTTCATCACCATATTTTCAAAATTATTTTTGTCAAAAGGATAATGCACTGTAATTTAATATAGTATAATTCAGCATATCATAGCATTACAGCAATTTGTGTTTTTCACATATCCTATTAATGCACATAATTGTCACGAGAAGGAGCACAGACAGCAGCATCACAGGGCAGTGAATCTTTAGGAATATTAAAGTGCTCACTGAGAAAACAGGTATGTGCATCATAAGACAAATGGATCATCTTGTTAAAGATGATAATATTAATAATACCATCAGAATCTAATATTTTCTAAGTCATATGACTGAAAGACTTAGAAGAGTCCAATAGGTCTCATCCGTTTTTGCTATTTTTCTAACTGTATCTCTGGGAAGGCTGAGGCTGTTTAAGGCCTGTTTCACTGCAACAAGGTCATTTTTAATGAACAAAAGTTAATTAGGCCCAAATTATCTCTCTTGGTGCAACTGGTGCTATCATGATTTGAAGAGTCTCAGACTGCTGAGCACAGGGAGAAAAAATTAGAAGCCTATCTTGCTAACAATGTCAATCTAGTATTTATAATGACAGAAGTTCCACTGGGAGCGAAGGAAAACAAATATGAAAGGCCTAGAAATTATTTAAGGGGAAAGAGGACTGGAAATTTGCAGAATGAGTATAAGAAAAGTATAAACTAGCAGTAGTACAATAAAAAAATGATTACAGAAGCAATTGAATATGAATGTTAAACAGATTCCAGACTTCACTGAGAGCAACTGTTGATGTACTAAATAAACACACGTGTGCGCCCCCCCCCACCCCCCCCCCCCACACACACATCAAAAAAGAAGCACCTTGACAGGCTCAGTTGATTCATATGTTAGCACTATCTTGATCTGATTCAATTGAGTTTTTGTTTGCTTATTACTACAATGTGTTAACAAGATTGCCTTTTCTGTTTCTTCTAAAAATGTGATACTATTTCTCAGTTGGAATATATTCAGATTGACCTACCAGTTTTTTGTCATAGAAATATGATTATTTATTAATAGGAATTAGGGAACTTAACAGAGAGAATCAAGATGGTTTTTTTAAAAAATAGCAGATATGAAATACGAACTAGTTTATTACTGTAGATTGAACCATAGAAAATTGTCAGTGATCGGCATCTCTGATTCCGCAGATCAGGAGGGATTACTGAGAATGATGGAAATACGCAGAGAATTAGCTAAATCGTGATTTTCACTCAAAGAAGAGACATCAGCATATACCTTTACAAAAGTAATTTCATAATAAGCTTTCTTTCAAAGAAGTTCTAAGCAGTCCCTATTACCATTCCAACTCTGTTGACTATAACTTATTAAATGCCAAGTATTCTCCAGATTTCTTTGAATCAGCATCTCGTACACTCACTGCCTTCTCTCTCTTATCTGCAGTTCTAAAAAAATCATTAAAAACTAACTTCCAGCAGCCTGCTCCCATCATCTGTCTGCCTTCAAGCATGGCCACATTTTTCACTCTTTTTATCTCTTTGGGAAAATTTATCTGTGAATTCTTGAACTCTAGTGTTTCATATATTCAAAGAAAAAGAGGTATTAAGAAGTCTACTTTTAAAGCAATGTAGAATTTTAGAAAAAGCAACTGTGCTAAATCACACTACCACTATGTTAACTTAAAGATATGAACATAAGAGATTTGAAATAAAACCTTAAAAACCATTATTAACTACAAGGTTCATTTTACAGTCCCCTTTAGTGCTGACATGGAGGATGAAAGTGAGAGCCATGATGGAACATGGAAGGTAGATTGAACAAAATAAATCCATTGACTTTTTAAAAACATCTGAAGAACAGGATGAATATATATGTGAAGGTCACTGTGTAAAACAAGAAAGGAGTGATATTTCTAAAAGAGTCAATCTTAACAAAAGCATGTCTAGTTATGTTATTTAGGTTTTCAATATTAGCAAGCAAAAAGTAAAATAGTAGAATTCAGAAAACACAAAGTATATGTAATAGCCTTTTCTTTTTTTCTAAATAAATTTTATTGTGTTAATTCAATTATAATTTATGAAAGAGCACTTTCAAGTATTCTTAATGTGTGAAATTAAGAATATCCATTAGCTACAAGTGATGGTTTTAATTTCAATATATGTCTTTAAATAAATTATTCACAAAACCGTAATGATGATCTAATTACAATTAGATATTGTGGCACTGAAATCACCAGCACTGTATCTAATTAGTTTTCACTAAGCTCTATCTTTATTTATATTTTAAAACCATTATAATCTATGATTAAGTGAAATAAAATATATAATATGAAAACTTAAAAATAATTTCAAATTTATAATTTTGGAAAGTAGTGTGGTATAACATTAGTGAACCATGTCCAGCACAGCCAGGGGTGAACCTGAGGAGAGGCAATGAAGGATTAAAGAAGACGGACAAGAGAATACAGCTGGGGCCAGGTAGGATCACTGTGCCTGGATGCAGAAACAGTGACACAGCCTGTAAGCCAAAGCTTTATTTTATAGTCAGAGCACAAAGAGCAAAATGAGAAGTGGTCAACATGTTTACAATGTTCTCGCAATTTCACCCTGTTTTGGCAGCACTTGCTGCACCTCCCACAGCCCATTAGCTACCTAGAAAGGAACAAGGGATGACTACTAGTATAAGGTCAAGGTTAATTATGCTAGGAGGGCTCTGCCCTCCAAGCTGGGACTTTGTGGCCCTGCCACAGGTCAGTCCGAGGCTTAACCCTATAGCCGCTCCCTACACATTGGGATACAGAATTGCATTTCTAAGTTAGAATTTTTCTGCTAATGTTCGTTTATGTGGGTAAATTTGCACATATCACTTTACCTCCCAGTAATTGGTTTCTTCATATTTAAAATAAATAGGTCAAAAATTCAAGACTCCCTTGAAGTTTATAAATTATAAATATTTTTCAAAGGTATATGAGTGTGCTATTTTAAATTACTCATCATTATTCTTTTTAATAAAGCATATATTTTCTTTTTATGTTTATTCATATAAATATGTAAATAAATTTAACATATTAAATAAGAAAGTTTTTGAGTTTTCATTAACCATTCTCAGACAAACTCAATATCCATAGTATATCAGCAAAAAATATTTAGTGTAAATTTATCTTGAAAGTTACTGTCTAGATGTATGATTATTTGTTGCTCCACAAAATAACAGGTTGACTTTTATGGGTCCTAAATAAATCCAATTTTAGAAAATAATGTTCTTCATAAATCCAGATAGAAAATTGTGCTCAATTCTCAAATGTATATTAAGGTTTCTATATACAGTATCTAGTTATTTACTTTGTGTTTACACCAAGACATAGTATAGTGTCAAACTTATTTTGTGCAGATTTTATAACTGGTTTGAATACATGTGAGTTTATGCATTCAAATATTTTTATTGAAGAGGTCTATGTCTAAGACTCCACACTTGGCACTTCGGTGATATGACACATTCAATCTTCATAGTATAGGTGACACAACATATACTTTGCATTCCTACAGAAGATAGCATCATAGTGATAACAAGAGACTACCATAGACAGTAGGTAAAATGTAAAGGAGGAAAGAGATCACTGTGGGCAAAGTAACAAGACCAGATTTATAAAGATTCCTCAATTTTTTTAAGACAGATATTCTTGAATAAGAGGTAATGAGCAAAGAATGTATGTTAAATGTAGGACATACTGAGATAAATAAGCATTCAGAGCCTGAAAAAACCTAAGGTGGATGGCATTGTGATGCAGGTAACAGGGCAGACTTGACTCATGTAGCCTGAATTCAAACCATCAGTCTGATCATAATAGTTTGGCATTGAGCAGGTTTTATAACTTTAGTTTTGTCATTTGCACAATGGTGATAATAATTGTGCTTACCTTGTGAAATTATTATTATGACAATGAAAGTAATCAAAGTATAAAATTAAGGTATAATTATTATAACCGCTTCATGGAGTAGTTTAGAAAAGGTTTTCTTGTGAAAATATTTAACTACTAGGTTAGGGGTTTGCTATTTTATCAAGATTGCCTAGAAAATGAAATTTTAAAAAATTGCATTAGACATTTTAATTTTGGGACTGTGTATATTTGTAATTAAAATGGATTATAGCAGAGTTGGTAAAGACAATAAAAAAAAAATATTGCTGATCAGTCCTAGTGAATAAGACTCAACAGAGCTAGGCAATTAAGTATGTAAAATTATGAGAACTTAGAGTCAGGGTTGACTCCACAATTTAAAATGAGAATGATTAAAAGGAAAGATCATTGGCAAAAATAAGAAAATCATAATGAAGAGTGTTTTTAGTGTGACATACTTTATGTTTGAAATGACTTCTAAATGTCAGATATCTGCCAATTTAAATTTGATGTGCTTTCATTGTAAATCAAGTTAATTCAATTATGTTTGTGGATTTAAAAAAGATATGATTTTGTAGGTGAAAATTTAAGGAAATTATGACCAAGAGAGATGATTTACCAGCAGAACCAGGTTCCCTAACTCCCAGAACATTATCTTGCTATCTTACTATTCCATTTTATGATCATACTAGAGGCCCGGCGCACGAAATTTGTGTGTGTGTGTGTGTGGGGGGGTGGAGGCTGTTGCCCTCAGCCCAGCCTGCACCCTCTCCAATCTAGGACCCCTCGAGGGATGTTCAACTGCCTGTTTAGGCCCGATACCAGTGGGTTAGGGCCTAAATGGGCAGTGGAACATTCCTCTCACAGTCCAGGACTGCTGACTCCCAACCGCTCGCCTGCCTGCCTGCCTGATTGCCCTTAACTGCTTCTGCTTGCCAGCATGATCACCCCCTAACCACTCCCCTGCCAGCCTGATTGACGCTTAACTGCTCCCCTGCTTGCCCGATTGCCCCTAACTGTCCTCCCCTGTCAGCCTAGTCACCTATAACTGCCCTCTCCTGCAGGCCATCTTTGACCACATGGGGGTGGCCATCTGTGTGTTGGTCAATTTGCATATTACTTTTATTAGATAGGATGGAATACAATGCAAGCATCTGTGAGTATAATCTCCAATATTAGAAAATATGGCTCCTTTCCAATTAAAGGCAACTTTCTGGACAAGTGTGTTTATCAGTTTAAGAAAGATATTTAAAGAGAAAATATAAGGGGGTAATATTTAAACATCAGTATTGAAATAATTTATATTAAAGTTGGCATTATCCTTAAGAACCAAAAATTATGCAACAAAATAATAAGCTCTTTTTTTCATTTTTATTTTTTATTGCTTAAAATAGTATGAGGAGTACATTTGTCTCCTTTTTTCCCCATTCCTTGACCTTCCCCCAGCCTCCTTTACCCCCCAGTGTCTTGTGTCCATTGGTTATGGTCCTTTGGTTGATATCTTTCCCCCACAACCCTCCCCAGCCTTCCTACTACAGTTTGACATTCTGTTTAATGCTGCTCTGCCTCTGTATCTATTTTTGTTCATCAGTTTATTATGGTCTTTATTATCCATAAATGAGTGAGATCATGTGGTATTTTTCTTTCACTTACTGGCTTATTTCACTTAGCATAATGCTCTCCAGTTCCATCCATGCTGTTGCAAATGGTAAGAATTCCTTTTTTATAGCAGCATAGTATTCCATTGTGTAGATGTACCACAGTTTTCTAATCCATTCATCTGTTGATGGGCACTTAGGATAAGCTCATTAAATTTCTATTCCACTTAAAATTTTACTTCTGACTGTTTGAAATCTAATTTAAAAAAAACTGTATTAAACTTATTGGGGTCACAATGGTTAATAAAATTATTTAGGTTTTAAATGTGCAATTCTATGATACATCATCTGTTACTGCATGCATTGTGTGTTTACCACCCAAAGTCAAATCTCCTTCCAGCACCAGCTATTTTACTGCCTTTACCCTTAACTACTGTCCACCCATCCCCCTTTCCTCTGGTAACCACCATACTGTTGTCTGTGTCTGTAAGTTTTTGCTTTTGAACAGACACTATTCCCAAGAAGATCACAAATAGCCAACATATATATGGAAAGATGCTTAACTTCACTAGCTACTAGGGAAATGCAAATCAAAACTACAATGAGATACCACCTCACACCTGTTAGGATAGCCATCATCAGTAAGACAAGTAATAACAAGTGTGGAGAGGTTGTGGAGGAAAAGGAACCCTCGTTCACTGCTGGTGGGATTGTAAACTGGTATAGCCACTATGGAAGACAGTATGGCAGTGACTCAAAAAATTAAGAATAGAGTTACCATACAAACCCAGCAACCCCTCTTCTAAGTATCTTCCTTCCAAAATTGAAAACATTTTTGTAAAGATGTATGCATCCCTATGTTCATTGCAGCATTATTCACGGTGGCCGAGATGTGGAAACACCAACATATTCTTTGATAGATGGTTGGATAAACAAGGTGTGATTCTCCAAGGCCGTCACTTCTGAGGAATCTCCCTAGCACGAGAAGGGACAGTTATTGTATCACCTGTGTGTAGGCCACGTGTAAATCTCCCTCAGGCCGCCACGTGGCAGACAGTCTTACAGTACTGCTTTGGCTCCCATGCATCCCAGGATCTAGAAAAAGATGATGTCAATTACCAAGCAAATAAATACAGAAGACATCTCCGGAGAAGGTAGAAGATACAAACACCCTGAGGCAGGATGATACCTGCCATGTTGAATAAACCGTAGGGAGGCCAGTCTGACTGGAGTAGCTTCCAAGGGACTATCAACACCAAAGAAGACTATACAGCATGGGAAAGTGGTGGTTGGGCTGAAGGAGTAGAATGCTGAATAATAAACTGGACTTCAGCCTGAAACATTCTAAGGAAAGCATATTTTGGAGGAAGATGGGAAACATAATGTCCCAGGAGGTTCGAAAGACAGCAGAATCTAGTGGTTTCACATGCATTTACAGGAGAATCAAATTCTTATATGACTTGGAAATAGGCCCAGGTAGTTAAAGCAAAGAACATATTTTTTGCTGGAATGGAGATGAGGTTCTTATAAGATGGTGCATGGCTGAGTTTTATTGCTCCAAGTAAAAACTTGATAAGAATGGAACATAAGAATGTTTTTCTTTGGGGTTGAACAGTTTTATTTAAACACAGTTTTATGAAAACCTTAGAAACAAGTATCTCTGATTTGTTATTTGGCCCTGTTTTCATCAGTTAAGTCTAATGTAATCAGGTCAAGGAATCTTTTGTGGCTATGTCAGGGTCCCTGTCCAACACAAGTTCCTCAACTTTATCTAGGGTTTCTGACCTCAAGAAGGACACACTGTCTTCAGGCAGTCTCTCCACTTGGGCTAAACAAATGCATCAGCTTTGGAATTGGGGACTGGGCTTAAAGAAATAACAGATGGTATAAAAGTGAAAAATTACAACAGTCCCAGTTAGAAGAGCAGTGTGCAGAGGTCAAAAGAGAGATTTACCCTATGTTCTTTCCACTTTCCGAGTAATAAAGGATGATAGGTGGAGAAAAAGACATTGAGGGGACAAAGCAAGAAGTTGAAGTCTTACACTGTTTAAACTGTAATTTATTTTAGCTCTTGGTTCAGTGTTTTTTCACTCTTGCAAAGGAGGTCTTTAAATTATGTCTACAATACTTGAAACTGTTCCCAGACCCATTTTTGTAACCTTTGTAACCCTTGAGGTTTTCAGGTGAGGAAATATAAAGCTCTTAGCTCTCTAAGGAGTGAAGATGTGAAGACATAAAATGTTAACCAGCATTATTAGACATGGTTTAAAAGTTATGAAGTTATACTTCAACTACATGATTATAGAATGAAAGGATGCATTCTGACTACAGATAATCACATACACACACATACACACACACACACACACATTCTTTTCACATTTATTTATTTACTTACTTATGTATTTATTTATTTTAAACCTCACCCAAGGATTTTTTTTCATTGATTTTTAGAGAGTGGAAGAAATAGGGAAAGACAAAGAGAAATATCCTGCACCAGCCCTGACCAGGGCCTGGCACCTGGGAGGAGGCTGCAACTGAGGTATGAGCCCTTGACCAGAGTTGAACCCAGGACCCTTTGGTCCGCAGGCCGATACTCTATCCACTGAGCAAAACCGGCTATGGCTCTTTTCACCTTTAAAGCTCATGTTATATTTAAATATCCTGCATTGTTAAGTCTAGCAACTTCTTTAACATGTCAATTCCTGTGAACATTTAACCTATACAGATTTTATGCATCTATTAACTCTAATTAACTTTAAAATAAGTGCATTGCAGATTGCATCTCATGTATAATTTGTGTGGCACATGGTGGATACTTAACACGTACATACTGCTAAGTGGAGAAATGTATAAATAAAGCTTTTATTTGTTGAAGGATGCCTGACAGAAACTTGTAATCAAACACATATTTAACGTAAATTTTTAAAAGTTCACACACTTTTAGTTCATGTTTTATGAAAAGGTTATATATGTATGCCAAAATAAATTGTAAAAAGTCTATATTAACTAAACTTTTCTAAATGTTGTGTATCTAATTTAAAAAATGTTTAATTATATCTACCCTAATAGAATATTAATAAAATATAATTTAATAATTAATTCAACTCAATAAAACCTATGTATAATTGGAAAATGCAGGAATAAATTAAACATATTTTCTGTATTCAAGGCCACAATGGTGACAAATAGTATTTAAATTATTATCAATATCATATCAAAGATAGACAGTTATAGATAAAAATATACACACATATTGATATTTATATATTTACATAAATATATCTTTAGATAATCAAATCACATACACTTTCCTTAGTTTCCTAATATTTAATCATATACACCATAATATAATTTAACGTCCCATGTCGTGTTGGGCATTTTCATCTTTGAACTATCATCTCTTAGATTTGTTATATAGAAAATAACTGATTGGGTTTGGCTTCTAATTGACACATATCATAACCATTCCTGAGGAGAAACATTTGGTTTTTAAACAATATTAAATGTATTATCATCAGCATTTAATATTTTTAATCTTTGCTTCAGCATTCCTAATTCCATTGCAGCATTATGCTTCATGACAGAAGCTTTCAAGATTTTAAAAACCCCCTACTGCCTGAAAACAATTGGAACCACCCAGAAACATTTGTATTACCTCAGGGTATTAGCTTAATGCTAACTGCCTAGTGGTTTATGATTTTCAAAAGGCATTCCACTCTTTTTACATATTGTTATTTTTTACTCTTATCAACTGTTTCAAAATGTGTTTGGTTAGTGTTTTGTCACTGCCTCTTGGGAGATAATTATTAGAGATGATATTCACATAACATAAGGATAATATTCTAATTTTACAGAGATAACATTTATAATTTTTTTCCAACAAAATCTCCCTACCTTTTTACCAGTTTCCTTTGTAGCTGTATCAACAACATAACTTTGAAAACAAATCTTGTGCCTGTGAAGTAATTTCTCTGTCTCTGTACATATCTAGCTCATGCACAGAGTAAACTCAATTTGGGCCGCACCATCATCTGTGGATGCACTTGTTGTAGAATCATTTCTTGCCAGTATGTCCTGTTTGTCTTAGACCTTGCAGATCCAAAGCATCCTCTTAGTCTCCACTTCTCCATTTGTCAAACTTGGTTGAGCAAATATTTTACACAAATACCTATTGTATTGAGAATGGATGTTAGAAGGACATAAAAATGTAAGTGGCACAATCAATTTAAAAATAACTGATAATTCAGACAAAAGATGGCAAAACTCCCCTTATTTTAAAAGAGTAGAAATGTGTTTAACAGTTATTGACTACCTCTGTGCTAAGCACTGTTCTAGGCTTTGGGGATAAACACAAGCATATAAAAGCAATTGCTGTGTTCAGAGTGCTTATTTTCCAGTAGAAGTTTACATACAAAATGAAACAAGTTACTTATACAATACTAGAGGCCTGGTGCACAAATTCTTGCACCAGTGGGGTTCCTTGGCCTGGCCTGAGAGATCGGGCTGAAACTGACTATCCGACATCCACCGAGGGGTCCTGGATTGCCAGAGGGCACAATATTTTACACAAAATATTTTACACGAGCAAATATTTTACACACAATATTTTACACGATCGTGTCCGGGGATGGATGCGGGAGGTTGGCCAGTAGGGGAGGGACCGCAGGAGGATTCCAGGGTGTGTTTGGCCTGTCTTGCTCAGTCCTGATCAGCAGGACCCCAGCAGCAAGCTCACCTACCTGTTGGAGTGTCTGCCCCCTGGTGGTCAGTGCATGTCATAAGGAGCAGTTGAGTGGCCTTAGCATATCATTAGCATATTATACTTTGACTAGAGGCCTGGTGAACAAAACTTGGTGCACTCAGGGGGGTCTCTCAGCCTGGCCTGTGCCCTCTCGCAGTCTGGCACCCCTCGGGGGATATCTACCTGCTGGCTTACGCCTGCTACCCGGGGGATCGGGCCTATGCTGGCAGTCAGACATCCCTCTGGCAGCCCAGGAGCCCTCGGGGGATGTCCACTTGCCAGCGGGGAGCAGACCTAAGCTGCAGTCGGACACCTTAGCGCTGCTGAGGAGGCGGGAGAGGCTCCCACCACCACTGCTGTGTTGGCAGCCATCAGCCTGGCTTGTGGCTGAGCAGAGCTCCCCCTATGGGAGCGCACTGACCACCAGGGGGCAGCTCCTGCATTGAGCGTCTGTCCCTGGTGGTCAGTGTGTGTCATAGTGCCCAGTCATTCCCAGTCTTTCTGCTGTTAGGGTCAATTTGCATATTACCCTTTTATTATATAGAATAGAGGCCTGGTGCATGGATGGGGGCCTGCTGTTTTGACCTGAAGGGTGTCCCAGATCAGGGTGGGCATCCCGCTGGGGTGCCTGGCCAGCCTGGGTGAGGGGCTGATGGCTATCTGCAGGCTGGCCAAGCCCCCCAGCAGGGACCCTTACCCCATGAGGGTGTGGCCAGTCTTGGTGAGGGGCTGAGGGTTGTTTTCAGGCTGGCCACAGCCCCTTCATGGTAGGGAGGTCCCACTGGGGTGCCTAGCCAGCCTGGGTGAGGGGCTGATGGCTGTTTGCAGCTGGCCACAGTCCCTTTAGGGTGGAGGTCTCCGCTGGGGGGCCTGGCCATCCTGGGTGAAGGGCTGATGGCTGTTTGCAGGCTGACCACAGCCCCTTCAGGGTGGGGTGTCCTACTGGGGTACCTGGCCAGCCTGGGTGAGGGGCTGTTGTCTGTTTTCAGGCTGGCCACTCCCCTCAGCAACCCAAGCTCCCAGCCTCTCCTTTTTTTCTTTCTTTTTTCTTTCTTCGGGGATTTATTTATCTTCTATAATTGAAACTTTGTAGCCTTGAGTGGAGCTGAGGGCCAGCCAGGGCAGGCGGGAAGCTTGGCTTCCTCCATCGCCGGGGGCAACCCAAGCCTCCTGCTTGCTCCAGCTCCGTGGCCACTGCCATCTTAGTTGGGTTAATTTGCATACTCACTCCTGATTGGCTGGTGGGCATGGCTGGTGGGCGTGGCTTGAGCACAGCAGAGGGATGGTTAATTTGCATGTTTCTCTTTTATTATATAGGATTGGTGGACCAGATGACTGGACGACCAGACAGTGAACATATTAGGCATTTATTATGCAGGATATTAGGAGATAACTAGTGGTGCTGGCAAAAAAGGGGGGGAGGGACTTGCAATATTCAAAAGTGTGATCAAGGATAGTGCTATTAAAGGAAAATAAGAGCAAGCTCTCCACACATTTGGGGGCAGAAGAATAGTGGTCCAGGAAGAGGGAATTGCAGATGCTCAGAGATCAGAGCAAGGTACACTTTGAAAAACAAGTTGGCCAAAATGTCTGACAAAGAGGGGAGCTGGCAGGAGTTTAGTTTGGGGAATTGGGAGTGGAGAGTCAGATTATTTTGAGCCTTGTATCCTCTGATTCAAAGAATTTTAAATTAAATCACAGTAAAAAAGCCATTGCAGGCTTGAGTAGAAGCTGAAGAGAATGGCAACGATGTGGTTAATTGGATGTTTAAAAAATTTACAGAGCAAATGATAAGCTTGTCAATGTTTTAGAAAGGATTGAAGAATGACCCCAAGAGCCTTTGTATCCACAGTGGTTTACTGGTTATCTTACTGGCAATATAATAACAGTATTTGGACATCATTTTTAATGCTTTATATAATAGCAAAATCCAAAACATCATATATCACTGGGAAGCACTTGAGCTTTCTCCCATGGTAAAAAGCAAAAATATATATAATACTAGAAGGCAATAAAGTAAAATGCAATTCTTTTTCAATAAATACTGCTTTAAGGGTAATTGAAAATATTGCTGTAACTCTGAAAGGAAGAGCATTAGAACAAATTAGTCCATGTGGGAGGTTTGCTCTACAGCAGGTGAGAGTACAGAAATTGCTAAGATGAATCAGCTTAAAGTATTTGCTGGGTTCTCCTTCAGTAATGAAATAAATGAAGAGCTACTTTTTCTATGAGGCACTAAAAAAAGAGATATGTCGGAGACATATACCATCTCAACAGTAAATGACTTCTTCAAAAAAAAAAAACCCTGTATATTAGGAGAAAACTGTATACATACAGCCACTGATGGAATACCTTCATGGCATGAATTTTTTAAAAGAAATACATAGTGAACAAATAGTATATGCAGCAAGAACCTGTTACTTTCCTACTTAGTGCCAGAGACTATCTATACCTTTTGTATTTGAAATACACAGTTATAAATGACTTTTTCTTTAACAAGAGTCATGCTTTGAATAATATCCAATAAGCAGACATTATATCTAGGTTTAACAAGGAAGTTCTTTTATGTTAGCAGATAGGTTCTATATGTTACACCATGCTTTGTGAAATGGGAGAGTAATAGATCTGTCTCCATGCCCTGAGGGTCAGTAATTCTGACTCAGTAGGACAAATTGAGAGATAATATTGCGGAGCTAAGAATACACCGGAACATCCTACATTTCTTATTTTCCGTGATCCAGCTGGCAGCAGTATAGTTTTTGTGCTAGCAAAGTGAAAGCCTGTTTTAGACATATTGTAAAGATAACATATGACTACTTTTGAATGCTTTTAAAATGATTTCAAGTCACTAACAAAGAAGATCTAAAGTTCTTTTGTTAGCATTAAAATACATTAACGTTAATGTCCTTGCACATGTAAATAGATGTTGAAGTGGTTATTTGAAATGTCCCCTTCAAAATTTAACTGTAATTTTGGCTATCCTGCAGTCTTATTTTTTTTAAAATATATTTTATTGATTTTTTACAGAGAGGAAGGGAAAGAGATAGAGAGTTAGAAACATCGATGGGAGAGAAACATCGATCAGCCGCCTCCTGCACATCTCCCACTGGGGATGTGCCCGTAGCCCAGGTACATGCCCTTGACCGGAATCGAACCTGGGACCCCTCAGTCCGCAGGCCGACGCTCTATCCACTGAGCCAAACCGGTTTCAGCCTGCAGTCTTATTTTTAATAATTGATCAATAAATATTTTCTTGTTTGCTGTAATAATCTAAACTTGCTTCCTTTCTTCTCTTTTCTTGGTTCCTTCCTTCTTTCTTTCCTTCCCATTATCTTTCCTTTGCTTATTCTGTATATGTAGTCTCCATTTTTCTTTTATCATCCAAGCCTAAACACACACACACACACACACACACACACACACACACACCTCTAAAATGATCTGAATGGAAATTCTGGCAGAGTGTGGTAGGCTCTATTATACCTTTACCCACCCCCTGCCCCCAAAAGGTTCACCCCTGAAACATGTTAATATGTTTACATCACGTGCCAAAAGAGACTTTGAAAATATGATTAAAATAAGATTCATGAGATGAGAAGGTTGAACTGGAATAGTATGGCGGTCCCAATTTGATCCAAGGGCTTCTATAAAAGGAGAAAAGATAAAGTGATGAAGATGAAAAGAGGAGTGATGCTGAAGCAGGGGAAAGAGTACTGGGGGGAAGGCTCATGAGCCAAAGAAAACAGAAGCTTCTAGAAGCTGGAAAAGGCAAGAAAGCAGATCATCTTCTCGAGCCTCCAGTAGGAACCCAGTCACACCAGCACCTTGATTTTCCGACTCTGACCTTCAGAACTGTAGCAAAATAACTTTGTGTTGTTTTAAACTACAAAATTTGTGTTAATTTGTCATAACAGCAATAGACAGAGACATGTTAAGAAATTTGTTATAGCTAGAGTGTGGGTTGCATGCAAAAAGTAACATTATTAAGCTCAATTTGTACATTTAAAAAAATCTGGATAGGTGCCTATGCTTTGGGTTCTCATACACAATTTTTAAACCTTATTTTTTTAACTGTTTCTTTTCCTGTGAGTGCATCTGCACTTCTACAGCCCAGCGGTGGCCCTTCTTCGTCCATGTGGCGGTCTCCTCACACCACTTCTCCTACTGTGGAGTCCAGCATGATTCTTCCATCCAGATTGCTCAGCTCCGTTATTTTTTCCTTACTGGGGCATATCGGACATTTTTGGTGATCTGTATGTTAGTGTTGTCTGGGCAGGAAGAGGGGAACTGTCTCAGGCGTGTCTATATAAGTTCTACACTCAGACATCATATTAGAATGATTGTTAGAGCAACTGTAGGGTTCTTTGAGAAGAGCAGTATTTCCACATTGCAGGGTTAAAAGAGAGACATCAGCCTTCTAGTCTTATCAGCAGTTGTATTTTCACCTCACCCTTAGCTAGATCCGAAAATAAAGACAAGATCCATCTTCATATTTGCCATTTTTTCCTTTTCCCATCACCCTTCAGTTATAAAAATTATAGCCATTTATCTCTCCTCTTTCAGCAGATCACTCTTTGAAACCTTATGTTTTCATTTGCCTTACAGATTAAAAGAGCAATAACAATAATTTTAAAAAACTAAACAAACAACAACAACAGCAAAAACTATTTGATCTAAAAACAACCAGGCTTGGATCCTAACATAAAATTTCTACTTTAGGAATTCTGAGGAATCTTCCTCTCCTCTGAGAAAACCTGAAACATCAAGAGAATTTGGTTTTAGCTTATTTTTATTACCTGGACTTTTAGTGCACAACTGCAACACTATCTTGATATTCATAGCAAAGTAAGGACTACCCCATTATCCATGAAATTCTGCCTCTCTCCTAAAGGTAGAGGATCCTTAAATGATGTCAGATCCTGGTATTTGGGGAAAAAATATTTTGGTTTAACATCTTTCTCTAATGCAAACATTTCTTTGAAGTTAGCTGGAAGTCATTGAAGGCTATTGAGCAGGGGGGTGAGATAGTCATAGCTGCAGTGTTGAAAATCATGGCCCGTAGGTTGGAAGATGTGGCTGGATCAGGATAATCCTGGGATCAAGGAGATCCATTCAGTGCTAGCTTGGTGATCCAAGTGAGAGAAGCAGAGTAGCTGGGGCCTCAGACTATGGTGCTTCAGATGGAGAGAAGATATACTACAGGTTTAAGTCAGAGATAAGGCAGTGATTTACCGGGTATGGCAGAAAAGAAACAATGGAAGGGTCTGGTAATTCTGTGGCTTTATGCATTTTAGAGATAATAAATGAAGAAGAGCAAATTCTAAGATGACAATAGACTATCCAGTATCCTTATTTTCTAATCCTTGCTCGAAGATATTTTTCTATAGATTGTTTTTCTCTTAGAGCAGTGGTTCTCAACCTTCTGGCCCTTTAAATACAGTTCCTCATGTTGTGACCCAACCATAAAATTATTTTCGTTGCTACTTCATAACTGTAATGTTGCTACTGTTATGAATTGTACTGTAAATATCTGATATGCAGGATGTATTTTCATTGTTACAAATTGAACATAATTAAAGCATAGTGATTAATCACAAAAACAATATGTAATTATATGTGTATTTTCCGATGGTCTTAGGCAACCCCTGTGAAAGGGTCGTTCGAGCGCCAAAGGGGTCGCGACCCACAGGTTGAGAACCGCTGTCTTAGAGAGAGTAGAAGAGACAGAGAAACATCAATGTGAGAGACACATCAATTGGTCACCTCCTGCATGCACCGGACCTGGAGCCAGGGATCGAGCCTGCAACCAAGGTATGTGCCCTTGACCGGAATTGAACCTATTACCCTTCAGTCTGTGGGCCCAGGCTCTATCTACTGAGCCAAACCGGCTAGGGCCCCAGTACCTTTTAGACATGTGCATTATCAATGTGGGAATGGAAAACCAGGTGCAGGTTCAGAAATGGGTTTTTAGCAGAATATATGAAAACTTAGAAAATGTGAATGTATAGAGAAAACAGTTCTAAATTTGAGGGCACAATTCATAATAAAAACTCATTATGTTATATTGTTATGGAGAAAATGAATTCCCTTGTTCTAGTGCATGAATAGCAGTTCCTAATGGCAAAAGTCAATAAGTAGACATATTTTCCATGTATTCTCTATATGTTGTAAAACAGACCATTGTGAGAAACAGTTACTTGCCTCTTTTTATATATTTATTTTTCTTTGCAAAGTTCTTGTAGCTCTATTTTTCTCCTTTGCATTTTCCTCTGGACTTTTCCTGCATAAAGGCTAAGTGTTTATGACATGATCTAGAGTAATTTGCCATGTTAAAAAGTATTATAATCTAAACCTTTTCCCACATACAGACAAGTACATCTCCAGGTTTGCAGACATGGCTACAAGTTATAGGCCTAATAACTACATAGAAATCTAGGAAACTAGTTCATTTTATAAGAAGCTTTTATTTTTCCTCACTTTTTGTGTATGCAACTTGGACTGCATGAAGTTATAATAGCTATAAAGTCCTACATAAAAGACATTTTAAGAATATTTTTGAGAAAGTATGTCTAAAAGTCTTTAAAGTGAACAAGTTTGCTGAAACTATACTTATTCATGTACATTCATCAAGACCTAAGCATATAAAATAAATACTTTAAATATGACACACAGAAGAAAAACAAGTTTTTTTCTAAATTTGACTCAAAATAATTTATTAATTTAATTCCTGTATTGGTAACCAAATATAGGATAGAAGGTAATGCTTATATCTTTTAATTTTCATGGCATTTACTTTAATATTGAATATGTTTTGCAATTGTATATTTTATTTTATTTATTTATTTATTTTTTTAAAAATATATATTTTATTGATTTTTTACAGAGAGGAAGGGAGAGAGATAGAGAGTTAGAAACATCGATGAGAGAGAAACATTGATCAGCTGCCTCCTGCACACCTCCCACTGGGGATGTGCCTACAACCCAAGTACATGCCCTTGACCGGAATCGAACCTGGGACCTTTCAGTCCGCAGGCCGACGCTCTATCCACTGAGCCAAACCGGTTTCGGCAGCAATTGTATATTTTAATATTCTTTCAGCTGTACTACAATCACTATACTTTCTGATAATATGTTAAAATAGGTGCCTTTATTATAAGAATCCATCAAAGTAAAAATGAAACAGAGCACATATATTTTTTAGTGAAGAAAATTGGAAGGCCATTTCATATTTTAGCTTTAGAGGAAGCATACTTGATGACGTGAATGTTCTCACTTAGGACTTTGTCATGAAAATGGCCCTATTTTCCATGCACATTAAATGTCCTTTCAGAGAAAGCATATGATTTTCATGGATAAGTTCCAAGGTTCTGTGAAATAAGTCCATTCTGCCTTGTACCTTGTCATTGTATCCTCACATGGTGCTATTTGTGTTATTGATGGACAAATTCATTCTGGGTTGTAGGCTTCCTGTCCTTATAAATTCCTTAAGATGATCCCGTTTGTAATTACTCATATGCTGATTTCCTTTCATTGTTATTTGAAGAACGTTTTATAAATCATGTTATACATATACAAGAGCATTGGTGTGTGTGGATTCTATTCTGTTCCATTTCCGAGTCCTCATCAGAATGTTGAAAAGAGGAATAAGAAATTGCCAGTGGCCAATTCAACTCCATATCCTTCTTCTGAAGGTGATATCATGGGAGCTCTTCTATTCTATTTAAAAATATACCTGGAACAACCTCATTGATAGGGGCACATTGATCGCTGTCTAATCTTTCTGAAATATTATGAATTAATCATCCAAAATTCTATGTGTATATCTTTGACATTTCCAGATTTACTATGTTTGGAATAATGAGTTTCAATTGTACATTATCCTTTCTGTTTAGCAGAGTTTTTAATTGCCCTATAACTTTTATAAACTACTGAAATACTCCCAGTCATAAGAATTATAGGACTTTTAATTTATTTATTAACCTCATATAGTTATAAAATTGCAATTAAATTTATGTTGCTTTCTATCTGAAGCATGAAAAAGTTAGTTTGTTGTTCCGTGAAGACCATTATAAGTTTTTAAAATATAGACAGTTTTGATTACCATAGGCCTACCATCCTTCAGAGGAAGTACACCTGAAAGAAGCTCATTGTTCACTCTCTGGGCTGCTGTGAGATAAGTGTGCAAAGAATTGTTAATAGTAGGTTTCTTACCTTTTTCAAAAATCTAATAAAGAATTAAAACAAAGAATAATTTTTTAAAAGATGGCTGTTTTTTATTAGTTTAATTCTGCTAGTGTAATGATAATGTTTTAGATATGAAAGTGATCCTTAAAAGATTTTGTTCAAAGTTTTAGTTGGTATTCCAGCAAAATATCGAATCTGCCAGGCATTACTAATAAGAGATACAAGAAAAGAAGTCTTTCTCAGTTGTGGTTCTTCGACATAAGGATTTGACAGGAAATAGTTTCAAATTTAGTTAACTATAAAACATTTTGAAGAATTTTTAAGAGACTATAGTTTCAATGATTCATCTTAAAAAAAGAGCAATATTGCATTGTGTGCCCATCACCCAATACACAGATGATATACATAGAATTGAACACTTGAAACCTATATAATATCATTAACCAATATCAGCCAATAATTTTTTAAAAAAGAAAAAGAGAAATGTATAATAATTTCTAGCTTTATATATGAAAAAAATTATCCCAGAGAGATGTACACAGTTACCTTTCTCATTAGAGGTGGAATTATGATGATATTTAAGGCTTCTTTCTTTAAAAATATGTTTTTATTGATTCTAGAGAGAAAGGAAGGAAGAAGAAAAGAGGAACATCATTGACAGAGAAACATTGATCAGCCCCCTCCCCCCATTATACCCCCCACAAAGGATACACCCCACAACCTGGGCATGTGCCCTGACCAGGAAGCAAACCTGCCATCCTTTGGTAGATGGAATGATGCTCCAACCAACTGACCCACACCAGCCAGGGCAACTATGTGGCTCTCTTAACATATTTTCCAGTTTATAGTATTATTATTATTATTTACACTTGCTTTATATATTTATATCCCACATTCAAAGGCTGTTAAATCACATTGTTTACCCATATCTTCATAAACAAATCACTTCTACTGTCATGGTAAACAACCTGCTTCCCTATTTATAATGGTCTGGCCCACTAGCAACTTCAGTGGGAAATTATAGCTAATTTGCCTACAAACGTCAGGTGGTCATAATAATCTGGCCACTCAGTGTATATTATTTCCTTTCAGCTTTATTGAGACTTAATTGAGGTATAATTCCATATAAGTTTAAGGTGTACATTTAATTTGACACACCTACATATTACAAAATGATTAATGCATAGCATTAGCTAACACCTCCATCACATCACATAATTACCGTTATTTTGTGGTGAGAACATGTAAAATATACTGCTTTACCAACTTTCAAGTATATAACACACTATTATTAACTATTATAACTATGCTGTACATTAGATCCCCTGAAGTAATCCATCTTATGAGTGGAAGTTGTAGCTTTAGCACACCACATAAACACACTAACTCATTCACACATATATGTGCACACTTCTTAGTATACATGCTTTATAATTCTCATAAGCAGTGTACCTCTTGATTCTCAGAATAAGATTCATAGGCAGATAGGAATTATAAACAGGAAAGAAAAATTAAATTGTCTCAAGAGGTTTTTTGCATCTATACACAACAGAAAAAAGACAAAAATGCAACAAAATAGTGTATTTACAAGATAATATAATTAAGAATCATAGGTATTTTATATAACTATGTGAATTATAATTTATTACTAAATAAGCATAAAAATCTAGAATAAAGATTTTTTTTAAATGACAGCAGCCAACACAATAACAACAAAAAGAAATCTAGACTTTATAAAAGCATGTTGGTATGCATTGAATTGACACCCAAATAATATGTGCAAATAAAATATGAAAGAAAGAAATTTACATTCAGTAAAGTAGTGTCAAAAAGAAATTTTAGACTGGCCAGAGTTGCTCAGTGGTTGAACATCGACCTATGAATCATGGTTCAATTCCCGGTCAGGCAGGGCACATGCCTGAATTTTGGGCTCAATCCCCAGTGTGGGGCATGCAAGAGGCAAATGATCAATGATTGCCTGTCATTATTGACTAGAGGCCCAGTGCATGAAATTCATGCACTGGTGTGTGTGTGTGTGTGTGTGTGTGTGTGTGTGTGTGTGTGTCACTCAGCCCAGCCTGCACTCTCTCCAATCTGGGACCCCTCGAGGGATGTCCGACTGGATCCTAGAGGGATCCCAGTGGGATCGGGCCTAAATGGGCAGTCGGACATCCCTTTCACAATCAGGACTGCTGGCTCCCAACCGCTCACCTGCCTGCCTGCCTGATTGCCACTAATCACTCCCCTGTCAGCCTGATCAATGCCTAACTGCTCCCCTGCCAGCCCGATTGCCCCTAACTGCCCTCCCTTGCCAGTCTGGTCTCCCCTAACTGCCCTCCCCTGACGACCTGATTGCCCCTAACTGCCCTCTCCTGCTGGCCCAGTCACCTTTAACTGCCCTCCCCTACAGGCCTAGTCCCCCCCATCTGCCCTCCCCTTCAGGCCTGGTCCCTCCCAACTGCCCTCCCCTGCTGGCCTGATCACCCACAACTGCCATCCCCTGCTGGCCATCTTGTGTGTTGGAGTGATGGTCAATTTAAATATTAGCTCTTTATTATATAGGATTATTATATAGGATGTTTCTATCTCTCATTCCCTCTCCCTTCCTCTCTGAAATCAATGAAAATATTTTTAAAAATTAATTTTAAATCCTTTGGGGGGCAAAAAAATGTCTTAAAGTACCAGTGAATATAAATAGGCAGCTTATAGCTACAACTAAATCAAATGGTCTAATATCCATTGGTTGCCAGGAGTCACAATAGCATATATATTTACTAATTTGGGGAAAAAAATGCCAGCTGAGGAAACTCTGATTATAACCAAACAAATTCAGAGTCGATGGAAATATAATCAGTTGGACCATCAGGGACAAAATAAACATCTGTAATTCTGTCCTCATAAGAAAACAAGCTTAATTGTAGCTATTAAATCTGTGGGCTGCAATACCAACAGGGTGATGCCAGGTGATTAGTTTTACAAGTTCTAGTACAGCTGTCGTCAGGAGTCCACGTGATAGTGGGGGACTTGGTGTTTCATCTGCATGATAAACTGACATGTCAGATTGACCTAGATTCTAGAAGGATCTCTGATACATCTAAAAAGGTTTAATATTTAATAAATTGTATAGGCCAAAAAGGGACAAATTACTAACACAATATCTAAAGAAAACATATACTACATTGTTGGAGGAAGAAAAAATTCAAAATATTATTTTTCTTTTCATAATTGGAAGTGAATGATCTGTGGTTAAATACTACCTCTTTGGCATAGAATCCTATAGGATTTATCATTTACAATTGTAACCTTTATACCTGACTAGGTTCTACTACTAGTTGATCAAAAGAGGAAAATCTATCATTTTGAAAAACTTATCATTTAAATGTATTCTAATACCCAAAGAGTCTCCTTGGGTATTAGAATACATTAAATAAGTTTCAGATTGTAATTTTTAGGAGATGTAATATGATCATGTGAATGGCCACCCAGTAAAAAGGTATATTTGTAGCAAATTCTTTCTCCCATTTATTTTGTCTGTGGAACCTGTTCTTCGCTTATTCTGTATCAGTCACAATTAATATCTCATGGATTCGTGCTTGCAGGAACATTTTAGAAATATGACCTTGCCTAGATTTTAAATTCAGACTTACTTAGAATGACATAAAAAGCCATAATCTTGCCTTTGGCTAAAAATCCAATTACATCTTCTTTTACACATGACCTTATAATTTATGTTTTATTAATGAAAAAAATGTTTTTTATTCTTTGCAAAAAAAAAAAAATGCTGTTTCATGAACTCCAAACTGGAAGAACTCTTATCTTTCTTTGGCTCCTCTTCTCCTATTAAATAAACAAGCTCAGCCCTGTCTAATTGAACTTACAATTCTTCTCTAAATGAAAACAAGGGTTTTATATTTGTGCAATCCAACATGGCCATCATGAGCCTCATGGGTTGAGCACTTAAAGTGTGGGTGATATATCTCAGAAACTGATATCTTATTTCTTTAAAAAAACTTAGTTAATATAAATATAAGGTAAAGCATCTGGCTTCTCCTTTTTTGTTATTGTTGTTAATACTCATCCACGGATATTTTTTCATTGATTTTTAGAAAGAGTGGAAGAGAGGGGGAGAGACACAGAGAGAGAAACATTGATGTGAGAGACACATCGGTTGGTTGCCTCCTGCATGGGCCCCCAACCAGGCAGGGGAATCAAGCATGTAACCAAGGTACAACTGGAATCAAACCTGGGACCATCCAGTCCTTGGGCCGATGCTCTATTCACTGAGCCAAATCAGCCAGGAATAGTGGCTGCTATTAGACAGTGCAGATTAAGCTATTTCATTGTCTGTTATTGGTCAACTCTCTCCTGATAACTTGTACAGGCTTCCAAGCTGAAGATGACATCCTGAAGAAAGTGGCTAGACAAGGCAAGGAAAAAGAAAAATGAGAAAAGAAGGTTCATGACAGGTAAAAATTTGTAAAAGAAAAAATAAATTTAGAAAGCACAAAGTCAGGAGCCCACACTCCCTTTACATCCTCCTAATATCATGTAAAGTTTATCTCATTAATTATTAAAATTATTATAAAATATGGCACACTTAAAGAACAGTAAGTGTGCCATATTTTACAATAATTTTAACTATATTTTATGCAGAGACTGCTTACTCTCTCTTTATGACCTTATTCTTCATACAGCACCTCTAATGTTTAATTGGCATCAAGGCCAACTGGAATAAAATATACATTTCTCATCTGGCTTTGAGTTGAAGAGTAGCATGCAACCAAAGGCACAAAAGCGAACTATTACATAGCAACCCATCCCAAGAAAATGTCCTGCAGCGCTGCAGATGCAGTTTTGAATCTTCTACACTGATGTTTGAAATGAGCCAATGTGAAGGCTATAATCTTACGTGGGATGAGAGCTGTAACGGGCATGGTAGAGAAAGAAGTGGGAAGCAACCTGGTTCATGGCCAACTTGATTGCCTGCATGTGAATATTACTGTCAGAGTGAAATAAACTTCTACAGTTTAAGCCATTCTTTCTATGACTGTTATTCACAGCCAAGCATTACATACACAAATAGAGACCATGGTGACTCTATAAGAAAAAGTACCTAAAGACACACTTGGCTTATGGTATTAGCAGAGTAGTGAGAGGTCGAAACATATGTATCACAGGCTGGAAGGTTGGTGACTCTTGTCCGGTTTTAATAAATAAATCATTTGCTTTACCTGAATTACAAATCACAAATTAATCTGGGATATGAGATTAGAGAAAATTATGAGATTTTTTTTTAAAATTAACATGTGCTGGCTGTTTTTTGTTCTTTTCAACAAATTTTTGTTGTTTAAGCTTCTCAGTCTGTCACATGTTGTTATGGTAGCACTAGCAAACTATTACAGGTCCTTTGATGCATCAAAGTTTTTAATTTTGATGAAATTCAATTTATGGGTGTGTGTTTTTTTGCTGATCTTTTGGTGTTATATATAAGGATTAACTACCAAATCTAAAGTCACAGAAATGTAACCCTATGTTTTCTTCTATTATTTAGTATGTTTTCAGTGACTATAGTTAATTCATTGATCCATTTTCAGTTAATTTTATAGTTGGTGTGAGGTAGAAGTCCAGTTTTATTCTTTTGCATGTGAATATCCAATTGTTACAATATCGTTTATTGGAAAGACAATAGTTTCACTATTAAGCAATGTTGTCATGCTTGTCAGAATGAATTGTACCATAGGTATATGGGTTTATTTCTGGATCTAAAATTCATTCCATTGGCTATGTCTGTCCTTAAGCCAGTACCATGATGTTTTAGTGATGGCTTTGCCAGTTTATATAATCAGTGATTTTTAAAATGATTTAACACCATATTCATTGATCTATTAGAATATTTTAATTTTAGAGGAAATGAACAGAAGTGTCAACAGGCGCTGTGGAAAGAAGGACCTGGCTGAGGAGGATTTAGAGCATAAGTGGAATGTAGCAACTAGGATAGACATGACTGTGGTCTTTTATATAAAACTAGAGGACAGATGCACAAAATTTGTACAAGGGCCTTGGCCCTTGCCCCTGCCTGCCGCCACTGTGACTGGGGGCATCTGCCGCCTCTGTCACAGCCCCCATCTGCTGTGGCTTTGTCCGGTAGAAAGAACGTTCGAAGGACCTCCGGTCTAATTAGCATATTATGCTTTTATTATTATAGATTATTATAGACTAGATGCCCAGTGCATGACATTCGGCCTGTGCCCTCAGCCCGGCCTACGCCCTCTCACAGTCTGGGACCCCGTGGGGAATGTCTGACTGCTGGCTTAGGCCCACTACCTGTGGCAGGGGGACCTCCCCCAAGGGGTCCTTGGTGCATCCACAGAGGCAGGAGAGGCTCCCACCACCACTGCTGCCCTCGCCAGCCATAAGCTTGGCTTCTGGCTGAGCAGCGCTCCCCCTGTGGGAGCACACTGACCACAAGGGGCAGCTCCTGCATTGGGCATCTGCCCCCTCATGGTCAGTGTGCATCATAGCGACCGGTTGTTCTGCTGTTCAGTATATTTGCATATTAGGTTTTTATTATATAGGGTACTTAGCAGAAGACCCACAACTTTATACAAATTCAAAAATACTATATATATACTTTTATTCACTTCTGAGAGGACGGGAGAGGGAAAGACAAATAGAAACATCAATGATGAGAATCCTTGATTAGCTGCCCCCTTGACTGGAATCTAACCTGGGACCTTTCAGTGCACAGGCCGATGCTCTACCCACTGAGCTAAACAAGCTAGGACAAAAATGTTAACTTTTTATTACTACTAAGGGGTCATTCAAATGGAAATTTGAAGAGTTAAGAAACTGGTGAAGTATATATATTTACAAGTTAGAATGGAAGTATTTAAAAATGACAGAGCTTTACTTTCATTTATTTTAACTCTTTTGAAGCAATTTTTGAAGACAGTAGAGGTAGGGAAGAATTTCTGGGATGAGGAAATAAAGGAATAAAATAAACAACTGTAGGCTCATGGGGGAAAAGTTCATGTGTAAATGGATAAGGTTTCCTCTCTGACCAAGCACTTATTGTGTTTTTCTTCCCTCTCAGCTTTTTATATATGCTATGCTTGTTCTTTTTCTTCAATTATTACCTCAAATATAATTAAATAATATTTCAAAGAGGATTAACTTGCAAAAGATTAGTACACATTGCCTCTCTTTGGTGAAAGCTTTCTCTCCTCTTCATGGGACACATGGAAATGGATAAGAGGGGGACACAGATCCCAGGGAACCTTCAAAGATCACCACCGTTGATAATTTCAGTTTACATACCATCACCGCGAGGTCCAGGTTCTATTTTTCCATAGCACACTCAGGGACTTAATTTCACTAAAGCTCACTTTTTTAAAAAAAATATTTTTTATTGATTTTTTTTACAGAGAGGAAGAGAGAGATATAGAGAGTTAGAAACATTGATGAGAGAGAAACATCGATCAGCTGCCTCCTGCACACCCCCCACTGGGGATGTGCCCGAAACCAAGGCACATGCCCTTGACTGGAATCGAACCTGGGACCCTTCAGTCCGCAGGCTGATGCTCTATCCACTGAGCCAAACCAGTCAGGGCTAAAGCTCACTTTTTATCCTGGATCAATTTCCAACCTCAAAAATGACCATTTCTCTTTGGTAAGAAAAACATTATCATGTGCCTTTTCCATAATGTTTCCTTGTCTTAAAAAAAAAAAAAAAGGTTTTTAATTTCAAAGATGAAAGCAATGTAGCTCATTAAATTACTGAATACCATAAAAAGAGAATATCACCTTGTCAGTTTCAGTATTGCATGTGCATTTGTGGGAGACAGAAATCTTTTCTGTTTCGGTTATGTTTCCTTTATTGTACTGTTTCACACTGGAGCACATTGCAAGGTTAACAGTTGTTAAAGTGACTCATAATGTTGTGCCCATCTCTGCCATATTATTACAATCTGCATTCTGTTTAAGGTTTAATTTTTAAAATAATTGCCTCTTATTAAAATCTCCCACATTACATTATTGCTGCTCATGCAGAAAATTACTTTGCTGCAGGAAACAAAACCATCCAATATAATCTTTTCTCCTTATAGCAGAGGAGATAATTGGATTAATCACAAGTCAAAATCTTGGCAGTAGAGTACTTTGTTGGCTAAACCAAGCCATGCCTGTCATTTAGAGATGATAGATAAAAGGACTTTGGTGATGTTAAATAATCAAATGCAACTAGCCACCATTCTGATGAATATTTAAAAAATTATTAACACGTGTTAATTAGCCACTGAGTACAAGGAGAAGCTAGATTAGACCCATGGGAAAGTATTTGCCTTGTTAGTGCATCATCCATCATATAATCATGCTCACTTAGGCAACTGTCTCAGCTTACCTGATACTGTTTTGTAAATGTTAAAAGCACTTGACAAAGTACATGAGCTTTCATATTGTAAATATTTTAATGATTGGGCCTACTCCATGGCTTTGGGGATAATATTGAATCCTAAAACTTCCCAATGGCTTGATTCTTTCAGTGGTTTCTTCAAATACATTAGGATTAATGATTTTAAATATACTTTTTAGAGCAATGTTTATATTAATTTTTAGGAATGCAGTAAATAATGAGGATTTTTATAAAGAGTTAGATTGCAAAATTTTTAGGAAAATGCTATGAAATTTTGGATATGAGAGAAACTTTAAATTACTGTAATTATAGATGAAGTATATAAGATACTTAGGGGCTGTCTTGCTTCTGGAGGAATATACATGTCAGTGAAAGTGTCAGAATAAGAATTCACATTGCCGAGGCCGGTTTGGCTCAGTGGATAGAGCGTCGGCCTGCGGACTGGGAGGTCCCGGGTTCGATTCCGGTCAAGGGCATGTGCCTGGGTTTCGGGCACATCCCCGGTGGGGGATGTGCAGGAGGCGGCTGATCAGTGTTTCTCTCTCATCGATGTTTCTAGCTCTCTCTATCTCTCTCCCTTCCTCTCTGTGAAAGATCAATAAAATATATTAAAAAAAAAAAAGAATTCACATCAACCATGTTCAGTGAAACACTCATTGTCCTCCTCAAAGCTATCTAGAAAAATCATGACATGAATCACTTGGCATATTTACACAACTATAGGAGAAAATATGCTTTTTAATTTAAATGCAACATATTAAAAAATCACAAATCTCTAATTTACAATATAAAATGAACACAGCCGGTGCCTAAAACCCTCTCATGTTCTTTCCTGATCACTAATACCTCTCTCCCCAAAAGAAAATGACTGTCTGGACTTGGAAAGCCATAAACTAGTGTCACATCTATACATATAAAAGCCTAAGCAACCATTATGACCATTATGACTGGATCGGTTGACAGTCACTATGATGCGCACTGACCACCAGGGGAAGACGCTCAACGCAGGAGCTTCCCCCTGGTGGTCAGTGTGCTCCCACAGCAGGAGTGCTGCTCAGCCAGAAGCCGGGCTCATGGCTGGCGAATGCAGCTGTGGCAGTGGGAGCCTCTCCCGCCTCAGTGGCAGCGCTACCCAGTGGCAGCAGATGCAGCGGGGTCAGGATGAGTGGCAGTGCGGCACCCGGCCCTGGCTTGGGCTCCTCCCTTGCTGCCTGCTGCTTCAGCACTGATACATCCCCCAGGGGATGTCAGACTGCCGGTTTCAGCCTGAGGGCAGGCCTGCAGAAGTCGGGCCAAAACCAGCAGTTCGACATCCCCAAGGGGTCCCAGATTGTGAGAGGGCACAGGCCAGGCTGAGGGACTCCACCTGTGCATGAATCTGTGCACTAGGCCTCTAGTATATAACATATGAGCCCTGACCCAGGATCAAACCCTCAACCTTGGCATATTAAGACAATACTCTAACCAACTAAGTACCTGGCCAGAGACAATAATGAATCTTTTTAGTTCAACTTTGTGTTTATAACTCAAATTATCCTACCGTCCATAGCCTATCAGTATATTCCTGAGAGAAAATTACAAATTTTGATCGACAGATTTGTTAAGATTTACCTGTAAGGAACTTGCTTAATAGAATAGACTGTAGCATAAGTAAGGGATGAAACCACTCCAGATTTTCTTTGGAGCACACTAAAACATGGTAATAACCGGGCTTCTAAGGATATGGTTGTTGGTCCTTTGTATTATTTATTGCCCAATGGCTTGATGTTTACATGCTCAACATTATTTCTTTGAATTAAACAAAATCATTTGGTGATACTTTGAAGGGCAAAATTTCCCTATAATCAGGTTGAATACCATCAAGGACTTTCTGTTTTTGTTTTTGTTTTTTTTCATGTTTCTTTAGATATGAATACCCCAGGCCATAGTGAATAAATTAGTAATGACTGGGAATAGATGAAAGAACTATTTTTAGGAGTGATTGGTGGTATGGTAATCAAAAAATTAATCTAACTAAAGGTAAAGTTAATATTTTTACTCCTAAATATGACAGTCTTGAAGACAAAAATGTGTCTACCAACCTAATGTCCTTTTCATAGCCATGTGAGAAGTCCCAGCACACTGGCATTTCACAGAATTCATTTTATATTAGCATTAGTGTGCATAATGATAGTTTTTTACAGGTGTATATTTACTGGAGCGTGTGCTAAAGATATTCTCTGCAGGGTTCGTCTCCCCACATCCACTTATTTCCATTAATGACAATCTGTACCCAACTTGTGGGTAACACACCATTCACAAAGTCAGTTTCATGTTCCTCAGCAGATGAATATATATAGGCTGATTTTCCTTCTACTTCGGTGGAAAATCAGAGTCGATTTCTCAGCTTAGCTAGAATAGCGTGTTCAAAACGGTGTTTCCAAATATTGAAATAAGTACATTACAATTGAGAACTCATGGTTTATGCATCTTCTGTTCAACTAAATCCACCAATTTACCTTTAAGATTTACACTGGTATCTATGAAACCATTTTTTTTTTTCAATTCTGATGTTTACAAAGTATCTTTAAATAGTGAAGTGAGATAGTAACATAGATGTCACAGTATCAATAAAGCATAAATCTGTCCGTGTAACATAGTGTGGAAATAAGTGCTATTTCAAAATTTACTTTGCTAGATTGAATAAAATACCAATAGGTTGGAGACATTCCTGTCTTATTTTTTAAATTTAATTCACATTGAAATTTTGTGATTACTTTGTACAGATAATATAAATCTTAATAGTGTTTTTAGTGACTCGTTTAAAGTGAAGAAACGTTTTCTGTTTATTTGTGTGTGTGTGTTTTTTCCCCTAAGAGAACCTTCATCTGAATGCCAGGAAGTCAAACAAATACAGAATTTTTAAAATGTTTGCTAAGATTTAATTAGAGTTATATTTTGCATTAACATATTATTAAGAAAAATCCACATGATTGAAAACAGCTATGAGAATAAATATTTTACATCTTAAAAAGGAATCACTTTTCCATTCACTAACAACTAATATATTTTGGTATGTGAGTAAATTTAAATCATATATTCATAGAAAAAATCAGAGAAATGTGCTAAAATATTAATGACAACCACTTAAGTCAATTAATCTTAGGATTTTAGGAGAGTAGCTGTCAAGAAAGCTGAATTTCATACTTCATTTGTGTGCACTCTCTTTATTTGTATCTTTCCTTGTTTCACAAATGTATTTCAAGGTGCTTTCCATCACTATCCTATATAATAAAATCCTAATATGCTAAGTGTCCGGTTGACCGGTCGGCCGTTCAACCAATCAAAGTGACATATGCTCATGATATGCTAAGGCCACTCAACCACTCGCTATGATCTGCACTGACCACCAGGGGTCAGACAGTCAACCAGTTGCTATGACGTGTACTGACCACCAGGGGCCGGACGCTCCAATCAGTAGGTGAGCTTGCTGCTGGGGTCTGGCCCATTGGGACAGAGCAAGATGGGCTGGACACGCTCTGGAGCCCTCCCACAGTCCCTCCCTAGCTGGCCAACCTCCTGCATCCCTCCCTGGCCCTGATCGTGCACCAGTGGGGTCCCTCAGCCTGGCCTGTGCCCTCTCATAATCCGGGAATTTTGGGGGATGTCAGAGAGTTGGTTTTGGCCCGACCCCACAGGCCAGGCCGAGGGACCCCACTGGTACAAGAATTCATGCACTGGGTCTCTAGTCCTATCTAATAAAAGAGAAACATGGTAATTAGCGTATGTCCGCTACCCTTCCCATTGGCTAATCAGTGAGATATGCAAATTAACTGCCAGCCAAGATGGTGGCCGGCAGCCAGGCAGCTTGAAACTAACATGAGGCTTGCTTGCTTAAGTGACGGAGGACTCCAACGTTCCCCGCCTGCCGCTGCCAGCCTCTGAGTTTGGTTTGAAACATAGTTACAAATATAGAAGCTAAACAAAACCCCAGAAACCTGCTTTCAGTGAGCAGGGATCTCAGAGCTGGAGTTGATACAGAGTTTTGATTATAGAACCCAAACAAACCAGATAACTGCTTTCAGCAGCAGAGGCCTCAGAGCTGGAGTCAGAGCTAAAGCTGGCCCAGAATAAAAAAAAAAAAAGAAAAGAAAAAAAGGAGCAGTTGGGAGCTTCAGTCACCCCCCAGCCTGAAAACAGCCCTCAGCCCTTCACCCAGGCTGGCCAGGCACCCCAGTGGGGGCCCCAACCCTGAAGGGTATGTGACCAGCTGCAAACAGCCATCATCCCCTCACCCAGGCTGGCCAGGAAGCCCAGGGGGGACCCCCACCCTAATCCAGGACACCCTTCAGGGCAAACCAGCCCACCCCCACCCATGCACCAGGCCTCTATCCTATACAGTAAAAGGGTAATATGCCTCCCAGCACCGGGATCAGCGGAGCCACGAGGCCTCCTGGCACCGGGATCAGCGTGACGGGGCAGCACCCAAACCCCCTGATTGCCCTGCGGCTCTGTGTGACGGGGCGGGGCCACAACCTCCCTATCGGCCCTGCTTTGTTCATGACAGGGGGTGGTGCCCCAGCCCCCTGATCAGCCTTGCTCTGTGCCTGATAGGAGGGAGCTCCCCAACCCCCTGATCGCCCTGCGGCTCTGTGTGTGACAGCATGCGGCGCCCCAACCCCCTGATCGGCCCTGCTCTGTGTGTGACAGGGTAGAGCTATAACCTCCCCATCGGCCCTGCCCTGAGTGTGAGAGTGGCGGTGCCCCAACCCCATGATCGGCACTGCTCTGTGGGTGATAGAGGGCGGCGCCCCAACCCCCTGATCCGCCCTGCTCTATGTGTGACAGGGGGTGGTGCCCCAACTCCCCTATCGGCCCTACTCTGTGAGTGACAGGGGGGATCTCCCCAACCCCCTGATTGACCCTGCTCTGTGTGTGACAGGGTACGGAGCCCCAACCCCCTGATTGGCCCTGCTCTGTGCATGACAGGGGGTAGCGCCGCAACCTCCCCATCGACCCCTGCCTTGAGTGTGACAGGGGGCTGTGCCCCAACCCCCCAATCGGCCCTACCCTGAGTGTGACTGAGGGTGGCATCGCAACCTCCCAATCCGCCCTGCTCTGTGCATGACAGGGGGCGGCACCCCAACTCCCCAATTGGCCCTGCTCTGAGCCCGACCAGGGGCAGCACCTAGGGATTGGGCTTGCCCTCTGCCACCCGGGAGCAGGTCTAAGCCAGCAGGTCGTTATCTCCCGAGGGGTCCCAGGCTGCGAGAGGGCACAGGCTGGGCTGAGGGACCCCCCTCCCCCTGAGTGCACAATTTTTTGTGCACCGGGCCTCTAGTATAATAATAGCCAAATAAAACAACAATCATTATAAGCAAACATTATTGCTACGTGCTAAGTATACAGGGGTGGGCAAAAGTAGGTGTATATCTTTCAATAACACTTATATTTATTCATAATTTCAGTCCCACAATAAACAAATTATGTAGTTAGTATGTAATACACATACCCATCCTTTCCCAAGGACCCATAGCTCATAATTGGTGGACTTAGCATCAGGCAGCGGAACTCCAAAGTCTCACTTATAAATAAAATATACACTACTTTATTATCATACAAGGCAGAAGTGAGATAGGCATAAACAATTTTATAGCACCTACTACCCAAGTTAGACTCTTGAAAATGTTTTGGACAGAATCATATACATGATTCCTTCTCAACTTTTTTTTTTCTTTGTTTTAGTAGCAGTCAGTTTAGCTTTATGCACTTGTCATAGAAGCCTTTTTTCCCCCTCATTTCTATCAGTAGGGAATTTTCCTCAACCCTGTTGGACACTTGCCTCTCTCCATGCTCCTCCCCAAGAATGTCATGTGGACAATAGGAAAGTTAACCTATCAAATGACCTGAGTGTAGGATTCAGTCTCTCTCTCGTGCTCTCTTCTTCTCTCTCCTCCCTTGTAGCAGTAGGGGTTTTCAGCCTAGATGAGTGAGTTTGCAGAAACAGGAACTGATGGACTGTTGGAGAGGCGAGACTGGCAAGTGGAGTCGTAAGGAGATAAAAGGCCAGTTCAGCTCCCAGAAGATGTTACGCCTTCCATTTTAGCTTTAGAGAAGAGCACTCACCCTTGGAGCTCTTTTACACTGGGGCAAGAAGACTGTTTTGGATATTCTGCCCTGCTTCCCAATTTGGTGAGTGGGAAATTGTTCCAGGGAGGCGATGTGTAGCAACCACTCCAGAGTCTATCCCTCTTTGACATTCTGGATGCCCTTCAGAATCACGAAAGTTTACTGTTATAATCTACACTAATCACTGGGTTTATCATTTGCAACCTAGAGTCGTTTATTTATTTTTGGGTGCATTTGTTTGTTTGTTACTACCCTTCCAGCACTTTTGCTGTAACTTTACTTATCAGAGAAGGGATTAATTTTTCTTCTCCACATGCTCATTGCTTTGGATTTTTGCTGTAACTCTGTGGTAGTGGTAGTGGTGGTGGCCTGTTGTCTCTTTCTATTTCTAGTGCTAGTCACACGTTGTGATGAAGAATTTATCCTGCTTGATTTTCTCTTTTCCCAGAAGAATGTTCAGGACTTTCATTCCCAATTTGAAACAGATGTGTGCATCAACACAACCTGCAACTTCTCCCCTGTGTGAAGCGCTCGGTTACACTTGGCTGCCACTGTGCAAGGACTGTAGATATCTTCCTCCCCACAGCTTACATCTGTAATCCCCTTTCCAGCCCTGGGCAGAAATTTACATGTTTTGATAAGCCAGCGTTGAGCACCTCCAGAACCCCCAGCTGATCCCCTTTGTCTCTACAATGCAGAGTGATAACACGCACCAGAGAGGTCTGGCTTCATGGCAGAAACTCAATCTCCACAGGAACAGAATTATTAGGCAAAATGAAATGTGAGCCATCAGGGATTATTTATATAAATCCTAGGAAAGTCTAGATTATCCTAAGCATTCCCATCCCCCCAAACTTTGCCATCTGAGAAACAGAATTACCGGGCTCTGTAAGGATCCTTCCTCTCTTACCTGAGCTCTTCAAACTCATAAAAATGTGTTGTGTGTAGGATGCAGCTTCTCCTCTATCCCTTGCATCACTAGATCATTCAGCTTTGACCCAAAGGATGCCCTCACTTGGCTCTTTTTCTTCACCTGGCCCTTTGTCTGTCTGCAGAAGTCTGCACTCTGATGTCTTAGAGTTTCCTCTGTCTTTTGCTTCATCACCAGCACAGATAGTTTTGCTCTGTGTTCAATGTTAAGATTGCATATACCTATTCTCAAAGAGCATACTTACTATAGTGAGACCCACCAAATAATTCCAAGAAGAGGTCTATGATATTATAATATCATCACAATTAGATTTCCTTCTCTGGGGAATAAGAAACATCTTTGAAATGTGCATGTTATTTGTTAGTTCTGTTACAGTGTAATCCTATGGGGGTTGTCAGAACTGGGACAAATGTAATTGATGGGCTGTTCTGTGCATTTTACACCAGCCACGGAAGGTCGTTCTCTGACTATGGCCTCGGTAGCTTATGTTCTTTGGCAGAGAAAATCCAGAATTTGAGTCCCATTGCTGAAGTAACTGATTTATAAAAGAATTCTGGGACTGTACAAAAGAGACAAAAGGAATACAAGATGCAACTTCCATTCTGCTTCTGTATTTCTTTTTTATTCCCCTTAGAGCTGCATTTGCAGAATTTCCTGGCTGGATGCCAGTGCTATCCTAAGGCACTTTAACGTGCTCTTAACAATGCTGCTCGTTCATTATAAGAGTACAAAAACAGTGAGCAAAAGAAGTCTGAAACTTCGCTCACTGATAATTGCTTCTTCATTTTCCTGAATGTTTCTTTGCAAGCACAGCAAATTTAACCCTCAATTTCTCTCTAATTGTTTAGTGTAAGTGTTCCCTGAACTGTATTTTCCCTGTCGGACGTAGGCAATGTTGATTCTGCCCCTTGAACCCCATCCTTTTGAGGCAGGAGAGTTAGAAGTTGGGAGAGTTTCTGACAAGTATGAGAAAGGCAACTGAGACAGATGGTAAGACAAGTGGGGCCAAACAATTCAAGCAATTTACTGCCAGCTAGTAAATTGCAGGATTTTAGCTTCCCTAACCAAGGACACCTGGGAGCAAATGGTTTACACCTCGACTCCTAACCAGAGAGCAAATAGCTTAAATCACCCTGGGAGATAGATAACAGAGACCCAATTAGTGCCATTAGTGCCAGCCAAACCCAAGGACACATGAAGTCAGGAGAATAACAAACAAACAAACACACAATTAAAACCAAACAAATCCAAGATAGAGGAAAGCTGACCAGGAAATGACCCTGGTCCCTCTGTGCATTCATTTTGGCACCTCAACCTATTATTTACAAAAAAAAAAAAACCCAAAACAAAAACAAATACAAACACACCTGGAAAACTGATGAATACAGTAGTCTACTAAAACAGTCCCCTGAGACCTCCCCTAAGATTTCAGCTGCTTAGAAGAGATAAAAAGCCTCAAGACTGAAGGCCCAGGGGCAACTCTCTCAGGAGCAAGCCCAGGCCTTTTCTTTCTTAGGCGTGAACTTTCCTAAACTCTAAGGGTCCCCAGGAGACTTGCAAGTAGGGGAGCATCAGGCAGTGTCAGCTCCTCTCCGGCTAAACCCAAAGGCCCCTTTTCTCTGACTTTCCAGTAAGCACAGCCCAGCTAAGCACAGCCCAGCCTATGCTCACTTCTTTCCTATGAGTTTCTGGAGAGCCCAAGCAGCCCTACCTAAGCTCTCTCCTGTTGCTTCTTCTATACTAGGTCCTTTCTGTTTCACTGGCCCAACTTGAATAAACGTGCTCTCAAAATCACCTGGACTCCTGTTGTGCAATCTTTCCTGCATGAAATCAAGAACCACACACTACAGGCTGGCCCAAGGCAGCCCTGCTCTGGGCAGTCCCTTTCTGGTGACCCTTTTAGCACTGCCATGAATGGATAGTTTCATCTTGATTTTTTCACGATGACTTTGACTCTATGTTTGTGAAATTAAGTATTTCTATAATTTCCTGCAGAATTAAGAATCTTCATAGAAAAATGTAATGTCTGCAGTAAACTCCATAGCTCAGTTTAATGCCTTTATCAATTTTTGGTACATTGCATTTAAAACAGTTTTATTTATTTTCCCTATTTTACTGATATTTTTATGTACTTATTTTCATCAAGATACTGATAATTTTACAATTTGTTTTTGATTCCTTTATTTGTTTTATTTCATATCAAATTTTGATGATTATACTTTAGTTATTATGGGTTCGCTGTTCTGGATGTTACTTCTACCAAGGTTCATTGTCACAGACAAAAAACATTTGCATATTTATATTTTTGCCAAATAGTTTATTCTCTTATCAGCTGTGAATATTTTTAAATTCAATTTTAAGTATTTCCATTTGTTTTTATTTTGGTATACCATGTAGGTCTTCCCAGATAACTACCCCCCCTTAATTTCACTACATTGCCATAATATAAAAACAATTACTTGAGTATTTAATAAGTATACTGCTCTATAACATTAATATCATTTCTTCACATTTTCAAACTAAGTGTGCCTCCACAATTAGTTTGCTATTGCCATAGCTACTAATTATTAATGAGTATGTATTTTAGTCATTAATAATTCTATTTGTGGTGATGAGGGCCAGCAATATTTTTTGCTCTGAAAAAGATAAATGAAGAATTAGTTATTACTTCTTAACTATTATATAAGTAACTAGAGGCCCAGTGCACGAAATTCGTGCATGGGTAGAGTCCCTAGGCCTGGCTGCCAATCTGGGCCAGCCAGGGCCTTCCTTCCCTGACTGCCACCTGCCATCTGCCAGCCAGGGACTTCCTTCATTTCAAGCCACCCCCTGGTGGTCAGCGCACATCATAGTGAGCAATCAAACTCCCAGTCTCCTGATCACAACCCTGAGGGGACACTTTGCATATGAACCTTATATTCTAGAGGCCCAGTGCACGAAATTCATGAACGGGTGCGGGTGTCCCTCAGCCCAGCCTGCACCCTCTCGAATCTGGGACCTCTCAGAGGATGTCTGACTGCTGGTTTAGGCCTGATCCCACAGGCCTAAACCAGCAGTCGGATATCCCTCTCACAATCTGGGACTGCTGGCTCCCAACCGCTGGCCTGCCTGCCTGCCTGATTGCCCCTAACTGGCTCTGCCTGCCAGCCTGATCACCCCCTAACCACTACCCTGACAGCCTGATTGATGCCTAACTGCTTACCAGCTGGCCCAATGGCCCCCAACTGCCCTCCCCTGCTTGCCAGGTCCTCCCCAATTGCCCTCCCCTGCCAGCCCAGTTGCCCCCAACTATCCCCACCTTCAGGCCTGGTCACCCCCAACTGCCCTCCCTGCCAGCCTGGTCATCCCCAACTGCCCTCCCTTGCAGGCCTGATAACCCCCAACTTCCCTCCCCTGCAGGCCTGGTCCCCCCCAACTGCCCTCCCCTGCAGGCCTGGACCCCCCAACTGCCCTCCCCTGTAGGCCTGGTCCCCCCCAACTGCCCTCCCCTGCTTGCCTGATCACCCACAACTGCCCTCCCCTGCTGGCCATCTTGTGACCACATTGGGGGGTGGCCATCTTGTGTGATGGCATGACAGTCAATTTGAATATTACCTCTTTATTATATAGGAGATATAGTTATCTTAACTATTCTTCATAAGATAATCTATATTTGTTTATTTTTTTATTTACTCATTTCAGTGGCCATCTTGGTGTTCAGTATAGTTATGATTACTTGGAATAATTTACTGGTAGTTTAATGCTCCAAATAATCAGCACAAGAAATATAAAGATGTTAGTGCCAAACAATGATTGTCTAAATTTACTCTGGGTCAAAATATGGAGGCTAAAATAAACATCTTAAGTCTAAAGTCATAAAACTCAGGCTATCTACTAACAATCAAGGTTGTTAATTTGTGTGTTTTAATAAGGATATTTGAAGAAAAAGCTATGTCTCAAGAAACATTTTATATTTTTTAGATTTGCCAGACATGCTACCTTTAACTCTTTTAATCTATGTGAAAAAGCTACTCACTTAAAAACGCTTTCGAAGAGAGCTATCAATTAAGATAGTTTAAACATTTTCAAGTCATGCTTAGAAAATACTATTTTTAAGCCAAAGGACCTTAGAGCTGGGCATGTGATAATTCTTCCTTGACCTGGAAAAATGGCATGAATCTTGTCACTGTTTTTCCTGACAAAATGTGCTGCAAAGTTGTCTAGACATTTAAAGTGTGGAAGTAGTTTGTACATTTTTCAATAAGGTAGAAATATAAAAATCTGTATTGCTTGGTAACTTTCTAATATCTTTTTTCCAATCAGAAATAATCATACTTGATATTTTTAAAATTTGCTTTTTCCTAGCATAAAACTGACATTTAACGTTGTATAAATTTAAGATATACAACATGCTGATTTGACATATGCACATATTGCAAAATGATTACCACTATAGTGTTAGCTAACATCTCCATCATGTCGCCTAATTGTCCTTTACTTTTTGTGATGAGAACATTTAAGATCTACATTTTCAGCAACTTTCAAGTATGTAATACAGTATGATTAACTATAATCATCATGATGTATATTAGATCCATAGAACTTATCCATCTCATTTGCTATTTTCATATTTTTGTTTCTTAATAAAAAATTTTCAGTGACTTGAACAAGTAACATGATGTAATTATACACCATTGCCATCCATAATTTCTGCCCCAGTGGAAGTGATTAAAAATAAAATATCTCTTTCTTTTGAAGCTATCATTTCTGGCTTCCCTGGGTAGAGAATAACCTTTACTTGGGTACCTTAATTCAGATCTAAAGGTATACAGTGTTCCTTGTATCTGCTAATTCAATATTTTTTTAGAGTTCTCTTCTTCTTAGTCAATTTCTCATTTTTTCAGTGCCTTGTTATAGTTCAATTTTTTATTTAAAACTCTCTCTGTGCAACCTTAGCTGGTTTGGCTCAGTGGATAGAGCTTCTGTCTGCAGATTGAAGTGTCCCAGGTTCGATTCTGGTCAAGGGCACATGCCAGGGTTGCAGGTTTGATCCCCAGTAGGGAGTGTGCAGGAGACAGCTAATCAATGATTCTCTCTCATCATTGATGTTTCTAACTCTCCCTTTCCCTTACTCTCTGAAATCAATAAAAATATAATTTTGAAAAACCCTCTGTGCAAATTATCTTATGGTTTTACTGTCCTGATAATGTCACAATTTATTGGAAGTAAGAAGTAGAATTAGTAAAAATGTTGGATCTCAGGTATTTGATACTGAGATAAGTTGTCTCCTATGGCTGCCAGCAATTACTCCCAATATGTATGCACATACCACTCCCCACATAAGAGCTCAGTCTGTTTATATTACCCTTGATTTTAGATCAGCCTGTGACTTGCTTCAATGGATGAAATGTGACAAAAGAGATGTGCCTTGTGGAATCCAGTAGTCAAGCAGTGTGGAAGCTAGGCTAGACTACTGAAGGACTCAAGACCATGTGGAGGGAGTTTTGGAGAATGAAAGACCATTTCTCAAACAATCTTTCAGCTGAATGCAGTCTTTGTAAGACACTCCAAGTGGGACCAGAAGTGCCCAAAAAAACTCACAAAATCATAAGAAATGTTATTATTGTGTGTTAACTAGAAACAAATGACTAAAACGGTAGCTTAGACATCATGCTTAAACTTAGATTTTCCTATTTCCCAGAGGCCTGAATGGGCCAGGAAAAATCAGGCAGACTTCTCACAGCTCAGACACATATTTTTCTCTTTTCTTCCAGAAAATTTTTTTCTGAAGCAGACATTGTTGAAGTCTTAGGTAAATCATCATTATCCTGCAATCATTTATATTCCTCACCTTGTAACGGCAGTCATTGGTTAAAATACATGTCCAGTTTCTTGTAAACATGCCATGCTAACCTAGTGATTGTAAAATTAAACAAGACACACAGAGAAGATGGACAGTGCTAAATCAGGGGGTTTGGAAGACCTCAAAGAAGAGGCCCTCGTCACTGCAATATCTAAGGGTCTAGATGCACAAGAATGGTAATAGCAGGTAGTAAAACCAATAGATTGCAATGCCCTGATTAGTGAATGGTATCCTACCTGTGGAAAACTTTTAAGATAAAAGACCAGGAAATTAGTGGGGGGGGCGGAATCTTTATAGTGATCACTTTGATCCGATGATTAAATATCAATAAGACAATTTTCCTTTTATTAAAATTCAAATACATTTTGAGTTGTTTCTTTTGTTTGTTTTATTGTTGTTGTTGTTGTTTTTTTTTAACATTTGCTCTATTTTGCTGGTAGCTTATGACTGAGGACAAACTAAACCTGAAAATAGTTTTTGGATTTGGGCGATGAAGGATTTGCCCAGCCCATGTGACAATTAGACAGAGACAAGTGTGTGTTAGGGACTCATTAATTTTGGAACTCCCAAGTCCAGGGTCTTGACCAGCACATGTGATCAATTCTACTTGCAGCAGCTGATGTGAGGAGTTGCCCACAATAACAACCACAGGCACACTGACCAATGTCCCTCACAAAAGCAAGAGACTAAATTGAGGAAAGTAATGATAGTAGGTTATTATGGGTTGAATCATGTCCCTCAAAAAAAAAAAAAGATAAGGTGATGTCCTAGTCTACAGTACCTCAGAATGAGACATAATTTGGAAATAAGGTCATTCATTGCAGACTTTAGTTAAGTTAATGAGATCATATGCTGCAGTATGGTGGGCCCCCAATCCTATATCACTGATGTCCTTAAAAGGACATGGTCATATGAAGATAGAAACACAGGGAGAGGGCCTCGTGAAGGCTGAAGATGGGGATGGTGTATCTGCAAACTAAGGAGCACCAATGATTGCCAGCAAACCATCAGAAGCCAGGAAGAGGCGGAGAAGGGTTCCTCAACAGGTTTCAGAAGGTACTTGGCCCTGCTGACACTGTAATTTCAAACTTCCAGTCTCCCGAACTGTGAAACAATACATTTCTGTTGTTTGAAGTCACCTAGTTTATAATACTCTGTTACTGCAGCCTTAGGATACTGATACAAAGGTCAATTCCTGTCTGTCTACAACAACAGCAAACACACACACACACACACACGCACACGCACAAGCACAAGCACACGCACACATGCATACACTCTGTATTGCAAGACCTACAACAAAAATAGTATTGCCATATCCCCCTCCCCCCACCCACCACCCCGGATGTATCCCTATGTTTTCCTCCAGATAGCTGACTCACAAAAATCTCGCTGTGGAGACTGCAAACTCTATGCTCAAGCTCAAATGTTTCCAACCAACACTGACATTCAAAAAATTGGGGAGCTGTAGAAACATGGATTATATTAATAATCAGGGACACTGAGGATGGGGAGCTGTAGAAACATGGATCATATTGATAATCAGGGACACTGAGGATGGGGAGCTGTAGAAACATGGATTATATTAGTAATCAGGGACACTGAGGATGGGGAGCTGTAGAAACATGGATCATATTGATAATCAGGGACACTGAGGATGGGGAGCTGTAGAAACATGGATTATGTTAATAATCAGGGACACTGAGGATGGGGAGCTGTAGAAACATGGATTATATTAATAATCAGGGACACTGAGGATGGGGAGCTGTAGAAACATGGATTATATTAATAATCAGGGACACTGAGGATGGGGAGCTGTAGAAACATGGATTATATTAATAATCAGGGACACTGAGGATGGGGAGCTGTAGAAACATGGATTATATTAGTAATCAGGGACACAGGATGGGGAGCTGTAGAAACATGGATTATATTAATAATCAGGGACACAGGATGGGGAGCTGTAGAAACATGGATTATGTTAATAATCAGGGACACTGAGGATGGGGAGCTGTAGAAACATGGATTATGTTAATAATCAGGGACACTGAGGATGGGGAGCTGTAGAAACATGGATTATGTTAATAATCAGGGACACTGAGGATGGGGAGCTGTAGAAACATGGATTATGTTAATAATCAGGGACACTGAGGAGAAGGAATTTAAGACAGCAGAACTTTACCAAGTGTCCAGGTTGGACATAGAGACCCAAGATTCTTTTCTGCAGAGACTCTCCCCACTTTTGAAATGGATACTGGCGTCGGTTATTATGGTTCTAGGGGGAAATGACCTTGCTTGAAAGGATGAAGAAACACAGTGCAGATGCTTTTTTGCACATGAAAATGGCAGCTTCCAAAGTCCTCCTGCCACAATAAAATAAAAAAACATGGAATCATAATTGCCATGTTTTAGGGAGGTTAAGGAAATTTGTACTTTCAATATGAAAATCAGAGGGCAGGTCATGTCCAAAGGCCACATTATTCTAATTATGATCTCTGTTTGGCTGGTACAAAAATCAGAGTGTTTCCATTCTTTATAGAATATAATTAGAATTATTTATAGATTAAAAAAAGGTTGTTGCAATTAGCTGAGAACTGTGACTGACCATATTTCTACATTGAAAGATGATTGTTAATTACTAGTGATTGGTATGCAGTTATTGATTTGGCTTCTGTGATCTTATGAGTCACTGTGAATGCTGGTTATCAAGAGCAATTTGCTTTTTTGTTGCTGGGCCAGCAGTTTGATTTACTATTTGTCCAACCACCTGGGTATTTAAATGATCTGCATGATACCATAATTCAGTAAGGTGGACTTTAAACAGGTGGCCTGAACCTAATTCAAATGCTAGAGTTACTCATTATATTGATGCCGCATTTGCTGAAAGTAATTGTGAAATAATCGTGTTTGAAGCTCTGTCTTTCTTTATTGATTTTTATTGTAGAAAAGCATGGGTATTAAGTGGAAAATAAGTTAGAGGCATTCCCAGACAGTATAGCCTCACTAATCTGGGCCAAACATGTTCAAGACCAGATAAAATCAATTATTTATTCTTCAGTCTCCTAAACACCAAAAATGATATTTGAAAAAGAATCACTTTATTTCATTTCTGGAAATCTCACATCTCTTCATTTTACCAATAAAATGGGTCAAAAGCAATGTAAATCATGAACAATGTGGTACTCTAAAGCCCAAGCATGCCTCCCACCTTCCAGGATCATTTATTCCCTCATTCTGAGGACATAAAGCACTTACTATATTCCAACCACTGTCCCAGAAACTAGGACCAAAATCATGAACAATTAAAACAAAATCATTGACATTACATTCTAATTAAAGACGGACAATACATTTTTCAAAAGAATATATTTGTCATATATTAAATGTCACATAACATAAAGAATAATTAAGAAGATTAATGAGTGAGTTATTAGAGACATGGCTTTTTAATATAGGGTGATCAGGAAAAGCTGCATTACCAAGGCCACACATAAGCAAAGATGTTACAGTAGCCAAAGAGGCTAGATCAAACAGAACAGACTGATCAGAAAGTAAGAACTCCAATATTACTGGATATGGTATATACCAGATAGAAGGAAGCCTGGATTCACAGCCTGGCATCACTTCTGACATTGGCTAGTCTCCCAGTCCAACACCAGTAGGGTCATGAGTCACTACCTTCTGATAATCTAAAAACTTTGCAGTCAATTCTATAAAATGTTGTCAAGCTTATAGAATGCTTTGTTAGTATTGCTTTCCAGATGATGGGAGATGATGAATCTGTCTTGTCAGGGCTGGTAGGGTATCCCTAGACTGTGACTAATGAATTGGCCTATTATTTAGACCATTGTCCTTCCAATAATTGGAATGATAGACCCGAATGTCTGTGAACAACCCTTGTAAGCTCACTTGGCAAGATTATAACTAAGTTGACAACTTTGTTTTCTATGTAGATTCACATGAAGCCTCTGATAAAATTTATATTTTTAAAACCTGGAAGCAATAAAAATTTCCTTTAATAGTTGAATGAGCCTGGCCTGCATGACTCAGTAGTTGAGCATTGACTTATGAACCAGGAGGTCATGGTTCTGTTCCTGGTCAGGGTACTTGCCTGCTTTGTTTCTGTCTCTCTCTCCCTCTCCCTTCCTCTCTGAAATCAATAAAAATATGTTTTTAAAAAATAGTTGAATGAATAAACAAATTATGTTATTCATACAATGGAATATTACTCAGCAAACAACAACAACAATAACAACACATGAGTCTTCAAGCCATGAAAAATGTAGAAAATCTTAAATTCATATTGCTAAGTGAAAATCAATCTGAGAAGGCTATATTCTGTATGATTGCAACTATATGACTTTTTGGAAGAGACAATAAAATGACCATTGGTTGCTAGGAGCTCTGGAGTGAGGTATGAATAAATGAAGTACAGGGAATTTTTAAGGCAGTGAAACTATACTTTCTGTATGATATTGAAATTGTGGATATACATTTCATACACTTGTCAAATCCATAGGATAGATAGATAATAGATAAATATATAAATATAGATAATCTAATCTATGCAGTTTTTAAATATGTCTCCTATTATATTAGAAAAAATAAACTAGTATAAAAAATTGAAAGTTTCAAATCATTCAACATCATTTCTCAGATTAAGCTTGCCAGGTAAAATACATTATGGCCAGTTAAATTTAAATCTCAGATAAACAACAAATTTTTGAAATGTAAGTACAACCTAAATATAGCATGAGACCTACTTATTCCAAACAATGATTTGTGGTTTAATACTAGGCGACGTGTATTTTTATTTGTTAAGTCTTGGAACCCTAATTTGGATGGTAGTTTACATAAGTACATATCTTAAAGAGTCTAAAAATCCACTATAATATTCTAGTACCTAAACAAATATTAAAGATGCTGTCAATGACTTTTGTTGTGATACACTGGTAAAGCTAATGAAACTGAATACTACTTTCAATTGCTGAATTGATTGCCATATTTATGGTGACTAATCCCTATTGTATGTGTAATAAAATATGTCAGTGGACATACTTGAAAGTAAAATCAAACATAATTTCTATCAAAGTTAAATCAGCATAGCATATTGTGAAATGTTCACATCATATTTTTAAAGCGCTCTAAAAATTTGGAAAAATAAATCTCAAAGGCATAATATGTGGTTGTTATAAATTTAAGCAGAACAATACCACTCAATGTTACAGGAATAAAATATACTCCACAAGGTAAACATATTAGGGTTGCCTGACATCTAATGTCTTACAAGGGGAAGATATTTAACTAAGACAGTTATTGCCCCTGGAAGTGGTATATACAATCTTCTTTTTAACATAAATAATATTGTTCCTAGAAAAATAGTTTTATGTATAAATTCAGCAACTTTCATTTTTTCAATCAACATGTTTTTTAAAAACATCTCTCTCCACAAATCCACTAGATTTTCCAGTCTTTTAGCTACAAATATAGTTTTATTATATAATCTTAATTTATATAATTATTAGACTCCAAATTCAAAATGATACTTACCTTGCTTACTTTTAAAGAAGTAACAACTAATTTTGAACACTCACCTTTATTAATTATTGAAAGAAGTGTTAATAACAATGATCACTATTTATTGAGTACTCACTATTCTCCAAGCATTATAGAATACTAGAGGCCCAATGCATGAAATTCGTGCATGGGAGGGGGGAGTGTCCCTCAACCCGGCCTGCACCCTCTCCAGTCAGGGACCCCATGGGGGATGTCCAACTGCCGGTTTAAACCCGATCCCTGTGGGTTTCAAAGAAACCTATGAGATTTGCAGAAAACAAGGATTTGAAGCAGTATAGAGCGATATCTAAGCTTGAGGACCTCGGGTCAGGAAGCCCAGACATAAAGTCCTCTGTGCAGCTCAGGAGCTCTGTGACCATGGGCAAGTCCTGTAGGTCCTCTAAGGCCCAGTTTTCTCATGGACATTGTAAACTGGGATCAGGCCTAAACCGGCAGTCGAACATCCCTCTCACAATCCAAGACTACTGGCTCTTAACCACTCACCTGCCTGCCTGCCTGATCATTCCTAACTGCCTCTGCCTGCCTGCCTGATGGCTCCCACTGCCCTCCCCTGCCAGCCTGATCGCCTACAACTGCCCTCCCCTGCCAGCCTGATCGCCCACAACTGCCCTCACTGCCCTCCCCTGTCATGACCCACCTCTTCCACCGGGCCCCACCTCCGCTGTGCATGTGGCCATCTTGTAGTGGCCATATTGTGGTGGCCATATTGTGGCGGCCATCTTGTGACAACATCGCATGAGGGCATTGCGCGAGGGCATGACGCCACCTAGGCTTTTATTATATAGGATAGGTAAGTATATAATTTAGCTGATAATTGATAAGAAGCCTGAGAAATATAAAATACTATTATCTCAGTAATGTCCATGAGAAAACTGGGCCTTAGAGGACCTACAGGATTTGCCCATGGTCACGGAGCTCCTGAGCTGCACAGAGGGCTCTATGTCTGGGCTTCCTGACCCAAGTCCTCATGCTTAGATATCGCTCTATACTGCTTCAAATCCTTGTTTTCTGAAAAACTTGTAGGTTTTCTTTGTAAATCACCATTTTGTCTTAATAAAAGGGTCAAGGTTGCCTAAAGCAGGTGCTTGTTAGCAGGTGCCATTATTAGATATTAGATCTTTTAATAAATGGATTGTCTATGCTACCTGTGAAATTAAACTACTTATCAACTACATAGAATAGGTTAGCACTACAAAGAGCAGTTTTTAGAGCACTACCCAGAGGCATAGGAGTTCCAATGTCCAAATCCTTAGCAACATAAAGAGAGCATATTGGCAATTTAGGCCAACTTACTTTCAGTTTTTAAAGGATAACTAGCAACAGTAAATACATCTTCGTATTCTTATGTATCTCTTAAATTATATTTATCTATTTAAACCTATATCAACATTTTTATTGAAACAATTTTCAAACATACATAAAATTGCATACAATTTTATAGCAAACATCTGAACCTACCATGTTGATATTAGCATTAACATTGTACTGTTCTTGTTTTTCTAGTCATCTTTCCACCCTTCCACCTGTCAACCATCACTTCATAATTTTGGACGTCATTCAAAGTAAATTGCAGCATCAAGATACTTCCTCCTAAATATCTCACCATTACCATCTACTTTTATGTGAAAATGCAGAAAATGTTATTTTATTACTTTTGCTTCTTTGGGGAATAAGGTTGTTGTTGTTTTTTAATTAAGCCGTTTTAATACTGTTATCTATTCTTCCCTTCAAATTAAGGCAGCTAAGCTGCTGTCATGATTTATAAGTAATAAGGCTTGTAAAAAGGAAATGACTTGTTTCTGGCCATGCATAACATGTCTAAATTAAAAACACAGTTGTAAACTGGAGCTGCTGTCACCTTTGCTGCAGCTCAGCGGGCAAGTTTAATTCATAAATCCTTCAGCAGTGCAGCCTCAGACCTCATCTTGAAGCATGCGTATCCTCCTCATAGAAACCTTTTAATTACCTTCTTCAACTGCAAGTGACATGATGGTGGCAACAGACAGGAGTATATGTCAGGGGCCTGCAGTGTTATTGTGGTGACCTCTTGGGGGACAGCACATCAGATATAGCTGTTGAAGATCTCACACTTCAAGTTTCTATCAAAGAACTCTACTGCAGGCAGTTAAATAAAACAATATTGAGCATGCCAAATTTCTGCCTAAAAGATACTTTATTCCATTAATGAGACAATGCTATCCCCTGGACTTTTGAGCTTTCAATTGGGGGGAAAAAAAAAACCACATGCCTGATATTTGTTGTTTTGTTTACTCATTGCCCCATTTAATCAGTATGAATAGAGCTTTCATTTTAGCTGGCTTTTTGCTCTCTCCCTCATCAATTTCTACTGATACCTAAAAAGTGCTATAACCCATTCATTCATTTATATAAAGATTCCCAGGCCCTAGTGCAAACCAACATGATAGCCACTGTAGAGATAAAAAAGAAGCTGTCCTTAAGGGGCTTAGTTATTAAACTAAACACATGGTCAGTGAGTTGTAAATAAATCTTCAGTTAGAATTTACCCTTGTAATTATTAGCAATTAATTATTATACCCTAACTAATACCAATGGCAGTATTCTTGATTAGATAAGGATGCTTTTTAAAAAATGCCAGTATTCATATTTTTAAGACCCACAAAAATTCAATTAATAATTACAAACAAATGATATTTTAAGTGGCAATGTTTTTCAATCCTCCATGAACAAGTAAATGTAGGCAATGAGCATTCACTTTTACTAACATAACAAAACCAAAAAAGGAGAAACTAAGATGGCGGCATACGTAAACACCGGGAAATTGCTGCTTCCCACAACAACTTCAAAAAGACAATGAAAAGACAAAACGGACATCATCCAGAACTACAGGAAGGCTGGCTGAGTGTAAATTCTACAACTAGAAGAAAAGAGAAAAGCACACTGAGACTCAGAGGAGCTGCGGAAGTAAAGTGCAAAGGTACGGAGGCTCTCACGCATGCGCGGAAAGGGTCTGGTAGAAGCACAGAAAGGGGCTGGTACCTGAGGACGCGGCTGTCTTTTTGAATCAGGAGGGAGTCACAAGCTCCCGACTGCTCTGAACTCCGGTTCCGGGAAGTCTCTGGGGACCCAGGACTCATACGGGGAGAAACTGGACTGTCTGGCAGCAGGCAGAACTTGGAACTTGAGGGCAGCTTTCCCTCAGAGGTGCTTGCAGCAATTACCGGGACACTGAGACGTGCGGCCCCTTAGGGCAGGGCTGAGGACTAGCCATAGCTGCTTGCTCCGCCCTTTGATTCCCTGAGACCCCGCCCCACCTAGGCTGCAGCAGAGGCTTTTGCATATGAAGGCCCTAGCCCTTTGCAACCTGAAAATTACCTAACAAATTGCAGCTGGGCCAGACAGACCCAGAACTTCCAAGAGAAGGCCCAAGGCCCCACAGCAGCTTGCATTGCTTCACAGCTGGGCCTCATCAGGGCACCTCCAAACTCCAAAAAAGGAAGGGGAATCTGCAGTTCTCTTTGTAGCTCCTGCTGGGTAACCTCAGGCAGAGGCTAAATTAGCACCTCCTTAGATCCAAGAGCCAGTGTACTCAGTGGTCAGAGGGGGACCATCCAGACTACAACTCCTCAGATCCATAAGTGACACACTCAGGGCGCAGACTCAGTGAGCACCAAAGCCCCACTAAAGCAAGTCTTGCCCCAGAAGGGTGTCTTCAGCACAGAAGTTCTCCCACTGCAGACACAGCTGATTCTCACTGCCAATTGGCCTGGAGGTCAATTTCTCCCAGTGATCCTACAACAATCAAGGCATAACTACAACAAGACTGTGCACAAAGCCCACAAGGGGGTGCACCAAGAGTGTCCACCTCAGGTAACTGGGGAGGCTGAGGCACTGGGCCCTACAGGACACGTAGTACACAAAACCACTCTACCAACACAGGGAAGCATAAAAATGCGGAGACAAAGAAACAGGTCACAAATGACAGAAATGGAGGAAAGCAAATGACTGCATATAGAGTTCAAAACCACATTTATAAGGTTTTTCAAGAATTTATGGAAACTGCCGATAAATTTAGTGAGACCCTGGAGGATATGAAAAAAGACCAACTAGAAATTAAGCATACACTGACTGAAATAAAGAATAATATACAGAGATCCAACAGCAGACAAGACGATCCCAAGAATCAAGTCAAAGATTTGAAATACAAAGAAACAAAAAATACCCAACCGAAAAAGAAAAAAGAAAAAAGATTCCAAAAATATGAAGATAGTGTAAGGAGCCTCTGGGACAACTTCAAGCGTACCAACATCAGAATTATAGGGGTACCAGAAGAAGAGAGAGGGCAAGATATTGAAAACCTATTTGAAGAAATAATGACAGAAAACTTCCCCTACCTGGTGAAAGAAATAGACTTACAAGTCCAGGAAGCGCAGTGAACCCCAAACAAAAGGAACCCAAAGAGGACCACACCAAGACACATCATAATTAAAATGCCAAAAGCAAAAGACAAAGAGAGAATCTTAAAAGCAGCAAGAGAAAGACAGTCAGTTACCTACAAGGGAGTACCCATACGACTGTCAGCTGATTTATCAACAGAAACCATGCAGGCCAGAAAAGAGTGGCAAGAAATATTCAAAGTGATGAATAGCAAGAACCTACAACCAAGATTACTTTATCCAGAAAAGCTATCATTCAGAATAGAAGGTCAGATAAAGAGCTTCACAGATAAGAAAAAGCTAAAGGAGTTCATCACCACCAAACCAGCATTATATGAAATGCTGAAAGGTATTCTTCAAGAAGAGGAAGAAGAAAAAGGAACTCTTACCATTTGCCACAGCATGGATGGAACTGGAGAGCGGATTAATACCACATGATCTCACTCATTTGTGGAATATAATGAACAACATAAACTGATGAACAAGGACTGACCCAGAGATGGAGAGGCATTGATTGGACTGTTGGGCCTTGGAGGGAAGGTAGGGGAGGGTGGGGATAAGGGGTAAAGATCAACCAAAGGACTTATATGCAAGCATATAGGCCTAACGAATGGACACGGACAATGGGGAGGAGGTGAGGGCATGGGGGGGGGGGGGTAGGGGGCAACGTGGGGATAAGGACACATATGTAACATCTTAATCAATAAAAAATATATTTAAAAAAAAAACAAAAAAAGAAAGAACAAATATGATGTTTTCTCTAGTAAAGTAACACAACCCATATGTAACATCTTAATCAATAAAAAATATATTTAAAAAAAAACAAAAAAAAGAAAGAACAAATATGATGTTTTCTCTAGTAAAGTAACACAACACATATGTAACATCTAAATAAAAAATATATTTAAAAAAAAAACCCAAAAAAGAAAGAACAAATATGATGTTTTCTCTAGTAAAGTAACACAACACTATATATATATATATATATATATATATATATATATATATATATATATATATAATTTTACCCCCCAAAAATGCATCAAGACGTTAGCTCCACCTGCCAAGTTGCAGGACATGCTGAGCACAGAGGAACATGTTGAATTTCACTGTTAATATGCACTCAATTAAAAATGCAAAGAAAACCTAACCTACAAAAAAATATACAAGTCAAATATACCAAATTATTCTTAAGGAAAGAAATTTGTAAGAATAAAGGTAGACGGAGATTTAAGATTTTACAAAATGAACCATCCCCGTAAGTTATTTTGAGGATATTAACAAGCTAATTCTAATGATTACATGGAGAGACATATGACCAGAAATCACAAACACAATATTGAAGAACAAAGCAAGAATTTGCAGTATCCAAATTCAAGGCTTATGATAAAACGATAGTAATCAAGACAATGTGGTTTTAACAAAAGAATAAACCAATAAATTAATGCAACAGAATAGAGAGGCCAGAAATAGACTTGCAAAAATACAGTCAACTAATCTTTGACAATGGAGCAAGGCATAATCTCTTTAACAAATGGTGCTGAAACAACAGGACCTCACATACAAACAAATAAATCTTAGCACAAACATTGCATCCTTCACAAAATTAGTTCAAAATAGTCATAGGCCTATATGTAAAATGCAAACTAAAAAATCCTAGAAGACAAAATGGTAGAAAACCTAGATAACTTTGGGTATGATAATGCCTTTTTAGAATCAACATCAAAGTCTCTATCCATAAAAAATAATTAATGAGCTGAATTTTATTAAAATAAAAATAAAAATAAATGTTCTGGAAAAACAATGTTAAGAAAATGAAAAGACAAGCCACAGACTAAAAGAAGATATTTGTAAAAGACATCAGATAATGGATGGTTATCTAAATATATAAGGAACTCTTAAAACAACAATAAGAAAAGAAACAACCCATATTAAAAATGGGTTAAAGATCTTAACAGAAGCTCCACCAAAGAAGATATGCAATATATAAGCTTATGAAAATATGCTTCACATTACATGTCCTCAGAGAAATGCAAATTAAAAAAACAATGAGAGTACCACTCTACCCCTATTAAATTGGCCCAGATCTGGAACACTGACAACACCAAATGCTGAGGAGGATGTGGAGAAACAGAAACTCTCATCCATTGCTGGTGAGAATGCAAAATGGTACAGACACTTTGGAAGATAGTCTATTCATTTCTTACAAAACTAAACAGTCTTCTACTATTTGATTTGGTATTTAAGCAAAGGTGTATAAAACCTACATCCACAAAATAACCTGCATAAAGATGTCTATATAAAAAGTGTAATTGTTACTAGTTATTTAAGTTAGAAAATATTCACAAATAAGTGACATAGTTAACAACAAAATTCCTGACCTATGTAGTTCTTCTGAAGGTTTGAGGATTTGTATGAAGAATGTTCATAGAGCCCTGGTTGGTGTGGCTCAGTTGGTTGGAGTGTTGTCCCATGATGAAGGGTTGCAGGTTTAATTCCCAGTCAGGGCACATATCCACCTTGCAAAAAGAATGTGTGTACATTTCAAATATTTTTTACATTAAATTATATAAAATAATTAAAAGTATACCTGCTTAAATGAATATATTAGATGGCATTTCACTTCTGCTTTTAGTATTATTGGAAACAATGAAAAATACTAGTATATTAATGATAAAGTTCAAGAACTTAGCTTAAAGTGGTTCTAAATAAATATTTGGATTTTATGAAGTATTTTTGTATAACAAATGCTAATACACAGCCTAACAAAGAAGCATTAATACTGCATAGGGAGCTACTCAATTTATACTAATCATTTTGATATATGTTATTTAATTTCTATGCTAAGCAGATGAACTGGATGAATTATTATTACCAAACAAATTGTTCCTTATTATTAAAGTTTTCCTGAATTTTGGAAAGTTGTTCATGACATCTAATCCATTGTTCTTAAATAGGCAAATCTTTGTTTTAAATATGCATTAGAAAAATCCAGTGAAAAGCATACCATATGTCTCTAACATTTTGTGAAATCATCATTACAAAAGAGTATTATATTAGTAACTCAAGATTTTTTTTAATATTTACGATGAAAATATGTACTGAACTTTAAAATAAATAGCATTATTAATATAAGAACACAGATAAACTGGAAAGGTAATTTTGTGTTGATTTTATAAAATACATTATTATTTTATAACAACACGCTATTTTAGGCAGAATGTTTTGGGTAGTTTTATTTTATAGTAATCTATGCAAATAGAAAGACTTTAGTTACAAATACCGGTGTTGATTTTAAAAGGGAGCAGAAAACAAAAAATTATGGAGCAGCTCTTATGCATGTGACTTTCAAAATAATTCTTCATGTCAAATGTCATGAGCAGTGCCAATTATGACGAGCTTGAAGCATACTGAGCATGGTTAAATGAGTGTAGTAGTTACACTCAGAAGTAATATGTCAGATTGTCAATGGAGATCATGATTGAGCAGATCTGGAGGTCTTTCCCATTTTTTTTTCCTTTACAGTTTATGTCTTCTATTAATTTACATTTATTTTGAAGACAAACATGTAGAGGAGCAGCAACAACACTCTAAGGCAGGCGCTTCCCCAGCATACTTTGCTAGATTCGGGGATTTAGGTATAATGTGCACTGTGTTTTAACACTAAGCGTGCATTGGAACGTGAGGAATTTATCTTGAGATGAAAAGTTAAGATTTTTCTAAATAGAGTAATTATTTATAATTATTCTATATCATTGAGATAGTTTTTTTTTTATTTTAAAGTCTGCCAGATAGCATGCTTCCATTAAGATACAGTTCAAAACAATGATTTTCATTATGTTAGGATGCCCCCTGCCCCCTCTCACCAGGATTTCTTTAGAGCATGTAAAAAAGACCTTCATTTCCTAGCCAGTTTGGCTCAGTGGATAGACCATCAGCCAGAGGACTGAAGGGTCCTGGGCTCGATTCAGGTCAAGGGCACATGTCCAGGTTTGGGGCTCAATCCCCAGTAAGGGGCATGCAGGAGGCAGCCAAACAATGATTCTCTCTCATCATTGATGTTTCTATCTCTCTCTCCCTCTCCCATCCTCTCTGAAAACAGTATTTTTTTTTTTAAAAAGATCTTCATAAACACATATAATAATTAAATTATACAGAGCTAACCATCATTTTGTAGGATAGTGTTATGCATATTGAAAAATTAACTGAAGTTTAACTGAATTCTTATTGCTTGACTTTTACATCATGGGACTTTTAAAATAAATCACCCAAAATAAACTAGAGTAATAATTTGACTAAAGTTATTGTCCTTCAATCCCCCAATTGCTGTATTCTGCTAAAAGTTTGCTGCCCTAACCGGATTGGCTCAGTGGATAGAGCGTAGGCCTGCGGACTGAAAGGTCCCAGGTTCGATTCCGGTCAAGGGCATGTACCTTGGTTGCGGGCACATCCCCAGTGGGAGGTGTGCAGGAGGCAGCTGATGGATGTTTCTCTCTCATTGATGTTTCTAACTCTATCCCTCTCCCTTCCTCTCTGTAAAAAATCAATAAAATATATTTTAAAAAATAAAAGTTTGAGAGGCTTTGATCACACTAAAATATGCCAGAGGGTAGGAGTGTTGGGGACCAGGTGAAAAAGTGAAAGGATTAAGAAGGACTAATTGGTAGTTTCAAAACAGTCATGGGGATGTGAAGTACAGCGAAGGAAATGTAGTTAATAATATGGTAATAGCTATGTATGGTGCCAGGTGGGTACTTAAAATATCAGGGGTCCACTTTGTAAATTATGAGATTGCCTAACCACTATTCTTTAAACCTGGAACTAATAGAAAATAGTGTTGAATGTAAACTGTAGTAGAAAAATAAAGTGAAAAATATATGTGGCGAAACCGGCTTACTCTTCCCTGCATATAGGCTTATTGATCATGCACTGTCATCAGCACCTGGCTTGTCCATATATTTTCTGGACTTCTTTCCCTCAGGGGTCACTAAATGTACCTTTCTCTCATAAACCATGTATAAATTACTGAGGCTTCCAGTAACTATTGATGATCAAACATTATACTAAAACCATATCTGACATTTAAATAGGTTTTAGGCATTACTTTTTGCTAGATTACCATGAAAAATAAAAACCAGAAGCCATCAAAAGAACAGAGGTCAAAGTAAAATTGTTGTAATCAATAAAAAAAATAAACAGAATTCTCACATATAATAATTTTTGTATATCCAACTTCCTAGTTGATATTTCCATTGGAAATCTGTTAAATATATAAAATTTATTAGTTCCAATACCCATTTCTTCACTCTGCTCCTAAACTCACTTCCCATAATTTTTTTTCTCTCTCAGTAAATGGCAATTATTTTCTTCCAGTTAATAATAATAATAATAATAATAATAATAATAAAGACACCATTATTTTCTATCACTTTCAGTGAAGATTCTATCAGCTAATCCAGTGGTTGGCAAATCGCGGCTCGCGAGCCACATGCGGCTCTTTGGCCCCTTAAGTGTGGCTCTTCCACAAAATACCACGTGTGGGCGTGCATGTACAGTGCAAAGTTGACTAAAAACTTTAAGTATAGTTCATTAAGTTAATTTTAGGGAATGTTGTGGAGTGAAAGAAGATGTAATGTCTAGGATTGAGAAAGGTATGTTGAGATGGTTTGGACATATAGAGAGGATGAACGAAAGAAGATAGATGAAACAAGTATACAAGATGAGTGTGGAAGGGAGAGTTGGAAGGGGTCGACCTCAGCGAACGTACCTCAATCAGATTGAGGACGTTTTTAGCAAAGGCCAGCTTAGGAGTACCCTAATTAAGTTCATAACAATGTACCTACCTATATAGTTTAAGTTTAAAAAATTTGGCTCTCAAAAGAAATTTCAATCGTTGTACTGTTGATATTTGGCTCTGTTGACTAATGAGTTTGCCGACCACTGAGCTAATCTATTACCTTCACCTTCAAACTACATTCAGAACTCCATCATCTCACCAGGCATTCTACCCCTCATCCATTTCACTATTCACTCAGTAGACAGTGTTGGTTGATTGGCTACATTTCTGACATTGTTCTATTGTGAATACAACAGTAGAAAACATACAAAAACCCCTGCCCTCCTGGGTCTTATAATCATGTAAAAAAATATTGACAGAGATTATTGAAACAACCACCAAATGGATCACATTGGCATCCTCTTCTGTTTGAGTATTTTCTCATTTCAGCCTTAAAAAAATAGTAAACTAGATCTTGGCACTTGTCATATGCTATCTTTATGCGGTTTCACATTTCACCCCCAATAAAAGCTCAAGTCCCTAACAAGTCCTATAAAAGGTCCTCTGATCTCTGACTCCACCCAGCCACATGGCACTTGGGTCATGTCTCCTCAGACTGTGTCACTTACCCTGTTCCTAAACAGCAGTCTCCCCATTCTTGAATGTGTCAAGGACATCCCACCACTTGGCCTTTCCATGTGCTCTTTCTCTCTTTAAAAGGCTCTTTTCACATATTATCACAATTCCTAATTCCGAATCATGCTTTTGTTGGTTTTCATGGAATCTGTTGACACTTAAAATAGATGGTAGGATCCTAGAAAAAGTCTTTCAAATTTTTTATTGATATATATATATATATATATATATATATATATATATATTGCACAAAGTAGAAGCTTAAAGTACTTATTAAATATGCTAAAATGGATGAATGAATGCAAATTAATTTAACATTGAAATAAATTATAAAACTAAAGAAAAACTCTTTAGAAATTAAAGTATACATTTTTACATAGTTGTATATCTACTATATATTTATGCATCATTATTAATTATAATGTAAATGATGTCATATTTCCCCAAAAAACAGCTTGATATTCCCCTACAATAAATTTTACAAACTCAAGATTTTCAGAAATTATGTTTGAATCATTTAACTAGTTATAAACAGTTGTATGGAGACTGTTAAAAATTACAATATGGCCCGGCCAGTGTTGCTCAGTGGTTGACATCAAACTCCTAACCAGGTTATTGTTCGATCCCCAGTCAGGGCACATGCTCGGGTTGTGGGCTTAATCCTCAGTGTGGGGTATGCAGGAGGCAACTGATCGATGATCCTCTCTCATCATTTATGTTTCTCTCTCCCTCTCTCTCTCGTTCCTCTCTGAATTCAATAAAAATATATTTTTTTAAAAAATTACAACTTGGACAAATGGTAAAAGTTTCCTAGAATTTTTAGCTACTGGTGTTTCTATGTGAATATGCTTCCCTGATGTCTGGTTTACTACAGATAGGATGTGAATTATATTTAGTATGGTCTTATAGAGTAAAGCAGAACAAATGCTTATCAAATTTTGTATCAATAAGTACAAATTTTAGGAAGAAGAAAGATTGCAGGAAGAAGAAAGATTGCTTGATGAATCCCACCATGCCATTAAGTTGACAATAAGGTCAGGAAATTAGGGTTAGAGTGTTGTGAATTTTGACATTTTTTGCCATGAATAGCAATGAATGAAAATATAGGGAAAGGTAATGTCTGCTTTCACAGATGGGGACAGCCCATCTTTGTCAGGACAGAAGTTAAAAACATGAATATTTCCTTGAGTTGTGTTGCTGCAATCAAAGGCAGACATAAACCACAAAGTTGATTTTAGAGCTTATTTGTGGCCATAACCTATTCCCACAGAATCTATGTTATTTGTCATCACCTCCAAAATGACACTGAGGACATTGGATGAAGCATGGGAAATATATGGGCATCCAAGAAGAGAGCAATGACTGAATTTAGAACTCAAAGCCCAAGGATATATGTGACATGATTAGAGATGGGTTTACTAGTCTGAATGACAAGTAAAGGATGAACTATCAAAGGCTGAGATGATGTTCATTAGAAATATAAACTCTGCCATGAGCAGCTTGATGTCAGAATATATTAAAGACTCCTTGCAATGTAGAGTATTTATCCAACTAGGAGTATAACATTTGCTTAGATTTTAAAACCTTATGTTTAATACATGCTAATCATGGGTAATAAATTTTTCACAAATTATATTTCACTTGTCAGCCGGGATGATTTATTAGTCTTGTGAATTCATTTAAAATTCAATACCTTTGGGTGCTGCATCACTGAACTTAATGAGCCAGATTCTCCCACTGAGCACTTTGCTTTCAGGTTCCTAGGGTCCTATTAAATTAAGTTCTTCAGTATATTAAATGCTTCCCTAGTGTTTTAAAGAGTTAATACATCCTATATTGGGGAAGTACCATGTGAATTAAAACAAAAATTTAAAAATATGCCATCTTTATTCACTCAAGTAGTACTTTCTCTACCTGCATATAGTTTCATTTCTTCAGGTTTATGGGGTTCTTTAAGAATGAAAATGAAGGTCTCTTCAGGAAAGTGAAATGGATGATTCGTGTTTGTTCTATCACTCATAGAGAAACCTTTTTACAAACATTACCCCCTTCTTTGGTAATAATTTTGCCTCCAGCAGTTGTAGAATCAGGTGAACACAAAATTAAGACTAACTTCCACTTATTTCCTGGGCATGCAGGCCTAATGGAGAGTGGTTAGCCTCCCCAACACCACTCCCAGCCCCCATAAACACACACAGTTTCTACTTGTAAACACTTTGTCATTTTGTAGGAACTGATGGGTAGTAGTAAATTTATATATATATACACAATAGTAATTATTATCACTTTGCCTTAACTAGTACACTATTTAACATTGTTACATATACAAAGAAATAAATGACATATTAGGTACAGCTAATATACCTTTTTCTGGTAAGAAACATTTATTTACACACTAAAAAACCTTAAGAAATAAGAAGTGGAGAAATAAATAACATCTGCAAACAAACACAAGCACACACACAAGCACCCCTTTAAATAAAGTTATAAGTAAAGATTTTATGGTAATTAGGAAAAAACCAGAAAAACAGTATGAAATTATCTATATAATAAAAAGCTAATATGCAAATTGTCCCCTCAACTGGGAGTTTGACCAGGGGGGCCGAGCCAGCAGGCCAACCACCTGTGGCTCCTCCCCCCAGTCAGCCCCACCCATAATCGCCCCACCCCCTATTGCCTCCCCCCCCTCCGACTGCCCAATTGCCCCTATCAAGGAGGGCTGGACCCCACCCATGCATGAATTCATGCACCGGGCCTCTAGTTTATTATAAGCAACAGGGCCATTATACCACCTTGTAAAGACATATGGTACATAGAAATGATTGAATATTAGTTTTATAAAATTAGTGAAAGAATAATATTTTCTTTTCAGGAAATGCTTCTAACCCTCTATTTTAGCTCAGTGCATTTTATATATACTTTAAAAAATGTATAAATTAATTTATTCGGTGTACCTAGCTTTATATATACATTTATTGATCAAAAGGATATTCCCCACTTCTGGTATTTTTTCTTCAGGGCTAATGTCATAGTATCATTTTTCTTTTCAAATTGTTCCCTTTCTTGTTAATCCAAACTAACTTCTTTTTATATTTTAGATCTCAGTAAAGATTATTTTTTAAAAGGCCCTCCTACCCCCCTAAACTAATTAGGTCCTGCTTCTATGTTCCCCCAATGTTGATCAATTATAACACTCATTAAACTTTATGAAGGTTTTATGTGTTCAGATATATATATTTTTTATTTTTTTTATAGAGAAAGGGAGAGAAAGAAAGAAATATCAATGATGAGAGAGAATCATTGATCAGCTGCCTTCTGCACGCTCCCTACTGGGGATCAAGCCCACAACCTGGAAATGTGCCCTTGACCGGAATCGAACTAGGGACCCTTCAGTCTTCAGGTTGACACTCTATCCACTGAGCCAAACTGGCTATGGAGGTTTTATGTGTTTAGTAATGTGTTTCTACCCTCTTGATCTACATGAAACACAGAATTTAACAAATAACTATTTTTCTTATTAATATCAAAGACCTGAATAATTTAAATTTTATAACAAGCCATGCCTTAGAATAGTAGACTTATATAATATCATGCATCATAATTAGTGAACTATCCAATATTTAAATGCTTTACTTAAAAAATAAGAGATATAGAATCTGGCCAGATGCGGTAGGTCTTAGCTAAAGTTCAGAAAACTAAAAAAAAAGTGTATTATCTTATTATTAGTCATTGCTGATTTTTGTGTACTTTTATTTCCTAAATTGATTTTATAATGATGCTTTTACTTAAAAGGCAATATGCTTGCTGTACAAAGTAAAAAAAAAAAAAAAAAAAAAAAAGGAATACATCATAATATTAGTACTCAGAAATAATTATTAATAGACTTATATGTAAATAGATTCCCTTTTGAGCTTAAAATTGTAAACATTTATTAGCATAGAAGATGAGTTGGTATGTCAGGGGTAGAAGTATTTATTTCCCTGAGATGTTTTACAACATATTGAGAGAGAAAGCTGAGAAGAGTATGACACAGGTTGTATGTTGTTATTTTTTTACCAATGAAATTTGAATATTTCTTTTTACATGCTTTCATATTTATTTGCAAACTGAGGAGTATACACACACATATATTCTTTATATTATGTTTACTATTTTTCAAAACCTACTTTTTACTGACCATTTTCCATGTCAGTATATTCTACCACATAGTTTCATTTTTAATATTACTATGCCTTTTTAAAGAAAATGTTTTTATGAAACAGTTTTGAACAAAATCACAAATTGCAATGGCATAGCAATTTAGGAACTGAAAGTGAATTCAAACGTGTCCATTTTCTCTTTGAGTACAATTCAACAAGGCCAGAGATTGGTCTTCTATTGACCGTATTCTGCATTCTAAATATAATCCGCCAGAATTTTATTTAAATATCCTCTTATTTAACCTTTTGAAATAGAGGATTTGGCTTTTCATGGAAAGTTGGCATTTCTTCATAAAATGAAACCAAGTGTACTTTGACATAATTACTGCTTACTGTAGCAGGCTTTTATTTGTGCTTTATGGTTGCATATAATAATGATATAGATTTAGCCTAATTTATTTTGCCTATGAAAGATGGAAGAAATTCAAGGAAGGAAAAAACAGGCTTTAGTTCAGATTTAATAATGAAGCAATGCACATAGCTTATCATAAATGTTCCATCCATTTCTAGGAATAAGTGCTATATAATTAAAATTAATAAAGCTGACATCACATAACTTCCTAGTCCAAAGAAAGCAAATAGATTTTTTAAAAAGCAATAAATGAAGTATGAAAATTAAATAGAACAGTACTCACATTATGCTGCAATTATTTATTGGAAGGTCCTTGTCCAGATAGACTGATAAACTGGATTTTTATCTTTGTATGTGGTGAGTAGACTCAGTGCCTGACAGTCAGGTGTGGTCGGTAAACACATGTGGAAAGAAGAGGGAAGGAAGGAAAAGGAGAGAGAGAATGGGAAGGAGAAAAACAAAGGCAGACCCAGGAGAAGTAACAGAAGAAGAAAGAAAAAAATACAAATAAGAATACAAATAATAAATGAGATATAAACATGTTGGTTTATATTTCTTTTCCCCCAGAAAAATGTAATTTAATCATGTTGATGCAAATTTAATATAATTTAATTAACTATTATTATATTCCAAACTATATAAAGAACACACACAACTTTGATTTTAAACCCAACAAATTAATAGAAAAAAAATGGAACTGGTGTAAACAAGCTATTTACAGAAGAGAAATCTCAAATTGCTTTTAACCATGAAAATACAAGCAAATTCTAATGATTTCCTGATGGATATCACCTGGTTTTAATGCCCAATGTCATAAAACCTACACGTGCTGAAGGCCAAATGGTAAAGCATTGTGGTTATGACTCCCATTGTAGTGACCTCTACTTGGAAGCCCAGGATGGTGCCGGCACTGTTCCTTTCCTGGTATCACCAGAATCTGACAATATTTGCACCTGATCTTGGACTTTTCAGCCTCCAAACCACTGAGAAATAAATTTGTATTGTTTAGTACACACAGTCTGTGGTGTTAGTTATTGCATCCCAAGCAAGCCAGAACAGTAACTAGATGATCCCTTATTCCTGACATAAGTATAGTGTGTGTACTAAACAATAAAAATTTATTTCTTAGTGTTTTGGAGGTTGAAAAGTCCAAGATCAGGTGCAAATATTGTCAGATTCTGGTGACAACCGTCTCCCTGGCCTTCAGATGGTTAGAAAGTGAGCAATCTCTTTTGTGTACTAATTCTATTCTGAGGGCCTCATCTTCATGAGCTTGTCTAAACAGAATTAATGCCCAATGGCCACATCTCAAAACACCATCACAGTGCAGATTGGAGCTGCAACCTATGAGGGGACTGTTTACACCAGTTCCATTTTCAAGCCTAATTCAAACCAGAGCAGTTACTAAGCCTCATTCACAATTGGGCACTTGCCCATCAAGACACTCAAGGTCCGTGAGGGCAGCTCGCTCACCTTGGCCAACTTTTCAACCAAGACACTCTAAACAATTCTCTTCAGCTGCTCACACCGAACCCTCATTAGCCACCTCTCAGGGATGGCGGCCACAGATCAAGGCAATGATGTAGGTCAATTCCAAACACATCCAGAGACACATGCTGTCTTACACTAATTATCATCCCTCACTCTTCTAGTCCACACTCAGAAGTCATTATCCTTTCGGTGACTTACTGCCTGTGACTCAGGTTTCTGCCCTAACTTGTATTTATTTGAGGTTAAGATGTAGACTAAGTTTTCTCCTCAAGATTATCAGGTAGTCTGGTTCCTAGTTCTCATTAAATTCTTGATTTCAACAAATCTGGATAGTTCGTTAAATATTCTCCCCATCTGAGAGTAAGAAATAGAAATGCGTTTTGATCAACATTGAAGAGAAGACAGCACTACCTCTATTCTCATAGGATTTGACTTTGTTCCTTGGTTTGAAGCCCTTGGGCTTTGTTTTATTGCCATATTTGGCCTGTGCTCTGTGCTCTACAAATTGCAGTACACTCTGGCAGTAGAAAGCCTCTGGCTGTTTTGCTTTGTCATTCAGTAGCAGAGGAGATCTAAAGTGCCCAGAACAAGGGCACTGTAACTGCTAACTCCCTCCTTTCTCTGTTACAAAAGATCGTGCAGAGGATCCCCCCGATGGGCTTCTAATCGTGTTTGACTTGTTCTTCTCAGGCTGATCAAATAATAGAAATCACACAGCCTCAGATCCGGAGTGTCACTATTTTAATGTGGATTTTATCACAGGTGTGACCTCTGCGAGTGAGGGAGTGTTTTCCTTTTCTCTGTGTCTACATAGCGAGTTGTGAATATTGCATGATGTCAGGAGCTAGATCAAACTAAACACTGACTTTTTTTTAACCATTAATTTAAAAAAAAGAACAAGAGATCACTTTGTTATATATTTGTAGAATGTTTGTTTTCCTCTGTGGGTTTATGAGTCACAGAAATCATTGCCACACTTAAACCATTCTCACAAGACACCTGTGTTCCTGTTGAGTACACACCAGACCCTACATTAAATTTTTTTTACAATATTTGGGGACACGTTTATTATTTAGAAAACATCTATGGGGAACTAACTTGCCTATATATGGATGGTTGTTTTGAAAAGACAGGTTTATTTTATTTTAATTCTGCAGGCAGCAGACAATAATGACCACAGATAATGTTTGTGAGGACTAACTATATTCCATTTTGTATGATTACCATATTTAATCTAGATAATACACACAATTATTTCCCATATTCTATAACTATGAAAAATAATGCTTATAATTTAAGGAAATTGCCAGGATTAGATGCTTAGTAAAAGGTGGAATTGGGATTTAAATGCTGATCTTCTGACTGTAGACACCAAACTCTTAATCACTTCTCTCATCTAGCAATAGAGCCATGTAGGGTAAAATGTTAAACATGCAAATTCCTGATTACCGTCCTTGAATATTTGGGTGCAGAATTTGATAATCTACAGTTTTACAAGTTTATCCTGTGATTCTGCTGACTGCAAAGTATTAAAGCTCTGAGTTATGAGATTTAAACTTTTCAGTTGCAGTTCCCTGATGGGCATGAGTTTCCAGATTTGAAAGCTTAGTCTCATTAAAGTTTATTATTTTCCCCATTCTCATTTATCATATTTTAATATATAAATCTATTTCATATATTGCATAAAAAATCCTAGTCCCAAGCTTTGACAAAAAAAAAATGTTTTAAAAGCTGGTAAAATATTTGTGTTCGTTACACATTCATCATCCAAAGGTCACAGCTCCGAAGGGGGAGGAGTTAATCTGGGGACCTTTCACTGAAATGTGGCTCTCTAGTTAATGGATGCAGGGCTGTCACCATCGGGACAGTGAAAGTGCTCTGGTATTCTGTGACTCACAGTGGCTGCAGATGCCAAAACGAACATTTGCTCACAAATTAAAGTAATTTCTCAAAACAAATCTGACCCTGGCCTTTCAAATATAGTAGAAAAACACAAGGTAAGAGAGGTTTATAATACAAGATTGAAAATGTCTTCAGCACTGGCTGGTTTGGCTCAGTGAATAGAGCATCAGCCTGAGGACTGAAGGGTCCTAGGTTCAATTCCGGTCAAGGCCACGTACCTGGGTTGCAGGCTCCTCCCTGGCCTGGGCCCTGGTCAGGGCTCATGCAGAAGGCAACCAATCGATGTTTCTCTCTCACACGGATGCTTCTCTCTGTCTTTCCCTCTCTCTTCCACTCTCTCTAAAAATCAATGGAAAAATATCCTTGGGTGAGGAATAGAAAAGAAAGAAAGAAAGGAAGGAAGGAAGGAAGGAAGGAAGGAAGGAAGGAAGGAAGGAAGGAAGGAAGGAAGGAAGGAAGGAAGGAAGAAAGAAAGAAGAAGGAAGAAAGGAAGGAAGAAAGAAAGAAAGAAAGAAAGAAAGAAAGAAAGAAAGAAAGAAAGAAAACATCTTTAAGGTTTACTAGAAAGCGTGAAACATGGTGGTGGCTGAGCCATCATCAGGGTGGTCATTCCTGTGCCAGGTCCTGAACTTACCCAGGGGTTACAGAGAGAGGTGGCAGTGGTCCTGTGATTTCTCGATTGTCACTTTAGAAATCTATTAGCTGATGGCAAACTCATTCTCACATTTCTCCATTCCTAGGTCTAAAAAGTATAGCAAATACAAAAACTGCATTCCCTTCATTCATTGTATATTTAATCTGAGCACCTCTGAGGGTAAAGCTAAATGATTCAGGGACCAGGTGTTCCAAATATCAAAAAGCTCTAGGTAACTCGAGCAAGGAAATGAGAAGATACCACCACCTATAATTTCTTAAATACCTAAATTTTATATATTTCATGGCACTGAAAACATTTCAGAATAACTGAATCATAATCCCTTACAAAGGGATTGGTTATTTTCAAACAATAATTTTCCTCATTTTCTTACAATCCCACTTCCATCACCTCTCCCTCTTTTCTCTCCAAATCTACTTTTCTTTATTTTGAATACATTTTGGTATATAAAAATTTATGGGATATGAGGAACTTTGGCTTGTATAATGTGACCAGGTTCCCATATCTTCTTATCCAAAGCCCTAGGTGATATTTTAGCTCCTGCGATGGTAATGAGAAATTTTTGTGACCAGCCTGTAGCTATTAGTCAATCATTAATATCAGGGTGGTAAACAAAATATTTTGACACGTGGCTTAATTAGACCTAGGAACTTTCAATATTTCTTTTGCGTTGTTTCAGATGCTATGACTTCTTGACTAATAAGAGAGTTATTTTCTAATCCCTTCAAAATCTGAAATTTTCTATGAGTATTTTGTTTTATTGCTTTTAAGTCTTAATACAATTAAGTGTTTCAGCCTTCTTTATTCATCTCTAACAGAACAAATATTTTGGAACCCTACTCTATGTGTGGTAAGTAGTTAGACAGATATGAGCAGAGAAAGGACAATGGGCCAGATCCAGAAGGTCACCAGGGTGGAGAGCCCCAGATGCGTCCCAGTGGACAACTGTAGAGTAAGACCTCATACTTAGGGTGACCTTCCCTTCCCTAACACATCCATGGCCATTCATTTTAGAATCCCTGACCTTTCATGTGGCTGGTCATTCAGTTCACACCCTCCCCTGACCTTTCCTTCCCTGGCATGTTGCTAGTCATGCAGGTTTGATCCTCCTCTAGCGGAGGAACAAACAAGGGTGCTGGAGATAACCCTTAAGCTTTAAGCCCCCAGAACAATGAGGTTCTGACCCACATTAAATTCTTCTAGGCCAGTGATGGCGAACCTTTTGAGCTCAGCATGTCAGCATTTTGAAAAACCCTAACTTAACTCTGGTGTGCCGTGTCACATATAGAAATTTTTTGATATTTGCAACCATAGTAAAACAAACATATTTTTGATATTTATTTTATATATTTAAATGCCATTTAACAAAGAAAAATCAACCAAAAAAATGAGTTCATGTGTCACCTCTGACACGCATGTCATAGGTTCGCCATCACTGTTCTAGGCCTTAGTTGTTTTTCAGCTCCAGGCCCAGAAAAGCAGCAAAACCAGAGAAGTGATGCCATGATTGATATCAGGACAAACTACATTGATTAATGACTCCCTGCCCAGGCACTGACCAATCACTGGTTACCACAACCCTGAAAGGGCACACCTGGAAAGCTGATGCATAGTCTATTGAGATCCTTCCCTGCCCCCCCCCCACCCGCTCCTTAAAAGCCCTTAGGATGGAGGACCCAGAACTCTCCCTCTCAGGAGCATGCCTGGGCCTTTTCTGCTCCCCTCCCAGGCATGTTACCTTAACCTTCCTCTCTTTTAAGCTCCCAAGGCCCCCACTTTTACCTCTACAACTTGTTTTCTGAGCCCATTTCTTCTACAACTCACTTACACCTCTCTGACTTTCCAAATAAACCTTCTTATATAGTTTGAGTCTTGGCTCTGAATTCTTTCTTAGCCAGAACTCAAGTACTAAGATTGCAGAATTGAGGTCTAATTGCTGATAACATTTTGGTGCCATGTGCTGCCAAAATATGCAATACTTTTTGCTACTCAAAGGAAACAGCCAGATAAATGTAGTTATTACCTGTGAGTATTATAGTAGGTGCAATAATGGTCTCTCAATGATATCTATGCCCTGATTTCTGAAACCTGTGAATGTTGCCTTAGTGACAAAAGGGGTTTGTGCAGGTGTTATCAGTGTAGACTTTGAGATGTGAGGATTATCCTTGATTATCTAGTCAGGACCAATGTGAGCACTGGAGTATTTAAAACAAAAGGATCTTTTATGGCTGGGGCTAGAGAAAGGTAGCGGCAGAAATGAGAGAGAGAGATATGCAAAGCCAGTATAGGATGTATTACTGTGACTGTTGCTGTGGGCAATAGGAACTCAATTCTGCCAAAGACCCCTGAGAGGCTGACTAATAGACCCTCTAAACTGTGTGTGTGAGAGATGAAGGCTGCAACGTTCATCCCTCAGCTCTTGCACCCCACTGAGCGATTCCTCTGGGGGTGATAACCTCCCTGCTTTTATGATTTGCTTGAATGGGGCTGACTGGGTTCTGAAGCCAAAAGCAAAATGATTGCCATTGAGGTGTGAAGGGAGTGTTGTGAAGAGCCTCTGGTTGCAGAGACCCGTCCACTGAACTGCCTGCAGAAACACACAAAGTGAAGGGCAGCATTGGTCCAGTGGTGCCTGCTGGAGGGAGGCCAGGACCTAGGGGACTCAGGCTGTTTACATATTCCTGGGAGGACAGACTTGGGGCAGAAGTCAAAAATATAATTGTTGGCAGCTTGTCTTGCTTGGGTGGATGCAGAATATACACATCTAAGGGCAAATACATAATAAAAATGAGAAGCTAATTTTCCCTCCCTTTCCTTAGAGCATTCACTTGAGAAAATGTGTAATTATATAAGTTCTCTTTTTGTCTCTTTAAGATGTAAGCAAAAAATTTTCAAAGGCTAAGTAAACCTCCTGCCGGTGTAATCACCTAGCAATATCTTTCTCCAGTAGTTCTGAGCCCCCTCCTTGAAATGTAAATATCAAGGCATATAGTGCCCCTATCTATCCTGTGGGAGGGAGGGACTACCTTCTGCAGAACACTGGGCTCCAAGCTGTATAACTATCTCTTGTCATAAAGTTGTGAGAGGTTTATTTTCCCCTTTGGATAAAGCCAATTAGTAACACCCACATCCCTAGTCTCTTTTAAATTAGTGCTAAGCTATCTAACCACATGAGGTAATTATTTCTATTTTGATGTGTTGGCTTCATAAAAGTTTTGGGATAACATTTAAGATTGGTTCCTCCAATACATTGTAGAAGCAAAAGAAAACACAAACCCTGTGTCCGTATTACCTGTTTGTTGATTTCTTTTCTACCACTTTAAGATTTTATCTATAATGAAAGTAAAAAAAAGCAATTCTCCTATTCACTGTCTTTCTCCAAAAATTATTTGCTTCCTTTTACTTCACACAAGAGCCTTACACTATAACGTGTACTCTCCTATTTTTAATTAGCACTGAACAGCAAAGTCCTAGAAACATGATGAAAAGGATAAAGTGAACATAATTTTCAAGAATAAAAATTGTTAAAGTTTCAATATCTTTTAATATATTATGCAAATTACTTACCTCTTCCCAATACCAGAGCTTTTAAAAATAGCTAAGATTTGAAAATAGTCCATGTGACCATCAGCAGTTGAGTGGATAAAAATGCTGTGGTACATTTACACAATGGAATACTACTCAGCTATAAGAAAGAAGGAACTCTTACCATTTGCAGCAGCATGGATGGACCTGGAGAGCATTATGCTAAGCCAAATAAGCTAGTCGGAGAAAGACAAATAGCACGTTATCTCACTCATATATGGGATCTAATGAACAAAGTAAACTGATGAACAGAATAGATCCAGAGACATAGAACCATGGAACAGACGGACGAATTTCAGAAGGAAGGCTGGGGTGGGGATGGGTTAAGGGGGAAAGATTAACCAGGGAACTTATATGCATGTATGCATAGCCCATGGACACAGACAATAGTGAGGTGAAGGCTTAAAGGGGCAGATGTGAGTTGGAGGGAGTCAATTGGAAAAAACAACAACAACAAAAAACTCACAAAGGGGAACATCTGTAATACTTTTAACAATAAAGATAAATTAAAAAATGATAAATAAAATTATATATATATATATATATATGAAGATAATATCATACATAGAGTAAGTACTTGCTGTATTCAGGACTTAAATAGTGATGTTAACTAGGAGGCATGTTTTGGAATAATAAACCCTGATTATTGAAGCCTCCAATAGTGGACCAACGATGAGAGACTCTTTCCTCTTGATGCGTCATTAGGGGCAAAGAAGATGAAAACCATTTCAGTGGAGCTTTTACAGTCAATCAATGGTAAATTATACTGCAATGAAATTTTCTCTGCATTAAAATTTTATAGATAATCATGTATTATTTCTTGTCATGAAAGAATTTACTCCAACATTTAGTTGTTTAAAACAACAAATATGTATTATGTAGTTTTTAAAAGTCAGAAAATCTGGAATGAATTAGATAGGTTGTTGTGACTCAAGGGTCAAAGTTGCAGTCAACTTGTCAGTTCAGGTTGCATCCTCTGAAGCCTAGAGTACCGCTGAAAAGTATTTGTAAGAACCTGGGAGTTTGTGCTGGATGTTACCCAGGAGGCTTCTGTTCTTTGCATTTGCCTGTCAATGTTTAGGCGTCATTGTTTCCTCCACAGGGCATCTCTAAAATACCCTGGGATTCCTTACCTGGTGGCTGGGCTCAGGGCAACAGTGGTTGGAGAAAAAGGGAGGGGGGGGAAGGAAGGAGAAGGAGGATGAAAGAAGATTAGGGAAGAAAAAATAAAAGGAGGAAGAGGAGGGAAAAGGGCAATGGAAAGGAGGGAGAGAAGGCACTAAATCCCTAGTTTCTTTATTCTTACTTCGAAGTTCCATTCCAATTCTTTCAGGGTATTTTATTCCTTTGATGTGAGTCCCTCAACTCAGCCCAAACCTGAGGGGAGGAGTATTAAGTTCCACTGCTTGATGTCAGGAATATCAAAGAATCTGTGAGCATATATGCAATATCATCACAAATCATTAAACTATTTTAAATCCATTTTTAAACTTTAAAATAATAAATATTTTTTCAGTTAAACCAAATTTTTAATTAAGCAGAATAATTTTCAAGCTGTGGTATAATATAGAAGTTTTTTTTTTTTGCTCAAGTTACACACTCGTGTGTGCAAGCGCATGCACACACCCACACACACACACACACACACACACACAGTCAGATAAATAATCACAATGCATAACGTTTTGTCCCAGGAAAAATGCTTGACTTTCAAAAAGGCTCATTCATTAAAAATAAAATTACCTTTGTGTTCATTTTAGCTGCAACCTTTAAACAATCAATGGCTATACACTCGCTGTAATCATTCTTCAAAATTAGAATTATTGAAAAGCTTTATGATTACTGATGAATGAAAGAGTGTGATATTGATTTGTGACTGGGGAGCTGATCGCAGGCAGTAATCAGGTGCAGCACCAGAAGAAATCACTTCACTCCACTGCTTTCTGACAAGATTAAAGTGGGTCAATTTTAAATGAATTAATAATGGTTTTAAATTTAGTCATACATTACTTTATAATACTTTATTTAGATAATGGTCCAATCTAAGTAACTACTGGATAAAAAAAAATGAATTATGCCAATTAAGAGACTACAATAGCACAAATATTCAAAAATGTAGAGGTATGCATTTTTCTATATGTCACTTGGAAATTTTGTTCTTTATATTATTCTTTGTGGGGTTTTTTTGTTTTGTTTTTGAAAGGAGTTTTTTGGGTAAAATAGGGATTTTGGGGGTGAAATAGGCAGGTTTAGGAAATTTTAAAAATTAAGGGGTCCATGTAAAACACAGGGCTACAGAGTTGCAAAAGGGTACATTACCATAAGACAAGGGAGCTAGGAGTAGCAAAAGGTACACCTTTACAGAATAAAGGGAATGAGGAAGAAAGCCCAGAGAGAATAGGAGAACAGGGAGGGAACCTCATGTGTCCCATGTGAGGTTCCACCTGTGAGGTTCCACAATGACGCCTAAATATTGACAGACACATGCTATAGTGACCAAATCAGAAGGGGATGGTGACCAATCAGAGGGAATATCAAGGCACAAAGATCTGCAGCCTTTGTAAACCGTAAGGGAAAGGGACTCTCTGGGACTCTTTCCCCCCTCCCCATGTGGGAGTCTGCACTTGTTCTTCAATACATTTCCACCTTTACTATACCATCTTCCGTCCATGGTTTCATTCTTCAACTCCAATGGACAAAGAGCCCGGAAAAGCCATCCTGCCCAGGGAACACCACAAGTTCCAGTCTGAAATTCCCATATCATTTTGATTCATTCATCAAACTAAGTCATATAGGTATGTGTATGTAAATGTGGAAAATAAAAATCACTCCTCCTTAAGTAACCACTTAAAGATTCTTTTAACAAACTCTTTCCTTTCACTGGTGAAAGGTAGGATGGATAGGGAAGTGAGTTTACATTTTCCAGGCCACTGGAATAAGAGTTCCAGTAATTACAGTAATGTTTTCACAGTCATAACCTAAGTTATTCTCTGTGTCTCAAATACTGAGTACTTTTGCCTATGTAACAAATAATAAAATGACTTAGAAAAGGGATAGTGACTACTTTTAATTCTAAAGTTTTTAAAAATAATAAAAAGAGACAGAAATTGTACATTGAGGAGAGATCATCATCTTTAAAAATATTTGTTCTCCATTTCCTAAATTTTTCTCCTCCCCCCTTCTTCTTTTTTCTTTCTTTTTTTGGCAAAGTTATATGCTCTTTCTATAATGTTTCTTCTGTTTTATTATTCCTTAAGGATGATTTTCATTATAACACAGTAATTAACCAAATCTAATAATTCAATATTATTTTCTTTAGGGTATAACTTTAGCCTGGATACCAAGTCTAATCTGAGTTGAATATCTCTATATTGTTGTACCCTTAATCCTATATAATAAAAGCCTAATATGCTAAGTGTCTGGTCAACCGGTTGGCTGTTCAACCAATCAAAGCATAATGTGCTAATAATATGTTAAGGTCGCTCAACCGCTCACTGTGACATGCACTGACCACCAGGGGGCAGACAGTCACCTGGTTGACCTGTCCCTATAATGTGCATTGACCACCAGGGGGCAGACAGTTGACCTGTCGACCAGTTGCTATGATGTGCACTGACCATCAGGGGGCAGATGCTCTGACTGGTAGGATAGCTTGCTGCTGGGGTCTTGCTCATCTGGACTGAGTGAAATGGGCCAGACACGCCCTAGTAACCTCTTGTAGTCCCTCTCCGGCTGGCCAACCTCCCACATCTCTTCCCAGATCCGATCATGCACCAGTGGGGTCCCTTGGACTGGCCCGCGCCCTCTCACAATCCAGGACCCTTAGGGGGATGTCAGAGAGCCAGTTTTGGCCTGATCCTACAGGCCAGGCCGAGGGACCCCCACTGGTGCATGAATTCATGCCCCAGGCCTCTAGTTTTAAAAATAATTAGTAAATTCTTATCTATCTGGTTTATCCAAAGGTGAAAATGAGGATTTTAATATTTGCCAGGTAACAAAAGAATAACAGATGCCAATAATATTTTCTTTAGGGTATAACTTTAGCCTGGATATCATTGCTAAATTTTTGTTCCAAAAATACTATTTTAGATTTATTTGAAAACTCTGTTTAGTGTCTTCATCAAAGTCATGAGTTACTTCTATCTGTTAATGTAAAAACATTCAAATCTGTAAATAATTTTTGTGAGTTTATTTGAGCCAAACTGTGGACAATTGCTGGGAAGCAGAATCTTAAGTATTGGGATAATGCTCTGGAGAATGGTGGTTTTTCACCTTGTTTTATACATTACAGTCAAAAGAGGAGATATAAATGGATTGCGTGAAATCCATTGGTGATGGACTAGGGAGGAGGGAAAAAGCAAAGCAGAGAAACCTCTGGGATTATATAAAAAGTTAAATGATGGACACATGCTTCTTTTACATAGGTGGGAACAGGATAGTTTATAGTCAACAATTAACATGATACCAATAACAATGAGGGAATTTGTGGTTTCAGTCCTATTGCCATTTGTTGTGCCCTGTGGTGTCTGGAAAAAGGGAAGTTACAAGTTACCCTGACATTTCAGAGGTATTTTATCTTAGATGCAAAAAGACAATAGGCTCAGTAAAGATCTAAGCTGACCTTGTCAGGGAAAACACTGGCCTAGGATATGACTACCCACTATAAACTGTTTTTAGTTAAATTTTTAATTTCAGACCATCCTTTGTGGTTACTTCAGGTCTTTGACTTTGCAAATCCGCCATGCAGGCCTTCCCTGAGCTAGTCAGGTTAGCATGTGGCCTTTTTTTCATCCACATAGCTGATATTGGAATTTTTATGTTATTCAAATTTGAGGAGTGCATTTGAACTTGAAGTTTTATTACATGTTTTCTGTTATGTCCGTTCATATTCTCAAAGATGTCAAGAATGTATTATTATCAATGCATTTTATAGTACATTAAAATATCATTGCATAATATAAAAATGGTTCCCTGTATGAGAAGGTGAATTAGAAAAAGTTCATCTGTTATGGGCATCTCACACTGTGCTGGCCACATAGTTTGGCAGTAGCAGCAGAGAGAGCATAATTTAGTGCTTTAATGCCATTATTTAATTCTTATCTCTCTAGAAACTAAAAAATTAGATAAAATTCAACTAAATATTTTAGATATTTAAAGTAATTGCATTTGTTTACAAATAAAATAAATTTAGAAATGGAAGATAATGTTGAAAATACATTAAGAATTTTACATTTATGCATTGAAAAGGAAATACTTTTCTGAATAGTATCGCTAATAAAAGAACTTTGTCTTGAGCTAGGTATTCTGAGACCAAAGCTTTTAGAGCATCTCCAACAACTAACAGAACAAGATTTACGAACCCCAATACATAATTTTTTATGTCAATGTCATTTCAGAATAAATTGATGGCTGCTAAAACTTAATTTAGTTTGAGCCTGTTCTTATCATATTTATAGTTTTACACAGAGACATGTTCAATGCAATTATATTCTATATTACAAGTGTGCCAGGTTTAAAGTAAGAATCTATTGTAAATGTTCTGATATTTGGGAATCTCTATCAAATTGTATAGGCTAAGAATTTTGAAGAAAATATTTTACTTAATAAAGTACTGGATCCCAGTAGTAAATCTGTCCATATGAATCTCCACATTTTATTTTTGCATTTTCTGAAACACACCTGCCAAACAATTAGATATAGACTCTGGAATGCAATCTCATATTAGATGAAAAGTTTAAACTACAGATGACAATATAAATATACAGAAGAATGAATTGATTTTATCTGATTCTTAAAAAGAAAGTCTCTCTTTTATAAAGAAAATTAAGTTTATGAATAAATCATGAAAGTGACATTGTGGAACATTTTAGACAGTGGGTTTCCAGGTTCTGATGTTAATAACAACATTATTATTTTCTGGATAACTTTTAAGTGATCAAATAAGGAGATAATTAGGGGTTTTAGTAACTGGAGAGGAAAAGGAAAACAATATTATTACATAGTATTTCATTAGTTTCAGCGTATCATTTTTTATTTTTTTTTTACCTTCCAAAGACTTCAGTATAGTTTCAACTTACTTTTAAAACCACATTTGAGAATTAACAACCTGCAGTATATCTAGGGATACATATTTAAAAAATGAGTTTTTAAAATTGCCAGATGTATAGGTCTTGCCAGAGTCTTAGCCATTTTAAATTTAATGAGGTTGGGTTAGTATTTATAAAAGTTACAATGTATAGGATTGTTGCTATTATTTTAGTATTTTACCCATTATCAAAGTTTTGTCCCTGAAGGGTTCTTTTCTTTTATCAACAAATGGAGAAAAAAATACACATTAATCCATGTGGGTATTTTTCAGAAACATTTGAGTTCTAATTCAAGATTATTCATTTAAACTTTGAAAGAAAATAGTTATGTGGGACCTCATTGCATTTTCAACAACTTTTAAATAAAATTAACTTTAATTCTAATTCTATGAGAATCATAGTGTTCAAATAAACCTTGCAAGTATATACTGGCTCTTACTGAGATACTAGAGGCCTGGTGCATGGGATTCATGCACTGGTGGTGGGTGTGGCCTGTGGTGATTGGCCCTCTGTGGGACCATCGCTCATTCAGGTCAGCCCAGCGGCTGTGGACCCACCCTCTGAGCAGCTGCTCCCACTGTGAGAATGATGCTCATCCCAGTCAGCCAAGCAACACTCCCACTGTGGGAGAGCACTGACCATCAGGGGGCAGCCCCTGAATTGAGCATCTGCCCCCTGGTGGTCAGTGTTAGGTGGCTCAGGAGGAGTAGGAAATAAAGAGAGCCGAGTCAATCAGAAAAGAAAGAAAGGAAAGGTTTTATCCTGCGTCCCTGGGCGACCCAGGAACCCCAAAGACAGGGCCAGAGCATTTGCGCCAACAGGGAGGGGGGCACTTTGTTTTATACTGCGGTTGGGTGAGGGGCGGGGACATGAACTGAGGAAGTTCCCTCTGCAGGGGGTCGGCAGGGTATTCAGGAAGGAGTCAGTCTCTGTGTAGGGGTCATTGTGGATTCAGGGAGAAGCGGGTATCTGTGTCTGGCACACTGATCTGTTAGAAATTCCAGGGAGGGTCCATTACCACATCACACATCTGCATGTATCTGATCCTGGGCTCTCTCTGACCTAACAGTCAGTGCGCATCATAGTGACTGGTGGACCGGTCATTCTGGTTGTTCCTCCATTTGGTTGCTGGGCTTTTATTATATAGGATTATCCCTATCATTCATCAAACATGCAAGACTGAAGCTTTATATAGCTATGACCTATCACAACATTAAGATTTAAAATTATAAAGTTCACAAATTTTTATAAATATCTAATAATTATTGCAAAATATAAATATTTACATATGCTCATATAATACTTGAATTAAACATAATCTTTCACTAAGAAATAGCCCAAGTCCTAATATTATGTCCAAATATACTAAATATATTTTGAACTATGATTAATGAAGAGTGCAGGGAAGTATTAATAGATTTGTATTGACTGAGCCATAGTATAACTTAATTATCTTAAGCATCAGAAACTTGTGTATAACCAGTATAGCCAAATGTATAACACAGTAATCTTATTTCATCACTTGCTGCTGCAAAGGCAAATTAAATTTATTTTAAACAAAAGATTGCAAGAGATTGCATTTGAATATTTTGGTTTCTTTAATTATATTATAAATGCAGCCTACATGTTCATTTCTGAAATTGAAGCCATGTCCAGAGAGTAGACTATGATATCAACATAAAGCAAACCAATCAATTAATAAAGGTTAAAAAAAGTAATAGAAAAAGAAGAAAATAGTATTATTATAAGTACTCAGGGATATGATAATGAATTTGATATTTAGTATATTTATTGTGTTTATTGCTTGATAATAATATAAACATTTCCTGCTTTATACAATGTGGGAATCAATAGAATTACAGAAGCAGTGATTAAACAAATAAATTCCAAAATGTCAGCTGTATTACTTATTGTTTGAAAAATTGTCTAAGGCTCGTCATAATACCAGTGTAATTAGCTAGTTATTAATAACAGGAAAGAAGCGAAGGGAAGTCTAGACATTATAGATACCTTCCCTACAAAACATCGGGGAAGGGAACCACATAGGGAAGATATTTACCTGTCAATTACACCTGGGGAAAGAGGTGGTTGGCTGGAATGGGTGTGGCCACTGCAAGGGCTTGAAGATTTAGGATACATAATACACTGAACAAAGCAATTTTCTTTGTTCTCTTGGGACTCCTGTGACTCTGGATTGGTGGGACTCTTTCTCTCCTGCTCCCTTGCATTTGCCCCTATGACCCACGGCCATGTGGACCTCACACCCAATGGACTAATGGACTGCCACTAGCCTGATGCTGTACTGGACCAGACTCCAACATGGAAAGGAAACTCAACATTGGCTTTGCTTCTAGCTTTACTGAAACCCTAGCTACACTTCTTCTATGACTGGTCTAAGGGAAATGAGACTTTGGAAACGCAAGGAGGTAACTCCACAGAAATAAAGCTTTCTACCACATCTCATCCTACCACGGGGGCCCTCAGAAATGCTGCTTCCAGTGGCACCCCAAGAACCTCACTCCCACTGGCAACGGGGGAGGATGATCCACATTTTATTCTGATAACAGTCATATGGGGCTGTTCCTATTCATCACTTGATACAACCTTTCGTAGGGAATTTCAAGAATAAGCGAAGGATAAGAGGTCGTTCTTTATTTTACTGCATTGTGTAGAATGCAGACCACCTAGGCAGCTCTCTACATGGTCATAAAGGAAATGACTGAGAAACAGGCCCAGGATTTGCTTCCAGAACACTCACCAATCTTGTGAATAATAATACATCCCTCCATGCAGTGAATGAGTGAGTTGTGGAGAGAGTCTCTAAAGATTATTCTTAGCAGAATTTTCTGGGGAGAAAGGAGATTTTTATAAATTTGTAGAGTTCACTCATGAATTGGCATCTGTATATATGCACTGATAAAAAAGATTCCAGGATTCACTCTAGAATTCTAGGAGATTAAGATATTTCACTGCCCTTCTGCATGATCCTCAGATCTCTTCTGATTGAACTGTGAGGAGGAGGAGAGTATAACACCCAAAAGGTGGATTATTTGGAACTGAAGACAAAATGGGCTGCAAACTCATGAAGAGTTTTTAATCTCCTTAACTTCCTAAAGCCTTGAGCGGTGGCCTGCACAAGGAAGACAGCTATCACCAGAGATAAAGTTTAGGTCAGAAAGACTTAGCTATATGGCCTGGCCAGATCTGTTTACCAAACCTCTGCTCTTCTCCTCATTCTGTGAATAGTCTTCCTTCCCTTTCAAACCCCAGAGCCCAACCTCCTTCTTCTGAGCTCAAGATGGCAGATAAGCCTCAATTACCTGACTGTCCAAAGAGTCTCATGTTTTTATGCAGCTCTCATACACACTACATTTGTTTTTCTGATGTTAATCAGTTTCATGTCAATTTAATGATTAGACCAAAGAACCTAGAATAGAAGAAGGGAAAAGTTTTCGGCCCCTACAATTGTAACTGTATTCTCTGAGTGAAGAATTACTATACAAAAAAAAAGAAAAAAAAAGGAAAAAAAAAGGACCCTTATTAAGCAGGGTCAAGTAACATCACTAAAAATCACATTTATGAAAAAACACAGATAAGTACATTTTATTATGTTTGTTGTAAAGAGAAAAATAATTGTGTTCTGCAATGTAATTTTTATACCATATAATTCTAAATACTTTCATTTAAACAAGGTTATTATAAAAATGCTTTGCACACAGAAATGTTTTTGAATACATTTTAAAGATGATCGCAAAGTATATGAGCTCTGAACGTGTTGAATTATTTTAATACTTTCACTATAACAAATTCTTAAAGAGAATATGCATTTGCATAATGCTGATAGTTTTTTTTGTCATTTCCTTTTTGTGCTTCAGTTGTTGTAATATTCACTGATAATGGTAATTATAAGTGTTTATTATCCACGATTATCTCTAGATATATGTGCATTTTCTTTAATTAGACTATAAAGTTTAAATGGAAAATCAAAATGAAGTCACTCTGGTCTCAGAGTAGGATATTAAATTTTCTTCTTTATGTCCAGAGTTCCTCAAGTGCTCATTGCAAAATTTTACTTGGAGAATAGACAGTAAATATATATATATATATATATAATATAATGTTATAGGGAAAGAGATACACAGAGTGCATACATATTTTCATGACCCTTCTTCCCCCTCTTACATGCTACATATTCATAAATGACAGCTCTTACATGAACAAGTAGTCTTCAAGTGCATAATATATTGTGACAAGAAAACTTTGTCCAATATTGAATTAATATAAAAGTCAATATTACCTTCACTATTTTTTTAAAATTCTATATGAGGAAAATATCCTTCAGACATAAAATTACTTTAAATGATTTTTTTTCTAACACTAAGCCATAATTTTGTTAGAAAAAGAGTCATAAAAACAAACTATAATCATGGCCAGATGTAAGCATGTATTTCCTCCACTCAGGTTAAAATTTTGGCTTCTTTTAAAAAGATAATAATGTTTGAACGTTTGCTGTATACCTGGTAGGGTTATAGACACAGAGGACATACTAATGAATGAGACTGAACTGACAAGAAAACCTTCCCTCACGGAGCTTTAATTATATTTGGATAGACAGAGAGCAAAAAAGTCTAAGTAGCCTGGCTGATGTTGCTCAGTGGTTAAACATTGACCTATGAACCAGGAGATCATGATTTGATTCCCAGTCAGGTCACATGCCTGGGTTGGGGACTGGATTCCCAGTGGGGGGTGTGCAAGAGGCAGACAATCAATGACTCTCTCGTCATTGATGTTCCTATCTTCCTCTCCCTTCCTCTCTGAAATCAATAAAAATATATTTTTTAAAAAGTCTAAGTAGTGTGTTAGTTATAAATGTTAAGGTGAATTAAAGACTGGTCCATGCTTGAGGGAGGATTTTTAATATCAAAAATAATTTTCAGTAATTAATAAATGCTCTAATTGAATAATTTAGTTCTACCTGCTTTCAATGCAGCCACACTTGCAGTTAACCAGATCCCCTACACAAAGCTAACAGCTTATAATGTGTTTATTCCCTTCAATTGAAATTTAATTTGTAAATGGCTTCAATAAGATGCAATAAGTAAATATGAGTTATAGTTTCTTTATATCTAAGGTAATAAGTACAGCTATCAAATTTCTCATAAGTAACCAAAAAGTCATATAAAATTTAAAAATATATTTTAGATTATGAAGATGTTTGACTGACACAATAATGTCACTCATGAAAGGCCAAAGTAATGGGTTTTGTGTGTCCATGCTAATCTTCCACTATTCCATTCAGTTCCAAACATACTCTTGAAATGTCTTCATATATGAGATCCAGTTAAATCTATGATTTCAATAAACATATACACAAACATATAACATTAAAATATTTTGCTCCAAGGAAGAAGCATAGTGTACCTGCCACTTGTATATTTGCTAAATATGGAGAGGTGGGTTATTTAGCAGTATCTTATGTCCTTTCATTTTCCAGCATTGTTTTCTTCTCAGAAATCTACCTCATAAACCAATAACTGTGTATATTTTATGAAAGTTTTTAAAATATTTTTCAGAAACAAAATTTACATGGCTGCCTTTAGTTTTACCTCTCTATATAGTATATGGTGCAGACTCTGAGGATCTGGTATTTGTCAGTTTTTTAAGTACCACCCATGTGCACAGGCTGTCACCTCAGGATAGGGAGAGGAAGAACATGAGCCATGGGTTTCCCTGGAGCTGGGAGGATCTGTCCAGATTGTCCCAGTTTGAGCAAAATAGTCAGCTTTTATATGCCTGTGTTTATTAGTGCTTGGATGCCATGTGCTCCAGGAAGTGCCTAACCTGGGGCAGATATTGTCCCAGCTGAGACCGGCCTTGAAGGAGCTGGCAGCTGAAGGCTTGCTCATGATATCACTCTAGGCAGCTGAGACAAATGTTTTCCTTGAAGAAGAATGTGTCCATCACAGTGTTTGTCTCTTAGTTGTTATAAAACTTAAATTGTTTGCTTTTTAAATATTTTTAATATTTACTTCTAAATCCACAATGCCAAGATGTCATAAATCCAGAAACTTAAAGATATATCCTATATAATAAAAGGCTAATATGCAAATTGACTAAACAGTGGAACAACCAGTTGCTATGACATGTACTGAGTGCCAGGGGCAGACGCTCAATGCAGGAGCTGTCCCCTGGTGATCAGTGCACTCCCATAAGGGGAGCACTGCTCAGCCAGAAGCCGGGCTCATGGCTGGTGAGCACAGCGGCAGTGGCAGAAGAGTCTCCCGCCTCCGCTACAGTGCTAAGGACCCCTTGGGGGTCCATATATATATATATATATATATATATATATATATGCTTTTTCATAAATTCCTCTATACACAAATCAGGACTAAAACATAGCTTTGATTCTAATGACTTGATTGATTTGAGAACCAAATTTCTCTTGCAAATGCATACTGAAGTAAGTTTGTACTTAAATTCTAAGGGATTAATGCCAAATCAATTAGCTTCATTTCATATCCCAATGTCCAGGTTGAAATATACATTTAAATAAAAATATTTAATATTAAAATGCATTTTTAGAGGGAGATAAGGTACACTTTTAAACTGCACCAAAGGGCTCCCAGTTCTGAATGATTTATTGGCTGTCTGCCCTTCGCAAATGGCTGCCAGTTAACATCACACGTGGCGTCGTTCTGATAGTGTCTGCTCGCTCATGGAAGTACTTTTCAATACAAAAATGCAACTGAAGGACCACGAAGAGAAAGTGTGGTGTTTATCTAAAGGTCAAATCACGTATTTCAAAAGCTACAGTAATTCAGAAAGATAGTTTCAAGTCTAGTATTTTAATAAAGTGATTTCCACAGGTTTTAGTCCCAAGACACGATGCTTCACTCTTATAGAAAATGACTTACCTATTCATGCTGGATTCTAAAATTCTTTCCATCATTTAATGTCTAAAATGCTGGCAGGGCTTGGCAATCAGCAGTAGAGGAGCACTTTCAAGAAGGTCCCGGTCATTGTTCACACTCCCCTGATTTCATGCCCAGGAGTAGAGCCTCTCTAAGGGCTGAGGGAAAGCAGTACTGATAATAGCGAGGACGATCAGAGGAATGGAAAGCCAGAGCTATTTCCTGTGCCAATTCGAATTCGTCCTGATTCAAAGTGCTGTCCTCTCATTATCGCAGACATTTAACTTTTGGTAATGTCAATCTGCTGCAGGAGGAATTAAAGGGCCAGGTTTCCCAGACACGAGTGGTAATGAGGTCCTTGCAATATCTTCAGAAAATGAATTTTTCAAAACTCGCATGGGAGGATGGGATATGGAAGAGGTTTTATTGGCAAGGGGTTACCTTTCTCAGGTTCCAAAGTCCCCTGCCCTTAAGTCAGTCCTGGAAAAGTTGAGCTGGGGTTCCAGCAAAGCCAAATGCAAGGCTAGTGTCCAGAGTTGTCGTTTCATGGATGGTTCAGTATCCAAGCTAATTAAAGTCTATTAGTTCATTTGTAGAGTCCAACATGTGGGGTCCATGTGGGCACACAGGAAACACAGCCCCCTGCAGCAAGAGTTCCAAAAGGGCCTGGCATATGTGTGTGTGTGTGTGTGTGTGTGTGTGTGTGTGTGTGTGTGAGAGAGAGAGAGAGAGAGAGAGAGAGAGAGAGAGAGAGAGAGAGAGAGAGAGAGAGAGAGAGAGAGAGAGAGAGCTCACTTTGTTTGGAATTTTGGAATTTTAAATATTCAGGTTTGGTGTGCTTGCAGTGGCCATGCCCTTTCTGGCTACCTATTTGTTCCCAGGCATGACTGGCAGACAGGTAGGCACCTTTGCACATCACCCAGACCTTACTGGGCATGTATCTAAACTGCCTTTGTCTAGTCCCTTCTACAGACATTATTTGAGCCCACACTAGACTTCAGGTCCTCATTTAGATGACATGCATAGAAAAGATTTATCAAAAGCATATCCTCATTGAATGTACATTCTAGTAGAATGCTGCATGCATAACTTTATGTTATACTAGACTACCGCTACATGAAATTAGTGCATGAGGGGGAAGGTCCCTTAGCCCTGCCTGCACCCTCTCACTATCCAGGACCCCTTGAGGGATGTCTGACTGCAGGTTTAGGGCCTAAACCGGCAGTCAGACATTCCTCTCACAATCCGGAACCACTGGCTCCTGACTGTTCGCCTGTCTGCCTGCCTGATCACCCCTAACCACTGTGCCTGTCTGCCTGATCACCCTTAACTGCTCGCCTGCCTGCCTGATTGCCCCTAACCGACTCTGCCTCAGCCCCCACTGTCGTGGCTTCACCCAGAAGGATGTCTGGAATGACGTCTGGATGGTTGTTCGGCTGTCTGGTCTAATTAGCATATCACACTTTTATTATTATAGATTATGCTATACTAGAGGCCTGGTGCACAAATTCATGCATGGGTGGGGTCCCTCAGGGTGGCCTATGGAGATTGGAGCCCCAGCTCACGCCCCCAGTCTTGCAGCCCCACAGCCCCGCCTGGCACCCCGCCTTGGCCTGTCGCCACCTGCTCACCTGCTCCACCATCTCACCGTGGTCCCACTCTCATTGGGGCCCATCGGGGCTGGCAATGCCTCCACTGCTACCCGCTACCAGCACCATGTTGCTGATGCCTGCCATGTTCTGCCCCCTGGTGGTCATTGCACAACATAGCAAGCGGTCAAACTCCTGGTTGAATGACCCCCCCCCCAAGGGGACAATTTCTATATTAGGCTTTTATTATATAGGATTATATATAGGGAACTTGCTGACATAATCAGTACCATGGTAACAAGTAACTTTTGGTGACCATTTTTTTTCCCCTTACAAAGCTACATAAGCTCATTTATGTAGTGCATTTGCTTGGGGCTGTGTGTATGCAGCGAAGCAGCTAGCAATAACTGAATGTCTTAATTATTCAATTAGAAAAACCAACTCAATAATATAACAAAATTCTGGTTTAGTTATTAGTACACACTTGGTCAAATGAGCTTTTTCCTTGAATGCAATATTATATCCCATTTACACACACACACACACACACACACACACACACACACACAATCTGTTATATTTTGCTCCTGGTAATAGGAAGAATAAAATGCTTCCATTATACATCAAAACTAGCCACTCTGAGAGATATCTCACTCTGAAAAAAAACAATATATAACTACTTTACAGATTAGTATGAGAATTTGATGTTTCTTTTCCAGAAATTCAAGTTTACATTTCTGACAATGGGCATCTCTTTCTGCAAAACGTGAGAATGTAATTCTTTTGAAAAATAGTTTGAGCTGTGCTAGAAAATTACATGTCATCTTGGGAAAAGGACAATCACAGACAGTGATCACACAGAAAATCAATCAACACAGACCTCCTTTCACTTACAGTTAAGAGTCCTTGACACTAAAATGTACATAGAAAAACCAAAAGGGGAATGAATGTCCCTGGCACTTCATCGAGAAAATCACTTAAACAACTCAGCTGACACAATCAAACATATGCAAAATGGGGAAGGAACGGGCAAGTTTTCTTGATGGTATTTCAGCTGCTCGGAAAGTATAAAATAAGACTAACCTCCTTTGCCAAGCGATGATTTCCTTTTTCCAAATCTCTTTGTTATTCAGTTTGCTACTTCTACAGCTTAATCCCATGCTGTGCTCCATGACACTGAAGGACACGTAAATCTCCCCATGGCTGTGTAGAAGATGGCAGGAGTGCATGGTGACATTTGAATCAATGTCTCTTATTAGGTACAGTTTGTGACCAAATAATTTAAGGTATATTTTACTACAGCTCTTGAATCAAGATGGACATTTATTGGATTAATAATTGTAGAGAACTTTTGTAATTTAAAAATCAGCCACATTATTGCTAAGGCCCAGACTGATTATAATTTTTTTTTTTCATTTTAAAGTTAACACCTAAAACGATTATGATTTCCATTTCCTTTCAATGTCTGACTTTCTTTTTTTAATAATATATTTTTATGGATTTCAGAGAGGAAGGGAGAGGGAGATAGAAACATCAATACTGAGAAAGAATCATTGATTGGCTGCCTCCCACACACCCCCCACTGGGGATAGAGCCCACAAACTAAGCATGTGTCCTTGCCTTTGACCAGAATCAAAGCCGGGACCCTTCAGTCTGCAGGCTGACACTCTATCCACTGAGCCAAACTGGGTAGGGCCAATGTCTCACCTTCTCTAAAACAAACTTTCACTTTTGGTTTAATATAACTATGTTATTTACAAACAAAATAATACTCAATAATACACATTTCCTACTGTGTAAGAATAAGTTGAATTCATATTCCCTGTATTCTACAGAATTCCCATAATACCAGCTAAAACTAAAGTGTCATAATTTGGGGGTCCTTGCATGTTTAATATTTATTCTCTTTTTCTATTGTATACACTGTGGAGAAAAGAAATTTTAATCTCATGCTTATAATTATTTCTTTTTTATCGATACACTGTATTTTCTCCTATTGCTGATATAACAAATCACTATAAGCATAGTGATTTAAAACAACACAAATATATTATATTATAGTTCTTTAGGTCAGATGTTTGCAGGGTCTTACTAGGTCAGTGATTTTCAACCAATGGGACAGAAGAATTTTTCAAACATGCAATACCTATTTAGTCAGGGCACTGAACTCTTTTTCCTTAGATTGTAAAAAAAAAAAAAAAAAAAAAAAGGCAGCAGTCACAACAGTCAGCAGTCAGCACATTAATAGCCGATTTGGTATGAATGAATTAAAATTATACCTTTTTTGGTCAGATCAGCAAATATTTTTGGTGTGCTGCAGCATTTTAGTAATTCGTTTAAGTGTGCCATGAGATGAAAAGGTTGAAAATTGCTGCATTGGCTAAAATCAGGCGTGGATGGTGCTGTGTTCTGTACTAGAAGCTCTAGGGAGGAATCCATTCTCATGACTGTCCTGTTTCAACAGGGTGCTTTCATTCCTTAGCTTGTGTTCCTTTTCCTCCATTCTTCAAAGCCAGCAAATGTTGCATTTTTGACAACCTTTCCGTAGTCATATTTTCTTATTCTAGCCCCCCCCCAAAAAGGTTCTCTATTTCTAACCGATATGATTAGCTTTTTTTCCATAAGGAAAACCCACGATAATCTCCCATCTATGTGTCTTTAACATAATCACATCTCAAAAACCCCCTTTTCCCTGTAAAGTAACATCATCACAGGTTCTGGGCCTTAAGACATGGGTATCTTGGGGGACAATTATTTTGGCTACCATACTGTCTTAAGCACCATAGGCATTTATTGAATAGATGAATTAATTGATAGAGTGGTGATGCTGAGTAAACATTAAAGAACTCAACTCCTACACTGTTCATGGCCCAATTGATACCGAAAGTATTAATTAAATATAGAAAATTCATTTTACAACTGGAGAGAAAAATAATTATATACTTTTTTATGCAAACTGTTTTTGTTTTCTCAATCTTTTTTTTAATACTCACATTAAATTTTAAGTATCCAATGAGATAATATATTTAAAACACTCATTATTGTATCAAGTGCATAGTAGCACAAAATACCAGATATCTATCAATATTTCTAAAATATAGCCAAACTCAATATACATAACTCCAAGGTTCACTATATTATCATGCTGATTTCTTTGTCAAACAGAACTAGAAATTATAGTGAGTGACTTAAAGCAAGTAGAAAGTGATTTATTGCTTACCTAAGCATCCAAGGTAAGCATCATTGGCTTAAGAGGCATCTCATTTTCAAAGATTATTTAAGGTTAAGGCAGGTTCCATTATTACCAATTTCTAGTTTCCAAGATTGCCATGATATATTATTGATCCAAAAGGCACTGTCCTGGGAGGTCAGAATAGACTGCTCTGGTTGATGGCAGCTCCAGTTGGATGGGGAAAGCCTTAGTCCTATTGGTTGAAATATAATTTTAGAAACTCCTGTATAAGGGTCGGCTCAGATGGCAGGAACACAATGCAGGGAGGCAGTTCAGTGCAGAGGCAGGTAGTTCAGTGCAGGCTTCTCCATAGAGTGTGAGCAGCCTCTGTATAGAAATGGCCAATAGTCTCTGTTTTTTGTTTGTTTGTTTGTTTTGTTTTGTTTTGTTTTTAAATTTGAATCCAGTTGGCTACCAGAAGCCCTTCTCAGTAGGTATCTTCTTTCTCAGGGTTCACCTCAGTAATTTCCACTTACGGATGATATTTTCCCCCAAGGACATGTCACATTTTTGGTTATGATGATTGGATAGGGGCATGACTTACCTAAGTATATATAGTGATAGAGGCCAGAGAGAGTGTGAAACATCCCACAATGCAAAGGGTAGCTCCCACAACAAAGAATGATCTGGCATAAAACATCAATGGTGCTAAGGTTGAAAACTCAACTGTGTTTCCTTTCTTCCTGCTTTAAACAGCACCTCTTTCTTGCCTGAGCTAATCCCATTCTTGTAACTGACTAAGAAATACAGGAAATACAAACAAATGCACATTAACCTTCTGGCTTTTCCCAAATATGATGACCTAATAGCAGTTGGTTGAACTCCAATGAATTTCAGATGACAGTTTCAACAAATATATTTTTTTTCAGTGAATACACTAATTTTCCATCTTTCAAAACTTAGGTTGGTTTACTTGCTAATGTAATGCTGATTTAGTAGCAAATATTGTAGGGTTTGTTATGGCTGGGCCTATTCAAACTACTGAGTTCTATATTATTTGGAATAATGATAGTTTTTTTGTCAACTAGACCTAATAACATATAATACCTTAAACACAACAGAAATATAATGTGTTTTTTTTTTCAAATAGTCAAGGTTCACCTCCGCCATGTTCTCACTGAAGGATCTAGGTTATTAAGGCTTTTAAATCTGTATGTAGCATGTTGCTTTCAAGATTACTTTAGAATTGGCCATTCCAGTCAGTCAGAATTTTAAAAAGTGAATGAAAGAGAGCATGCGGAAAATTTTAAAACTAAAGTAAGGATATAGAATACATCATTTCTATTCATTTTTCACTATTCCTAACTTAATCTTTCAGCCTACTATAATGCAAAGAAGGCTGACAACTGTAGTCTATGTGTTTACCAAAACAGAGTACAAATATTTGGGAACATTTGAATTTGTGAATTTATCTGTCATATTGCTGAATTGGTTGATGTGGAAAACCTCATTGCAAAATAATATTCTATAAGTGAGTTGTTGGTATATAGACATTATTCAATGCTTTATTTTGATTATTTATATAATTATGTACTGAAAGGTTGCAGATTCAATTGCTGGTCAAAGGCACATACCTATGTTGTGGATTGCTACCAGTCGGGGTGCTACTGGAAAGCAACCCATCAATGTTTCTCACATCAATATTTTGCTTTTTCTCTCTCTCTCAAAAAAAGAAAAGAATAATAAGCATGTCCTCAGGTGAGGATTAGAAAATTTATGTAATCATCACTAAATATAAGTATCTCACAAATAGAATCATCATTATCAGGATACTGGTGAACTGTTTTATCTAGTCTCACTACAGAAAGCAGACTCCAGGTCTACTTTTAAATATGTACCTGTAGGTGGCAAAGAAAATACTGTAGTCCTGGGACTCGGTATCAAAGGTCATGGGAACTTACTTTTCTTTTTGGCCTTAAGATCCTAAGCAAGCCTGTAAAAATTATTTAAGACACAAGAGAACACTTATTTCATCGTTATGATTTGGGAGTCTCCAAAGTGCATGATTTAAGGGCCTCAAAGAAACTAGGATCTTGAACCATACTGAGGAGTGTTGGTTGACTCTTACGGAAACTCCACAGTTGTTTTTTATTGACTCTCTGACAAACCAACTAAACAATGATTAAGTGAAGCTAAGTAAAATACAAGAATGACTGAAATGGAGAATGCCACCTCTACAGGGTGGTGTTTTCCAGAGTAGATAAGATTTTATTTATAGACTATTGAAGCCTGGGCTCAAGTGGTTAAGGTGGGCCTTTCAAAGCCAGGAACTGAGTAAATCAGGTAAGGTTTATCACATAAGCACTTAAGATTGGGAAACACTGACTTGAGGGCCTTGAAGTGAGTCTTCCTAAGTAAACTGCTGTTTAATAAACAGCTCTCTGCCCAGATGCGCAATCTATTGTCTGAGCCAGAGAGGTGTTTGCACATACAAATTGGTTTGCAGGAGCTTCCTGAAGCAAACAATGAAGTTATTTATTGGTTTATGGCTCTACCCCTTCCTGAAAATAATTTTCTGAAATAAATTTTTAAATCATGTTGACACAGATGGCCTCGGGTTGCAGTTCTGATAATTAAGCAAAGTAAATAGAGGTAGTCTAAAGTTTCGTGTACTGCTGATTAATAGTTTTCAGCAAAGATCATATTACTTTTATTTACTATGAGTTTCCACTGGAAATCTTAAAAAAAATTTAATATCTTATCTTCAATGAAGTCATTGTAGCTGTGATAATTTCCCTCAGCTGCCTGTGTGTCAGTGAATGTGTGTGTGTACTCAGTCAGTGCATTCCAGAATATCTTCTTTAAAATTTCTACTTACAATGAATGGAAGAACTATGAAATTTTTTAAATCTTTTATTACTGAATCATATATTACTTCAATTGGTTTGCTTTGTATTTTGACTTGTCATGAATTTTAATAAAAAAACACACACAGAAAAACCCCATTCAGCATAAAGAGTATTTATTTGCAAAAAGGATTCTCTACCATATGTCATTTACAAAAAGAGCTAATTCTTCAGGGCATAAAAGTATAAATTTTATTGTGTTCTTGTGGAAGTACAATACCCATTATTATAAATTCTTCACAGAATTCTCTAAAGCTTTAGGTAAAACTGTTAGATAAAGAAAAAGAAAAATAAATTACTAGAGTTTTATAATTACAAATCAGGAAATGAAAATTGAAGTGTTGCTTGAATGTTATACTTCTCTCTGGGATATTAAAAAGCAATATATAAACATTTTTTTAAAAGACATTGGTATAGTTCCATATTTTTCCATATGTGTGCAATTTGCCATCTGTTAAACTCACTATTAGTTTTATTTTTCAGACTGAAATCTACTTTTCTGCTAGACATTTTGATTTCTTCATCTGAAGTGAGGTAGTAATACATTCCAAAGTACCTATATATTTTCCAGAATTAAAAAAAGCGTTGTGTATTTTTACTATATATGACTGTCTCAACTCATATTTAACTGAATCTAAGGAACAAAATAATATTTTATATCCAAAGAAAATTAAACACTAAGAAAAAAGTGCATATTGCATAATTTTATATTAAAGATAAATGCAAATGATCTCATTTTCCTAAAATGGTGAAAATCATAATTTAATAAGGAAGTGGTTATATTAAGTATGTTTGAAGGTGTGTGTGTGTTTGTGTTTGTGCATTAATCCTCACCTGAGGATATGCTTTTACTGATTTTAGAGTGGTAAAGGGAGAGAGAGAGAGACACAGAGAGAGAGGAACATCAATCAATTGCCTTTCATATGCACCCCAACTGGGGATAGAACCTGAAACCTGGGTATGTGCTCTGACCAGGAATTGAACATGAGATCTTTCAGTGTACCAGGTGACTCTCCAACCAACTGAGCCACAACAGTCAGGGCAAAGTTCTATTGAGGTATATTGTGGACAAAAGAAAGAAAGCAGAATTGATAATATTAATTTGCAAATCAAAACTAACAACATTATATTAAGTATATATCAATATACTGATAAAATACTGAGTGAATTCTGTGATGTATTGTTATTAATATTGATATATTAATGATAAAATATTAAACATATTAATTAATTAATTTACAACAAAAAAGAGAAATTGGCAGACATGAATTGGGATAGAATACAAAGCTTTCTACATTAAAAGCTTTTCTAAGTTGCCCATGCTTTTCTAGTAACCTGTTTGGCAATTGAGTGTGGGACAAGGATTCCAGATTTTAGTTGTAGATAAACACAGGTATAGAACCAGGCTCTGCAGTGACCAGTTGAATACAAATAGAGTATAGATTTTATATTCCATTGTATGGTTGATAAAATCTAGTTCCTTTGGAAACATGACCACCATAGAAGGAAAGACAAGAGATGTGATAATAGTTTGTAGTGAAGGGTGGAGTAGATTTTTCCTGGATTAAGGATTACTACAAAAGAGATAACTTTAAAGCTAAAGTAAGCCTTTTCCATTGGGCCTAATGGATAGTGTCAGGGGGTGGAGGGGGAGCCTAAATTTAGATAATTTTTATAAACTAGAACTTCTTTTTAAGCTACAAGAAAGCCACCAAAAATGTTCATTGAGTTAAAAGGAACAAATTTGTGTCATAGGCGGTACTCTCAAGAAAATATTCAAGTGTACTTCTCAATTTTTAATGAATTTATAAGTGACTTGGGGATCTATCTTACCATAATGCAGATTTAGTAGGGTCAGAGTAGGGTCCCATATTCTATTTTTTTAATAGATTAAATTAGCAAAGAACAAAGGAAAAAAAATGGTTACTTTCCTGAATATACATTCACAAGCATGGGCAAATATATACTGTTTCAAATATCACTCTGGTAAGAATGAAATTAATATTGCATTAAAGGCATTTTCTTTTGATTCAGATTGATCTGTTATTAGAATGAAAATGGAATCTTTGATTTCATGTAACTCTATATTCCAAACAGCTAGAAATTTTAAGTAGCCATAGTTCGCCTTTAATAACATTTTTCCAAGGTAGCTAATGCATCCGAGGACAAAATAGCTGCCTTCCAGTGATATTCAGTTTACCCAATTTTCCAGCATCTTGCCTGCTCACACAGTGACGGATTACTGTTTCATTCTCTCTACTTTCTGAACAGCAAACGCCGATTGTTTTCAATCCTTTTTCCTTCAGCAGCTCCATCTCTGAAAGCACTGGAAGTGGCTCCTGCAGCTATTTCTCCTTAGCTAAATGGTGAGACCTCTCTCACCATCCAAAGTAATCAAGGGAGAGACAGCAATATTTTTCTTTACATTAGTGCAAGTGCTATTGGTTCCCTCATCTTCCAGTCTGATCAAAACATCTGTATACATAGGCGCGTTGAGAGTGTCAGAGAATACGAGGATGTAAGAACATCCACGAAAATATTTGGAAGTTTACATTAGGATGCCTGAATGCTAAGCAGATCACCTCTTAAGTAAACTCTTGTTTTTACATAGTCTTCAACATTTCTCTTTTGATGTTTTCAGGAGGCCACAGAATTTGAATATTTCAGTAATGCATATAACCATTTACTAAATACACATGGCTTTTTTTCTTTTACAATATTTTCTTATTGATTTCAGAGAGGAAGGGAAGGAGAGAGATAGAAACATCAGTGATGAGAGGGAATCATTGATTGGGTGCCTCCTGCATGCCTCCTCCTGGGGATCGAGCCCAAAACCCAGGCATGTGCCCCCAGATTAGAATCGAACCAGGGATCCTTTAGTCCACAGGCCAATGCTCTAGGCCAGTGGTCAGCAAACTCATTAGTCAACAGAGCCAAATATCAACAGTACAACGATTGAAATTTCTTTTGAGAGCCGAATTTTTTAAACTTAAACTATATAGGTAGGTACATTGTTATTAACTTAATTAGGGTACTCCTAAGGCTTAGGAAGAGCCACACTCAAGGGGCCAAAGAGCCGCATGTGGCTTGCAAGCCACAGTTTGCTGACCAGGGCTCTAGGGCAGTTCAATTTTTCTTTATCTATCATCAGAGATGGCTTTGTTAATCTTTCAAACAACATTAACTTTTTCTTTGGAGGAAATAAGATTTCTATTCATTTTAGATATTAATGTTTTTTACAAATGTCTTCTCCAGATGTACAGTGTGTAATCCATTTAGTAAGGTTTTCTTTTCTATTGTTTTGCTCAGACTCATCTGTATGCAGCTCATGTTTCAGAAGGAGGACCATTTTGTTGACATCATCATAATGATTTTTTCAACTATTAGTATGATTCAAAGTTGATTGCCAATTTCCTTTTCTAAGCGTCAGCTTTGATCGTACTAGGTTTTTCTATTTATGTGACATAAAATTGAATGCCAAGTCACTTGTACTGTTAAAAATGCTCATCAGACAGGAGTTTAGTTATCTAAATCTTAACTTCATTAGACATACATTTTTGGCCCAGCTAATGTGGCTCAGTGGTTGAGCATCGACCTATGAGTCAGGAGGTCACGGTTCCATTCCCAGGCAGAGCACATGCATGGATTGTTGGCTCAATCCCCAGGAGGGAGCATGCAAGGGGCAGCTGATAATGTTTCTCTCTCATCATTGATGTTTCTATCTCTCACTCTCCCTTCTTCTCTGAAATCAATAAACATATATCTAAAAAAAGAAATACATTTTTGCAGTGATACTTAGTTATTATATTCCATAAGGATGGATTGAATTTCTTTGAAAGTTGAACAAGATAACTAACTTTTACTTATCTTTCTGATAATAGTTCAAATAAAACTCTCAGAAAAGCCTAAACAGACTCTTTTTACTGAATTCAGTGACCAGGGTATTAACTTTGCCTTTCTGCTTTATAATACACTAGAGGCCCAGTGCATGAATTCATGCACAGGTGGGTTGTGGCCGGCCTGCCCCAATTGGGGCCAATTGGGGCTGAGCTGGCAGGAGGGAGGGCTGTGGGAGGTTGTCTGGCCCCTCCCTGATGGGGGTGCTGATCGGGGGCGTGGCTGGCTGGGGAGAGGGTCGATGGAGGTTGGGGGGCTGATCTGGGCCCCAATTGGGCCGGTGGGCCTCCACAGTGTGGGTCATAGCTACTGGTCTTCAGGTTGTTCCAGTCATTCTGGTCGTTCCGGTCGCTTGGCTTTTATATATATAGATTTAATAATAAATCTATAATATTATCTAATATCTAATCTACATCTAACCTTTATCAATTATTTAAAATTGTCCTTTGCAGACTTTAATAAACAACAACACTAGCTATCCAATTTTATGTTTCACATTTGATTTTAGGTCATCATACCCTTTTGTCTCTTTATAAGAATCTACCACCATTTCAACCAATATTGACTTTTGAGAGTTGAGGTCAGTTGTTATTATTGGATAGACTATTCTACATCCTGAATTTGTTCAATAGTTTCCTGTAAGGGTTAAATAATTTGCCCCTATATTGCCAGACTTTCTTGTACACTGGATGTTACAGAGGCTTGATTACATTTAGGTTACCCATTTTTTCCAAGAAGCCTTTCATAAGTGATACATGTTTTACCACATTGGAAGGCACATTTTACTGCATTGTGTAGAATGCAGACCACAAAGACAGCTCTCTACAAGAATATAAATGGAATGATTGAGAAACAGGTCCAGGCTTTCCTTCTAGAACACTCACCAGTCTTGTAAATAATACATCCCTCTATTCTGTGCGTGAGTTGTGGAGAGAGCTGTAATAATTATTCTGGAGAGAAAGCAGAGGTTTTGTATTTGTAGACTTCACTCTTGAATTATGAGCTGCATATATGCACTGATAATAAGTAAGAATTTCCAAAATTATCTCTAGGACTCTAGGGGATTGAAATATTTCACTGCTCTTCTGCATGATCTTCAAATCTTCTGCTTGAACTGTGAGGAGAGGAGAGTATAACACCCCAAACATGGATTATTTGGAACTGAAGACAATCTGGGGCCAAACAGACTCAGGACAAGCATTTTATCTCCTTAACTTCTTAAAACACTCTAGAGATGTCCTGCACCGTGAAGGGAGCTATTACCAGAGATAAGGTTTTATATCAGAAAGGCTTATCCACATGCATGGCAAGCATTTGTTTACCAAACCTCTGTCCTCCTCATCTTCCTGTGAATTGTCCCTGCTCCTTTGAAACCCCAAAGCCCTACCCCCTTCTCCTGAGCTCAAGGAGGTAGACAAGCTTTAATTACCTGACTGCCCAGGAGTCTCATATTTTCATGGGGCTCCCGTACACACAAAATTTGTTTTTCTTCTGTTATTCTGCTTTTGTCCATTTATTTATTTATTTTTAATTAACTTTTATAGAGGAAGGGAGAGGGAGAGAGGAAGAGAAATAGCAATGTGAGAGCAAAACATCAATTTGCTGCCTCCTGCATGCTATCGACCAGGGATTAAACCCAAACGCAGGCATGTGCTTTGATCAGAAATGGAGCCAGCAAAATTTCCGTGCATGGGATGACTCCCAACCAACTGAGCCACACTGGTCAGGGATGTATTTGTCAATTTATTTATTAGACAAAAAAAAAAAATCACCCAAAAATAGAATAAGGGAAAAATTTTCAGCCCCTGCAACTGTGACTATACTCACTGAGTGAAGAATTACTATACTATGTTTACCTTAAGAAAAAAGTGCCCTTATTAGGCAAGGTCAGGTAACACCACTAAAAATTGTGTTTATGAAAAACAAACAAATAATGTTATTTTATTATGTGAGTTCTAGAGAAAAAATAATTGTGTTCTGCAATGGTAATTTTATACCATACAATTCTAAATATTGTCATTTAAACAAGATCAGTATAAAATGCTTTGCACACAGAAATATTTTGAATACATTTTAAAGATGATCACAAAGTATATGAGCTCTGAGCATGTTGAATTATTTTAATACTTTCACCATAACAATTTCTTAAAGAAAATATGCATTTTCATAATGCTGATAGGTATTTTTTTCATTTCTTTTTGTGCTTCAATTGTAATGTCCACTGATAATGAAAATTATATGTGTTTATTATCCATGATTATCTCTAGATATATGTGAATTTTCTTTAATTAGACTACAAAATTTAAATGGAAAATCAAAAGGAAATCACCTCTTGTCACAGTGTAGGATATTAAATTATCTTTCTTTTATTCAGAGTTTCCCAAGTGCTCATTACAAAATTTTACTTGGGGAATTTTTGAGTAAGAAATCAATTTATTAAATTATGCTTAGGGAAAGAGATACATAGAATACATATTTTTATGGGTCTCCCATACGCACAAAATTTGTTTTTCTCCTGTAATTCTGTTTTTGTCATGTTACTTATTTATTTTAAAAGATTTTTAGAGAGAGAGGCAGGGAGAGGGAGAGAAACAGCAATGTGAGAGCAAAACATCAATCTTCTTCCCACTCCTACATGCTACATATTCATAAAATTCAGCTCTTCCATGAGAAGCAGTTCTCAAGTGCCTAGTATATTGTGATGAGAAAACATTGTCCAACACTGAATTAATATAAAAGTCAATATTACTATCACAATTTTTAAAATTTATATGAGGAAAATATCCTTCAGACATAAAATTACTTTCAATTATTTTCCCCTGACATTAAACCATAATTTTGTTAGGAAAGAGTCATGAAAGCAACATGTAATTAGGGCCATATGTAGTAAGCATGTATTCCCTCCCCCAAGGTTAAAAATTTGGCTTCTCTAAAAAAAAATAATGTTTGCCTTGGCCGGCTTGGCTCAGTGGATTGAACGTCGACCTGTGGACCGAAAAGTCCGGAGGTTCGATTCCAGCTAAGGGCATGTACCTTGATTGCAGGCTCCTCCACAGCCCAGGTCCTATCGGGGCTCATGGGGGAGTCAACCAATCGATAAATGTTTCTCTTACATGGATATTTCTCTCTGTCTTTCTCTCTGTCTTCCACTCTCTCAAAAAATCAATGAAAAAATATCCTTGAGTGAGGATTTTAAAAAATAAATAACAGAATAATGTTTAAATGGTTGCTGTATACCTGGAAGGAAGTTGGGCACAAGAATGACTAACTGACAGGAAAACCTTGCCTCATGGAGCTTTAATTATTTATATTTGGGTAGTCAGAGAGCAAAAAGGCTAAGTGGTGTAATGCAATGCCAATGCTACTGATGTTATTTGAGTCACCAAAAGAATACTCTACCAACCTCCATCATCACATATGTATCTTGTCACATCTTGACAGAAGCCGGTCCACCCTTGCTGCTTGATACAGTCACTGCAGGGAAGAAACATCTGCACAGTTTATGTTTCAAGGGACCTGCCGTATATGGCATATGTTTGCTCCCCCTCTTAGCGCTATGTGTTTTAAACAGGACCACCTCCCCGAGAAAGGTTGTTTTCCCAGGTGAGGATCTTTCCCTGGAGTTAGGGAGGGAATAAAACTTTTTAACTAAGTGCCAGGCAGGTAATTAATCACTTTAACTACGAACAAACACGCTTAAGCTACATAATCTTAGGATAATCTCCTACAGTTACTTCCTTGTAGCTTAATAGAACAATAGAGTAACCTTGGAATGGAGATAAGAAATGCCCTAACCTTTGGAATAGAATGGATAGGATTAAAAGCAACTGGTATAAATACAGATGTAACAAGAGAATAGACAGAACATGGCTGGAGAACTTAGAGACAGAACCTAGCAGGAGAACCCCACTATGCTGATCACCTGAACGCTGCCTCTGTGTCATTCCTTCTTCACCAACTCCGTCCACACCTTTGGGAACCCCTGGACCTGCTGGGGCTGGACCCCAACAACACCTAGGATAATTGTAATATTTAAATATATAATTATTGAGTCCTCATTTCAAAACATCAGATTAAAATAAAAATGTGCCAATATATTTCAATCAAATATTTCAAATTGCTTATTAGAGCATAACCAGAACTGTGCTGTTACCAATAGAACTTTTATATTTTTTCCTGAGGAAATAATAAAACTCAGAGTGTAGAGACTGTTTTATTGCTAAAATATATCTATTAATAAATAAATAATACAATAGGGCCCAATTGGAGTCACTCATGCTAAGCTGTATGTCATCAAAATAAGACCTAGTTTCAGTTTTAGATCTTCTCTAAATGGAACTGTAAGCCACTCAGCCAGGAGTCACCTGATCAGGACTAGGTAGAACCTCCTCCCATCCACTAATGGAAAGTAACTTTACACAGAACCACCTGCGTTTTTACCCAGTATAACCTCCTTGTCCCTGCTCCCTTCTGCCTATACAAGTCTTTCATTTCATACAGCTCCTCGGAGCTTCTGTCTGCTAGATTGGATGCTGCTTGATTCAGTTTTTGCTCAAAGAAACTCTTAATATTTTAATATCACTCAGTTTACCTTTTATCATAAAAAAGTGGATAGGGATGTATATATGTGCATATGTGTAGCATTATATATAATGCAATAAAATATATAATGTAATTAATGTAATAACATACATGAAATTTTTGAAATTCATAAGCATAGTTTGAAAACCAAATACTGCCACTAGAATGTTTACATGTTTTAATGTTTTTTATCAGAATTGGAAGAGAGTGCACCAGACATTTTAATTCCTCTTTATGAGTCTAGGTTCGGAAAACAAGTCTTCTTGTTTGTGTTAGGAGACACAAGTGATACATTTTTAATATGGATGGGATGTCCTGGAAGACTCCTGAATCTTAAATAGGGTTTATCACAGACCTTCTAGGATACACGTGTCTTGACAAGGCCTCCAACCCTGTAGCCACTTCACCAGAGGAACTCTCTCCTTTATCCGACAGGCAGGCTCCTCGTGGACCCTTCTCAATTCCAGTTTTAGCAAAGGATCCTGGTAAGCGGTTTATCTAGAGTCCCCTCACACCTGCTATCTCATCACTTTTTCTAGCCTTTAACAAAATCCATTGTAACAAGAATGCCCTTACTTGACATCTAATCAATTTTCTTCCACCGCGTCCCTCGCTCTGTTCTACTCTTTGGCTACACAACTGCAGCTGTGTTTGATTCTCTGGAGCTCAGTTCAATCTCTCTCCCCTATTGCAATAGTTTCTCACATAGTGCAATAGTCCTGAGTAAAGTTTTCCTTGCTGTTTCCAATGTGTCCACTATAAAATTTTCTCTTGAATGAAGCTTAAGTATCTTTATATGGGGAGAAGAGGTCAATAAAATATAAAGTCATTCAAACCATAAAAGCTTTGGAGAGGATTATCATGGGGGTGGGGAGGCAGTGGGGTAGAGAAATGCTGAAGATGGGCTTGGCATGTGAATAAAAGATGCGTTAATTTGAAACGTTGAATCAAAAACAGTTAAGTTCCCAGATCTCTTAAACAGCTTGGTAATGACTTCTTTCAGCACAGCAGATGGTAGGAGATTTACTTCCTGGAGCAGCTTGTCCAGTTGAGGTGAGGAAAGGTTGATGTATTGAACAGAAATTTGATTGATACAAACTTAAAGCTTAGAAAAAAAAATTAGATCTCAAGTGACAACCATTGATACAAAACTGTTCATAGAAAACAAGTGGTCTATTTAAGTACTGAGGAGGGTCATCTAGGTGGGCAGGGATGTTGAACGTCCAGTAGAGAGGTGATTATTAACCATGTTAATTTCCTCACAAAGCCAGGAGAGAACAGATGCTGAGCTCAGAAAAAGGGATTCACCTTCAACAGAGGGAGGAAGTCAGTCAGCTGCAGTGGATCAAGGAGAAAGGTGCTGGCTGCAAATGGAGGCAGGTGGTGCTCCATTTGATGCAGTGCCAGGCAGTGGAAGAGCTGGGAATACAATGACATTTTCTCTGTCTAATGACGGCAGAGTTACCTGCTGAGAGAGATAAGGCAGAGGAAGAGGATGTCAGCAACTAGGGATGGTAGAGAATTTTTGAAATGTTGTGTAAGCCAGTATCTTAAGATATTATCAGGGTTTTTTTTCCCCCTATAGGATTTCCTTCAGCAATGTCCAAGAGAACAGATGCTTACTTGTGCCTGGGACAACAGGTGATTTTATTTCTGGGTGTAGAATTAAACATTTTCAAGAAGCATGGACATTAAATAAGGTGAGGATACCACCTCTGAATCCCAACATGCAAGGCATGGGGAAGATGCAGAGCTTCCCCCAGAGAGGGCTACACTCGGGGCACAAGCAAGTTCATGGTGGAGCATTTGTGAGGTACGGAGGGAATGAATGACAGCTCTCCTGAATGATGGAGTGCTTGCTTGATTGATTGGTTTGGAGGGATGTTCATGGTTGTTTGTCTTGTGTGGGTGAATACATTGCAATTGTTTTCTATCTTTCTTCCCAGACTTTCTACAATATAAAGTAAAAAAATATATTTTTTTCTTATCTCCAAAAGCAGACTGAGCAAGCTTTAATGGTATTATTAAGTTGGTAGAGACAATAACCAATGTTATAAACCCAGGTTTTTAGCCTATTCTTTTTAATACGTTCAGAATGATTTCAGAAGAACCCTGAACAAATTGGATATTTATATTCATTTTATGCCCTTTTATTGTGTCTCTTTAATAAATGAGATATCTTTGGTAAATATTGTAAGTTATTATTCTGTGGTTTGGAAAACCAATTTGAAGATCTATTTAGCAAGCCCATATAAAACTACATAACACTACAGAATTCAGCAAAAGAATAATTTAATAAATTTAGAAGACAAACTATGCACTGTGTGTCAAGCTTATCAAGGAAGATACAATTTCAATACCAGTGAAATAAACTCCCACAGATTGATTTCTCTTTGTGTGCACTCATCAGTATAAATACAATTAAATTATAAAGCCTGTGCTTGTTCAGGAAAGATGTTTCCTGCTTATAGTTATGTTGTGTGGGTGCTCTGGCTTCTGATACTTTGTTGTATGAACACCTTGCACAGTATAATAAAATCCAACAACTACAAGTTTATGGGCCCTTACCACAGAGAATTAAAACCTGGACATTTTTTTAAAGAAATACTATTAGAGTTTTTCATCAGATGATAATATCATGAATATATTTGTGAAATAAATTGTAATTATTATAAGACTTAAAACTTTAAATGAGCACAGGCTGTAGTTTAAATGAAATGATAGCTAATTTGATTCAATGACAATAACAAAAAACAACATCAAAAAAGTTTTATCTTTAAGTTTTTTTTATTTATTTTATACTAGAGGCCTGGTGCATGAAAATTCATGCACTTGGGCATCCCTCAGACCAGCTTGCACCCTCTAGCAGTCCAGGAGCCTTCACGGGATGTCCAACTGATGGCTTAGGCCCTCTCTCAGGGAGTCTGGCCTCCCTCTGTGGGAGGCAACCCGGAGGACGATCAGGGGATGGCACTGTCACCGCCACCTCCCTGCCTCCCCCACCCCATTGACGTCCCCTCCCTCTACCCGCTGGCACGTGCCTTGGATGGCCTGACACCAACTGCTCGCCGACCCCGTCTCCTCCCTACCGGTCATTCTGTCATTTGGTCCATTTGCACATTATGCTTTTATTATATAGGATAGGAAAATCACATACAAATTCCACTTTTTTAAAAAATATATTTTTATTGATTTCAGGGAGGAAGAGAGAGGGAGAGAGATAGAAACATCAATGATGAGAGAGAATCATTGATCAGCTGCCTCCTGCATGCCCCCAAAGGCATGAGCCCACAACCCAGGCATGTGCCCTTGACCAGAATCAAACTGGGACCCTTCAGTCCACAGGCTGGTGCTCTATCCACTGAGACAAACCAACCAGGGCTCAAATTCCACTTTTTTTAAAAATATTTATTTTATTGATTTTTTACAGAGAGAAAGGGAGAGGGATAGAGAGTTAGAAACATCGATGAGAGAAACATCGATCAGCTGCCTCCTGCACACCTCCTACTGGGGATGTGCCCGCAACCAAGGTCCATGCCCTTGACCAGAATCGAACCTGGGCCCTTTCAGTCCGCAGGCTGACGCTCTACCCACTGAGCCAAACCAGTTAGGGCAAAATTCCACTTTTTAAGATCTGAAGATCTTCCCTGCACAATACAAGTTTCTAAACTATTTAATTAAACCACTTAAACTTTACAAAAATCCTTTAAATTACTAATAGGATCTCTGATTCTTTTTTAAAATTTTTATTTGGAAGGGGCTGACTGGAGGGTCTCTAATTTTATGATGAGCAAAATTGTGACTCAAAGATTATCGTATTGTCCCAAACCATGAACTTAGTAAATTATGGTTTGGCATTCTACTTTTACTGACTCTGAAATTGTACAATTAACCAAATAATCAATTATGTTCAGCTCTGTGTAACTGAACACCTACTAACAGATTTTTCCAGCAATCTCCATTTGGCTGAGAAAGGAGAACACTGGTACCCTGGACCAACCCCAGGTAAACTAAATCAGACTCTGAAATGTGTTGATGGTGAAAGGATTTAATATTGAGATTAAAACAAAAATTCAGGGATTTTGTTGTTGTTTTGTTTGTTTGGTAAGTTTCTGCAGCACAGGAGTCAGCTAGGGAAAAATACTGTCCCACTCCCTCCTGGTTACAGAAGGAAAGAGGGAAGTTCAACCACACAGGCGAAGATGGGGAGAGCAAGAAGACATGGGTGCAGCTTATGGTCTCTGTATGTAACAGGCAGATAAGCTAGGGTTAGAGATGACTGAGTGGAAAATTACAGGCCATAGACAATTTTCCAGGGACCTTGATATGATTGGGCATTGATGTTTTCTGAACATAACATTTTTGTTTTTTTTAATTAAATATGTTTTTTATTGATTATTATAGAGAGAGAGGAAAGGAGAGGGATAGAGAGATAGAAACATTGATGAGAGAGGAACATCATCGATTGGCTGCCCCCTACTGGGAATCTAGCCGGCAACCCAGGCATGTATCTTGACTGGGAACCAAATTGGTGACCTCTTGGTTTGATGCTCAACTGCTGAGCCATGCTAGCCAGGCTTCAATGTTTTTTTGATGATTCAAATGCACAGGCAAAGCTGAGAACCCACTTGAGCAATATTGACAGGTTATTTTCTTTTCCTCTCAGGTATATGCAAACACCCTGGGTGAGATGTGTAGTCTTCATGATCATCAGGTATCCAGACTCACTTTACCTTATTAGTGTGTCTTCCTCCAAATGCTGCATCTAATGCTCTCATCCGGCTACTCCAGATCCAACCACCACAGCTCCTTGTCCAAGGAGAAAAGCAGAACAATAAGACACACCCCCACTTTAAATTACATATTAGAACTTACATTGCTGTCACTTGCAATTTATGGTCCAAAAATCAATCACAATTGTCATGCCTACTGTCAAGAAATAATTGGGTACACAGTATTTATTCCAGGTGATCATGTGTCCAGCTAAAATTTAGAGATCTGCTTTGTTTGTTTGCTTTTTGATTGATGAAAGGGTGAATGGGTACTAGAACTAACAACACTCTGCAAAAATCAGGACCTATTCTGAGATACTTATAGTAGAAAATGTGACACCAGGCAGTTTTGATTCATTAACATTATTTGGGATTTTTTTGTTCAATTGTTTGTTAGCTTGCTTATTTTGTTTTTCTTTTAAGAAATGCTAACAATTTTGTTATGGGATTAAAGGAAATACCTCATTGGACACAGAAGCATAATCTTGGGAAAGAATAACTCAAACATAAAAGATAGATCATTTTGCTGATTAAGCTAGCCAATGGAGATTAGGCATTTCTAAGTTTTATTGCTGCCATTAACTGTGGATCTTTTCTTTCATAAGAATAAAAATTAGCTTAACTCAAAAATCCTTTTAGTAATTAGGCATAACCAAACCCCCATGCTACATCCTCACATATTCCCAACTGTATTCATATCAGTAGATAATAACCCTGGTCAGCTTCCAAATACTATCTCCCGTTCTCACTCCCTGCCATGTTTAGTTGGTATTGGGCAAAACCAGGAGTCAGGTCTGTGATTCCCGCATGTGCTGGTTTGGTGAACTCCACTGCTATAACTTGTCAAAAAAAAAAAATGTTTCTATAAACCATGTTATATTAATGTGAATGCTTAATGAAACATTTAATATCCAGTTTCACATGATATGTATTACATTATGCATATATTTTAACATGATATTTTGTATAGTATACAAAACCATGAAGTGAAAATTGTAGCCTGTCTTAGGCTTTTTATTTCCCCAACTTTGCCTTCTTATAGACAAGGATGCTCCCCCAAGGTTCAAGAATTCTATAAAAACTGATGTGGGCTCCTGGCATCTGGCATCTTCTTAGCTCTTCCTCAACAATACTCATTTTAGGCGGGGAGGGTACAGAAATTAAACAAGGCCTGTCATTGCTGTCTAATCTAATGAGCGTCTGGCTTGCTCACAGAGAGGCAGAGCATTGGGACAGGGTAGAGAAGGACCTCTGGGTGAAGTTGGCTATGTAGACGGTCTCTTCCCACTGGGGATTCTGTGGTGGTCTCTCAGAATCCAAGACTGAGGTAAAGGAAGGGTTGCTTAATCTTATGAATATTAGGATAAAAAAAACCCACAAACTTTAGACTCGCCCTCATCATCTGGACCACACAGAGCCTATACAACTGTTACAACTTGAGGAATAGTGTGTTAGGCAGCAACTGGCAGTGTGAATAAATCAATGCCTTGCAGGAGCGTATCTCTGTCTCAGCACGCCACGTATTTCATTTACTGCTTCCATGCACGTGTGCTACATACGATTACATTCTCTGGTTACACCTGTCTGAATTGTCTATCTAAGGAAAATGAATGCCCATCATTGTGTGTGGGAAGAGTACTTTTTGACACTAACACAACCAAGAGAATTTCTCTTTTATAAAAGCTTCATTTGGGAATTAGGACTAAAGGATATTTTTGGGACATGATTTTCCAGAAATTAATTTATCACCATGAAATAGAAAAAAATTGAAATTAAAACAGATTTTTATTTAAAAACTCGAGCTGTTAAATCATTAGACTAATTAGTAGGTGAATTTTTTTTTTAGTTTAACATATAGAATAAAAACGACTAATTACTTTATTATAAAACTAAGATGTTAACAGTAAGGAGTAAAGATATGCACCATGATAAGCAATTAAAGTATGACCGCAAAGCACTTATTGATCTCACAAACACTTTGCCATTTTTAGAACTATCTTTATTTAAAACAATAACCACAAAAATAAAATCCAGAAAAATGAATGCTTAATGTATATTTTAAGGGCAAAAACAATATAGGAAAATCAACATCCTCTTGAGAGATGTTCTAAAAATCACTTAAACCATGACCCAATTTGAATCTAATTGTTCTGAGAACTCCAATGTCTCCACAAGGGGTCATCCCTGTCACCTCAAAATTAACTAGTAAATGATCACTCAATGATCTTGTCACCTGGGGATACTTATCAAAGTTACTCCAAAGGTTTAATTAGATATAAACTTTTTTAAAAAGTGCATGTTTTATTTTTTAAATATATAAGCAATATAATTCTGTATTTCTATGAATGATTTGATAAACCAGGTTAAGTAATAGTTACTAAACAGTGGTGTTAATAAACTAGTGCTCCAAAGTACAAAGCCTTGATTCATAGTGTTTGCTGATTTCCCAGGGGCAAATACTCCCACCATGTCTAATTTCAAGCTATTAACATCATATCCCTGAATACAGAGGTAGGGATGCTGTCAGCAGAATTAATAAAAGGAAGTAGCAATACAAAGCCTCTGAGACAGGAATGAGCTGGGGATTTTTGTTAAGCAAAAGAGACATTGGGCTGAATGAACAATAGGAATCAGTTTTAGCCAATGATAAGGAAATAGGTGTATGCAGATATATGTTTGAGATCCTGCATTAACTTATTTTGGTTATATACACTCTTGCTTTCCTTTTTTAAAAATTTATTTTTATTTTTTTTAAATCCTCATCTGAGGATTGTTAAAAGTTGATTTTTAAGGAGAGAAGAAGGGGGAGAGAGAGACACACACACACATCAATGTGAGAGAGAAACATTAATCAGTTGCCTCTCATACCCTCCTCGACCCAGGATCAAACCCACAACCTTTTTGTGCACCATATGATGCCCCAACCACTGAACAACCTAGCCAGGGCTCTTGCTTTCATTTTTATTTGAACTTGTTTTTATAGGTTTTGGGAATGGATGATTAGGTCATTGATTTGCGATATTTTTACTCTTTTAATATGAGTATTTGATACTTAAAGTTTCTGTGTGATTATAGTTTTAGATTTAGTCCAGGCATTTCAATATGTTGTATTTTAATACTTATTTAATTCATATATACTATTGATTTTCTTTCTGAACATATGCATTATTTAGAAGTACATTATTTAAATTCCAAATATTTGGCTATTTTCTCAGTATCTCTTTTGTGTTTTCTATTTTAATACAACTATGGTCAAGAAAGTAAATTTGCTAAGTGAAATAGCCAGTCAGAGAATGAAAAATACCATATGTTTTCACTTATATGTGGAATCTAATGAACAAACTAAACTACAAACAAAATAGAAACAGACTCATAGATATAGAAAACAGACTAACAGCTGTCAGGGGGAGGGGTTGGGGGGCTGGGTGATAAAAGTGAATGAATTAGGCATTAAAACAAAAACTCATATAGACCAGTAGTATGGCCATTACCAGAGGAAAAGAGGTGGGGGGGAGTAAGGGAGGTAGGAGTGAGTAAAAGGGGGATAAATGGTGTTGGAAGGAGACTTGATTTGGTGTGATGAGCATACAATACAATATATAGGTGATGTATTATAGAATTGTACCCATGAAACCTATATATTTTTATTAACCAATATCACCCCAATATATCTACACTAATAAAAGAGAAAGATGCAAATTGACCATAACTTCATGACACCCACCAGCCAATCAGGAGTGAGTATGCCAATTAACCCAATAAAGGTAGAGGGTTAATTTGCATACGCAGGCACTGAGTGGCCAGGGGTGGAACGCTTCAATGCCAGTGTCCTGCACCCAGACCGCAGGGGAAGGGAGGGCTGAGGATATAACATGGGGTTGCTGGGCTGGGGGTGTGCTCTGAGAGGCCGCCATGCGGCTTGGGGCATGCCCCCAGCCCAGGGGACATACATGGAGCTGCTGGGCTGGGGCATGCCCCCAGGGTGGCTTCCTTCCCTTAGCGGTGGCAACGAAGTCCCCATGGCTGGCAGACAGAGAGCAGACAGAAGGCCGTGGGGGCTTCCTGGAAGGCAGCAATGAAGCCCCCAGGCGAGGCTGACAGAGAGCTGACAGCAAAGCATGGTGGCTTCATTTGCGAGGTAGTGGCTGCGAAGCCCCCAGGCCCGGCAGACAGAGACAGAGAGCGGACAGCAGGGCATGGGGACTTCATCACCATGGTGGCGGTGGCGGGAGCCTCTCCTGCATCTGCAGCAGCGCTAAGGACCCCTTGGGGTATGTCCAACTGCTGGCTTAGACCTGCTCCCTAAGCCAGCAGTGGGACATCCCCTGAGGGGTCCCAGACTGTGAGAGGGCTCAGGCTGGGCTGAGAGGACCCCCCAGTGCACGAATATCGTGCACCAGACCTCTAGTTAAAAAAATAAAGTAAAATGGAAGTTGAAAAAAAACTAAAGTGATCCCTTAAAGTGTGGACCTTTGTTTTCCATTATATTCCCTTGCTTATTATTGCTTGGGAAAACATTTTTATTGAAATAAACTATGTTATGTGAAGCATGTCATATTTTCTGAAAACAAATACCAAAATTCTCTATCTTCAGTTTAATTTAAAGAGAAAATGTAAAATTTCTTGTTTAATCTGTTTCTTTTACACTGCTAGTATTAAAATCATATGTCTAAGCAATTTTAAATAGACCAATTCTTAGGAAAATAGAAAAACAAATCAAAATATGTTGTTTTGTTTTAATATATATATAACTAATATATACATAACTAATATATATATATAACTAATAAAAAAAATAGACTTCCCTGATTAGAAATCTAAAAACATCTTTCATGACAAATGAATTTTCCTATTCTAATACTTGAATAGAAACAGATATTATCAATGTAAACAAATTGATAATCTCAACAAAGGCATCATTTTAGAGCTTAAAACACTGAAATATTTTCTGAATTGGTCCTTAAGAAATTGGCAAAGAAGGAGTTGTTCATTTTCTTAACTCCCCTTTCTTCAGCTTTTACTAATTCTTTTCTCCCCCAATCTCAAAAAACTAACCCTCTGGCCTTGTGTCCTCAGTGGGCATAAAACTGCTTCTTTCGGGTACTATTTTGGATACCATTTCCCTACCGTATATTAAAACAGTTTGTCTTAAATATGTAATAAAGAACTCCATCCCTGGCAAGCTAATTCAACATCAATAATCCTTGAAGAATTAAAATAAATTCAATCAGATACACCCTGTATGTCAGCACAATGTTTCAAGGTGGAAGGGAGTTCTGTTGCTGGATTTGTCCTCACTTAACATTATTAATGATGTGGATGAGTGAACAAATATTATGAAAAGGAAATGCATAGGTATTAAATATGTAGAGTATGCAGAAACAAATAGGCTGGAAGGTGACACCTGCAGAATGACCTAGAGGGAATATAAAACTTAATAGTTGTCCAATATTTTTCTAGGTATCAGTAAACTCTGTCCTTTAACTGCTAACATAATCAGTAAAGAAAATGCAGCAACTACCATTAAATCAGAAGGTGAAGCAAAAGGAGAAATTATACAGCATTGCCTTGTTACATAGTACAGTTACAGTATTTCATGGACTTTTCTAAAGCTTCAATTCATACATAAAACAAAACAAAACCGAAAGCAGTAGTCTGTTTGTTCTTCACTGAGAGAGTTAAAGTATGTGTAAGTGTATTTAAGCTCACATGAATGACATGAGTGATCTTTTTTATGTGAAATATTCATAATATTCAAAAAATGAGATATTATGAACTCTGATTTTCATTAATTTTGATCAATAATTGATAATCAGTATCATTTGCAATAAATCATAATATAATACTGAAAAAGGAAAGTAATTTTCTTCTTTAACTTTATATTAATTTTACCCTCCATTCATAGGTTGTATGTTAAAGTTAACTTTCAGTCTTTATGAGTTATTCTGAAACATTTTCAGATGAAAGTCATACAAGTAATTTATTATTCTTAACTTTTGGAAAATTTTCAATCCATTACATCTTAGTTTCATAGCTTAAATTTTTAATGATCATATTTAAATAAATATTTTCTATATCAAAATTTTTAAATAGATAGTATAAATACATGACCCAAACACACAATATATGTTAAAGAACTTGAACCTTAAAAATAAACAAATTAGGATCATTTGAGTTTACATAATATAGCATCCATGGTAGTCTTACGTTTACCATGATGCAAGTTAATAATGCCATTTCATTGTCATTCATTAAATTTTTACCTGTGAGAGAAAATGCATCATATGCCATATTATAAAATAGGAATAAAAATAAACACAGTGTTTTAGGAGGTAACAACAAAGTTTTATTTTATCTTAAGGGCATTTAATAAACTATCTCTTCCTTGTCCATAACTTAGTAAAATTGAATGGAATCTACAGGTATTTTAATAAGATTTCTGTTGGATTTTGCAGGGCTTTGCAATCAGATATTCAAGAGGCCACTGTTTTTTATATTCAAGGCTTATAAAAACAATGTCAAGACATTTTCAAAGTGATGAGGCTTTCCTGCCTAGCCAAATTATCACACAAAATACTCATTATTTTCTTAGTTTTAATGACAAAATGGTATGAAATTTCAACCTCTATATTTAATTTCTCTGTTATTTCTGCAGTTATTAGGTTTTGAAAAGTTCCTAGTTATGACATTTATTTTTAATATTATTTTAAATGAATTGATAAAACAAATAAGGTACTACCAAAGAAACTTCATCCTTTATTAATTTTTATAAAAGTCTATGAATTCTAGCTCTCCTTGATTTTTCAGCATGGTAACTCATCAGAACAATTTTGTGATTAATTTTAAAATATTTCTCTTCCTCTATTAAAAAAAATTGCTTTAGTTTGATGTTCTATTCTCTTCTAGTGTTATGCACAAATGTTAAAGGTAATGTTCATGCCCTAGCTCAGTAGATAGAGCATCGGCCTGAGGACTGAAGGGTCCTGGGTTCGATTCTGGTCAAGGGCACATGCCTGGGTTGTGGGCTCCATCCACAGTTGGGGGCTTGCAGAAGGAAGCCGATCAATCATTCTCTCTTATCATTGATGTTTCTAGCTCTCTCTCACTCTCCCTTCCTCTCTGAAAAAAAAAAAAAAAGCAATGTTCAACATTGATGTTCCATCTATTTTCATGTAGGTTGAAATTCCATCAGCTTGGGATCAAACAATTCTCATATCTATGGTTATTTCTGAAGGAAACACTAATTCCCTGCATGACTATCTAGAACACATATTTTCTTAACCCCTCTTCAGATTTAATGAAGCTACCATTAGCTTTGGCTAAGTTTCTGACTTACTACTTATTTAACTCAATATATTTCTTGAAATAGTAAGATACTGAGTTATGCAGGATTTGGTCTGTTGGGTTCCTGGATGGAGGTTGATGCTGCCAAGGCTACTTTCATTTGAGTGCACCCCTCACTGTGCAGGATCTAAGAAATGAGTTGCAACTGCCTGCTAACTTTAAGAGTACTTTCCCATGTTTATATTATTTTCATGTAGGATACGTCAATACAAAGGAAGGCCAACAGAATACTTAGACCTCACCCATACTTTACCAATACTTAGACTGTAGAGCCCTCACAAAAACCCATATGTGCCTTGCTTTTACTCACAGTCTACTCCATCGACATGACCAAGTCCCTATTAGACACTTCCTCCAAGCACAAAATGAACAGGCAGGGATATTGGCTTTGTACCTGAGTGTTGTCACACAAACAATGTTTTATTCTCTTCCCTTATCTTTTCAAATGGCCCACTGATAGTTATGGTAAATTCTCATCTAATTTTCTAAAAAACTTAAAAATTTCTGATTAGTGGTCAAAATTCGATGATCTCTCCCTCAAGTATTATACCTCAATTCTAAACTCATAACAAACAAGTGTAAGACATGGTGGAATCTCTCCTGTAACATTTTGCATACTATTATCACAAACTAGTGCAACTTGAAAGAGAAAGTTGAAGGTGATAAAAAACAATATTTATCATCCAGGAGTTGGGAAAACAACTCAACATAATAGATTAGCTTTCATCTCTGCCTGACCATAATCTCATCAATCTTTAAGACTCAGTTCAAAATCACTTCTTTCAAGCCTCTCTTGGCCATCAGCATCCTTTATCTTCACAATAATTCTAGGACTAACTAGGACATCATAGCCCATTTTTGTTTGTTTGTTTTGCTGTTGTCCTCTAAACTAAATTTGGAATCCTTTGCCGATAGGGTATATATGTATGTGTGTGTATATATATATATATAATCTGCCAGATTCTGATTAGACAATAAATTTCCATGAATGTTTAGATAACCGTATGCTACCCCATAGATTTTAAAAGGTTTAGGTCTTAATGCTTTTAAATTCTAAGAGAAGGAATTCAAAGAGAGAGAAAGAAGTGAGTCATTATATGAGCTAATGTACAGAGAATGAAATGTGAAACAATCTGAAAGATTGAATATCCTGTCAAATTTGGTTTTTCAAAGCAATTAAACTGGACTTTTTAATGATATTACTTAGGCTTTCCAGACAAAAAGGTGGAACAACGGAATTAATTCTTCTGAAATGACTTTGAAATTCCCAAACAAATATAGTCTCATGGAATCATTATTTGTGATAAGACATTAATATGTGTTATGCCTTGATTATAAAAAATAATGGAAGAGAGAGAAGAAAAAAACTTTATTGTGTTATACGATTTGAAACCTAAATTGCTCATTTTTATTGTTTGAAGAAATTCTCTTTCCCTAGGGTTATTTTAACAACAAAAATAGTCGGGAAGCTAAGCTCATGTAAAAAAGAAGAGTTTTTAATTGTATTTCTCTCCCTTTCTTCTATGACTCTTAATTTTCTCAGTGGCTTCTAAGAGATAAGAACCATCTCCTGTGGAGAGCGGGAGTCATTTGGTCTGATGAAATTAATGATATTTGTGAAACTGTGAGGTGAACATTGCTCACAAGCTGCATTATAACGAGGTGTCTGGGGAAAACCGCACTCCTGTGGAGTCTCCTGAACCTTGCTAATGTGATCTTGGTTTGGGTTAAACGTTCTGTCCTCTAAATGTAATCCCGAGGCTGTTGGAAACATCTTTTCTCTGGGCTCCATGCCATGGCAGAGAGCACTTCACTTTTTCCCTTTATTTAAAGCTTCGATACATCTGTTTTCATATGGTTAGTGACAAAACTACAGCCCTCAGATTTTACAAGTAACACAGTTTTCATCAGCATTACATTAATTTTTCAAACACACATTTTTTTTAAATCATCACTGCCAAGGGCGTTGATTTCTAATATAAAAACATTATGAAATAATAAAATGAATAAGTACTTTTAGATTTTTGCCATGCAAGGAAATGATGAATTCATTGCAGCAAACACATTTAGGCTGCACTATCCTTGATCTACAGGAGGATTGCTTGGCTTAGTTTCTTGCCTGTAATTTTTGTACACTAAGTTCTGAGTTCCTGGCAGAAGGCAATGGATATAGACTTTGTACTCACATATGAGAAAAAATAATGCTTCTGGACATACTTTAGGACATGTAGGACATAATGGGACATTAAAGGAGAATGTGAATGGTATGTTATTTTGTAAGTGCTAATACTCTCCAGGTTAATATAGCTTTGCCCACATTGTATATAACTCCTGGCTTAGGTTTAATAAATAATATAGAAATGACACTGGGGTGAAAGCAAAAGATGCTATTTTACAGTGGAGAGTGAGCTTCCCATCTCAGCCTTTTTCTTCAGATGAGCATAATTTTTGTCATCAGTAAATTTGACTAGAGATCTTACAAAACATTGTCTATTTATGGTCATGCAGATGAGGCCAACACTCTAATATCAAACAAGAGGATGGAATATATAGATTATAGAAAGGATCTTATGCCAATCTAAGGGCCTATTACCATGTTTTCTGTATATTTATATAATGCAGACCATCTTAGAAGACTTGATATATTTTATTTTGGATATGTATGCAACAGCCCCCTTTACCTCAGCTCCATTTTGAAGGCCATTGGTCCAAGAAACCTACAAGTACATGGGGCATTGTAATAGGTACAGTCAGGTATATTAACAACAACAGCAATGTGTTATGAGAATCTTTATGTAAAATAAGATCTACATAGTCTTCTAAGCTTATATTCCACAGAGTTGGATTTTAAAAAGCTAAGACAGAGGTTGGTAGCTCTTCACCAAAGTGTTTTCTCTAATTTCTGGGTACACAACTTCAGTACATTTTCATGTGACTGCCCCTGCCCAGGGTTAGAAGATATAAATCTCTCCAGAATCCTCCATTTTTTTCCACATTTGTCAGTTGGTAATGGAGAACTCTGAGGCCCTATAGGAGGTTAAAGGTATAAGAGAGAAGGAGGCCAAGTTCTTTAGTTACCATATTGAGAAAGCCAATCACTGACCAAAAATGTCTTCATCTGAATGTTGACGGTGGGGAAAAAATTAACTTGTAATCTACTTTAACTTTGAGGATCCTTTGTTAAAGCAGCTAGTGTTACCCAAGCTGTTACAGGAGACTAGTAAATAGCATTTCATTTTCCCTTATTCAAATTCAGAATGAACTGAGTCACAATCATGGGAGTAAAACAGAAGGTGATGCAATACATTTTTATGAGTAAAGATATTTCAAGGAATGCAGAGTTGATCTCATGAGCTTCTGGAGACATGGGAGCAAATGACCCTAATTCTAGTTCTGAAGTCCTGTTCCAGTTCTAAGCACACATATAAACTCCAAGGAGAATTACATAGCCTGCAGTGGCTGAGGGTGATTAATGCAGCCTGCTGTTACGCCTAAATGAACTGACCTATGCTGTACCCTTTAGTCAAATTGCATGCTGCATAATCATGATAAATGAAGTACACCAGCCTAGGTTAGCTAGTCCCTGGCAATTGCCCAGGAAAATCTAAAAAAGATAGAATGGCTCAAGCTGTGAATGTTAAAGTATGCTTAGACTAGGGTGTGGAGCTATCTGAGGGGAGATAGCTTTCAGTTCCTCAGAAGTTGTCATCTGTAGTTGGGTTCTCCTAATAAGGACACTGGTATCCAGCCCCATAACACATTGTTTTGTCATGAAGTTGACTGTGCTTCCTGTATTCTTTAAGTTTTAATAATTTAGTTCTATTAGTATTTGGTGTTCCCAGGCGATGTCAGTGTCTGGTCTTTCCTATTGACCAGGTTCCTATTGACACTGGTAATTACAGAGGACACACATAGGCAAATTGTCATGTCTGCAGTAGGATAAAAAAAAAAAAAAAAGAAACTTAAAGTCCTTTTGAAAACCACTTACTAAGTCTGGTTTTGTTTGATTTGGTTTTCAATGAGTCCCTCAAATGCTGTGATAATTAGAGGGATGATTTGAAAGTTTCTGGTATTTGTTAAAGCCGTCCGGGCAAAATAATTTTGCCTAACACTGATCTAAGAAATGTGGATAGTGAATAATAAAATGATGAAATCATTGCTGCTTTGTAGTATCTTAGAAGCGTGGAAAGAGGATCATATGCTTTTAGGTACAGAGCTGATTAAGTTTATTCTCTATTTTATTTGCATGTCTGTTATCCACCTTTAAATGCCATTCTACATTTTTAGCCATTTCTTCTTAAACAATATGTGTCTACCATTCTCACAAGCTATTTGGATTCTTTTTTTAGTTTTAATGGAAGCTGGTTGACACTAGCAAAATGTCTTTGCTATGTCAAATGTCTATTTTTTTCCTTGAAAGGAAAGAATAAGATTAGCACACACATACATACATACACAGGTGCATGCACACACACACACACACAGAAAAAACAAAAACAAAAAAACACACTCAGAGCTCTATAATATAAGAAAATTACTAGGATTTGCTATGGTATAAACCACTGCATCCACATTTTCTGCAGAGCTCTCAGATTGTTATGCATTGTTTAATCCATTAAAAAATAGAATAAAATCAAACACAATAGAACAAAAATAAGATAGTCACAGATAACATAAAAAACAGTAATTTAAACTGTCGTACAATATCAAGCTTGTTCAGAGTCTATTTTTGGTTCTTCAGCTTCTCTTTCAAATCTGGTTCAGTTTATGTGTACATATGTATGCAGCTAGGATTAATTCTCCCAAACTCTGTGCACCCACTCTTCTAATAGTCCTTATGTAAAGATATATCTGCTATCTTTATTCCTAGTATACTGCATTCAAATTATAATACAAGCAGAGATCATAACTCTCTTGTTTATAATCAGTGATTTTCACCAACACATATATACACCCACCTCTAATAGATTCCTACTTATCTTACATTTTAATTTACAAAAGTGTCAAAACAACTTTGTACGTCATTGCAAGTTGTTTTAGTTTCTGCAAGCTGGCTGTTAGATTATTATTTCTCTAAATTGTCTCTTTACCTCAATCTTTCTTTTTATTTATTTACTAGTGGCCCGATGCACGAAAATTGTGAAAGGGGCTTGGCCCTCTCAGCCCAGGCTTTGTCCGGAAGGTCGTCCAGAAAGTCGTTTGGTTGTCCAGTCTAATTAGCATATTATGCTTTTATTATTATAGATTTTTAAAAACAGCTTTGTTTTATTTTTTCTAACCAAATGACAAGAAAAAAAGAAAAGAAAGAGATAAAAATTAATCTCATTGTATTCAAGAGTTCTTCTGACACAAATTCTTTTTTATTACTTTATTTCTATTGTTGACACTATTACAGATGTTCCCTATTACCCCCATTGCCTACCTCCGCACAGGCCCTGCCCACCCCCTCGCCCCTACCGCCACTGCAGCCATCACCACACTGTTGTGTGTGGCCAAGGGCTATGCATACATGTTCTTTGGCCAATCTCTTCACCTTCTTTCATCCAGCCCCCACCCATCTGACATCTGTCATTCTGTTCCATGTATCCATGCCTCTAGTTCTATTTTGTTCATCAATTTATTTCATTCATTATATTCTACCTATCAGTGAGATCATATGATATTTGTCTTTCTCTGACTGGCTTATTTCACTTAGCATAATAATCATCAGGTCCATCCATGCTGTCACAAAATCTGAGTTCCTTCTTTCTTACAACCATGTAGTATTCTACTGTATAAATGTACCTCAGCTTTTTATCCACTCATTCACTTTTGGGCACTTGGGCTGTTTTCCAGATCTTGGCTATGAGAAGTAATGTTGCTGTGAACACAGGGGTGCATATATTCTTTCTGATTTGATGTTTCAGGATTATTAGAATATATTCCCAGAAGTGGGATCACTGGGTCAAAAGAAAGTCCCATTTTTAATTTTATGAGGAAACTCCGTACTGTTCTCCCCAGTGGCTGCACCAGTTTGCATTTTCACCAACAGTGCACTAGGGTTCCCTTTTCTCCCCATCTTCTCTAGCACTTGGTGTTTGTTAATTTATTGTTGGTAGACTTGCTGGCAGGTGTGAGGAAATATCTCATTGTAGTTTTAATTTGATTCTCTCTGATGATTAATGACATTGAGCATTTTTCATATGTCTTTTGGCCATGTATGCCCTCTTTGGAGAAGTGTTGATTCAGGACTTTTACCCATTTTTCAATTGAGTGGTTTTCAATTCATGGTATTGAGTTGTATACCTTCATATATATATATATATATATATATATATATATATATATATATATATATTAGTTTTTATTTTTTAAATAAAAAGGGGAACTATAAAAATGAAAAGCTTTGGTTCCATACTTTTATTACATAAAAAAGTCTTATTTATGTAAACCAAATCACACTGAGAAGGATGATACATTCACTCTTCATTATTTCTTCTGCACTTTATACAGGAAATGTGCGAAGAACATATCTTCCTGGAGGCATTATATACATGTTTTTTACAGAGTAAGAATACTCAATATGCTCCCAAAATGCTGCACACCAAAGCATATTTCATTGATTAATTTACATAAATTCAGCTAAAATTTCTTTCAACTTAATGTGATTGCAGATATAAAATTGCATATTTAAATTTTGTAGTAATGCATTTAATCTGGTGTACAGTTCTAATGTCTAATAGGTTTTATTCTGTTTCAATTTATTTGTTTTATGGGTTGCTAGGATGTACTTATAGAAGGTACTCTCAGGCATAAAATTAAATTATAAGCAGGCTGGCACATCACTATTTTTTTAAATAATAAAGTAAACTTTATGCATGTTAGGGAACTGTATTATTTTTCTCTTTCATTCACCAGCCTATAGAACCCAAAGAACATTCATTGTTATGTATGAAAAATCAGTAAAGGGAAGTTTAGCCATTCTTTCTGTCTCATGCAGATTATAAGCTTTCTAATTGTCCTCTCCCCTTAAGTTGTTCTTCTTTCCAGTCTATTCTGAACAAGGTAGCTAGAGTGATCCTTTACAAACACATCTGATCACATCAACTCCCTGCTTAAAAGACTGTAATCACTTTCAGCAGTCACGAGCATATTGTTTTGAACAGATTATATAATAAAACTATCTTCTGAATATTACATACCCCCAGCATAAAGTCCAAACTCTAATCTAACTTCACTTTCAGTGTTCAGTGACCGACCAGCTTCATTACTGAGCATCACCTACTGCCCCTGAAATGACAAGAGGCCTCTTCCATAATATTTATAGAAGACAAGAACAGATGAGATAATTGCTCCCGCATTTAAATGTCTCAGTTCAGAAATGACAACATGTCACTTGGGCTCGTATATCATTGCCCAGAACAAGTTACATGACTCTGCCCACCTGCAAAGAGGTGGGAGGCTGAAGTACAGTCTCCATGCTTCTTAAAGAGGAAATAACCAAATATCAGGGGACACCAGTACTATACACCACAGTGCCAGAAACATAACAGGAGCTTCATAAATACTTAATGAGTAATAGTCAGGATCCACTTGACTGCAAGAGACAGGCACAAAACAGTTTGGCAAACACAGAGAATTAATTAGCTCTGTGCAAAATCTCAAGAAAGGCAAGGGTACTGTTTGGCTTTGTATTTCACAAAAACATGTGCTGTTTTCAGATGTTCTTTCTTCTGATTTCCCATCTCTCCTCTCCCCTGGACCTCAGCCTTCTTTCTCAGACTGGTCTCTGCCACAGTTCTAGGGGTAGAATTGTTGACCATGTTTCATGTTCTCCTATTTTCTAAATTGAGTCTTGCTTGCTCTCTCTTTGTTCCAAGTACAAATGTATTACTGAAATTCCAGTTTAGTCTCCTAGACCTACCTAATAAGTCTGCAGGAGTTGGAACAATCTTATAAATGGACCTTGAATGAAGGATGGCTATTTGGACCAACTGCCATGTCCAGAAAGCAGAGATCAAGCACTATGTGATCTGCCTAAACCTTTAGTCACTATTACTCTGAAGCAGTTTCTATAAAAGATTGACTATACTAGTAGGCAATGGGTATCCCATTACAAAAAGAGATCACTGACCCACAAATTAAGCAGCATTTGGCCTTAAATGGTAAGAACTTGGTAGTTAGATGACAGCTTCCCTAATTTTTGCTCTCTAGCTAGAACTTGGGACCAACCACACACACACAAAAAATTATGTACCCTAATCAATCCCATGATGCCCCACTACTAGTTAGCCCACTTCCAGATTCCCAGTGCCAAATCTCCCAGCAGGGCATACATGAAGCTTTCTGTTTTTTCCACTACAAATCTTTTCCACTCCTTTGCTGAATTTTAGTCTCTGCCAATGCAATTGATGGTGGTTGACTCCCTCACCATATCCAGTTCTAGAAAATATCTTTTGCTTGGTCTCATTTGGGAGGATTTTATTTTCACAACTAATAAGAAGACTTTGCAACAACACTTACGCTAAATGTACCTTTACTTTGTCCTAAAACTTTGTGCTTGTTAGTAAATTAGTAGAGGTTCTGCCTTACTTGTTTATTTTCCCTTTTTAAACATTTTTGAGCTAGCTTATATGTTTCTTATATTATAGAAATATTGTTTTTTTTTCAAGGTCACACAATATATCTAAACCCATGCTATTGCTACTTATGAGGTTCTTTTGCAGTCCACATGGCATACCATCAGGAAAGATGCATTAATCTTGACCTGATTTATTTTTCACCCTCCAGGATGAAGTAAAACCACATATTTATCTGGTAATGATTCAAACTTGTTCAGAGCTGACTTAAATGTCATACCTTTAATTAATCCTGAACTCATATTATCTGTTGACAGTTTCTACCTTAGGAAATAGAAAGGCTAACCTTGTTTTGGGTATGCTATTACTTCTGGACATTCAGTATTCCTGGGTAGTTGAGTTAATTCTTGTAATTGGAAGTAGAAGCTAGCCTGAGGCAGAAAGAGAGAGAGAGAGAGAGAGAGAGAGAGAGAGAGAGAGAGAGAGAGAGAGAGAGAGAGAGAGAGAATTTATAGAGATAGCGTTAAGATAGTATTAGTGTGTGTAGTATTAAGAGTTGTTGGTATTAAAGTGTAAGCGCTTAACTCAATTTTCCACTTTATAGCTGTAGGTAAGAAAATTAACAATCTACAATCTTTTAACTCTTTAAGAATTATATGTCATTATATGTTAAAGCATTAAAATAGAAACAATTTCCCATTACTTATCGAAGTCTTTTCCTTTATGCAAAGTTAATTACCTGAAACACTCATAACAATTAAAATGGTCTTATCTACTTATAAATAATTGCTCAGTATTCTAAAATTATTTACATATTAAGATTTATATGACAGATCAGTAATAGCCAATGGATGATGCCTGAATCCATACATTGAACTTTAGCAAAATCCATGCATGATTATAGCTAAACTAATAAAGATTCCTGGGAACCAATGTTACTAAAACATCATTGAGGGAGTTTGTGTGGAGAGGCAAAGGGTGCTTTATCGGCAACCTCTCTAACTTCCACAGCTCCTATAATTCTGTAAGAATTGGGCAAACCTTTTAATCAGCATGACCTTTTAAACACTTACAAATAGATATTATACAAATACCTTAAAAGAAATGATATGTATATGTTGGTGGAAAGCCCCAAAAGACTAAATTCAGGATCAAAATTCTAAAGAACTGATATGTAATCTTATTCAATTTCATAAGAGTTTTAATTGGAGAAACTTTCATAAACAGGCAAAGCCGCTGCTTCAGCTGGTGGTGAGCCAAAAGGAATCCATACCCCTCCCAGTACAGGGTCTGTTTTTAAAGGGGGTTAATAGCAAAACCATATGTAAATATCTTGGTAGTCATGTGGACCTCCCAAGAGAACAATATATTACTAAGTTAAAAGAAAAGTGAACAGAATACACCAGGCAGTTATTACACTCTATATATGAATTAATCTCCTTCCTGGGGGTATGACATCCATCTTTGAGAGTCAATCCAATTTTCAGGATAATCAGCCAAGTGTGAGGTTTCAGAGAGTTCAACAGTCACAGAGAGTTCAACATCTCCCAGATGCCTTTGCTGATGGAGCCATATTGCATCTCTAAAGTGAGTTCTCCTACAGTATATATATCTCTGGATTTTTGTGAATATTCTTGGTGGAACAACTTTATTAATGCATTCCTCTACCTAGGTTATTCCTTCAACACTATCAAGTGATGGAGAGACTCATTTCACAAGCAAATCCCTTTAGCATTTTTTTACGGTTGTCTTCTCTGAAGTGTGTTTGCTCTATAGTCTGCAAAATATAAGAAATACAGAAAAATGAAATCATCTGTTGAAACAAAAATGATCCGACATTTCAGAAGTCCTTCGTCTTCCTGGTTTGCAATGCTTCTCTTATGTGCTTATTTTGGATGGTATCATAGGGGATGGGGGGATGGAGGAATTAGAACCAGGGAATCCAGCTGGCAGGAGTTACTAAGGCAATTTAGCTAGGGAAAGAAGGGCATGAGCAGGAGACTTGGGCTTTAAAATGTATAGATGTTGCTAAGACAGGCAGGTTGCAGATAATCAATCACAAGACAGTGAGCGAGGCATATAACTAATACCAAGGACATTACTAAGGCAGAATTATTTGAAAGAACCAATTAAAAGCCCACAAAGCATTATTTATGCCTAAACAAAGAATCTCTCTCTCTCTCTCTCTCTCTCTCTCTCTCTCTCTCTCTCTCTCTCTCTCTCTCTCTCTCCCTCTCTCTCTCCCCCCCTCCCTCTCCTCTTCTCTCTATGATGCACTGGGTTCCTGGCACGGGATGTGCTCTCCTGCGCCCACGTGGCTTATGTCGATGTGGACCTCCACACATGGCCTAATAGGCTTTAATTCTCTTGGACGCTGAACCACACCCGGCTGCGACATGGAACAGAAGCTCTGGACACTGGCCTCCTTTTGGAACCCCAGCTGCACCTTTTCCAGGGCTGGCTTTTCTCAATAAACTTTACTTCTACTAAACGTTTTTGTTCGCGAATTCATTTTTCGATTTCAAGAGACAACAAGCTCGAACCCGAACAGAAATCTTGGCACCAAGATTGCATCTAGTTCCATTATTAACCGACTCTCCAGTGTTGTGTTCAGTTTCTAAAATGCAGCCCGAGATTGGTCTAACGATCTCTTAATGTAGCTATCTGTATATCTATTTTAGAATTACAGTTCCGTAACGAGATGGTTTTTGAAGGGACACTTCCAACAGGTTGAATTGAATTATAAAATAAATTTGGAGATTTGATTTTATAGAAAATAAAATTGATTTGTTTAATTTGTCACTTAAGCTTCTAATTTCAATCAGAGGTCTGCTAATTCCTGGGGTTAAGGGAAAACTTAATGAAGAGCACTCAGGCCTGGAAGTGAAATTTGCGTTTCAGATGTCAAATTGAATATCTCTTTTCTAATCTGTGATGTTTCTCTTTTGACTCTGCCCTACCAAAATCATCTTTCTCCCACAGGTTTCTTTTTGCAAAGGCAAAGTATACTTTCAAGCTTCCTGAATTTTACTTTGGTGCATTGCCTTTGAGGGTTGAAATCTCTAGGATGCAAAACAAAGGGGTCAATTCAAAACATCAACCTCCATTTTTAATTGGTAAATGACTAATGAGTGGATATCACAACTTTTTACAAAAGACGTTTTATGTATTTATACTGAATTTTTAAAAAAACTTAAAGAAATATCGAATTGAGTTGTTAGTAGACAAATGATTGTAGTCAGCTTTTAAGGTAAAACACTCTGCAACATTTGCCATAATTCTTTGAAGAATTGAGTGGCATTGTTATAAGAAAACCCTTTCTACTTCCATCTACTTATTTCTGGGAATAAGATTTCTCATTGCTTAAACATGTAGAAATAAAAATAGAACAGGAATGATGCTGACCCTGTCACATTCTAGCAATAAACAAGATTCATCTCAAGATGCAAGAATTTACAGGGCAAACATTATTACTAGTAAGAGATAAACTTCTCCCAAAATGCTTTTGTAAAGAATATACTTCTAACTCATCCACATGTTTGTGTTTTGGTTCAGTTTTTAACAAATAATAATTATATTATTAATTCAAAACAAATAAAACCGTTAAACTGTATGGAAAAATGAAATTTAAAATTATATGTTTCTCTGTATAATCAATGCATGGCTGTGAAGCACTAGAACAATAAATCTAATTGGTAAACATCCTGTAGGGAAAGCTCAATGCCGTGATCTCTGGAGCTGTTTGCTTTGGAATGGCTCATGGCACCCTGAGGGGTGGCAATTTCAGGGATGGCAACAATACATGGAAAAGAGTCTCCTCCTCCGTTTCTCTAAACTACAAAATTTGCTGGTTTTTATAATATCAAAAAAAGGGCAAGGGGTCCAGGTGTAAGTCAATAGGAAAGGTCTGGCATCATGACAAAGTAGAGAAGGCACACATCTCCACTGGGGTCAAGGTCAGCCAACTCAGCTGGTTAATAGAATGATGTTTACTTTTTTTAAGATAAGAAAGCAAAATGAATTTGTAGATGAATATCACATGAATTCTAAATATTGGTAGCCAATTCTAGTAACTAATAACTGATCAAATAAAATATGTTTATAGGGCAGTTCCATCCTGTGTCCCCTCTAATTAATAATAAAGGAATTTGAAGGTGGGTAGTGTGATAAAATATTTATTTCCTTTTTTATCGATAATATTCCTTATTACTGGATTCAGTGTGAAGCAGAAGATATTGAAGAAATTGGAGGTTGTTTTTTTTTTTACAGTCCACTCATTATAATGTTTACTAGTATACATGTTGGAGTAGATATTTAAATGTACTGTGTACATGTAACTCCTCATTCTGAAAACATACAGTTTAGCATTTACATGGTTCTTTTTTTCAGCGTTCTTAACCCAAAACACAGTTTTGATTTTGGCTCATTTAGAAACAAGGCACACTGATCTTTAATAGCACGTCTCAGGTGGACCGAGGTCTGTTTTCAGAGCCCTTGCTGCAGAGAGCGGCACTCCCACGGCCATCTGTGACTTGTATGTGGGGATTTAAAGACGGAGAGGAGCTGACTGGGACAGTTTCTCCTCCACTGACCATCTGCCACAGGTGCGGGGGGGAAAGCACCGGTAGTATTTAATCTTCAGATAAAAGGTTGAATTAGCTGGCATGAGTTTCTTATAAATTGCTGGGCCCACTGTTTGAATGCCACTTTCTCTTATAGGACCTAACCTAGTTTCTTGGATGCTGTTACTTGCTTATTTGAAGGGTTTTATTTTGGCACCGTTTAAAAATGAATGCAATGAGGGAAATAATTAGCATGTTATCAAGTTCTTAATGGTTATAATGTAAAAACATTTGCAAGTGTCCTAATCAGCTGCTCTCCTTCTCTGGCCGCCTCCACCCCTATTTCTACCCCAGGACTACAGCTAAGAGCTTCAAGATGATGTTTTCTGCTACAGACACTACCATGAATACTGACTATTGTTGGAAGAACATGAAATGAAGTCACTTCAAGTAAAGGATAAAAATTCAGTTTATCAAATAACCTATCAAAATTATTAACGTAATTCCTAAATATTTAAATTAAAATGGTTCAAATGTGACAATTTATTAAACCAGTTTAAACCATATATCCAATTTTTCATTTTGGGTAAATTTTATTTTATAATATAAGAAAATGATTTTACTTAAAAACAATCAAATTAATTAAACACTTGGGAAGGAATTATTACCTTTATGATAAAGTTAAAAATATTAGTTCGGAGAGGTTAAGTCACAGATAAAAAATGTGACAGAGTTAGAATTCAAATAATAGTCTTAATCCAAATAATAATAGTCTTTTTCTACACAATTAGCTCATACATTCCTGAAGACACATATTCCACAGTGTCAAATAATTTTGGATGACTTTTTATTTTATCAACTCATTTCAAAATTCATCAATAGACTCAAGACTCTGAAGGCTACTCTGCGAAACTTTTATGTCTCAGGCAACAGAACGTTCCTCTTCTTTTCGCTTTCCCAGACATGGTGGTGATTGAATAGAACTTCATTATTTTAATCCTTAGGAAAGAAATGATAACACTTTTATGTGGTTTATGTGAGTTTTTCTGTACAAAATCTGTGATCTTCAAATGTAGGTTTTCAGTATTACTTTAAGCAGTCTTTTTGAAGTTCACTAATTTATGACTGTTATGACTTCTTTCCTTCAGGTCATAAGGTTTCATCTTTCTCTAAATTAAGGGTCACCTGAGTACAATCAGAGCAATTCTCAGAAAGGATTTATGGTTTACTCATGTAGAAAAGAAGTACTCAGATTTTGATGTTTTCAGAAGTTATGTGGCAGCCTCAGCCTCTGGCTTCTCTCAATGAAGTTATTGTAAAAGCAAAAATTCAAGTTCATAAATGATGAACTTTAGCCTTCTTGACACCATAAATTGCTATACCACTTGTCTTTCTGCATAATGGCACTGGAGTTGTAGAATTCTGTCCTTCCATGGGCATCCTATCTAATAAAAGAGTAATATGCAAATTGACCACCATTCCAACACACAAGATGGCCACTCCCATGTGGACACAAGATGGCTGCCACAGGATGGCCAGCAGGGGAGGGCAGTTGAGGGCAATTAGGCCTGCAGGGGAGGGCAGTTGGGGGCGATCAGGCCTGCAGGGGAGGGCAGTTGGGAGGGACCAGGCCTGCAAGGGAGGGCAGTTGGGCGATCAGGCCTGCAGGGGAGGGCAGTTAGTGGTGACCAGGCCGGCAGAGGAGGGCAGTTAGGGACGGCCAGGCCAGCAGGGGAGGGTAGTTAGGGTCAATAGGGCTGGCAGGGGAGGGCAGTTAGGGGAAATCAGGCTAGCAGGAGAGCAGTTAGATGTGGATCAAGCTGGCAGGTGAGTGGTTAGGGGGTGATCAGGTTGGCAGGCAGAAGTGGTTAGGGGCAATCAGGCAGGCAGGCAGGCACGTGGTTGGGAGCCAGCAGTCCTGGATTGTGAGATGGCTGTCCCTCAGGGGACCCAGATTGGAAAGGGTTCAGGCTGGGCTGAGGGACACACCCCCCCAATGCATATATATATTTATGAAGGGTTGGCTCAATGTTTATAGAGTCTGAGATATCCATCAATCTGCTCTCTGCAAGCTTGACTGAGGAAAGCTGATAATATAATTTTCTTTGCGGCTGACGGCACAAGAACCAGGATCATTAACATTCTGATATTTGAGGGCAGGAGAAGAGGTATGTCCCAGCTCTAGCAGAGGTAAAATTCACCCTTCCTCTTCCTATTTGTTCTCATCAGACCCTCACTGGATTGGATGATGCCCACATGTTTGATGAGAGTGACCTCCTTTACTCAGCCTATTGATTCAAGTGCTAGTGTCTTCTGGAATCACCCTCAGAGGCACACTCAGAAATGATGTTTTACCAGGTAATGTTTGGGGCATCACTTAGCCCAGGCAAATTGATACGTAAAGTTAACCATCACAATTGCATTTTGAGGTACCCTGAAGTTGGGACTTCAACATAGGAATTTTGGAAAGACACAATTCAACCTACAACCATGAGGTAAAACTAATTTCAGAAAATAGAAACTCAAAACTATAAAAACTAACTTTTTATACAAACTTTAGGCTAGCTTAGCCACATCCTCTGAGAAACTGGAAGTTCTATCTAGATAGCTGTCCAGTGTTTGAAAAACAATCTTACAAGCTAGCAGTTACTGTAGCTGAACCCTTTGGATAGATTTCCTCTTAGGGAATTCTTCCTCTCTTTTCTGAGTGTCTGGAACCATTCATATTCACATGGTTTATTAGTGGATTTTAAATTGGCCCAGCTGCTCTTAATTGGAGAGTTGTCTAAAATTCCATTAAGGCAGATAAATATGAACTAAAAATAAGGATAAAGTCCAATATCCATATGTTTCTACCATTAATTTTGGGTGACTATTTTTAAACACTTAAAACATTTTATCACGCATTTCTCTCACTCTCCTCTATATTTGGATAACTGTTTTCTTATATAAATTCTTATAACAGTCTTCAGTCTCAACAAAACAAAATTAAGAGTAAAATAATTTATTTAGAAAAGATTTTTAAATTATTTTTATTTTATTTTTTAGTGTCATACCTATGAAAAATATATGTATTTTTTTCAATAACCATTTAAGTAGTACTACAAATAGACCACATGTATATTTTTATTGATTTCAGAGAGAAAACAGAGAAGGAGAGACAGAAACATTAATGATAAGAATCAATGATTGGCTGCCTCCCACACACCCCCTACAGGGGTTTGAGCCTGTCACCCTGACCAGAATAGAACCCCTACCTCCTGGCTCATAGGTTGACACTCAACCACTGAGCAACGCTAACTGAGTTCATATGTATTTTTAAAAAAGCATTTTATAGATTAAATGCCAGAGTCAGTAGATTATATAATAATTATTTAGGAATTTTTTAAGGAGAAATATTACCAAGATTTAATAAGACCTACATATTAATTTAAAAATATGATACAAAAGATAAGCCAGTAAGAACTCAGGAAAAAATTAAACAGATTTAAATATGGAAATATTTTAATGTCTACTAGTACTCAATGAAAAACGAAAGAACTATATTCACCCATTAAATTAGCAATTACATTAAAATTATAATAACAATGCTAGTATTTTAATAACAACATGGTTTATTAGTTGAGCGGTTTCACACTTTGTGAGGAGTATAAATTATCCTATTTAATAAAAAAGAAACATGGTAATTAGCCATACCTCCGCTACCCTTCCCATTGTCTAATCAGGGTGATATGCAAATTAACTGCCAGCCAAGATGGCGGCCGGCAGCCAGGCAGCTTGAAGCAAACATGAGGCTTGCTTGCTTCAGTGACGGAGGAAGCTAACATTGTCCGCCTGTCGCTGCCGGCCTCTGAGGCCTCTGAGCTTGCAGTTTGAAACATTGTTACAAATATAGAAGCTAAACAAAACCCCAGAAACCTGCTTTCAGCCAGCCGGGATCTCAGAGCTGGAGTTGAAACAGTGTTTCGATTATAGAACCCAAACAAACCAGATACGTGCTTTCAGCAGCCAAAGCTGGCCCAGATTAAAAAAAAAAAAAAGAACAAAAAGGGGGGTTGGGAGCTTCAGTCACCCGCCAGCCTGAACACAGCCCTCAGCCCCTCACCCAGGCTGGCCAGGCACCCAAGCGGGACCCCCACCCTGATCCAGGACACCCTTCAGGGCAAACCAGCCAGCCCCCACCAGTGCACCAGGCCTCTATCCTATATAGTAAAAGGTTAATATGCCTCCCAGCACCGGGATCAGTGTGACCGGGGGCAGCGTCCAAACCCCCTGATCACCCTGCGGCTCTGTGTGTGACAGGGAGCGGGGCCACAACCTCCCTATCCGCCCTGCTCTGTTCATGACAGGGGAAGGCGCCCCAACCCCCTGATCGGCCCTGCTCTGTGCCTGATAGAGGGAAGCTCCACAACCCCCTGATCGCCCTGTGGCTCTGTGTGTGACAGGGTGAGGCGCCCCAACCCCCTGATCGGCCCTGCTCTGTGTGTGACAGGGGGCGGTGCTCCAACTCCCCTATGGGCCCTACTCTGTGAGTGACAGGGGGGAGCTCCTCAACCCCCTGATCGGCCCTGCTCTGTGCGTGATGGGGGGAGCTCTCTAACCCCCTGCTCAACCCTGCTCTGTGCGTGACAGGGTACGGTGCCCCAACCCCCCTGATGGGCCCTGCTCTGTGAGTGACAGGGGGGAGCTCCTCAACCCCCTGATCGGCCCTGCTCTGTGCGTGATGGGGGGAGCTCTCTAACCCCCTGCTCAACCCTGCTCTGTGCGTGACAGGGTACGGTGCCCCAACCCCCCTGATGGGCCCTGCTCTGTGAGTGACAGGGGGCAGTGCCCCAACCCCGATTGGCCCTGCTCTGTGCGTGACAGGGGTGGCGCCGCAACCTCCCCATTGACCCTGCCTTGAGTGTGACGGGGCACTGCCCCAACCCCCCAATCAGCCCTACCCTGAGCGTGACTGAGGGTGGCATCGCAACCTCCCAGTCCACCCTGCTCTGTTCATGACGGGGTGGCGCCCCAACTCCTCAATCAGCACTTCTCTGAGCCTGACCAGGGGCTGCACCTAGAGATTGGGCCTGCCCTCTGCCACCCGGGAGCAGGCCTAAGTCAGCAGGTCGTTATCTCCCAAGGGGTCCCAGACTGCGAGAGGGCACAGGCCAGGCTGAGGGACCCCCCTTCCCCCCGAGTGCACAAATTTTTGTGCACCGGGCTTCTAGTTATAAAATATTTGGCAAAGTGGTTTAGAAAAATATGTTTAAAAATTTCAAGCAATGAGCATATCCTTTAATGATATTTATAAAGATATATTTTAAATATATCCTGCAATTCCCAGAAAATATTTATAATTTTATTGTATATTTATATATTATAATGAACTAAACATGTACTGCTTATAAAATGATAAAAACAAATAAAAATCATTTTAATAAATTTTGACAAGACAACTGAAACATTTAAAAGCAAGCATAGTGTTGTAAATTACATTAAGATAAATTATATGTTTTGAAAACAACAAAAACCTGAATGGAAACCCAAAAATTTAACAATGCTTGTCTTCTGCTAAAGGAGCTATTCATGTTGTTTTACATTTCTAATATTGATACCAAAAAATTTGGGTGTTTTTTTGAGTCGGAGTTCTTTTCTAAAGAAAATCTAAGAATGAAGTTGTGGACAAAAACAATTAATGGGAGCAAAGCTTATTGGGAGAAGCCAGTCCTAGAAAAGGAGCAGCTGGGGTTCCAGGGGCAGACCAGTTTCCAGAGTTTCCTTTCCATGTTACAGTTGGGAATAGTTTGGCATCCAAGCTAATTAAAGTCCATTACTCCATGTGTGGAGGCTGCCTTGGCCATAAACCACATGGGTGCAGAGATGTGCTGCCCAGCCACAGGAATCAATTGACAGGAACTCACTTTGTGGCAGGAAGAAGAGAGCGAGTGAGAGGAAGTGCACACACGTTTTAATTTAGGGGGTAGGTAGTCCTGCTATCTCCTAATTGGTCTTTTCAAATAATTCTGCCTTGACAATCATCTTGGGATTGGTTTATATGCCTTCCTGCTTTATGATTGGTTATCTGCATGCTGCCTGTCTCAGCCATACCCATAGATTTTAAAGTTCATGCCTCTCTCATGAGTGCCCTTCCGTCCCCTGCCCAGTTTGTGGTGCCTTAGTAAAGTGGCCTAGTTTTACTTCCTCCTCCCCAGGGTCCCTGTCCCTGTTTACCTGGCTTCCTTTGGTCCCCTCAATATTTCTATAACTAGCTTAGGAAAACAAATGTGACAAAGTTTACAAGTAATAGAAGCTTTCCTTCTCCCATAAATTTTTGTTTTGTATTTCAATAAATATGTTCTGTAGAAATGCAGACCTACCAATGATATACTTTAGTAAAAACCCTAGGAGATTTCTTGCATTGTTTGCTAGTTCATTGTTTTCCTTTGTGGGTAATGGTAAAAACCTATTGATGAAGCATCATTCATCTTATGTTTTTGTGAGATACTACAAGCTTAGTCTTTGTAGTATCCTTTTGTTGTTTAATTGTCAATGTGTGCCACTTTTGTTTCTTCACCTAAACTTGACTCTCTTTGAAGGCAGAGATGGAGGAAGATTAAGAATTTGCTCCAGACTAAAGAATAGTAAGAAATGGCAGGATTTATCCCAGCTCTAACCAATCACATCATCCCTTTTATTGTCGCCTACATTTGTTTTGATTTTAAGTTCTCTGTGGTCTTGACCATAGGCTTGGGTCCATAGTTCACAGCCTTACCTTATTTCGTTCATGCTTATCAAGTTGTGAGGGAGATTTGGACTTATGAAGAAAATACACTATCAACCTCATTTTGAGACTGGAAACTGTTAAGTCCAGATTTCAGGATCCCCAATAGACCACCAGGGAACCAGCTGAGTCCAATGCAAAAGCAGATAGAGTCTTTATTCAAGCTAGCTCGTGCTCCCTGACCACACTCGCCGACGCAGTGGCAGGGGGCAGAGAGAGCTAGCCCTGTGGGAAAAGGGGTTTTATAGGGGGGTTGGAGTAAGGGGAGGAGAGAGGACTGTGGGCCCTGTCGATTGGCAGGATCCGGGGTAAGATGGAGGGTGTAGCCCTCGCCCTTTCAGAAACAACTTTATTGAAGATTATTATTGAAAAGGAAAATAAAATTATGCATTCTTTATGGTTACTTGAGATTATAAACATTTCTTTAAGAGAAGCTTAAATGAATCACAAAATGTATATGTAAGACAGGGAAATGCTGGCTTCTAATTGAATTCCAGTCTAATATAGGTATGTGACTTTGTATTCCAATCAAATACCAACCTAGGGAAGTATATGCCTAAATGTCAAATTGAATCCTTTAGGTAATAAATAATAGGTACTTTAAAAAATATAAAATGCCACAAATTAGAGAACTCATGGGTGATATTAAGAAGCAAAGTAAGAAGACTATGTAAGGTCAGACATGATCACTGCATTCAGTGTCTGACCACCAGATCACACACAAAACCTTTTTCTCCACTTCTTCCCCCTCTTTATTTCTGTCTTTGCAACTTCATGAGATTAATTTTCTCCTACAGTAAAGTGAATACAGCTACATCTGTTTTATTAACTGCTTTATTTTCAGTGTTTATCACAGAAAAGTTGACACATAATATGTACTTAATGAATATTTAATAAGTACATTGAAGAAAGAATGAATACATTAAATGTTTAGCAGGTAGGTTTTATAGCACTTGGTTGTTAATCTGATGTAGTGGTGAGAAAGCATCTTTAAAAAAGGAGACTATAATCCAAATGAATGTAGCCATTAGAAGAGTTGATGAGAAAACTTAGGATGAAATTTAAGATTCTTGTTATAAAACCTTAGGAGATGGGTTTAGAGAGGCAAAATGGGGCAGGGGTATTTTTTTAAAAATATGTATGAGAGGTTTCATCAGAATAATCAGCTTTTTATAAGTATTATCCACTAATTATATATACACTTAGTATATATAACCATGGAGTTAAGCAATTTAAATGCATTATGCCATCTCATTATAATATCAGTCTATGATTGGTTTCATATGTTTTGTATATATTTAAAAAAAATAAAATTAGAGCTGTGAAGGTAAAGTAACTTTCCCTAGGTCCTGGATCTGAAGCAAGTAAAACTTCCTGAATGCTGAGACTCTCTGACAACAAATCTATAGCCTTCAGGGGTTTGGATAATAAAATAAGATCGGGCTGGAAGCAGTATTTTGTAATATTTAAAAAGTATCAATGACCGTTCAGAATTTAAAAGGCACTGTCAAATTGTCTCATGTGATTCTCATTGACATTCTATTAGATAAATGGAATTGTGAGTAGGAAAAGAGCTGATCAGGAATCTGACTTTTTATTCTGACTTTCCCACCTATCTCCACTGATGGTTCCAAAGAATGATATATTTTAAGTGAAATGGAGATTTGGAGCTCTTCCATTGCCTATTTACTGATATAAAAATGCACCGATGAAAAAATGTGGGCACTCATTTGATAGGAAGAGTGGTGCCAGAATGTTAGCACACAGCAGACAGCTGTAAAACAATAATAGAGTATAAAGTATAAGCTTTTTTATAACACATCAAAATAAAAACATATATATGAAATTCTATATATTCTATATTGAAGTATGGTACTTATTTGCTTTGTTTAACAATAGAAAAGTTACTTTGATTTTCTGAATTGTATAAATCATCCCATTCAATTGAATGCCTTATTGATTGTAACGTGACTATCCCATTGATTGTTATCTTACTGGTTTTAGAAAGCATTCTTCTGTACCTGGGAAACAGGACAGCACAATTATCCTAAATTGTTTTAGTGGCCACAGATAATGCATTCCAGTTGACTCAGTGGTCCCAAGACCAGGACAGTGCAATTACTCTAAATTACCTCCACGGCTCTAGATAATGAGTTCCTGGCAACTCAGTGATCTCAAGACCCAAGGGCTCTACTTAAGGTGTTTCTGTCAATTCAGTGATCCCAGAGACCCAAAACTATAATTAACATGCTTAATTTTGCATCTGTAAACTGTTTTTTTGCAAACCACAGTTCCTCATTCCAAACCTTGAGATGTAATCAATACCTTTGTGATCTTTGCCTATATAAGTCTGGTTTTGCCACCATCTTACTACTATGAGATTTGAGAAAGCAAAATTGCCCCTCATAGTCCAGGATTGCAATAAATGTGACTCTAATTCGACTTCTTGAGGAGTCCTTCTGTGATTCGCGGGGTACATTACAACATTATAAGCAACTAAGGGAAATTCCCACATGCATTACAGTAAGAGGAACAACCAAGTTATGAATGAACGCAGCACCATATTAGGTCTGATTATAATGATATGGAATTTTTGGACTGGAACCTGGATTCTTTGTCTGGTGCAATTGAAGAATGAATCCATGGACAGAAAGTAGTATAGAAAGGTGGAGATTTATTGAAGAACAAGTACAGACTCCCACGTGGGGAGAAAGAAAGAGTCCCACAGAATGGACTCCCACATAGGGAGGGGGATAAGGGTCCCACTGTGTTCTTTTCCCCGTGGCTTATAAAGGCTGCAGATCCTGGTGCCTTGATATCCCCTCTTGTCAATATTCCCTTAGACTGGTTACTATGGTAACTCCTAGGCTCAAAGGCTGAGTCTCACATGGGACATGTGAAGTTCTCCCCCCCCCCCTTCCTTATTGTTTTCCTTTTCCCTTCGGGCTTTCTTCTTCTCCTTCTGAATGAAGGGCTTCCTTCTCTTTATTTTGTAAATGTAGACCTTTTTCTGTCCCAGCTCTCTCATTCTATGGAAATGTACCTGTTGCAGCTTTACAGCTCCCCGATTCTATAGAAAAATACCTCCTGCTGCTCTGCAGCCCTGTGCTTCCTCCATGGTCCCCCTAATTTCCAAAATTTCTAATATTTCCTCAACCTGTCCTATTTGACCCCTAAAATTCCTGTTTCAATAATACTTGACCAAGGAACACTATAGTGGCTGCCTTCAACCTGCAAGTGTAAATTTTAAAAATAATCACCTTTTAATTTAAAATGAGCTTTTGCAGAATGTATTTAATTAAATTGCTATGCTTTAAACAGGATGTTGCAAATGTTCAGCATACCATGTGTTAGGTGGTTACCACAGTTCTGTTGTTCTTAATTACCCATATGAAGGCCAAATGAATCAGTAGTCAAATGGGGGCAATTATCACATTTACAGAAGAACATGACTCTCTGGATGGAGTTTTCTGCAAGCCTCATTTGCTATTACAAAGTCAGAAGTAGAGAATTTCAATACAAATGAGAATTGGATGATGCAATAAAAGCTAAATGCCCTCAGGTTGGGGGATGGAGACAAGATGGTTGAGAGTCACTTTTTTTTCAGAAGTTTATTTTGGCAATTTTCTGAATATAGAAAATGTAGAACTCGAGATAAAAATAAAAACAATTTCATTCTGAAAGGCTTACTTATGGGAACTGAAGCTCCTGGTGCTATGGATTCCACTAAGATATATATCATTTCATTAAGGCACAAGAAAGGCAGCAAGGCTCAGAGGAGCTGCCAACTGTAAATTGTCGATTTTGTTTCTGGCTATATTGAATATATAGATAGTGAGAAGATGTTCTGTCTGGAGCAGCAGTAAAAATGTAGCCCACGTGTCCCAAATGTCCAGCAGAATAAACTCTCTGGCAATCGTCACATGAGCATGCAGTTAGAAATCAAGGAGAAATATAGGCTTTCTCCTTGAATAGTTACACTTTGCTATTAATCAAGAGTAATAACTCTTAGTAGCACTGTTTGGGTAGAGTAATACAGATTAGAAATATAGTTGACTCATTGATGCCTTGGATGCCCAAGAAATTCTCATGAGTCAGTATATAAAATGTCTAATTATAGGCAATAATAATTATTTTGAGACATGTCCCAGCAGTTATTCAGATTATAAAAGCAAATAAAAAGACCAGATTCAGCTATATCACTCATGCTTCTTTTCCTGTGGAACAGATGAACTTTCTTAAGTAGCCACCACTAGCAGATGCTATTTGGTTAAACTCAAATAATAGCCAATTGTCAGTTACTCTCAATGGAATGGATAATACCCTTTATAAAACCAAGAAAAGAAAGACCAAACTCAAGCACACATATCATTGCCACCAAGACAAGAACTAGCAAGAAGAAATTAACACACACACATACATATGAATACTCATATTGTTACAGAATTTACCAGGCGATTGAAAAATATGCAGAAGCACCTGGAGATGCAGGAAAAAAACCATTTATTTTCAGATGTTCCACATATACTACGACAGTGACTCAGGGGGTCAGTTCTCCAAATCCTGAGTAAGCCAATATGGAGGAAGCTTTCTCTTTATACCCTTTGGTTTCTTTGTCCCTCAAGTAGGGATCAGACTTCTGGACCTTTCTTGGGCTTTTCAAAAAGCCTCCTGTGTTGGGATGGGGGCCATGGGACCACACCTAAAGGCCTGGCCTGGCGCCAGCACTGATAAACCCCTCCAGGGGTTGTGTATATTTATGGCCTCTGTAAAATGGTAGTATTTAGGTAAACTGATCTTGCAAGACCAGATAATTAAGGAAGGAGCAGTGACTAGACTATAGGCCAATGATGGCGAACCTATGACACGCGTGTCAGAGGTGACACGCAAACTCATTTTTTTGGCTGATTTTTGTTTGTTAAATAGCATTTAAATATATAAAATAAATATCAAAAATATAAATCTTTGTTTTACTATGGTTGCAAAGATCAAAAAATTTCTATATGTGACACGGCACCAGAGTTAAGTTAGGGTTTTTCAAAATGCTGACACGCCAAGCTCAAAAGGTTCACCATCACTGCTGTAGGCTAATAGGAATGTGCATTAGGGATACAGAGTCAGGCTGCTAGTGTTACAGAAAAACCAGACAAGAACCAAACAGCGCTCTGAGCGTTTGGAGTTACACTTTATTCACTGTGGAGGGCTTAGGAAAATTAATCCATTTCTAAGCAAAGCTACAAGCAGAACTTCCCTTTTTATGGAAGAGCTAGCCCTTTGTGCGCTTGCTGGCAGCGGCCTTGAAAACTACACAGTTCTATCAATTAAAAAATGCACCTGGCATGGCATTGGGTGTATCTAGTCTCTGGCCTACAAGGTCAGACAGCTAAGTTTATCTCCCCCAGTATTCAAGCAGGCTAGAAAGCAAAGTTACTTTTTCAGAATTAGATAGAGGCCGTCCAAAGAATAGCAGAGAATTCCAAACAGTAGTTTTACAGAATAGGGGTTTTCCTTCACACTAGCAATGCCCCCTTCCCCCCAAATGTCTTATTTTCCTCATCAATATGTGCATACATGCTGTTTTGTGGCCATCTCAGTGAAACAGGAACTTTAGGGGAATGTAGGCAGGTTCAGGGAATTTTTAGAATTGGGGTCCATGGGAAAAAACATAGGGCTACAGATTGGAAAAAGGTACATCTCCATAACACAAGGAAGCCAGGTGCAGTGACATTTCCATAAGTCAAGGGAGCAGCACCAGATACATCTCCATAACACAAGGAAGCCAGGTGCAAGGAGCAGCAACAGTTGCATTTACATAAGGCAAGGGAGCTGGAAGTAGCCAAAAAAGGTCTATATTTACAAAATAAAGAAGAAGGAAGAAAGCCCAGAAAGAAAAGAACATGAGGGAGGAGGGCATCACATGTCCCATGTGGTGTCTGACCTTTTAGTTCAGGTGTTACTAATAGTAACCAATTCTAAAGGGAATATTGACCAATCAGAGGGGATATCAGGTCACAGGAACTGCAGCCTTTATAAACCATGAAAATAGGACTATTTCCCCCTCCCCACCTGGGAGTCTGTACTTGTTCTTCAATAAATATCCACCTTTGCTATACTATCCTCTGTCCGTGGATTCATTCTTCAACTCTGGTGAACAAAGTATCTGGGTTTCAATCCAAAAATTCCATATCATCAGCCTATAGGTAGTGATACTATTGGATAGGAATGCTTGGGCATTCACGTGGTGCTTATTAATTTTGTTGAGTCCCCACGGACATTCCCCCGACCTAAGCCAATGTTATGGCTGGAACAGCCTTTGTGGTTCTTAATATGGTTAAAACATGCACCTCAGCAACAATCATCTGTGAACTTTGAAAAATCAAGAATTATTACTTACAACTCCTAGAGGGAACATAGCATACCCAGAGTCACACAGCAAGGTTGCAGGAAGAGAGAGAGAGAGAGAGAGAGAGAGAGAGAGAGAGAGAGAGAGAGAGAGAGAGAGATCCCTAGGGTTTCCTGGGTTCATTCTTTATTGGCAAAGTTAAAACATGAGTGGGACCTAACAAATGGAGACAAAAAAAGTGAGGGTAACTCAAGGATCAGTTTTCCAGGTTTCCCAGGGCTTTCTAAAAGGGGGAACCCCCTCTTTCTCTGTATAACTTGGTTTCCAAAGGCTCAACACTTTGTTCATCCATCAGTAGAAGCACATTGCACTCCTAGTTAAGCCTACACATTTCCCCCAGAAAGAAGACAGTTGATCCTTAGACTTGTTGGGTTAGGAGTTGGGTATGGTTCCCCTGCATGGTTCAATTCCAGGGCACCTCTCCCCTGACTTAAAGTGCAATGTGAGGGATCCATTCCTCCATTCCCCACCTCCAAGAACTAGAGAACGATGCAAGTGCACTGAAAATTCTCTGCAAAAGAATTCTCTCCATCTTCAACCTCAACTCTTATATGGTTCATATGGGTGATACACAAACACTGGCCAAACAAACCTACAAATCCCAGTGCATTCTGAACAGCTGGTTTAGCAGTATAATACCTATACAATTATTTTCATTGTTGAGGCCATAGTCCAACATTGTTGTTTTGTGTGTGTGTGCATGTGTATGTGTGTTCATCACCCTGAGACAAGTTTCCTCCCAACAATGTTTTTTGTTAACATCATTTTATATTAAACTGGTTAATACTTTGTTGAACTATTATATACTAGGGACCCAGTGCATGAATTCATGCACCTTTAAATAAACTGTGGGCCGCGAAGCTGTGGTGGGCACAACGGCGGGTCTCAGCCCATCCTCCACGCCCCCACCTGGCCCTTCCCTCTGTGGCTCCCAGTTCCCTGTCTGCCAGCAGCCCTGCTCCCACCACCACCACTTCCACATGCTGACAGCGCTGGCCCCGCTTGCACCCACTGACAGTGCAGAGCGAATGGGGCTGGCACCAGAATTGGATGCAAGTGGGGCCAGAGCAATCAGTAGGTATGAGCAGTGGCTGCTGCCCCAATAACCCCTCAGGAGCAGGGGGAGGTGGAGAAGCCCTGAGGGGCGATTGGGCTGGTGCACACCTGCTGATGGTGCCGAGTGATAGGGGCTGGTGCCAGGTGGGACCACGGCTCCCAGGAGCAAAGAATTTTCAGTAACCACCAGAGGCTCACCCCGAAGACAGCAACCAGCACCCCACCTTGATCTGCTTGACAAATAAAAATTTTGCTGGAATCAACTAAATTCCCAATGGAGGAAAGATAGTGTAGATAATATGTTCAATAATGTTTAATTAAGTAAATGAATAGGTCAAATCTTACATTTATTTGTGAGTCAGCTATATTTAGGAAACCTAATGTAAAATATTTCAATCTTGCGTAGAGTCTGAAGGAATAAGAGAATAAAGGACTTAAAATAATTTTGGAAAATGTAAAAGTCAATATGAATTCATGTCGTTATACAATTATTACCTGCTCTTGTTAGTCCAGTTATAGGTATTTTTCTGTGAATTAAACATCTTAAGCATTTGGTTTATTGTTGTTGTTTAGAAATTGAAAAAAATAAGTCATTCATTTATTTTGGTTTAAAATTAAAAAGTTATTATTTTTTAGTCAAAATCTAACCAGTATTATAGCCCATACCATTATTTTTAATTTGAACTACTACAACCACAATAAAAATAAATAAATGTGAGTTAAAGGCCAGTATTGGGTATTGACATATATGTGTATGACATACATGACAATATAATATATGTGCATATCCATTATTAGTTCAATACACACACACACACACACACACACACACACACAGGGAGAGAGAAAGAATTTTCACTGCACCAGTTTCTACTGTTATCATCTGAGACTTAGAAAAAAATGTTTTATATTTTCTATTTATAGAAAACAAAAAAATCACACATATAATACACTATTTTTTGGGGGAAATTTACTAACAGGAACCTATGCTCAGTTGAAAATATAAAGGCAGAAATAAAAAGATGTTTCTGGATGCAAATATTTTAAAGACCTAATGCTGTGAAATTGTTGTTTCTAAGTTGATATATTATAATAAGGTGCTAAAGTAACTTCCTTTTTAACTCCCTTATCACTTCAATACTTACAATTTTGTTTCTGCATATTTCTTATAAAAGATATGATGCAGTCTAGTGCACTAAAGATGTGGAGTCTGGGTTTAGCTAAATCTGCCCATAAATCTTGTCTCTACAATACTAGCCATTTGACATTTGGGAAATGTCATAGACTTTCTGTGCTTTAGGTTCTTTATCAGTAATATGGCATATTATTTCCTATTTCATGGATAGTTTTAAATGTGTAAGCATGGGGTGTTTGTGAGGAATCAGAAGTACCATAATACAAAGAATGTAGTAAACTTGACTAATACATGCTAGTCAATATTGTTGTTGTGATTTAAATAGGATTTCAAAAATAAAATGCGTTTTCATTGTATAATTATTGTAGACATTGTGGAATAATATTTGTGTTGAATATTTTGTTACATTAAACCAAATTCTGCGTATGCAGTATTCAAGGAGAGGATAACAAACAATATTCCTTTTGAACATTGACCCAATATACCTGTGTTCTTATAAGAAGGGAAACTTAGACACAGACATAGACATGCATAGAGGGAAGAGAATGTGAAGATACAGAGAGAATGCCATCTACAAGTCAAGGGATGCCTGAGAGCACTGGACGTTAGCAGAAAGGCCTGGCACGGATTCTTCCTCACAGCACTCAGAAATGGACAACTGTGCTAGTCCCTGATTTCAGACTTCTTCCCTCCCAAACTGAGAAACCATACATTTCTGTTACTTAAGCTACCCAGTTCATGGTACATGGCTTCAGTAGACCCAGGAATCTAATACAATGGCAAGTTATTTATTAAGGGAATTCTGTGGGGAACGATGGTTATTTCAACAAATGGTGCTGGAAAAACAAGATAATTATATGAAAAAATTAAAATCATGCTAATCTCACATAATAAATAAAATTAATAAAATGGATAATGGATTTAATCATTAAAGATAAAGTTATAAAAATTGTAGAAGAAGTAATAATCTAATAGCTTCTGAGAATTGACACCAAAACATTTTTCTATGCCTGTGCTAAACAACTCTGGATCCATCTATATTTACAATATAGATTGTAATGATTATTTCCTTCTAATATTTTGAAGAAGAGAAAAAGGACCAAATTATAAACATGTCTATTTTAGCCTTTAGTGGGGGAAAAAAAGGGTATTTTACAAGCTTTAAAAGGCAGAGTTCTCTACTGAAATACTCCATGAAACTCATGAATTACTGCTTCTGTGCTTCCAAATAGTTATTAGAATTTGAAAAGAAGGGAAGGGGAAAATAGTTTTCATCCAAATCTACAAAAAAGGATTAAACATTATGGTATTGGCATCTGGGTTTTCAAGCAGGTGAACATAAGTCCTATACAGGGCTGAGAGCCCACTGACTTACATGTAATAAAAAGTTACTATTCATGCCATTTTCGATTCCACAGCAAGCAGCAATCTGGTGTTGCAAATGCTGAATGTGAGCAAGATTGTCATACAAAGGCTACTACTGTATGTCAGAATTACAATAGAAATATAATTTTATTTTGGGTCGTGGATGATAAAATGTCCAGTAATACTGACTTTTGTTGGCATTTGCAATGCTAAATAATTTTAAGAAAATAATCATGACTATGGTTTATATTTTGAATGCAACATAGTTTTAGCATGCATTTATCATGACTAGGTAATTTTATGTAGGGTTGTATATAAACACACAGATATATATGCATATAAAATGTATGTGTTTATGTATAATATATATACATAAACAAATATGTGTAGGTGTATATAAATTACATATGACATAGATACATTTTATATGTGTATATATAAACATATATGAATAAGACAGCCCCCAAAACAAGGAACTTTCTTAATTGAAATGTTAGTAATACCTGTTTTATAAGAATAAAGACACTTTCAGATTAAGAATGCTTTCTTTCTTAAAGACATAAATCTGTAATTCTAAAAGGGCTATGGCTGACACTTAACAAAAGAATTAGGAGGTTCCTGTATATATGACCAACAGAAAGTCAAGGACATATGAAATTTGTCAGAACTGTGGTAAGAAACTATGTTCAGAAATGTATTAGTTATCTATGGTTTCACAACACAGTTTAGAAAACTTAGTAGCTAAAAACAACATACATTGATTACATCACAGTTTCCAAGGGTCAGGGTTCCAAAAGTAGCTTACCTCGTCCACTGCCTCAGGGATCACTCATGAGGTTGCAGGGAATGAGAATGTTTTCTTTAGGCCCAGGTTATGTTCTCATTCGAGGCTCACGCGCTCCAAGTTCATGGGTTTGTTGGCCCAATTCATTTCTTTGTGCGTTATTTGCTTGCTAACTGCAGCTCCTTGTGGGTTTTCAGCTGGAGGCCCTCTTCAATCTACCACCTGTTGAGATGAGGCAGCCCTCAGTTCCAGGCCAGTGGGTTTCCCCAACGTGGCTGCTTGTTTCATCTAAGCATGCAAGCTGAGAAGGCAGTAGAAATCATCTGCTAATCAAGTTGTCATTTTTATTTTAACATACCATAAACATGAAGTAGAAGGAAAGTAACTTTACTTCCTAAAATATTGTCTTTAGGTTACTGAATAATGAATAGAAATAGGTCCATTAAGACCATGTCTATCTCCCATGTTTGTTTGTTTCACCCAATATTAGCTTTGCTCAGTCACATCAGTTACAGAAACATCATTTAGAATGTGATTGCATATTCCCACCTCACTTGACTATTCCAATTATTTCCACTAAGAACTGTTTTAAGAAAAAATAAACAATTACATGCACTGCCTTCTGAAGCACTAAAATATTTTTAAATTTTCTTCTATGAAAAATAACATAATTATGTATTTCTTTAATTATGATTTTACATAATTTATTCTTATGGGAAGCTCATATAAATGACCATTGATATTATTGTTCAGATAACAAAAATTATTCTCACCATTCTTATCCATTGTTTTTTGTTTCTATCTAATTTGTTGAGAGATGCATTTTGTTATTCTTTTCCCCTACCATTCCCCTTTTCCTAATCCAAACATGTTCCAGTTTTTTCATAATCTCTCACTCTAGGGACATTTGCCATATCCAAAGCAAACATTCCCTGTTCCCATTAGCAATTGTTGCCTTCTGAAAATCTCAAGTATAACAAATGATATGTATTGGTGAAGTGAGGTGAGGGTGGGAATAAAGGGCCTTTAAAGACAACATAAAATGAGATTTTTTTCTTCCCTGACTTGAAAGGGGATAGAGCTCTTCATTTCTTCATACCAGATAGCACCCAGATAGATGACTGGACCCAAGATGTTTTCTGGTATTAAAGTTTTCTTTGTCTCATGAATTGCCTGAAAAACATATGTTTTTCAGAACCTCATGGAAGCTTTCCAGATGGGACAATGAATTTCTTGATGGTGATCACTGTGGACTGATCACCATGATCAAAGAAGCATCAACGTGCTTTGGAGATTGTGTGTGTGTGTGTGAGTGTGTGTGTGTGTGGTGTGTGAATCTAATATTTTTGTACAAGCCCTAAGCAAAAAGTCTCAATTATAAGTGGGACTGATTTGTCCATCATATCATTACAATGTAGTTTTTAAATTAAAGAGACTTCACTTAAAGAAATTTTGAAATACTTCACTTTATCCATATCTAGGTTTTAGGTTATAAGAATCATTTTTGTTATTTTGCTTAGAACAATCCTTCACTAATGGCTGATCATGTAATTTTCTCTGGTGAAAAATATTTTCTTTCTTTGACACTAAATTATCTATAAGCATTGCAAATAGTCAACAATACAGTACTTTAATTAACTGGACCACATAAGAACAATTTATAGGGATATAAATTAGTAAATCCAAGAATGAATGATCATTTATGGACTCTGAGTCTGCATTAATATCAAGTGGTGAGTGAAAGCTCCAATTATATTATCTGAGGTCATAGAGAAACATCTGACAATGGAAGATCATATAAGAACAGCTTTTCAAAAAATGGAGGCTGTTTTATATATATTTACACAAGACTGAAAGAACTGAATATTTCTCTATAGAGCTGAAATCTGGAGGATAGTGGAGATTGTTGTATATTGAACTGCTTCTTATTATTTGTGACTATTCTTGCTTCATTACTTTTCTTTAGAAAGAGGTAATAAATGCAAAATCTGCCATCAAAACTCACCCTTCATTTTTACATTACTCATACCTGATTTCAGCATAAATGTCATGCACTATGCAATGTGAATTTCCAACAGAGCTGAGCATAGACTCTTTTTAAATTGAAAGAAAATGTGCTTAAGTGTATTTTTCCTTGTCACAGTTGCCCTTCCTCTGTTTTTGTGATGTGAGCATGATGGATTCTGTAAAAATACAGTTCATGTATGCATAACATACAAAGAACTTGTAAGAAAATAGTGGGAAGCTTCTAAAAATGTCATACCAACACCTATCATCCAGAAATAGAACTTTTATTTAGAAACATCCCAAAAAGGAACTATGGCAGCAACTTACTCTATAGACCGTCCCCTCTGATCCAAAACTGCTTGTTCCTTCAGTGTGAATTAAATAATGGACTGTAATGATTTCTTCCCAAACAGCCATTGTGTAACGGTTTGCACATCTTCATGAGATATTTGTCTTTTAAGGAGGAAATTGGAATTCAATATTTAAGACATTTGAAAGAAGAAAGTCGATGGAGTCCTAAAGATGAGATGGATGGTAAGACAAAAGCAGTGACCCTGACGCTTTATAGGTTAAGCTTGTGTGGTATGGCATAACAGCTTATGGAGAAGGGCTTTCAAAGGTTATTTTTCTATTCTACTAAAAGTATTGAGAAACTATTTTTGTGTGGCTGAATGTTCTTGACTTTTATATTTTTCTGTCTGCCAGTTTCTTCAATTTCTCAACACCGAAATAGTGCACTGTGAAGGTTTTGCTCTTGCTCAGCAGTTCTGTGGCTGGGAAATGATCTACTTGAAAAATGCTGGAGGCTCGTTGTACTGGGAGAGTGGAAGGTGACCCTGCCCCCTTGCTAATATACAGGTGCAGCATTGCTAGGAGATGATCCTGCAGCACCTTTATATGGGCGTACACAGGTATAAATAGAATTTATTTCATGTATAGAAGTAGAGAAGAGCAGGAAGTCCCAAATGGCAGCCAAAATTAATTATTCAACCCAGAAGATATATCACTACACGCTGTTCATAAATAAAAAGCAAGTTTGATCAATTAGGAATGTGAAAATTACCAAAAAAATACCACATATGTTCAAGGCTTATTTGACTAACCTTGCTGTGTGCAACCAATCTCATCTAATAGCTGAAACCTGCAATCTACCCTCTGACAACTACCTGATGATCCCATTCATGCTCCAGTACCCCAGCATTCACCTCTGTCTTTCCCACCTCAAGGGTGCCCTCCTCTCTCTATGGCTCTGGCAGAGGCCTTCTTCATTTATCGTGGATTCTATCTACTGGACGTCTTCATCTTTCTGCTTCATGCAGATACCTACCTACCTTGATTGCTTAAATGTAGAAGTTTTTGGACTGAATTGTTTCAAAACGGAATGATGAATAGACAAGTCAACATTTTGATTTTTGAGATCCAGAATATTCTGAGTGCTTAGATGACAAACAAGTGACCTCTGCTAGCAGTAAGAAGAAAATGATTACAATGGCTAGAACCAAGTCTAGGCTAATATTTGTAACTATTAGCTATTTATTCTTCATTTGCAATTAATTGATTGTACATGTGCTGACATTTTTGTTTTCTGCTTAATGATTTGTCTTATTGATGACTATTCCCTTGACTAATTATATGTGTTATGTATGCCAATGGAAAAAGTAGAACTCTAGGTATGATACCAACCAAGAGGTACTTTTTTAGACCAATTGCAATTAGCCACCCAACTTTTTTACTAATAAGCAACCAAAAATATTGTAATTGTTGATAACTAAATATTTTTAAATAATCTCAGCTGTATTTTGAAGTACTTATGACCCATTAAAAAGTGTATTTTTGCTCTACCAGGAAGACTAGCTATTAGCTTCCTTTGAAAAATATATAAAGCTTTTATATTCAGATAGTGCCATTGTGCAGTTTGCTTTGTTTGAATCATAGATTGGGAGTTAATACATATTAAAATATTTCCCACTTGAGTGATAAGGTGAAGGGTGAGGCATTTGTGCACAATCTCTAATTCAATAAAGAATACAGACAAGGTGGACCTGGTCTTGCATTTTGCATTCAATAAAATATTGAGATTTTTCCCCCCTGAAAATTGCTTTCTAAGTCTTTTTAATATTAAAAAAATATAACACTCAACATATTAAAATTATAAGATTTTTATAGTGTTAAGCAGGATAACAAATATACCTTGCAGTCTCAAAAATAAAATAATAACTTTAATACTGTAATTAAGATACATATTTTCTGAATGCCGTTCGTAATTGCGCCACAACATCATTGCACATTAGGACATGTGTTAGGTTGTCCATTCCTCTTACAGGAGTCACTATTTAATATGTTATGGATCTAATGGACTCATAAAAAGTAATACATTTATAAAAATGTTTAACTTGCTAACTTGTAGGAACAAGTTAAAATTTCAGTGATGCACAATGAAAAAAATATCAAAAATTATAACTCAATACACTAATTGATTCTGCAGCAAGAATGATGTTGAAAATATGGCAACACATTGGTTACTATATGAAGTGAATTTCAGATAAGTTAAAAATCAATATTGAAAGATGGAAAAAAAGGAAATCATTCAGGAAAACACATACGTTGATAACATTTTGAACTAACTGGAAATTCTGAAATTATTTTTATAGTCATTTTTTATAATTAAACTCTTCAGTACCATTTTTGAATTATGTAAATATTGCAAAGATAGTATAAAGAGTTCTCAGATAGTTTGTTTGCAATTTTCCTTATTATTAATATTTTTCATCATTATGATTGTAATCAGTGAACCAGCATGGATGTTTTATTATTACTAAAGTGAATTTTTTTCAGATTTATTATTATTTTTTTTTACCTAATTTGCCTTTTTATTTTCCAGGACCTCATCAAACATATCATATCACACGTAGTTGTCTTATCTCCTTAGTCTCCTCTTGTCAGGACAGTTTCACAGACTATGTTTTTGATAACCTTGACAGTTTGGTGGCATACCACTCAGGTATTTTGATGAATGTTTCTTTATATGGATTTATCTAATGTTTTTCTTATGATTAGGCTTGTGCCATATGTTTTGAAGAGGAAGAGCACAGTGAAAGCAGCATCACCATTACATCATATCAAAGGTATGTATAGTTAAACAATGTGGAGGTGAAGGGTACCGACCCCCACTCAATTGAAAATCTGTCTATACATTTTGACTCCTCACTCAGTCCTATGCATACCGGGATTCAACCCTTCGAGAATTGAAACAGCGGTTTTGATCCACCACTGGAAATGTGCAGATGCAAAATGTTGGCCTGATCGTATTTATTGAAAAACATTTGCATATAAGTGGACCTATGCAGTTCATATAGTTCAAGGGCCATCTGTACCACAGCATGACTATCACTCTGGATATTGACCTTGATCACCTGGCTGAAGCAGTGTTTGTCAGACTTCACCACTATGAAAGTATCCACCCCCACCTTTTCATACTGCATGGTGTCCCCCCAAAAATGTATACACACTTTAACAACTGATAGCTCAATTTTGCAAATGAAATATATTTTAATAAACACTGCCTTTATAATTTTTCAAAATGTGTGTATATATGGTAAAAACATATATAATAAACTGTTTTAATGAAAAATGTAAGAGAATATGCAAATAAAAATGTATAATAAGTAGACAAATATCAATTTAATCTGAGTTATAAAATTAGATTATTTTAAGCTAAATAGCAGCTGGGACATTTTTGGCTATTAATTTTCATATCTGTTTTTTCAAAATGTATGTTGGCTTAGAGCAATTAACTTAATGGAGGACTTTATTTTAACATGCCATTTCAGGCTTAACTGAAAGGTATAATGCTATTATGATCTATGGAACTTGTCCAGAGAAGTCACTTCAAACAAAGTAATGAGCTCATTTTAATCATAGTTATAGATCCATCTGTCTTTCTAGGTAGGAATGTACCCATATACAATATAATAGACCACATACCCACACCATAAAATATTCTGTTATTTACTTTTTGTGTTCAATAGTTACTAATTAGAATTCAATAAGTTTTTGTCTTATAGGGTGTTACTAACCTTTTAGCTTCAGGGATATATTTCACTCTAATCAGTTACTCAAAATTAGTTCACTCCAATCTTTAATAAAAATGGCTTATCTCAGGTAAATATGGGAAAATCAAATATATTGTAACAGAGAATCTCAGAATATTAAAACACAGTTGGTCAAATATGTGAAGTCAATTTTGATGACCCTGTGAGTGAAAGGCTACTAGGAATATTGCTGCTGGTAACTGAAGCAACCAAATAAAAATGCCGCTGACATTTTCAGATGGCAGCTAGCATCCAGGCATAAGAAATTTCCCTTTTTCATTTGGTATGTTGAAAATTTTCCAGGAAAGGTGCTAAGAAACTCTACTGCTATGAATATTTATGTAGAAACTTTGTCAATATTTTAAAATATGAGACAGGCACTGGATAAGGAAAAGTTTAGAACACTATTATTTGGGTGGAAGTCATGATAATGTTTAAAAATATCCTTTTATTGATTTCAGAGAGGAAGGGAGAGAGGAAGAGTGAGATAGAAACATCAATGATGAGAGAGAATCACTGATTGGCTGCTTCCTGCATGCCCCCTACTGGGATTGAGCCTGCAACCCTGGCACATGCTCTTGACCGGAATCGAACCTGCTCCCCTTTTAGTCTGCAGGCTGATGCTCTCTCCACTGAGCAAACCGGCTAGGGCAAAGTGGTAATAATTTTGAATGCCTTCAGTATCGAGGCTGGTAAAATAAATAGGGGCTTCAGAGGGGTGGGGGCTGAGGTTCAAATCAGAGTGTGCACAACCCGTTTCGGAACTTTACAATTAAATATAAAGAAGATGTTTTTCTAACCAAATAATCTATCTACCCAAGATGAAACTGCCCTGTAGATACCCAGTGTTCTGAAAGTTTTGCCAAGTAATAAGCATTAATAACGTTTGAGTAAAAGGTTTACAATGCAGGTTTTATGGGGAAAAGTTGCCCTCTACACACCAGAATTGGTGCTCAGCCAATGCATGGCAGCTCAGAGTTGCAGGCAAGACTCAGGCCTACAACCCTCACCTGCTCCACGTCCCTTCTGAAGCTGGAAGCTCACATATGATCTCCATTCTTAGCCCCGGCAATTCAGTTCTGAAGCTTCCTCACCTAGGCCCCCAGCCAAGGCCATCACCAGGCAATTCCTTATAAGAAGATGTTTAAGCTTTAAAATATTAAATGATTATTAGAAAAATAAGGTTTAAATTCTTCTTGATTCTGTTTTGGTAAGTTATGTTTACCTAGGAATTTCATGTAAGTTTTCAAGTATGCTATCTTAAATTATTAATGATATTCATTCATTTTATTCATAAGATTTGCAACATTTGTACTTCCTTTTTTCGTGCCTGATAATTTTATCTGTGCTTTTCCATTTGAATAAAAATGGTCATCTTTTACATTTACAGTTTATTTTCTTCTTAGTCTCCACATTTCCTTTTCAGCTGGTAGCATCCTAGTTTAACTGGTTTTTGTGTCCTGCTCTTTCTGGTCTCTGGATCCTCTCTCTTACACCTCATTCCATCTTCCATATTGATTTCAGATTCGTCTGACAAGTCTACCTCTCAAACAAACAAACAAACAAGAAGTAATGCCCTTTTTGTACATGACTAGTGTGTTGTTATTTTTAGAAAATGTGTTTGTTAAATAGAGGTGATCATTAAATTATTTGTCTTTTGTGGAACCTGAAGTGCATGCTATGTATTTTCACAAATAACAAAAAAAAGGATTTTACTCTTTTGTGAAGTAATATTTTGTTGTTGTTGATAATTCTCACCTGAGGATATGTTTTTCATTGATTTTTTTAAAGAGAGTGGAAGGGAGGAGACACAGAGAGAGAAATATAGTCCATTGTTTCCTCCTGCTGCCCAACCAGGGCTGAGGATGGAGCCTGCCACTGAGGTTTGTGCCCTTGACCCAGACCCTTCTGAGGGCTAACACTCTATCCACTGAGCCAAACCAGCTTGGGCTGTAAAGTAAGATTTTAAAAATATAATGCCTGAATTAATGTTACAATATTCACCTTTTTATTTTTTTACAAGTATCATTTTCTTTTCATGTAAGTAAACAAAAATACATCTTCAATGAGTTTAATTTACCCTTCCAGGGGTCGGCAAACTTTTTGACTGGAGGGCCACAATGGGTTCTTAAACTGGACCGGAGTGCCGGAACAAAAGCATGGATGGAGTGTTTGTGTGAACTAATACAAATTCAAAGTAAATATCATTACATAAAAGGGTACGGTCTTTTTTTTTTTTTTTTTTTTTTAGTTTTATTCATTTCAAACGGGCCGGATCTGGCCCGCGGGCCGTAGTTTGCCCACGGCTGCTTTAGACTCTGATTACAATTCATGAGGCTAAATTCTCCAATATGATATATTGGCAGGTACTGCAGAATGTTTTTCTAGAAATTTCAAGAAGAAAATATTTTAAATTACAAAAGCATAATTGAAGCTATTGCATTTCTTTGGTATATTGACTTCACACATACAGAAAATCAAAGCTTAATTATCACTCATGTTTGATGAAATTGCTTCTAGTAGCTTTTCTGACAGTAAAATATTATTTTCATGGCAATAAAAATCCATCTGACCACTTGTAATAACGTTTGCTTTGCTTGTTTATTACATGCGCCCTCATTAGAAATTCAGTATTGGTTCCATTTGTATATTTTTAATCTTCTGTCAAAAATATTAATTAAATCATTTTTTATACCATAGATGGACTATTATAACCATTCCTCAATGTCATCCTTACTGCTTGAATAATATATGTGAGTCTTAAAATTTTGCATGTTTTAAATTTTGTTCTAGTCAAAGAATGTGCCTTTGATTAGTAGTGGGATTATGATTATGTGTTCCCATGGTGGAAAGGATGAAATTGGACTTACCCCTACTCTCTTAAGTATTGATATAGACAGTTCTCGGATTATGTTGGACTCGACGTACATTGTTTTGTGGTTACGTCGCCATCTCCCATTTATTTATAAAAAAAGAAAAGTTCCGTCATTTTGACATATGTATGTATGTGCTTTATGTTTTTTATCATTTATTTACCACAAGTAAAGGTTAGGAATTGTTATCTTTCTTATAATTTTTTTTTACTGTTTCATTTCATTACTGCTGTGTATGTGGTCCATGTGAGTGACGTAGGTGCTTATGTAAGTGGGTTCCGACTTATGGCAAAAATCGCGTTATGTTGCACCGTAGGAATGGATCTCCGACATAAACTGAGGGCCTACCCTATATAAGAAAACATCTTATGCGAAAACGTTCTATTTTCTAGCACCAAGACACCCATTCTGGGTCTTTCCAATACACTTAAACCAATGTTCTAAAATTGGCACATCCTATAAAATAAAAGCCTAATATGCTAAGTGTCTGGTCGGCCATTCAACCAGTCAAAGCATAATATGCTATGTTATGCTAAGGCTGCTCAACCGCTTATTATGATGTTCACTGACCACCAAAGGGCAGACGCTCTGACCAGAAGGTTAGTGTGCTACTGGGGTCTGGCCAATCAGGACTGAGAGAGACAGGCTGGACAGGCCTTGTAGCCTTCCGGCGGTCCCTCCCTGGCTGGCCAACCTCTCAAATCCCTCCCGGCCCTGATCCTGCACCAGTGGGGTTCCTTGGCCTGGCCTGTACCCTCTTGCAATCCAGGCTGAGGTACCCACCCCCCCAGTGCAAGAATTTCGTGCACCAGGCCTCTAGTCTGTTTATATTGTCCCATAACCTCTGGGATTGATTCAAAAGTCTAATTCTACCATGTAGAGCTGCAGGCACCAACTCAAATCATTTTTATGGGGTAGGAAATGGGACACAACACTTCTGGCTTTGCTTGCTGTGTTGGTTTTTATTTTACTTTTAACCTATCATATAATTTGCATTACATAACTTTTTTTTTTTTCAGTGACAAACACAAAGTGTTGATTTTATTTAGAAATTATGAATTCTCTAGACCAGTGGTTCTCAACCTTCTGGCCCTTTAATACAGTTCCTCATGTTGTGACCCAACCATAAAATTATTTTTGTTGCAACTTCATAACTGTAATGTTGCTACTGTTATGAACCATAATGTAAATATCTGATATGCAGGATGGTCTTAGGTGACCCCTGTGAAAGAGTCGTTCGACGGCCAAAGGGGTCGCGACCCACAGGTTGAGAACCGCTGCTCTAGACTGAAAGAAACATTGAATCTCTCTGTGATTGTTCCTGTAGCCTGTCCTGAATGATTTGAACCATAAGCCATATTCCAGGGTCTGTCCTAGTAATGACCATGGGTCACACTCTCTTGAAATTTAGGCCACTGAAATAATAATTACCCAGAGGCTGTAACTGAATCATTGTTGAGGACTAATTATTGCCACCGCCAGGAATGGGCAGGAATGGACATTCAGGTTTATACTAGCAGTTATGATCATGTATTTTTTTTAATTTGCTACATACAGCTTTTCAAATTTTAGTTTGCATTTAGACATTTATATGTACAATACAAAGAAATTTGGTTATGTTAAATAAGTTGATTTGACATATATGAAAGTAAACATTCTGAGGTGTTTGAAATTAACTTACAGCGCCAGGAGAGTGCACAAACCAAAACTGTTAGCCTGTTAATGGCAGCTGGCCAGCTAACAAAAGGCTGCTCACATTCCCTCCCCTGCCTGTGGAATTTAGATTAATTTCCAGGCGGCTATTTCCACTGATTTTAGCCAGGCACCATCTAACTCCATTGGTTATGCTAATATGCATGCATACAAGTCCTTTGGTTGCTCCCTAATCCCTCCACCTCCCCTGCCATTTGTGATAATATTAGAAAAAAGTTGCACAGTAAGGGAAAGCCACATTAAGTTAAATAAATCGAGTTCAAATTGAACTTGCTATTTAGAATTATTGTTTAATTACATTGCTACTTTTTGCAGGGATCACAAATGTAACTATATTTCAAGGTATTATATCCTGCAAATATGTTTCAGTTTACCATAAATAGAGATTTTGTTTCCTTTTTATAAGTGTTATTCTTTAGGCAACAGTTAAATAAAAAGCAAACAAAAGATGTTTTTAAATCCTGAACAAAAGCGTTGTGATACCATGTGGACCTAAAATTGGAAATTACTTCACAATAAATATTTACATTGACTGCATATGATTACCTATGATCAGAAAGTTTACACATGATGCGCTTGACTATATACTGCATGCAGGTCTATTTCACTGAGGTCAGAAGACATTTTTGCAATACAAATAGGACTTAGGAGTTCCTAGGTTATGATAGAAATATGGAGTTCATTCTTAAAAAAGAAAAATGGAAAAAATCAACATCTCCAATGAAAAAGAATTAACTTAATAGGTAAAAAAGATAAAATCATTTAAAATAATAAAATAAAAGTATAAGATTACTTAATAGTCAGATTTTGGAAGGGCCTCAAAAAGGATATTATAGTAATATTCATTACTATATTATTTAGTATATTATATAGCTTTTCTTAGATTCTTGACATCCATGGAGAACAACAGAAAATATCTTTAAAATATATTTTTGTTGATTTCAGAAAAGAAGGGAGAAGGAAAGAGAGATAGAAACATCAATATTGAGAGAAAATCATTGACTGGCTGTCTCCTGCACACTCCACAATGGCGATAGAGCCCTCAATCTGTCCAGACAAGGAATGGAACCTTGACCTCCTGGTTAATAGGTGGGTTCTCAAAGGCTGAGCCATGTCATCCAGGCTCCCTATCTTTTTAAAACGTTGCATCCACACTTAAATTTTGGGAGAATCAAGATTATGACTAATAACCATGAAGGAACAAGAGAACAGTTTGCTGAAACTAATTATTCTTAGAACTTATTCTGTGCAAAAATTGGGATTTGATTGCTCTCATTTCTCTTTTTGCATTTCTTTATTGTTATGACCTCTGTGATTTCTAACCCATTGTCTAAAATTTAGAAAGACAGAATGAATTAAAATATAATTAGAAGATGGTGTACCTAGTCTTTGCTTTTCAAAAATATCTGAATCACATATTTAAAAAGTCACATATAATAATCATTTACATATTTAAAAAATTTGTTGTATGAACCTATCACCTTAATGATCTAATTAAAGTTTAGGTGAGAAAAAAAAGCCTCCCTTCTCATCTGGAAAAGAATCCCTTGCCTTTCTCCACAGTTTCTGGCTACATAACTCTTTTATTTGCAAATTTTTTCTTCTACAAATTTGACACTTTTGATTTCCCTTCAGCACATGTTTCCTTGCTCCTGTTCCCCACTCCCTGGAATTTCTTCTCCTACTTTCTTTAACATTCTAACTCTGCTGTCTTTCAGGAAACCATGTCTGGAACTTTGAATTTCACTCATTACCTTTGTGCTTCTCCAGTTCTTTTGCGTGTCTGCATTACAGGATGTCTTTGAAATTTGTGTGAATTCTCAGTTTTTGGAAAAGTTAAATCTACCCAAAACAAAGTAATACAAAGTAATACATCCGTAGAAAGCAAATTTCTACTTTTAAAGAAGTAACTTGAATTAACTTTAAATTGCTCATTTCTTCAGGCTAAAATTGGTCCCCAAAGTAGATTTTTAATTGGTTCCTGAAGATTTTTTTTTCTCAAATAGAATCATGAAACTCACTCTGAAATAGAATTTGAAGCTTACATTTTCCCCCTCCCCCAGCCCCCCAGGATAGGGGCTGGGAGGGAGAATGACAAAATCTGTGTCTACATTTTATTAAATCTTACTATATTTACTTACTATGAAATACCAGAAAATGATTTGTTTAATGTTTTGTTTTGTTTTTTTGTTAAGTAGCAATGTAAACTCCTCTTAACATAAAGCACTTTCCAATTTTAAAATGTATATTAGGTAAAAATATCATAGAGATACAATGAAAATATAAATATGACTTCTAAATATATTTACCAGTTGATTTCTAATTTCTGCTGTTTAAGCAGACTAAACATCAATTACATTTTAGCATTTGTTTTATTTTTCTGTCTTCTCTTCCATATGTGTATCATTTATACCATGGAGTAAGCCAGGGTTGAAATTAAAAGAGGTCAATGCATTTTGTTTGAAAGATTCAGTCTCTTTTGTTCTATTGACCATGGCAATATATATATCTTCTCCAGATGAAATTAGATTCTGTTTATCAAAACCAGAAAAACAGAACATTCTTTTAATGCATATCTATTATGAAAGCTTTATTCTACTATAGTTAAGGTCAAACTTCACCATGTACTGTTCTAGTCCATGCTTTATTTACTATAAATCTAATCTTCCTTTAGTAGATGCAAAAAGAGGCCGGGGCTCAACAATAGACTCACTAGTGCCATCCTTAATTTCTAGCCCTTTAATTATCTCATATGCTTGCTATTTAGCTATATATATTTTGTATTTGTTTTAGAAGATAGAGGGTATCAATCATATTACAAGGTTTTAATCATTAATTATTCTTTTACTCCTAGGGGAAATATAGAATTAGGTTCCTGTGAGCCTTTGGTCACCTGATAGGTCCATAACCATGTTTTATTGTAAAAGTACTCTATTCCATATATAGTATATGTTTCTGAACTTGGAATTTTCTACCAACAGCACTATCACTAAAAACTGAACAAAGCTGATTTAACACACCTATTTTCACTGCAAGGCACATCACAGCTTTCTTAACCTTAGAACACTGGACAGCAATTTAACACTACATTTTGGAGCCATCATAAGCAAGGAAACCGACCACAAAAAGCATGAAAATACAAAACAACATCATCATGACACTAAAGAGGCCACACAAAAGGGAACTTCTTTGAGTACAAAAGCTGAAACCTGAAGGATGCGTGTTGCCTTGTTCAGCCTCATTTGAGACCACACTTATCTGAGGGCTCAATGTTTTTGCTGCTCTGCTTATGTCCATGAATACTCATGAAAGCAACTCAAGTATTGATGTGGGGGTTACAAATACGTTTGAGTGAGTATGCAAACTCATAAATAAAGAACCTGAGAAAAATGTTTGAATATATATATATATATATATATATATATATATATATATATATATATAAAAGTTTACAGAGATTTTGGCATCCCCTTCCTGTTTCTCTTCTTTCTAAGATTTTCGTTTTCCTTTCAGATTCCAACTCTGTCTTCTGGTTCCTCAGAAGGATGAGGCTGTGGGATTTTTTACTGAAATTTTAGTCTCCCTGTTAGATGTAACTATTGACTAATCTGGCTAAAAGCAATGAAAACAAGAAACTCATCCTTTACCCTGTGTTTTTCCCTGTATTTAGTGTTAATTTTCCTCTAATATCTGCATTTTTATCTATTTATATTTCCTGAAAATGTATTCAACTTTTTAATTCAACTTAAATCAGTGAAATATAACAAAAAAAGAAAACTAATATTTTACATACCATATGCCAGAAAACATACCTCACTAGGAGAGTCTATTGTCATATATTGTTACTTAAGCCAACTTAGACAAATGTATTAAGCAGTAATTATTACAAAAATTATATGGGAGGAGGAGGCTGAAAAGTCCTTTCCTACACTAATCACTTACATTAGAATTGATGTCTTTGTAGAAAGAGAGAACCAAATATAAAAATGTGACTTATAAACTGATCAAAATAAATAATATGAATATTCTCCAATTAAAAGCATTGGAAATTATTTACTTATTGATTTTTATATCTACATTTACTGATCTTCTTATTTTATGTATCATGTGCTATTCAGATAAAATATCTTTGAATATAAAGTTTCCCTGAGACTTGAACAGTTCCTCAAGGATCTCTCCAGGGTAATAATAATAAGTAATTCTTTTTAAAATTTGTAAAGCATTTAAAGTTAATAATGAGCCATGGGGTGTTATTATATAGGACTGTGAGATGACAACATTTTGTTTTAAGTACATAGAATTTAATAGACAATTGACAAAAACTTAATTGAAAGTGTACCATTTTGGCACCACTGCATCTATTGTCAGAATAGAAGGTTTTCATTGATATGTGGGGTAGGGATTTTAGTTTCTTCCTGCAATTTTTTAGATTTAATATTATTACACTATTCAAAAGTTAGATCTCTTTCTTAATAGCATATGTTGACAGTAAACCTGGGTTGTCAAGGTCTCAAACTCAGAGGTGACAGTGATGCAAGTGGAAGGCTTCAGAGAGAATGGCACAGCCCGCGAGAAAGCATGTAATCATCCCAGGAGTGGGAAACGGAGGTAAATGTGTTTATTCATAGCATCGATTGGTGACAGTTCTCTATGATGCAAATCTGTACATATTTTAATTGAATTGAATATGTTTTCAAAAGTGAATGATCACTTAAAGGTTGCAATATTTAACATTAATATCATAGCAGCATTTCTTAGCTTCCCATTGGTCCTGAAATACAAAATGTCATGAAATATCACTGTGATGTTATTGAAGCAATTTCCTCTTTCTCTGCTTCCGTGCTTATGGATTGATACTTCAGATCAAGTGCTGCAGATGACATTCTGAAAGCATGCAATTGATTTCAAACCCTTTACATCCTCATGCCAATGTTTAAACAGCCATATGAGACACATTTCCTGAAATGAGGTAGATTACTTTTTTGTTTTACTTGGAAATGATTTAAATGGTTGGTTGACTTTTAAAGAAATAAGTATTCAAGCAGGAGGTAGCTTGGAAAGTCATTAAGATGAAAGGTTTGCAGTAACCTGTTATCCTTAGAATTGAAACAAATATTGTATTGTATTCATCTGACACTAATCTGGCTAACATATGAAGAATGAAAGCATTGATTTGATTTTGACTCAAATAGTGAGGCAATTATAACCTTTGCAAGAATGAATTATGGCATATTCTAACCTTTTCATCATTTCACATTTTCACTATCAGAAGATCATTATTCAAAAGGGGAAGAGATGGTTTTGCAGTGGTCTCTCGCTCAGTTATATTTCAATTCTTCATTATAATGCAATGTAAAGGGCAGGAAAAGGAAGGTGGGAAACTCTACCACATCTGCTGCAGTTTTTCATATGTAATACTCACCGTGGTTTAAGACTTAATCAAAAGAACAACCCATTTTGTTTCAGCTGCAAATCGTTCAATATTTTCATGGAGACATAGCATAACATTTGTTGTCTGAATACTTCAGCAGGTAACTTAAAAAAAAAATATATACATATACATATACATATATATATATATATATATGTATATATATACATATATATATATTTCATTGATTTCAGAAAGGAAAGGAGAGGAAAAGAGATATATAAACATAAATGATGAGAGAAAATTACCTGTCACCTGCCTCCTACATGCCCCTCACTGAGGATCAACCCTGCAACCCGGGCATGTGTGCTGACAGGGAATCGAACCATGATTTCCTGGTTTATAGGTTGCCGCTCAACCACTGAGTCCTGCTGGGCTGCAGCAGGTAACTTTTATTTGCAAAATGCAAGAAAGATTTTATTTACAGGACAAACTTTATGACCTAAGGATTTAATTAAAAAATACCAAGCGAACAAAAATTATGAGCACATGTGGACATTAAACTTGATGAAAATTACAAACCTTTAATGAGAAAAATTAAACTTTCCCTTGATTTGTTGAACATAATAATGCTTATTGAAATGAGTCAAATGACATTTTTCCTTACAAAGGTCTTCATGATATATGGCATTTGGAACTTACTTCATTGTTCATGATCATTAATGCTTAATTTCAAAGATCATTTACTGTGTACTTCAAAAGGAAGTCTGGGTTTAGCCTTTTAGGTTTGCTGGCTGGATTGCTTTGGTGAACTTAAAGGAAGACATTGCTTAATCAAAATTAAAACAACAGAGGGACCCTAAATCGTCCAAAGTGAACTCTCAATTTACACTTAGCTCATTTTCAAAGTAAAAAAACAGGATTGTTTCACGTTTGTCCAGTTTTTTTTGCAATGGCAACTGTCAATTTTAACCACCATTTACATTTAGGCCTAAGCATGATTTGCTTTTGTTTAATTTTCATGTAGTCTAGCTAAAACAATAGTTCTTCCAGGTGACTCAGTTGTATGGGACATCAACTCATACACCAAAAAGGTTGCAGATTTGATTCAGGATCAGGGCACATTCTAAGGTTGTGAATTCAATTTCCAGTCAGGGCAAGTAAGGCAACAGATCAATGTTTCTCTCTTACATCGATGTTTCTCGGTCTCTTTCTGTCTCTCTCCCCCTTTCTCTTTCTCTCAAAATTAATAAACAGCATATCTTCCACTGAGGAATCCTATATAATAAAAGTCTAATATGCAAATCAACCAAACAGCAGAACAACTGCCGGAAGCCGGTCCATCCTTGCTGCTTGACACAGTCGCTGCAGGAAAGAAACATCTGCACAGCATATGTTTCAAGGGACCTGGCGTATATAGCATACTGTTCTTAATATGTTTGCTCCCCTTAGCGCTGTGTGTTTTAACCAAGGTCACCTCTCCGAGAAAGGTTGTTTCCCCAGGTAGGGATTTTTCCCTGAAGTTGAGGAGGGGATGAAATTCCTTAACTAAGTGCCAGGCAGGTAGTTAATCACTTTAACTACAAACAATCATGCTTAAGCTACATAATCTTTACTCCCTGGAATGGAGATAAGAAACGCCCTAACCTTTGTAATAGAAATTGACAGGATTAAAATCAACTGGTATAAATACGGATGTAACAAGACAATAAAGAGCAGAACCTCTCTGGAGATCCAGACCAGAACTTGACTGGAGATCCTGGCTGGAGATCCTGGCTAGGCTGCTGATCAACTGAACACTGTCTCCGTATCCTTCCTTCTTCGCCGACTCCATCTACGCCTTTGGGAACCCCTGGACCTGCTGGGGTTGGACCCCGGCATCTGGCGCCCGAACAGGGACCCCTAGGTAAGCGCCCCGCACTTGGGATGGATAGGACTCCACCATAGGAAGAGGGTGGATAGTTTTTGCTGACTTCGTCCACACCTTTGGGTACCCCCTGGACCTGCTGGGGTTGGACCCCGGCAAACAACTGGTGCTATGACATGCACTGAACACCAGGGGACAGACACTCAACCCAGGAACTGCTCCCTGGTGGTCAGTTTGTTCCCAATGGGGGAGCACCGCTCAGCCAGAAGCCAGGCTCATGGCGAGGGCAGTGGTGGTAGCGGGAGCCTCTCCCACCTCCATGGCAGTGCTAAGGATGTCCAACTGCCTAAATCATCAGTTGGACATCCCCCAAGGGCTCCTGGGCTGCAAGAGAGTGCAGCCCAGGCTGAGGGGACCCCCCACCCCAGTGCACGATTTTCATGCACCAGACCTCTAGGATACATATATAATATTGATGCTTTCATTGACCATGTTCTATTCCATTTTCCAAAGATCCTTCAGGGAGCCAAAGCCACCTGCCTTCTTAAAGCTTATATTCTAGAGGTGATGGACAACCGATACAAATAAGCATAAACACATACATTATGGTTTTCATGAAAAGTTTATGTTTTTATGGAATGAAAGAGGAAGTGGAGCAAGGGAAGTATTTGTTATTGTAAGCAGGCCCAAGAGTGTCTTACATTTCAATTTCGTGAATATGAATAAGTCTTCTTTTTTGGTGATATTTCAGCAAAAATTTGAAGAAGCAAAGGAGTTCTCCAGGGAGATATTTGGGGAAATTTGGTTCAGGAAGAGTCAGAACAAAATCCACATGTGGAACTAACATGAACATTTGGAGCAAGTTATGTGGTCAGTGTGGTTGGAGAAGGAGGAGAGTTAGCAAGAGGGAGAGTAATTCAAGGTGTCTGCGAACTCAGGGAACATAGTAATCATGTGGGGATTTTAAATCATTTTAAAGAGTTTTGCTCAGATGCAATGGGGAGTGAATTCAAAGTGTTTAGCCAATGAATAAAAGACTGAACTTGGGCAAGGGTCAAATCAGGTTAGCTAGTTATGAGTATATTGCTTTAATTCACTGAGGGAGAATAGCAAATCCAAATAAGTATGTCTATTTGAGGAAATATCCTGAAGCATCTTTGAATAGGAGACCATCTAGTTTGCATACTGGTCACATCCAGTATTCAAAGAATTTTTAAAAGTTATAACATAAAGTTGCAAGTTTCTCTTCTGTGGAGAATCACTTTTGACAAGACATTTTTACTGCAATAACTACATTCCAGTGTGAATTATTTACGTGCAAAGCATATAAAATACATTGAAGCATACTACAGTGGTACACAGTAAAATGAAAGAGAATTTAGCAGGGCTTAATTCATAACCCTATGTTGCCAGTTTAGTAATGCAAGTTCTTAGTGTTGCAAACTTAGTGTTTCAAGAAGGTTTACAGATTTCTTTTTCTTTTGTCCCCCCAAAATATGTTTCTCAGAGTTATATCAATAGGTTCAGTAAACTGCCAATGATTAGGTGTGGCTCACAGATGACACCAGAGTTGATTTATAATCGTAACCTACATTTGTAAAACAACAACACTTTACCACAACACCTTTTCATGGCATTCTTGCGTATGTCATATTTAATAAGGTATGATCTTCCAAATCCACATAGAAAATTGTAATATTTATCTAGTTAGCCATTCTCCCCTATTCCATCTTATCATGTTTCAATCTTCACCACTATAATTTGGAACTGTTATTCAACATCTTAACTAGTCTCTACCTAGATATCTAACAAGTTTGGCAAGTCTGACATTTACATATGGATTACGCATCCACAGTTTACTAAGATTGCAAACATTAAAATGGCCCTTTCTCCCAGAAGTGTAGGTTATATTCACTATTAAAAATGAGATCATCATTCAAACCCTGCCTAATATTGTTTACATGTAAACAAATATTGTAACTTATAATGACAAAATATATTTTATAAAATATAATGTCTATAAAATATATAGAGGTTGCATTATTAACTATTTATCAATAATTATTGGTTAATTAATAGTTAATACTTAACCAATCATGAGGTTGCTGAGCAGACACATAAATTTTGAGGAAGAAAAACAGAACAAAAAAATGCATCATCTGGAATATAGAGCCTCCTCGGCTCCACCACTACCTGGTACTCCTGGCTTTCCTTAAGCTCCTTGCATTTCCCCAGCTACCAGCATCTGTCACTAGCAGCACACTTCCTCTTTCATTTCTCTACATGGACACAAAAGAGCAGCACAATTGTATTTAGTTATCCTCATTCTAATGTTAGGGAAAAAGTTATAGGCAAATAAACATAGCCGGGGAGAGGTCAATGGGGGAAAAGGGAGACATATGTCATGCTTGAAACAATAAAGAATTTAAAAAATTTTTAAAAATAAAAATTTAAACAAATCTTGTGAATTATAAGGCCTTAGTAGGGAAGCCAAGAAGAAACATAATGCTTACATTAGGAAAAAAAAAAACACACACACACACCACAATTTAATTATGAAGTGTAATTACCACCTAACATTCTGAATGGCTGCTCCTTGAAAAGAGTCGTGCAAGGCCATGCTGTCAATTTCAAGGACCTCACTCTGTAGTACCCGGATGAGAAACTGAAAGGCTGTGCACTCACTGACTGGCCTCGGACAACGGGAGAGAGGAGCTGAAAGGACGCTTGTGCCCTAGAATGTCATAGATATTTTTCCAGTCTTTATCCATGGGATGTACATTTCACTCTACTAAACGCCACTCTCTAAACCTAGTGAAAGAAATGACGGCCAGATATTGTGAAGAGGGTAGAACGAAAGGATTTTACAGTTTAGGTTCAAATTCTTTGCCAGGCTCCCATTGCTTACATGCTAGTCTCTAGCAGCCTTACCAGCTGCATTTTAACGATGTTACAAGTTACAGGTTGTCTACAATTCTGTGTCCTTTGTATGTCCAACCAGAAGTTGTCGAGAGGACACAGAGAGAAGCATCACCTTGCTGAATAGTAACTACGCCTTCTGTAATACCTACATTAACTGGGCCCTGGTTCATAAAATTGGAACAAATTACGTGGAAGTAATTTTTACTTTCAAGAAACATGAAAAGCTTGAAGCTATTGCATCTGAAAAGTTAATTACCCCGAGTGTAACTCAGCATAATTTTCTTTTGTAAAAATATTTTACATTAAAAGCTAGACTGTTCACTAGTGTCAAACAAATGCTGGCCCCTTTTGTGACAAGCTTAATTTTAATTTGCTTATTAATTATTTACTGATTTTATGAATAAAGATAAATTTGAAATGTTATACGGCCTCTTATTATCAGAAATTGAGATAAATTTAAAACTAAATAATAAATGAAGAAAGTTAATGTTCCTATAATTCTTCACAGTCTGGCTGCCTCCTTTAAAAGATAGGGTTAGTGCCAAAGTCCACACTGTGAATCGGGCTAAGAATATCAATTAGGCTCAGAAACTCCCTCTTTCCCATTTCCAGCAAACACTATTTTACACCCAATTCAAACAAGCTGCGGTGTACTGTCAATGGTCAGAGTCTAAGAGTGGACAAGTTAATTCACATTAAGGCATAGTAACTGGTAATATCAATGCTATTTCTCAGAGAATGTTTGCATTTCAGCATGGACTCCATGTTAGCACAAAGGAAAGCACTTTTATAGTGAAGCTGCAGTCATTTCTGAAAAGCCATTAATAAGTCTTTTTTAAAAAAACCTTTTCAGCCCTGGCCAGTGTGGCTCAATGGTAGCACATCAGCCTGCACACCAAAGGGTGCCAGAGGCAACCAGTTGATGTATCTTTCTCACATCAATGTCTCTCTCTCTCTCTCTCTCTCTCTCTCTCTCTCTCTCTCTCTCTCTCTTTCTCTCTCTCTCCCTCTTTCTCTTTTCTCTCTCTCTCTCCCTTCATCCCATCCTTGTAATCTCTCTAAAAATCATTGGAAAAAATATTCCCAGATGAGGATTAACAACCACAAAAAACCTTTTTTTCAAGGGACAAAATATCACAACACCCTACTTCATACCCAAATACAAATGGTGCTGACCTGAAATATATACACAAATGGGAAAGTATTGAGGTTCATTTTTTCTGCATATATAGGGTGTCCCAAAATTCACGCAAGATTTCCAATTCAAGTCAATTGCAAATCTTGCGTTAATTTTGGGACACCCTACATTTGCTCTTACAATTTCAATCAGATAATGGTTTTCTGTTTTCTTCCTTAATGGACATTTGTTCCAGGAAAGCAGAAAGAAGCTGCTTAAAGTCAAAGACTTTTCCAGTATTTTATTAAATCCTAAATTTGAGTAAAGAAGTAGGTGTTCCAGGTTAAAAATAAAGAGGTTGGAATTCTGGGACAGGCAAGGCAACAATTGGTTTTTCCAAGGCTGAAAACAGGTTGGAAGAAGTTGAAGACTGTGAGACCCAGGAGATGACTTCCATCAGTTTGCTGCGGATGAGGCAGGGTGGGTGGGCTGATGGAAAAGGATTGAACTGAGCTATGTGGAGGCCGGATCTATGAAAAAAGCAGACATAGTGGCCTGAGCTCCTGAACATTGTCCAGAAGCAACAGAAGTTCTTCCTTCTGATATGTTGGTGCTACATAAACATGTAACCATGGGGTCAAGCTGGAGTAGAAGTGGGAGCCCCAGTAAGCACTGAATTTAAATTGTACTTCTCCTAGTGCTAGTAACTGCATCACACCCTAGTCTCTCACCCATGTTCCTTCAGTTGTCTCTATCTAGAACAGTGGTTCTCAACCTTCCTACTGCCGCGACCCTTTAATACATTTCCTCATGTTGTGGTGACCCCCAATTTCATTGTTTCAAATTGAACATAATTAAAGCGTAGTGATTAATCACAAAAACAATATGTAATTATATATGTGTTGTCCGATGGTCTTAGGCGACCCCTGTGAAAGGGTCGTTCGACCCCCAAAGGGGTCGCGACCCACAGGTTGAGAACCGCTGGTCTAGAACTTTACATCACACCACTTTGCTCTTCTCTGCTCCTTCCCTCCAATCCCATGTTCTCTCTTCTATTTATTCCAAACTACGAATCCATGATCCATAATAATCGCTCTCTTACTTCCTCAAAACTTTTGATCTTCTCTTTTATCTTTCTTTATATTATTTACCTGTAGAACCTCAACCCTGATTATTCTAGCACTTTTCCTAACTGAAGGTGGTTGAAAAAAACAAACAAAACCAACTAAAAAGCTGAGCAATCTTACTTCAAAATTTTGTAAGCCCTTTTGTGTTTGCTTTCTGGGACTCCACTTTGGTCACCTTCATTACTGTGTACTGCCTATTTCGACTTAGGTGCCCGTGAGGGTCTTCCTAACCGTCCTGCTCTCTAAACAGTGGGGTGCTCACAGTGGGGTGCTCCAGGGATCAATGCTTAGAATTAAATGCTTCATGCAATGTTTCTGCCACAGTCTTCCTCATCTAAGTAACTGGCAGTTCCATTCTACCAGTTGTTCTGGTCAACATCCTTGCAGTCACAACCCACACTCAATCTATCCACAAATCTTGCCAGCTTTATCTTGAAAATATATCCAGGATTTAACCACTCATTAGCCTGTGTTCAGCCATCAAAATCAACCTCATCTTTCCACTACATCTCTGAGGTAGCATCCCAACTGAGCTCCCTGCCTCCTCATCTCCTCCCAAGACCACCTGCTGTTTACCACAGCATCTGAACCAGCCTCTTCAATGCTTTCCTACTTTTCTCAGAGGAAAATTCAAACATCCAATTATGCAAAGCCCAATTGGCAAACCCTGTTTACCACATAACCTCCTATCACTCCCACCTGTTTTGCCACCACTTCAGCTACAAGCTAGTATCTCACCAAGTATAATACTCAATCAAGAATTCAGAGCTTCCTCAAAGTCTCTGCTTAAGCATAGCCAACGCAGAGGCTTCCCCTGGTCATCCTGTATAAATCAAGAGTTCCTCCTGCTCACAAATGTATGTACTTCCTGTTTTGTTTTTTTATATGGTGCCACATGCTGTTGTGATACAGATGCTATGTCACCAACCTAAAGTTGAATTATTTATTAACTTTGTCTTTATCCTTGAGAATGGAAGAGCTCATAATGTTTGTTGTTTTACTGTTAATCTTAAAATTAAAGTTTTATTTATTTCAGCCCAGACCCCCACAGTTGTGGTGACGAGACCCTAGAGATGGCTCTCAGAGTGTTCATATCTTGTAGGCAGGACCTTCGACTTGCTTCTAGTGAAGAAATATGGAAAAATGAAGGAATTTTATAGATGGAATTGAGATTACAAATCAGTTGATTTTTATTAAATGAAAAAGGTGATTATGCTAGATGAGCTTGACGTAATCCAATTAAAGCTCCTAAGAGAGGGACTGTGCCTTCTCCAAGGTGACAGACTTCCTCCCTGTCTTATTGAAGTAAATGCCCACATTGGAGAAACCCAAATGACTAGGAACTACAAGTGACTGGTAGGAACTGTGGGCAGCCTCTAGAGGCAGCCAGCAGCAAAGCAGAACCCCCAGTCATGCAGCCCCCAGGAAATGAACTCTGCCAAAGACCTGAATGAATGGAGAAACAGATTGTCCCCCAATTGCACCTCCAGTTAAGAAGGCAGCCTGACACACACCTCAGTCCCAAGTTTGTGGGATCTACAGAAGGTGCTCAAATTAAACCATACCCAGACTCCTGACCCACTGAAATGCTGAGATAGTATGTGTGTATATTTAAGCTGCTGAGATTTAGGAACTTTGGGGCACACCAGTTTGTTATAGAAAACACTAACACACTTTCTTAAGTTTTATTGTACTTTCCTCTCTTAAATAGTACACTGTGTTATACTTATTTTCCATGCCGGTCCATTATTTTTTTTTATCCCTGAGCAATTAATATTTTAAAGCATTTAATATTTGATCATTGAAGGAATGAATAAATGAATGAATACATTTGGAACTAGCCACTCTTTCTATCACAGTAATGGAAATGTCAGAAAAGTAAGTTTCAGGGGGAAAAAAGACAAACAGTAACTGCTTCTTATGATGGACTGGAAGAATTAGAGCCAGTATATAGTAATGAGGTTTGTTTACCTATTTGCAGTTGAAAAATATTTTTAAATACTTTAGGATATCGCTGAAGCCTTACCTCTTACAAATATCCTGAATAAGAGATAACGATGAATATTTTGCCCATTATACATGTGAATTTCATATAAGTGATTGGCACAAAGTCACACAATTATTTCTCTTGACCCTAGATCACAAGCACTATTTGCTACATCAATTTGTCTATTATCATGGGATCAATTACATCAGGTAATGTGCAGGTCATTAACAAAATATCTACTTGGCTGGTGCCAATGTTCACCAGCTAGAAGGATCTGTCCAATTTATCAGCATCAAAGCAGGAAAAATAGTTGCTAATGAAGAACATATACTTATATGAAATTAGAAGTTAAAGGGCACTTGTTACTCTAATCCTAAGCAGAGTATCCTCTAGCTCCAAACTTGCTCTTTTGTCAATGTGAGTAATGAGAGCTTCTGACTACATTTAATAATGCTCTCTATATTAGGAACACTAACTAATTAACTCACATGTTATCTCACCTACATTTCATAAGTTGAAGAAATGAAAGCAAGAAAAATAAAGCTTGAGGACCTAACCCATGGGCACAAGACATCAATAGCAATGATTATTGTTTTATGCTTCTTAATTCCTTTTGCTAAATAAACCCAGAGCCATATTCTTATTGTAAACACTTGCTACTTGCAACTCCTATAGCTTTGTACAAGGTTTTCTAATCTTATTTAAAAGGACCAATGGCCTAGAGGTTTCACATTGTATCTCACATTCAGCTACCTTCCAAGTTCCTCACAGAGCCCTATATCAACTGTTTTAGACCTTCATTCCTGTCATTCCAGTCAGTCAGCCCCTCACTGGGGGTCAAGTAATAGTAGCCTAGTTTCAGGAAGAGCTCACTGCTGCAAGAATTCTCCTTCCTCCATAGGACACTGATCTCTTGCAGTGGTCACAGTGGAAGCACTTTTTTAACCCACATCCAAATAATTAGAGCACCACATCGGGTTAGGTGTTCGTTTTCTCTCTGTGTGTTGAGGTCCAGCCCCAGCAGGTCCAGCGGTCCCCAAAGGTGTGGAAGGAGTCGGCAAGAAGGAATGACATGGAGACAGTGTTCAGTTGATCAGCAGCCTAGCCAGGTTCTCTAGCCAGGATCTCCAGCCCAAGTTCTGTCTTTTATTGTCTTGTTACATCTGTATTTATACCAGTTGATTCTAATACTGTCAATTTCTATTCCAAAAATTAGGGTGTTTCTTATCTCCATTCCAGAGAGTAAAGATTATGTAGCTTAAGGGTGATTGTTTATAGTTAAAATGATTAACTATCCCCCTGACATTTAGTTAAGGGGTTTTATTCCCTCCCTAACTTCAGGGAAAAATCCCTACCTGGGGAAACAACCTTTCTCGGAGAGGTGACCTTGGTTAAAACACATAGTGCCAAGAAGGTGAGGAAACATATTAAGAACAATATGCCATACGCCAGGTCCCTTGAAACATATGCTGTGCAGATCTTTCTTCCCTGCAGCGATTGTGTCAAACAGCAAGGACAGACCGGCTTCCGGCATCTGTGGCTTTCAAATAGTTTATCTTTCTTCCTGCTTCATACACCTTATTTCCTACTCATGCTTTCCTCCTTGTCGTTACTCTGTGTGCATGTGCGTGTGTGTGTGCATGTGTGTGTGTATGTGCGTGTGTTTGGGGGGAAAAGAAATGCTTATAAATGTAAGTACTAGTACAAAGCAAAGAAAGAAATAGAAAAAAGAAAAGTTTATTTTAAAGAATTAATGAGTAATGTAATTTAATTCTGAAGAGAGAGAGAGAGAAAGAGAGAGAGGTCTAATGCTATTTGCAAAGTTAAAAATTAACAAGATTGGTTGACCACAGAGCAAAATTTTGTGGTAAATATTGCAGAAATACATTTTTAGCATAGTAAGTAGTACTATGAAGTGCACAGAAACATGAAAGCAAATAGGACAGGTCAAGCACTTTGTGTCTGTGTATGTGTGTATATATAATATTTATGAATATAAGTATTTATGTTACATATATTTATATCAGTCATTGTATCTAGAATTAATTTTTATAAAAAGTAAACTGAAATTAACCTCATTCACTCCTCATTGTTATGCCTTAAAAATACATAATCACAAAATGATAAAAAGAACATGAAAATTAAAAAAAAAGAACATGAATATTTGAAGAAGAAAAAAACACACCTCACTTTTCAGATGAGGAAATGGTCAAGAGGGGCCATTTGTGAAAATGGCTGGGGAAGCTTGCCACAGGACCTGATGTGACCCTCCTATTTTGTTAGCATCATTGGCAGCTGGGATCCTTTTTCTTTGCATTGTGAGTGGTCTTTCACTTATGGAGATATTCTGCCATAGAATGTGTAGCTATATTAAAGAAACACGGATTACTGCCAGTGTCTGGTGGTTGTCTTTGCAGTTCTCACAATATTCATGATTTTATGAGCATGTTGTACCTTCTCACATCATAATAACCAACAGCCTCCATTCTCAGGTGCACTCAGTGCCTGAATGGGAGTTGACAAGAGGCTCAACTTGGCCAAGAGGTCACCGAACCCACTTGTCACTGCCAACAACGGGCAAAGCCTACCTCTGCCATACCGATTCAAATGCCCACAAGCACAGGGAGTGGATGGGGGGTGAGACCCCTGAGCAAAGAAAATCTGGCCGAGGCAGTATGTGGTACAGAATCCCAGCCATGAGGGAATAGCTGGCTGGACCACAAGAGAACTGAGTCTTGAAGTTCCCAACACACACTCCATTACCCCATCAAAATGCACTTACAACATGCAAAGCCGAAGAAAACATTACTAAGAATTTCAAGACTGCAACTATCGAGCATGAAACTAATGGTTCCCCCACAAGTCCAGCCCCAGCTGGAGAGAATGTAAAATCCCAAGAATGACTGAGAATAAATTCATCACACACACTTCTCCATGATATGAGGACAGAGCACTGTTGATTTTAAGAGCACGGTGAATATTTCTTCCATGTTTTAGTTACAAAGCATGAGTCATATAAAATATGCATACATACGTACAAGCAGTCACACTCAATTGTTGTTTTACAATAAACTTTGTCATTAAAGACTTCTGCAACATAGTGTAAATGACATTGGCATACTCTGACTCATGAATATTAAAAATGTCAGAGTTTTGTTCAAAGCATGTATCACCTGCTACTTCATTTTCAAAATGAATATAATAGTTGGACCTAACTTATTAGTTTGCTGACAAGATTAATTGAGACAAGGTATATCATATAGTTATAAGCTCAATAAATGTTAATAACAGCATAATTACCACTTTTATAGTCCTAATTTATATTTACTATAGATAAAACTGCAATGAATTTTCTTGTATGGAACATTTTTAAGGGTGTCTTACTTGAACAGATTTTCTGAGGGTGGTTTTGTTCATTTTTGTCAAGCAGTTTGGCGATTGCCCTACCCCTTGAAGTTCTTTCCAATATAAGCATCACTTTCAGACCATTAGACATATAGTTTCATCCTAATGATTTCATGATAGCAATTCTTGTTTGCTACTGTTCCAACACATAGCCAAGCTAACTTTATGATTACCTTCTGGAATTGCAAAATGCTCCCAGTAAATATGAGGTTTATGGGTATATAATGCCTACTAATGACATATGGTTCATTTGAATGCCTCTGGAAGTTTCTCAACTGGACACTCCTTTCATTTCCTGTTTAAGCCACAGGCAAACATTGGAAACAACATACATAACGGAACAATTTTGTTACCCTGAAGGGACTGGTAATAAATGTGGCTTAGTATAATAGATAAACTAAGGCAGGTATCCTATTGCAGTAGAAGTTAGTATCATGTGAACAGACAAGCAATAAAATATCTCCAGTGTTTAACAATTTAACAAAAATATTACTCTTTATTAAGAACAGCATTTCTATAAAATGGGGTATTTTTTCCAATAACTTTAACAAGTAATGAAGTGATACTGAAATATTTTCTTGTTTCCATATAAAGATATAATCAGTTCTAATACTAGGTAACATTAAGGTCTTCACTTGGACCTTTATCTACATCTCATCTAACATACATCAGATTTCCTGATTGGGAAAGATGATGTGCTTCTTTCCTGTTGATCATTAAAATATGATCTTACCTGCACGCAAGACATATATATCAAAACATGAACCATGTCATAAAAAGCCCTAGTAGAGGATGCAATTGTGTCTTGAGAGTGAATTGATATTTTTATTGTTATTCAGTTTTCTCCAAAATATGAAATATTAATTATCAAACAAAATATGTTGACTAGTAAGTAAACTAAACAAAGTAAAATGAAACAGCAGGTAATAAAGTGAAACAAGGGAATATATATTACTTTGTAAAATATTGTTAAAGAAAATTTCAATTGCAATAATTTTCAGAAACTCATGATAAAAAATTAAATACTAGCAGGCACTTGCCAAGTAGCTCAGTTGGTTAGAGTGTCAACCGGGTACTCTAAGGTTATGGGTTCAATCTCTAGTCAGGTCACATATATAAGAAGCAGCCTATGAATGCATAAATAAGTGGAACACCAAATTGATATTTCTTTTCTTCCTCCCTCCCTTCCTTCCTTCCTTCCTTCCTTCCTTCCTTCCTTCCTTCCTTCCTTCCTCCCTCCCTCCCTCCCTCCCTCCCTCCCTCCTCCCTCCCTCCTTCCCTTCCTTCCTTCCTTCCTTCCTTCTTTTCTTTCTTTCTTTCTTTCTTTCTTTCTTTCTTTCTTTCTTTCTTTCTTTCTTTCTTTCTTTCTTTCCCTCACTCTCTCTCTCTCTCTTTCTCTCTCTTTTTCAAAATTAATCAATGAAAAAAACCAAAACAACTAGATTTCTCAATATTATATAATTATCGGATAATTAATGTAAGAACATGGTTAGCAGTGAATATTATGTTTAGAATTGGGTTATGCTACTATCCTTTCTGTTGCATCTCAAGATACAAATGATGGAAATTTTTACTTACAAAATATTTTCTTAATTCAAGAAATGTTAAAAAATGTTATTTTTTATTAAATGTTATTATTAAAAAATGTTGTTATTTTGGGCTTTTCTGATCTATCTTCTAAAGTCCCTTAATAAAAGAATGTATTATTTTTACCTGAGAATGTTAAGGTATATTTTCCCCAAAGTAAGTATAATGAATGAACCATATAGATCTAAAATATGACACTTGCAAACTGATTTCCTCCAATAGACAGCTAATCATACTTGAAAAATGTTCTTTACATCTTTCAACTCATTATGTTTTCTACTTATAATTTTATTAGAGTTTATTTCTTAAAGAATAACTTTCTTAAAGAATAACTATATTTCATTCAGTCACAGTGGCCTTAGTTATCATGTTATGTTTGAGCCTAGTCATTGAAATTATTTGCTACTATTTGATTTTTAAAAAATATATTTTATTGATTTTTTACAGAGAGGAAGGGAGAGGGATAGAGAGTTAGAAACATCGATGAGAGAGAAACATCGATCAGCTGCCTCCTGCACACTCCCTACTGGATATGTGCCAGCAACCAAGGTACATGCCCTTGACTGGAATCAAACCTGGGACCCTTGAGTCCGAAGGCCAACACTCTATCCATTGAGCCAAGCCAGTTAAGGCTATTTGCTACTATTTTAAAGTTAATAAAACATGACAATATTTATACTGTTTTTGTTTTTTATTAGGTATAGAAAAAATTAAACTATGAAGGCACTTGGATGAGGGTATAAAATATACATTTAAAAAAGTAAATAAGAACATTCAAGGAAGACCTAAAAGCTATCCTCCTCAGACTATGTCAAAAGATTCAAGAGGAAGTAACACTTCCCAGCTCATTCTATGAAGCCAGCATCACCCTAATACCAAAACCAGGTAAATACAACACAATGGAAGAGAATTACAGGCCAATATCTCTCATGAACATAGATGCCAAAATCCTCAACAAAATCCTAGCAAATCGGATCCAGCAGTACATCAAAAAGATCATACACCATGACCAAGTAGGATTTATCCCAGGGATGCAAGGATGGTACAATATCCCCAAATCAATAAATGTGATACATCACATAAACAAATTGATAGAAGAAAACCACATAGTCATATCAATTGATGCAGAAAAAGCATTTGACAAAATCCAACACCCTTTCTTGATAAAAACTCTCAGCAAGATAGGGATCGAGGGATCATACCTCAACATAATAAAAGCCATATATGACAAACCCATAGCCAACATCATAATCAATGGGCAAAAACTAAAACCATTCCCCCTAAAAACAGGAACAAGACAGGGATGCCCCCTCTCACCACTCCTGTTCAACATAGTACTGGAAGTACTAGCCATTGCGATCAGACAAGAAGAAGAAATAAAAGGCATCCAGATTGGAAAAGAAGAAGTAAAACTGTCCTTATTTGCAGATGACATGATACTGTAGATACAGAACCCTAAAGACTCCATCAAAAAATTATTAGACTTAATAAATGAATTCGGCAATGTAGCAGGATACAAAATTAATGCCAAGAAATCCATGGCATTTCTTTACACCAATAGTGAACTTACAGAAAGTGAAACTAAAAAAGCAATCCCATTTACCATTGCACCAAAAAAATTAAGATACCTAGGAATAAACTTACCTAAGGAGGTAAAAGACTTATATGCGAAAAACTACAGGACACTGAAAAAAGAGATAGAGGAAGGCATAAACAGATGGAAGGACATACCTTGTTCATGGATTGGTAGAATCAACATCATCAAAATGTCCATACTACCCAAAGCAATCTATAGATTCAATGCAATCCCCATTAAATTACCAACGGCATATTTCACAGATCTAGAACGAACGTTCCAAAAATTCATTTGGAATAAAAAAAGACCTCGAATAGCTGCAGCAATCCTGAGAAAGAAGAACAAAGTAGGTGGGATCTTAATACCAGATATCAAACTGTATTACAAAGCCACTGTTCTTAAAACAGCTGGGTAGTGGCACAAGAACAGACATATAGATCAATGGAATAGAATAGAGACCCCAGAAATCGACCCAAACCACTATGCCCAAATAATATTCGACAAAGGAGGCAAGAGCATACAATGGAGTCAAGACAGTCTCTTCAATAAATGGTGTTGGGAAAATTGGACAGATACATGCAAAAAGATGAAACTAGACCACCAACTCACACCATACACAAAAATAAACTCAAAATGGATAAAAGACTTAAACGTAAGAAGGGAAACCATAAAAATACTAGAGGAATCCACAGGCAGTGAAATCACAAACACATGCCGAAGGAATTTCTTCTCTGATAATGCTCCTAGGGCAATGGAAACTAAAGAGAAAATAAACAAATGGGACTACATCAAGTAAAAAGCTTTTGCACAGCAAAGGAAACCATCAACAAAACAACAAGAAGACCCATTGCATGGGAGAACATATTTGCCAATGATACCACTGATAAGGGTTTAACTTCCAGCATTGACAGGGATCTCATGAAACTTAACAAAAGGAAGACAAACAATCCAATAAAAAAATGGGCAACGGACCTAGATAGACACTTTTCGAAAGAGGACACACAGAAGGCCGAAAGACATAAGGAAACCTGCTCAAAGTCACTAATTATACGAGAGATGCAAATCAAAACGACAATGCATTATCATCTCACACCTGTCAGAATGGCTATCATCAACAAATCAACAAACAACAAGTGTTGGAGAGGATGTGGAGAAAAAGGAACCCTTCTGCACTGCTGGTGGGAATGCAGACTGGTGCAGCCACTGTGGAGAACAGTATGGAGCTTCCTCAAAAAAACTAAAAATGGAACTCCCATTTGACCCAGTGATCCCACTTCTAGGAATATATCCCAAGAAACCAGAAACACCAATCAGAAAGGATATATGAACCCCTATGTTCATAGCAGCACAATTCACCATAGCTAAGATTTGGAAACAGCCTAAGTGCCCATCAGCAGATGAGTGGATTAGAAAACTGTGGTACATCTACTATGCTGCGGTAAAAAAGAAGGAACTCTTGCCTTTTGCAACAGCATGAATGGAACTGGAGAGCATTATGCTAAGTGAAATAAGAGAAAGATAAATACCACATGATCTCACTCATTTGTGGATTATAGAGAACAACATAGACTGATGAAAAGGGACAGATCCAAAGACTGAGAAACAGTGATCAGGCTATCAATCCCCAGAAGGAAAGTAGGGGAGGGAGGGAGGAAGGGGAAGAGATGAACCAAAGGACTTGTATACACGCATATAAGCCAAACCAATGGACATGGACAACAGGGGAATGGGAGCATGAGTGTGCGGGGGGAGGGGGGAGGTTGGGGATTAATGGGGGGGATGAGGACACATTTGTAATACCTTAACTAATAAAAAAAAAATTAAAAAAAGTAAATAAGAGGCTACTTATATAATACTTCTCCAAATAACTCAATGATTAGTACATAGCTATACCTAAAAGACATTTTCTGATTAATAGATAAGAGGTAGAAGTGGCATAAACATTAGTCTTTGATATATTTAAATGATTAATTGGAGAATTATGTTGCTCAGTAATTATGGAGGTAATTAACTAGAGTTTACATAATATTTAATATGTTTCTCAGTAGAAAAGAAATTATAATATCCAAATATCAGTTTATCTTTTGTTAATGACATATATATCAACCCACCACAATTTGTTAATTGATCCTGTAGTTTATGGAATCTTTACATTAGTTAGTTAACTGATGTACAAAAGTAAATATACGGTAGTTTTCAATCTAATATAAAATTCCTGGAAATACAAATCTAGATATAAAATGAATAGTCTTCTAAGTTTCAATGCTTGTCGTTCATATAAGACACAAATATTTTCTCTACTCTAATTTCTCCATGAATGGGCCTTGTGATTGGATGTGCTCTTGTCTGTGAGGCTCCTAATATCTTCGGGCCACACTGAAGAATTAAAAGTAGACAGGAAGTGTTATTGAAGATGGGGGGATGTGATTTACTGTTGAAACTCATTTTGCTTAAAAGGGAGCTGAAATTTGGATATTGGTCTGGACAAAGTAAGATAATCATAGAAGCAGTAGAGAGATTAAGATTTCCTTATTTCAATACACAGCAAAAATAGTATAGTGTTCCATTACTTATTGATATCTATGTCTTTCTTAATAAATGTTAAAGCACTACTAGGACCTACAGGAAATCTCATTCAATAAAGTTTATTATCTCATACAGCAAAGACTCCAGAGGTCAGTACCCATAGGGTTGTTTACTCCAACAGCTGAAATGTCATCCAGAGCCTAGATTTTTTTTTTTCTTCTCATTTTCTGTCTTGCCCTCCTCAATCTAATAGCTTCATTCCCAGGCTTCCTCCCTTCATGAGAATAAAATTGCTATGACTGTGTGTAGGAAATGTGGGTAAAACTTCCTGTGTGTAATTAGGGAAATTTCCCCAGAATTTTTTCAACAGATTTCTCCAAATATATATGAATATAAATAAAAATATAAATATGAATAAAATACATTTTATCTTTTGGGCAAGATCAATGTCCCATACACTTTCCTACATCTAGTTGGTATGAAGAATGAGATTTTAATAATTGCCTCACACTAAGCACTTTTTAATAATGACATATGAGAGAGAATTAAAAGCATGAATAAAGTTTATCTAATAGGGAGATTGAAAGTGAGGCAAGCAACCACTATGGCTACTACAGATATTACTAGTATCTTTACTTCATACAAAATCAGACTAAGGATTACAGAAGTGGTTATATCTCATTATAGAGGTAGGAATTTTCAGAGCATAAATTCAAAGAGGAGTTGTAGGGTTGGAGAGATTTAGTAGCTGATTACAATAAGACAATAACCAAAATACATTATTGGGGGAACAAGAAAGAAATTTCCTTGGACTTCAGAAAGCAATATCAAAATGAATATCATTAGGTCATTTTTAGGACCAGATCTGTAAGACAGAGACCAACCTAGCTAATTTTTTAAAAACCTTCCCACCACCCACCTTTTACTTTATTTTTTTTCTATTTTAAGTGAAAGATTCTAGATCATATTATAGGACAAAATTAATGAAACAGAAAAGAACAAATAACCACAGGATTTTTAAATAAATCACTAATGGAGAATAACAAGAGCACTCCGTGAGAGATTGATCTTTGGCAGAAGGAAACCCTTTATAATCTTTGGGGTTAATGAGAAATATGTATATACCTGGTAAAGTTGGAAAATTATTTAGAGGATTATGCAGCCTTTGTTCTTTTCCAATATTTTAGTTTACATTCTCAATTTTAATGTGGTCATTACTGTATTTACCCCTTCATCCTTCACAGGTTTATGCTTATATACTGTCTATTAATTTTCAACTTCCCTATAATTAAATTTTTTTTGGGAAAAAATTATACCAGAAACCATTATACACTTACAGGACTTTGCAAAGTAAATACATCACCATAAAAATGCTAACTAAAACCAATCTTTAGTGTTTGAGTAGCATCCAAATTTCAGTCTGTTAAACCGTGTAAAAAGATTACACTTTTTTATCACAATAATATAAAGGTTTATATTAAGAAGTCAGAGTGATTGTACTTTAATCAGGCACTCATCTAAATGGAAATGAGCAGGACTAATTCTTCAAAATTGGGATGCTGAGCTGAGCCATACCTATTAGAAAATACCTAGTGAATCTAACAGAGCTAAATAACTTTCCTCTAAAATAAATCCATCTCTAACACAATAAAAGGAGTGATAAAATCCAAGGACACAGATTTGTTGCTCTCCATGGATATCATCAATAGAAAAAACCCTGCCTGAAATTTAAAAATAAATACATACTTTTTGATATTCATAGCTATGATTCTTTATGAAATATAAATTGTTACCACTATTTTTGTATTATCATCAATGACATTTGATTTTACTGTTTGATTGAATTGAAGACGTGAGATTAAAATACCTGTCCTCCTGAAGCTTAGCCTAATGAACACACAGGTCCACTGTAACATACAGGTCCACTCACGTACAGTTATTGTTCAAAAATAACACTTTCTAAATCTAGGAATGGAGTACATATTTACAGGGCATTTTTATTTATAAAGAATAACCTTAATTATAATTGCAAACAGTCCACTGAGAAAATCTGTTTGAAACATTTGATGTGGTATTTGCAAGCTTAGATAACAAAAGTCACCTCTTCCTCAGCTGCATTAATATACAGGTAACTATACATTTCAAAAATACATTGGAGTGATTTTTCCTACTCAAAAGAATACTATATATTCCCAGGCCAATTAAATCTTACACTCTTACAACAAAAATTCAGGAATTTTTGTGGTTTCTAAAATATACTTCTCAAGTTTCATACAGTGTTAAAAACTGGTCTTCTTTGACATCATTAAACATAACATATCTATGATATATCATCAAGTTTATAATACTCCTTAATTTAAGAGAGAATTTTGATCTATTTTTATAAAAATACCTTGAATATACAATTATTGCAAAGAAAATCATTGTAGGTGCCTTTAACATTCCTTGAATGCATATCTTTTTATCTTTTTATTTTTAAAATTAAGAGGTGATAATTTTGAGGAAAAATAATAAAGATGGATCCTGAAGAATACTGATTTATATTAAAAAAAATATTTTGCACACATTATTTAAATTATTTCTTCTTATAAAGAACTTATATTATGGCAAACGTAAGTTCATTCCAAAATTTAGGAAGAAGTCATTAATTTCAGCTATCTTATTTAATAAAAAGGGAATATGCAAATTGACCATAACTCTGCCACAAAGATGGTGATGCCCAGTCCTCTCAGCCCTGCTGGAGTCTCCCAGTCCCAGAGGGGCGGCCACTGAGAGCAGGCAGTGTGAGCAGCCTGGCGGAATGCTTGCTTCATTGCTGTGGTGACGAGGCAAGCATTCCACCCCGGCCGTGGAGGGCCACTGGGCAGCGAGCACGAAGCGGCCTGCAGGGTGGGGGAACACTTGTGTCGTCTAGCCAGGCCGGACATGGAACACTTGCATCATCACCCCAGCAATGAAGCAAGCATTCCGCGCCTGGCCACAGAGGGCCTCTGGCCAGGGAGGGCAGTTGGGGGTCATGAGGCCGGCTGGGGAGGGCATTTAGGGGCGCTCAAGCCAGTGAGAGAGCTAGTTGGGGGTGAGCAGGCTGGCAGGGGGGGAAGTTGGGGGTGAGCAGGCCAACAGGCCGAGTGGTTAGGGGCAATTGGGCAGGCAGGCAGGTGAGCAGTTAGGAGCCAGCAGTCCCAGATTGCAAGAAGGATGTCTGACTGCTGGTTTAGGCCCGATCCCATAGGGACATCCCCTAGCAGTCAAACATTCCCCAAGGGGTCACAGATTGGAGAGGGTGCAGGCCGGGCTGAGGGACACCCCCCTCCCCCCTCACACACACACACATGCATGAATTTCATGCATGGGGCCACTAGTATAATATATTTTTGTTATATTTTGCAATCTTTATAATAAATAAAAATAGCAGAGAGTGTAATACAGTTTAATATTTATGGCATAATGCTGTAAAGTAGAGTTACCAATGACCTTTATTATTACCTATACATGTGTGTTTTTGAGTGAATTGCTGCCTTGAAAAATCTGATATTTGCATGTATTTTTATATTTAAAAATTTTTAAAGGGTGGTTTAATTTTGTTTTTTTAGTTGATATTTTTTTTGAGAGACAGAGAGAGAAAGGGAGAGGAGGAGAGAGAGAGAAACACCAATGTGAGAAGGAAACATATATAAGCTGCCTTTTGCATTCCATCTTCCTGGGGTTAAGCCCCCAAGCCAGGCATGTGCCCAGACCAGGAAACAAACTAGCAACCTGCCCTGGTCAGTTTGGCTTAGTGGATAGAGCATTGGCCCACACACACTGAAGGGGCCAGTTTGATTCAGGCCAAGGGATGGTACCTGGGTTGCAGACTGGATCCCTGGCCCTGGTTGGGGTGCATGCGGGAGGCAACCAATCCATGTGTCACTCCCCCTTCCTTCCAGTTTTTCAAAAAATCAATGGGAAAAATATTCTAGGATGAGAATTAAAAACAACAACAACAACCTTTCAGCGCACAGCACTCTGGCCAACCAACTGAGCAACACAGGTCAGGGTTAATTTTCTTTTTATAATTTTTTTAAATTACAGTTGACATACGATATTATATTAGTTTTAGGTGTACAAAGTTATTAGATATTTATATATCTTATCAAAGTGATCATCCTGATAAGTCTAGTACTCATCTGATACCACATAGTTACTATAATATTATTGACTATATTACCTAGGCCATACTTTATGTCCACATGACTGCTTCTATAACTGAAAATATGTACATCTTAATTCCTTCACCTTTTCCCTCCATTTGCCCAACTCTACTCCTATCTGGCAACTCTAAATTTGTCCCCTATACAGTATCTATGAGCTTATTTCTGTTTTGTTTGTTGATTTATTTTGGTTTTTAGAGTTCACATATAAATGAAATCATATGGTGTTTTTTTTGTTTCTGTCTGACATTTCACTTAGCATAATATCATCTAGGTCCATCATGTTTCAATTTTGAATTAGTTAATGTGTAACAATTCCATATTTTTTCACCATTTTAGATTTAAAATTTATTCATATGTATTTTAAACAATATTTAATTGGGTCCCCACTTATCTTTAGCAGCCAAAATAAATCTTGCTTTCCATAAACCATTTTCTCCTGGAATTTAAATAATATCTTGCTTAGGTTAGACTAAACTACTATAAGAATAAGTTCAAATGTGTTCACAGTTACACTCTAGAGTAATGTTCAGGTCACTGTTTTTTCTCTTCTCCACATGGTCCTTCATGGATCTCATTCCACTTCTGGCTCTGCCATTTTCCAGGGCCAGCAGGAGACAGCCAGCTGAAGTGATAAGGATTTAAAATGAATATATGGGACGTTTTTAAAAGCCCAACCTGGAAGTGAAACACATGGCAGATGCATGCATTTTATTTGAGAGGACTTGGCCTCTAGGCCTCACTATCAACATAGTTGGCAAATGTAGTCTAGCTATGTTCTCAGAAATGAGAAGAAAGGATTTGATGGTTTAGTGTTTTCTACCATAACCTCCAAAAAATTTTCAGGAACTCAGCTGATAAGACAGGGCAAAGGAATTGTACATTTCTGGTAAACTAGATTTATTTTCTAGTATTCAACTCTACTTGGTGTAGTACAACAACCTACCACTATTACAAATAAAAATTTAATAGAAAAGAAGCACTGTAAATTAGACCACATAGTTATAATAAACTTTAATTTCAAAACAACAACAGTCTAACACACTCTAGTAAATCTTGTCTTCTATTTTGATGATTGTTCTGGTGAGCCATATTCCTAAAGAGATCCCTTAAAGTCCCATGCTTATTGTCCAAGGTTAGAATTTTATGCACAGTCATGCTCAGTCACTATTCTGGATTATTACCATTGTGTCTGGACGGCTGGTCCTGCAAAGACTCTAAAAATTTAACCCCATCTGAATAGTCTAGATCAGAGGTGGGGAACAAAAGGCCCAAGGGCTTTATAAGGCCCACGAAATTATTTGGTCTGGCCCTACCAAGGCAACCACAGGCAGAACTCAAAATTCACTAAGTGTAGGAGCTTTTATCATAGCAACATACATTTATATTAAGCAAATTATATTAAGCGAATGATGTTAGAAATATCCAAATGGCCCTTGGCAGAGAAAAGGTTCCCCACCCCTGGACTAGATAAACTTATAGAAACTAGAGATATTTTTGAATCTAAATAAAGATGCCTCTCTTCCTTACTTGTGATTGCCTCACCGTGTTCTTTGAGGATGTTAATGTAAGTGACTTCATTCTAAACACTCTAATTTCATTAGGGAAGTTCTAATCATGTTTCTCCTCAAAAGAGAGGATTTGAGTCAGAATCTCTGCTGCATCCCCTCCCCCACAAAGATTATTTCCAGCACTATGCAAAAGTTTTTATTCTTGCCCTTACAGCCACTTCCTGGAACAAAGCATCAGAAGTCTTTGTCAGTCCAGGTCTGTTGCACCTTTCCCTAGGGCAAAAAGTTACCTATCCCTTTAAACCAGCACCGCTAAGAAACCAGGCCATGAAAAAGTCTAAAAATAGAAGATTATCCAAAAGGCAACTTGCATTTTCCCCTGTACCCAAAATACTGGTGACTCCTCTTCCAATAACTAGATGTCTGTTTGTCTTCTCTCTCTGGCAAACATCCCATTGTACTTGAATAGGTCAAGCTCCCTGATTCTTACCCTCAATAGGAGACCCAGGTCATAACACCCTGCCCTTCCCATTCTCTAATAACTGGTTTGACATTTTTTATTTAGATCTCCTTCTCTTAGTTTAAAGCAGAGTACCTTGCATTCATCACACTAATTTTTGTGCCTACCATAATGTCCTGTATGATGTATATAGGCAATGCATACTTTACTAATTGAATATATTAAAAAATTCCCCATTAATGGATTAAGCCAATTAGTTAAAAGCTTAGGGTTTTGTCATTACATACTGTCTCATTTTCAAAGTGCCTGAAGTAGGAATTAGTTCTTTCTGAACATTGTTACATGTTTAAATAACAAGAAAAAGAAATATTAAAAATGGTAGATAATTTTTTAGGGGGTGTATAAGGAACAGCTTTCAATGTGTGAAACAGTAAGATGAAAAGCACAGCTTGCTTGGGTGACATGACCTGAATCTCCATCAGATCATCTTGAAAAATGGACTGTGAATTGTATGTTATCACATTAGCTGAGTAAATTTTAACTCTGAGTAAATGATCAAACATAGTTGACATTTAACAGAGAGCACAGAAGTAAAGATTGCAGTTTTTAAATAAATGTTAGACATATCAGATGAAGCATTTGTCTTGCATATTGCTGTGAGGAAACCATAATTAAGGCTTTAAAGAAATCATTGTTGGCAGTAAAAATTGAAGAAGTCCATAAGTTAATTGAGAGGTAAATTAAGACCTGGCAATGAAAAAATATGATATCAAAATGTTCACTTCACCCAAAACCTCTGTATTATGATTTAATAACACTGGTTCACAGCAATCACAATTTCTCACAGTTTTGTTTTGTCTGATCTTCATTTATTACCATGAAAATGCAGTTGATGGGTGTTAGCATGTAGCTTTCTTGGTTTTTCTCCAATTTCCTTCCCACAGAAACACACACACACACACACACACACACACACACAAAAGGAGGAGGAGAAGGAGAGGGAGAAAAACTAGAGGAGCAGAAAAATGAAGAAAGAAACAATATTATATGATATGTTGGTTAATTTTATTTGTCAAATTGCCTAGGCCATGGTAACCAGTTATTTGGTCAAATATAATTCCACATGTTTCTGTGAAGGTATTTTATTTTATGTTTTTCATATTTTAAAATTTAATTATTTTCCATCACCATATATTCCCCTTATACCAGTGATGGTGAACCTTTTGAGCTCGGCGTGTCAGCATTTTGAAAAACCTTTAACTTAACTCTGGTGCCGTGCATATATAGAAATTGTTTGATCTTTGCAACCATAGTAAAACAAAGATTTATATTTTTGATATTTTTTGTATATATTTAAATGCCATTTAACAAAGAAAAATCAACCAAAAAAATGAGTTCGTGTGTCACACCTGACACGCGTGTCATAGGTTCGCCATCACTGCCCTATGCCCTCTTACACTTCCACCCCTTCCCAGCAAACAGCACATTTGTCCCTCTTTTTTTCTCTCTATCCCTCCACACAGCTCCCCCACAACCTGACAGCTGTCAGTCTGCTCTCTCTCTTTGTTGTGAAATTAGGGTCTCATATTAATTGCCCGTTTGTACTTCTGACGTCTCCACAACTTGGAAAAAAGTTAGTCAGTGGAAGAGAGAAAACAGCCACGCAAATATGCTAAGCATGTTTTAAATTCAAGGAGAATTTATATTATTGCATGGTTTTTAATGTATTCCAAGTTTTTTATTTATTGATTGATTTGAGAGTAAGCTCAATTTGTTGTTCCACTTATTTATGCATTCATTGTTGATTCTTGTATGTGCCCTGACTGGGGATCAAACCCACAACCTTGGTAGATTGAAATGATACTCTAACCAATTGAGCAACCCAGCCAGGGTCCCAAGTTATTTTTAATGTATTAAATACATCTGTATACTAAATAAACATTAAAATGCTATTATTGTCTTAAACATGAAAGACTGTTATGGTTTTATAATTCACAATAACTGAATATAAAAGGAATGATGTTTCCAATATTTCTTAAATCTTCCAACTGAATTAAGAACTAAGCAAGTGATTGGATAAAACAAATTGAATTGATTGCTATGACTCAGTGTGCCCACCCCAAATTCTCACACCCTGCTCTTTGTATACAATTGTTTCATTCTTCCAAGCTTCCTTATATAACATAATCTACTCTCTTCTCCATTCTAAAAGAACCAGAAAAGAAATATTGGGTCTCAGTCATTAACACACTATGATAAATGCAATTGCAGCTAATGTAACCTTAGTTCAGGTATCTGGATCTTTTGCTTATTTACTAAAACATCATGTTTATTCAATCAAATCATAGCCAGCTGTTCACTGCGAAATTATGCTGAAGACGTTTATATTATTAGCAGGAGTTGCAAGCTTCAGGTCCAATGATTTAGTTCCTTCTCTAATGCAATCAGAGATGAGAAAATTCTAATTTCCTATTGACTCAATCATTGTATCTTATTAAGACAATCAAATATAAAAACATGTTTAGCTTTATCTTTTAATTATCACAATATAAAATTATGATTAATTTCAGTTTTTAAGCCCAAACACACTATCAAGTCAGTAGAAATAATTTTGTTCTTTTATTTTGAGGAAGTGAGTTTTTGTAGGTGGGGCTATCTGAGAGATTTAACATAAATTCTACAGTTTATATGTTTTACATTTTTATCTCACTTCAAGATTAAATATATTGTCATCACTAATTGTGTGTTAACATATTCTGTATATTATTTACATATTAACTACTTATGCATTTAATTATGAAAGTCACTCATGTCTTGAGTTTTGTGCCAAATTCTAGGAACTCAAGAATTGAACACATATTATCAATCTCCCAGGTAGTGGCAGAAAAAACAAGTAGTTATTTCAATGAGATGGACAATACAGTGGAATATATATGCCTTAAACAGCTTATAGAAAATATTTCCAGGAGGAGAAAGGGTTTAACATGGGTTAAATGTAAAGAAATACCAGAAATATCAGAAAGCTGGTATGCCATTTGTAGATATTAAGCAGCATATGTGAAAATAGCACTAGGAGACCAATAGTTTATTTCATGTCAGGGGAATACTTGGTACAACTATAATTAAGGTGTAGAGATTGATATATTGATGGGAGAGAGAAACTTCTAGAGGAAATCCAGGAAAGTCAAACTATATCCAAAAAAAATCTTGTTTTCTTTAGGAAAGCATGACTACAACTAAAAAGTTATTGTGATTTAGAAAAATTAGTTTCCCAAACTTTGAAAATGGGTTGGCTATCCCATTCCTTTTTTCCAGACAAAAAAGGAATCCCTTGCAACTTCAATAAGAAGTGATAACTGTTAAGCCAGTTTTTATCTGGATGTATGGCCAAGTCACAGACCTTTAAATACTAATAAAGTTCAATAATAAGATTTCAAAAATGAAAAGAAGTTTATATTTAAATAGAAATGGTCAGCTAATTTTTGCATGCTAAAATTGTTGTGTTCATGAGACATCCACATTGAGACACATTTAGGCAATTTACAACTCAGGGAAAACGAAAAGAAAATGAATAAAAATACAGTTGTGCATTTTATCAGTTCAAAGGAAGTGTTGAAACAAAATATAATATTAGGAGTCACAAATGTGACTCAAAATTTTCACAAGGAAATGTAAGTTCTATGGTTGCTAATATTAGTCAGCCTCTTTCGCATCATCAGAATTTAAGCTCAATCACATTTGCCAAAACTATGTGTATCTTTGCTGGTGCTGACACAGTATATCAACCTGAGAGGCAGTGAATTACAGAATTTTATTAAGCTGTTCAAGGCTTTCTTTACAATATATTTATTCATGATGACTTGGTTTCTGCACTCTCAGCTGGATCTATTATAATCTATCATTGTGGATCAGTGGTGTTTCTAGGTGCATCTTGATTTTATTTAGTCTCTCTCCTTTGAGTTGCCATAAATTAAGTTTAAATTTATTTACTTAGGAAGACTTATGTACATTCCTATTCTGATTGAATGCAAGTCATCCAAGTATTTGTGGTATTTTTACTTGAAACCATATGTATAAGAAAAGAAATCTTGGCAGATGGAGATTTCAGGTCTAGTATTCATGCAACAACTCTAATTTATAAGATTATTAACAATGATGAAGTGCAGCCTTTCTAATAAGCTGCCAAGACTGTCCAGAGTCTATGGGTTTATTTTGCATATTTAGTGTATTGTTTGTGGCTAAGATCCATTTCATGAACCCATTAGAGTTTATGAGTTTTTAGTTCCTAAGAAGAGGCTTTTTAAGAAAAAAACACTGAAATCACATTTCTGTTATATTTAATTGCATTTAAACAAATATCTGGGATGCTCAACTCTATATTTCTTCTGGGAAATGCAAATTAAAATAACAGTAAGGTATAACTATACACCTATTAGAATGGCCCAAATTCAGAACACTAGCAATACCAAATGCTGTTAAGGATTTGGAGCAGCAGAAACTTTATTTGTTGCTGTGGGAATGCAAAATAGCACTGGCACTTTGGAGGGCAGTTTTGCAGTGTCTTACAAAATTTAACATATTCTTAACATACAGCCCGGCAATCATTCACCTTGGTGTTTATCTAAAGAGGTTGAAAACTTATGTCCATGCAAAATCTGCACTCTGATGTTTCCAGCAGCTTTATTTATAATTGCAAACACTTGGACACAACCAAATGTCATTCAGTAGGTAAATGGATAAATCAACTAGATACACTCAGACCTTGAGGTATTACTCAGCACTAAATAAAAATTGCACTTTTAAGCCATGAAAAGACATAAATGAAATTTCAATGCATACTACTAAGTGAAAGAAAGCAATCTGAAAAGTCTATGTAATATATGATTGCAAGTACATGATATTATGGAAAAGGCAAAACTATGAACCAATACAAATTTTAGTGATTGTCAGGGGTTTAGTGGGAGAAAAGGATAAATAGGAGGAGCACAGAGCTTTTAAAGCAATGAAAATGCCACATATGACATTATAATGATTGATACCATTATACATTTGTCTAAACCAAAAGTGAACCCTAAAGTAAACTCTGGACTTTGTGTTATAATGACGTGCCAATGTAGGTACCTATGTTTTAACGAATGTACCAGGCTGGTGAGTGACGTTGATAGTGAGGGAAGTCATACATGTGTAGGCTTAGGGGATGTACATGAAGATTTTGTACCTTCTTTTCAAGCTACTGTGAACCTAAAACTGCTCTAAAAATGTACTAATATTACATAGAAATGTAGATATCTGTAAAAATGCGCTTTGGAACAATATGCATTTCAAGGACAGTGAAGAAAATGATGCTATTAGTTATAAAGTTGTAATAATATACACCATGTTGAATTTTTTGTAGTAAATATTATGAAACAACATGAGAAAAATTTTAATTTATTTTATTTTTGGAGGGTTGCCACCTCACATTTATTCAATTTAATTGAATTTTTTATTTTATCATCCTTTATTCCCTCTCTGCCCTGTTCTACCCTCCCACTTCCCCTCCTGCAATCACCACATGGTTGTCCATGTGCATGAGATCTTTCTCTCTTTTTTTTCTTTTTTGCTTAATCCCTATACACACACCCAGCATTAATCCCTTTCCCCCACCCCTCGAGTTGTCTAGCTGTTCTCTGTCTACCAGTGTGAGTCTGTCTCTATTTTGCTTGGTAGTTCAGTCTGTTCATTAAATTCTACATATGAGTGAAATCATGTGAGATTTGTCTTTCTATGATTAGTATACTGTTCTCCAGGTCCATCAATGTTGTCACAAAAGGTAAATAAAATTTTCTTATAAAAATCAACACCAAAAACAAACAAACAATCCAATTAAAAAATGGGCAAAATACCTGAATAGACATTTCTCCACAGAGGACATACAGATGGCCAATATACATATAAAAATATGCTCAAACATCACTAATCATCAGAGAAACACAAATTAAAACCACAATGAGATGTCACCTCAGATCTGTCAGAATGGCAATCATCAATAAATCAACAAACAAGTGTTGGTGAGATTGTGGAGAAAAGGGAACCCTCATGGTGCATTGTTGGTGGGAATGAGGACTGGTGCAGCCACTGTAAAAGCAGTAAGGAATTACCTCACAAAATTAAAAATGGAACTGCATTGTGACCTAGTGATTCCACTTCTGGGAATTTATCCGAAGAAACCTGAGTCACTAATTTGAAAGAATATATGTACTGTATGTTCACTGCAGTGTTAGTTACTATAGCCAAGATCTGGAAACAGCTCAAGTGCCCATCAGTAGAGAAGTGGATAAAAAAGCTGTGTTACGCCTTAACTGGTTTGGCTCAGCGGATAGAGCATCGGCCTGTGGACTCAAGGGTCCCAGGTTCAATTCCGGTCAAGGGCATGTACCTTGGTTGCAGGAACATCCCCAGTAGGAGGCGTGCAAGAGGCAGCTGATCAATGTTTCTCTCTCATCGATGTTTCTAACTCTCTATCCCTCTCCCCTCCTCTCTGTAAAAAATCAATAATATATATATATATATATATATATATATATATATATATATATATATTAAAAAAAAGCTGTGGTACATTTACACAATGGAATACTACATGGGATAATTTTAATAATTACATTCCACATCCTTTGTTATAGAAAGTATTTTGAAAACTTAAACCTCTGAGGTGTCTGTGTACTATGACATGACTGAAGTTCAATTGTACTTGCAGTCTAGTGGCAAATTCAAAACAAAACAAATAACATTACCTCTAAAAATTTCAAGAGGCAAAAAGGTAGGGGGAGTAAACCATATGAACTCCTTCTCATCAAGACTGATCTAGCAAAACCTAAGGAGTTCTGAGGAAATTACACATAATTAGAGTTCTCAGAGTGTATCTATATATATATATATATAAGAGCCTAATATGCAAAGTGTCCCCTCTGGAGTTCAATAGCTCTCTATGACATGCACTGACCACCAGGAGCAGTGCAGAATGAAGAAAGGCCCAGGCCGGCAGCAGGCAGCTAGGGAAGGGAGGCCATGCCTGGCAGCCGGCAGCAGGCAGCCTCTAGGGACCCTACCTTGCATGAATTTCGTGCACTGGGCCTCTAGTATAATGAGTAATGATCTGTATAGCTCAAATCAAGGTCCACTTCAGAGGTTACATTCAACAAGGTTAATGCCAACCAGCCAGCCTCTCTCCTTGCCAACCCCAGTGCTTGTGCAATGAGACAATGATGGGGTGATTCTGATCGCGGGAGTAGAAGGCCTCTTTGCTTAAAACACATGAGCTCCCTTTCACCGAGCCTGATCTACCTATTGTCATCATTAAGTAACCAACAGAACAAGAACTAAAATGAATATTGAGACTTTGATAATGTATTACTATGGATATGACAATGATTTTTCCTAAAAGTTTAATATATATATATATATCTGAACTTGTCTTTCCCAACACTACTATCTGAAATCTTACAGAATAGCTTATCTATCAACATGATATGCCACACATTTCCTCAGAACAAAATAAGTATTTAATGTTAAAGTATGAGTAGCAATAAGACCCTATATTAACTGTTCTAAGAGCTGTATGAAAAGGCAAAACAATTTTTAATACATGTTTTTCATATGATTTCTTTAATTTGATACTTCAACAAAGATGGCATCTTGTATCAAGTCTGCAAAGTTAGTTTTCTTTTCTGGAAAATATTTTATAGAATCTACTTCCGTTACTACTTTGAAATTGTTGTTTTGATTCTGGAACAGGCAACTAGACACTAGAAGTGATTTTCTTTATTCAACTAATGCTTCCATTCCTTAATATAGATGTTTACATTTGACAATTGTGGGTATGTGTGATAATTTTCAAAATACTTGATTCTTAATTTAAAATATTTAGTATATGAAAGTGCATTAAATTGATATTCTATAAAAGTCTGTTTTTGGATTGAAAATTTCTTTTATTTATTATTTACCTAGTTTATTTAGATGAAACTTTCAAAATTTTTGATGATGTAGCAAAATATTTTTAGATTAAAGTTTTCTTTTTTCAAAGTTCGCAATGTAGCCACATTATTTCCACTGAGAAATAGAGTAAATGCATTTTACTAATACCTATTTAAAATGTATTGCAATGGATATTATTATTTCAGTGTTAAAATACAGATTTTAGTAAAAAAATATAAGAATTGAAAATAAAAATAATACATTTGATATATTTATATAATTTTGAACCTTCATTTTTTAGCAAAATATTGTTTCATTATTTTGTTTGCAATAAAAGAAAACACAGAATAACAGCAGAAATTTATAACTTGAAACATTTTGATACACAAAGCAAGTAGGCAATAAATGGTTAAGAGGCCTTTTTAAATGCAGAGTGATAAATTATTAGAGTGAAATACTATTAATTTCAAATTCACACATAACAATTAAATGCCATGCAGCTCTTTCTGGTACTTTTCTATGCTAAAAAGCAATTGCTATTTCTTTACTCAGTCTGAGGTTAGTTCTGCTTTTTAATTAACATAGAGCTAAGAATCTTCCTATAAAACATTCTAATTCCCAGGAGTGTGTTCTTCCAATTCTAATGAAAAATAAGCATTGTGTCTAGGAAGCTTGTTGCTAGGTTTAATTGCATCTCATTTATTTTGTTTTCTTTCCACACACTCCTGGATTATATATGTGATCTTACCTCTACAATAGAGTTGTTTCTATCTTATTATTACACACTTATGTTAACTGAATATTATATTTATTCTATCAATTCTGCCTTATGTCTTCTACTTTTATTCAAAATGTAGGAGAGGGAGGAGTAAAAGGGAGGCAGTCTATTGATATTTCTGTCTCTCTCTCTCTCCCTCTCCCTTCCTCTTGCTAGAAAATCAATACAAACATATTTTATTTTTTTAAATATATTTGTATTGATTTCAGAGAGAAAGGGAGAGAAAGAGAGACAGAAACATCAATGATGAGAGAGAATCATTGATTGGCTGCCTCCTGCATGCCCCACACTGGGGATCAAGCCTGCAGCCTGGCCATGTGCCCTGACCTGGAATCAAATTGTGGCCTCCTGGCGCATAGGTTGATGATACTCAACCACTGAGCACAGTGGCTGGGCTACAAATATATTTTTTTAAAAAAGAAAGATGGAAGGAAGAAAGTGGAAAAAAGTGACTATTATTGATATTTTCAAAACTTCTCCCAGAAGTATTTTACTTTAACTGATGTACTGGGCCAATTTTAGAAATTATATTTTCCAGGAATTTGTCTAAATTAGTTGTTTCAAATGTTTTCAAATAAATAAGTTAATAGTACATTTTAATTTTCTCCTTTATGTTAAGGGGTTATATAAAAATAATTTTAGTCCTCTTATATTTGTAAGAATTGTTTGTGTATTTAGTGTCTCTTTTTCTGCTCACAATAATTTAAAACAGCTTTAATTTCACAATATGACAAATTCTTTATTTACTAATTACTATGTTTAATTTTACCTCTTCCCTTTTTAAGTGATTTAGCTTTATTCTTTAGTTATTTTAGTAATCTATAAATGTGATGCTATACTCATTTGCTAACTTTTCCTAGGCCGGGGTAAGACCATGGATATCCATAAATGTGTTTTGACTTAATTCTATGTATTTTGATATGTAGAAATCTGTGATTACTTAATCCCATAGATTTCCAGATCTCTGGTATGATTTAATTGTCTTATGCACTAGTAAAAGTAATTTTATTCATTTCGAATGATACAGCATTCTTAATATTTTTGTTTCCTTGTTTGTTTTGTTTATTGATTTCATGCTTAATTGTTTTATGATCAAAATATGTTTTGATGACAAGAATTGTTATAAAGATGTTATAAAATTAAAACAATCACAACCTTAGGCTATGTGAGTTGGAAGAATGGAATTCAGAACACGTACTAGTATTTAGGACGTTGGATGCATCTTCCAAGTGGATTTGAATAGTTTCTCCCTGTCTCTTCTCACCTTAAGATCAGCCTACTCACTGCTTTAGGGACTTCCCACATAATACAATTGACACTACAGTCACTTTGTCTAGCTATCACATTTAAATTTTTTTTATAATTACTAATATAATAATATAATAATTATATATTACATATACATGCATATATAATATATGCCAATCCCTATCACAAATTGAGTCTGGCCTATTTTAGACAAACATATAGAACCTTATCAATATATAACCTCAATTAATAGTACTGTTTAATCTTTAAAAAATGTTTTTCTAAGTCTTACTTTTGAATGTACCTCTATTTTCAGTAATGTTTGTTTTCTTGTGTTGTATCTTATATGGGATTATTTTCAATAATGATTATTGTTTGTCTTTCATATATTTTTTAACTTTTTTAACTCATATCCTCTTTGCTGTCAAACAAGTTTATCATGTCTTTTTTGGGAAATTCTTACATTTTTACTATCAATTCTTTCAATAAGTAATGATATTTTTATCACTATTTTAACCTTTGGAGTAATGTTTGTAGAAATTAAGGAGGTGGACTAGTTTTCTTTATCTATAAATTTTGTATATATTCTTTATTGATTATAAATTAATTCTGCGCTGAGGTATTTTTATATTGTTTTTGGTAGTGTATTATCTTAAATTTCATTCCTAGCAAGAGATGGCTTTTGGTGTATTCTTATGATGGAGTGGGAGATCCCAAGTAGTTTAAAAGGGATCTGTTTGGACCCACTTATCAAAACATAAGTTGCCCATTTATTCAGTGAGATAATGTGGTGGTTTTGCCAATTGGTGAGCATTACCATTCTGACATAAACTCAATTACAAAGAAAGTAAACATAAGATGTGATCTGGTTCCTACTTGACTTTCTTTGGGACATACGGATGTGAAAATAGTCTATGTAACCTGCTCACTATGAATCTCACCTGTCACCAATGTATAAGTGACTTACTATGTCCAAAGTAGTTAACATTACTTCAGAAACAATGTCCTCTAATGCTATGGATAAGATACTTTTGTTTTAGTGCAAAGTTACCATTAACTGAAAGTCCTTGTGAATAAAGCTAAGAGAAAGATTAAAATCAGAGTTCCCATAGTTTTTATGGTTCTCTTCAAGGAATCTAGTATCTGCTTTATTTAATATCCTACACCCAGTTTCCTCTACTGTTAACAACTTATATTTCTATGATACATTTGTGACAACTAATGAACCAATATTCATGCATCATTATTATTAGCTAGGGTCCTTACTTTATTTGTATATCATTAGTTTTTATTATCGTCCCTTTCTTTTCTGCTCAGCGATACCATCAAATACACACATTGCATTTTATTGTCATGTCTCCCTAGGCTCTTCTAGCCTGTGGACTTTCTCAGTAGAAACTATCAGTTGAGTAGTAATACTAGCTACATATAACACAAGAAAATGTCACTTCAGAAGTAATATCCCCAACAGCCTTGCCATTTCTTCATCTACATTATACCAAAGAATTTCTGGCATTGCCACTTAATATAGCATATGTGACGACTGAGGCCGCGTCTTCGTCATTTAGCCTAAAACTTAGTTAAGACTGTTCACAGCAGCTAGACCTACTGCATGCTATCTAGATGTCTGCACATATTTAAGTTCTTTTATGTATAGTCATGTCCTCTCCTTTTTAGTGAAACAGAATCTAATATCACCCATTTCCAGATCCCCACTCCCAGTTCCATTTATCTAAATATTATATTTTCTAGTGGGAAAGATTTATTCTTTCTTTTTTTGTTGTTAATTTACTAAATGTAACAAGTATAATGCCCTATAGCTTTTAAAATTTACTGTCCTTTAAGTAAAAGTGGAAAATGTTCTTTAACAATCTTGCTTTTATTATACTTCATGGTAGAGAATTCCAGGTGTTTCCAACTAATAATAGATATAGCTGATGAACAAAAACAGATCCAGAGACAGAGAAGCATCTATCAGACCTCAGACCGTTAAACCTCAGAAGGAAGGTAGGGGAGGTTGGAAGTAAGGGGGAGAGATCAACCAAATGACTTGTATGTATGCATATAAGCCTAACCAATGGACACAGACACCGGGGGGTGGGAGCATGAGTGGGGGAGGGAGGGGGCACTAGGGGGATAAAGACACATATGTAATACCTTAATCAATAAAGAGAGAAAAAAATCCAAAAAAAGAATTCGCTCACTTGCCAATTTTTGTTGTGGGCTACAGGAGTCACATAACTAAATATGAATTAATGTTTCATTGCTGTCAGATTCAACTAATCCCATTTAATAATAACATATTTCTCCAGGATGAGAACAAACAATTGGCCAACACGGGTCATGCATCTAGACCTTAGCTGACAGTGTTTGGTGTTTTTTGGTTTTATGTTATTGTGTTACCTACTTCAAACTAGAACCTAATGGCTTAATAAAACTATAATTTTATTGTGTAGTTTTAGAACCTCTTGAGTGTTCCTACATACCTCTCTATTGGACCCACTTATCAAACTACAGTCAGATAGGTGTTCCTTTTTTTTTTTTCAAAATATATTTTATTGATTTTTTACAGAGAGGAAGGGAGAGAGATAGAGAGCCAGGAACATCGATGAGAGAGAAACATCAATCAGCTGCTTCCTGCACATCTCCTACTGGGGAAATGCCCGCAACCCAGGTACATGCTCTTGACCGGAATCGAACCTGGGACCTTTCAGTCCGTAGGCCGACGCTCTATCCACTGAGCCAAACCGGTTTCGGCGATAGGTGTTCCTTGATCGCTTCACTCATGTGTCTGATGTCTTATTGGGAAAGGCTGGTAGGTTGGATCATCAAGACACTGAATGCCTGAGTTATAATCTCCTGCCTCTTTTCTATGTGCAGACAGCCTCTTCCTGGGATCTTTACCATGCATTCTCACCAGCTGTAATTCTTACATAATAATTGCTCAGGGTTCTCAAGAGTGCAAACATGGAAACTGTTATGGTTTCTGAAGGCATATAATGGAATTGGTGCAGTGTTGCCTCTACCTCATTTGGTAATGCGAATCACAGGGATGGAATCAAACATGCACAGATTCACAACCATGAGAAGAGGCAGCAAGAGGTTGAATTAATGTATAACTTATAAGGCAAAGAAGGAAGTCTCAGAGGAAACCACATTTGACAGAACCTTGATCTTGGACTTGTAACCTCCAGAACTATGAAGAAATACATCTATCTTGGTCAAGCCACCCAGTCTGTGGAATTAAGGAAGCCCAAGTGAACCAATACACTGCCATTTCTAAGATTGTTAACCTAAATTCTTGAACTTAACACTTTCTGACAAAATACATAGACTGCATATTTTTTCTGTATCAATTAGCAATAGACACAATATTTGAAAATAAAATTAGACCCTTAAAATTTGAAAATTGAGATTGCTTTTCTGAACTTAATGGACTTGAAGGCAAAGATGATTCTGTTCCTTTTGGAAATGGGAATTAATAGTGCATGACACACAATGACAAAAGAGCGAAATTATCACTAAAGTAGCCTAATGGAACAAGACTTTGGCAGGGTTTGTGGCCACGGTGCTTGACTACCAGAGTTTGAATGACGAGTTCTGGTGGCTTGTGAACAATGGCTGTCTCTTAAATACAGATTTGAAAAACAGAGAAATGACCATCTCAGTGTTTACAACCACATGTGAAAGAGTGGTACCAGTTAAATAACAGGCAAGTCACAAAAGAGAATATTTGAAAGCACTACCAGATCAAAAGTTACTTGGCATCATTTTTCCTTAGGAAAATGTATTTTAAAATAAAACAAAGTTATTAATTCTAGTACAGTTAAAGAAAATGGTACCAGACCGGCTCTGCCATCATAAATAATATAAACCTGAATAATACACTTTAAGTGCCAGTTTCTGGTTAGTGAATGGCAGGCACAGGTGACAGTCGTGAAAGAAGCAAACTAATGAGGTGACAGACATGGCCCTTGGCCTGTGACATTTTCCCCTGAGGAACTGGGAGCTGAAGTCCGGGTAGACCAGGAGAGCCTCCCTGAGCTGAACACTTTCTATTCCTTCTTATTCTAATTGTTGCTTTTGAACATAATATCCTTTTATATAACATTCCAGAGAATTCTTTATTTGTCCTTTCATGACACTCATGATTGTTAGTTCCTATGGGATATTGATCTTCCCGTCTCGTGTAGGTTGGGCTCCTTATAATCATTTATATTGAGAAATATCAGTGCACTCACTCAGGCTCAAGAAAAAAAGTCACTTAAACAGAAATGGTAAAGCAGGTAAAAATTCCAACCAATCTTGGCCCTCCCCCCAAAAACCTCTTCTAAAACACATGCTCAGGTGCAAGGCAGCATGGGAACAAAAGCGGGCCACAGACAGCTTTCCTCAACTTCTCCAGACAAATAATGGGGCCACTTGCCAGGCCCACCAGCTGTTCGAGGATGTGTGGGGAAGTGCAAAAGCCAAGTGGGAAGCTCGGAAGACTCAGCTCTCTCTCCCCGCGAGTTTCAAGGATAACCATGGAATAGCCCTGACGGCATATATTTCTGAAGCTCAAGAGCAAACTTCCTTTTACCATCTGTTCAATGAAGCTGTGAAGATGGCTGGCCAATCTTGAAACGATTAGATCTATGGCTTCCAGTTCAAAGCTTTTCATTTTTACCTGTCCCGAGCCCTGCAATTGCTGAGAAGACCTTGTGAGGATAACTACAAAAATGTGGTGTATAGCACAAGCCAGAGAACTTCATTTACCTTTGGAGGGCTAAACCAAGCCAGATTTGGCCATTTTACCTTGGCACATTCAGCTAAACCTCAAGCAGCAAGTGATCAACACATTCTGTTAACCGTTCACACATGCTTTGGAGTTGCCATTGAAACATTTTTTGTTAGAGACAGTGAAAGAAGTATTATAATACCTCCGAATGAGATTTTTCATGTGTCACAGGATGGGCTAGCAATAATCTTATCCTTCGAAGCACAAACAAGACCTGCAGCCATTACGAGTGTTCATTTCTAGAAGGACTAAAAATGGCAAATTGTGTTGAGAACATGGAATATTTTCTACGCATCTATGTTGCCAGACCTGGTGCTAAAAAACAGAAGCTTGAAGGCCCTGGAATGAAAAGCCAGGAATCCACTGTCCTCCCTGGTATGAAGAGCCATGAACCCATCCAAATGCCTGGAATGAAAATTTCAGAATATTTTCCATTACCTGAATATAAAAGTCAAGAAGATATAGACAATCCAACTCCAGCACCAGCTCCAGCTCCAGGTCCAGTTCCAGGTTCCCAAACCCATCCCTCTGCGTCCTCTGGCAAAATGCTCCTTCCACTGTTTGGGACATTTATCATTTTAATCAGTGCTTCTCCTATATATCTCTTTGTTAGTCTGTAGTCAGATAGATTCTTTATTACTTGAAGAACACTACAGGCATCCCACAGGAAATGAGCAAAAGGAATGTTGTATTTTTCACTTATAGCTAAAGTCAGTTGATAAAATGAGAACTGCATATATTATTCACTTTTCAAATTCAGGAAGTTTGTTTTTTTATGTTGTAGAATCATTTTTACTTATTCGTATATTAATCTTATTGCAAAAACCTTAATTGTGGTTGAATTCAATAAAATACTTTAAGATTATTAGATATAAAACAAACAAAACAAAACACTCACACAAATTTACTAATCATCCCAAAAGTAAATGTTGTTTCTCAGTTGTTATGAAAGACACTAGAGGCCTGGTGCATGAAAATTCATGCAAGAGTAGGCCTTCCTTCCCCCAGCTGCTGGCACTGGCTTCCCTCCAGCCCCCGGGACCCAGGCTGCTTCCCTCCGGACACTGCAGCCAGGCACCCAGGACCTGGGCTTCGTTCTGGCCCTGGCTTCATCTGGAAGGACATCTGGAATGACGCCCGGAAGGATGTTTGGTCTAATTAGCATATTACCCTTTTATTATTATAGTTATGCAAATACTTTGAAAATATAAACGTAGTGTTTACACTTCTTTTTTTTTTTTTGAAGATTTTTTTTTTAATTAAATCTTTATTGTTCAGATTATTACATTTGTTCCTCTTTTTTTTCCCCACATAACTCCCCTCCTCCCAGCTCCCGCCCCACCCTCCGCCCTCACTCCCCACCCACTGTCCTCTTCCATAGGTGCACGATTTTTATCCAGTCTCTTCCCGCATCTCCCACACCCCTTTCCCCCCCAAGAATAGTCAGTCCATTCCCTTTCTATGTCCCTGATTCTATTATGATCACCAGATTATTTATTCACTTGATTCTTAGATTCACTTGTTGATAGATGCATATTTGTTGTTCATAATTTGTATCTTTACCTTTTTTTTTCTTCTTCCTCTTCTTAAAGGATACCTTTCAGCATTTCATATAATACTGGTTTGGTGGTGATGAACTCCTTTAGCTTTTCCTTATCTGTGAAGCTCTTTATCTGACCTTCCGTTCTGAATGATAGCTTTGCTGGATAAAGTAATCTTGGTTGTAGGTTCTTGGTATTCATCACTTTGAATATTTCTTGCCATTTCCTTCTGGCCTGCAAAGTTTCTGTTGAGAAATCAGCTGACAGTCGTATGGGTATTCCCTTGTAGGTAACTGGGTTTCTTTCTCTTGCTGCTTTTAAGATTCTCTCTTTGTCTTTTGCTCTTGGCATTTTAATTATGATGTGTCTTGGTGTGGTCCTCTTTGGATTCCTTTTGTTTGGGGTTCTCTGCGCTTCCTGGACCTGTAGGTCTATTTCTTTCACCAGGTGGGGGAAGTTTTCTGTCATTATTTCTTTAAATAGGTTTTCAATATCTTGCTCTCTCTCATCCTCTGGCACCCCTATAATTCTGATGTTGGTGCGCTTGAAGTTGTCCCAGAGGCTCCTTACACTATCTTCATATTTTCGGATTCTTTTTTCATTTTGCTTTTCCAGTTGGGTGTTTTTTACTTCTTCGCATTTCGAATCTTTGACTTGATTCTTGCGCTCCTCTGGTTGTTTACACTTCTTAAGTTTTTAATTTGAAAAATATACATATGTTGCCAAATTTTAAATTTAAGGACAAAAAATTAATTGCTGTGAAAGCATTTTGTTACTTGATTCATATGGAGTAACATATTATTTGAGTTCATTTATTCATGCTATAGATACATACATGAAAGCATATAACATCAAATTTATTATTATTTTATATTCCAAAAATGATCAAACACTTTCCACTTCTGAGGGATGTAAATGTTCTAGAAAACCTGATTCAATTTCATCCTGTTTTTGCAGCTACAACTTAAGTATCTTGAAATTGTGAAAAGAGTGCTAATAGATAAAACTCTCACATGTAAGGCATATTTTAATTATTTTCATACAGTTGAAATAGTTGGGCATATATACAGACTCATGATTTTTAAAATAATTATAAAATAAGTGAGTTGTGCTAAAAGAATCCCAAGCTTAGTATTGCTGAGCAAACATATCATACATACCTAACACTTGGTTAACTTTTCAAAGTTAATCTTAAAAAATAAAGCAGCCCAGCCAGTGTGGCTCAGTAGTTGAGCATCGACCTATGAACCAGGAGGTCATGGTTGGATTCCCAGTCAGGGCACATGCCTGTGTTGTGGTCTCGATCCCCAGTGTGGGGCATGCAGGAGGCAGCCAATCAATGATTTTCATCATTGATGTTTCTATCTCTCTCTCCCTCTCCCTTCCTCTCTGAAATCAACAAAAATTGTTTAAAAATAAAGCGGATTTGATTACCTTTCTGTGGCAATTCTGGTGGTTTTCGCCTGCCCTTATTAATTCACAGCATAGTCCAATCTGGAAAACTGCATTGAATATATCTGTTCCCAAAGAATTTTGAACTGTTGTAGATTTTATTAACACATTAAGTTGTGTAAGAAAAATGAATGGAAAATATTAAAGACCCAGAGGACAATCAAAGAGGATGCTGGTCTCTCACTCCAGTTCTGCATTGAGAATCTGTATACGCTAAGTGAACATCAATTGTTTAATGGTGAATTAGCTCATTTGTGTCCTTGCATTTAATTCAGTTTAATGCAGTGAAATTTAACAAATGTTTTTTCACCTTCTACTAATTACCAGTCTATTAGGTGTGAAGAGATGGAAAGGGAAATAAGGCATTATTCTTGTCCTCAGAATTCACTCTCCAGAGAGATTATCAGACCAAAAAGAAAACAAAACATAAAACACACACACACAAAACCAGGAAGACAAAAAGAAAAGAAAAGAGCCAATGTGTTCTTTGTTATCCATAGTTTATTCCATTTTCCAGGAAACGTAATTGCCTGAATTGGGTCCCCTCTCAAAACTGATATGTTGAAATTGTAACACCCAGTACCTCTGAATGTGACTGCATTTGGAAATAAAGTCTTTAAAAAACGTGATTAAGTTAAACTAAGGCTGCTAGGGTGGGCCCTACTCTAATATAACTCAATGCAAACCCAGTCTGTGGTATTTTGTCATGGTAACCCTAGCAAAGTAATACGCTAGATTACAAAACATTTTTTAAATGTACACATTTACTTAACATATATTTAAGAGCCTACTTTTCACTGAGTTCTTTACAACAAAGAAGCAATGGAAAAGAAAGACATTATCTCTGAATAATAACTTTTAACATCTAATCAGGGTGAGAAAGATGAATACTAATAAATAATTCCAGTTTGATGAGTGCGAACATTTATTTTTGTATAGTTTATTATAAGAACAGACAACAGGGAACCTAAATGAAGTTTATCAAGAGAGTTTTCCCTTATGGAGTTACTTTTAATCTTTTCTATAACAAAAGGTTGTGGTTGGGCAAGCTAAGGAATGTGGTGGCAAAGGAGGAGAGTGTCCTTGTGGGAGAAACCTGTAAGAGGAGAAACTAGCTGCACCTTCATTAGACAAGTTGATGAGACTGAAGAGAAAACCGGTGAAAGACAAGTTGAGAGAAAGGTAAGGGTCAAAATAAAAATTAAATGTGTTTCAAAAGAGCAGAGTCCATTTTTTTTCTAATTTTTTGTTTGTTTTCACTTTTGTTAAGGTGCTATTTACGTACAAAAACAAAACAAAGCAAAACAAAAAAGCCCTTCTTGTAAGGTATTCAGTTTGATGATTTTGGCCATTTTATGTAGTCATAAACCACCATCACAGCTGAGACATTGATGGTAAGAATGGAGAAAAAGAACACTGATTAACTGCTGGTGGAAATGCGAATGGCAGTGCTACTTTGGACATTTTGACAATTCTTAGTCTTCTTATCAGATTATCCAGAAATTTTGCTCCTAGCTACCAATTGATTTAAAGACATATGTTTACATGAAAATGTGTACAAATTATTATATCAGCTTTATTTATAACTAGAAGCCCAGCGCGCAACATCGTGAGGACCCGCCCACCCGCCTGTTGCCAGCCTTGCTGTGATTGGAGCCTGTGGGCTGTGCCACATGACCCGTGAGCCCTACCCTGCTGCCGCCAGCGGCTCGCGGTCGGGGGGCGGGGGGAAGGGGAGGGACCGAGAGGTGCTCCATGCACCTTCTGGTGAGTCTGGTTGTTGGTTGTTACAGTGTGACAGCGTTAGGGCCACAGGCCTTTTATAATATAGATTGCCCCCAGATGAAAGCAGCAAAGAAGTCCTTTAATAGGTAAGTAAACTAACTTGCAAATCTGTGAAACAATATTATCTATATATATAAAAGCCTAAGTGACCATTATGACAGGAAGACTGGATGACCAGATGACTGGCCGGTAGCTATGATGTGCACTGACCACCAGGGGGCAGATGCTTAATGCTGGAGCTGGCCCCCTGGTGGTCAGTACGCTCCCACAGCCAATCTCCTGCAGCTGGCCAACCTCCCATGGTCCCTTCCCCTGGCCGACCAGCCCGATTGGCCCAATTGCCAGCCAGGCCAAGGAACCTCACCCGTTCCCGAATCCTGCACTGGGCCTCTAGTTCAGCAATGAAAAAAGAAATAAGCTATAAAGCCATAAAAAGAAAGTTGACAAACAGTTATTAGGGCAGACATCAGAGTTAATCCAGTTTACAATATGCATACTTGTATGATATGATATATGATATGATAGCAAGGGGATTTTCCATCAGGGATTTTCCTCTCCAAAACCCATAACCCCAGTCTAGTCACGGGGAAAACATCAGCCAAATCCCAGCTGAGGACCATTCTACAAAACACCTGACGCAGCTCAACAAAAAACAGGGAAGTCTTTGTCACTGTCATAGCCCCGAGGATGCTCGGGAGCCATGACTGCTAAGTGCGGTATGATATCCTGGGTGCATCTTGAAATAGAAAAACGTAAGTAAAAACTAAGTAAACATGAATAAAGAATAAATCTGGTTGAAAACAATGCATTGATAGCAGTTAAGCAATGCTGTGGGGTTTATGGGAACTCTGTACTGTCTTCAAGTTGTTTTTCTGTAAATTTAAATCTATTATATAATAAAAAGTTTACTAAAAAGGAAGACACTCCCTATATACACACATCCTAAAAAGTAGGCGGGCCCCAGCCAGTTGGACTCAGTGGATAGAATGTTGGCCTGCAGACCAAAGAGTCCTGGGTTTGATTTCCGTCAAGGGCAAGTACTTTGATTGCAGGCTCCTCCTCAGCCCAGGCTCTGGTTGGGGCAACCAAACAATGTGTTTCTCTCACATCAATAGTTCTCTCTGTCTTTCCCTCTCTCTTCCACTCTCTATAAAAAATCACTGGAAAAATATCTTTGGTGAGGATTTTTTAAAAAATGTAGGCTGTTTTGATAACAAATATGGATAAACTGTTTCAGTTTATGGGTCAGAAATCTATGAAAACATATGAATTCTTCCTGGAAATATAAGAAATGGAAGCTGTGCTAAGGCTGTTGCTGAGTATTTTCAGTATCACTGTCAGTAACACAAAATCTAAGTTCGCAAACAGAAACTTGGGGTGGAAATAGAAAGAAATTGTGGTCAATTGAATAGAAGCACCCAGATGGATAAGGAACACAGAAGAGGAAATTATCACTTTTTACAGGCCTTCGCTTCACAACGCAAGGTAATGATTTTCTTAGCCTTTTCTCTTACATGTGGTGATGAGTTATGTTCAAAGTTAGACGAAACCTAAGAGGTTTTTTGTTTGCTTTTGGAAAGGAGCATCCAACTGAAGTCACGTTATAAGATTTTCCCAGAAAGCATTTGGATGATTTAGAGATCAGACATCAAACAGGATTCCTTGATGACTCTCCTGATTAACAGCCATTAAATTGATCATTTCTATAGCATTTGCTTGTGTATGTTTATATTATTTCTTCTATAAGCTTAAAAGAAATACTGCCTTAGAACTAGACTGTGTGGTTTATGACTAACAATGAGCAGCTGGTACACCACGTGGCTGTGGACTAGGATGAAATCTCTTTTGAATACCTGCATGGATAGGAAGGTGAATGCTGCCCTGTTCTCTTCATGTAAGTGGCTATGGTAGGAATCAGAGTAATGTCCACAAGGGTGCGTGTGAGTGTGATATAACAGCTAAAAACCAGTGATGATTTGTTTCTATAACTTCAAAAAAGACAAACATGGAAGCTTTATTTGCATATTGAAACACATCTCTGGATATGATCAGTTCACAACTGCCTGGGTGAGTCAGTACATAGAGATCGTAACATGTACTTGAACTTCACCATCACCAGCAGTACTCAGCATTTTTGATAACTCAGCCATCACCGGCCCCAATCCAGTAGAATGTTCTTGGGGCCTTGGGAAATGGATTTGGTGTCGACCAGTAGTGGAAAGGATTCTTATGGCGACTCAGCTTGGGCATTTAGTTAAAGATTTGTCCACTTAGAGAGGGACACAAGAGGGAGCTATTTTCAAGGAAACTGGACTTGATCGAGCAGTGCAATTGGAAAGAGGAAGAAACATTCTGATCAAAGTAAAAGACAGTGAACAGGTGAGTTAGTGGCTTAGGGTGTATGTGTGGGGACATTCTGAGGAGCCTAAAATATGGCAAGCCACCAGTAATAAGTGTGGGCAAATAACATTATTTATGGTGACCACATGACAACTCTTATGTTAGGGCATTGGAATTTGCAACTGGGAGTCTCAACTCCCAGTCTTTATGTTATGCTGTTGTTTTGAATGCTACATTGCTTTCCATTATAGGTTCTTTCTGAAGACTGAGTCTACTTAAAGCAGAGCGATGTCTGCTTTGTGTTGTGAGTTTGATTGTGAATTTGAATCCAAACCATGACAGCAGGTTGAGCAGAGTGAATAGTGGAGCTCCACAAATGGAAGATAATCTATCCACAGTGAATGGACCCAGGCATATTGTATCAAATATGATCACTTAGACAATAAATTATATTGCCTTCCTTTTTAATTTTAGCAAATGTGTTTGAGAATATATATGCCAAAATGTGTGCAGATCATAAATGTATACAGGAAGAATTTTTATAAATTAAACTTTCCTGTGAAATCAGTATCCAAATAAAGGAATGTAATATTGTTAGCATACCAGAAGACACTTCCAGTCATTATCTCCCTCCAAGATAACCCTTCTGATTGCTAATAACCTTGATTTGTTCTGTCATTTCTCGAACTTTATAAAAATGGATGATGCAAATCATAACCTTTGTGACTGATTGTCTTCCCCCCTCCCCCCCGTACACAGTTATCTCACCCACATTCAGTCATGCTGTTGTGTGGAGCAAAGATTTGTTTATGCCCGTGGCTAAATAATATTTCGTTATGTGAATGCACCATAAGTTATCCATACATTTGGAAAGGTACTTTTTTAACTATTCATCTTAAACTTTCAGAAGAAAGATGGTAATTGTCCTTTAAAAATATTTCACTTTAAATTTTTTGAGAAACATAAATTTTATTCTTGAAGTCTTGCTGTGAAATATTATTATTTTTTGTGTGTGACTCTCCCTTTTATTTAGAGCATTCTTCCTACAAAGGCCTACTGTTTATGTCTCAGTTCCAGTTGCCCTTCCTTGCCCGCTGCCCCCCCCACCCCCACCCCAACCTTATAGTGTCTCAAAACCAAAATCTTCCACATAGTTAACATCCATCTTGTGGCTAGGATTGACAGTTGGTTTCCATGGTGAAGCCAATAGCCACATTTTGCTGGCCCCATCTGTTTCCAGTTCTTAGTTATTTCTGTTGTGTTATTTCGCCTTTGGGAATTACTCTTGTTTTCTGTGAGTTTGCAAAACATTTAAAATGAAAGGAAATGACACTATAATATAACATGTACTTGTTTTACAACATTTGGACTTTTAAGACTATCTAGCCAACTAAACTCTCTGAAACAAATTCCTTGCAGCTTTTTAGGGTTGATCATTTTATTTCTCTCACACAGAATATGCATGGAGGGATAGATGATAAGTTTTACTTCAGGCATAGGATAGTGTCAATAAGTTATTTTAAAAATATGTACCCCAGTTAGTTGTTCACATTTGATTATGTGCTTAGTTTTAATGACAGCATGAATACTTTCATATTCATGACTATAACACTAACCTTATATTGATTAAAAAATCAAAGATTCTGTCTATTGTCATAGAAACTGCCCATATTTTCCATGTAGATATCAATATACCATTTTCTTTCTCTAATATTAGGCAAATTCTATGAGGTCTTGCTGCATAGAATGCATAATATGCTGGTAGATTACTTTAGTTCTACTTCACACTGAAGACCTTGAAACACAGAAGAAATCCACTGAAATGAAAATGATTAATGTTCCTTAAATAAAACATTTTTATACTGCTTATGCATAAAGTATAAGCTTTAATATAAGTATGTTCTGTTATTTTTAATTAAAGAGACTTTCAATTCTAGATATAAAAATACAGATAAAAGTAACCCAAATTGTGTACATTAAATAAAAGTACACTGCTTTGAAATCTTGTGCTGCTATTTTTACTCTCCCAGATTATCCCATTTTGATGAGAGCCCATTATTAGATCATTAACTGCATTTCATAATGACATTTTATAGATTAAGTGATACTAGATGAATGTGTGACAGTTACTATATTCATAATCCTATGACTAGAATTACTAGTGACAGAAATAAATCTAACTACCACATTTTGACCTTTGGGGTAAACACTCAAAATCTATAATAAAGAAAATTGTGCTATTTAGGATAAAATATCATGTAGAATTTTCATTTATCTTCTAGTTTAATAAAACATCAAGTTTTATAAGAGTGTACAGAAATGGTTCACAAAGGTGTACTTTTTTGCATTTTCTATCATGTTGTCCTTATAGTGTCTCAAAACCTTAATGAGAATACAGACTATAGAAAGGTATTAGCATCAGGAATTTAAATTATATAATGAAAACTTTATTTAACTCTTTAAAATACATTATTTAAAATAAATTTATGGTATTGCAAGCAACAAATGAAAATACCTTGCTGAAGCTATAAATAATTGTAGGAAAAATATTTTATTGAATGCTTAGTTTTAGTCTGTGTACACCCAATGAAATTTTTTCTAATGTTAAGATCACAATATACTAATAGGGGTTTCTTTCTATTTTGAAAAGTTAAAACTTTGCTAATTTTAATTAATATAAATGACCAATGTTCACCATGACATTATTTTGAATGAAAGATGAGTGAACACTTACATTTTAAACACATTGGAACTATTTTGGAAAGGATTTAGAGGTAGGAAATAATTAGAATAGTGTATGTGTGAGAGTGTGTATGTGTGTGCTCAAAATAGGGTATCAAGAACACAATAAATGAGCTATTTTTTATAAAATCTGAGGTAGAAAATTTTAGATAATTGATTTGTTTATTTTAATATCAAGTACATATACAGTATTGACCAACCAACACTACGGCGATGGTAATGACTATTTAAAACAGATATTGGAATGATAATTTTAAACAAGCCAAAAAATATATAGGTGAATTATACTCCTATGAGGCCAATGAATTATTGACTTTTTTACACTAATATAAAATAAAATGAAAGCAATTGAATAATTCAGTATTTATTTACATATTTATATATAACTAGAGGCCTGGTGCACAAAATTGTGCATGGGTGAGGTCCCTCGGCCTGGCTGGTGATGGAGGCCTTCTAGCCCAGTCCTGATCAGGGCCAATAAGGCCGGTCAGCCAGGGGAGGGACCGTGGGAGGTTGGTTGTGGGAGCACACTGACCACCAGGGGGCAGCTCCTGCATTGAGCATATGCTCCCTGGTGGTCAGTGTTCATCATAGTTACCAGCTGGTTGTCTGGTCGTAACAGTCACTTAGGCTTTTATATATATAGATGTGTATATAAATATATAATTTATATACAATACATTGAAATATAAATGTATATATGTATACATATACATATATATATATACACATATATATAAATTTGAATCATACATATTCCTCCAATACATTGATTTTTATAATATTAATATATTTCTGCATTTGTGGAGCTAAATTATGGCTTGTCCTGTTTAGGTACATCTACAAATACTAAGAAGAATTAAAATTTTAAAGTTAATGACTAAATTTAATGAAAACTTATATAAATATATAAAATTTTTCCAGGAATTTTGGATTTAATTATTTTAGAAGCACTAACATTTTAAAGGGTAAATAAAATGATGCACTTAAATGTAGTAGGAATACAGGAGTTACATCTTGTAGCTTTCTAGTAGATGAAAAGTGGTGCGTAAAGAAATATTGGAAAGGCTGTTATTGATATGTAATATCTATAATAATAAAAAGGTAATATGCTAATTAGGCCAGACAGCTGAATGACCTTATGGACGACCTTCAAGACAAAGCCGGGGCTGGGAGGGCCGAGGCAGCTGCTGCACCTGTGAGAGCTGAGCCGCTTGCACAGATTTTGTGCACGGGGCCTCGGGTATTATATAAAGATAAACTTAATTACTTTGGAGAAACATTTATAAAGTATAGGTTTGTGTGTAAGTGTGTATAAATAAGACTTTTCCAAATTATGTAGACTCTAACATTGCCTTTTTAAATCACTGGAGAAAGTCTACCTCCCTATTCATGTTCCAAAGTATATGTATACACATACGTAGTAGCTCTCAATAAATGCATTCCCATGATTTTTTTAGGTATAATGTCTCATCATTTAGGCACATAGGAATAAAAACAGGAAAAAATAAAGTCAATGAGCTTTTATTAATGCACAGCGGGTGCCTTATAAGACTGCACGCTCACTGCTTTCAATTTAAACTGAAAGAAGCATCTCCGAAGCACTTATTTATAAACTGGAAAGGATGAATGTAATTAAAATAAATTGGCTGGCATGGGTTAATTATCTTTTTCTTACCTTTCTTAATGAATCTTTTCTTAATACAGGTTATAATTTAAGTCAATACGATTCTCTATAGAAATATTCATATGAGAATCAAATTCTGATTAGATGTTATTTACTTATGTCATTTCCAGACCACTGGATCACTTTCCACAAATCATTAGTATAGTTCTCCATTACGCTCTTCAAAATCCTAGTATAAATAATTCTATTTCTGTCTGTAGACATTGAATCATGAATATGGAATGGCTTCACCTGACTTCACTTGAAATTCACTTAATTTTCAACTCTGTTAGCTGTGAGGTGAGTAGAAAATAATTCAGTTCAAAATTGCAGTGCAAAGTATGCCTCCATCCTAGGAAGAGAAAAATCGATGTCCTGAATTGACTTGTGATTTATTTCATAGCTTTATATAAGAATGATGACATCCAAATCATCTGAATTTTTATCCTTGTACATGTGTCATTCACTGTTTATTAACTTCATGATTATTTGTGACATGACAGACTGGTCAAGTTCCTGTACCTTGTCTTGAATCAGGGAAAGTTCAAGACAGTAGACCTGGGCATCCTCTCTCCCTGCCTCTTTCTCTTTCTGACTTAAATCTAAAGCATACATAGTCAATTTTTCCTTATTATCCTATTCCTGTGACAGAGATATAGAATGAGTGGTTCCCTCATCTTTAATAAAAAGCCTTATTTTTGAGGATATATATATATATATATATATATATATATATATATATATATATTGATAGAGAATTGGTATGTTGTTACTTCTATTAAATGGTACATGATTTTCTCACTATTTGCATTTGCCTTTCTGTTATCAGAAACTTACCCTGCAGCAATGCCCAGACATATGTGCAAAGGTATTTATAAAATAACTACCAATTCATTTTATTTATAATAGTGAAGACTTGAATAATCTCAACATTAATAAAATAGGTGAATAGATTATCATATCATACTGTAGTTAATTTAAATAAGGAAATATATAGTAACCAAATATATATCTAATCTATTCTTCATTGAATAAAGAAAATTTTTCAAGACATTTTTATAGTCAGATTTTAATGATGTAAACACAACCAAGAAAAAAGGAATATGGGTTTGTGTGTATGAATATATATTTTGTCAAATTACATAGGATCTGAGGTTGTTTTTTGAATCAATGGAGAAAAAATATTTCTCTCTGTTTATGTTCCATATTATATTCTTAAGATCCATATGGAATATTTCTTTAGGCAAGGCTTTTAAAAACATGTTAATGAATTATATGATTTCCCCCAATAGATTTATATATAAAGCCCATGGCCACAACCAGTCACCAAGAGGTGCATGGAGCACCTCTAGGTGGTGAGCTGGTGCTCGCGGCTCAGGGGTCACTGAGGGACTCACAGCTTGTGTGGTGAGGCGGGGCTCACTCGCAGCTCATGCAGCAAGGCAGGGCTTACGGCGGGTCTGGGGTCCTGCCAGCATGGCGGGTCTGGAGTCCCTTTTGGCGCCGTGGGTCTGGGTCTCACGCAATTTTGCGTGCTGGGCCTCTAGTATAATAATAGCTGCTCTATCAATTTCAAATTTGACTTATCCAACAGAAAATGTTTCTCCTACTGTCCAAGGGATTAACCATGAGTTCAATGCCTCCAAATATATAACTGACCTCTTGCTCCTCTTATTAAATTTTTCATTAATATTTAAATGTTTTTAAATATTTCCCAAGCCAAACATAAAAATAAAATAAAAATTGAAATGCTTTCTTTCGTTACTCGCTCTGTGCTCTTTGTCTGGACACTCTGATTAATGTCCTTTTGCACACAGCCCATCTCTAAAATGTCAGCCTTCTAGGCCTCGGCATTTATTCATTTATTCATTCTTCTTCACTCTGTGTCTTCATTCATTCTCTCATTACTGATAGCTTTGCAGTATCTCCCAAACAAGTTTTTTCTTATAATCCAAACCTTTTAGACAGTTTCTTACTAGATATTTTGCTAGCACCTCAATGCCTCAAATTACAAAACAAATTTAATATCATGAAATATTCTACATGAAATATGAGAATAATTGAAAAACATAATCCTAAAATCTCAAACCATTCTGAACCTGTCAAGCCAACAGTCATACTACCTCTCCAAGATGTTAAGTCTGCATCTTTTAAGAAACCTCTTAATTTAGGTAATCATCCTTTCTCACTAGAATTACAAGAAATTATCTCCTAATCATCTCTCTCTCTTTCATTTTTTTAAAGACACAATGCACATCTCTAATATATCCATTCTTCAAGTTGAAGTACGAAGGATGTTTGTACAAGACAACTTTGATAAACCACGCCTCTGCTTCTATCCTCAGAGATATAATTCAATTCCTTTAATATCGCTGCAAATTGTGATTTTTATGATTTGCCACTTTTTAGCTCTTCAGTCTCAGAGAGAGATCTGTGCTTACCCAGGTCCTATTGTATTCTTGTCCTTCAGAATCAGTTCTGAATAAAGTACATTTAAAAATTCCCTCTGCTTATATTCTAATACCTCCAGTCCCTTTCAATTGGAAAACTGTTATTTGAGCCAATCTCCATTGCAAAGTCTTTTCCAAACAAACCAGGTTAGGCATCAATCACATCAACCTTGTGTTTCTCTATACATAGTATCCCAAGTGGCTATTTACTCAATACGTTCTCTATTACAAACTACCAGACAACAATATATTTGATTGCCCAGAAAAATTCCCTTTACAAAATATTTTGTCTTCTCTGGAAATGAATTTAAAAGTTATAATATTTCATAGTGAGCACTTGTAAAGACATTGCCCTAAATGGTGGCACAAAGTTTATCTAACATTAGCATAAATTTAAACACTTAGAAAGCTTTAATACAGCAAAAGTTATTCATAAGAAGTCATGCGAATTGTTAATTCCATTCCATTTAAATTATAAGTGTGTTAAGTTTAAAGCCACTCATTGATACTTCTCTCATTGAGTTGTGTGGTCTTTTTCCTTCCCTTGTATCTGAGTGGCCTTGTGGCTGTTTGACCAACAGAGTATAACAGAAGTGGCAGGAATATATAAGCAGTATAGTGAAGAAAACAGTTTTAATCTGAATTGAAAAATACACAAAGAAAACTCTGAAACTACTAATTTAATTTGGGTATAAAAGTAGGGGATTTGGGTTTTATGTAAACAACAAAATCCCTTAACAAATTAAAATAATTTAATATTATAACTGCAAATGTTTGCATAATTTGTGAAAAATGGAAAACCCAGGCATATGTGTGCAAAGTATATTCCCTGATCTTATGAAGTTGCCCACATTTATGAAGACATATACAATTATTAATAGTTATATTAAAAGCGGGACATATTAATGTGAAAGGCAGGTTTTGAGTCACTGGTGTTTTCAAAATAGAGGGCAAGTCCATTATTTTAACAGAATTCTACCAGCTGTGCTCAGTATATTAGCACAGGAGCAATAATCTCAGCATAGCACACACTCTAAGGTGCTTAACTTATTTCCTGCTGAGAGTAATGCTGAATTTGCTTACATACTTGAAGTGTCGTATAAGTGACAATATCTTATTTCAACAATGAATAGCAGGTAATAGAACCCCTGTCCATATGAAAACCTGGCTAATAAAAGGCCATATTAAGAAACCTAATTTTAATAATAAATTCTTAATATTTGTCTACAATTCAATTTCTCATGAAACTTAATAAATGTAGGCTGAGAGAAAAACATTACTTTAGGAATACATTCTGCTACCTTACCAAAAGTGCCTATAGAGTGGGTTGCCATGTACCAGCAAAATTCCTCCTTCAGGACTGCATCTTTCCATGACACAGATGCTGGGAAAGTTGCTTGCTGACAGCTCACAGCTGAGTCCTTCCCTAGGAATATCCTTTTGTTGCATCTCACAGGAGATAGAGCCCATGCCCAATGGCTGGTCAATCTTAGAATACACATGTTGGCCCTCTTGACTCAGGTAATGATGCTCTGTTGCTAGGCACATACGAGGTAGCAATCACTATGTCTTCTGGGAAATTGGACCCTTTATCTATAATAATAAAAGAGTAATATGCTAATTAGAATGGACATCCTTCCTGATGTCCCTCTGGACGACCTTCTGGATGAAGCTGGGGCTGTGAGGGAAGCCCGGGTCCTGGGTGCTGTTGGGTAGCTTGTGCCAGCAGCCGGGGGAAGGAAGGCCTACTCTTGCATAAATTTCATACATCAATCCTCTAGTCTACACTAATAAAAGAGAAACATGCAAATTGGTGTCACTTTTCTACACCCACCAGCCAATCAGAGAGACCATGCAAATTAACCCAACAAATATGGCGGTTAATTTTCATATGCAGGCGTGGAGCGAAGACTAAAGGCTCGGGCCAGAGTGAAGACTGAAGACTGAAGACGGAAGAGGCTTGGCTTCTCCGCTGTGGCCGAACGAAAGGCCTGGGTCTCGGGTGCCGGAGGAAAACCGGTGCCGGCAGCCAGAGGAAGGAAGGAAGGCCTATTGCAAAAATCTTCATGCAACGGGCTTCTAGTCTATAATAATAAAAGAGTAATATGCTAATTAGACCGGACAGCCAAACGACCTTCCAGACGACCTTCTAGAATGACCAGTGGGCAGGGAGCAGGGCCAGAGAGCCTGTTCTGCCAGGCCAGCGATGGCAGTCCTGGTGCAGCACCTCTGCCCCTTCCGCAGAGGCAGCGTGAGTGGCCGTGGCGCCACGGGCCTAGTCCCAGCACCACAGCCCCTTCCGCAGAGGCAGCCACAGAGGCAGTGACGCGGGCCCAGGCGCGGTGCTATGCCTCTGCAGAGGTGGAAGTGCGGGGACAGCACAGTCCCAGCCTCCACAGGAGCTGAACAGAGTGTGACTGTGGTGCCTCAACCTCCCACAGCCCCTCCCCCTGCCGGCCTGGCCCCAGATTGCCCCCTCCCCCATTAGTGGGTGGGGGGTAGGGCCAGTGCTAAGAAGCAGCGAGCCCAACTTCTGGTTGAGGCACACTATCGCTCCATCCCCCCTGCCCCTGCTCAGCCAGACGCCAGGCTCATGGCTGGCGAGCACAGGGGAGGTGGCATGAGCCTCTCCCGCCTCCACGGCAGGTGGGCGGTAAGGAGCAAGGGGTCCTGGACTGCAAGAGCCCCGCACTGCGAGAATGATGTCTGAATTCCAGCTTAGGCCTGATACCCGGGGGATCCTGGACTGTGAGAGGGCACAGGCCAGGCTGAGGACACCCCCCACCCCCCTCAGTGCAGAAATTTCATGCATCGGGACTCCAGTATTTATATAATACCCTCTTTAACACAGAAATTTCATCGCTTTAAAGCGGGCTATGTATGAAATTAATATAGCTGCTCTTGTTTTCTTTCAAATTATTGCCAACTTAAAATAGTTTCCCCTATACATTTACTTTCAATCTATGTGCGTCTTTATTGTAAATTGAGGTTTCTGTAGACAGCATCTAGTGAGGTCTTGTTTTTTTCCACTCTGACAATCTCTGTCTTTTAATTGGTGCATTTAGACCATTGACATTCAAAGTAATGGTTGAATTAATAGTTTGAATAATATCTTTAATATTCATTAGTGTTTTCTACTTTTTTTTCTTCTTTCTTCTTATTTTTGTCTTCCACTTTTTTTCTGCCACTGTGGGGTATTTGAGTATTTTATATGATTATATTTTTTCTCCTTTCTTATCACAGAGAATATATATTTTATTTATTGACTTATTTTTTTACTTTTTGTAGGGGTTGTTCTAGAGTTTGCAATATACCATGAGCTAATCCAAATCTACTTTCAAATGACCTATACAACTTCACAAATAGTGTGAGTACCTTAATTTAAGAAAAGTCTAATCCTTTCCTCCTGTGTCTTATAACATTTTTGCATTCATTCATAACCATACATAGCATCATATATGTGATATATACATAAGTTTACATTATTATTGTATTATTGGTATTATTTTGAACAAACTGTTATCTGTCAGACCAATTCTAATAAAAAATACGTTATTTCATTTTCATTTACTTTTTCTTTGACTTTCTATTTTATGCAGCTCTCTCTCTCTCTCTCTCTCTCTCTCTCTCTCTCTCTCCTCTTTCTCGCTCTCTTTGTACCATAGTGCATTCCTTGTCTCAAAAAAAAAGTCTTTTAACTTTTTTACAAGACAGATTACAGATAAAATCCCTTCAATTTTTGTTTATCTGAGAATCTGTTTATTTGTCATTCATTTTTTGAAGTATAATTTCACTGGGTACCAGTGTCTAGAATGGTATTTTATTTTTTCTTTCAACATTTAAATATTTCACTCCACTTTTTCTTGCATGGTTTCTGAGGAGATTTGGATGTGATTCTTTATTTGTCCCTCTTTAGCTAACATGTGCTTTTCCAGTGGCTTTTTTATAATGTTTACCTTAATTTTGATCTTCTCTTAAAAATGATATATTGTGATATAATTTTTGTTACAGAATATTTCTCTGCTTGGTATTTTCAGAACTAACTGTATCAGTGCTTTGATGTCTGACATTACTGTGGGGAAATTCTCAGTCATTACTATTTCAAACATTTTTTGTTTATTTTTCCTCTCATCCTCTGTTGTTTCATTACTCAGGTTACACCTTTTATAGTTTTCCCACAATCCTAGGATTGTTGTTCTATGCTTTCAGTTTTTGAGAATTTATTGATATATTCGTTAGCTCAGATTTTTTTTTCATGACCTGTGTCCAGTGTATTAAGAAGACCTTAAAAAATATTTTCATTCCCATTAGTGTTTTTAATCTCTAGCCTTTATTTTTGTTTCTTTTTTGAATTTGCATCTCATTTCTTACATTGCCCATTTGTCTTGCATGATATCTACTATTTCCATTAGACCCTTAGCATCTAAATTATAGTTTTTTTAAAGCCCTGGTCTGGTAATTCCAGTATCTTTACCACCATTTCCAATTCTAATGCTTAGTCAAGCTCTCTATATAAATATTGCCATTTGGTATTCCTTGCTTCCAAAGGAAGCAGATGTTTTTTGAGAGAAATAAAGAAAGAGTTTCAGACCAAATGGACCCATCTTTTTTCTTTAGATTCCATAATACCTATTAAGTATAGGGGCCGTTTTCTGAAGTCCAATCATATGTTTTCCCTTCTTTTGAACAAAATAAGGTGACTGATCAAGAAGCGTCAAGAAATAAAATACAAGTATGCACAATAAAGTTGGAGAGCACTAAAAGCAAGAAGAGCTGAGCTCAAGCCCAAGAGATTCTTACCCCCAAACTCCAGAGTCAGTGAGGAAGCAGTGAGCTCAGTGAGCTAGATGGGTACCAGTGCCTGGATACTCACCTGCCATCGAGGGGCTGGTGAGCTTCTTTGGATCTCACTTTGATGCTGTGAAGTGTCAAAAGTTCAGAAACAATAGTAGTAAAATCAATGAATCATGGAAATAGTAATTTGTAAAAAGTTTATCGTGTACACATCAAAAAAGATAATTCGTGAGCTGGGAGCACTCAAACCAAAACATGGAATAAGGCTGAGAGCCACATTTTTAAAAAGCAGCTTATATAGTGGGAAGGCAGTGACTGTTTCTTCTTCTCAGTGAGTAGTGATGATATTAGAACTGGTTAGTAATTATCAATTTCAATTTAGGGGACCAGTTTAAATTTTTCTTTTTAAAAAATATATTTTTATTGATTTCAGAGAGGAAGGGAGAGGGAGAGAGAGATAGAAACATCAATGATGAAAGAGAATCATTGATTGGATGCCTCCTGCATGCCCCACATGGAACTGAGCCCACAACCCGGTTATGTGCCCTGATGGGGAATGGAACAGTGAATCCTGATTCGTAGGTAGATGCTTAACCACTGAGCCATGCTGGCTGGGGTAAGTTTTTATTGTGATTTCTGGAGGCAGAGGCAAGAAATGACGAAGGTCAAGTTGGTCTTGCAAAATAAGCTAAATTAAACATTGCTTGTATGACTAAATGAGTTTTGTTTGCTCTGGTAAATGACAAGGCTGTTCTCCATTTGTTTTTGGATTTAACAAAAACCAGAAGCCTCATAGACATATTTTAAATCATGTTTATAAGACATCCATGTTTCTATCTTATTAATTGGTAGTTAGCAAAATGTCACTTTGCTTTAGGTCAGTGATGGCGAACCTTTTGAGCTTGGTGAGTCAGCATTTTGAAAAACCCTAACTTAACTCTGGTGCCATGTCACATATAGAAATTTTTTGATATTTGCAACCATAATAAAACAAAGACTTATATTTTTGATATTTATTTTATATATTTAAATCCCATTTAACAAAGAAAAATCAACCAAAAAAATGAGTTCATGTGTCATGTGTCATAGGTTCACCATCACTGCTTTAGGTACATTCTCTGTGATTTAAATAATTAATTTCAACAAAATTTACATTTATTTATATAATAATAATATTAGGAAATACAAAATTTTGCAACTAAACATTTATATTGCACTTGCTCTGGATAGGGAGGTTAAATAAAAAAAAATACATTAACACTGGTTGAAAATTCTTGACATTTATTTTTGAAATTTATTTTAATAGGCAAGTCTTAAACCATTCTAAATAGGATTAAAAACAGAACTTTTATTTCCCAAATTAAGCTGCATATGCTGTTTTAAGGGTTAAAATCTGTATAAAAATAAAATAACTTAGTGATTTATTTGAGAAACAATGTCTAACATATCAAAATTGATGACAATATGTAGAGTTCATTTAAACGCATCTTACACATTCTTCTCTAGAGCTTTAGTTGCAAAATTGTCAGGTAGAATTTTTGTACAGAGTAACTCTCCTAATAAAGATATATACAGACAGGCCAACTTCTCTCAGGGCACATACAGAGAAAATTTGATCACTTTCTTAAGTTGAAGATGAAAGAACCCAATTATGTTTGATGTCAGTCCTCAGCGGAATCCTAAAGCAACAGAAGGATTCATTTGCTGGGATGCTGCATTTGCAGCTTATCCTGAGTCCTGTGAAAGGATGATAGGTTTCATGACCCACAACTATTTGAATAAACAGGATGTTTGGAAGGCCATTTTTTTGTTTAAATATACTTTAAATGACATGGAACGCCAATATATGCACAGCTACGTGTGACTCTTACGTTTATGTTCATTGTTTTGCTCCTTCTCTCTTTGCATTGTGCACTCTTACTAAACCTAAAGTAGTAATTAAAAAATTAAATTTCAGATTTTATTGTATAACTGTGGTCGGCAAACTGCGGCTCGCGAGCCACATGCGGCTTTTTAGCCCTTTGAGTGTGGCTCTTCCTAAGCCTTAGGAGCACCCTAATTAAGTTAATAATAATGTACCCACCTATATAGTTTAAGTTTAAAAAATTTGGCTCTCAAAAGAAATTTCAATCGTTGTACTGTTGATATTTGGCTCTATTGACTAATGAGTTGGCCGACCACTGGAAACAATCACATGTCACAATGTTGTTTTGGATTTTAGTGTAAGAAATCTCTATATATCTTCATTGCATTACGTTTTTAAGTATGATATTATTATGTATTTAAATAAATGAGTACAGTATAATATAAATTTCTTTAGAAAATGTCTTACTATGTATTAAACTACATTAATAAAAGTAATTTTTTTAAATTTTTAATCTAAGGTTCAATTATGTAATTCTATAAAAATATATTCATGTACTTACTGATTTTTTTATAGAGATCACTCAGAAAATTACTATTTAGAAATAACATTTTATTGTAAAATTAAATGATATAGACTTTTAATATTTTAAAAATAGCACACTCTTAGGGAAAGTACATTCACCTATTTGAACTTGGTCTTCTATTTTATGATTATATTGGTTAATCAATTATAGAAGGGGGATAAATATTTTGTTTTCTTGTGAATCTATTTAATTATAATTTCTATTTTGTTAGATTGCCATCCATGTGAGGAATCTAATCTTATCAAATGTTTATTTCCCATCTAAATTAAACTCTTTTCTTTAACCTATTTATTATTCTTCAAATTCTGTAACTACCAAGAAAAAAATACAGATAAATAAAAATACAGATATACATTCAGATAAAAAGAGAGATACAATATGCATCTGGGACAGAGGTAAACATATTTCTCTATAAAGTTTAAATCTGATCAGAAAGTTATTTTAACCTCATATGAAGTCAAATCCCACACACCCAGCTGAGTTGCATATCAGTTGTGAGTCATTTTCCTCACTGCCAGATGCTGTCTTATGGAGGCAATATTGATGTGATAATAGGAAGGGATGCAACAGTAAACCAAATCTAGTTATAATACACAAGTGCTGCTCCCAATTTCTTTCTGAGTATTCATCCTTTTCCTGTCTATGTTTGAAGAGAAAGTAATGAGGAAGGGGCAGGTAGGAATAAACAAAACAAAAGCATTTGAAGCTGATTATGAATGAACAAAGCACAGACTTTAAGAGAGGCAAGGGGTTCTCAATGAAAGTAATTCTGTGGAAGTACACTTTTGATATGCATAAGAAGACTTTGAATAATTACACATTTTAGTATTTTTCTCTCAAAGTTTTGAATAAATAAAACAAATATTACAGGCCATAAAATTGAATTTCAAAAATACAAAAGAAGTCAACTCATAGGAATATGATAAAATTTGAACTTTGCTATTTGAATTTTCAGTTTTCATTAACTTTATTTGCTATTCATCAATGCTAAAGATAACTTGTGAGGAAAATGCTATTCCTTAAGGATTTTCCATAAAACACTACTGAGTTCTTCTTTGTAATTTGAAATCTACATAAACACTTTTTACATCATCTCTTTTACCATTTTTTCCATGAAAAAAATGAAGAAGAGAAATGAAAAAAGTAATAAAGTCAAATAGATGTAAACATCATTAACTTGAATAAATTTGCTGAAAATTTCTGGGGATACATAATATTTTGCCCAGCTATCTCCCCTCTCCTTGGTTTTTCTATTCTCTCTGATTTGATTCCACATTCAGTTGTTAACTCAGCTTCTTTTACTTTTATTCCTAGTTTTAAAAGGCCCCTATCTAATTAAATCTAGGGTCTCAGTTTGATGATATACTTTACAAAGAAACTCCATTCATTTGAAGGTAATTCAGTTAGGTGAATTTAAAAAAAAATTGGTTTTACTTTTGCCAGAGATGAAATATTGGTATCTCTTTGTAAATTTGTTCCAAAAAGCTCTTCTATGAGGGGTATTACAAGGTACTTAAATATTCAACTGGAGATTCATTTTGGTCATCTTTGACTCTAACTCTCTTCTCTCATTTTTTTTTTAAATTCTATAATCTCCAGGCCTAAATTGAGTCATTGTCTCCTAATTCTGTTCTATTATTTTGATGTTATGTGAGTTTCCTGCACTCAACCCCAACTCCTTCTACGCAGGACATATTTCGTATGAGCCTGGTCACATAGGACCTGTCTCCAGTAGACCTTTCATGGCTGAAAAATTTGCAGCTGCATTTTCCCCAAAGTGGCAGCATTAGAGTTTATCTGTGGCTTGAGTATCTAGTCTGTGTCTTTCAATACTTTTCCATACTCAGAATGGCCATTCAGCCTTATGACTCAGATCCCCACATCTACAATAATAAAAGTGTAATATGCTAATTAGATCAGACTTCCTTCTGGACGTCCTTCCTTCTGGACAAAGCCACAGTGGGTGGGGGGCCGCAGCCAAGGCAGCAGAGGCCCCGGCCACAGTAGGGGGCCAAGGCCCTAGCACGAATTTCATGCATCAGGCCTTTAGTGCTGAGAATAAATAACTAAAGGCAAAACTGTGCTCAATTTATCCATATTTTCAGACTCTGTCTCCTACTTGGAGAAAATGCTTGCTTCTATCAAGTCTATTGATTTTTTATTTTATTTTTTTAAATATTTTTTATTGATTTTTTTTACAGAGAGGAAGGGAGAGAGATAGAGAGTTAGAAACATCGATGAGAGAGAAACATCGATCAGCTGCCTCCTGCACATCTCCTACTGGGGATGTGCCCGCAACCCAGGCACATGCCCTTGACTGGAATCAAACCTGGGACCTTTCAGTCCGCAGGCCGGACGCTCTATCCACTGAGCCAAACCGGTTTTGGCAAGTCTATTGATTTTTTAGAATCAGAGCACTTCATACTTCTGGCTCTATTAGCACTTTTGAACATCTTGACTAGAGTTGAATTCTCCTCCGAAGATAGTCTAACAAGAAATTTGTCACATATTATCATTACCTGAATAGACATGTGGGCATAGTTTAGTATGGAATGCTACACAGCTATAAAATGAAGGCTCTGTTACCATTTGACACAGCATGGAGATACCTGGAGAGTATTACGCTAAGCAAAATAAGCCAGTCAGAGAAAGATAAGTATCACATGATCTCACTCATCTGTGGAATCTAATGAATAAAATACACTGATGAGCAAAATAGATCCAGCAACATAGAAGCATTGAAAGGACTGTAAATCTCAGAGGGAAGGCACCAGAGGGGCTTGGTCGGGGGGGGGGGGGGGGGCGAGATTAACAGAGTAACTATATGCACATATGCATAGCCCATGGACACAGACAATAGTGTGCTAAAGGCCTGGGAGGGGCAGGTGTGGGGTGGAGGGGGTTAATGGGGTAAAACGGGGGGGGGGGGCATCTATATTCTTTCAAAAATAAAGATAGCTGGTCCAGCTATCATAAGATTTTGGTCACTCCAGGATTAGTCTGAATTTTATGATCCTATTAGATATTAATTAATAGTAGAGATAAACAACTCTTTGTAATCATAGTAACACAAAGGAATGAATATATGTTTTAATACTGCTAGAGTAAATTGCAAACTGTGGAATGTTAATAAGTTTTAAAAATTTCAACTCAGAATCATTTTTAATGTTAAAAATTAAATCTAGAAAATAATTGCGGGAACAATTTTGATGATTTATGTGTTATGACTTTTATGTTACATCCATGAAAATATTTTTTGTTCAAAATTTTCTTCTGTAAATAGAAGTTTTAACTCTGTTCTTGAAAGTATTGAGTGAGGATGACAAGCATATAAATGATAGCATATTTTAAAAATACAACAAAATCGCTTCACTAAATAATACTGAGTGGGGAAAAAATGAAATGATCATTGTCTCTGAGAGCAAAAATTCAGATGATTTACAGTGTCCCATAAACGACGCTGTTGGTTCTATTTATAAAATGTATCTTTGATTCACTTTCCTCATGACATTTATATCATCTTCTGGTCACAATTTTATAAAGCAATGTTTATGAAAGCTATGAAAAGGTATTTGCCTATGTTTTCCTATCATAAACTTTTTAAAGGTGGTAGCATATACATCATTGAGTTTTATGAAAGAATCCACAGTGGATATTAAAATGTTCCCCCTTCAATATGTTGTGGTAAATTCCAAGGGATTGTGTACTCATATTTTAAAAACTTGTTCACTTTCATATTTAAGCATTTTAAATTTTGCATATACACATTGATTTTAGAAATAAATCAGAAAAAAATTGTCCAGACTAAGTGAATGCTATTTTATGTATAACTTTATAATTCTGTTTTTCTTGAGTTTTATGAATTTTAGCCTTGATAAAGAAAGTTAAAGGAAAAGGTGATATAATCAGCACTGTTTAATTTTTCTACCTCTCATTTGTTTATATAAAACATAATATTTTATTTTCTTTGGATACAAAGTAGTAAATTTCTTCTCAATTCGTTTCACGGATATTTTAGTTACAGTAAAAAAATCAGATAGAGAAGTGTCCTATCTAAGAAATCCTTCCCCTTTTATAAAACAATAAGAACAAGAGAAATATTCAACTAGGTGCCTATGAGAGTTTAAATAACCCTTTCTTATTGGGGTCTCTTTATTACAATGGATGTCTGCAATTGAGAACCAATACCCTTATGGGGGAGGGGGATTGACTGAAAAGAAAGTTAACAATAAAACCAAACAAAAACTATAACATTCTAGAAATACATATGCTGAGGGTTTTCAGCTGAGAGCTTGCATCCTACTTCTTAAAGGAAAAAGAATATCTGAGTTGCACTATGCAATTTTTCTGATGGTTCTTACCCTGCAAGGAAAAACAAAGGTTTCTTCATCCTATGAATAAATTAAGGCTATCTAAAGAGATTCAGAATAACAAAATCTATCTATCTTTGAATAGCAAAGACTTTAAATTAAGAGAAAATATTTTGTCAGTTTCAAAATGACAGCTCCATTTTCCTTCACACAAATAAATGTAGGCCTTATGCTGCTATTATCTTTAGGCATCTTGAAGCTAAACAATTATGTAAAGTTTGGGTTTCTTTTTAAGTTATGAACAAGTAATTAAAATCTTTGGGAAACTTAGTAAAAGATTTTGGAAGAATGCAGCTCCCAGAATGTTTTCCTAACTTGTGATATCTAAAGTAGCAGTTATAAAGACCATCTCTTATGAACCTGAGAGAGTGTTTTGTTTTCTTGGTTTTATTTTTATTTTCTAAAATTTAGTAGGGAAAGTGCGGCCAGAGTGGCTCAGTGGTTGAGCATCGACCAATGAACCAGGAGGTCACAGTTCCATTCCCAGCCAGGGCACATGCCTGGGTTGTAGGCTCAAATCCAGTGTGGGGTGTGCAGGAGGCAGCCGATGAATGATACTCTCTCATCATTGATGCTTCTATCTCTCTATCCAACTCCCTTCCTCTCTGAAACCAATAAAAATAGATTAAAAAATGTACTAGGGAAACATTGGCTGATAACCCTACATATATTTCAGGTGTACAGTACTATAACACATCTTCTGTAAATTGTATCGTGGGATCACTAAGTGATTAGCTATTTAAAGTCACTTACTATAGTGAAAACAGCTTCCTTTTAGATAATAAGTAAATATAGGATGTGCATCTGAAAGATCAAGAAAACATAGCCAAGCTCTTTCTCTCCTTTTGTTAACTTATTTGTGATGAATTTCTTCTATTAAAATTGATTATCCCCTATTTATGCAGGTAAAGTGTTTAAGAATCTGAGGTTTTATTCTGGAATTAAGCTATATAATCGGGAATTTTAAAAAATATACACATGAGTATATATAATATTTTAAAGACAATATGCAACATCAGACAGAACATAGTACCAAGCAACCCAAAATATTTTAAATATTTTCATTTTCTATGTTTACATTATTTTATATAATACTTGAAGTATTTTTAGACAGTTGTATACCTGACATGAGTAATCATGTAATCTATATATATAAAAGCCTAAGTGACCGTTAAGGTGGAACAACCAAACGACTGATCGACCAGGGCATGAAGTACGGGCCGAGACCTGCCCCTGTGCCAACTATAGCCTCATGGCCCACAGTCCCTTTCAAGGTGCATGAATTCGTGCACTAGGCCCCTAGTCAATAATAAAATGCCTTGGGGCTCTAGAATAGCTTTATTACCTGCAAAGCTGATAAGGAGCTCTTTGTCCTGAAAGTGTCTGAAGAATCAAAGGCGGACAAAAGGTGGGAGTGGGGAGGCTTCAGAGAGTTGAATTTAGAATTACGGCTCAGGGAATTTTGCACAAACACAGATATCATCTGAGTGCTGCACTATTTTGGCTTTATCTCTAAGTGTATTGTCTTGTAAATGTCTATGTGGGAGTGTGTGTGCATCATCTGTTGTCCAGATTTTTGCAAAATGCAAATATTCAATCACCCCACCAATTTAGGAATTTAGGTGTGATGTTCCTACATAACCCCACAGTAATTATTTGTTTTTCTGAGTGAATACCTCATACCTCACTGTCTTTATCCTTGGAGTACACAGAACACAGAAAGCAAAAGGGAGTAATAAAGCTGTTTTCTCCCCTTCTCCCTTTCTGTGCCACAGTCAGTCAGTTCGGTGTGTGACTGCTGAGGCTCTGTGCCGAAGGCAGCCAGGGGACACACAGATGAGAAAGCCCAGTTTGAAAGAAGCTGTCTTTGTTGCCTCTCTCTTGTGTTTGCCTCTGCTTGTTAACTTATAAAGAATAAGGGTCACACTTGAGATAAACACTGATACATGTTTCTATTTGTATGCTTGCTTAGTAAAAAAATATGTATTTCACATTTTTATTTGGATATATTTGTTGGTCCTCAATCTAGGGTTATAGTATTCAACTTGATTACATACACTTAGAGGTATGTTTCCATTTCTAGAATGGCATCAGAAAACTGTAGAAATGCAACAGTCTTTTCCATTCCATTATCTTCATTACTGAAGTTTTGGCGTTGACATGTAGTGATATGTTGGAAGATGAGTGGCTCTACTTCCTCACTGCCACGTATTTATATATTTCCCCTCAGCCATGGCAGATAGTCCAGCCTAACTAGGCAATCCAACTCTCAAAGAGACTACAAATTCCTATTGTTTTCCCTCCATCCAACCCTCCCCATCTCCAACTAACTTCAGTACAGGGGTGGGCAAAAGTAGGCTAAATTACCAGCCATCATTACCTAAAAGATTAAATCATAAGTAAGGATACAAAAGAGTTCCAGTTCATAGAAGCTTTAGTGAATGCTACTCCTGTTTCAAACAAAATAGAACAAACAATATATTCAGAGTTCTGCTCTTCCTTTGACAATTCCAATGTCATTTTTTCTTTTATTCAGCAGGATTTTGTTCCATAAGCCTCAAATCAGAATTACTCCCCCTCTGCTTATATTCAGTTGAGGCTGTTTGTGTCATCCCAGTTTTTGCCAAAAGACGGCTGTGGGATTATCATTGGAACCACTTTCTATCAAATTGCTGTTCTAATTACCTTCTTAAATATGCAGGGGAATTAGCAGAACAATGTCCATAAATTGTAGACCAATGCTTAGTGTCTAACAAACATTAACTATCACAGCTTTCCTCTACATCTGTCTTATCTTTCTCTCAACAGTCTAATGACTGGCAATGAGAAGAAATGGGTTGTTCAAACATTAAAATCCACAGTCTTCACTTTTACACATGTCTTTCCAATCCCTAGGCATTAACGTAATTCTTTTTTTCTGTGTGTGTGAAGAATATCCCTTTCCTGTGCACAATGCCAAGGCTTTATGTGTGCTTTCCACTATCTCCCACGTTACTCCTCCAGACACACACGTGTACTTACGCTCATTCTGTCTCTCATCACATGCACATGCACATGCACTCACACACATAAACTCTCCCCGGGTGTCACAGTTTCTCCTTGATACTTGAGAAAACTTTCTCAAATTACAATAAGTATTACTGAATGCATACTGTTTTAGGCACTGTTCAAAGTACTTTGAATACAGCAATAAAGACAATAGCATCCTAGCCAGTTTGGCTCAGTGGATAGAGCCTCAGCTTGCAGACTAAAGGGTCCCGGGTTCGATTTTGGTCAAGGGTAGGTACTTTGATTTCAGGTTCTTTCCCAGCCCAAGCCTTGGTCTGGGCTGATGCAGGAGGCAGCCAATCGATGTTTACTCTAACATTGATATTTCTTTCTGACTTTCCCTCTCTCTTCCACTCTTTCTAAAAATCAATCCTCGGTGAGTATTAAAAAAAAGATAATAGTCAAATATTTTTTTTAATCAAATGTACCTCACATTTTGGAGGTCTGATACAGATAGTAAACGTAACAAAGAAAATCACACAGTATGTGAGAAGGAAATACATATTATAAAAGTTGTGGACTAGGGCATAAGAGGCTTGGTAACTTTAAAGAAGTTACCAATACTGAGGCTTGGTAATTTTAAAGAAGAAGGTCTAGGCTGACTGCTGTGTCTCAGTGGTTGAGTGTGGACGTATGAACCAGGAAGCCACAGTTTTATTTCCGTTCAGGGCACTGGGTTGAGGCTGATTCCCAGTAGGGGATGTGCAGGAGGCAGCAGATCAGTGATTCTCTCTCATCACTGATGTTTCTATCTCTCTCTCCCTTCCCCTTCCTCTCTGATACCAATAAAAATATATTTTAAAAAAGAGGCAGGCCTAGTATATCTTTAAAAAGGTTGAACACAAACCAGAAGGATTTAAGAGGAGGTATACATGAAGATATGAAGTGGTACGACTTTGCCGATAGAGGGAAAGCCGAAGCAAACAATCGTTGTTCATGAGAAATAGCAAGTGGTCACTGAGACAGGGTGGGCAGTGGCAGACAATAGAAGATATGATGTCAGAACAGGAGTGGGAGGTTCAATTGCCTAGAGACTTCTAGAGATTATAGAACAGTGATGGCGAACCTATGACACGCGTGTCAGAGGTGACACACGAACTCATTTTTTTGGTTGATTTTTCTTTGTTAAATGGCATTTAAATATATAAGATAAATATCAAAAATATAAGTCTTTGTTTTACTATGGTTGCAAAGATCAAAAAATTTCTATATGTGACATGGCACCAGAGTTAAGTTAGGGTTTTTCAAAATGCTGACACGCCAAGTTCAAAAGGTTCGCCATCACTGCTATAAAAGCTTTGACTTGATTTTTTAGTTCAGAGTATTTTGCAGTGGGGAGACAACTAATTTATAGGTTCCCAGAATTCCTCTGGCAACTGTACTAAGAAGAGGCAATAGGGGGAAAAAATCACAGCAGTGGAATTATTCAGAAGGAAGAAATTTACCTAGAGAATCTGGAATCTGGGCTGTGGGCCAGGTAGAAGGTGAGGAGAAGGGAAAGTAATATAGACCGTCAATTACTATACGGAGCTGTTTTTATCCTTGTGTGTACATGTGTTGAGATTATTGCACACAAACTGATGCCTTTCAAATGAACACAGCTCATCACCTGAATAGGGAGGCATATTTCCATGAGATTTCCCATTCATAGGTTCCATCATAATCTGCACCACTCAGAAGAAGCATAAAAAGTACCCAAGAATTCAATAAACCTTATTGAATGGCCCCAATGGACCCCAAGTTCCTCACTGTGCCTGTCCATTCATAAAAAGTCAAACAGAGTATAGGGTTCCTCACAATTATGATCAGCTATATCCCTGCTAAGTATTCCCTTTCAGAATAGTCTTTAATTTATTACTATTATTTTGGGAACTGTTTACTCAAATTCATTACTTCATATATTTTAGGATAAATTACACAAGAACATCCATAATTATATCCTTTAAAATGTAGTCCAAAAAAGAGAAATTTATTAAAAATAATTCAATCTTCCTAGAATATTTTGGGGAAGGGAGTTGATTCTACTTACCATCACAATTCTGGGTGCTAAAGGCAAAAAAATAGGGCCGTGCATACTACAGGACAGAGCCACTGAATCAACATCGACATTAAGGATGATTTAGGCTCTTTTTCTGAAGCCATCTTTCCTGTTGGCACTTGGGTTTATAAAGCAACCATAGTCAGCCCTGAAATTAGTTGTGTCAATGTCTTTCCCTAAAGTATCTCCCAAGATCTAGACTTACCTATGGAAAGTAAAGAAAAATCTCATACACACTTTGGGTATAAATTATAATATGCTTTGAAGCTTACTAGTTTAGCCATAATAAGCAAGGTATTGTTCATTGTTGTTCATTTGGCTACTTGTGTCTCTTGGAATGAAGAAGGAGTAAATAACTTTCAATCTCAAAATTACAACACAAATAATCAGTTTTAATTCACACATACACACGAAATGATAAAGTCTTGCTACCTTAGTGCCACCTATGTCAATAAGCAATATTCTGGGTGGCTCAGACCTTGGACAAGCATGAGTAAGGGGAAATGCTAGAGATATTGCAAGAAAGAAAGGAAAATGGAGTAAAGAGGAAAGAGTAATCTTGAAAGGAGCAGGGGAGGGGGGATTGTATGCCCTAGTTTGCTTATATTTCATGAGAAACATAATCCAGATTAGGAATATTATATTTTACTAGAGGCCCGGTGCACGAAATTTGTGCAGGGGGGGGGGGCGGGTATGTCCCTCATCCCAGCCTGCACTCTCTCCAATCTGGGACCCCTCGAGGGATGTCCGACTGCCCATTTAGGGATATCCGACTGCCCAGTATGGGATTGGATCTAAATGGGGAGTCAGACATCTCTCTTAAAATTCAGGACTGCTGGCTCCCAACCACTCGCCTGCCTGCCTGCCTGATGACTCTAACCGCTTCTGCCTGCCAGCCTGATCAGCCCATAACCACTCCTCTGCCAGCCTGATCCACACTTAACTGCTACCCTGCTAGCCCAATTGCCCCCAACTTCCCTCCCCTGCTGGCCTGGTCCTCTCTTGCTGCCCTCCCCCTGCTGGCCTGGTCCCCCCCAACTGCCCTCCCCTGCTGGCATGATTGCCCCCATCTGCCCTCCCCCTGCTGGCCTGGTCCTCTCTTCCTGCCCTCCCCCTGTAGGCCTGATCTTCCCCAACTGCCCTCCCCTGCTGACCATCTTGTGTCCACATGGGGGTGGCCATCTTGTGCGTTGGAGTGATGATCAATTTCCACATTACTCTTTTATTAGGTAGAATTGCATGTATTATTGGTTTTTAATGTAATTTTAAGGATATTGGAAACATATTCTTTTAGCCAGTTTCAATTCTAACACAGAACTTATGGTACCATTTGATCATAACCACATTTCTTCCTGTTAAAAGAATTTCACTAGATCTATATGCTAAAGTAATGGGGCTAAAGTATAAGAGTTTTCCTTCCCTCTATGAGTAGCCAGGGTTAAAAAGCCATTTCAAACCTTGTTGAATCTGTGAAGCAGACAATGAGTTCATTTTAATATAATTCACTTTCTATTTTTCATTGAGCCAAAAGTGTACTTGATTTGGAATACTATTGAACATACGAGGGTGAAGTCAGGAGATGGGCCACAGGCATGGTGTGCGCAATGCTTACCCTTAATCACCAGAGGAGAGAAGAGGCTAATGGTCACAGGATGGATGCATTTCTGAAGCTACTTTCTGAAAACTCTATTTCTGAAAACGATTTCTGGGAAAGAGCTATTATGAGGAGGTGGAACAGGAGATTTTCTTCACTTAGAGGAAAAGCTGACACTTGCCCCAGTGATTCAGTGATGTCTCAATTTCCCTAGGATGACACAATGTGTCATGAATCTCCCCTGCCTTAGGACTGTGAGCCTAAATGGAGCCGTAAGAAGAGGAAATTTTGTTGTTGTTGATATTTGTCTGTTTGCTTGATTTGCTTTGTATTGATTTTAGGAATAGTCATAGAACAATTCTGACTTCAAGGGTCTTTTTATTTTAAAGAATAGAGGTATATTATATTCTTCTAAATATTTTGGCAAATATAAACTAGATATTTTTCTTTCATAATTTAAAATACTTACCAGTGTCCAATCTTGAACTCTTCATTAGTAATGGCACATAGCATGGTTGTTATCCAATAAATCAAATAAATTACAGTGAGACAAAGTGAATGTTCATATAATAGGATGATCATTTGATAACTAAGGATTGTTACATGTAGTGGGGATTACTGACTAGACATAAAGATGGATAATATAAATAAATCTCAGATAACAATAAAAAGAGAAAATATCTTTTCCTATGAATTTTATATACTATATTAGAAAACTAGAAATGAACAATGATAAATATTATATATATGACTAGAGGCCTGGTGCACAAAAATTTGTGCACTGGGCGGGGGGGGGGGGTGGCTCAGCCCTGCCTGCCCCCTCTCACAGTCTGGGACCCCTCAGGAGATGTCCTACTGAGGCTTAGCCCCGCTCCCCATGGGGAGCTAAGCCACAGTCTGGCTTCCCCTCTGTGGGAGGCGACAGGGCTGATCAGGGGAAGGCGCCACCCCCATCACTCCGCTGCTGCTGCCACTGCTGACCGCCATGGCTGCAAGGCCCTGTTTGCAGCTGCTGCGGCTTTGTCCAGAAGGACGTCCGGAAGACATCCAGTCTATCTGGTATAATTAATATATTACCCTTTTGTTAGTATAGATTAGTAAAGATCATATCCATATAATTACATGATTCTGATTTAATAATAAAACAAATCATCCTATTTTTGGAAAAAAGTCATAATTTTTATTTCTTAATGGGATACAATAGAAAACTTTTTAATATACAGGTTTTACAATGATTCTCTCCTTGAGTAAATCTGGTCAGGCTTCTCTGAGCCCTCAGCTTGACTAGGACTTAACGTGGCTTATGTAGACATTAACAAACACTGACATAATTTCTATCAGCCCAAGTCTGTATTTCTGGGATGAGAAAATTAGAGGCAAAAGGCAGTGCAAACATTACTGAGTGCACAGGACTCAAATAAATTATTTCAAGAGATTTGGGGGGGCAATGTCATCAAGTGGAGACAGAATGGAGTAGTTCTTAGTTCCAGAAAATTACAACATAGGAAGAAAAGGAATTATATATATACATATACATACATATATATATATATATGTATATAAATATTGTATATATAATATTATATATATACAGTATATTATATATATATAAAATAATAAAAGTGTAATATGCAAATTGACCAAGTGGCCATCTGGATAACCATGCTATGACATGCTTTAGCACCAGGCCAGCCAAGGTGGGTATGATGTGATTGGTCGGGGGGGCCCCTGCCATAGCCCCATAATCGCCCCACAGAAGGAGGCCCAGGCCACTGGCCGGCAGGGCGATCAATCAAGGGGGAAAGGGGGTGGTGGTGGCGGATGCAGACAGCACCAGGCCAAGGCGGGTGCAGACAGGGGGCAGGCCAGTTGCCAGCAGCTGGAGGGAAGTCTGGGAGCCAGTAACTAGATGGAAGCAGATGCCAGCAGCTGAGGGAAGGAAGGCCTACCCTTGCATGGATTTCATGTATCAGGCCTCTAATATATATATATATATATATATATATATATATATATATATATATATATATATATATATATTATATATATGATTGATTTTAGAGAGGAAGGGAGAGGGAGAGAAAGATAGAAACATCAATGATAAAGAATCATTGACCGGCTGCCCCCTACAGGGGATTGAACCCACAACCCTGGCATGTGCCCAGACTGGGAATTAAACCCTGACTTTCTAGTTTATAGGTCAATGTTCAGCTAATCTACACAGGCTGGGCAAGGGAATTATGAGGTTTTGATAATGAAAAGGTGTTTTGTCAAGAAGGAAATGGTGTCAACACTAAAAAATTTACTAGATTGTACATGTCTCTAATGCAATTCTCCAAGAAAAAATAATTTATGTAGACAAATTTATTTTTCCGCACATATTCACAGTGCCAACAGTAACTTCCTGTCAGAGATGTTTTCTATTTGAGCTGAATTTCACAGGATATGAGTTGTGGACCATTGAACTAGGATAGCATCCTTCACTGTAACCTCACTAAGTTCTTGCTATGATGTAGAACCTCTTTTTTTGCAAAGGAGGCACACAATGTGGATGGAAAGGGACTTTCAGTCTTGGATTCAGATTTGTTTTAGAGTTGATTTCATGAACGTGCAGTCTGACTATTTCAAAGACTGCTGGCAGGAGGATAGAAATTGTCCTCCACGGTCACTGGGTATTCTGAAAGATATAACCATTGATAGTTGGAGAGAAGCCCCCAAGTTTGGAGACCAGACAGGTTTCTGATAGCCTCTCCTAAGAGAAATAACATACTCTTTTAGATGCAATCATCAAAACCAAAGCTTAAGAAAATAAGAGTAGAATAATATCTTTTCCCCATTACTACTTTAAATTCAAATAGGTTTTTCCAAAGTACTGTCCTAATTAATCTTTCTTGACTTTAATTTGAACTTGGAAAGGTGAAGTTTTATCAGTTTGAACATTTAGGAAGAATTAACAGGACATTTTCAACCCAGTGTCTAATTACTTTCTCTTTAGAATTTGTTGTCACAATATGCACAGGTTCTAAAATGACCTTTACACACTTCAACTTTGGAGGAAGATAAACTCCAAACCATCACCCTCATAACGTAGTAGGTAAACCACCTGAATATGGTATTCAGTATCATCAACCTCATCTTGAATACAGATCTAAACCTTTCCTTATCCTAATAGCAATAAGGGTGATATTTTGTTTCTCTTTTCTATTTTTAATATTGTCATCCAAAATTCATCAGAGACAAGGTAGAGGATATATGATACATGTACAAGGTACTGATCCCCAATTCCTACCTTGAAAACAGAAGGTTTATTATGTAAAGGTTGGCTCTTGTACATATATTATTGCTGTAGTCCAATAGAAGTAAAATATATTTTTTCCTACTTTCTGTTCTATTTAGTCATGTTTACTTATTTTTGCTGCTTCAGATTTATTTTTTAAAAAATTTTTTGGTAATTGAAACATCTTTCTGTATTTTTCAATTTTTTATGATGATAATCTCTTTCTTGTTATCTAGTATCATCAGATGAGGATTTCTCTACCATTTTTGAAAATACATAAAAATATCTACTACAAATAACTAACATGTGTTTCAATCCCTCTAGCCAATTAAAAAAACAAACAAACATGTAAATTATGTTTACTTTTAGTTCCAGAAAACCTAGTTTTCAATTCTCTCTCTTTCTCTCTCTCTCCCTCTCTCTCTCTCTCTCTCTCTCTCTCTCTCTCTCTCTCTCTTTTGCTCTCACTCTCGCTCTGTCTCCCTCTCTCATCCTCCCTCACCCCATTTTTCTCCCTCTCTATCAAATCTTTACCACATCTGCTGGTTATTCTCTTAAGATAGTATAGATTTTACCCATAATGATTCTTGAAGTCCAAATTCTCTCCAGCTTCTGCTTGTGTGTGTATATATATATAATTTCTTGGAGGGTAAGATTACTATATGCAACTCTACCACTACCAGAACCAGAATTCATTAAATGTAGCCTTGATATTATACAGAAGGTTTACCTGGATGAAGACAGATATATTGAATTTCTGAGGTTTCAGTGTATTCTAATTCCATTTCTAGTGAGGATATACATGATTAGCAGAAAATAGCAGCAAAGACCTTGGGAAATTGGAAGGTGACCTAAAAGATTGAAGAGGCAGGATTCAAGATATTTTTTTCATTATTAGATCACTAGTGGCCTGGCGCATGAATTCATACATGGGTGGGTCTCCTTGGCTTGGCTGGAGATCAGAGCCGATTGTGATCATCTCGCCCAGTCCCCATCAGGGCTGCAGGAGGTTGGTCAGCTTGGGGGAAGAGGCAGAATGAGGTTGGTCAGCCAGGGGAAGGGGCCATGGGAGGTTGGTTGGCCAAGGGGAAGGGCTGTGGGAGGTTGGCCAGCCAGGAGGAGGGGCCACGGGAGGTTGGCTGGCTGGCCCGTATTGGGGTGATCATAGCTGGCTGGCAGGGGGAGGGGCCATGGAAGGTTGGCTGGCCAGAGGGAAGAGCTGCAAGAGGTTGGCCAGCTGGAGGGGAGGAGCCACAGAGAAGTTGGCTGGCCAGGGGGGAGGGGCTGCGGGAGGTTGGCTGGCCAGGGGGAGGGGCTCCAGGAGGTAGGTAGGCGAGGAGAAGGGACTTCAGGAGGTTGGCTGGCCATGGGAGGTTGGCTGTAGTAGCACACTGATCACTAGGGGGCAGCTCCTGCATTGAGAGTCTGCCCCTGATGGTCAATGCATGTCATAGCGACTGGTCAACTGGTCATTCTGGTTGTTTGGTAGTTCAGTCACTTAGGCTTTTATATATAGACTAGAGGCCCGGTGCATAAAATTTGTGCACGAGTAGGGTCCCTAGGCCTGGCCGGCCATCAGGGCTGATCAGGGCCTTCCTTCCTTCCCCCAACTGCCAGCCAGCATCTTCCTTCCCTCAGCTGCCAGCCTGGGCCTTCCTTCATTTGGCGCTGCCCCCTGGTGGTCAGTGCACATCATAGCGAGTGGTCAAACTCCCAGTCTGTTGAACTCCTGAGGGGACAATTTGCATATTAGCCTTTTATTATATAGGATAATGGAAATTCCTTTCTTGCAAAATGTTTAATATTATTCAAATTTTGAAAAGGAAAAGCAAATAAAACAATAAATAGAAATGTCCAATTGTCTATTCAGACAGTAAATTTAACCACAGTTGTAATTTGACAATTCACAAATTAATTTTTTCCTTTTAGATTCATCTTCTGCAGCCCAGTTACTCCAAATAATACATGGTTCTTTAGTTTAGTCATAAAATGCCCATAGGCTTCAGCTGTTGCCTTGAAGAATATGTTTAGAAAACTCACCACTTTTTTTTCTTCTGTAAGCTGTTCAATATTATTAACAGAATTATCTCACCCTATGATTGTTAAATATTTTATACCTTTTATACTTTTCTGTGAGATTGGTCATTCAGTCTCTTAAATCATTGCTCTCATTTATCAGTTCTTTTCCAGGTGATCATAGATTAAAATTTAATTATTATTTTTTTTCCAATATTAGGCCAACATGTCTGAGAATTACCCAATAAGAGTAGCCCCAGTGCCCATCAGTACATGAGTGGGTAAAAAAGCTCTGGTACATTTGTACCATGGAATACTATGCAGCTGTATAAAAGATGATATTTTACCCTTTGAGATAGCATGGATGGATCTAGAGACTATTATGCTAAGTGAAACAAGCCAATCAGAGAAAGACAAATATCACATAATCTGATTTACTTGTGAAATATAATGAACAGACTAACAAAATAAGACCTGAGGCATGGAACAGACTGACATATCTGGGAGGAGGGGTGTGAGAAGAGATAAACCAAAAAACTTATCTACTTAGATGCATGGCCCATGGGCATAGACAGTAGAATGGAGAAGGCCTGGGGGAATAGGGACTGGGTAGAGGGGGATAAGGGGGAAATGGTGGACTTCTGTAAGACTGTCAACAATATATATGTATATGTCTATCAATCTATCTATATTTCTCTCTCTCTCTCTCTCTCTCTATATATATATATATATATATATATACATATATTCTTTTTTAAGAAATAATAAATGAATACCACCACTATGGGGCAAAAAAAGAGTAGCAGTAAAATGCCTTTATCTTTTGTTTAATTTATGTATAATTGACATATATCATATATTAATTTCAAATATACAACATAATGATTCAATATTTGTATATATTGCAAAATGATCATCACCATAAGTCTAGTTAACATCCATCACCATACATATTACAAGATTTTTTTCTTGTGATGAGAAGTTTTAAGATGTATTCTCTTAGAAACATTTGAATTTGCAAAAGCACATTATCCTATCTAATAAAAGACAAAAAGGGTAATTGACCGTACCTTTGCTACGCTTCCCATTTGGCTAATCAGGGTGATATGCAAATTAACCGCCAACCAAGAAAGCAGCCGACAGCCACGCAGCTGAAGCGAGCGGGAGGTTTGTTTGCTCCAGTGATGGAGGAAGCCAAGGTTCCCTGCCTGCCGCAGCCCAGCTCTAAGCTCTGAAAGCAACAAAGTTTCAATTATAGAAGCTAAACAAACCCCAGATACCTGCTTTCAGCAGGCCGTGGCCTCAGAGCTGGAGCTGGCTCTCAGCTCCAGTGACAGCAACGAAGTTTCGATTATAGAAGGTAGATAAATCCCAGAATAAAAAAAGAAAAGAAAAAAAGGAGAGGCTGGGAGCTTCAGTTGCCGGCCAGCCTGAAAACAGCCCTCAGCCCCTCACCCAGGCTGCCCAGGAACCCCAGTGGGGATGCCCACCCTGAAGCGGGTGTGACCAGCTGCAAATAGCCATCAGCCCCTCACCCAGACTGGCCAGGCACCCAAGCAGGACCCCCACCCTGATCCGGAACACCCTTCAGGGCAAACAGCCGGTCCCCACCCGGGCACCAGGCCTCTATCCTATATAATAAAAGGGTAATATGCAAACTGGCCCTAACAGCAGAAAGACTGGGAATGACTGGTCACTATGACACACACTGACCACCAGGGGGCAGACGCTCAATGCAGGAGCTGTCCCCTGGTGGTCAGTGCGCTCCCACAGGAGGAGCCCTGCTCAGTCACAAGCCAGACTGATGGCTGCCAGTACAGTAGTGGTGGTGGGAGCCTCTCTCGCCTCCTCAGCAGCCCTAAGGATGTCTGACTGCAGCTTAGGTGTGCTCCCCACTGGCAAGTCAGCATCCCCTGAGGGCTGCTGGGCTGCCAGAGGAATGTATGACTGCCAGCTTGGGCCCGATCCTCCAGAGAGTGGGCCTAAGCCAGCAGGTTGACATCCTCCGAGGGGTCCCAGACTGCGAGAGGGCACAGGCTGGGCTGAGGGACCCCCAACCCAAGTGCACAGATTTTTGTGCACCGGGCCTCTAGTTAATTATAATCCCACACTGTACATTTCTTCCCCAGGACTCATTTATGTTAAGACTGGAAGTTTGTAACTTTTGACTCCCTTCACCAATTTTGTCCCTCCACCTCCATCCCCACCTCTGGCAAACCCCAATCCGTTCTCTGAAGCTATGAGCTTGGTAGCATGGCTAGACAATAAATAATAGATTGTTTCCATTTCCTTAAATGGCTTCACACAGCCCATTCTATTGATAATTTCTGAAGCAGTTGGCATTGATTTGAAAAGTACATAAAAAAAAAAAACTGGGTGATTTAAGCAATGAGGTTGTTAGCTCACAGAAATTCATGGGATGCTAAATCTGGAAGAACACAGGCTAAACAGAAGCTGGAGCTGCAGTCAAAACCATGCAACAGAAACTGCAGAGAATGTGGTTTTGGTAAAAACATAAAATAAAATGCAACACAGCTTTCACTGTAGCTTCTGTGGCCAGCATCAAACAAATACGTTTTTGTTTTTTTTTTCTCCTGGGAAACATATTTTCCACTTGTTCTGCATCTTTGTCATTAGCTCTTGCTTCATGGGTATGTTCAGTGGGTTGAGGTTCTGTAACATGTCCAGACATTAGATGGGACACAGGTATGTTGGACAGTTTCCTTCATATTATGCTGCAACACATGTAATTTACCAATTTTAACAAGATAACATATTTCTTATTTATTTTCCATGTCAGCTTTATGTGAACTGAGGTTCTACTTCTTATGTGTCCTCCTGCCAGGACCAGGGTGCAAGGGCAGAGCGATGTGCTGTCCATGAAAGTTCCCTCTCTGACTTTGTACACAATCACTTCTGCTCACATTTCCTTGATGGAAGCAAGTGACTTGGCCAAGTATGATGTTAATGGAGCAGAAAATTAAACTCCTGCCATAAAGAGTCACTTAAAATAACTTGGCAAGAGGAAAAAATGTAAAATCTTTTTCATAGTGAAGGCAGTGGATAATTATAGTGAAGGCAGTGGATAGTGAAGGATAATTGAAATACTAATAAAACCTACTAAATTACTATATTTTTCTTCTATAGTGTGAGGTGAGCTTCATCAATTTATTTTTTATAGAAATTTACCAAATACAGGAACAAAGTTTTATATGCTTGGCAGGCACGTTATGATAATTGTTCACTATAATTTTAAGGAGGATGGTATTTTAATTTTTCCCCTCTCTTTTGGATACCTCTAGGACTATTAGTCACAAGGGCAGCATCTCCAGAGAACAGCAAACTGAGGGCTTCTACCTTTCAGATAATACATTAATACGCATGATCAAGAATACCTACTAAAAGTCTTATATTATTCCTCAGTTATATTTTATTTTTAGAAGTTTTATGGAAGCACCCCCGTGAGTTTGGCAAATAGTTGTTCAGTGCTACAAAAGATGTCTAATTAGAGGTACATTAGATAAAATGTGATTTTAAAATGTAGTCTTAAGTATAGCCGATCTTTAAGACTGAAGTTGAAATGATAATAGACTGTTTAAAAACTGGCAGAATTTCTTGACTAGACTGTCCAAATAACTGTGATCATGCACTACTATTAATTATTTTTGGGATAATTATATATTTTTCCAAAATTTAGCAATACATTCTAATATGAAATGGTCAAGAAACTGAATGTCATTTAGAGGAAACACAATAAAATTTCATCCAACTTGGTTCTACCCAAAGAGAGGGTCTATCCCTATAAAAATGATCTGGTTTACTTTCCCCCAATTGAAATTGTATAGAAAGAGAATTTAATATCCTCAGACAAATTACTAGCCAGGATACCTCTTGTCTAGATTGGAAAACTGGTAAGTGAATAACATAGGCAATTTTAGGAGTAAAATTAAGATATTATGTTGCTCATAAGGTTCTAAAATTCTTGTTTTCCAATTTGACCTTACAATTCAATAATAAAAGCACAAAAACACTTTGTATCCTGGAAAAATATAATTTAATAAGATTATTAAAAACTAGTTTAAAAAATTGATAATTATTTTTTAAAAAATTAAATATTGTGAAATAATCACCCTGGAAAATATCAAAATAATTTTTTTCAGTGGAGGACAGTATAATATAAGTTAATTTGCTTCCAAATACATTAACATATAAAATAAAGAGAAGAAAATTTAAGCAGCATTGAAGTAGTGCACAAAAAGGCAATTTAGCAGAACAGAAAGAGCAAGCCACGGCATATTTAACTACAAAAACTTTTATTTCAAAATAATGAGGAATTGACCATTCAATAATTGCCACTGGATAAATTTGTTCACTACTTGGGGTTGGGACCTCACAAACAAGAAAAAATATGTAGAAAGTCAAAGAGAAAACAACATCACCAAACAGAAAAACTAAACTTGTCTGCCAGGATCCTGCTGGGAGAGAAAAATCACACCAGTTAGGGAACAGAAAATTGTATTTAAAATCAATTTTATCTACTAAAAGGTCAACGGAGAGCTTTAAGGAATACAGAAGTTGAAATCTCACAAGATGATTACTATCTCTATGGCTGACAGAGAATGAACAGAGTTAGGATTAGAAATTCAAGGCAGGGGCACCAACTCAACACTGACCTTCAGTTACAAGAGGAAAAGAATGGTGGCCAAAGGCACAAGCAGGATGCCTATGACAAGGAAATGTGATGGAGTGTGCAAGCTGCAGCTGGTCTATGAGAGAAGTCCACGGCTTGATGGTGGAGACACAGCCACAGGCTGTGAACCACAGGATTGGATGAGCTGCCTGCTGTTGGCTGGTGGAGATATTTGCCAGTAAGTGCCAGCCATAACTTATCCATCAGAGCCACTGTAGAGAAGACTACCAGCTCTGCACCCTCCACACCTGTCCCAGCTTAGTCTCTGGTTATTGTGTAAAAAAACTGCCCATTTCAAGAAATTTCTTTTCCTTTCAGATCATACAATGTCCTTCCGACACCCTCTATTGGTGAAGCCAAATATCAAGCCAGCTGTCTAAGGAAAAGATGTCTACAAAATTCATTGTTAATCCTATATAATAAAGATCTAATATGCAAATTGACCATCATGCCCTCACACAAGATGGCCACCCCCATGTGGTCAAAAGATGGCCACCCTCATGTGATCACAAGATGGCCAGCAGGGGAGGGCAGTTGTGGGCGATCAGGCCAGCAGGGGAGGAAAGGTAGTTGGTGGGGACCAGGCCTGCAGGGGAGAGAAGTTGGGGGCAACTGGGCCAGCAGGGGAGGGAAGTTAGGGGCAATTGGGCTGGCAGGGGAGTGGTTAGGGGGTGATCAGGCTGGCAGGCAGAAGCGGTTAGGGGCAATCAGGCAGGCAGGCAGGAGAGCAGTTGGGAGCCAGCAGTCCCGGATTATGAGAGGGATGTCTGACTGCCAGTTTAGGCCTGATCCTTGTGGTTGGGCTTAAACCGGCAGTTGGACATCCCCTGAAGGGTTTCAGATTGGAGAGGGTGCAGCCTGGGCTGAGGAAACCCCCCACACCAGTGCACAAATTTTGTGCACTGGGCCTCTAGTGTTTCTATATTATTCTTAAAAGTTTGTAAAAATTTGAAATCATGTCAAAAGTGAAAACTTGAAATTATTTAGTACAAATTGTTTAACTAATATATTAATAGATGTTTAATTACTTTAAACATTAGAAAAAACATTAAAATTGATGACATTTATGATTGTCATTTAAAAAATTATGTTATAGAATTTATTGATAGCCTCAGGAAAAATGGGATTGGACATGTAAATTTCTAAAGTTCAAATGGTACAGAAATTTGAGGACAAAATTTAAAGCATGACTATTATTTGAATTAGCCACTCTGTTTTCAAGAATACATTCTAAAAAATTAAACCTACATTTGTGCAAACGTACAGGCATAACTATTTCCATGGGTTGTGCATTGGATTACCTTAATATTAAAAACAACATACACAGGTATCAAGTGGGGATTGGGTAAACAGAACATGTGTGTGCTCTGGAAGATGATGAATACAGTCATTAAAATCAGTGTATTAACAAGCGAGGAAAGAAGTTGGGAAAAGAATAATAACAATGGCCAGTTGAATAAAAAGATAAAGTTGCTGGGCCTGTGTAGCTCAACAGTTGAGTGTCAACCAGGAACCAGGAGATCAAGGGTTTGATTCCTGGTCAGGGCGCATGCCCAACTTGCAGGCTCAATCTCCTGTGGGGGATGTTCAGGAGGCAGCCAATCGATGATGTTTCTCTCTCAACTATGTTTCTATCTCTCTAACACTCTTCCTTTCTCTTTCTCAAAAAAATCAATAAAATATATGAAAAAAATAAAGTATATTGTTGAAATAAAAAATATGTACATATATAAATTTGTAGAGTAAGTTTTGGAAGAATCTGTCTCAACTTTTAAAAACTGTTAGTGATAGAGAGTTCTACTAGAGCCATGACTTTTTACATTATAACTGCTTATTATTTTATTTATAATTATTAAATTTTAAATATTAAAACTGTAACTAATGCAAGAAATAGCAGAATATGATATGTATTATATATAAAATCAACCAGCAAAGTCACTAGTATTAAGCTATAAAATGTAAATGTTTTTTACATTACAAAAAACATGAAAATATCATATTTTAGAGAAAAAAATTAAGTTTGAGTACTTTTTATCCTGTTTACTCATCTAGGAATTATCTTGAATCAGCAATTGGTAAACCATGGTCAAATTCATATTAAGAAGTCAAGTATGACCCCAAAATTGATTAGTAGAGTTTAATACATGTGTTTACTATATGTAGGGAATGAAAATCTATGTTTTGTATCTAGCTATAATAAAATGATAATAAATAGGCAACAAATTACTGAAGGAACCCATACTAGTTATTTTAAAATACTTATAAGACTGGGTGATAAAAATTGGTTGATATAACATCAATGTTCATGTAAATATCCTATCTAATAAAAGAGAAACATGGTAATTAGCATAAGATTGCTAGCCTTCCCATTGGCTAATCAGGGCGATATGCAAATTAACTGCCAGCCAAGATGGCGACCGGCAGCCAGGCAGCTGACATGAACAGGGAGGCTTGCTGTCTTCAGTGACGGAGGAAGCCAAGCTTCCCTGCCTGCCTTGCCGGCCTCTCAGCTGCACTCTAAGCAACATTATAACAAATATAGAAGCTAAACAAAACCCCAGGCTTCAGCTAGCAGGACCGCAACATTGTTTCAAATACAGAAGGTAAACAAAGGCCAGAAACCTGCTTTCAGCAGCGGAGGTCACATAGCTGGAGCCGAGCCTGAGCTAAAGCTGGCCCAGAATTTAAAAAAAAGGAAAAAAGGACAGGTTGGGAGCTTCAGTCACCCACCAGCCTGAAAACGGCCCTCAGCCCCTCACCCAGGCTGGCCAGGCACCCCAGTGGGGACCCCCACACTAAAGGGTGTGTGACCAGATGCAAACAGCTATCATCCCCTCACCCAGGCTGGCCAGGCACCCAAGCGGGACCCCCACCCTGATCCAGGACACCCTTCAGGGCAAACCAGCCGGCCGCCACCCATGCACCAGGCTTCTATCCTATATAGTAAAAGGGTAATATGCCTCCCAGCACCGGGATCAGCATGACAGGGGGCAGCGCCCAAACCCCCTGATTGCCCCGCGGCTCTGTGTGTGACAGGTGGGAGCTCCCCAACCCCCTGATCACCCTGCGGCTCTGTGTGTGACAGAGGGCGGGACCACAACCTCCCTATCCACCCTGCTCTGTTCGTGACAGGGGGGAGCTCCTCAACCCCCTGATCGGCCCTGCTCTGTGCGTGACAGGGTGCGGCACCCCAAACCCCCCCCATCGGCCCTGCCCTGAGTGTGACAGTGGCAGCACCCCAACCCCCTGATCCACCCTGCTCTGTGTGTGACAGGGGGCGGTGCTCCAACTCCCCTATTGGCCCTGCTCTGTGTGTGACAGGGTATGGAGCCCCAACCCCCCTGATGGGCCCTGCTCTGTGCATGACGGGGGTGGTGCCCCAACTCCCCAATCAGCCCTGCTCTGAGCCCGACCAGGGGCTGCACCTAGGGATTGGGCCTGCCCTCTGCCACCCGGGAGCAGGCCTAAGCCAGCAGGTCGTTATCTCCTGAGGGGTCCCAGACTGCGAGAGGGCACAGGCCGGGCTGAGGGACCCCTTCTCTCCCCCTGAGTGCACAAATTTTTGTGCACCGGGCCTCTAGTCTTGTGTAAAAGTGATATTGAACTTTTCATATAATGTTAAAGAAACAGCAACACTACAGTCTATCAAAGTGAACTTGATGAAAAATAACATAGCAAATTGTTTAGAATTGATAGTGGATTATAGAATTACAATTTGCATGGCATTTTAAATGAAATGTCTCCTCCAAAATGTATTAGAAAATTAGACTTAACCTCATTACCTATTTTATTAGGAAAAGGCAAAAGTACAAACTTGATTAGTAGTGAATGAAAATAAATAGTAAAGGATGTGTTCTTTTGTAATTAATTGATTTTTAATTATTTATTTTCCTCTACCTTCCATGAATGAATGGTTTTTGGTTCCACATTCACCCTGTACTTTTTTCTATGTCTAGTCATTAATCTCTACTGATCTTTTATTTATTTTATTGTTTTCATTACTGTCCTCCCAATTTTACCTTAATTGTTGATGGCTTTTTTTAACCATTAACTTCTACTGTTTCACAGCCTGTTTAACTTTTTTTACTACTCAATGTCCCCCAAGTTGTTTCACTCAGTTTAATTTCACCAACAATGTAGACCTGCTCTGGCCAACAAGATAGCCATGAGCTATAGGTGATGACATTTTGATTTAAATAATTAGCTACATTTTACATCTTAATTGCCATAAGTGGCTTCTGGCTACTGCATAGGACAATCTAAATTTATCGAATATTACCATAAAGAAAACTCTTTTCTAAAGCACTGACATACGTCTTTATTGTCATTCTTTTGGCTAAATTTATTTTTATTCCTTTGCTTAAGACTATATCACAGTAGACTCCATTTCCACTGTCATTATATGAATTCCGAATCATGAAGTCACATCTGACTTTTGCGGAACCTAACTCCCCCAAGTTACCCAAATTACCTCTCTAAAACACCAGTCTAATCATCCCTCTACTTACACAATATCAAAATCTGTACCATGCTATCACATCCGGTATCAGTGTATTCTAACCTACCTGAAGCTCTAGGTCAGTGGTTCTCAAACTTCTGACCCTTTAAATACAGTTCCTCATGTTGTGACCCAATCATAAAATTATTTTCGTTGCTACTTAATAACTGTAATGTTGTGGGTATATAAGAACAAGTCTTTATTGCAGAAGCCAGTGGCCACATAAGCCATCAGACAAGACAGCCCTTCACAACAAAGTCTCATCTAAGACAGCTGTACACTGGCCAGTAAATACATATCTTTCCCACACAGTAGTAGCAGTCTTTGTACTCACAGTTATCATTTGAGCAGCCGCACGCTGACCCCTAGACTCACCACCTCACATCAGAGCAGCACCTGAACTCTCTGGCTCAGCAGCGTCTCCTGCCCAGCGCACTGGCTGGTTAACGTGGTAGCTATATCTGGGCTCTCTATGATCTCTCAGGTTTACACCGTGGCAGGACCAGCTCTCAGCTCCTTCTGAGCTCTCTAGCCTTTTCCTGTCCCAGCTGCTCTCTCTGCAGCAGCTCTCAGGTCCGTCTGAGCAGCACACTTATTCACACACTCCTCTGCCCAGCACACTGGCTGGTCTCTGTAGCCTCACATAGCGACACTCTCTGAGCTTCTCTCAGCTTCTCTCTAAGCTCTCTCGCCTTAGTAATATACTTTTAATATTACTCACACAAAAGAGGCTGGTTGCCAACAGTGACATCAATCACTTGGGTTCTAGAAGGGCACAGTGTACCATGAGATCACTGTGCCCTTGAAGCTGTGTATGGTATCTTAGCCTAGGCACCGAGTGGCCTTGGACAGCCTGGTGTATTGACAACATGGCCTCCACTATCTGGCACCCCTGGCATGGTTCCCACAAATCCACACTGGACTATAAAAACCAAGAGCAACAAATACGTAAGACCAAAACCTTTTCCGAGTCACTATTATATGAATGACGTATAAGAAGGCAATTATTGTATCATTTAAAACTTAGAATTTAGAGTGCTATAAACCCATTTTTGATTAAATAAACATGTTTTTGGTTGATTGCAAAGTCCTAGCTCTGTGGCCTTAGTCATAATCTTTAACCCCTTCATAATTCTGGAATTACAATACTATATTGAGTAATTACATGTGTTAAATGCATGTATCTTAATATACTACTTGAGCAAAATAATTATTTTATGGGCATTAGCTAAAATCAACATTTTAGTCTTTTTTATGCAGCTTAGTAATAAAGTGGCCATAATGTATAAATTTAGCTTCCCTATAATGGTTTGTGTGTTATTGGTACTCAATACATATGAATAATAAATAAAAAACTTTAAAAAATACAATTGACCCTGGATAAGTTTAATTGATTTTTACTTATTAGTGCTAAATGCCAATCAGGGTAAGTCAGAGATTTCAGCTAGCATTTGACCTTATTGGATCAATCGTATCTCTAAAGTTACTATTACATTGATTATAGACTTTTGACAAGTGCTCCTTTGCAAATCAAATATTTATTTATCATTGAATTTTAGATATAATGAACATAATAGAAAGAAAATACTATTAACAGCAAATTTCTATGTTTGAAAATCCAGAAATTCCTTTTATAAACAGGCTATCAAGGAAGTTGGGGTGATGGGTTTTGAAGATCAATGGACCAAACATGCTGAAGAATGAAGAAATAAAGTACTTTTCTTTTTTGTTGCCCCATATTTTTTAAACTTTATTTTTGTTGTTGACACACTATTACACATGTCCCCATTCCTCACCCCTTTGCCTACCTCCATCGAACCCCCATTTCCCCCTCTTCCCTCTGGCCATCACCACACTGTTGTCGGTGTCTACGGGTTATGCATGTATATTCTTTGGCTAAACCCTTCACTTTCTTTCAGCTGGTCCCCCCCCCCCCCCCGCCCCTAACTGCCTCTCCTCTGACAGCTATTAACAATTCATATTCAGTAATTTGTTAATTTGTCAGACAAAGTTATATCAAGTACTTAATTGGACCATTATTTAGGGCAGTGGTTCTCAACCTTGGCTGCACATTAGAATCATCTGGGAATCTTTTTAAAATCCTGATTTCTGGGCCTCATCCTCCGGAAATTCTATTTCTTTGTTACTAATGTTGTGGCCCCACCCCGTAACAAAGAAACAGAATTTCCGGAGGATGAGGCCCAGAAATCAGGATTTTAAAAAGATTCCCAGGTGATTCTAATGTGCAGCCAAGGTTGAGAACCACTGATCTAGGGCCAATACTAGATAAATATAAATAAAAGGATCAACTCCCATTCTTGAGGATCTAATGACCGACCTACTTAGAGTATATACAAAATGATAGAACAATAGATGACATGCATCTGGAACTGTCAAGTGTACTTAATTTAGAGGCTCTTGAAGTTCAAAGGGCAAGTGTCACCACTTATTGTACATTTCAAATAGATAGACTTTATGGGGTAGGGTTAGAATTTAGTGCCAGAACAAGGCATCATTGTGACTTTCCAGAAAAAAAAACCCACAAACAATCCTCTTGTGCTCCTGCATGTTCAATTAATAATGCAGTCTAATCCTTCTAAGAGTAATTTTGATTATTTTTTTTAAAAAAACATTATTTAAAGATACTTTTATCCTATTCCAAACAAAACCTATTTGGGGGGGAGAACAAAGAATGAATATAGCCTCTTAAATAATATAATCATCAGTTTTGTTGTTATTGTATTTGGGTAAGGTGGCACTGGTATATGAAATATGAAATAGGAAAGATTTGTGAGATTATCTGATTTTATTGAATGAATAAATCTCATGAGTATTTAAAAACTTACACTTTCAAAAATCAGTTGCTATTGTTTACTCCTCAATAGAGGAATATACCCATCACTCCTAGACTCAGTGTAGTACATTATAACCAGTGAAACAGGTGTTTTTTTTTTTCCTTATTCCTTTAAAATCTAATCTGTGATGATCTCTCATAACATCACTCATTGGATTTTTAAAACAGTAACAGTAATAACAATAAAATATAATTACATACTTCTATATACCTGGCATACTACCAATTGCTTTCCCTGAATCTTAGTCACAATAAGCACATTAAATAGACCCTTCTATTATCTAGCCTTTTCTAGGTTATGTGCAATTCTATACAACCCTCAAGATTTTATTGGCTTACAAGATAGTGAGTTTTATATTTTGACCATGCTTTTTAATGTCTGTGGATTGGCTGTGGCACTATTTTTCACAGCTTCTTAATTCTGAGATTTAGGCTTAAAGGTCAACTTTTACCTGAGACACGCTTCCTTGGCAAAAGTGAGGTAGGTGAAGTCAAAACTTCATGATGTGTCATACAGCTTCTGCTGTGGAGTGGTGCAAGCCAATCCATTCACATTTTATTGGCTATGGCAAGTCACATGATTAAACCTGATGCCAATGGGTGTAGCAGTATGCGGAAGGGCACTGAGATCACTATGGTGCTGGGAAGTGTTGTATGCTTCTTGTAAAAAGAAGAAAATAATTTGAAACAATAACAAAATTGGCCACAGTCCCTTTTCCTGTTTTCCTGAAAAGGAGATGAATAACTTGATCAATGTCACACAGCAAGTCAGGGACACAGCTGGAGTTCACTCCAAGCACTGTGGTCCCAGTCTATTACGTCCTATGCTATTTTATTATGACACTTTTTAATTCAAATACACATAATCTTATATCCCTGAGACAAGACCCTGATTACTCTCCGCATTTGCATTCCACTAATGAGCAAGCAGATATAATCCTGCTTTCTCTGGTTCAGATTTCCTAAGTGATTCAAACTGCATGTTCAATTATGATAAGCAGATAGCATGGCCAGGCAGATCTGTGAGAGAGTATCTGCATTTCAAATGCAGGTAGTTACACTTATGGAAGTGTCATTCCCCAAGTCACACTGCAGCGGCTTCACTCCCCAGAGCAAGTGGGGGAGACTCATTGCCCCTTTGAAGAAGCCTGTAGTATAATGAGCTAAACTACAAGGGACTGGCAATTCCTGCAGCATAGGACACTATAATCACCACATTTCTGTATTGGCCTATTGCTTCAAATCAGCATGTTTTTCTTGCAATAACCTGCTTCTTAACACAGAATGTTAAATATGTGCATTCATGTTCTTGCCTTGGCTTTTACCAGAAGGCAATGAAGTGTCACGTGTTCTAAAATGTAAAGAGAATGTCCCATCTTGCAATGTAACAATCTAGGTCTTCAATAATAATTACATGTCAATCATTTACTGAATGTCAGAAAATAGAATGTAAATACATCTAATAATTAGCCTGCTAAGAAAATACCATTATTCTAAAGAAAGCCTGTATGTTATATATTAATAGGAAAATGAGAGAATAAAATACCTTAAATGATATCTAACTTAAAAATTCTGAAAAAATATACTTTAGTTATTTCAATAATTGAGATAGATCTTTAATAGAAAAGGGAAACTTTGGAAATAGCAAAATTTCCATGACATTAAGTAAAATACAACTGCTCTTTGAAAAGCTGAGAAGCATCGATCAGATCAGGCCATCAAACCGCAGAGGGAAGGCAGGGGAGGGTTGGGGGGAAGGGGAAGAGATCAACCAAAGGACTTGTATTCATGCATATAAGCCTAACCAATGGACACAGACACTAGGGGGTGAGGGCATGAGCGGGTGTTGTGGGGAAAATGGAGGGATAGGACACATATGTAATAACTTAATCAATTAAAAAAATAAGGGCAAAAAAAGAAAGAAAAACAATGGCATGTAAACGTGTGTAGTTGGCCAAATAATATCCACCAAAGCTATAGGGTCCTAATGTCTGGAACCTGTAAACATTAATTTATTTAGAAAATAAATGATATTATTACAGATGTGTCAAGCTGGGTCCTAGATACAATCACATTTATAATTATAAAAGGGAAGTAAAAGAGATTTGAAATACACACAGAAAAGGAGGTAGAGATTGAAGTAATTAATGTGGCTTAAGCCAGGGAATGCTAGCAGCCACTAAAAGCTGGAAGAGGTAGGCAAAGATTTCCCCATAGATTCTCTGGAGGGAATGAAGCCCCGCCAACCCCTTAATTTAGGCCAAGATACATTGATTTTGAACTTTATGATACAATAAATTTATGTTCTTTTAAGTCACCTAGTTTGTAGTAATTTGTCACACAAGCCATGGAAAACTAATACAGATTTTTGTACAGGAATATGAGAAGGCCTGTGATAGATTCCTGAAAACATGAAAGGGGCTTTGGAATTGGGTAATGGGTGGACGCTGGAAGAGCTTTGAGGCACATGATAGAAAATACCTAGGTTTTCATAAACAGACTACTGGTAGAAAGGTGGGTTAAAGGCACTTCTGGAGGGGGTTCAGAAGGACATGAGGAATATGTCATGGGAAACTGGGGGCAAGGCAGACCTTGCTCTATAGTGGCAGACACTGTAGCTCAATTGTACCCTACAATTGCTTGGAAAAGTAAAATTTGTAAGCAAGAGACTTGGACATTTACTGTAGCTGAGGAGATTCCCAAACAAAACATTGATGGTATGGCCTGCTTACAGAAAAAAAAAATAATGCAATTGACAGTCATAAATTAAAAAACAAACAAACAAATAAATAAAACTGTCAAGCAAAACTGAACCTGCACTTAATAATTTGGGAAATCTTTAATGTATACAGACAGGAAAGTATGATAAAATTAGGAGAATGACTCGTAGGAAAGAATGCATTGGAAGAAAAAGCAATGGTGAGGCTGGACAACCTTTTACGAGGGATGAAGAGATGACATACATGATTGCGATGATAAGATTTGGCACTTTTGAACCGATGGTATTTAAATGCAATTTTGGACTTGTGTTGATGTTTAGTGCAGTGATTTTCAACTGGTGTGCCGTGGCAGGTGCACTGGTAGCCACAATAATTTTTAAAACATGCCATAACTGACTATTTAGTCGTGGCACTGACTTCTTTTTCTTTAGATTGTCAAATTAAAAAGTTATAACAACCAAAACAATAGTCATTCAGTGTGAATGAGTCAAAATTATACCTATTTTTTGTCAGATTAGCAATGATTTTAGTAATTACATTATGTGTGCCATGAGATGAAAAAGGTTGAAAATTTCTGCTTAGTGTGTTGAGACTTTGGGGATTTGGGATGGGGTGAATATATTTTGTATGCGTTATGGGTATGAATTTTGGAGGCCAGAAAGAAGATTTTAGGAAGCAGAATAATTGATAGTAGGACCTAATATCTTCAGCATGTACCCATATGATTTATGTTACTTTATTTGGGGGAGAAAAGAAAGGATCTTGTATGGCCTTTGGAGAAATGATAAAAATAAAATATTCAAATGAGGTTATCCAGGATTATCTGAGTGTGATCCCTGAATGCAATGGCATGCAACGACCAGGGGAGATTGCACACAGACACAAAGAAGGCAGTTTGACTACAGAATTAGTGATTGGAGTCAGATGGCACAAACCACGGAATCTGGCGGCATCAGAAGCAGAAAGAAGCAAGGGATGAATTCTGCCTTCAGCCTTCAGAGGGATTGCAGCCCTGCCAACACACCTTGATTTTAACCCAGTAATACTGATATTAAACTTCTGGCCTCCCAAACTGTGAGAGAATAAATGTTTATTGTTTATGCCACCAAGTTTGTGGTTATTTGTTACAGAGTTATAGAACACACTATGCATGATGTTATCTGCTGTCTGAACATTTCCTTTTTAATTTTTTTGAAATATATTTTTATTGATTTAAGAGAGGAAGGGAGAGGGAGAGAAAGATAGAAACATCAATGATGAGAAGGAATCACTGAATGGCTGCCCCCTACTGGAAATTGAGCCCACAACCAGGGCATGTGCCCTGACTGGGAATCAAACTGCGACCTACTGATTCATGGGTCATGGATCATCCACTGAGCCACACTGACCAGGCTGAACATTTTCTTAATAAACTTAAGATATTATGCAAGTTGCCCCATGTTAATCTAATGCTCTGAATATTTTTATGATCACTTGTACTCTTTTCATTAATAAAACCGAATACCTATCTGAACAAAATGGCTAAAGAAGATGAACTTTATTATCAAATTTTAAAGAAGGAAAGAAAGAAAAAATAGAGTAGGGAAAGAATATGAAAGCAAGTAGTTTTAAAATTGGGTGCATAATGCATCTAGTCTGCTTTCCCCTGTCTAATTTAGGATCCCTGCCAGTACAAAATGACCTAGCAAATATGTGTTAAAATGGTTTCAATTATAAAGTGACATGTATATACAGAGGGTGAAATATTTTTCTCCACTGTACTGTTACCTGTTTGGAGTCTGGTAGACTAGCTTGTAACCTGAACACCTTCATCCCTCACCATATCTTCTTCACTTTGCCAGTATTCTGATTTCTCTGAGAATTTTCCAGAGCTCTATTTTTACCCGTTTTTCCAATTGCACATGACCGCAAATACTTAGTCTTTTAAAAAAATATATTTTTATTGATTTCAGAGAGCGAGAGGTAGAGAGAGATAGAAACATCAATAATGAAAGAGAATCATTGATCAGTTGCTTCCTGCACTCCCCCTACTGGGAATAGAGCCTGCAACCCAGGCATATGCCCAGACCAGGAACTGAACCATGACCTCCTGGTTCATAGGTCAATCCTCAACCTCTGAGCCACACCTGCCAGGGCAACGCTATGTTCTTTCTAATGGGTCGATCAAATGTCTTACTTCCAGAACGTATATTTTCATCTCTAAAATTGATATTTGATGATGGTTGCCTGGCTATGATGATGTCTGTGATGTGTGTGTAAGTGTATGTGCAGTGTGGTATAGCTTATAGTCCTGGGATGGGATAATGTGATGCAAAGATGTTTAGAAACCTCAAATTAGTTTTAAGCTAATATGTAACCCAGGTTACATATTTTCACCTTATCTATTATGCTGGTATAACACAAAGAATATGAAATATATTTATTTATCTAAATATCAGTCCATATCTAATGATTTTAGTCTGACTCACTCATTATAAATAAGTCATGATTTTCCATGAAATCTCCTTAGAAGGGTATTGAAAGCTCCCAGCCCCATACTGTGTTCTCTGCTTCATTGCCCACTCAAGACACGTAGAATATTCTGCCATTTCCTGAAGTAATGGGTCTTTTACAGTTCCATGTTTTAGGAGGTTTGCTCTCTATTCTTGTAATAAATTTACACCCTTATCTTTGTATAAACCTCCACATACTTCAACTTGAAAAATTAACATTCTATATACAATTTCCTATCCCACCAGGAAAATTTAGCTCCACTGCATGCTGTTTGTCCACTGCCCTTTATATCTTCATCATAGGATTTACTATGTAATAGTGCCATATATATCTGGGCCTGCTTCAGTAGAAAAACACTGCTCAAGTAAAAATAACCTTAACAAAATTATTTTGATGTTAAAACTTTATTTTAACAGTTGTATGTGCATGTTCCAGGAAAAGTGATATAAGATGAAAGATATATCAGAAGAAAGTATATTTATAGTCCAAAAATATGCAAAGTAGACCCACAAATCGAAATTTGATTTATTTTTTTTTTCAAATGGTGTGTGTGTGTTTCAAAAGAGATAAGGCACCAATATATTTTTATGCCTAGATATCATTTTAAATTGAAAAAAATCCAAGTGAATATTTCTAATTCTATTGCAAGACACATTACATTCATAAATTTAAAAGCAAGTATCTATATTCTGTAGATAATATGCATATATATATATATATATATATATATATATATATATATATAGCATTTTCTGAGGAATATTAGAAAATAATCAAATCCCTTATTTTTATAGATGGGAAAGCCAAGATATAGTGAAATTGTTAATGTATGTGCAGCATACAATTGTAGCTAAAATAATAAAAGTTTATCCTTTATAATCTACCCCAATTGTGTTTCACTTATGTGTATAATTTGTGTTTACATTGAACTTTCTTCAAAGCAATTTGACATGTTTTGCAAACATTTTCTTAAAATTATTTCAAACATCCCTACTAGTTTTTGACTCAGAGTGGTTACTGTATTGAAGACTATTGTCATCAAATATTCCTCTATTATAACTTTTTTTTTTTTTAATGATGGTGCCCTAGGGATTATCAATAACAGTTGTGAGAAAAGAAATTTTCAGGGTTAAATAGCAATTCACACACAAATCCAGTATTTTTGGTTATTGTATGGAGTGTAAAAGCCATTTTCCATGTTTTCTTGATAGATGGTAGAATCTTAAATATGACTTTCAACATGGAATTCAAGGCATTTTATAAACTAACCTACAAAAGGAGAAATGTCAAGGTTTCTGAAGTCAGTGAGAAGAGAATGATTCGCATGATAAGTATCTCCCTGGAACACACTGGGAACCCTGCCTGTTTCTTAATCGGCAAAGTTACTCTAGACCTGGAAGTTCTGATCAATGATTTTTTAACTATCTCTCGAGGGGAGTATCAGAAAGCTCACAGTGAGAGGAATAACACACATTTCTCAATATCCACATTACATTCCACAGCCTGATTGATTCAGAAATTGGAGAAGATATAGAGATAAAGATCTCAGAACTTCCGCTGAGGCAGGAGAGGCTCCCGCCACTGCCACTGTGCTTGCCAGCCTTGAGTCTGGCTTCTGGCTGAGCAGTGCTCCCCCTGTGGGCAATGTGCATCATAGCAACCGGTTGTTCTGGTCTTTCCACCCTAATGATTGCTTAGGCTTTTATTATATAGATATTTTAAATTAATATAAAAATTTAAAACAACTCTGATTAAAAACCTAAGTTATCTAATTATTGTAGGGTATCCAAAAGAACTTGTTTTATTGTCATTTTGTTTTTAATGGAAATGTTACTTGCCAGAAAAGAAACATTCAAATCAATTAAAATGATGGCAATATATCATCAAATCAATGAAATATATACATACATATAGAATTTTAAATTGCTTTAAAGGATTAGAAGTTAACTGTGGTTGCCTTTTTTGACAATTATAAAGTTGGCAGGCTCATAAAGCCATGGCAAAAATCCTGGATTTCTTTCTCTAAAACAGAAATTAGAAATACTGTACATGTTTCAAAATAAAATAAATTAGCTACAAGTAGATATATTTTGTGCCTTGGGGTTTATTACTGTATTTAACTCAGGCTAAAACTTTCCAAGTTATGTTGACATCATGTAACATGTTGTTAGAATTTCACAATTTAGGTGGAAAAATCATAGTGTACAATTGCAAATTACTTATGAGCACTTAGGGCTTATAGAATAATTGATCATCTGAATAAAAAAAAGAGAATAAAATGTAGAAAATCCAAAATTATGATTTTGTGTGTCCAAAATCATGATTTCATTCTCATTTCAGTAGATGATTTTATCTTCTACTTCTCAGAGAAAAAGGAAATCATCAGATAATCTGTTGAAAACTCATTTCCAAACATATCTACTTATCAAAAACTTTATTCATTTTTGTGTATATACCCATATAATGCATACATACTGCACAGAAAGTACTCAATAAATAAATTTTCTTTCATATTGTATATGTACCCATGGGATTGGATATCTTTTGAGTATGACAGAATTATGTAAGTAGCGACTTGCATTTGTTTACACCCGAAATTACATATATTATCTGTAACATATTACTTTATTTGGGGCAATGTATTCAAGATATATATTGATGATCTCAAAGAGAAAAACTTGCCACCCTTATCTAAAAGCTTGTGAAAGGCACGTATAAATACAATTCCATTCTTTTTTTTTTTAAAAAAAAATACATTTTATTGATTTTTTACAGAGAGGAAGGGAGAGGGATAGAGAGTCAGAAACATCGATGAGAGAGAAACATTGATCAGCTGCCTCCTGCACACCTCCTACTGGGGATGTGCCCGCAACCAAGGTACATGCCCTTGACCGGAATCGAACCTGGGACCCTTCAGTCGGTAGGCCGACGCTCTATCCACTGAGCCAAACCAGTTCGGGCTACAATTCCATTCTTAAAAATAAACATGGTTACCGAAAGCCTCCCTATCTCCTGGCTTCAAGTTTTCATGTGAAGCAGGCTCCACTAGGTGCAGCTTGGCCAGAACAGAGTGCCTTCCCTGCAGGTAAGTGTGCAAGGAAGATCTGAGAGTGCAAAAAGAGTCTTCCTCCCTTTTGCAAAAACTGCCTGACTGCCAGAGAGTTCTACTTTCTGCTACTCCGTGTTAAAGCTACTATAGTCTCTGCCTCAGGGAGGGTAGCCTGCCGTAGTATTGGCAAGTGATGCCAATGATTGTAAATGATTTATATTCAATTTCGGAGTGAGGTCAGAAGGAGCTCATTTTTGTTCTATTATACACTATTACCTTTAAAGTGCTAATTAGATCTTCCTTTACCTGACACCTACTCTTTTTCTTTTGGTTTTCTCAATTAGGCAGGAAAACCTCATGCTATTGATTGGATTCCAACATAGAAATAAAATATAATCAGTAGCAAAGCATCAGTCATTCCACATCAAGTTCACAGCGTATTCATAGTGTCAAAAATAAATGTCCAGCCTGGCCAGTGTCGCTCAGTGGTTGAGCATTGACCCATACACCAAGAGGTTTCATATGCCTGGGTTACAGGCTTGATCCCCAGTAGGGGGTGGGCAGGAGGCAGCAGGACCATGTTTCTCTATTCTATAAACATTTGAAAGTGTAAGTTTTCTTATATTTTAATCAATATTAAATCAATATTATTTAAATCAATATTATTTAAAATTATCACTCTGGCACTCTTTTGTTATACTCACCTTTTTCCTGGCCCATTTTTATTCTGTTTGTTTTATTAAGACACATATATGGACTATCTGAATATCTGAATTTCTTTTCTGTATACCTAAATGGATATACTCATTAAAATTATTTCTTCAAGATTTGTATTTGGTAGCATTGCTACCATCTAATTTTATTTGGGTGTTTTTCTTGGATTAGGACAGGCAATATGTTCTTCATATTTTCTCTTAGATGGCATACTTATATTCTGTCTTGAGCCTGTGTTTCGCATTTCCCCTTTACATTTCTCTCTGGCATCCCACTCATGATGGCCCACTCTGTCTCTTCCCATCACCCCTTCATTTTTCAGGAGAGCTACTGGTGTCCTTTATTCCTGCTTCTCTGTGTTCGGATGCTTTGGAAAGTAGAGCTCAGCGGGCTGCTGGCAATATAAAGAGTTGGATTTGCTCTCTACATTTTTTCAGTTACTGAATTGAAAGTACTGGGCAAAGATTTATTCCAATCTATAGAGGAGTGCTGGATAATCCCTCATTTCAGGATGGGCTCCTGAGCCTTTGCCAATGCAAGAGGCAATTGGATACTTATACCCTCGTGCTGCCAACATGTTGCCAGAAACTGCTCTTCTCTGTTCATCCACATAAGCACAGCTTAAAGGGAAAAACACACACACACATAAATATACTGTGTTTTGGTTATAGTGGCAGTGTAAGACAATTACATAGAGTTTTGGGGTCACTTTTCTTTGATTGCCATATTCTCATCAGGATTTGTCTCTTTGTTTGTTTAGTACTATTTTCCCTTCTATTTTATGAATATTATTTATTATTTTATTAGAGAAGATAGAGTAGGCTGTGTTATTATAACAAACATGCGTCGATATATCTGTGTATTAGCACAGTAAAGTTTTATTTTCTAGTCACATCACAGTCTGTTGCAGACCAACCCTTTCTCATCGGTGACTTAGGAATCAGGCCATTCCATTGTGTAGATCAGTGGTTCTCAACCTTCCTAATGCCGCGACCCTTTAATACAGTTCCTCATGTTGTGGTGACCCACAACCATAAAATTATTTTCATGGCTACTTCATAACTCTAATTTGGCTACTGTTATGAATTGTAATGTAAATATCTGATATGCAGGATGTATTTTCATTGTTACAAATTGAACATAATTAAAGCATAGTGATTAATCACAAAACCAATATGTAATTATATATGTGTTTTCTGATGGTCTTAGGCAACCCCTGTGGAAGGGTCATTCGACCCCCAAAGGGGTTGCTATCCACAGGTTGAGAACCGCTGGTGTAGATGAAGATTGGATTACTCCAAACTCCTGCTGAAGGGCAAAAACAGGTAGGGACAAGTTGTACAATGGGCCAGCCCTCATGGCCAAGCCTTGAAGTGTTTTATATCACATATGCCTGCATTCTACCAGTCAGAATTCAACCACATGGTTCCTGGCCTGTCAGAAAGATTTGGAAGATTGATTTCTATGTGCCCAAGAAAGTGCTTCGAATAACCTTCTTATCTTCGGCAGAGCATTTTGGTGATCAAATCACTTTATTCCACTTTCACACACAGAGCGTTCTTAGCCATCCCAGTGAGAGACAATATAAAATCCCATCTGGTCACCGATATTGCTCAGAGTCCATGTCACTAGGAGCCATCAGATCCAGATGTGACTTCCTTTTATCTGGAGACCTACAAAGTTAAAAGGCAAATTATCTTCCCCTCTCTAGCATACACACCCAACATGCCGTGATGGGGCAGGCCCAGGATACACACAGTAATCACTCCCATTTGGCAAGGCAAATAATAGGATGCATACACTATCCACAACAAATACAATTTACATCCCACCAGGAAGATATTTTGTTCAAGTTTCCAGGCAGAACATTGGGAGTGAAGGAACGACCTTGGTTAAACTGCTTCTGCTCACTGGAGGGAACCCTTTGTCTAGTGTTTTTTCAATGTCTGTCTCCAACGTCTGAAAACTGGGTTAGTGTTCTCCTTGGCTATACTGAACTGGAGAATAGAGACAATACGTTCCTTGAGGGGTCTACAATGAGCCTTTCCTCTCCTAAAAGAAACTGGGTACCCACAGATTAAATAAATCTTGAAGATTTAAAGTCTTCTCTAGATGAACTAATAGTTTCTTGATAAGCCAGAAAAAAACTTAATATACTTCTGATCCACTTGTTTCTGACACCTAATACACAAATGTCGAGTGTATGGTATTTGCCTGTTTTCTGGCCCCATGCTCCTCTCATTCTCTTACCAGATGGGAGTGTCATCTTTAATTTGATCTTTTTCCTGGGTCTCTTTAGTACAGCGGTTCTCAACCTGTGGGTTGGAACCCCTTTGGGGGTCGAACGACCCTTTCACAGGGGTTGCCTAAGACCATCGGAAAACACATATATAATTACATATTGTTTTTGTGATTAATCACTATGCTTTAATTATGTTCAATTTGTAACAATGAAAATACATCCTGCATATCAGATATTTACATTACGATTCATAGCAATAGCCAAATTACAGTTATGAAGTAGCAACCAAAATAATTTTATGGTTGTGGGTCACCACAACATGAGGAACTGTATTAAAGGGTCGCGGCATTAGGAAGGTTGAGAACCACTGCTTTAGTAGATCAAGTTTGTTTTACTGGCCTCTTCTAAAATTCCATTTCACACAAATATTCTCTCCCACTCTTGGGGAGGCTTGAATTTCTAGAATCTCTCTTATCCTTCTTCTTATATCTTTGAAAAATGTGTCAGTGGCTACAAACACTTACCACTCTCTTCCTTAATAAATCAAGTTTTGTAGGCATGACTTCTATCTCCAAATTCAGAGCAGGTGACTTTTATATTTCCAGTCTTTTATGTCAGTTGCCCTGCCACCTCTCTTGAAGTTGTTACCTTGCAGCCTGAGGCATGAGAAATAATGCTTTGCGATATAGTTTAGCTTTTTAGTAATACAGCACCCTATGTCTGCATCAATTTCATTACTGACTGGGATAGACTAGAGTCTAGTAGTCACTAGACTATCCTATGGTAAAATCTTGCCAAGTCCTATTGTCTTGATTTATTAAAGTGTTAATTATTGCCCTAGCCGGTTTGGCTCAGTGGAAAGCTGAGGGTCCCCGGTTCGAATCTGGTCAAGGGCACATGCCCAGGTGGCAGGCCTGATCCCCAGTAGGGGACATGCAGGCAGCAGCCAATCAATAATTCTCTCTCATCATTGATGTTTCTATATCTCTTTCCCTCTCCCTTCTTCTTTCAAATCAAAAAATATATTTAAAAATAAAATAAAGTATTATTTATTATTAAAGGTCTATTTATGAACTTACAACATCCATATCCACAGTTTCTCTCTTAAATGATGAATCTTCCCAGCCAGTGTGGCTCAGCAGTTGAGTGTCCACCCAGGAACCAAGAGGCTGCTGTTTTGATTTCTGGTCAGGGCACATGCCTGAGTTGTGGGCTTGATCCCCAGTTTGGGGCATGCAGGATGCAGCTGATCAATGATTTTCATCATTGAAGTTTTCATTTTTCTTTCCCTCTCCCTTCCTCTTTGAAATCAATAAAAATGTATTTTTTAAAAAAGTTATTTCTGTGACTTCCTCCTTCTCATAGCTGTGCCTTCCAACCCAGCTATTCCACAGAACTATAGAGAAGTAAAAGGAGAAGACATAGAACATTTTGAAAGAACCACCTGGAAGTAGCTTGTTTCATTTTTCTTTATACTCCCTTGCCCAGAACTTAGTCCATGCCCCCCTAACCAAGCTCAACAGAGGCCTGGAATATGGTTTTCTTGTGTTCCCTAGAGCAGTGGTCGGCAAACTGCGAGCCACATGTGGCTCTTTGGTCCCTTGAGTGTGGCTCTTCCACAAAATACTGACTTCTGTGCATGGGCCATGAAGTTTCAATCGCACTGTACATGCCTGCCCGCATGTGGTATTTTGTGGAAGACCCACACTCAAGGGGCCAAAGAGCCACATGTGGCTCACGAGCCTCAGTTTGCCAACCACTGCCCTAGAGGATAAGACCGTATAATGAATTCTCTTCCATACCTAATTACTGATGCAGTCCACTAGCATTGGATGGTCATAATATCTGTGCCCTTTTCTACTTTACCCCAAGATGAGGAAAAAATAAGCTACACTGTGAATTTCTTAACTCTCTGATGGTCACTATTTATTCATGTATGATAGGTGTGTTTCCTGTTATTGAAATAAATTACATATCCCTAAACTCATATTCCCTCACTAAGCATTTTCTTAAATATGTGTGAGTTTTCATAATTTACCTGATTTTTACTCTCCTTTGGTTTCTCATTCACATTCCTACTTTTTACTTCATTTTGCTTTTAAAAGAATAAGCATGATCAATGAATAAACATCATATTAAGGAAAATGTATAAAGGTATTACTTTGCAAATTTTAAGTAATCATTGACTTATGTTAGAAAATACACATGAAATATAAAGTAAAACAGTGACTATAATAATTACATACTTTATTTCTCTATTTAATCAATCTTGTACTTTTTTTGCCCCTTTTTAACAATAATCAATATATCACTGCATTCTGCTATTCATTAATAATAAAACCCATGGTATTTATCCAATTTTACTCTTACTGGACTTTTTATTAACTATCCTCAAAAACATTTTTATGGTCCATAGGGACATAATTCAATGATATTTTTCCTGAAAACTTGACCCAACTGGTTGAAAATATACTTTCCCTAACTAATTAAGCCTGGTCAGTTAGAAGTGTGGTCCCTTTAATTAGCTATTCGAGATAATGACCTCCTTTTCCCATCGTTAGTTCCAAGATACTTCACTACTCGCATGACTTATCAGCTAATTTTTAAGAATCTACCATGTCTGCAAGAATTGCCACTTTCCTTCTTGTTTTAGAGATTATAGCTGAAGATACTCAAACAATAAAGAACAATAAGTATGATTGTTTGAAGGTCAAAGCATATTTTCCCTTAAACTCTATTCTATCAAAAAATCTTATTACTTCTCTTGCAATCTTATCACATAGGGTAACACATTAAACTTTAAAACAAGATTGATTTTTTTGTCATAGACTTAATGATGGCACCTATTTAAAAAAAAAATATATATATATATATATATATATATATATATATATATATAATTATTGATTTTAGAGAGGAAGGGAGAGGGAGATAGAAACATCAGTGATGAGAGAGAATCAATGATAGGCTGCCTCTTGCACACCCCCTACTGGGGGTTGAGCCTGCAACCTGGGCATGTGCACTCCACGGGAAGTTAACCTGCAGGCCGAGGCTCTATCCAATGAACCAAACCAGCTAAAGCAATGATGACATCTTTATGCAAATTTTTACTGTTTGTTGTGCTAAGGTATGAGTCTAAAATAATGAATCTCTCTCTTAGATAATTTTTTCTTTAGTTGGTGCATGAGAAAATTGCTTATCTAAAGGTAAATGTAAAAATAATACCAAGATATTACTTTTCCCTACACTGGCAATGAGAACTTGATACACAAACAATTCTCTTTGTACTGATGTTATTATTAAGATAATATGAGTCACATCTATTAAATTGATTTGATGACCATAAGTAGGATGGTAAATACAGGATTGCTTATCTATTTTATTACCAAATGTTGAATTAATATAAATATGTGGACAAATTTATCGGAATAATATTCAAAAATTATACAGATTCCACTTATAACTTCAACATATTCTTTCAATACAAGTGACACATTGCAAACTCATTTTGGAAGAACATTAATAAAACATAATTAAATTGGGCATTTTATGCTGTTTTAGAAATGACCATTCTTAAAAGTACAAAGGAAAGTATCATTGTACATCGTCTATGCTTTCTAGGTAACCCTAGGAAAGTTCTATAATTTTATTATAAAATCAACTTCTTTTTAGTTTGCTGAAATCTGAGTTCTCTCAATTAAAATTAGATTATTTTGAATTTGTACAAGCATTGTCTTCCAAGTTTAAAAATATTCCTATATGTTAATTCAGGTTTAGTTTTATAATTTGTAAGGCCTTGTATAAAATAAAATAAAGAAATGATGCTCCTTCAAAATGTTGAAAACACCAGGAAAAAGTAATATACTAAAATGTATACGTAAAAATCATGGTTTCACAATTATGTATATTTCTTTAATTTTGATTTTATACTAATAGTATAGATAGCATGAATCTTGTCCCCCACAATCAGTCTGCAGAAATAAATTCTATATTAAAACTTCAATTTCATATGCCATTTTACACATTGAGGCATTTTAACATTAGCTAAATTAGAGCCACATGACTTTTCTTTGGTTTTCTGCAGGAGTTTCAGAGAATAAACGATTTTGAGATAGAGGTCTCCATGGTATTCTTTTTGCCTTCAGACATTCCCTTCTGGGCTGATGTTTGCTGATTTGTCCATGCAGGACACTGCTGATTTTCTCCTCCCTCTCTCCATCTCCTCTTTAAACTTGTGGTTTCTGTGTCCTATCTTTGTCACCTCCACGTGCAATAAAAATATTTGAAAGCTCTATTCTCTTTGGTCATATCTCAGGTGTCTCTGGCCAGGAACACTGTGTAGACATTCTTACTTCCAACCTGATGCAAAGAACTAGAGCATTCCCAAATCTACTCGGGGCCTGGGGGACACACACTCCACTCTCGGACCACCCCTCCTCATCTAGGTTCTGTCTCAGGAACACCTATGCCAAAGACTCTAGCCTCCTTTCAATACATTATTTACTTGTATCTGGTAAACTTGGGCATAAAATAATTTACATAACCATGACTCATTGACATCTTTTATTTTAAGTCAAAACTTTGGATTATAAAAGTCAAAAGCTGAGAACTGACTATTTCTATGGACTTTGATATGTTATCCCTCATTACCTCTTTTCCTAGGGCTATGAATGTGACAAAGAGTATGTATATGCTCTAGGGATAAAAATGCAGAGAATAAAAAAGAACAGGGTCTGAGGAGAAAACAGTTACTATATACAAATAGCTTTACGTGCAAGAATTGCTTTAGGGCATAGCTCTCCGAAACAAAAAAAAAAAAGGAAAAACTTTCTTTTCATTTATTTTTTTAAAATAAGCAGATAGAAGTGAGAAAAATGCAGGCAGTAAAAATGAACAACTTCTTTTGTTTGTATAAAGAAAACATTATTTTACTAATTTTTAAAAGGAGATATGGTATTTCATTATGTAAAACACACTGAGCAACATAACGGACATTAATGAAATCATTTTTCTAAAGACACAAATTTCAATCACTTAACTTGAGTTATGCTTTTTCAAAAGCATTATATTTATTATATGATTATTCAACATAGCGCAGCATTTCCAATATGAAAATTACCTAGGATATCCTTACAATACACACATATGCAACATGCACCTTTAAGTAAGTTCGCAAGTCCACAGTGCCTTCACCTGTAGGTAGGTGCCTCTAAGTAGGTAGTTTCTTTGGACACTTCAAAGTATGACTGATCCCTGACTCACTCTCCTGAGCAGCTTCTCTGGGTATCTCTGTGGATTAGATCAAGGAAGAACCTCTAGCAGAGATTCATCCTTCAAGCATTCAGAGTGTGGAAGGGCATCAGAAAACTCAGCAGCAGATCTTTGTGCCTTGCAATTATTTTCAACTGCTTCCAGTTCATCCCCTTTTATATCCTCCCAACACCATCTATTTTCCAAAATATAGACTGTATCTTTAAATCTAATTTATCCATTATTCCCCTAAAAGTTGTTAGGATGGGCCTTTATTTTCATGTTTTTTTTGTCCATTGAATACCAAATTTAATTGGTTTCGTTGCTGGTTTTCTTGTGTGTTTGTGTTAAGCCTGTGGACCGAAGGATCCCAGGTTTGATTCCGGTCAAGGCAGGTCCTTGGTTGCAGGCTCCTCCCTGGCCAGGGCCCTGATGGGGGCACATGCAGGGGGCAACCAATTGCTGTGTTTCTCTCACATTGACATTTCTCTCTGTCTTTCCCTCTCTCTTCCACCCTCTCTAAAAATCAATGGAAAAATATCCTTGGTGAGGATTAAAAAAAAAAATACTCAGTCTCTTATTACAGATATGGTGTTTCAACTTCTTTCATATTCCTAATAACAATATTGCTTGGCTAACAGTCTTCTAAGGTTTTACTTACTCATGGATTATTTTGGGTGTCAAACGTGGGCATGCATTTTCTCAATCCACATTATCCATCAATCAGAAAGATAGATCTTTGTCAACCATTATAAAGTCTGATTATTAATTTAAGCTCAAGGATATTTTCATATAGTGACATAACGATCACTATAAAATTCTAGATAGTTTATCTTCAACTAATTGGATGCCTGAATTTATTAGTAACTTTAAGAATATATTGCCTTGAACACTTTTGATTTAGCAGAAGTAATAACTTTGTGTGATTATCTAAGAATGATAGCTTTCCTATAGATTACAAAATGATTTATAAAAATAATAAAAGGTTTAAGCAAGTCATCATGCCTTCTGTTATTAGGCACAAATTATTCAAAAACTGTTATTTGCCCCATTTATCAGGTTAAAATGAAATACAAAGTAAAAAGTGAATAAGTACAAATAGTACAATAGATAACTAAATGGTTATCTTATCTGCTTTGTATATATCTTATTAAACACTATTCCAGTATTAAAAGTGTAATGTGCAATAAAAATCTTTTATTTTCTTAAAACTTTATTTTTCTTTGTCCCAGATTACTGCCCCTAAGGAAAAGGTAATTTAAAATGTTGGAATATTTGTAAATTTTTCTAGTATGTACAAGGTAACAACAAAGGAAATAGAAACAGGCCATAAGACAATATTTATTCTCTGTATCTTCTGAAAATAACTCTTTTCTGGTTTCAGTCCTTCAATTGGGGCAACTATATTAAATATAAAATATGATTAGTTACTGAAAAGACTGATAATATGAGATAGAAGATAAAACTATCTAAGCAGTAGTATATTTATGGACCTATTTGCATTGTATTTTCTAGGTTTTAGTGTGCTCTCTCATGAAACAAGAGACCCTGTGTGGCATAAAAGAGTCAAACAGTAATTAACATTGTTGCACAAACCTGATTAATAACTGTAGACATAAACTAAACAATTCTCCAAGCTTTCTTCCGATGTTAAATCAACCAGACTGTCTATTACTCTTTCAGAATTTGCTTCAACATTTTCTGACTTTAATCATGATCTCTATGTCTTTATTTTCCATCTATAAGCAGATATTTCAGTATACATTTGTAAGCATTGTTTTTGCAACACTGTTTCACTACTCATAGTCACTTTATGAAAAAGAAAACACAATGAAGAATTATCTGAAGTTTGTTTTTATTTTATTTTTTATAACTTGTTCTGTTTGAAATAATTTTAGATTTACAAATATTTTCAATAAAAAAGCACCAATCTATTAAGGTTAGCATGTGTTTTATTTTTTTTTAAATATATTTTTATTGATTTAAGAGAGGAAGAGTGAGGGAGAGAGGGATTGAAACATCAGTGAGGAGAAAGAATATTTTATCAGCTGCCTCCTGCACAACCCACACTGGGCATTGAGCCTGGAATCCCAGCATGTGCCCTGACTTGGAATGGAACAGTGACCTCTCAGTTCACAGGTCAATACTCAACCACTGGACCTCGCAGATAGGGCACACCATGTGATTTTATTCTTCAGTTTGTTAATGTAATGTATCACATCAATTGATTTGCATATAATGCAAACTGATGTTTCAACAAATATTCTTGCATGCCAGGGATAGAATCCACTTCACCATGCTATTTTATCCTTTCAATGTGCTGTTGAGTTTGATTTGCTAATATTTTGTTGGGTATTTTGCATTTATCTTTATCAGATATACTAGCGGCCCGGTGCACAAAATTTGTGCATGGGTGAGGGGGTGTTCCTCAGCCTGGCCTGCACCCTCTCCAATCTGGGACCCCTTGAAGGATGTCCTACTGCCAGTTTACAGGGATCGGGCCTAAACCTGCAGTTGGACATCCCTCTCACAATCCGGGACTGCTGGCTCCTAACTGCTCACCTGCCTGCCTGCCTGCCTGTTGCCCCTAACCACTCTGTGTGCCGGCCTGCTTGCCCCAACTGCCCCCCACCACTAGCCTGCTTGCTCCCAAATGCCCTCCCCTGCCAGCCTGATCACCCCCAACTGCCCCCCCTGCTGGCCTGCTCACCCCACCTTCCCTCCCCACTGGCCTGCTCGCCCCCAACTGCCTCCCTGCTGGCCTGCTCACTCCAAACTGCTCCCCCCCGCTGTTCTGATCACCTTCAACTGACCCCCACTGATGGCCTGCTTGCCCCCAACTGGCCCCTCTGCTGGTCTGCTTACTCTCAATGGCCCCACCCCCCCACCAGCCTGATCACCCACTACTGCCCTCCCCTCTTGGCCTCTAACGACCTCTACCTTGGCTCTGCCACCATGGCTTTGTCCAGAAGAACGTCCAGATGGTCTCCTGGAAGGTCTCCCAATCTAATTAGCATATTACCCTTTTTTTTAAAAAAAATATTTTATTGATTTTTTACAGAGAGGAAAGGAGAGGGATAGAGAGTTAGAAACATCAATGAGAGAGAAACATCGATCAGCTGCCTCCTGCACACTCCCTCCTGGGGATGTGTCTGTAACCAAGGTACATACCCTTGACTGGAATCGAACCTGGGGCCCTTCAGGTCGATTCTTTATCCACTGAGCCAAACCAGTCAGGGCAGCATATTACCCTTTTATTAGTATAGATAGAGGCCTGGTGCACGGGTGAGGGCCGGCTGGTTTGCCCTGAAGGGTGTCCCTGATCAGGGTGGGGGCAGCCTGGGCAAGGGGCCTGTGGTGGCTTTCAGGCTGGCGGGGGGGCTGTGGCAAGCCTGGGTGAGGGGCTGAGGGCTGTTTGCAAGTTGGCCGTATCCCTTCAGGTTGGGGGTGCCCGCTGGGGTGCCTGGATGAGGGGCTGATGGCTGTTTGCCAGCTGGCTATGGCCCCAGGCAACCCAGGCTCCCAGACCCTCTTTGAGCAGAGGCCACAGTGGCTGGAAGCAGGTATCTGGGATTTATTTATCTTCTATAATTGAAGATAATGGCAGGTGGGAAGCTTCGTTTCCTCCATTGCCAGGGGCAACCCAAGCCTCCTGTTCATTCCAGCTCTGTGGCCACCGCCATCTTGGTTGGGTTTATTTGCATACTCACTCCTGATTGGCTAGTGGGTGTGCCTTGTGGGTGTAGCAGAGGTACGGTCAATTTGCATGTTTCTCTTTTATTAGATAAGATTGGCCTATAACTTCCCTTTCTTCTTGTATCTTTGTTTTAGGATCAGGGTTATGCTGAACTCATAAAATGAGTTTGTAAGTATTCTCTCCACTTTAATTTCCTGGATAAGTTTGAGAAGAATTGGCATCATTATTATTATTTTTAAAGTAACTCCTGCTGTTTGTGACAACATGGGTGAGCCTGGATGACATTATGCTAAGCTGGTCACAAACAGCTACTTCATGATTCCACTTCTATTAGGTATCTAAAATAATCAAACTTAGAGAAGCAGAGAATACAACTATGGTTGTCAGGGATGGGAAAGTGGTAGACATGGGGAGTTATTGTTCAATGGGTATAAATTTTCAATTATGGTAGATGAAAATTTTCTATGCTGTCTAACATAGTGCTTAGAGTTAAGATGGTATTATGTACTCGAAGTTTAAGTGGGTAGATCACATGGTCAGCATTCTTACCACAAATCAAAACAAAGTAAAAATAGAATGAATGGGATTCAAGGCAACTTTGGGTGTGCTGGATATTTCTATTACCTTGATTCTGGTGATCATCTCATGAGTGTTTGCTTATGTTCACATGCATCAGTTGTACTCATTATATATATATACATTTCTTTGTATATTAATTATACCTTAATAAAACTCTTAAAATAATTATCTAAGAAAGTTTTACTAATAATATTTTAATAACTAATATGTAAGTAAAAAACTTGATGTAGTCCAGACTACAGACAGATTATAATGTATTAAATAAAGTTTTATATTACATCTTTATAAACGTATGTTGTTTTTGAGAAAATGGAAATTTGAATTATAATCACCAGCCCCCAATTATGTTTGACTTTCACACCCTAAAAACAATTGGACTTTGCTTCAGGAGAAATATATCTCTATATCTCAGAAGTATGGGGTTATCTTTCTTTTAGCTATAATAAAATTACTGTTTAATTTCCCTGAACTTTATCAATTTCAAGAAAAATATTGTCATTCATGCTTGCTCTTTCTTTCAAAATAATTCAAAATTGACTGAGCATTTTGGTAATCTATTTATTATATTGGACAATAAAGCATATGGGTTAACATTTTAAAATGTCAAACACTTTTGCTTAATTGAACAGGTTTCTTACAAGATGTTAGTATGCAATATCAATAAATGGAAAATACAATTTTGACCTTCCAAATGGTCAAATTAACATTTAAAATAAATATAAACATATTGAGACATGCCTTATTGTTTGGAAACATTACATTACTTATCAATTCTTGGAGATTAAATAATGATATTGAAAGGACAAAATGAAAATACAACAGATTACTCATTTTGCACCTCAACATTGAAATATCAATTTTTAAATTACTTTCAACATACAATCATATTCTTTAGATGCTATAAAAGAATGTCCAATAAACATGTCATTTAAAAATAGTCACTGATTTGTTAACAGTTATATGGCAATACTAACTTTCTCAATTTATAACTCATTGAGGGACTTATTCATTATTATTGCCATGTTTTAGATATAGAAACTAATACACACAAAATTTAAATAAATCACCCAACACTTATACTTTATTTCATTACCCATTCCAAGTAATTTTTCCTCATTGTTTCTATTCTTGATCCTGCTAAAAAGAGTCAATTCATCCTTTGAGTATTTCTTATTTTTACTAATATAAGATTTTAAGTATGTAATAGTTCACCATGTTGCCTTCCCAGAATTACTCCTTGTGATAGGGGGGACTTATAGAGCACCTGAATTAATCTTAAAAATAATTATATTAATTTCAAATCCTAGAATATATATACTTATGTGAACAGAGGGTTAAGTTTCTTGTATGGGAACAGAGGGTTAAATTTTTTTTTGAGTTTTCTTTCTTAGGCCAGTGCATCTGCATACTCTCTTTGATCCCAGGCAAAGTGATTGAGGAGGTGACTCAGCTGTGGACAAAGTACAATGTACTGAGCAAGGAAGCAGAACCGTTAAGCACGGTCACGCCGTCCCCACCAGGAGTCAAGCCATCATCTCATCGCCTGATGACCAAGAACAATAGCTTAATTCTGCAGATCTCCAGGGGCTGCATGTAACAGCATTTCATTCTCAGCCTCACCATAGTCCATTCCCCTTTATAGTTCTGTCACCTGCACCTTGCTGGAAGACAGGTTTTGCATGCTTGTAATCTCCCTGTCTTCTTGGTTGGCTGGCCTTCTCAATAAATGCCTTATCTGATTCATCCCTGCCTTCGTTATTGGACGTTGTGACAGGAGCCCGAGCCCAACTGGGGTTTCCTGGTAACTCTTGCTTTCCAAAAATGTCCAGGTGCAGAGATGAGATACAAATAAAAATGAGTTTGTGTTCATTCTATTTGTACCAATATCTTGTTTAATGCCAAAGCCAACTCAAATTTTAACCACATAAATGTCTAAATCTCTTTTATTTTTAACACAATTATAATGGAATATTCTGCTATTTATAGCAAACACTTCCTGACTGAGACATTGTTAAGATTAAGAACAAAGTCACCTGACTTCTTTGAATTAGACCACTAAATAGTCTTCAGAGGTTCTATCTTAAATCTGCTTAGGAAAAGGTTGGAGGGTAAGGAAGGACATTTTTTGAGATTCCCTGTACTTCCTCTAATCTTAGGAACACTTAAAATTTTAATCTTTGGTGGAATCAATACCTTTCCCACCTATATTCACCTCGATACATAATTTATGGAGAGCCTAAGATTAGCATATGGTTTTTAAGATAAGTCTGAGTTTTTCTATGCATGCTGTGTATGGAACCCAGTGCCCATACCATCTTGTGGAGATTGGTTATTCAGTCATCTGAAATAGACAAGTATAAGTTATCAAAAGTAATTTGAAATTGATTAAATACAGTTGCAGCAGGCAATAGAATGTATGAAATTAGAAGAAACCTCCTCAATGATGGCTCCCCAGAGCTAAGGTGATCTGTCTTTGGCCATATAAATCCCAGTTTAGAGGCCCATGTCTCCACCAGACTGTCCTTATGCACACTTTATTCCCATTTCTGTACTCTTTAGCTAAGCAAACTTGGTGTTCCGTAAATCCCATTTTGTCTCATGAGATGGATCTATAATTGAAGTCCAAGACCATGGCTGTTGGTCAAGCTGAGCTGGTAAAACATCTATTCACTGTATTCTGGCTGTACTCTTTAGTGCTTTCATGGTGATCTCAGTAGAATGCTCCGACTAATCTATCTAAAGCATATTATTATGCCACTCTTCAGCTCAGAGCTCTCCAATTGTTTTCTATTTCCATGAAAAACAAAAAGGAACACTTCTGCAATGGCCATAAAGACATTCAACCATCTGACCTCCTTTCTCTCTCTCACCTCTGTTCCTATTACTCTGTCTTCCTCCCTCCCTGTGAGTCACAGGGGCCTCAGCGCTGTTTCTAGACTACATCTCATTTCTGCCTTAGTGCCCTTGCTGGTGTTTATCGTTTTGCCTGGAATGCCCTTGATCCAGAGACACATAGTTTTCTTCTTCATATCTTTCAAATACCTGTGTGAAAATTACCTTCAGTGAGTATATCCCTAGCTTTCTCATTAAAAGTTGAACCACCTCCTTTAGTATTTCCTTTCCTTTTATTTTATCCTCCATGACATTTTCTACTTTAACTTATTGTACACATTATTATTTTATTATCTGTCTTTTTTTCTTGCTAATAGGTAACCTCCAAATGGGCACATATTGTGGAAATACCCACTGTTTCTTAAAAACATATGGCTAGTAGCAGATACTGATAAATAAATAGTATATCAAAATCACCTTTTATATGTAAAATATTTCAGCTACCTTCTGGAGTCACTAAGACTTTAATTACAATTTATCAGTTATATATAAGAAAAATGTATACCATATATAAAACCACTGATTTTATTTATAGCAATAAACAATTCATGGCCTATAAAGAGCTATGTTATTAACAACTTACATGCAAGTGAATATTTTACAGTGAATAAATAGCTCCACATTATTTAACTCTATTAAAAAATACCTCTGGAGTTAGGAAGAAGCATGCTAATATCGCAACTTTAAATATTAAAGAATATTGTGTTTAGAAAGGCTAAGGTCAAGCCAGAAACCAATTTACTTTTTTCTCTCTAAATTACATTTCAATGGTTATAAACAAAGCAGTATTATTTCACCTGCATTGTGTTGTTTTTCAATTCTGTTTTTCTATTCTTTCTGATTTTTATACCACAATTTTTCTCCCCCCTATATTCACCTTGTTAATTAATATTTATATTTCTGTAGATAAATAGAATTGCCCTTAAAGGACATTTCTCCAATTTCACAGATAAAGCACAAATGCCCTCTTTTATGCTTTAATGACCGCTTATGAAGGCTTTTTACCATATAAGGTAAAATTTTTTCAAGTATCAGCCACCCCTGAAACATAGTATGTACAGCTAAGACAAGGACTACCACATTTTTTTAACCGTAATACTTAGCATTAAATACCCAACCACAGGCACCTCCAAAGCATTTATGGGAGTGACTTGTTTGCTCCTTTTCCCACTTGTTACATTTGCAAAAATAGACAATAATAGCAAATGGCTATGAAATTTATTTGTCCACAATACCAAAGGGGAAATATTCTACTTTACTAAATATTGCTTAAAAGTTGAAATTGTAATCATATTTCTACCAGGAGGGTACTATATTCAAATAGGGACAAATAAAATGAGAAAGTAAAAATTCTAAGATGAGAGCAAAGACCAGAGAAAGAATGTGAAAATAAGTTGAAGATAAATCTTAAATGTTTAAAGGTATGCTTGAAAACAATTTAAAGCAAAGATTGAACTAGTCATATTGGATTTTGATGTCATATTGGATTTGATGACATTCATACATAACAAGCAGTTGAATAAAAGAAGAATCTCATAAATGTACACAGTAGATTTCCTTATATTTGCATGTGGGAATATATATATATATATATACACTTCATTATAAGGATAAAGTACATGGGAAAAATAATAAGAAATATATGTTAATGCTAACAGACAGTAAGAACTCATCATGCAATTCTTAGATTGCATAACTTATTGTTTGAAGATATAACTACACAGGACTTAGTAGTTCTATACTGAATTTTAGCTTTATGCGTTGAAGCATAAGTCCTCAAAAATAAGGCTGTGTATGTAAATAGATAGATAAATATGATATTATATGTAATTCATATGGATATATATGAAATTAAATGGTGGATGTGAGAGGATATGGAAAATAGCATCCATATAAACATGACTGAAATATTGATGACATATCCTCAATTTATTCTAAAGGAAATTAGAAAACCAGATTTTATTTAGAACATTTTCAATAAACTAATTTATGCTTATACTCTACCTTATCCTTAATTCACACTCTTTCATTTCCATTTACATCTCATTTGATAATAATAAATTGCATAGTGGCCATCCGCAGTGAATAATGCTGCATCAAGGAAAGCTAAAACCAAAGAGAGATATAAAAAATAGTGCTTATAATATGCTCTTTCTTTTATAACTAAATCATCTGTGTCCTATATGCCTTTATCATTTACTGAGGCATGTCAAGCACATTTTTAAACAGGGCATGCTATGTTGACTTAGTAATTTATTCAACAGTATTTATCATGCATCAGACACTTGTGCTAAGCATTAGGGATACTGCACTGAACTAGAAAGATGTAGTCTCTGTCATCACAGTGCTTGTTTTCCAGACATATCAGGCAAGAAGATACATAATGTATGCTGATGTCCAATTTTCACCAAAGCTCCCACTGGTTAACCTTAGCTGGCATGCTATCCTGAAAGCAGACTTGAAATGATGTGGGACAACAGTGGCAGCTCAGAATTGGCTCCAATTCATAAATCCATTGTACAATATGGAGCTATCATTGACTGTTATGAAACACCAGCAGTCATTTTCTGAAGGGCTCAATGCTCTCTCCATGATGTGGTCCTAAATAATTAACATGCCCTCTAACTAAAACATCTTGATCTTTTCCCATAAAAAAATTAGATGCTTCTGGCAGGGTATGGTACCTATAATGCACTTTATAATTTCTTATTTTTTTAAAATTTATGGATAACTTCCATATTGCTTGACAAGACAAATACTTTTAAGTGAATACATTTAGATGTACAATAGTATAATTTGATAACTGTATGCTCTATTACATGCTCACTACAAAAAATCTAGTTTCCTTCCATTACGATATACAGTATTTGATCCCCTTTACTCAATATCTAATTTGTTCTTCCCTCATTCCCCTTCTCCTCTAGTAACCACCATTCTGTTGTCTGAGAAGACATGGTTTAAACCTTCATTTTAGTGTCTATAGTGAGTAGCAAGGAAAGGCAGAGTATTAAGATTGCCATCTTCAAAGCTTTGTCTTGCAAAGTATTATTTTTAAAATATGTCTTTATTGGTTTCAGAGAGAGGAAGGGAGAAGTGGAGAGAAAAGATAGAAATATCAATGATGAGAGAGAATTACTGATCAGCTGCCTCCTGCTCATCCCCTACTGGGGATCGAACCCTCAACCCAGGCATGTGTCCTTAACCGGAATGGAACCTAGAACGCTTCAGTCCGCAGGCTGATACTCTATCCACTGAGCCAAATCAGCTAGGGCCAAAGTATTTTTTACTAGTTAGTAAAGGTTCTATAGCTGATTTTCCTCATGACTAGCACTGAATTGTAAATCCTTAGCCTAAGGACTGTAAAAGTAGAGAGGGGTTATTATTACTGGCTTCAGCTAATCATGATTCATTCCATGGGTCTCTACGAGGGCTTTATCTTCTCTTAGATATAGGCATCTCTTGTCTTTCCTGAATAAAATATAATTTTGTTACTTGGTAGTAAATAGAGGGCAAGTGAGGTTAATAGATATTGAATAGTATCTCTGACAAACAAAAATATAGAGGAACTTTTAAAACTTTGTGAATTTTTCCTCCAGGTTTACAAAAAGTAAGAGTGAGTAAAATGAAACACACACACACACACACACTCACAAGCACACACACATATATATACTAGTAAACCCTTCAGGACTAGTACTTAAGATATGATATAATTGAGTGTATGAAAACATTTATGCCCAAAGATAAATGCACTCTTATGTCCACTGCAGCATTATTCATGGTGGCCAAGACATCAAATAATTGAAATGTTTCTCAGTGAATGATTTGACACAGAAGAGTTGATACATATACACAATGGAATACTATTCCAGTCATAAGAAAAGATAAAATACTGTCATTTGGGGCAACATGGATTGATCTTGAGAAATTATGCTAAGCAAAATAAGGCAGACAGAAAAAGCCAAGAACCATATGATTTCACTTACTTACAGGATATGAAACTGAAAGCAACAAATGAACAAACAGACAAACAAAGGGAAACTCATAGACAGACAGCAGTACGGTGGTTACACGAAGGAAGCGGGTAGGAGACAGAAGGGGGAAAGGAGGTGAAACATATGGTGACAGAAAATGATTTGACTTGGGATGGTGGGCACACAATACAATATTCAGATGATGTACCCTAGGCTTGTACACTTGAAACCTATATAACTATATTAAACAATATCATCCTAATAAATTTATTAAAAAATAAAATTTTAAAATTAAATAATGTAATTAAAAAAACAACAACAACTATGCATGGGAATTTTAACAAAACCCACAGTGGATCACCTGAGTGCCAAATACTTCCCTCTGTGGTCCACCTCATTGAACAGCACATCTAAATCCTCATGATCTAATGATAATCACAATACATTATTCTGCCAGTATGGTGACATTTTTTCTTTCCTTATTTTTTTTGGCTTGCTGTTCTGTCAGAAATAAAGAGCCAAAAAATGACCATATGGCAGCTACAGCTTTAAGTTTAGTGGGAGGTTTACTATGTTCCCTGGTATAAGCCTTTCACACTATGATGCAGAACCTGTATATCTTCAGAACATAAAGTTGTAGACAATGGGGTTTTTAAAAAAGTATGCGTTTTTTTCCTTATAAAGAGGCTTGAAATTAGTATAAATGATAAAGGTAAAGAAAATTTTGGAAATTTCTAATTCTTAAGATTAGTAACTAACACAATTTCCCAATTTTGCAAACTTGTTTATTAATTGTATATATATTTTTTCTTTATTGATTAAGGTATTACATATGTGTCTATATCCCCCCATTGCCCTCCCACCTCTACCCCCCCCCCCCACTCATGTCCTCACCCCCCTGTTGTCTGTGTCCATTGGTTAGGCTTATATGCATGCATACAAGTCCTTTGGTTGATCTCTCCCCCATACCCCCACCCACCACTACCTTCCCTCTGAGGTTTTACAGTCTGATTGATGCTTCTCTGTCTCTGGATCTGTTTTTGTTCATCAGTTTCTATTGTTCATTATATTCCACAAATGAGTGAGATCATGTGATATTTATTTGTCTCTGACTGGCTTATTTCGCTTAGCATAATGCTCTCCAGTTCCATCAATGCTGTTGCAAATGGTAAGAATTCCTTCTTTTTTACAGCAGTGTAGTATTCCACTGTGTAGATGTACCACAGTTTTCTAATCCACTCATCTGCTGATGGGCACTTAGGCTGTTTCCAGATCTTAGCTATTGTAAATTGTGCTGCTATGAACATAGGGGTGCATATATCCTTTCTGATTGGTGTTTCTAGTTTCTTGGGATATAGAAGTGGGATCTCTGGGTCAAATGGGAGTTCCATTTTTAGTTTTTTGAGGAAACTCCATACTGTTCTCCATAGTGACTGCACCAGTCCGCATTTCCCCCAGCAGTGCATGAGGGTTCCTTTTACTCGGCATCCTCGCCAGCACTTGTCGTTCGTTGCTTTTTGATGATAGCCATTCTGACAGGTATGAGATGGTACCGCATTGTCGTTTTGATTTGCATCTCTCAGATGATTAGTGACTTTGAGCATGTTTTCATAATTTTTAAAGTAAACAAAAGCCTTCTAAGTCTGTGCCTTAGCACAGCTAGAGTAAAAAAAAAAATCAAGATATTACTTTAAAGATTCGGTATTTGTATGTTTATTTTCATCTATTTATGGTTGTTGAATTTTACTTTTTCTACTTGCCCAACAGTGGCCAGTTTGTAATGCTTATAACTATACTTATTCACTACTAACTGCATTTTTATATTTTTTTGTTTAAAACTTTCTATAAATTGAAAAAAAAAATGTGCAAAAGGTAAAGGTATGAATGCTTACAATTTCTGTCATTTGCTTGTTGATGAGTCTGATACTTCCCTCAAATCATTTTCCCAACAGGCAATACAAATAATGAGTCCACTTTGGGAGCAACACTAAATAAGAACAGTTATTGTTTGAAAACCAGATACAACAGCTTGTTTTGAAATAAGTATGTTATTTTGATTAAATATATATCATTGCCTAGGACATTCCCTGCTGAATCTCACATTTTAATACACAAAATTAAATGAGATAATTGTTAGGAAAGTGATACCTGGGCCACTAGTGATAAACATTATGATTCAGTTGATCCAAACTGACACTATCGAACTTGGCCTCTTCAGTAAGACTTTGTTTGAAAAAAAGATTGTAGTCAACCTATTTTGAATTTCATGGTCAACTGCTAAATCAAAGCTATGTAAGATTTCTGAAGTTTTCCCATATCACCTCTATTTCCAGTATATCATTGAAATATAACAATCATAATTATTATTAGAGTCACTATATATTGCTGACTATCTATCTAGCATTAATCCTCTCATCCACACATATCCACCCCTCACCTATAGAACCTATGTAGGGAGGGAAGTTTTTCACACTATGGATTATATTGCATCTTGTTCAATGCCATCATATAATCAAATCAGCACATGCTATTTCACGGAGAGCAAGGTTCGTTAAAGGAATGGGTCCAGAGCCTCTTTTCTTCTTTTATTAAAACATTAATGTTGACTCTACTGCAGATGTCCTCCATTCCCCAGCCCCTTTGCCCACCTGTACTCACCCCTGTCTCCCCTTCCCTCGGCCTTCACCACACTACTGTCTGTGTCCAGGGCTATGCCTATAGGTTCTTTGGCTAATCCCTTCACTTTATTTATTCAGTCACCCTAACCATCCTCCCCTTTGACACCTGTCAGTCTGCTCCATGTATCCACATATCAGTGAGATCATATGATATTTGTCTTTCTCTGACTGACTTATTTCGCTTAGCATAATACTCTCCAGGTCTATCCATGCTGTCACAAAGGTTAAGAGATCCTTATTTTTTACAACCAAATAGTATTCTATTGTGTAAATGTACCACAGCTTGTTTTTTAAAATAAGAAATTTCCAAAGGTTTGGGGAAACAATAAAAGGTACTATTTAGGCCAACTCATGTTTAGCATGAATATGCAGTAGGCACTCCAGTAAGGGTATGAGATCATAGGAGAGCAGAGCTAGAACCCAGGTTGAAGCCAGACTGATTGCCATCATAATATGGAGTTTTTTAACTACATAAACATAAAATCCCTTTATTGTTTATCATTTTAAATTGTACTGTACTTTTTTATTACATGCAGTTATAAATAACTTACTTCATTAGATATCCAGAAGACTTGATGCAGTAAACTCTGTGATAGCTCTTCAAACTTAGTCTTAGCTATCAAATTTACTGTATAATACATGATGTGGAGCTCAAAAGTTCCTCACACACAGTTTATCTAAGCCACTCTAATTCCAAGCCTGCTACTCCTTTTTTATTCCCACCATGATTGCACATGCCACACGAATCCACTTAGAAAATGAAGCCCAAAATCCGAAAGTCATTCCTGACACTTTTGTTTTTATTACCTACTAGAGGCCCAGTGCACAAAAATTGTTCACGGGGGTTGCGGATGGAGGGAGTCCCTCAGCCTGGCCTGCACGCTCTCGCAATCCAGGACCACTGGCTCTTAACCACTCACCTGCCTGCCTGCTTATTGCCCATAACAACTCCGCCTGCCTGCCTCATCACCCCTGACCACTCTGCCCGCCTACTTGATCACCCCAACCCCTCTGCCTGCCTGCCTGATCTCCCCTCACTGCTTGCCTGCCTGCCTGATTGCCCCTAACTGCCTCTGCCTGCCTGTCTCATCACCTCTAATCACTCTGCCTGCCTGCCTGCCTAATGCCCTAACTGCTCGCCTGCCTGCCTGATCATCCCTAATCACTATGCCTGCCTGATCACCCCTAACCACTCTGCCTGCCTGCCTGCTCACCCCAAACCCTTTGCCTGCCTGCCTGATCGCCCCTAAGTGCTTGCCTGCCTGCCTGATCACCCCTAACCACTCAGCCTGTATGTCTGATTGCCTCTAACTGCTCACCTGCCACCCTGATTGCCCATAACCACCTCTGCCTCAGCCCCCACCATGGAAGGATGTCCAGAATGATGTCTAGAATGTTGTTCAGCTGTCCGGTCTAATTAGCATATTACACTTTTATTATTATCGATACCCTGTGACACTTTAGTAAATATTTAGCAACTAGTTATACAGATAAAAGAAATCTTGCCTTTAATCTTTTAAAAAAATTTTGCATGATGTAAATACTCCTACAGGCTGATTTTAACCTAATCATATTTTCAGTTTTCTCTTCTGCCAATTCTAACCAAACCGCTTGAAACTAGTTTTAAGGGTTTTTAGAGTGTAGTTCCTGGGCCAACAGTATCAGAAATAACCTGTGTTCTTGTAAACTTTTTAGAAATGCAAATTCATCATTCCCAACCCAACTGGAAAAAATAAATAAATAAAAGAAACCAAACTCTCTGCGATTGGGATCTGATAAAGTATGCATTAAAAAGCCCTTCTGGCCCTAGCCAGTTTGGCTCAGTGGATGGAGAGTCAGCCTGTGGACCAAAGGGTCCCAGGTTCTATTCCTGTCAAGTGCACATGCCAGGTTGTGGGCTCAATCCCCAGTAGGGGAAGTGCCGGAGGCAGCCACTCAATGATTCTCTCTCACCATTGATGTTTCTATCTCTCTCTCTCCCTCTCTGAAATCAATAAAAAGTATATTAAATAAAAAGGCCCCTGGTGCTTCTCCTTTATGAACCACCCTCTTAGGGAATGGTAGACGCACAATGTCAGATAAGTCTGGATTCTGTATCAAGACAGGGAGGACAGCTGTCATGGACCAGGAACACCCGGACTGGACACTTATGTAAGAAGCAAATTTCCTTTTGAGTTGATCCATTAGTAGTTTATTTACAGCAGTATATCAGTAAGGGTTTTCTAGAAAAGCAGAATCAACAGAACATGTGTGTTTATATATTAGTTGTCTTAATGAATTGGCTCACACAATTGTGGGAGTTAGAAAGTCCTAAACACGTAGAACTGACACCAGGCTGGGAAGTCGGGCAGGATTTTGTAATGCAGTCTTGAGCATACATTTCTTCTCTGGAGAACCTCTGCTGCTGCTCTTAAGAGTTCAACTGATTGGATGAGGCTCACCCACATTATTGAGCATAATCTCCTCTACAGGCTTATCTCATTTTATTGCTCATTGCTGTATTATGCTTCACAACTTTTACATTTATTATTATTATTATTATTATTATTATTATTATTGTTATTACTACTAGAGGCCGATTGCAGGAAGATTCTTGCAAGAATAGGGCGTCGCTCCTGTCACTGCCATTCCTACCCCGCCCTTCTCTGCCACTCCTACCCCATCCTTCTCTGCCGCTCCTACCCCGCCTGCCTCTGCCACTTCTCTCCCACCTGTCTCCACTACCTCAGCTCCATTGCTTGGCTTCCTTCTACAGTGTCTTCAGTCTTTGCTCCCAGACAGTATATGCAAATTAGCCTCCATCTTTAATTTGGATATCGCTCTGATTAGCCAATGGTGGGCATAGCGAAGGTATGGTAAATTTGCATCTTTGTCTATTATTAGATAGGATTATTATTATTTTAAAAATTGAGGTCAAAACCCTCCATTAGAAAAATATTGTGACTCACATTATCATGATACTTTCTTTATTGCAGTGGTTTGGCATCTACAATCGGTTGACTTTAAGTGCCGGTATACCTTAGAGATATGGAAGGTTCAGTTTTGACCATATCAAAAAAAAAAAAACAACAAAAAACAACTTTCTCAGCAACACATAGATTTGTTTTTGACTAAATAACTTGGTACCATAGCTTTGCTAAGTACCAAGCTGGCACATAAAATTAACCATTACCACAAGCTGGCATTATCTTAACACATTGTGGGCGGATCATGAGCATTCCCATGTTTTCATATTACACAGTGTTTTACATAAATGTTAAAGGCACGTCTAAAAATTAAATACTCATTGCATTTTGAAGTTATTTATTACATGTTCTTACAAGCTAATTGCTTTTTAAAGTATGATACTTTGTAAAACGTTTTTTGTACTTGTTCAATAGAAACTTATCTGGCCACTGGGTAAAGCTAGCGATAGAACTACTGATGTGCAATGTGTTAACTAGTAGAATCATCTTACTCTGGTGCTCATTAGGAAAAAAAAAAAAAATATATATATATATATATTTATGTATATACATATATATTTTAATTCTTACAATGTGTTAAGCTGTTTTCTGCCTTAACACCTTATCTATGGTTCCCTCTACTCATTTCTTCTCAGCTCTTATCCTAATTCCCACTTAACTCCTATTTCTTAAGTGTTATTTGCTCTGAGCAGTTTCCCTAACTTTCCAGTTAATTAGACACTTCATTTTATTTTTAATAAGAATCCTTTAATTATGTAGTTATATATATGTTTACGACCTTAATGTTTAATTTTACAACTACTCTGGAGGCTAAATGAGAGCAGGAAGCATGTCTCTTTAGATGGTTTACACTCATTATCACCTTTAATACTCATATTTAATGAGGAGATTTTTTTTCCTGAGTGAGAGGGAACTGTCTTCTCTAGGATTATATAGCACAACTAACTGAGGGGCTTGCTTAGGGCAAAATGAACGGGGAGTGGAAGAAGTAGTTGTACATACCAGCTCTCACCACATAAGCAGTTATGGAGATGATAACTGTAATTGTCATGAGTATTTCTAATGAGCAAATACCTCTGTTGTTTTTCCTTCTCTTTTCTCCCTATCTTATAACATAAATATAGACGCTTTATATCATAATATTTAAATATGGTTAGTACGTTTTTGTTGTATACAGGATAATTGTATGATATTAGATGACGTATGACCTTTATTTGAAGTATGATTCTTATTTAGATGTTAACTATGATTTAAGAAGCTGCATTAAACCAGACAAGGAGTAGACTTAATGATGGTTGATTTTATGTTACAACTTGGCTAGTCCACGGTGCTCGGTGCTCAGAGATATTTGCTCAAACATTATTCTGGATGTTTTTGTGAGGGTGCTTTTAGATGACTTTAACATTCAAATCATTGAACTCCAGTAAGTAGATTGGCCTCCATAATGTGGGTGTGCATTTCATCTAATTAGTTGAAGGTGTGAATGGCACCAAAAAACTGACCTCTACTAGCAGCAAGCTAGAAGAAATTATGCAGCAGAAGGCCTTCAGACTTGAACTGTGACATCAGCTCTCCCAGGACTCCGGCGCTCTGGCCTACCTTGAAATTTCAAACTTGCCATCCTCCATAATCCTGTGATCCAATTCATTAAAATGCATCTCTTTCTATCTATATTCACATCTATTGTTTCTGTTTCCCTGAAGAACCCTAATACAGATTTTATAATACAAAGTTTTGTAAAATACCTGAAATTGCATGTATAATCAGATGTATAAAAAATTAAATTTATTAGGAAGATGGCTCCATGGCCTATACAGATACCTTTGCTAGGATGCTTCTCTATGTAGCAGTCCATCAATTATATTAGTAAACCCAAAAGGTGAGTTGTTACAGACTGAATTGATCCAGAATGTACAGTCTCCAATGAATGATTTATCTAAGTGGCTATACCAGGCAGTAATTTTTAAAGACCAATGTATAACAATTCTTCATTGTGATTTTAAGAGTATGAGACCTGCACATCCTCAATCACAGTTCACTTTTGATTCTCAGTTCCCTGAGTGGAAATGAACTAATTCACATACTTACGTAGTTCTATTCACATCTCAGGTATAAAAGATACTTTTTATGTGAAGAATGTTTGGAAGATAGAATTATGGAGAAAAAAATTTCAATCTGTACAATTAATGTGTGGGTGAGTTAAATACATCTCAAAGGCAAATTATAACACTTATCTATAAAAAATAAGGATAATGGTAAATAGCCAATTTCCCTTTCTTTTGTTTCCAAAATCTTAAAATATAAACTCTATAAGCATCCAATAAATTATGAAGAGAAGAAAAGAGAAACAGATACATCTTGCTATTGCATAATTATTTTATATAGCTAGTACCTAAAATAACTATAGAATGTTCCCCCAAGGAAATGTCACAGATGTACTACAGACTAAACCCTGTGGTTTAGGTTATTTCCTCCCAACTTCATCCCCATCATATGTGGAAAACTAATGGTAATCTGTAACCTGGTAGGAACAAGCAAGCACGTCTTAAGAGACAATATAGAGTTGGCAGACAGAAATACTATTATCCTTTCCGGTAATGAGAATTGTATAAGTTTTGCTCTTCAAATTTATTCATTGAAGAATTTCTGAAGTGTGTGCTCTTGCTCTTTACATATTAGGAAAAGATGCATATAGGCAGATAAGAACAGTCTGCTTGTCAATGCAAAGTACCCGTGAAAGTCACAGCATATTTTGTTCCATGGGTTAAAAATAAACCATTTGTAAGAAATGGTTTTCTTTTTATATAAATAATTCAGATGAAAGTAGAATTTTACAAGTATCTTCCTTTCCTTGTTCATTTTGACAGGCTATTATTCATCTGCACTTGTAATTTCTTGTCCTTTATGTATCTGTCACATAGAATCTCCCCAAAAGTGAGTATAGCATTATATTACTTAGTGTTTACTTAAATGTAATGTTTCAAAATATCAACCAATCTGAGGTTTATATTACTTCCAAAGTCAAAAGTCAAGATGTGTATTGAATTGAAAGAATGGAAGAGAAAGAAGCCACCTACAGATTTACAAAAATGAATCATTACTTATTGAAATGTTTTAAGCTTCTGCATTCATTCATATAGTCTTTCTTCTCACCTAATATAAATGCCACTTGAATATATAAATTGAATAAATGTATTAGTCTTGCATCAATTAAAAATGTCTGTTATGCATATTTCTTTCAGGAGTCATTTTATTAGTAATATATTTATCAAGTGATATCAATGGTTGGTAGTCCCTTACTGTGCAAGAAAAAAATGTGGCCATAAGGTTGAAACTGTGTCTTTCTGTCCCTAACCTTGTTTTTTATTCCAAAACATTTCTTAAAGATTCAAAATCTGAATCATATGTCTCAGAATAAATTTTATAATTTTTGTTTAATTAAGAGGCATTTCTTATGGAGCTCTAATTTATTTGGGATGATAATGTGATTATGATATCAACATAAATGTTAATGCTAGAAACCATTTAGAAGGGAGGGTTTTCCTATAATTTAGTTTCAATTTCTGAAATGTAACTGCAATAAATATTAATTTCTATGGGAACTATCAGATACAGACAACACAACTTGATCTAGTGGCTGTACTACGTAAATCTGATTAAAGGACATTACTACGAATCATCAGCTATCAATCAAGTATTTTTTTTTAAATATATTTTATTGATTTTTTACAGAGAGGAAGGGAGAGAGATAGAGAGTTAGAAACATCGATCAGCCGCCTCCTGCACACCCCCCACTGGGGATGTGCCCGCAACCAAGGTACATGCCCTTGACCGGAATCGAACCTGGGACCTTTGAATCCGCAGGCCGACGCTCTATCCACCGAGCCAAACCGGCTAGGGCTATCAATCAAGTATTAACTGGAGGTCCTTGGCACCAATTCAATGCCAACAGAATCTCCAATTTGGTGTGCAGTGAAGAAGAAAACTCTGTTCAGTGAGAAACAGCTCAATGGCGATACAGCATGGCTGTCAGAACAGCAGAGCTGTGAGGCAGCCCTGGGGCCAGATCACTCTTCAGTAGGCAGCTCTGGTCTTCTCTGGTCGCAGTCTCTGCTGGTCTTCTCCTCTCTGCTCCTGTAAGAAGTCTTCCATGTTTCAGATTTAGCCAGGGGTGCACAGTGTTCAGTATTTCGTGGCAAGGAAAAGTGTGCTCTTTGAGCCAGAGGGGAGCTGACATAGACAGAAGTCTCTTCCTCTGGTCCCTGATTGGTCCTTCAGCCTGCAGATTAGGACCCCAAATCCTCACCATCTGATTAGTCCTAAAAGCATTGTCCTGATTGCACAGAATGTAGCTCTCTGGTTGATCCATAAAGATGTTGATGGGGGTATAGGTGCACAGCTGCAGTTGGATGGGGAAACTTGATTCCCATTGGTTGAAACAGGAATACTGGAAGTCCTCAAGGGCTGGCTCAGATAAGTGTTACGCCATGTCTCAGATGGGTGTAGTCCAATTACTCTTCAACTTCATTTTTCCATTGAATATGCTAACTAGTCCATTAAAATATATTTCATTTCAATTATATGCTTTTCCAATTGTAGCTCTGTCACCACCCTATACCAAGCACTTCTTGAAATGGTAACTATAAACATTGGCTTCCTTTCTTCACCTACCTCCCTCTTCTTAGTACAGAACAATCTGTTTTCTGCCCCATAACTTCTCTGAAATAGCATTTGTAACATCTTTATTGATTTTTCCATCTAGAAAGCTAGTGGTCAATATCCTTTTCCTTGCCATCTCAGCTTTTACTGCCCTCTTTGACTCTTTTTTGAAACAATTCTATGACATCCACTCTTGCCTTTAACATTCATTTATTCTTTCTTGATCTCTTTTCAGCCTTACTCAAGTCTACTTGGTCAGTATTTTCGGGTTTATTTTTACTTTTTTATTGCTCCTTAGCAAAATTCCTTTACTGCTCCAAAAAACAATGATTACCTTTTTAAACATCTATATCCAGTCTAGAGTTACTCTTTAAAATAGCAAAACTGCATCTTTGCTTAGATATTTATTTCAAAGAAACCTCATAGGCACCTAAAGCTGAATTTATAGTCTTATTTCTTTAAGCAATTTCATTTTCTAGTTTAAATTTTCTATCACAGTCAATGCAACCATCATTGAGCCAAATATCACAATCCAGTGACAAAGAATAAACTTGGATAACTACCTTTCTAATTTCTAATTTTCCATTCCATACTCTCCACTGAAAATCTTAAATATTTATTTTTGAAATTTTATTTTTGAAATTTTATTTTTTTAAATGTAACCCAAAAGATATGTTTTATTTATTTGAGAAAGAGGGAGAAAGAGAGAGAGAGAGAGAGAGAGAGAGAGAGAGAGAGAGAGAGAGAGAGAGAGAGATCTTCTTTAGGGGATTGTTCTTTGATCCATCTGATGTAGTTCGATTCTATAATATATGTATTTTTTAACACTGTGCACCTGTCTACCATAGCCTTCTGAGAATCATATAGTTGCGGTCTTATATGTATTCATGTAATTGCTCCATTCATTTCCATTTTATTTCTAGACACCTACCATTTCAGAACCTGTTGTTTCTTGTAATGTGAAGTATGGATTTTTAATGTGAGATGTGGTATCTGTAATTGTAGTCCAAAATAATTATTTGTTGAGTCAGCCAATCAATTTCTGAAAATTAAACTAGTATACAATAGAATTCTAAATTACATTCCTGGATTTTTAAACTATATTCTCCTACATTTGCTCACTCTAGAACACTTTATGACTTGCTCTTTCTGAACATGTTTCTTTCCTTGACACATTTTCCCTGCATTCTATTCTATTTCTGTCATGCCTTCTCACCCGACTCTCCAGCTCTATCTTTTGAAATCCTACACTAATTTGAAACCCTACCTTGAATGTTATCACTACATTATTTCTAGCCTTTTATTTTCATAATTAAAAAAAATCTGTTCGAAGGTACTTACAGTCTATGTTGTGTTATGGTAATGTTTACACTCTTCTGACTTTCTTATAGACCTCAAAGGATCTGTAAGCTAGTTGAGTACAAGTACAGTCTTTCCTTTTGCTTTCAATCCCTGCAAGATATGAGTCAGTGCTTTGGTGGTAAAATTCATCACATTTTAAAAGTAAATTGAAAAGCTCAAGATCATAGAGGAAAGACAGGTATCAGAATCCACATCTTATCAGACCATTGTATTTAGTCCCTGAATTTGGCTTAAAAATTGTTGGTAATATGAAAAAAAATATACTCTATTATTTAAAATCCAATTTCAGGTGGACATGGAAATTATAGGTACACAACATTATAATTTGTTAGCTATGTAAGTTTATTATTAATTAAATAAAAATTCTAAATATATTGTTATCTATTAGGCTTTTATTTGGCCAGTTGCATATTACTTCTTCACATGGTTATAATCTTGGGGCACTACATAACATATACTTTAGTTAGGCTAAATAATTTTAAATAATGCTACTCTAGAATTGCTTTAAACTAAACCCTTAAAACATCAAAGCAATTTACAAAATGACAACAGTAATGCTTTTTGCATTTTATTTATAGGTCCTAGCCATACACAATGATGCATTTATTGATTTACATTTTCTGTGATTATCAAGATTAATTATTTCTCAAGTTGCCTGGCTTAAGATATATACTGCATTCAATAAATGTTGATGTTTACTTTTAGAAAGTCAATATATAGTTATAAATTATGTAATTTTTTGTGATATTTATAACTGAAAAAGTAATTCCTTCTTTTGAAAATACACTTTTGAAAATCCTTGTCTTTGAGAAAGATAGCTTGTAAAGATTACCATAATTTGTTGAAATAAATATATTTTACTAAGATTGTTTTATTTTAGCTCTAATACTCTATTTTGAATTATTTACATTTTTATTATTTTTGAAAAGTCTAGGAATGAGTAGAATTGATTCAAGTTTTTATACAGAATAGCACAAAACAAATACAGTGTATAGTAACTCACGCACATTAAGTCAACATATCATTAGAAGATCAAAAGGATGTGGAAAAGCCTACAAGATGATAACATATAATACATGGAAGACTTACTCTCTCTGTAACACCCAACTCCCCTAAAGTTAATGAGACACCTCATTTATAGACACAGTTGGATTTACCAGAGTGAAGAAGATTCGCTGAGGCAAAAATAAGATTGTAAGTGTATAAAATGTGAACATGAAATGATAGAACATTACTACTATGGATTAAATTGTGTTCCCCCAAATTCATATGTTGAATTCTTGCGGTGATAATTAGATGAGAGAGAGACAATTAAATTTAGATGCTGCCATGAAGGTGGGATCCTCATGATGAGATCAGTACCCTTATGTGAAGAAATCATAGAGAACTCACCATCACTTTCTCCCCATCTTGAGAAGACACAGGAAGAAGGTTGCCATCTGCAAATTAGAAAGAGAGGTCTCACCAGAAAATGACCATGTTGGCAACCTGATCTTGGAATTCTAACCTCCAGAACTATAAGAAAATAAAAGTTCTGTTGTTTAAGTCACCCAGTCTATCTTATTGTGCCTGAGGTAACTAAAATAATCAACAAGAGTCACACACAAAAATATGGCATTATATTTTATACTACCAAAATAGTTTTAGAATCGGAATACTGCTGAAATTTATTAAGAAATGCTTACCCATGAAAAAGTAATTTAAGTTGTGTAACCAATGATCTTTCAAAATTAATTTTAAATTAAAATAAAACTTTAGTTTTAGTAGTCAAACATCCTTTACTTTCAGGGTATTACTTTGTTGTTTCTTTAAAGCTAAAACCCAAAAGTTAAAGTTATGTAATGTCATATTACTTATGGTAACATTTTTATTTCTTCGCAGCAATGAGATTCATTTTCATAGCCTATTCCACTGGTAGAATTATTTAGAGAAAAATGACCAACTAGTCAGTGAAAATACATTGGCATACTTCGCTTCGAAGTGATAAGTACTTAAATCGAAGCTCATATAATTACATAGTTGGAAGAGATTTCTTTATTATCTTACTTTATATCTTACAGATGAGGAAGCAATACTTTAAAATTATTTATAAACTGACGTATAGATGCAAGAGATGTAGTCAGGTATTTTTACATCCATTAAGTGTCTTTGTAGTGTTGTCCTATGTATTATTTTATACACTTTTTAAAATTCCTAAATCATTGTTAACTTAAAATTAAATGTGTATACACAATACTTGTAAAATATTTTGCAAATAAAAACAAAACTTAATTATATTCATTCAAATGTTAAAATGTGATTTTTTTCAAACAATCAAAAGTTAAGTAGAAATCTAGTTTTATCAGTATTTTATCCTTTGTTTATTTATTTTATTTATTTTAGAGAGAGAGAGGAAAGGAGAAAGGGTGTGAGAGAGAGAGAGAGAAAGAGAGATTTGTTGCTATTTATGCAATCATCAGTTGATTCTTGTATGTGCCCTGACCAGAGATTGAACCTGCAACCTTGGGGTATTCAGATGATGCTCTAAACAACTGAGGATCCAGCCATGGCAGTATTCTGCCATTTTAAGTAGGTACTCTGACCTAATTGATGTGACAAAATATTTTAAACCAATACTATAATAATATTTGCAAATTCAATTTAAGCAATGTAAACATTACCCATCTAATAAACTTCCTAATAATTTGAATAGTACATAACATATAAACCTGGCATTTAATAATGCAACCAACATTAATAGAAGCATTGCTTATGAAATTTAGGAACCTGGAACATACATGTGATCACATATGTTTTAACTAAATACAATATAAATTTTCTTCTTTTTAAAAACTTACTGTGTCCATGAACAAAAACAAGTGTTAATAAATTATTTTATACACATATTTTAGTAAATTCACATATGTAAGCACATATTATTTATTTTAAATTATTTCATTTTAAATGTAATTACTTATTGGAATACTGTATATTTCCAGGCATTTGAGATCAATATTTACTAATTAAAGTCTCCACTCTTCTAGAAGCAATCCATGAGTGTAGCTATTTAAAAGTAAGTTCTCCTGAGAAAAAGAACTCACACAAAAGAATGATACAAAGGAGGATTCAGGGGACCTGGCAATATTTTGTTTCTTCCTGTAGATGGGTGTGTTTACTTTCAGCAAATGTATCACCAGTGCAATTATATAATTGTGTACCATTATGTATTTAGGTTATACATTCTAATTTAAAAATTAGATTTTAAAAAATAGCTTGAGCAATCAAAGCTATACATGTATGCATATATGCATGTATGCATGGCCCGTGGATGCAGAAAGTGGTGTGTTAAAGGCCTGGGTGGGAGCTGGGTGCAGGATAGAGGGGGTCATGGGGAGGAAAGGAGGACATCTGTAATACTTTCAACAATAAAAATAAACAAAAAAATCCTACATAAACAAGTTAGTCTAAAACAAAAAAAAAAGCTTGATAAATATCCTTAAAACTACAGAACATAAAGTCCAGAAGTGCTAAACATGAACTGTAAAATATGCATGCTTCACTAAATACCATGAACAATTTGCTATTCCTGCTGCATATCTAATAAGTGAAAATATAATTATTAGTTCTCCTTGAAAGACACTTACAAATTACTATTATTTGAAATAAGCCTGTAGCTGAAAAGATTGTCATTTTTATTATTACAGGTAGCATGATTAGTTTGGAGTTCTCTGCAAAACTATTATAAATATTCAGTCATCTGTCTATTAGCCATTTAGTCAAGCATTTTGCCTCTGCAGAGTCAAAAAGGATATTCTCTGTCTTGGTGTCCTAGCACTCTCTCTTCCTTAAAACCTTTATTTCTGTTCTTTAGTTTGAATGCAAAGTTTAATGAACCAAACATTGTTACCACCTAATTTCATTTAAAAAAGAGAAATCTTCTAGGATCTGAAATAACAAAGACAAAACAAAAAATAAAACTAACCAAAGTCTTTTTTACAAAGATTTGTAACAAACCCATGTTTTCACAGAACAAATACCAATGTACTTATGGTCCCCCACCCCATTCAATATCTGGAAACTTCTAGGGGAAAAGCGTTGAAGTTCCAAAAGTGTCTCTTTCTGAATAAAGCACGCCAGTAAAAGTGGAGAAATTAAGAACCTTTGGAAAAGCAGGAGCTGTTTGTGTACCCGTGTGCCTCTTTGAACATGCTTATGAGAAATGCTTTAGGAGACAATAAAAAATTCAGAGTTCATTCTTCTTCTTCTCTAGCTCTTTGCAAATATATAACCCGAGTCACTAAATTAGTAATAGTCAACTACTAACTACAGTGGGCTTCTAATTTATTAAAGTCTGATTTTTTAGCATGGATCTGAGTCAAATACCTGCTTTAGGGTGGTTAGAAGAATGGCTGGTTGTTTGGGGGAGAGGCTTGGGTAAAAGCCAGACACCAGGGGATGCAGAGGGGCCCCTCAAAGGCCTCTGGGCTCCAAAGGCTCCTGGTTGTGCTTGAGGGTGAGCCTTTCCTCGCCCAGCCCAGCCTGGGGGCTGGCAGCCTGCGGAAGTGAGTCAGGTGTGGCCCATCTTCTTGATGAGTTTCACCTCTCACCCCGGAAGTGGTTCTGCAGGAAGTCACAGGGAGGAGGGTCTGCGGGGAGAACCAGGGCCTGCAGCTCCAAGAGGACCTGGTTCAGGTTCCTCCCCAAGGCCAGGGCGGCCTCCCTGACATCCTGGGAGGCTCCAGCACGTCCTGGGAGAGAAGGCGGCCACCGCGCTGGTTTTGCATCTTTAAGATGCTCAGCGCCCTGGGCTTCTTCTCCGCCAGCTCTCGGAAGAGGGGCCCAGGCCCTCCAGAGCCACGTGGTCAGGTGGAAACAGAAGCCCAGAGAGAGGTAGGTGTGGGCCGCAGACGCAGGTTGGCCAGGCGGTTGACGGCAGCCTCCACCTGATGGAATAATTCTGACGGATTTGGGAGCTCATGGTTGTTCGGCAATAAGGAGTGAAGGTAGGAAAAACTGGTGTGTTGGCTGGTCCGGGAGGTGGTTCTGAAGGTGGTGACTGGATGAAATGCTGGAGGGGGGTCGGAGGCTGGAAGAAGGGGCGTCCCTGGGTCTGTTCTGTCCAAACACTGTTGAAGCGAGAGACTGATCCAGGACCGCCGAGGACACTGTGAACATTCGCATTTTTATATGACTATCTGAGGTAGAAAAACAAAACAAAACAGAAAATGTGGCCCAAAGCACACATTGGCTAAGGTTCAAACCAGGAAAATGTTATATGTTAACACCTTACATCTTTCTAAAATTATGTTTTAAAATTGAAGTTAAGGCGTGTTTTTTTTTTCATGCGACATAGAAGCATCAGCAGGAAAACGTTATCTTCTTGAAACTGAGAATGAGTCTGATCATTAACAAAACAGTAAGATTATAAGGATATCTGGTGGGGAAAAATCCCATGCGTGACATGCCTTTTTTAGATGAGATAGGACACATAACATGTTTCACCTAAGATATAATGATGGGAAATAGACTTAACTACTATAAAATTGTGTTGAACAAAAATCTTAAACTTTATTGAATTTTAAATGTCAATTATGGGCTAGCCTAATCCCTGAAAGTACCAGGTATAAGAGGAGAATTTTATCCACTTGTCAACTATTTTCATAGGTCAGGTGTTCATGAGAGGGGTTGAGAACAAGATGATAGAAATACCTACTGCACAGGATGCATTTCCTGCCAATGTTTGGAGGTGGACAGGGGAGCCTAAAGCAACATGCCCATTTACCAAGCCCTGCATGACTGTAAGATAATAGTTGGCTGGCCTGAGTCGCATGCAGAGAAACCATCCATACACCCATAGCCTTGATTGTTGAGAGAAGCCCTCTGCTGCTGGTGGAAGAAATAGAACCCACCTGCCCCTGATCCTTCACTTTATGAAGCACACTGGGATCAAGCCCACCAGCTGGGCATGTGCCCTGACCAGGAATCTAACTGCGACATCCTGGTTCATAGGTTAGTACTCAACCACTGAGGCATGCCAGCCAGGCTAACGAAATATATTAATGTGAACTTATTTCATCAAAAATATTCTATTTTTGGCTTTGTTAACTAACCCCAAAAGCTGAGATATTAATCAACCTACCTAAGACCAAATTATGGAATATTAAATGCATCCTAGTGCCCACATTTTCATCAATAATACATTAAAAATGTTGAGACCTCTTGAGAGTGCTACTTCCATGAATTCGGGTCACAGAAATAATATTACATCTTTAAATAAATAGGCTTCTCACTGACAAGGTGTGAGAATGGGACTATAAAAAAGAATAAAGAATAATTATAGTAAACTTTAAAAATTGAGTTTCTATGTACAAAGCCTTTAAACATAAATTTCTCACAAGAAAGTTAATATTAATATAAAAATTTCAATAGTAAAAAAACTTGCCAAAGCTAAAATAGTTTACAATTTTATTAATTGTAGTAAATTGGGAAGTTTTGAGATATGTGGGTCTTCAATGTCAGTTTCTAAATCAAGGTATATGATATTCATTATCATAATGGAGACAGATGGACCCGGAAAATTGCAAGCAAACCGAAAGTTAACAAGTTTCACTGGGCATTTTGTTTTCAAAAGAGAAATTGAGTACGGCATTGGAAAGAATTGTATCCAGTTCATCCAACATTATCATAGGAAATTAATTAGCTACACATTTTCTAAATTCTTAATCACATAGTTCTAACATTTTTACTGTTGAACTGAAGGCCGGTGCCTGCAGCCAGGCTGACCCAGTATTTCCCTGAGCTTTTATGTTTAGTGCAGGGACTTTCTAGGGGTCTTCCTGAGACTGAGTGCTTCATTGTCATCAACACTTACTATTCTCTTTTAAAAGGACAGTTGTCAGTTAAAGCACTGTCCATGTATCTTAGGGTCTTGGGATATTAGCACTCCAAGTTGTCAATGTGCCTTTCAAAGAATTTTTCTCTAACTGGGAGAATCTTAGCCCTGAACCAGTAATTCTATGAACTGTAATCCTGAAAATAGAAATGTTACTTCAAAACGAGCAAATAGTGAGTAAAATAAAGTTCAGCCGTAGCTACAAGCCATGGAGGAAAATCTTCAACACTGACTAGAACCCTCAATATCAAAAGCAAAGATATTGCCTCATAACATCTTGTGGCAGCTCTTTACTCACAACTTGCTAATTAATATTTAGAAAAACAAAGCCATGATTTAAGTACCTCATGGATGGAGTACAGAAAGTTCTAATAAACAATTTTATATTTAATATTGACATATTTACTGGCCTTTTTACCAACCTTTTAGTTTCCAGTGGACTTGTAACTACTTATTGTGACCAGATTTCTTTTGTTCAATATTTTTCTCCACTTTCCTAAAATCTATATATTGAAATTAAATTTGTTTTTTTCTGGATAAAATGTGGATTCTTACACTGTTTTAAGGCAGAATTCTATATTACTTTTCACAGTATTTATATAGGGAATATCATCTAAAAATCATGCATTGATAATCCTTTTACTATTCATTGGACATGAAAACATTGAATCAAGTAAAGTAGCACATTTAAATAAAGTTAAATGTATATTCTGAAATTAAACTTTGAAATTTTACCTTATGCCTAATGTTCTGTGAGTTTCTTCAGCTCAATGTATGAATGTAGATGCAGTTAATTAGCTTGAATCCAAAAAAAATGTCAATTTTATAATTCACTGAGTTGTAGAAAAACACAATATTAGGATATTTTGAATGACTACATGATCTTTTATTATTAAGAAAGAAAACAATAATATCATTAGAAGATAATCACATACTTAATCAAGACTTGGTAAATTACCTTTGCATGAAAGTCACAGAAACATTCTTCATCACATTTCAATAAGAAGCATTCTTTATTCACATGTAATATTTTACCAAATTTAATATTCATATTTATCTCCTACTATACACATAACACTGTACTAGGGGATATGGAGAATTGTAATCCATAAAACACTATTTTGTGGATTTCAAGACACTGACAATATAACAAAGGAGATAATATATTCATAATGCTCATTTTTTTCTAAGGGGATTTTTTTCTACAAGGAAAGTCTTTATGCAGAGTGGTACCAAACTGGTCTTTAAAAATAAGAGAAACCAGAGATGAGAACTTAAATCAGAAAGAAAAGAGAAGAGAGGATAAAGCATGAGCAAAGATACTTTGTCTAAAAAGATAGCCATGAAACCTACACAGATTTCTCTGGCAGAGACACGCAAGAAAGACTGGAATGCTGTCACCAAGGCCAGTTACTGCAAGATTCTTGTGATTTGCTGCTAGCCAAAGACTGAATAATAATAAGCTTGTAAAAATAAATAAATAGGCAAATAGTTCAGAGTGTGAGAACTCCAATGTTAAAATACACATTTTTCTTTTAGAAAATCAAGAAACGAAGCATGAGGTTAAGATGTGCATTATTCAATAGAAAAAGCGTCTCTAGGCGAGGGAGGAGTGTTTTCGCTTTTTGCTGTCGTTGGTGAGCATACTGTTATAGTGAATCTTCACTATTAAAACAACTTATCAAATTTTATAAAAATCATAGGAATACATAGCAATAAAATTAATATTTTAAAAAACTGAAAAGGAATACCCAAGGTAGAAGACTCCAAGGATCAAGTCCTCCCCACTCCTAATTTACCTCCATAGAAACACTAACAACTCTTTTTGCAGGGTTCTCATATACCATAATTTTAAATTTATATGCTTATGCTGCCATGATGATTTATCAATTTTAAACACCTATTGATTTCCTATTGTGGAAGATGAGGATTTATTTCTCTGACCATGTGACACCTTTTCCCCTCTTCTTACTTCATCACTTAATACATCGCCACTTGGTTAAATCAATATGCAGAATTACATGATTTTGATTTTAGGAATATATGTTTACACTTGTGAGCTGTTCAGTGTAGTATCACTAAAATGCTTTTCACATACAACTTTTTATTTATATTTTTGTTCATATTCTTACTGATATTTTTGCTATATTTTCAAACTAATTCTCTTCACTCTCTTCAGCCTCTCAGTCAGATTTGCACATAGTGAAAAGTTTTATACAACCTGTGGTTAGAGTTTGTTTCCTGAAGTTGACATCTTAATACCACAGTCTCTCCTGCTTGCTCCATGGACTTAAGACCGAGTTGTTGTTACAGAAATGCCTGTCCCAATATCCTGGAGATTCTCTTAATTTCCCTGCTCTGGTGAATGTCTTCCTTTGAAGATGCTTATGTCCTTCCATCCTTTATTCCTTCCTTTGAATTATCTTAGCTTTGTAATAAAGGGTGCATGAGAGTTTGTATTTTTGTGTGTGCATTTTTTTTTTCTGTGTTTTGTTTGTTTATTGGAATAGCCATGCCAAAAATGTCTTAATTTTGCTTTCCAATTTGTTGATCATTTGATTGAGTGTAGAATTCTAGATTGCCAATTATTTTTCTTGCTGGGGTCCAACCCCAGCAGGTCCAGGGGTTCCCAAAGGCATAGACGGAGTCGGCGAAGAAGGAAGGACACAGAGACAGTGTTCAGTTGATCAGCAGCCTAGCCAGGATCTCCAGCCAGGATCTCCAGCCAAGTTCTGGTCTGGATCTCCAGAGAGGTTCTGCTCTGGATCTCCAGCGAAGTTCTGTGTCCATGTTCTCTTGCTAGGTTCTCCAGCCAGGTTCCCCAGCCAGGTTCGGTCACCAGATTCTGTAGCCAGGTTCTTCAGCCAGGTTCTGGCTAGGTTCTCCAGCCAGGTTCAGTCACCAGGTTCTAGTCAGGTTCTCTTGCCATGTTCTATAGTCAGGTTCAGTCCAGGATCTTTTGCCATGTTCTCTCCAGCGAAGTTCTTCTGTCTCTAGGTTCTGTGTAGGTTCTGTCTTCTTAGTTCTGTCTTCTTCTTACATCTGTATTTATACCAGTTGATTCCAATCCTATCAATCTCTATTCCAAAGGTTAGGGTGTTTCTTATCTCCATTCCAGGGAGTAAAGATTATGTAGCTTAAGCATGATTGTTCATAGTTAAAGTGATTAATTACCTGCTTGGCACTTAGTTAAGAGGTTTTATTCCCTCCCTAACTTCAGGGGAAAATCCCTACCTGGGGAAACACCCTTTCTCAGAGACCTTGGTTAAAACACATAGTGCCAAGAAGGTGAGCAAACATATTAAGAACAGTATGCCATATATGCCAGGTCCCTTGAAACAGCAAGGATGGACCGGCTTCCGGCATTTTCTGAGACAGTAAGACAATTTGATGTCCTTTGAAATGAGAATCAACTTTTTCCTCATGCTAGTATAACTTCTTCCTCTTGTTCTTTATTTTTTCTACTGAAATGTCCATTAACCAATGAATAGATAAATAAAATATGATATATCCAATGAATAGAACATTATTTTTCTCTTTCCTGGATTTTTACTATTATTTTATTGATATCTCTCTTAATTATTTAAATCAGTGGTTTCAGAGTGTTGGCAATTGGCAAGATCAGCAAACATTAACGGCTTGTAGAGCACAATTTATGTGATCATTAGTGATAGCTGGAGAACATTTTTTACTAATTGACATATAAATAAGAGACTATTGTACCATATTATTTTCCCATAATGTCATATCATTTCAGACCTAACAGGATGGCTATAACACCAAAGACATACAATGTATGTTGGTGAGAATGTGAGAAACAGGACCCCTCATACTCGAGTGGTCAGAACATAAAATGCTAAAGTAACTTTGCAAGTCAGCAGTTTCTCAAAAGGTGAAACATAGAGTTACCACATGACCCCTAAATAACTCTTCTAGAAATATATTCAAGAAATAAAAATGCATGTACACATATCTGAAGAAACCCAAAGTACTAATTCAAAAGAATATATGCACCCCTATGTTCAAATTTACAACAATTTACTATTATTTACAATTAGAGGCACGGTGCATGAAATTCTTTCATTCAGGGAGGTCCCTCAGCTTGGCCTGCACCCTCTCGCAGTCCGGGAGCCCTCGGGGGATGTCTGACTGATGGCTTAGGCCCGCTCCCTGGGCCTAAGCCATCAGTCGGACATCCTTAGTGGTGCCGCAGAGGTGGGAGAGGCTCCCGCCACCACTGCTGCACTCGCCAGCTGTGAGTCTGGCTCAGGGCTTCTGGCTGAACAACGCTCCCCCTGCGGGAGCACACTGACCACCAGGGAGCAGCTCCTGCATTGAGTGTCTAACCCCTGGTGGTCAGTGTGCATCATAGCGACTGGTTGTTCCATTGTTTGGTTGATTTGCATATTAGCCTTTTATAATATAGGATAGGCAAGATATGGAAACAACCTTCAGGGGGAAATAATGAAAACCTTGTAGCAATAAGATAAGCATATGTTAACAAATTGAAATTCCTATAGTCCAACCAGTGTGGCTCAGTGGTTGAGCATTGACCTATGAACCTGAGGTCATGGTTCAATTCCAGGTCAGCGCATATGCTAGGGTTTTGGGCTTGATCCCTAGTGGAGGGTGTACAGGAGACAACCAATTAATGATTCTCTGTCATCATTGATGTTTCTTTCTCTAGGTCTCTTCCTTCCTCTCTGAAATCAATAAAAATATATTTTAAAAAAGTCAAATTCATATAAATCTTGGAAGCACCATTTGATTTACAAATTTATAAGTAATAGTGTGAATGTTATATTTGTTTAATAAATTAAGTAGTCTTATTTTGATATGATGATATGATGTACAATGTAAAAATGGAACTACATTTCACCATAATTACAAAAATGCTGTTATAAAGTTTGCAATTTACAGAGAATAACACTATATGCAAAAAGGCTGAAGTTCTTTGGGGAATTTGGTGCACTTTCATCTTTCTATCTCATAAAATAACAATTAAATTCTCAACTCTTTGATCAGTAATAGATACCCATGCACAGAAATCCATACCCAATCATATAATTAAGTTTCAGGTAAAATTTAATCACCTGCAAATCTATTCGGTTCACCTCCGCCTCCACATTAGAAATGCAGCAAACATCACCTGCTTCTACATCAACAAATCCCATTAACCTTTCCATTACTTGTAGCTGCCGTTCATTACAAATCTGCTTCTCATACTTTATCCATTCTGTAGTTTATCACAAAACTCAAACTCCATAATTGCTTACTTGCCTCTTGAGAAAGCTCTGTGTAAAATACTAGTAAACCTAGAAGTTACCATTTATCTACATTTTATTGAGGTTTATTTTCAAATGCCAAATCTTAATAAAATATTTCAGTGATAATGTTATCTAAAATTGTGTACTTTTTTGGTAAAATTATTTTTCAAAAAATCGCTTGTATGACATTAAAATATAAAATCTAACATTTAATTATTATCTGTTCTCCACTAGAATAGAAGGTCACTTATTGAAGGGAGTAGCTTTATCTGCTTTGTGAACTGTTCTATTTTCTGAATCACAAAAGTGACTGATACGTAACAGGAGCTCTACAAACACTTGCTGAAGGAACAAATAAAGAACCACCAGAGAGAGAAAAGTCTTCCTACTAAGCGTAGATCACTCTCAATTGTATAAAAATCTGCTCGTACTTTGTTTTTATCACAGTCTAAAATCAGAGATTATCCTTCAGAAAATAAATACTTCTAAAAAATTGAAAAGACAAATTATGCTAAGAGAGCAAAACCTGACCTTTGACTGAATAAAGGAACAGAGAAAAAATCTGTAGGGCAAGAAAATATACTAGTATCATTGGCAGATATTCACAGTCATATGGATAAGTGAACTAGAATAAGTAGCATATCCCCAATTAGAAATGGAATTCTGCTTATGAAGAATACATTTAAACATTATATCCTATATGCCAAAATAATAAGTGCAAAGTATTAGCAGTAATGGTACTGCAGAGTATTAAAATGACAAAGAACAGAGGTAGTATGTGTCAGAAAGATTTAGATCTTGTGTCAGTGCACAGCTTTGTTGAGTCATGTAATTTTCTGAGTTTCACTTATTTATTAACAAATTAGGACAGTTGAAATAATTAAATGGGATCATTCACAGAAAACACTTGTGAAAGAGACTGGTGACTACTATCTTATAGCATTATGCTAAGTGAAATAAGCCAGTCAGAGAAAGACAAGTACCTTATAATTTCACTCATAGATGGAATCTAATGAACAAACTGAACTACCAAGCAAATAGAGACAGACACATAGATACAGAGCAGGCAGACAGCTCTGGTGGGGAGAGGGGATGTTGGGGGATAGAGGGATTGAGCAAAAAAGAAAAAGAGAGAACTCACGGACTTGGACAACAGTGTGGTGATTGTGTATGTGGGGGAATTTACTTGGTAACATAAAGTAATTAGAGAATAGATTTTTAAATGAATCATAAAGCAAATGTGTTATTGTAGGCATCCATTATAATGTATATGTCACCTACGCAAATGAACTATAAAGTTTTATACTAATTATTAGTTACCTTCATGGTGGGAGGCAATAAGAGATATTAACTCTGAAAGCATTATTGTATTTAAATCCAGCTCAGTCACATATCCAGTTCAACCTTTTATGTCACTTAAGTGCTTGTTTTCTTCGACATATTTAGAAGTTGTAAGAAACAAACATTTGATATTTTAGTGTAGAAAACAATGTTTAAATAAAATAAAGTAAAACGGAGTGTGAGCAGTCCTACAGCTTGTGTAAAAACCTGTGGGCAGGAGGAAATAGGGATCAGGCAGCATGATCTCAGTCTTTAATACTTTAGGAAACTTAAACACTGCAAGTAATTTATTTTATGCAAAAATATTGCATTAAGGCAAGTAAAGTCACCCTCGATATTTTGCAAGACTGTCAGATGGTATTCTGCCCTTCAAATAGCTATAGAAGCTCAAAGTAATAGGTTGATAACAAATTTGTCAATAAGAATTAGTGGTATAAAGTACATTTAGAGGAAAATGAAATTGTGGATATTCAATTACATAGCAATCAACATGTTGACTTGGTTTGATACTTGAAAGACAGCCCCAGCTTTCACAGATTAACAGCAGACCATCTGTACCCACGCTTGACAATAACTGCCAGTAAAACAAACATTACAGCTCATTTTCCAAACCTGTAAATTGAAATTTGTAATCAAATTCAAGATGGTGTTTTCTGGACACTTTATCGCAATCCTATAATTTAGGTAAACTGAAGATTATAATATTTTTCTTTGAGTTTTATTAGAATTTTGAACTGTAGTTGATAGTAATCTTCTTATATCGCATTTTTATCTCAAACTATCTCAATTCTTTGTATATACGCATGCATGTCCTAACACTTTACTAAGTTTGTTGAGAAATAATTAATACATGATTCTCCCATTAACAGTAATCCCTAATTATTCATACACTTGTTTCCATAAATAACCCTGAATTTCGACATCACTATTAAGATGGCAAAATAGTTTCCTTATAATATTTCTACGAGAGGCCCGGTGCACGAAATTTGTGCACTTGGAAGGGGGGTCCCTCAGTCCAGATTGTGAGAGGGCTTAGGCCGAGGGACCCCACTGGTGCACAATCAGGGCTGGAGAGGGACACAGGAGGTTGACCAGCCAGGAAGGGTCTGTGGGAGGGCTCAAGGGCGTGTCAGGCCTGTCTCACTCAGTCCCAATCAGCCAGACCCCAGCAGCAAGCCAACCTATCAGTCGGAGTGTCTACCCCCTTGTGGTCAGTGCATGTCATACCGACTGGTCGACCAGTCAACTGTCTGCCCCCTGGTGGTCAGTGCACGTCATAGCAAGCGGTTGAGCAGCCTTAGCATAACATTAGCATATTACGCTTTGGTTGGTTGAATGGACGACCGAACACTTAGCATATTAGGCTTTTATTATATATAGGCTTGTGAGGAGGCTACATTTTACCAGAATAGAAATGTATGTGTTACAATGTACAACCATTGAGGAAGACTAGGCATGTTATTTTTAAATAAAATTTGAATAATGTATTAAGAGAGGCTAGGATGATAGGACACATCCCCCCATAACCTGAGTTTCCAGAAAAGCTTGGGCTAGTAGAAGCTGTCTTCTGGGCCAGGGCTATTGTTATCTATAAAAACAGAAATGATCATCTGATTACTAAGTGCTAAATAAGGACACAGGATAACTCAGATCTTAGAAGAAGAAAGACATCTTGCAGGGTAAGAATGCTAAAGTTCTAGACCATGGGAACAGAAAAGTCCCAGGTTATAGAATTAGAACTCAAGGGAAAAGAAGCAGTGTATCCAAGCTGGATGGAAAGCTGTTGCCTTATTACCTTCAAGACTCTCAACTGTTCATTTGCTTGGATGATCAAGGTGTCTTGAATCTTGATTTGGAAGCCTCCCTACCCCCAGGCAGAAACTAGCTTACAGAAAATTCCCTGAACTTTCTCGTTTGATCTGAATGACTGATTATAATTGAAGATTTCTATCAGTTACTCAATATCCATTTTTTAAATGCAAATGATGCATGATAGTTAAAAAGGATTCATTAGCTGCAAATTAATTGGATCCACTTAAATTTATAATAGAGCATAAATTGCAGATACAATGCATGTGGCCATTTAAATTATTATTAAGAGAGAACTGGAGGAATAAAATCTTACCATTTGGGATAGCATGGATGAACCTAGATAGTATTATGCTAAGTGAAATAAGTCAGAGAAAGGCAAATGCCATATGATTTCACTTAAATGTAGAATCTAAAGAACAATATAGGCAAACAAAGCAGAAACCAATACATAAATACAGAGAACAGACTGAGGGTTTTCAGAGGGGAGGGGATTGGGGGCTGGGGTGAAAAAGATAAAGGGATTGGGAAGTACAGATTAGTAGTTACAAAATAGCCATGGATATGTCAAGTGCAGCACAGAAAATATAATTAATACTATTGACTATATTTTCAGGGGAACACTTTGTAAAGTATATGATTGAGGAGGAAGAGAAGAAAGAAATACTGAGTAGAACCACTTCTTCGGTCATTGGGATTCAGAAAAAGAGCTAGGGAATACAAAGTATATGAAAGTAATGAGGTAATCTCAAGTCAAAGGGATATTTTAAATTATTCACATATTAATAACAAATGTGCAAGGTCTCTTTAATACAAATTTGCTGTGCCATGTGGAATTGAAAATGTTTAGTTTCAATTCTGTTATTATTGCATTAACATCCTTATTACATCTCTCAATTTTTCTGTGACTTGCTATTTTTCCCATGCCAAGAGTTAAAGTTATTCAAGAAAATACCTTCTAGCCCTAACCGGTTTGGCTCAGTGGATAGAGCGTTGGCCTGTAGACTGAAAGGTCCCAGGTTCGATTCCGGTCAAGGGCATGTACCTTGGTTGCGGGCACATCCCCAGTAGGGGGTGTGCAGGAGGCAGCTAGTCGATGTTTATCTCATTGATGTTTCTAACTCTCTATCCCTCTCCCTTCCTCTCTGTAAAAAATCAATAAAATATAAAAGTAAAAAAAATATTAAAAAATATATATATATATAAAAAGAAAATACCTTCTATACTAATAAAAGGTTAATATGCTAATTAGATCAGATAGACCCGAGTTTTCCGGATGTCATTCTGGATGTCCTTCCTGACAAAGCCGGGGGTGTGGCCGGCCTGAAAACTGCCTGTGGCCCCTGCCCAGGCTGGCCCCGCCCCCCAACGGGGTCCCCCACCCTGATCAGGGGTATGGCCAGCCTGAAAAACCTGGCAGTCCCTCGCCCAAGCCAGCCCAGCTCCCCAGCGGAGCCTCCACCCCAATCGGGGGCGTGGCCAGCCTGCAAACCCCCAGTGACCCCAAGCCCAGGCCAGCTCCGCTCCCCAGTGGGGACCCCCCACCTCAATCCGTGGCCCCCTTCAGGGATGGCCAGCTGGCCCCCACCTGTGCACCAGGCCTCTATCCTATATAATAAAAGGTTAATATGCAAATTGACCCTAACAGCAGAACAACCAGAATGACCTCTGGACCGGTCACTGTGAGGTGCACTGACCACTTCTTCATCCCTTTCCCTGGCTGGCAGGCTCAGATCACCTGATGGCTAATGGGAAATCAGGGGTGGGTGGCGGTGGGGGGGGTGGGATTAGCTGCAGGCAGCTGGGGTAGATGGCCTGATTGCAGGCCAGGCCTAAGGACCATACCCGTGCATGAATTTCATGCACCAGGCCTCTAGTCTATATATATAGAAGCCCAGTGACCAGAATGTCTGAATGACTGGAACGACCTATTGCTATGATGTGCACTGTGGTGGCCAACCAGCCTGATCCAGGCCCCAGTCACCCCCCCACTTCCCTGCGATCCCTCCCCCCAGCCATCCCTGTCTCCCACACCCCCCCAACTATGATCAGAGGCAGGGCCATCCAGCCAACCTCCAGCATCCCCTCCCCCTGGCTGGCCCTGCCCCGATTGTTCCCCATCAGGGCAGGCCAGCTGGACTCCACCCATGCGTGAATTTGTGCACCGGGCCTCTAGTCTTTTATAATGTTTTATTATTTGTTTAGAACTTATAGCAATAAAAACACTGAGGTCAATTTTATTCTATACTCTATTAATCTGATTCCAATCAATAGTGACTTCCTTAGAATTAAAGTTGTAGTTGAAGAAACTATGCTTACTTAATTTTTTATGCCAGAGGAAAAGATGTAGAAAATCTATTTGTGTCTATGTCAGTGAAACCTGGTGCATATTTCAACTGTCTGTCAAATAATATATTTATAAATTGTGGGTTATACAACCTAATTGTGCAAAGGAAAAACAACCTGGATAATTAAACATGTGAACAAAGATCATGTGTTTAGTTATCTGGACCTTCTTTATGGAAGAGACAAAAGAAGATTGAATTTTATATAAAGTGGAAAAATTACCTACAAAGCACATTCCCAGACTAAACAGAGATTCCTTGAAAAGAGATAAACTTATAAACATAAGAGTTTAATATATTATTTTGTATAATTGTTATGAAAAATGCAGCTTGATAAATTAAGCTTAATTATTCTTTGACAATGCATTTTATTTTCTAGTTTCCCAAATATAATTGTTATGGCATGCATTTTCCTAAGTAAAAGTCAAGAATGAGTATATATATATATATATATATATATATATATATATATATATATATATTTACTCTCATTTGAATCTATTTTGCGCTGGAAATACCCTTTTTATCTAAAACATGTCATGACTTTCCAAAAGTGTATTTGAGGAATTTATGGATTTTCCTTAAAACAAATGAAATATCTGGGTGTGCTTAAAAATACAGTTTTACATGTATATGTGTGATTTCTATGACCAGGGCTTACCATATTCTTCTCATTATTATTTTATTTAGTGCAGAAGATAGTATCTTTTGTATGTAGAAAGCATGGCTTTCTTTACTTTGGCAACACAATTTCAGAGTAGGCAAGGCTTGGCTGAATTATTTGACATTTCAGTGACATCTGTTAGCTGTAGGTTTGATGACATGTATGCTTAGGAAGATATCACATTTAATAAAACATAAACTCATTATTTCAGGATAAGCTATTCTGACATTCATGTTAATGGCATCACTAACCTCCTGTAGTGACATCTCACCAACATTATTATTAGTGATGACGGCCTACCATCTTCACAACAGGTCACCTTGTCACATCCCTGTCAGATTGGTATTTCCATGTTGACTTTGACAGGGTAGATATTGGTAAGCACTTAGCACCACCAAATTGCAAGCCAGTCAGTGAGATCACACTTGTGTCTATGCAAGATAAGCATGATTTATGGCAAGAATCACACATTAAAATGCCTTGCAGAGCCAGATTAGGTAACAGAAATGAGGGAATGTGGCTAGAAATGGGATCATGAAAACGTGCTATTTATTTTAACAGATTTGTGAAATAATGACATGCAAGTCTGAGCTGTTGGGTTCGTTGTCTCGAGTAGTCCAAGAAGTCGACGGTGAATGGATTCACAGACAATGAAGAGGTAAGCAAAGGGAAATGAAGTTTATTATGGTGAAAAATAACAAAGGTCTCGACTCCCAAGAGGTGTCCTGAAAAGGGCTGCTGCAGAGGCTCACTAGTCTAGGGGTTTGTATTTTCCTGCTATGGACCTCTATTGACTCTTTCAACAACAACAAAACACCAGCCAATCTCCTTTTGCCCTCACCTCCCCACTTTTAGTGACCACTCTTGGGTTCAGGGGGAAGGGCAGCTCTAGGTTGACTGGTACCTTTCTCCTATATTGCTCACATCCTGACCATCTGGCTCATTCCCTCCTTATCCACCATCTTCCCTCCCCACTGTCCTTACCCTGAACTGCCTGATCCCATCTAACTCCTCAATGACATAGGAATATTCTTTAGTAAAATTAAGATATATATTCTTTTATTTTTCCTTAAAATTCATGCCTCTCTGTGTTTACACTTATTTTGGTATTTCTAGCAGAGAAAGTTATAGAGAAAAAAAAATAAAACATTTTTCTTGTCTTTCAATGCTATTCAACTTGTCTGTTTTACCATACAGTAACTTAGAGTTTATGTGGAACACCTGACTCATGTTAAATTTCAAGTTTTTAAAGGGTTGGTGAAGAATTTTCTTTTTTTTTCCTCTAATATATTTTATTGATTTTTTACAGAGAGGAAGGGAGAAGGATAGAGAGTTAGAAACATCGATGAGAGAGAAACATCAATCAGCTGCCTCCTGCACACCTCCTACTGGGGATGGGCCTGCAACCAAGGTCCATGCCCTTGACTGGAATCGAACCTGGGACCTTTCAGTCTGCAGGCCGACGCTCTATCCACTGAGCCAAACCGGTTAGGGCAAGAATTTTCTTTTTTAATGCTGCACTAGTTCTGTGAGACAAAAAAATTCAACTTTGAGACCTTAATGTTAGACCTTTGTTTTACTAAGTTTACTGCTTTTTAAAAAAATATAAAACTAACAAAACACAAGCAATACAATTTAGTCCCATTAATTGCATAATTTTCCCATTACCCTGTCTACCAATTTACCCTTTTGTGACACCTGTTGACAAATAGGGCATTTATGTCAAAACTTGGAAATATTCGTAACTTAAGAAAAATATTCTCTTAAAAATATTTTAGATTTCTTTAAAAATTCCTAAAATATATATTTTTAAAAGTTTAAGGGTATGAAAAACAGGAAAATGTAATCATTATTTTTCAGTATATTTTACAAATAACTGGGAAGTAAATCTAAACTTAGTTAAGCTGACTTGCAAATACAGTGGAAAGATTGTCCCTGGCAGGGACACTTTTAGATGAATCCGCCATGGAGCTGAGAATAGCTAAGCAGCCACCTCAAGAGCGGAGGACCCTCAGGCCAGCAAGATTTGACATTAACCCGATTACAACTATTAACACATCTAAAAAAAGAACCTGTTACTCAGAAGGGGGCTTAGCCGAACACAGAAATACGAATAGATAGGATTGCGGTATCAAATATCCTATCAGTGCATTTAAACTCTTTCCAGGAGAGCAGGTACTTATATACAACTCATTGACTATATTATTACCAGAACCAATTATAAGGCTATACATATTGTGAGAATAAGTATATTAGAGGGCAAAATTGATGTCTCTTTTTATTCAGTGTGCTGTGGCTAATGTCAATTTGACAAGTAGGTAAGATCCTGTCCCTGGCATTTTATTGGAGTCTGCTGCATGAGCTGCTGTAATACATTTGTCTGGGTGTATGTTTTTAATCTATTTTTATTGATTTCAGATAGGAAGGGAGAGGGAGAGATAGAAACGTCAATGATGAGAGGGAATCATTGATCAGCTGCCTCCTGCATACCCCCTACTGGGGATTGAGCCCACAACCTGGGCATGTGCCCTGACCGGGAATCAAACCGTGACCTCCTGGTTCATAGGTTGATACTCAACCACGAAGCCACACCAGCTGGGCTGTTTTTATTTGGATAGCTATACTCTCTGACTGGGTCAAGAAGATTAAGAGAAGTAATTTATATGTGTATGCACAGTGCCTGAAATGCAGTAGTTATGTTAGTATTATTTTAATATTGCTAAAGATAAGCAACTTTAAATAACAAAATGTTTGAAAAATATACTGCATAATCAATAAATACATTGATGAGATCCTATAATAATAATAATGTATATGTAAGTGAACTAAAAACTTATTCATATTCAGGTAAGAAAGCATATTTAAAAAATAAACAAAGATTCAATTTTTATTAAGAATTGCTGAATGAAATTTTTTCTCTTTTTTATATCATTGGCTTACTCAACATGAGTTCATCGGTTGATTTTTTTCTCCTCTATGAACTGTTGCAAGACATGTCTAAATGACCCTTTCATTTTGGCAACCAAAATCTGAGTCAACAAAGAATAAGAAATGTAGGTAATTGCCTCCATATGAGTTATCAATCAGGTTGAAAATTCAATTAGCAAATGTCATTTGTAATTGTCTTCAGAAGTTTGACCTAATATAAAAGACAAAGTAATAGAGAAAATTTGAACTGTCAGATAATATATGAGCCTAATATTTTCTTAGAGAAGAGTTCTTCTATTCTTCATTGTTTATCTATATAATAAAAGCATAATATGCTAATTAGACCAGACATCCTTCCAAACGACCTTCCAGATGAAGCCAGGCCTGTGAGGGAAGCCTGGGTCTTGCCCGCCAGAGGAAAGCCAGTGCCTGCAGCTGGGGGAAGGAAGGCCTACTCTTGCATGAATTTTGTGCATGGGGCCTCTAATTTATAATAATAAGCCCTGAATTAACTCCTAAAATGCTATGTTTAATAAAGGAGTCTATATATCTATGTCTATCTATCTATCTATCTATCATCTATCTATCTATCTATCTATCTATCTATCTATCTATCTATCTATCTATCTATCTATCTATATAAAAGCCTAAGTGACCAAATGACCGAACGACTGAACAGCCAGTTGCTATGACACGCACTGACCACCAGGAGACAGATGTTCAACGCACAGGATTGGGCTCCCTCCTATCTGGATCAGGCCTAAGGGGATTGGGCTCCCTCCTATCTGGATCGGGCCTAAGGGGATTGAGCTGAAACTGGCTATCCGACATCCTCTGAGGGGTCCTGGATTTCGAGAGGGCAGGCCACACTGATGGACCCCACTGGTGCACGAATCCGTGCACCGTGCCTCTAGTAGAATTATAAAATATATTCAACATTTTTAATGAAGTATACCTACATAACAAAATAACATGTTTGCTATCCTATATAATTTCCAATTAATAATAAAAGCATTTGTAGGACCAAAATGTTAAGAAGTGATTATTCAGAAAGAATTACTTTTTATTGAGTTAAATAAATTGTCATAACTTCTGCTATGTCCCAGCATCACTCTTTTTCCCTAATGTAAATAGATATTCGAGTCGCCTTGACCTTTTGTGCCAGACACACACTGCTCCATCTGCTTCCTCATTCAGTTTTAATCAGAGCTCCACTTAAATGTTTGTGTCTTGGCGATTATTGCCTTGTGCGGCAAAGAAACAGCAGAAATAAATGAGATGTTACTTTGCCCTGGCCAGCTACATCATGATTCAAGGTAACATTCAGATGGCATCACCAGTTGTCAGAACAGCAGTGAGCCATACTTTAGGAAGGAAAAAAACAACAAGTGCGTGAAGGTTGTGTATTTCCCCATCTGATATAAGTGACAAGGTTGAAACGAGAACCCTGGTGTGTCTATGAAAATATATCACCTTTTTAAAAATCCTATTATTAGGCACAGTGGAAGCTCTATCTCAGAGAAGCTTCCCATACTGCGGGTAATTATCGCAATCCAGCATGCTAATTGCTTTTCGATCCGCAGGCTGTGTTTTCAATGAGTCTTGTTGAGCATTGGTGGGCTGCACCTAAACTGCTACTTGATGAAAGCAAACCTTATCAAAGGACAGCATCATCTCTGACTGTCAATCGATAGGAAGGCATTATCCGAGGCTTTGAAGTTTGGAAACATTCTTGTGAATAGACTTTTGCTGAAATACTGTATATTTCAGGGTCATTCCTAAAAAATCATCACATACCCCCAAGTCTATGAATAATCAGATATGGAACACATAGGAAAGCAATGAGCAAGAGTCAGCCAGGGTCTTCTTTCTTTTGGAAAATAATGTAAATGCAGTATACACCAAAAGCTATTAGTAACTTCAGCGTGCAAAAAGGTATTTCCCATGACACAGTGGACATTTGAAAGAACTGGGCCTCTGAATATTAAGATTTTATAAATTTATTTAGTTGTGTGTGTATTAATGTGTATATATATATGTATATATACATATATCTATTTACCTATCTATATATATGTATCTATATATATCTACTGTGTGTGAAACTTTGTGCTTTGTATGGTGAGAATCTAATTTCATAGTGTGGGATTCTTTTATATTTGTAGTATAAAGAAACTGATACTAAAAAATAAAAGAAAAGCAAATTTTCTAAAGTCACCTGGTAAGTGACAATGTCAAGTGTCAACTTCAGGCCTGTATGGCTTCAGCACTAATACTTAGTGCAAATTTAAAAATTACTATAGCTTAGTATACATATTAAGCTGTGCGGCAATAGATAATTATATAGAAGATATATGTATACACTCAAGTTTACCAGACTCAGTGTATCATAATAAATATTTCCAATGTTCTCTTTAACATGACAAAATTCAACTTAGAATAATCAGACTTCACAACTAACCAACAAAAGCAATGTAATGCTGTTCTTTAAAATTATAAGAAGAAATTAAAACATGCTGTATAATAAAACCTATTTTAATATATAAAGTTCAGACACAAAGAGACAGGAACTATAATAAAATAAATATATTCCATATAGAATTAGCACGAGCAACAGCACCTTAAATGGATAACATATTTGAGCAAAGTTGGAATCAGTACAATCATATCTTGCTTTTTCTCCCCCTCTGGAGTAAATTCATTTACAAAAAATATTGTTATATAAAAACCACACGTTTACAGGAATCACATTGTGCTTATATTTTTAAAAATTCCAATTTCAAGGTTAGAAACTAAGATTTTTCACCTACAGGATGTACAGAAGGATATTTTGCCAACCATGCAGTTGCTTTTATGCCCAGTCACCATTGGGCTTCTAAAAACCCATCCGCCAATGCCTATAGCAACTTCCACTCTAGACAGTCACCAACAGCCTCATATAGAATCAAAGTTGCTTACTTGGGGATTGCTCTCCTGTATTGTGCCCCACCTCATGTGCAGGTACCATCTGAGCCTCGCTGCATCACCTGACAGAGGTTGGGGCTCAGGGAACTGACATAGCATATTGCTCTGGCTTCTGCTTTCTCTTGAGGGATAAACTGTCTTTGTTTCTGACTCAGAGGTCTCATGTATTTGTCAGTGTGTGTGTACACACACACATACACACAAACACCATATTTGTGTAGTTACAGCAGTGGAACCTAATTCCTAAATAGGGAGAAGCAAATAAACAAATGCCAAATATTGTATTTAATGCAAAAAAAAGTGGATTTTTCTTGTGACCTTGGGCAAGTGATAGAATAACTTATGCTTTAGTTTTTGTATTTGTAAAACACATTAAAATAACCATAACCTTTAACACTCTTGAAGCCAATAAATGTTACAAACGTATTTTTAAGATATTTCTATGCAATAAAACATATCTTTCAATACTAATTATACACTGATTATTCTGCAGCAGCTGGCCTCTCTTCCATGCTGCTAGCTACAAGGGCAGAAGATTAAGGGGATATTGAATTATACACACAATCTTAGAGCTTCTGCTCAGCATTTTGTTGGTCAAATTTAGTAATTTCACCACACCTGTCTTCAAAAGCAATGTAAGTGTAATCCTATCTTATGTCTGGAAGCAGGAGAACTAATATTTTGACACCACATATTGCATCTCTAAGCCCTAATCTTTTGTTCCATGAAGTAAAAATTATGTTATTCCAGAAAAGATATTATCTTCACATTTTGATACAGTGAATTCACAAATGAAAAAAAATAGTTAACATGTATAAGGAGTTTCTAAATTATTCTTAATTTATTATTCTACTAAAGCAGAAAAGAATATTTGAGACAAGAAAATGTCACATCATCCAATAGTGTATGGTTACTCAACAAGCCAGAACTATGTTTTTTAAAATTATTTTTAAGAAAGATGTGGCAATTCCATCATGTAAGAAGACTTTTGAGAACCATATCCAAGCAGTTGCTAAGCCTTTCAGTAAGAACCTTTTAAACTTTTATTCTAAAAATAATCAGTTCTCTAGATTCTGATCATATGAAGCCAATTAAATTGTCTACATGCATTTGTAGGGTGTTTTTACTGTCTTCTGCATTATCTCACTGAAAGCACAACTTTGAGCCTTGCTTTCATCAACACTTCTCTGTAGATTTTCTCATCTTAATTTTCCCCAGGTTAATTTTTCTTCCCTCATTTCATTAAATATATTTTGTAAAATATCACCAGCACTGTTTTTATTATCAAGCCCAGTGGACACATTTGGCCCTTATCTGTCTTGGTTTTTATGAATATTTAACACTGTTAATCAAGGAGGTAGCCACCTCCCCACAAAGATATTGACAAAGCACCTTCCAGAGAATTGTGGTTCATTAAAGAAAAGGCCATGAAAAGTCCATTAGATGCCATTAGTAGGGACAGGGTCATCTTAAACTTTGCTTAGCACCATTTCTGCTGCAAAAAGATTGCATGATTCAACAGTAAAATCTATTTTCAACATGCTAATATGTGTCACAGGAACTTCTCAAAATGCTGTGCATTCTCTCTGCTAGAGAAAACTCAAGAGTGATTTCTGATTTCAAAAATGGCCATATCTGTTTTTTGGCGAAGCTTTTGATAATACAGCTGTGAGCTCCAGGCTCCACGTAAATTATTTAACATCTAGAATCCCTTTATGTTTTGTGAAAGATAAACTGAATAGAATGTATTTGTACCCATGTGGAGTAGCAAAGCACTAAGAAAAATAATTAAAATAGGGCAAGTCTTATGAATGTTTTTTGGAACACAGAGAGTAATATAAATGTTAATTTTCTGCTTACATTTCTGATTTCCAGTTGCTGTTCTTTCTTTCTTTTTTTCCCTCCCATAATTGCTACCGTCTGTGACTTTTTAAAAATCTTGGTTCAATAAGGTTATGTAGACCATGTCTATAGGCATCCGAGATGTTATATATTAAGCTATTGGGGCTATTAAGAATATGTTTGTTTTTTGTCTGAAACTTTGTAAAGTAGGAAAGTAAAAAATATGTAAAGAATAATGCTGATGAACATATGTTTTAGAGCAAATGCACTGGTTTATCATAATGCTGAGTAATAAATGTAAATTCTATTCTATTTCCAAGAATCATTCTTGTCTCACATGCAGTAAAAGCTATTTAGAATTATTTCTTCATGAAATTTCCTTTATGGCAGAGTTTAATGGATGGAATGGCATTTAGGACCATTCTCTAGAAATGGGTGGTGAATAGCAAATTCTGAATTTAGGAGAAATATTGTTATTGTTATTTTTCAGAATTATTAATCAAGGAAGTCTTAGGAAGGAAAATAGAAAGTATCATGGTCACCTGCAGATTATATATTAGAGTTGTATGGAGAGATTTAAGTGCGAAGGGTTAGGTGAAAAGGAGACTTATGCTGTCCTATTTGTTGAATGAATGTGTGCATAATGAATGATTTTCTCTCATATCAATTTTTCAGACACCCTCAGACATTCCATGGTATCTACTTTTTATTAATCTTATTTTTCTTCATTGCACTTGTCATTATCTGGGAAAAAAAAAAAAAGCAAATCTTTTTGTTTATGTGGTCATTTGTATATCTCACTATCCTAAGGCACACTCAAAGATATTAGGAACTGCGACTCACTTGTTGCTCAATCTCCAGCACCTACAATAATGCGTGGTACACAGAAAACAATCAACATTTTTTGGATGAATGAGAAAACTGAAATAATGACAAATTTGAATAGGACTTGCAAGTTTTTCTTCATCTTGGGAGTTGAAAAAGTCAAATTATCTCTTGGCCTTTAACGTTGATATGGGTAAGCACAAGAATTAAAGAAAATTAATAACAAACCTAAAGTGAAGATTAATTAACTATATGTAATTTAAAAAATTCAAGAGGGGCATAAAGACAAAAACTGGATTTGAAGGGTTCTTTATCACAAAAACTAGGAATAATTCCACAATAACTTGAGTGAACAGAATCAAGAAACAGAAAAGCAATAGCCATACATTCCAACTTAAAAGAATGTCATTGTTGGATTTTTATTTTTTGTTTTCTTTAATCCTCACCCAAGGACATTTTTCCCATTGATTTTTAGAGAGAATGGAAGGGAAAAACACGGAGACAAAGAGAAACACCAATGTCCACCAGGGCCAAGAGCCTGCAACCGAAGTGCCCTTGTAGGAATTGAACCTGGGACCCTTCAGCCCACAGGTCAACATTCTGTCCACTGAGCCAAACTGACTAGGGCAAAAGAATGTCATTGTTGACCAAATGAGCCTAATGTCTTCCTTATTATGTATTCTGTTCTTTATACACAGCACTGCTTGTCTATGTGTGTTCTGAATACCAATAAATTAGTTCATGGATGCGAAAGTTTGACATATATTAGACTAATTATAGAGTAAAAGGAGTGGAAAGGCTAAGAAAATAATGCTACAAATATTGACAGAGTCCAAATGCTAAATGTTAAGTTGCTTACCTTCTCTTAAGGGCAATGGGAAGCCATTAAGTGTGTTAACTGAATAATTAATATGTATGATTTATATTTTAAAATTAATATTAAGAAGTTTATATTTTGACTGCAGTGTGGAAAAAAGTATTGGAAGTAGGCAGGCAAACAGTGTGGAAAAAGGATTGGAAGTAGGCAGGCAAACAGTGTGGAAAAAGGATTGGACATAGGCAGGCAAACAGATTAAGGCATCAATATTTGGAGTAATTGTTTGACCTGGAATGTGATGTTGGAGAGGAATATAAAATATAGAACCTAAAGTAATCTAGGAGGTAAAGTTGACTGGAATGGCTTTTTCTTCCTTAACAGTCCCTCCTTTATTCGAAATGTATAAAAAGATCTGTAAAACCAATTTTTGGAGCATTTTTAGATCTTGTTTCCTGACATTTCATCAATTTAGTTCAAACTCATAAAATTTTTCTACAGGTTTGGATGTTCTTAGGTCAACAGATCAAAAGGTAGAATATTGTGCCTAAATGAATTAGAGCACTAAGATAGAAAATATAGTTAAAATTTGGAATATAATTGTCTGTCATTTCAAATCCATTGGTCCTGAGGGTTGGCAAAGTCGACCTTAACCAAGATTATGGCAGAGGGTGACATGGTGGAGAGGAGAAGAAAAATTTTCTCTATGGATTTAGGAAGGCTAAATTGTGACAGGCGAGATAGAAATTTAAGAAATATAGAGGAGAAGAATTCCTGTTCAGACCATTATGAAATAACAAAGAACATACTTAAATTCTGACTTTAAATGACAGAAAAACTGAGTACAGTAAATTAAATAAACTATTGTTTTCAAAACATTGGGAACAGAACAATACAAGACTGAACTCCCTGGGACAAAGGACATAAACAATATAAGATCTGCAGTCACCCAAATCTTCTGCCTGGAACTGTTTACAAAGGCAGGGGAATATGAGCAGACCCCTTGCTGAGTTGAAGAGAAGGAGATTGCGGTTCAGGAGGCAGAGGCAGCAGAAAAAACTGTGGGTCTGAATTCTCAACAGAGGGTGTAAGTATGATACTTAATAAATGCTGGAGCTTGATCTGAACACAGTTGGTCCAGCTTCCGGGCCTATGCTCTAACTAAACTACTCTGCTAAGCTTTCTCTTCATATATGTAGATGACACTATTAAGACTAATATATAATCTGTCAGTTATTTCATCTTAGATGAGTATACTTACTTCTTTCTGGTCTGTTGCTCAATTCTCAAACCCTGCACTGTGCTATACCCCAATGCTTACTATGATGCACATCTTAAGACAAGCTCATTCTGGGTCAAGAAGTCTGCTCTCTTATTAGGTTCACACTTCGATGATATCAAAGATTAACATCCCCAGAAGCATCCAGTGGCACCCATCTATTAATTGACTGAAAAAGAAGATAGGCATTTTCAGGAGAAAAGAGATTTAAAGAAACTGACATATAGCATGACCTATTGTTCCTGAATTGAAGGGTTCCCACTGGAGAGCTATTTGTGTATGCCTGGGACCTGTTGCCGATGATAAGTAGTTTTGGAAGATCAGGGAGGATATAGAAACTTACCTGTTAATGAGTAAAGATGGGAATAAATTTATGATTTTAATTGCATGAGTGTCATTATATATTTTAGAAACTTGGTGTGTAAGAATCCGAGGAACACCATATGTTCAGTGGTGTGAACAGCTATGAAATGCCGATAGTACAGAAACCATGAATAACTTATTTCTAACATTTTTTATTACAGTAGACAGGACAGAGAAGTTTCATTTCATAGGTCATTTGCTCATATTTTGCTGAACTTAAAATTGAATTACAACAGTGCACTCTGCTGCAGACTCACCTTGAAGACCGTTCAAAGCTTCACTTTTTTGTAATGTAAAAGCATGATCATATGATTTGAGAAGAGCCACTCATTCAAATCCTTGCCTACTCACTGTTCAAGTTGGCTGGTCCCCATCAATTTTCGCCATCCATATTAATGGGGGAATGGACATGACTTCACCACAGACAGAACTAGAGACTGGGCCTTGCCAAGGGAAGTTCCTAAAAAACCGGATATTTACATCACTATTTCAGCGTAAACCCTCATAATATGCTGAACATTTCATTTATTTGTCTTACTACTGTTACTTTCACCTTCTAAGGAAGCTGATACAAAGCTAGCTTCTCCAGAATAGCCAGGCATGGGTGAGTGGAGACAGAAACTCTCATGATCCAGGGCGGCCTTTTCCACTGAGTGGAATCCCCATTGGGGATGGATGGGCCACCCACAGCGATAGTTCTAATAAGGAACTATGGGGATCCAAAGGGTGTTTGCCTTAATATCTCCTTGTTTATTTAATGTTCTCAGTAAATTTACCCATCGCTTTGTACGAAGGAAACTAGGTTTCTTGTATATTTTATCACTTCATTGTCCAAATTTATAAAATTGCATTCTGAAAAAACTAGTCTTTCTATAAGGCAGCATATGCACCTATGATCTGCTATCAAAAATTAAATGTAAAGTGTTTTAGTTGGCCTTAGCCGGTTTGGCTCAGTGGATAGAGTGCTGACCTGTGGACCAAAGGGTCCCCCAGATTCAGTTCCAGTCAAGGATACGCGCAGGAAACAACCAATCAATGTGTCACAGTGAATATTTATTCTAGAAAAATTAAGAAATCCTGTGCAGGTTTTCTGGTTGTGAGTATTATATAGAAGTAAAAGACCTGGAAATTAAATGGCTCTGGGAGATTGTAAAATTTTAATGCTCTAAAATTAAGATTGAGTGCATTTAACTCTTTTAGTTAGTAAGTACATTCATGAAATTACATTTTTAAATTAAGGTAAATTAGATTGCTATTAACATATAAAAATAACAGGTGCATCATAATTTTAACAAGTGCCCTGTTAAATTGTGAAAACTGCTGTTGCATCATTGACATATTTAATTAGTTCTTAAAATCCCAGAGGAATAACAGTCAATAAATAATTTTCTTAATTTTCTGAAAAAAGGTTATTCAACTATGTTAAATTGCATCAGTTTTAAAAATATGTATGTTATATTCATTCTAAAACTAAGCTAATCCCAATAGTATTCATCTTTGACCCTGATAACTCAATTTTCCTGGTTACCGTCTCTTCTAAATGTTGTGGAAAACTTTAAAAGGTAAAAGTTGATAAAAAGTGATGCATACTTATTCCCCAGAGCTACAAAATATAGACCCACTTCCAACTCTTGCAAATCATGCCCTTTAGATTTTTATGCGTATTGCATTTTCCCAGATGTTTTGCAATTTGTCTCTCTTCTTTAAATCAACATAATTGTTTTCTATAATATATGTAGCTTTATTTTTTTAGAACACTTGAAATAAAGAAAACCTTAATAATGAAAATTAAATTTGGTCAATGTCATTTACAACCCAGAGTTAACTCTGTCCACTTGGTGGCATCATTCCCGTTAGTCTTTTTTTCTGTGTATGTTGACATGGGTTTCCATTGTTTATATGTTGCTTTTGTACTGTTACATTACCTTGTTAATTGGAACGTAACAAATAAATTAGAATATTTGATACAAATAAATTAGGAAATCCTGTCCATGATTCCCAGATGTGACTATCATGTGGCAGAAAGAGACCTGCGAACTAAATGACATGGGGAGAAGAAACGAGCTTGTTTATCTTTATATTAGAGTCACGGTGCATGAAATTCATGCATTTGGGGCGGGATGGGGTCCCTCAGCCCAGCCTTCGCCCTCACGCTAGGTAGGATCCCTAGGCCTGGTCAGTGATCAGAGCTGATTTCTGGGGCAACCAGTGGGGCGATCTGGAGCCCCTGCTGGCACCTGCCTTAGCTGGGCTGGGGCCTGAGGACTGCATTGAGCATCTGCCCCCTGGTGGTCAGTGCACATAATAGTGACCAGTTGTTCTGCAGGTTGTTCTGCTGTTTGGTAAATTGGCATATTAGGCTTTTATTATATAGGATTTTAATGTCCTTTTTAAGTATCTGGGAGTTTTTCAACTTGTTGCTGTTTAAAAACACCACTATGATGGACATTCTTTATGCAAATATTGTTCAAAACACAATTAAAAGTCAAAATATAATTAAAAACTTAATGGACATGCATATTTGTAAAAAAACACGAATTGTTCTCAGAAAAAAAAAAAAAATGAGCCAATTTACTCTCCCATCACTGTTTGAGGATTCAATTTTTAAGTCTACTTCAACAATCACATCATGACTCATCTTTATAATTTCCTGTCTGGAAATAAAATATGTATTTTATGCTGGTTGAATATGTTTTTATTTAATCAGTGAGGTAGGATTTTAAATTTAAAAAAATAACAATTTTCTACACTTAATTGTCTATTCCTACATTTTGTTATTTTTGTTTTTATTTTTCCATCCATCCCTCCTACCCTCGGTTCCAGTAGTAGAGGACTTTTTTTTTTTTTTTTTTTGGTTAATCCTCACCCAAGTATATTTTTCCATTGATCTTTAGGGAGAGAGGAAGAGAGAGGGAAGCATCAATGTGAAACACATCATGCACCCTGACAAGGCCTGGACAGGGAGGAGCCTGCAATCAAGGTATGTGCCCTTGACCAGAATGGAACACTGTATTCTTTGGTCCGCAAGCTGACACTCTGTCCACTGAGCCAAACCGGCTAGGGTTATAGAGGATTTTAATTAACTTGCATGTGTTCTTTATATGTTAAGAACATTAATCTTTCTTATGTCATCTTTGTTATATATATTCACAGTTTCAAGTTTACCATTTAATTATGTTTTGTATTAATCAAGGTTAATATTACTAGTGTAGATAATGTTAACATTATTTAATACCAATATATTGTGATGAAAATGACATTTTACTGCTGTGATATTCTTCACAAAAGAGCATAAACTCAGTGTAATCATAAGAATATAATTGGCAGATTCAAATTAAGATATTCTACAAAATAGGTCATGGAAAACAAAAGCATAATGTCATAAATCATAGAAGTGCAAGGATAGATGATGACTAAATAAAACATAATATTCTGGATAGAATCTGGAAAAGAAAAATTAGCAGAAAAACTGCAGAAATTCAAATATAGTTTGTAGTTTACTTAAGAATAATATACTAAGATTAATTCCTTAGCTTAGAAAAATGTACCATTATTATATAAGAAGTTAACACCCTAATGTTAACTGAATAAAGTAACACCCTACTATGTTTGCATTTTCGTTTGTAAATCTAAAATTATTTTGAAGTCTATTTATTTATTTATTTATTTATTTATTTATTTATTTATCTTTTTTATTTTATTTTAATTAAAAAATTTTAGTGTTGACTTCCCCCAAAGAAAAAATATTTCTCTATAGTATATTATGCTTTTTTATCAAATAGGATTGTGACACAAATCAATTTTATTTAGCCAATTTTAGTTAGCCAAAATCAATCAATCTACAAAAAACCTCATAGAAATTACATTTTTCTAAATTTCCAAGGGGTCTCTATTTTACTTAATTTTCCTTTCTTTATTATGTTAACATTCAGTTTAAATAATTTAAAGAATATATTGAATTTGTTGCCAAAGGCAGCTGGCTCTTATGGGTGATTAGGAAAAAAAAAATCCTCCAATTTGATAATAAAGTATGCTGCTATAATAAGGGGACAACCTGTTCTGTAAACTATGGTAATTTGATTAGTGAAAATTGAACTTAACTTAGAGATGTTAATGGACTGTAAAGGGCAGAAGTAAAATTACAAGTCACTCCCCAACTCTTCAATAGCACCATACTTTATTAAAATATAAACATCTGTAAGAGTTTACGTTTCTGTTAAAAATAGTTGTCATAATTTATTTCCATAGAGTGTTTGTTCTATACTTCTCCAACATTTATAATACATGTTTTCTTTAAAACTTTGACATTATTTTTGTATTGTCTTCTTAACAAGCATACACAATACAACTAAAATTGTGTGAAATATGTCCCAAAGTATCACATTGAAAGTAAATTAAAATTAGGGGTGGCCCCGTTACAAACTTCTAATTCAGACCAGTTCAACAGAATTTGACAGTTTCAGGTTAATTGTTGCTAGAAGAATATTCCTGCTAGCAATACAGAATAAGTTTTACATTAATCCTTACCTTTACTGTTGGACTTTGCACAAAACCTAATTTGTTTTACTATAGTTGCATTGTTACATATTTTGAATGCTGAAAGCCTTTTAAGTAGAGATCATATTATAAAGGGCTAAACATTTTAGAGCATTCTATTTAACAAGGGTCATTGCTAAATATAATGAATGTGTATATGGAGATTTCAGGCTTCAATGACACTCTGACAGGAGATATACTGGATACATTTGTAAAGAAAAAAAAAATGTAGGTATGAATCCTGTCAAATGCGCCTAGCAAGTGTAAAGAAAAGTATTCCCACCTTGTAATGCTTTCACGAAGACAAAGAATATTGCAATGGAAATATACTGCCCCACTCTTTGAATGGCCCTCCACATGTAATAAATTTTAAATTAAGACAATTTGGCTTTCACCTCTTAAGATACTGCCTATGTAGGTTAGAGAAGTGGTCTTTTAATCCTAATCTTAATTCCCAAAGGGCAGTTATGTGTTTAATTGATCCATTAATAGTAATAATGTTAATGATAATAAGAATAACGATATTTTCAACAACTAACATTCTTATAATTATACTAAATCTAGAATATGATTTAGGATGTGAACAACATAGAATAATATAAAATCACCAGGTTATAATAGTTAAGAAAAAAATGATTATAATGTTATGAGGAACAATAAAAGAGCATAACATAAGAACAAAGAAAGGATCTATATAAATACTGCTATAGTAACAGATGAGTTGTTCTTTTAATCAACTTCCTACATTGCTTCACTGCCACAATTCACAGTCAATTTCCTCCCAGTAAATGCTCAATGGTCAATTCTCCACCTCGTTACCTTATTCTTGAATGTTCTATTTCCCCACCAGCAAGCAACACTCCAGAATGAAAATTCAGTACCACAAGGCATCAGTACAAATAGCTGGGCTACAATCCTACTAAAATTTTTTATTTGCTTCCCTTTTTATTTTTTTCATTATTAGAGGTTAAAGTGAACCAATTATTCTACATTAATTTAAAGTGAGGAAAAGAAGAAAAAAGAGGGCATTTCCCCTCCACCCCCCCATGGCAAACAAATAAACTAGTTCACAATTTATTTTTAATTTTAGAAGGTTTAACCTGGATCTTGGCAATGAAACATGATTTTTGTATAGTGTTATGTCATATCATAACATATCATATCACTTTTTATCCACACCCAAATTTCTACTTTATAATTATTATTGGTTTTATCATTGACTGTCTTGGAATTCCACATACAACTGAAGTCTTTTAGAGAAAAGACATCTTCCATTCAAATGGACCTCTGAAAAGGCTTTATTTACCATATTTGTTTTCACTGAGAAACAAGAGGAGACTTGTGTGTGTGTGTGTGTGTGTGTGTGTGTGTTTTGTTTTTTCAGTGCTGAATATTAAGTATTCTATTGCCAGAGTAGCTTAGTTCTTCAACTACTACTTCTTAAGACAATTGGCAAAAGAAGATAATTTTTTTTTTATTTTTCAACATTACAATATTTATTTAAATGAAGAAATATACTTAAGAGATAGCCAATGTTTTCACTGAATAAATTATTTTATTTTCAGTATTCTATCTACCTTAAGAAAGAATGTATTAATGTGTGCTGTAGTAAATCTATATATATAAAAGCCTAATATGCAAAGTGTCCCCTCGGGCGTTTGACCAACTGGGAGTTAGATCACTTATTATGACATGCACTGACCACTAGGGGGTGGCGCAGAATGAAGAAAGGCCCTGGCCAGCAGCTGGCAGCCTCTAGGGACCCTACCTGTGCACAAATTTTGTGCTCTCGGCCTCTAGTATCTTCATAAAGAAAGGGGTGGAGAATAGGAAACTACTTTGGCTACTTGAATATTATATACAAAAATGATCCAAACCAAAATTACTTAGTGAGCCTTTTCAATGAAGAACATGGAAAAAAAGAACATTACGAAAAGAGTCCAGTTATGCATGGATGGACCTAGAAAAAATTATGCTATGTGAAATAAGCCAGTCAGAGAAAGACAAGTACCATATGATTTCACACATATATAGAGGGGTGACTGAAGGGGTGGAGGGGGATGAATGGAGGTGGTAGTAGGCACCGAGGGGATAAAAGATGATGGGAAAAAATAAATAAAAAATAGTCCAGTTATGAAGTACATTTTCTAAGACACTAATTCCCAATAAAGATGTTCTCAACAATAAAAAAAAAAGTATATTTCACAGCACTATAGTAGATTCCCAAAGATTCCATGTCCAAGTCCTTGGAACCTGTAAATTTATAAAGTGCTATTGCGGATATTATTTTGTTAAGAATCTTTTTTTTAAAATATATATTTTATTGATTTTTTACAGAGAGGAAGAGAGAGGGATAGAGAGTTAGAAACATCGATGAGAGAGAAACATCAATCAGCTGCCTCCTGCACACCTCCTACTGGGAATGTGCCCACAACCAAGGTACATGCCCTTGACCGGAATTGAACCTGGGACCTTTCAGTCCATAGGCTGACGCTCTATCTACTGAGCCAAACTGGTTAGAGCAAGAATCTTGAGTTGGGGAGATTGTTTTCCAAGTGGGCCTGATAAAATCACAAGAGTGCTTATAAGAGGGAGGCAGAAGAGCAGAGAAAACAAATTTAAAAAGAGTGACGCCAAGCTGGTGCGGCTCAGTGGTTGAGAGTCGACTCATGAGACAGGGGGTCACCGGTTCAATTCTCAGTCAGGGCACATGCCCAGGTTTCAGGTTCGATCCTCAGTGGGGAACATACAGGAGGCTGCCAGTCAATGTTTCTCTCTCATTGATGTTTCCAACTCTCTCTATCCCTCTCCCTTCCTCTCTAAAAATATCAATAAAAACATATATTTTTTAAAAAGTGATAGCAGAACCAGAGATTGGAGTGAGGTACTGTAAGCCAAGGAATGCAGGCAACCACTGAAAGCTGGAAAAGGCAAGGAAATGGATTTCTCTCCAGAAGGGATTCAGCCCTACCAACATCTTGATTTTGAATTCTGACATCCTGATTTGTCTGAGAATGAATTTGCATTGTTTTAAGCCACTAAATTTGTGATAATTTGTTATAGCAGCAACAGAAAACTCACCCAAGAACAGAAATCACATCTGAGTGGTTCCCTATAGTTTTCTCAGCAGTAAGAACATTACTTGGTATAGAGTAGGGGTCAATATGTATTTGATGAAGGAATTAATCTGTGAATGAATATATGCTCTCTAATGAAATGATTATTGTAAGACATGGGTATCGACTAGTGTATGGACAAAGCTCTTTCCCCCAAAAAAATCTCTGGTAGTAGGAGGCAGGCTATGAAAGCTTTAATCTATTCCCTCCCACTATATTTGTGATCTCAAAATTCAATGGTTCTAATAATATAAACACTTGTTTCTCATGCCTAAAGTTCAAAAGGATGGAAATTAATCTAAAATAATAGGCATCTTTGCTTCACAAGATTATCCAGCATTCAAACTCCTCCCCCCCCCCCCCCATTCCAACATTGCCTATGAGGGATCTGAATTATTTGAAGTTTTGTTCATTTACAAACCTGGCAATTGATGCAGGCTGCCCTCTGAGAACTTGGCTAGGGCTGGTGAAAAGTGGCAATTAATGATCTCTCCATGTGGCCTGAACTTTCTCACAGCTTGGTGGCTAGGTTCCAAAGTTGAACATCCAGATACAGAAAGAAAGACAAATGGAAGTGATTTCGTTTTTTATGAACTGGACTCAGAACACATATTCCATTACTTTTACCATACTCTATGGTCAGGGTAATCACAAGTTTCAAATGAGATTCACAGGAAGGGAAAACAGAATCTAGCAAACATTGGGATTGCCAATCATATTGTAAGAAGACATGAGGGATGGGACATATATGTATGTGTCACATATGAAGGCTACAACCTGACATCCAAAAGAAGGGTGGTAAAGAAAGTGAAAAACAAGCAACTTTTGTGTGATGTGGAGGTTGCATATCTCACTTTTGTGCATATCCCTTAGACTGGAATTTAGTAAAATATCTATACTATATGACATGCCAGCTAAAACCCTAGGGAAGGTTAGTTATTTCTAAAAGGAGAGATAGCAAGCAATCTCACAATCTGCCACACAAGTACTGTATCTCTGCCCACCTTGCTGCCTAATGTTATAAGGGAGATACCACTCCCTTCACAAGGAAGACAACCTATGATCCAGTTTAGTCACTACATTCAGATCAGATACTGGATATTTGGGTGTCTTTCTTTCAACCAAATAAGTCATCTACCTATCATTCATAACAACTATATAACTTAGTTGGAATTATAATATTATTTATAATTATAAGATGTATTATTATTTATTTAAAATATTCAAATTATAATACAATTTTATATGTGAAAAGGAAACAAATGGCCAGGCATTCACTGGTCAAAGCATTAACAGTTTGCTAAACAAGAATTGCAGAGGCCTCCCATCCTACCTAGTGGAGTGTGTTTCTTGCTTAGAACTCATTTCTGCTTATTAAAATTTTCTGTCTTCTGTCTTTTGTGTCCCCTGTTCTTTTTCTTTGCAAAATGTGTTCTTGCATAAACTTCCTGGCCACATCTGCGTGGATATTAAAGAGATTGCTTTTCTCAGGGGCACATCAGTTTTTATAGTCTGCTTTTGTTCCCACTGGTTTGGGAGCTAGAGATTTTTTAAGGTGGATTGTGTGATTTTCTTGGTAAAACAATTCCTTAAAAAACACAGTGAACTTCTAGTTTAATTGCTTGCAACTGTACCCATGTGTTTGAGACCATATCCAAGGCTCTTTTCTGGAAATAATTACCAAACCTGTTTTTATGGGCCATCTTTCTTGTTCAGCCAATGTCATGTGCTATTATTTTAATGATGGGTATACCGAAAATATAAAACCATATAATACAATAGGCTTGTTTGGAAAGCAACACCTTTAATCTCATCATTGGCACAGATATTTTATAGATTCATTTGTTGGGCTGAGGATTCTTAATGGGAGTGAAAGGCTCTGAACAGCAGGGTGATTTTCTACTGTTGGGATGATAAAACAATTGGCTTATCCAACTCAATCAGATCCCACATTTCTGAACTCCTGTTTTCTTCCACCTCTGCTTGAAAATGATGTAATTCTTACGGGAGGTCATTGCTTATTGAAATAAGCTAGCTAAATGCAGCAATAAGCTAGCTAAATGCAGCAGTAAGTGGTAACATTCTGGCTCTTTCCACTAGCTTCTTTCAACGGTGCTTCTTTAGGCAAGTGCTTTACTCTTCCAGTTACCATAAGTACTGCTTTAGATAAATGCAGTACCTTCACCCTGACTGCAGTGTCAATTCCACATTTTTTTTAGGTTTTGGGGAGGGCAGGAAACATTTAAATATAAAAATTCTTTATTAGTTAGAGGAAAGACTAAGTTGCTAAAGCTAAGAAACCCCGCCATTTTTTGTGTCTGAATACAATGCAAGTGTATTCCCCATTCGCATTATGAGTCCAGGAATTCTGTGCTCCATGAAGCAATCCAGGGACCCAATAGATTGGCTTTTCTATCTATAACACACACCTATAAATGTTGTGTTTATCGGTACCATTTCCATTTGGGATCAAGGTAAAGAAAGAGTGAAACATGGGAAATCATATTTAAGAAGATGTATTTGAGCCCAGCTGGTGTGGCTCCATGGTTGAGCATCCACCTATTCCAGGTCAGGGCACATGCCGAGGTTGTGGGGCGGATCCCCAGTATGGGGCTTTCAGGATGATTCTCTCTCATCATTGAAGTTTCTATCATTCTCTCTCTCATTTCCCTTCCTCTCTGAAATAAATAAAAATCTGTATTTAAAAAAAAGATATATGTGATGTTGTTACATCCCATTAGTAGGAGCTTAGTTACATGGCACACCTTCCTATAAGGGAGGTTGAGACACATAGTCTCTAGCTTGATGACCATAAATGGAGGCCATGAACATAACTGATTTGGATGAGAGCCAATAGGCTGCTATTGGTGTAAATACAACATATTATATCTAATCTTTGCCAAGGAACTGGCTCATATTATCTGCTCTGGTACATTTAATCAGAGCTCCTTGAAAAGGACACAAGATGAAAATTGTTTCTTCTATTATTTGGAGCTTAGCAGTAGTTGATTTTTTCAACATTCCCAGACCTCAAATTACTAAAAACTGAAGCACCTTAAGTTAGAGGCTGTAGGCAGACAGACCAGAGCTATATTCCCTCCTACCTCTGTTTGCAAAGCAATTATTTCCAACCCATATTATTATCCTTTTATATAGGTTTACTGATGAGGAGCAACAAAAACACACCAATATTTTGATATTTAAAAATCAGTTTTACTAAAGCTATTGGTTTTGCATAGCAAATAAACTACTTACCAAATGTTTTTGCAATGGTAAAAAATTATCAATATCTTTCTAGCCTGTACTGTTCCCCATATGCTGGGAGTAGCCATATGATGCAATTCTGTCCAATGAAAAGTTTAAGTAGAAATCTCCTCATTTTGCTTTTCTGATGAGAACAACTTAGCTCAGAGAACCATGTTGTTCTACTTATAGCTTTTGCACCTGGAATAAAGTCTTAATACCTAGAGATAAGTCAGTCTTATGGCAAATATTAGGCAGTGTGAATGAAGGTGAAAGTCAGCCTGCTGAGAGTCAGAGAAGGAAAAGACAGAAAGAAACTGGGTCCATGATATATCACTGAGACTCTACTACACCAAGCTTATGCTATATCTCTCTGTGCTTTTCCCCTTTTAGTGTACTATCACTTGATTTTTAATAGATCACATTCCTTCCTAAAACAATGTGACTATAATGTGTTTGTAGGGCATTGTATTTAGATTTCACTACTGGAAAACATGAGGGTATGCCTGTCTGTTCATTGTGATGTTCACCAAAATTAATCATGTGTCTGGGATTTGTGCTTTGATTTTTTTGTTTGTTTGCTTTTCTTTTCCTTCTGCTTGAATGTGGTCTAGCCCCAGGACACGTGCTTACCAATGGAATGTGATTGGAAATGTTGTTGTGCCATTTCCTGACTTAAGCATTAAGAAGGCCTGGCTGCTTCTGTGTTTGTGTTTCTGGAAATCAGAACCACATGTCAAAGGTCCATTTACCCTGATGGAAGATCCCCATGGAGAAATCAATCAGGGCACTCACGGAGAAAGGAAGAGGGCCTGAGAGTACATGGAAAGAGAGGGCCTACTCTCTGCCAAATGCCATACAAGTGCACACTGGCAAGAGAGTAAGTGCCCAAGTGAGCCCAACCAATGTAGCACAATTATGAAAAATTAGAAAATTGTTGTAGTTTTAAGTCATTAATTTTTGTTTTGGTGTGTTTTATTTAAGAGATCATCACAGTAGAAATTGATACTGGGAGAGAGATACTTCTGAACTAAAATGATACTTCTGAACTAATTGGTTTTGAAACTGGGCAGTGGACAAATATCTGAAGGGCCTCGTGGAAACTAATAAATTGTGAAAGGACACTGAGAAATTGTTATTACAGACCTTAATTAAGGGGGCCTGAGTTTTACAGCATAATCAGCAGTTGCCGGCATTAATGTAGAAGATAGAAAGTCTTCATATTAAACTAGCAGATATGGCTATAAAATTTTCAGACAGAATGTTGAACATACCAAGTGGCTTCTTTTAGCTGCCTAGAATAAAATACTGAAGGAGTGAGATGAGCTAAAGAAGGAATTGTTCATTTTTAAAGCGTAATTTAGAGGCAAAAATGAACGAGCCAGGGGTTACTGGGTTCAAAATAAACTGTTTCTCATTTCCAGTCTCTCTTGGCAAAATAGTCTACAAAGTAAACAATGCTATTAAGAGAAATATTAAATCCAGGGCCCTGTCATTAAAAGTAGCCTCAAGTCAGGTGTGGTTCTTAAGGTCTTTGTTGATACACAGAAATTGTTAAGTGGATGTCTCATAGACTCTCTCACCAATAAAAACATTACTTATAAAATCTTTTTTAAAAAATATATTTCTTTAAAAATATATTTCTTTATTGATTTCAGAGAAGAAGAAAGAGAAACATGAATGATGAGAATCATTGATCAGCTGCCTCCTGCACGCCCCCTACTGGGGCTCGAGCCTGCAACCCAGACATGTGCCCTTGGCTGGAACCGAACCTGGGACCCTTCAGTCTGCAGGCTGACGCTTTACCCACTGAGCCAAGTTGGCTAGGGCTACTTACAGAAAGCTTAAAGGTATTCTTCCTAGTCACTCCCTACTAGACAATAGTTATTTTTTTTCTAAGAATCTTGATGGCTTTGGGCCAGAGCGCCCTGACTCTCAGTCCAAAGTACAAGGAGATAACTTGAAAACAGATGTTACATGGTGTTGCTTTTGTGTAATGGAGTGGATTATTATATCAGACCTAAGAAATACAAAATGTGTAGCCTGGATGGGGTAGCTCAGTGGTTGAGCATCGACCTTTGAACTAGGACCTCATGGTTCAATTCCTGGTCAGGACACATGCCCTGGTTGTGGCCTCCATCCCCAGTGGGAGGCTGTCCAGGAAGCAGCTGATCAATGATTCTCTTCCTCATTGATGTTTCTATCTCTCTCTCCCTCTCCCTTCCTCTCTGGAATCAAAAAAATATATTAAAAACAAAACAAAAGACACAATTTGTAAAGGAACTATACAAGCTTAAGAAAAAAAATAGTAACAGAAAAATAATCCCACAATAAAAGAGGCTTCAATGTCCCCAAATTTATTGGGCAAGAAATGGAATGAGAAAGAAACTTAACTGAAAAAGAGTAACGTTTCTTAGGGAAAAGCAAAAAGGACTCAGAGAGTACTCAGGGAACATGGAGCAGAATTGGGCCCTAATCAAGTCACTGTTAATATGTACCTGATTGGATTCCAGAATTGTAAGATACCAGTTCCTGCTCTGTGGCTCTCATTTTTCTGCTGTCCTAGTCCCAAGGTTGCATCGTGTGTGTGTGTGTGTGTGTGTGTGTGTGTGTGTGTGTGTGTGTGTTAACTTGACTACTTAGCTTAAAGGACTTAAAGGGAGTACTGTGGCAGCTGAAGATCTGTACGTGCAGTGATGATATCCCAAATTCTGACCCTGATTCCCTAATCCAGGGAGACATCTGGTGGTTTTGGGTGGGGCAGGGTAAGTGAATGTCTTTTAAATGGGGGAAAATGTGAATCATTCGGAGCCAGATGACATATCGCTTTTCTCTGTTAAATCATGGCCCTAAATGAGCTATGTTTCAGTCTACCACTTTGGAATCTGGGATGGGCCTGGGGTTACTGTGAGGAGTAGAAAGTGGCAAAAGTGACATCAAGTTGGAACCCTCAGAGGCCTGGCAGTTACTACACTTGGGCTCTTGGGAAACTTCAGTGACCACATAGAAGTCTGTCTGTCAGGAAGGGGAGAAAAAGTGGTTGGGTAAGAAGATTGAGAGAGAGAATAAAAGAGAGAGAGACCATCATGCGAGCTGAAAGCTGATCCTCCAGCCTTCAGGACCAGCAGATCCTTTCACGGGAGTTTAGAACAGATGGCAGCTTCCTGGGAGTTGAGCCATTATTTTTGATAAAAAGAAATATATATATATATATATATATATATATATATATATATATATATATATATTACAACAATAATAAATAATCAATGTTAAGACATTAACTCTGAATTAATTGTTTATGTAGCAGTAGGTAACCATAACATGTTATTCTTTGACCCTCTCTTCTTGAAGCCTGGGCATAATAGATAATAGACAGTGATACAACAGCTTTAGGGTGACCGGGAGGAAGCCTGAGCGAGGATGGAAGATAACAAGCTGAGGATTAGAGGGGAGAGACAGGGAGAACCGGGCTCTGTGATGTTCCCATGGGAATTCTACCCCAGTTCTGTACTGGCTTCCTTCGAACTCTTGCTTTGTAAGAGAAACTCCTTTTGCTAAAGCCGTGTTAGGTCACTTTTTAGTAGGTCACATTCCTGCCTAATAAAATGTCCCTAAACTATGTTTTATTTAAAGCTACTGCTATTGCCGAACATTAAATGATGCTTGGCTTCTGCCTGTGAATGTCCCCTGCTTAACCTATTTCACAAACATAGATTTCAGGAGTAGGATACTAACCCAGCAATCACAACACTGGGTTCAGTCTTCTATCTTTTGAAACATTAGCCAGTAGTGCAAAAGAGGATAAAAATGACTTTTAATATCTAGGCAGATTTGGTGAACACACTTATTAAAAGATTACATTAGAACTCATAGTGCTTAGTTGAAGCTTTGGGGACAAATCATTTTTTCTTTTTTGTAGATGGAAGTTAAATCAGAACAGTTTTAATTTTTATTCTGTTCCATTTTTTTTCATATTATATTGTCAGTGAACTGTATATGCAAGCAGTGTAAACCCAAGAGAATTTTTAAAGTAATGAAACGTTATCAAAAGAGTTCCAGTAAATATGTAAAAAGGTTAAAATATAGTCATCAAATATTACATAGAAAAAAATTAACAAAATTCTCAAAATCTATTTTTTCACACATTACAGCTTTGCTTACTAGCAGAAAATAAAATATTGTGAACAAATATTCAATTTAAAAAAATCTAGGAAATTAGAACATAACCCCCAAAGGATTGGCTTTTTGAATACAGACAATATGGGTCAAGATATTTTACGTTTTTTAATTATAAAATATTTGGCTCATGACTAGATTTGATAGCTGTGAATTCTGAAACAATTTACTAAAGCCAGAGCATGCAAATCATGATAACAGTTAACATTCACCAGCATGTGAGAAAAATGTCGTATCCATTAGTCACATTCATAAAAGGAATTTCCTTTGATTAGGCATTATGATCTTCAATGGGAGTTTTCAGGGCCATTGAAAAACCGCACACTTTTTTTCTGTGTCATTCTAAATTCTTCAGAGAGTAAATAAGGAAAGTGAATGGCTCTGTTAGACATTTCTCAATCATCTTTAAGTGGGTCATGGTTTTAAGTAGGTTGTTTCAAATTGGAAGGATGTGAACTAAATTATACCTAAGTTTCACCGTACCATCATCTGCTTAATGAATTCTTTGCAGGGGGTCAGTGAGTCATCAAATGCTAATTGCAATTCATCCTGGAAAGAATCAAATCAATGTATATTTTCCACTAAAGTAGAAGTCAAAAACTAGCCTCAAGACATACTGAAAAGGAGGTAACTGAACAATAGCCATAGATATTCAGTGTCTGTAGCAAATAAAAATGACTAGCCCCAAATTGTGCTCAGAAGTTCAATCAGCACTCTTAGTCCAATCTGGTTTAAAACTGTCTCCCATACCTGCAGCCTCTTCTCCCCGCAATTGCTTTCAAGCCTCCATTCCTCTGGGTCACTGGGGAACTGCTCTCCATCCTACCATTTGATGACACTACTTCTGGCTGTAGTCATCCTTCTTCAACCCCCACCCTCACCCACAAACATGTACAGACACAAACACACATACATATAAAACATGTTTGTACCCGATGATCAGTGAATTCTACTCTCATGAAATTTAGGCCAACAGTAAAAAGCACTAGTTAAAAACAGAAAATTATGTTATCAATATTATGTTGTCTTTTTAAAAAAATATATATTTTTATTGATTTCAGAGAGGAAGGGAGAGGAGGAGAGAGAGAGAGAAACATCAATGATGAGAGAGAATCAATGATGAGAGAGAATCACTGATCGTCTGTCTTCTGCACAGCCCCACACTGGGGATTCATCCTGCAACCTGGGCGTGTTCCCTGATTGGGAATCGAACCCTGACCTCCTGATTCATAGGTCAACACTCACTCACTGAGTCACACCAGTCGGACATTATGTTGTCTTTTTTAAAAGTTTGAAATACTATGTCTGATTTGATCTCCTATATTAAATGCCATCAGAATTGTTTAATTGAAAATATGTTTAAAGTAACAATTCAAGCTCTTAGAATTTGATCTCTGTGTTAAATTTATTAGTGTTACTAGCTTAAGGAAGAAGTCTTAATCTACCGTACAATGCTAAAATGTCAGTGAACTTTGTTATCAAAAGCTGACATATGTTTCTAAAGAAAAGAACCATCCTGATAATATGGCATGGTTTTCCCTTTTTGTCAGACTCTGTACTGCTTTCAAGATGGGATGTCAGGAAGACTGTGCCATAGAGATTTCTCCATGCCGGCTTCTCTGCCCTTGCATAAGCAGCTCCCCCTATGGTACCATGTGTGGGGAGATCTCCCTTTCCTCAGAGCCTATATTTTCCAATGAAGCTGTAATAAATTACCACTAACTTTGTGGCTTACACAACACAAATCTCTTACCTTACAGATCTGGAGGTCAGAAGTCTACAATGGGACTCACTGGGCTGACACCAAGGTGTCTACAGAGCTGCATTCAGGTTTGGAGGCTGGGGGATGGGAGAGAGAATGTTTTATTGTCTTTTTTCAGCTTCTGTAGTCTGTCCAGATTCTACTCCTGCTCCCTCTCGATGCTGAAGGCCAGCCAGGACAGGCCAAGTGTTTCTCACATTGCATTCCTCCGATACTGATTCTCCTGCCTCCCTCTCCCATCTTTGGAGAACCCTTGTGGTTATATTGTGCCCCATCAGAAAACCCAGGATAATTTTCAAATTTCAGGGCCAATTGTTTAGCAACCTTAATTTCATCTGCAACCTTAAAACCCCTGTAGCTTGAAAGAGAACATGTTTACGGGTCCTAGGGGGATATTTTGGGGAGGAGGGTGAGGTGATTCTGCATACCGCAGGACTTTTGACTTTTCTAGCACATATTTCCCCCAGAATATAAACATTGACATTGCATTAAATTTAGGGAGTGGGTTAGTGTTAGTTTTTATACTATCTTAGACACAGGCTCTATTAAAGAAACTCAGCGCTTTGATCATGAAGAGCAGGCAAACGGGTGGTAAGATATGTCAGCTTTAGAAATTCACTCCAGCAGTCAGGTATTCTTCATAACTAAGATACTCAGGCATTCAAATACTTCTAGTCTTGGTTAATATTTCTTGAATTGATATTTTTACATTAGAGTATATCAATTTTAGTTTAGATATTTTACTTTATAGACATTAACACTCTTCTACAATTTTTATGAATTACATTTTTTTTCCGAATGGAAAGCAAAATATGTATATTAGAAAAGAAAATGTGAAAAAAGGTATCCTGGAAATCTGACATTGAATGCACTTAGATAAGAAAATGTCAGTAGAGTCATGTGCCCAGTAATGACATGGATACTTTCTGAGAAATGCATCGGTAGGCAAGTTCATCCTTGTACAAACATTATTTCCATAAACCCAGATGGTCTAGCCTACTACACCCTAGGCTGTAAGAGCCTATTGCTCTGAGGCTACAAACCTGTAAGCAGGTTACCATGGAAAACAATAGGAGAGTACATGAAGCGTGAGATAAAATGACTGCAACTAAAAGACCCAGTAAACATGAGACGAGTGAGGCTGCTGCCAGAGTAAGGCATGCTGTTTTATAGCAAACTTGTTTATAAGTACCAAAAGGACACTCTAAAATAGCTGTAAAAAGTATAACCTTATAAATAGATACACCAGTAGCAGGCATTTATTATATTACTAGTAGCCTGGTGCACAAAAATTTGTGCACTTGGGGGTGAGGGTGAGGGGTGGGGCCAGACCCCTCTGCCCGACCTGCACCCTCTGTCATGTTCCTGGACCCCGGACACTCCTGACCTAGGCACAGGCCTACAGGCTTGGGGCGGCCTGGCTCCCAAGGCCCCATTTTATCAAGAGAACAAAGTCGGCGTTAGTTACAGCCCTCACTGAACCCAGTACACTGCATCTGTGCATACAACTGCCTCGTTCTTGTGCCTGCTTCGCCCTACTGAATTACTAACATCTTGAGGACATAGCTCTGTCTTATCCTGCTTCACCTTCAGTGCCTAGCCTGGGGCCAGGGACCTGAGAGGGTTTGCTGAGTGAGTGAATGAGTGAATGAATGAGCAAGTGAATGAGTGAATGAATGGGAAAGTGAATGAGTGAATGAATGAGCAAGTAAGTGAATGAGCAAGCAGCTACTGGGTGGGAACTTCTGCCGTGTTGCCATGGCAACGCAGCAGAAGTTCCAGCCCCACTCCAGGCTGCCTGAAGTCCTCGGGAAGTTCCCGCCCTGCTCCCAGTGGCCTGGCGCCCCTCTCCTAGCTGCATACTGAATTACTAACATCTTGAGGACATAGCTCTGTCTTATCCTGCTTCAACTTCAGTGCCTGGCCTGGTGCCAGGGACCTGAGAGGGTTTGCTGAGTGAGTGAATGAATGAGCAAGTGAATGAGCAAGCAGCTGCCAGTAGGGATAGTTTGCACTCCACTCTGGGCTGCCTGACACAAACCCTGGGCAGTTCCCGCCCTGCTCCCAGTGGCCCCACTCCCCTCTCCCAGCTGCATAGGATGCACAGGGAAAAGGCGGCCGGGTGTGCGTGTTGGCAGATAGGTGCATTACCACCTGCCAGCCATGGATCCCTGTGGAGGGCAGTTCGTGGGCACAGCCAGTGGCTGATCAGTACATTAGCACCCACCAACTCGGGATCCCCGCAGGAGGGCCGTTTGTGGGTGTGGACATTGGTGGATCGGTGCATTAGCACCCCACCCGCCAACCCGGGTTCCCCACAGGAAGGCCGTTTATGGGTGCAGCCAGTGGCTGATCGGTGCATTAGCACCCACCAACCTGGGATCCCCGCAGGAGGGCCGTTTGTGGGTGTGGACATTGGCGGATTGGTGCATTAGCACCCGCCAACCTGGGATCCCTGCAGGAGGGCCGTTTGTAGGTGTGGCCATAGGCAGATGGTGCATTAGCACCCACCAACCCGGGATTCCCACGGGAAGGCCATTTGTGGGCGCAGCCAGTGGCTGATCGGTGCATTAGCACCCGCCAACCCAGTATCTCCATGGGAAGGCCGTTTGTGGGCATGTCTGGTGGCAGATCGCTGTAGTCCCGCCGGCCAGCCCTGGATTGGGTCCAATATGGGCTGCCTGCTGCCGGGTCGCAGATAGCAGGCCCGGATGGCGCTGTCCCACCCTGCCTGTAGTATGCAAATTAGTGGCCATCTTTGTTGGCAGTTAACCGCCATTTTGGTTGGCAGTTAATTTGCATATCACCCTGATTAGCCAATGGGAAGCATGTCGGAGGTATGGTTAGTTACCATGTTTGTCTATTATTAGATAGGATTATTATCAAGTATTACATACTGTACAGAGTTGCATGTGCCATATGTTTGAACAAGTTTCCACAGCAGGTTTGTTCTCACCAGCATGGCCACAGAGACATCGGGACTGCATTGCATCATAGCATTACATACTAGAGCATTGCATAGGGTGCCTTATTACATAGATGACCTGTGACTATAGGACAGCTGCGTCATCATCATAATCACTAGGTGGCAGGGATTTTTAGGCGACATTCTAATTTTATGGAACCACCTGCTATGTGTGGTCCGTCCTTCACTGAATATTAGGAGTGATGTGGCACCTGATTGTAAGTCACCTTTCTTTATATAATGCCTTCTTTTATCTCAAATATCCATGCTTTTAGGTGATGGGTATAGAAAAACTGAGTGATCATATGGGTCCCAATTCTTGCCTTGGGAAATGTCATTTATTGAATCATGTTATCTATGCAATTTTTGCTAAAGCTGGTACTTCTATCTACATTGTTTGAAATAATCTGATACAGGCAATGAAAATAAACAAAATCAATTTTCATTTGCTTATTCTCTCTCTCAATCCCTCTCCTTTTCCCACCCACCTCTTTCCCAAGGGTATTCTCTCTCTCTCTCTCTCTCTCTCTCTCTCTCTCTCTCTCTCTCTCTCTCTCTCTCTCTCTTTCTCTCATCACACACACACATACCTTTCTTCTATCTTCCTCCAAATGCATTCTCTCTGCCTTTCCTTTTCCTAAGCTCCTAGGGGCCCTTCTTTTGCCTCTGGAACTTGTTTCTTCAGCCCAAACAGCCCAGTTGGCTCACTTCTTCCACAACTCATATTTTCTACCTCTGAAAAAAATAAAAAATTCCTTTCATATATTCTTTAGTGATTATTTGTGTTCTGATAAATGTCTGATAAAAGTTTTAGGCAGGCTTTGGAGATGCCTAATGGGTAGGTAGGTAGGAAGGTAGAAAGATAGATAGGTGGATAAATAGATAGAGCAATAGATTCAGGGGGTGAATTCCATGTCATTTTATATTTTAACTAGAGGCCCAGCGCGTGAAATCACATGAGACCCAGACTCAGTGCACCATGGGACACAGCGTCAAGTCCCTCCTGATAACCGGTCTTTGGTTGTTATGGCGTTACAACCACTGGGTTTTTGTTATATAGATATTAATATGTCCTGTCCAAAGGAATAAATGTTGGACCACAGCTATAATTTCAGTCTTGCTTACTGCTCTTTTTTAAAACAAATAGATTTGCATTTGTGAAGATTTGCATAAGCAGAATAAGGAAGATAATGCATATATATATATATATATATATATATATATATGTATATGTTAACTGTTAAATGCTATTGTTAACTACTATATTAGTCAACCTACATTAAAAACTCTCAATGGCATACAACAATAGTCATCTATTTTTCACAAGTTTGTTGGTCAGCTACGTAGCTATTATGCCTGTGTGTAGCTATTAAGTGTAGCTCTGTTCTATGTGTATCTCTCCCCCTTCCTATAAATGGGGGCTAGTCAGGGTGGATACATTTTTATTTTTTTCTTTCTTTTTTGTACTTTTATCCCCAACCTGCTATGGTGTGAACAACTTCTGGTCCTTCTGACTGGAATTCCTTTGTGTTCTTTATGGCTTAACTGCCACCTGCTTATTCATTGGTATAGCTCAAAGGTCACTTCAGGAAGTTTTCCTAGATCTTGGACTAACTTTATCTCCTCTGTGCTCCATGCCTGGCACCCTTCACACACCTCTAGTATAGAACTTAGAATTTAAAAGCTGTTTATGTGTTGGTCTCTCTCCCCCATTATCATTTCAGGATCTTCTGTGTTAAGAATTGTGTGTATGTATGCATGTGTGTGCACGCATGTGTTTAACCACTGTGCCTGTTATATACCATGGCATATTGTAGGCACACCAAGTCTACAGAAGTGAACTAAACAATCCTTGAACATCTTTCTATAGACTAGTGCTGCTCTCCCTTAGACACAGTTGAATAAACACTGCCAGATTCAATAGGGCTCCATTTTTCTGAACTCTGGGCACAACATCTTTCTTCTGTGGATACATTCTTCCTTCATATATATTAATACTATTGATTAAGTTATAGCTCTCTTAGATCAATAACTTCCTAATTCATGTCTCTCTAGACTCCATCCTAGACCTCTTAATTGGGTTTCTTCATTGCCTCATATATTAATTCACTTATTCTGTTCATAGAAAGCTATATGGTTACAAGATATCTACTAGGCTTTTAGTAAAAAGGTGTCCTTTGTATTACCAGTCTTCACTGTAGACCACAAAGTGTAATCCCATTTGGTGGGATGTGTGCATAAGGCAATGGCAGGGGAAGGCAGAAGTCCTCTACTGATGCTAAGAGGGTAGATATGCCTTTCTATGGCCAATAATAGAAGCTTAAATGAGTACACCCAAATTTGCAAGCACATTTCAAGGTTCTCCTTAAATCAGATATTTAAATGTTATTGGCCAAAGCAAGCCATATGACTGACCCAGATCTCGAGAAAAAGGAAGATCACTCAATCTTTAGATTACTATAAGAACTGTAAAATTTCAGGGCTAAAAAGATGTATGGAGAAAGGGTAAAGAATTGAAGCCAATACTTTATTATAAGTTGATTTCATTTCTTCTCTTTAATTCCAAGGATAAAGAATTTGGTGGTGATTAAATTCTTACTATATGATCAAAAACAAAATTTGTTGTATTGAGATATACTTATATTAATTACAGTGATCTATCAAATTTAACATTCCATAAAATGGCACATCTGCTTTTCACAATATTTTTGTGGTGATAATAACTATGCAAAAATAATTGGCCAATTTCTGTACAGCAACTAATTTAGTAAGAGCTTCATATTTTTATGCAATTTAATCTCTTCAAGGGCCTTATATTTCCTCCATACAGATATAGATTCTTATGTAATTACTTCCCCCGTGACACCCACTTGTTACTACTGAACTGTAAATCCATTTCAGCATTGATGACTAAATTTTTAAAATAATATTTTTTTAAATATTTAACCTAAATATTTCTATAATATATGATTTATGAATTGTGAGATTTTTTTTTTTTATTCTGTTCTGGTGATCTCTCTGTTGGCTGTGTAGACAGGAAACTAAGAAAAAGTAGAACATAATATAATATCTTGTGATCATTTTTCTCCCAAATATCCCTGATATTCAGACCAATGAGAAACAGACATAGATTTTTGCCTGAAAAAATAACTCTAAAAATGTGCAGGCAAGACTTTAACGTGAAAGCTACATGACAAGATTCAAGTGAAATTTAATAATTGGAAAATATTACTTTGATTTAAAAATGTCTTACAATTTAGGAACAGTATGTAGGTCAAATATATTTCAAGAAAAAAGGGTTTTTGTTTTGTTTTTATCTTTGTTCATTTTTTCCATTTTTCATATGAGGTATCCACATTTAATATTAACTATATAATATAATATTTTTATTCTTAATTAATAACAATGTTTAGTTATTTATTTTTAATGTGTGCCAGAAATTCTTCTAAGAGCATTACATATGTTAACTTTTCTGTGCTTCACAATAAATGTATGAGGTATTTTGCAAAGATTTAAGTAATGCAAATAGTTGAATTCTTCAGTTCAAGAGGTTAACTATTGCACAATACAACCCTTCTAGCAATGAAAACTTTGCAAAAATTCCAGGTCCTGAACTCCATTTGCTAGAAAAACAACAACAACAAAAACCCAGGGATATTATATAAATTCTTTTTTTATGTAATTTAAGTTTTTTATTGTTTAAAGCATTACATAAGTCTCCTTCTTCTCCCATTGACTTCTTCCCAGCTGCCCCAAAGCTTAGCACATTCCCTCACCCACCCCCACCCCCACCCCCGTCTATGTTTATTGGTTATGCTCATATACATGCATACAAGTCCTTTGGTTGATCTCTTACTCCCTCACCCCTGCCTTCCCTCATAGTTTGGACAGTCTGTTCAATGCTTCTATGATTCTGGTTCTGCTTTTGTTCATCAGTTCATGTTGTTCATTATATTCTACAAATGAGTGCGATCATGTGATATTTATCTCTCTCTGACTGGCTTATTTCTCTTAGTGTAATGCTCTCCAGTTCCATCTATGATGTTGCAAATGGTAAGAATTCCTTCTTTTTTACAGCTGCATAGTATTCCATTGTGTAGATGTACCACAGGTTTCTAATCCACTCGTCTGCTGATGGGCACTTAGGCTGTTTCCAAATCTTAGCTATTGTTAATTGTGTTGCTATGAATATAGGGGTGCATATATCCTTTCTAATTAGTGTTTCTGTTTTCTTGGTATATATTCCTAGAAGTGGGATTACTGGGTCAAATGGTAGTTCCATTTTTAATTTTTTGAGGAAACTTCATACTATTTTCCACAGTGGCTGCACCAGTCTGCATTCCCACCAGCAGTGAAGGAGGGTTCATTTTTCTTCACATCCTCTCCAGTGCTTGTCATTTGTTGATTTGTTGATGATAGCCATTCTGACAGGAATAAGATGGTACCTCATTGTTGTTTTGATTTGCATCAATCAGATGATTAGTGACTTTGAGCATGTTTTCATATGTCTCTTGGCCTTCTGTATTTCCTCTTTCAAAAGGTGTCTATTTAGGTTCTTTGCCCATTTTTTGATTGGATTTTTTATCTTCCTTTTGTTAAGTTGTAGGAGTTCCCTATAAATTTTGGAGATCAAACCCTTATCAGAGATAACATTGGCAAATATGTTCTCTCAAGCAGTGGGCTTTCTTGTTGTTTGATTGATGGTTTCTTTTGCTGTGCAGAAGCTTTTTATTTTGATGTAGTCCCATTTGTTTATTTTCTCCTTAGTTTCCATTGTCCTAGACAGTGATGGCGAACCTATGACACCTGTGTTAGAGGTGACACACGAACTCATTTTTTTAGTTGATTTTTCTTTGTTAAATGGCATTTAAATATATAAAATAAATAACAAAAATATAAGTCTTTGTTTTACTATGGTTGCAAATAACAAAAAATTTCTATATGTGACATGGCGCCAGAGTCAAGTTAGGTTTTTCAAAATGCTGACACGCCGAGCTCAAAAGATTCGCCAACACTACCCTAGGAGCTGTATCAGTAAAGATATTGCTATGACAGATGTCTGCTATTTTGCTGCCGATGGCTTCTTCTAAGATTTTTATGGTTTCCAGATTACTTAGTAAAATTTTATCTAATATGTCAAAAGTTTTAAATGATAAATATTCCTGACATACATTGAGTGGGTACTTTCAAACTATTTCACTGGTAACAGTAGATGTTGAAACTGCATTGGAAAAGCAAACAAAATATGTTATATAGAAAATGGCATTAAAACCCTAGGTAGGAAACACATCTTGATGGGTTTGGTATAAATTGTTATTCTAGCTGAGATTTAAGACATGCTCAGATATTCTATAATACTCCTATCAAATATGACATAAGTTACCTTCCCCAAAAGTTGAGAGCAAAGGCCAGACCTCTCTTTGAGCAAGACCAAATTATGTACCACACACATAGGAAAGACTGAAATTAGTTCCATTTGTCCTTGTTGACATACATTCTCCTTTGCCAATTTGGGTGAATTTATACTACATATATTTTATCCTATATAATAATTAGAAAGTTGCCATCAGAACAATTTTAGTCTTTTTTCTTTTAATGAAAATACTTGAATGTTTTGCAAAGATAAAAAGCATACCATTAACTATGGTCTCTATTTCTGCTTTTGTGGTAAAAACATAATACCATGATGAAAACAATATGTAATTTAATTTTACCAAAACACTCTTTACCATTCCAAACAGAAAGTTACTATAAAGCAAAATACTAAAATGTCTATTTTTATAACTTACATTTTTATTTTCTTTTAAATTAAGAACCCCTAAATTTCCCATATATGCAAAATATATTTGTATATGTTTCAATGTATATATATATGTATACACACACACACACACACACACACACACACATATATATATATATATACACACACATGCATATATTTCCCATATATAAAAATAACTAGAATGTTAACAAATATGCAAGGATTATATTTCAGTTCTTTGCATCTCAGCTCAGAAATTAGAATCACAGAAATCGTTTAAAAGCCAGTCCTTTTTCTCTTCAACATTTTTATTCTTAGAAATATCTCAACACCTGATCTGTATTCTTGGCATGTTTTCAATGATTATGTTATTGAACTGTCAATTTCCATGACAGTAGAACAGTCATGTCATTTTTCCCCTTTTTGTTTTCAGTGCTAAATATTAAAATCACCGATTTAAAACAATAATCACATTTTGGCTTTGTCAAATTAATGAGCAGCTGCAAATTGATCAATGCCACAGCTTTTGAGTTTTTTCATACTGAACATGTGTCTCTTTCAGCCTACCATTTTAGTCCTACAACATTCATTTTGAAGGAAATGTTTCAATAAATCAAATGTGTATGTATGATATGTGTGTAATTTTTTTCAAATATCTCAATTTACTTTTTAAATTTTGTGCCAGAAATATGGGAATTCGATTTTTGTAATCAGAGACCCAATTCTGAAACTGTAGAAAGCCCATGTGTCTTCTTTTTTTTTCTTCTCTTTAGCCCGGATCAGTTTATAATGACTTGGATTATGCCTCATTGCTAAACGTCAAAGCACCTCTACAGTAGTATGGATACTTTAATGTCAAGTCAGAAAAAGGCACTCTCCCACATTAAAACCAACCAACCAACCAACCAACCAACCAACCAATAAACAAATAAACAAAGGAGTTACTACCAGGTAATAAAATTCCCACACAGACGTTGAAATGTTGTTCTTATGAGTAGCCATTCTTTTTTAATTATTTTATTTTTGAAGCCTTTTGTACAGAGATGGCCAGATCCCTGGATTATTGTAGTAAACTTTAGATCCATTTTCACCTATCATAACATCTAAAAACACTGTCATATAACAATTTTTTTCTGTTATTTTAAGCAGTCTTCATTTTTAAGACAAAATGAGGACTCCTTGAGTGTCTGGTCTAAGTAATCTAACCTGTTTTGGGAAAGACATGATAAATTTTTTAATGAAAGTGATTGATTCCTCACTAAACTTCCATTATCTTCTGATTTTTTTTTTTAAAAAAATATTGTTATTGATTTCAGAGAGGAAGGGAGATATAGAAACATCAATGATGAGAGATAATCATTGATTGGCTGCCTCCAGCACATCCCACATTGGGGATCAAGCCGACAACCTGGAATCAAACAAGGGACCCTTTAGTCCACAGGCCTATGCTCTATCTACTGAGCCAACCCTTCTAGGGCCAGCTTGTGAATTTTATATCCAGGTCTTCTCTACCTATAATCCACCTTCAGGTTGCCACTCTCCTTTACAAGGCAAGGAGGGGGAGGAGATAAACTCGAAGCTCTCTGTCTGACCAGCTGTCCTTTCTTGCTCCCTGAGGTGATGGAAGTGAGAGGAGGAATGAGTGAGAGGACAGCATGACAAAGTTTCTATATCTATTCAATTTGAAACCCCAGGAGAGGGAACTCAACTATCTTCATGAGCAAAATGAGGTGGATGACAGTTTGGTTGACTATGGGAGAATTAGTAAACATCTATCTCAATAATGCTGTACCTACAACTTCCACAGCTCCTTCTAGCTCTCATGAAAAGGACCTGGTGCTCTATGCACATAAACTGATGAAATTCTATAATTTTGCTTCATTTACTTCCCATATCTCTACTAAGTCATATTAGGTATTTTTGTTCTTTTAAAATAATTAACAACATATCATTTTAAGAAACCAAGAGATATGACAATAATTAAAATACTTATTCTGTACTCAAAAAATAATTACATTACATTTTGACACACAAACTTTAGCGTGTTTTGGGGGGACACTTCCTAAAACTTTTTTTTTGTTTAATAACTGGGCGGGATCTTAGATATGCCACCTCTGGAGAGTAGGCTGCCCTGGTTTTATACATGGCCTGCTGCCTACTGCAAATGTACAATATGTTTGCACATTTCTAACCATTCATGGATCACAATTCATGGAGAGTGATTACAGTTTTTATATCTTTTAAAATGACTTCTACCTTAATAACAAGATGGAATATTAGGCAGATAAATTTTAAAATATTTCACAACTGAGTTCTAAGCATTACATATTTCATATATTGTAATAAGTAAGAAATATTTTTTGGGAAAAGTGAATACTATTTGTGTGACTTTCCTGAAATAAATAGTTATCTCTCTATTTACTCTTTCATTGTAGACTTTTCTACAAAAAGAGGAAAGTGTTATTAAGTGACTAGTGAGTGTTAAGAGACCTCTAGACTATATGTGGGCATTGTCTAAGCTTAATTTCTCAAGAAAGATTTAACATAAAACTAAGTATATTTGGATTAAGAAAATATTCTTTTGTATAGGCAAATAATGATAAGAAGTCATTTATCTACCTTGCCTGTAAAAAATGTTCTACTCAGGCAAAAAGTAATTATTTATCTAAAATACATCACGTTTAGAAATGGATTAGATATAAAAATAGCAAATTTATATTTATATACATTTTCTATATGAATTTCCAATAGTACCTCTATGATGCATTGCTGGAGTAACCAGAAGCACACACAGCCAGAAGTAGTGTTCATTAAGTCTTTTATTGTCAGGTGTGAAACCTGCCTTATTGGGACAAATCTTGCATGAGATTCTTAATGGCAATAGACTTGTGATGATCATCTGATCCAAATATTTAATTACTGCACTAGTTGGAAGAGGTTTTGTTTCTTTAACTAAAATAGTTATAAATATATAAAAATATCTAATATTAAAATATATAAAATTATCCTATATAATAAAAGGGTAATATGCAAATTTACCCTAATGGCAAATGACCAGTCAATATGATGCTCACTGAATACCAGGGAGCAGACACTCAATGCAGGAGCTGCCCCCTGGTTGTCACTGTGCTCCCACAGGGGGAGCTCAACTCAGCCACAAGCTGAGCTAAGGGCTGCGAGCGCAGCAGCGGTGGCAGGAGCCTCTCTTGCCTCTTTGGCAGCGCCAAGGATGTCCAATTGATGGCTTAGGCCCACTGGTAAGCCATCACTTGTACATCCCCTGAGTGCTCCCGGGCTGCCAGAGGAATGTCTGACTGCCAGCTTAGGCCTGATCCCCTGGGGACCGGGCCTAAGCCAGGAGGTGGACATCCCCCAAGGGGTCCCAGGCTGCGAGAGGGCACAGGCCAGGCTGAGGGCCCCCCCCCCCAAGTGCATGGATTTTTGTGCACTGGGCCTCTAGTAAATATATAAAACTAGAGGCCCGGTACACAAAAATTTGTGCACTGGTGGGGGTGTGTGTCCCTCAACCCCACTTGTGCCCTCTCACAGTCTGGGACCCCTCGGGAGATAATGACCTGCTGGCTTAGGCCCACTCCTGGGTGGCAGAGGGCAGGCCCAATCCCTAGGTGCCTGCCCCGCAGCTCCTGGTCAGACTCAGAGCAGGGCCGATTGGAGAGTTGGGGCGCTGTCCCCTGTCATGCACAGAGCAGGGCAGATCAGGAGGTTGGGATGCCACCCTCAGTCACGCTCAGGGTAGGGCTGATTGGGGGTTGGGGCGCCACCCCCTGTCACACTCAAGGCAGGGTCGATGGGGAGGTTGCGGCGCCACCCCTTGTCACGCACAGAGCAGGGCGGATCCGGGGGTTGTGGTGCCACCCCTGTCACATACAGAGCCAGCCGATCAGGGGGTTGGGGCCCTGCCCCCTGTCACACACAGAGCAGGGCCCATCAGGGGGGTTGGGGCTCCATACCCTGTCACACACAGAGCAGGGCCGATCAGATGGTTGCAATGCCACCCTCAGTCATGCTGAGGGTAGGGCCGATTGGGGGGTTGTGGCGCCGCCCCTGTCACACTCAAGGCAGGGTCAATGGGGTGGTTGGGGCACCGCCCCCTGTCACCCACAGAGCAGGGCCGATCAGGGAGTTGGGGCACTCCCCCCTGTCACACTCAGGGCATGGCTGATGGGGAGGTTGCGGCTCCACCCCATCACACACAGATCAGGGCCCATGGGGGGGTTGGGGCGCCGCACCATGTCACACACAGAGCAGGGCCGATCAGGGGTTTGGGGAGCTTCCCCCTTTCACGAACAGAGCAGGGCGGATAGGGAGGTTGTGGCCCTGCCCCCTGTCATACACAGAGCCGCAGGGAGATCAGGGGGTTTGGGCACTGCCCCCTGTCACGCTGCTCCAGGGGCCTCGAGGCCTTGCTGCTCAGCTGATCCCGGTGCTGGGAGGCCTCGCAGTTCCACTTGACACAGGGGCAGTGAGGCCTCACTGCTCTGCTGATCCCAGTGCTAGAAGGCCTCACGGCTCTGCTGATCCCGGTGCTAAGAGGCCTCACTGCTCCATTGATCCGGGTGCTGGGAGGCCTCATGGCTCTGCTTGACACAGGGGCAGTGAGGCCTCGCTGCTCCGCTGATCCCGGTGCCAGGAGGCCTTGAGGCTCTGCTGATCCTGGGTTTGGGAGGCCTAGCGGCTCCACTGATCCCAGGCTGGGAGGCCTCGCAGCTCCGCTGATCCCGGTGCTGGAAGGCATATTACTCTTTTACTATATAGGATAGAGGCCTGGTGCATGGGTGGGGGCCAGCTGGTTTGCCCTGAAGGGTGTCCTGGATCAGGGTGGGGGTCCAGCTTGGGTGCCTGGCCAGCCTGGGTGAGGGGATGATGGCTGTTTGCAGTTGGTCACACCCCCTTCACGGTGGGGTTCCCCACTGGGGTGCCTGGCCAGTCTGGGTGAGGGGCTGAGGGCCATTTTCAGGCTGTCGGGTGACTGATGCTCCCAACCTCTCCTTTTTTCTTTTTTTTTTTTATTCTGGGATTTATTTACCTTCTATGTCTGTCCCTGGAGCTGAGAGCCGGCTTTAGCTGTGAGACCTCGGATGCTGAAATCAGGTTTCTGGGTTTTGTTTAGCTTCTATATTTGCAACAATGTTTCTTAGAGAGCAGCTCAGAGCCCAGCAGTGGCAGGCGGGGAACCTTGGCTTCCTCAGTCACTGGAGCAAGCAAGCCTCCTGTTCGCGTCAGTTGCCTGGCTGCCGGCTGCCATCTTGGTTGGCAGTTAATTTGCCTATCGCCCTGATTGGCCAATGGAAAGGGTAGCGAAGTTTCGGCTAATTACCATGTTTCTCTTGTATTAGATAGGATTAGCTAATGAGGTGAAATCTGATTGATAACTTGAAAACACCCTTCTGAACATTAATACTGGTATAACTAAACCCAATTTAAAAATGCATAAAACTTTTGTGTTTCCTCCAGTTACTGAAAACTATGTACTTATGTAATATAGTAATATGCAATGAAGATAAAAGCTATACTGGGCATTCTGGTATCAATATTTAGCTTTTCCCTAGTTAAAGAACTGGCCTTAATCAGACAGCCTAAAGGAACAACATGCATTACTCTGATCAATAATTCCTTTTGGCACATAATTTTCTTATATTCTAAGCAGTCTTGTGTTTTTATGAAAAATATTTTTTCCAGGATCTTGAAATTAAATTTTATATACAATTTTTCCAAGTACATTTTGAAACATCTATTCTTTAGATACTACTGTCTTGAAATCTTCCCTTCCTCTAAATTGGTCTCTGGGAGTATATGAAATGTTTGTTCTCTCTCTTTCTCTCCTTTTTGTTGTTTTTCTTCATTTGTCTTTTTCTGATCACAACCATATATATATATATTCAGCTTGGAATAAATTCAGTGTCATTTAGTGAATAAAAATGGAGGTCTCTGGGCTTAAACACTTTTTATAAGAAGAATCACTATTGCCATTGAATATTAAGCTAACAAATGATCCTCCATTTCACAGGCCATTATACTCCCAATCTAGTAGGATAAAATCAACATCTCTCTGTGGTAACAAGCAAGTAACAACAGTGCAGACTGTCCCAGATTTACAATGGTTTAACTTACATGTTTTCAGTTTTATGATGCTCTGACATCAATACATATTCAGCAGAAACAGTACTTCAATTTAAAATTTTTATTTTGTTCCAAGCCAGTGACATGCCCTATAATGCTCTCTCACGATTCTGTACAGCAGCATTGACCCTTTGCTCCCAGTCCGCCAAGTGATCTGGAGGGTAAACATCTGATAATTTACAGTGTGCATTCATTGTGTTAAATTATTTTGCCCAATGGTAGGAAAATGTAAGTGTTCTGAGCGTGTTTAAGATGGGCTAGTCTAATCTATGATGTTTTGTAGGTGTGGTGTATTAAGTGAATTTGTACCTTAACAATATTTCTTAATTACAATGGGATAATCAGGACATAATCCCATTGTAAACCAAGGAACATCTGTATAGATTCGGAGGGGTTGATATTGGTGTTTCTTCTGGCCATGTTCCTCCTCATAGGACAAACAATTCATAAGGCAAAGGGGATGGGGTTAGTTGGAGCTGATGGCATCCACGCTACCCCCACTTCTAGATCAGGTTGTGGTACATGGAGATCTGGAATTCTTTCCCCAAAGGACTTTGAGACTGCTTCTAGGACCTGTGTTCCTCTCTGCCAGTCCAGACTTTCATGTCAGCTACACATGCAATGTGTGCAGAGGCCAACAGAGCCAATGCGAAGCTGTTTGTAGGGGACACAGTGGTTGACTGAGCTTGGACAGCTGAACTGAGTTACCCAAATGTGTGCACACAAGGCCTCTTGCAGGACAATGGTGAGCAGACTGCTGTCCCCATATCCCCATATTCTGGTGCTGAACTCTCAGGACCCAGGAATTCAAGTTCACATCTGACCTTTATTAAGAAGACATATTTGTGGAGAAGAAAGCATATTTTATTTAGCAGATTTACTGATTTATGAATTTGAATTTGAAAAACATATTATATGGGTTTTGTCCAAGCCTGATTTAAATATTATGTTAAATATGAGAAAGCAAACACATTAGATACTAATTGCAGCCTAGGCTCTACTTTTAAAATGATATGTTCATTAATGTCTTATTTAGAGCTGAGCCTTTGTGATTCTTTGGTAATTCAGTTACAGTTGCTTATTCAACAAGTTTCATTTTTCTCTGGGGGAAAAATAGTATTCTGTTTGCACATCAAATCTTTATTTCTCAAAGAGTAGGGAAGATGTAGTTGCCCCACATTTTAAAAATTAGTTTATATTAATAAGACTAATTGTTAGTCATAAGCAAAACTAAAAGGTTTTGTTTGCTCTTATTTATAGATAATTAGTTACCCTAATTTTTGCTTAAAACCTGCAAACACACACACACACACACACACACACACACACACACACACAAACACACTCACACTCCAAATAGTAACTATAAGAAATAGACTGGATGAGTCAAAAATTAAAATGAAATCTGATTTATAACTTAGTAAATACCCTTTTGAGTTTTAATATTAGTATAGCTGAATTCAATTTGAAAATGTACAAAACCTATGTGTTTCCTCTATCTAAACAACTTGAACCTACTTATATATAATCAAGTTTCATACATGGACTTCTGTATACTTCTACCACATTATTATTAAGTGTGTAATAATATGTTACACATAACATATCTTTATGTTAAAGATATGTGGTAAATTTCATGGAGGGATTGATTGGTGCTTAGGCTTGAGGAAGAAATGCCTTAAATAAATAAATAAATAAATAAATAAAGCTTAAAGATGTCTGAGATACCTTCTTTCCCCCCTGGCCATTAATCCATAACTGTTGTGTTAAAATAAATCTGGAATGCCCGTGGTCCTTCCTTCACAAACTCCCACAAGAGACTGAGAATCATAATGAGACACATTATTGAAGCCCAGTTATCATCTGATAATACTGTCATTAACACTTATTATCACATAATTGGGTTGGAGATTGGCCACCTCAGAGACAATTTAAAAGAAGGAAAAAAAAATACTGTATCTCAAGGGATTACATGAGAATAAAACACTGTAAGGAGTGCCTGAATGATATAGTTTCAGGGAGAATGAAACATCTCATCTGGCCCATTAGCAGTTGAAAATGGTAGTAATCACATCAGCCTCTCTTCCTCCTTCCCCTATATTTTATATATTAGTGACTTGTTAAATTTTCTACCTTCTCAAGCTGGAGCAGTTACCTCAGCAGTGACATTTGTAATGAAGGGAGAAAATCATAATAGCTGTGGGTAATTGTTAGGAAGTATCAACACAGCCCTGAACTTTATAGGTCATGATGTCTCTGTAGCCTGTGGGTATAGCTGCATTTTGAAATAGATAACTGTGTCTCTCCCTTAGCATCTTCCTGTTTCCTAATTTTTTTTTCTCATATGTAAGATTACAAAGGTCAGGTGCCAGTATAATCTAGAATAAGAGCTTTGTGGCTCACTTGGAAAGGTTACTTTAGAAAAAATCTCATGAAGCAGTAGGAACTCAGAGTACTGTGGGAATGTGGCTAACACCTTATTACTTCCTAATAGAACCTCTAACACAATAGGAGTACAAGGTGCTGGATTCCTGATTGTGTCTGAGGGCTTTGGTCTTCATTTACTAAATAGAAATGAAGAAGCATGCTGAGCACCTACTTACACTTCTGAGGTCATGTTCATGGGTCATCAAAACAATGTGAAGATCAATATAGCAAAGCCTGAAACACCTATTTAATGCTTTTGTTAGAAATGCATATTTGTAATAAGGAATAAAATGTCACAGACCTATTTCCCTATTGAAGGTGATACCATATGCTAATGAATCTTCGAAAATACAGAAACTTTTAATTGGTTGACCTGTCCCATAAAACCAGAAATATCGCAGCATGTAATTTTCAGGAAGGCAATGACGCTTAGAGTCATGCCAGATTCAAGTTAATAGTTTTATGATATGCATTTATTTATTTATTTAATATATTTTATTAATTTTTTACAGAGAGGAAGGGAGAGAGATAGAGAGTTAGAAACATCGATGAGAGAGAAACATCGATCAGCTGCCTCCTGCACATCTCCTACTGGGGATGTGCCCGCAACCCAGGTACATGCCCTTGACCGGAATCGAACCTGGGACCTTTCAGTCCACAAGCCGACGCTCTATCCACTGAGCCAAACCGGTTTCTGCGATATGCATTTATTTTTAATCTAAGCTGAGTGAGTAGCTGGTGACTAATATAAATATCTTCAGAAACCAAATCCAGTTATTTTAGTTGTGAATAATTTATGGAAATTATAATTGAATCAATGTGAACGTTTCTCGCTCGAAGGTGACCTAATGACATTTACTATTGGACATTATATAATGGAATATTTTTTAGTAAAGCGTGGACCAGTTCTATGAATTACACATATTTTAGATTGTTATGGTATTTTCTACAATTGATGGTTTTTCTTTCTTTCTATTTTGTAATTTATTTAAAACCAGAGAAGGATATGGCCATTGAGGTGGGTTTCAAACTGGGTTGTTTTTCTAATGGTGTGTTTGTTTTTAGGATATAATGATGAACATTAGGTATGTTTATGAGTTGATTGTGTCAGGGACAAAGACAGAGAGACAAAGAGATACAGAGAGAGAGATTTCTGGGAGATATGCATGTGTAAATGTTTTTGTAGTTTGTAGTTTTCATGTGGAAATTTACTCCTTTCTATTTTAGCTTACTTTATCTTCACTAAGAAAACATTAAAAGTACATCTAAAAAGAAATATTATTTTTAAATCATTATAGTAAAAAACACTTGTTACAGTTTTAGTTTATGAGTTATTTTCCAGTTAGTTGTATATCTGAAAATTCTTCTCTGTAAGACATTTCTAAGAATCTCTGCATGATATTTATTCCGACATACCATCTAACCAGGTGTTAGTTTGTTCCCTCTACCAGAAAGTCTTATCTCATTGCTGCTTCAACACTTTGGGGTCAACACATGTTTTCATAGAATGTGCTGTTTTGCCCTCTACCAACTTTTCAACAAAATTAGACATGTCTCTCTGTCACTGATCAGAACTTAGCTTATACCAGGCTGCAATTTTCAACAAAAATAGATGAGTGGATAAAAAAGTTGTGTTAGCCCTAACAGGTGTGTCTCAGGTAGTTGGGCACCATCCTGTGCACCGAAAGATTGCTGGTTCCATTCCTGGTCAGGGCACATGTGCTTTGTGTGTTCCATCTCCAGTAGGGGGCGTGCAGGGGGCAGCCAATTGATATTTTTCTCACACATAGATGTTTCTCTCTCTCCCTCTCCCTTTCTCTCTTTCTAAATATATATATACCTTACATTTTGTGACAGCATGGATAGACTTGGAGAGTATTAGGCTAGTGAAATCAGCCAGTCAGAGAAAGACAAGTACCATATGATTTCATTTATATGAAGAATATAATGAACAAAATAAATTAAAAAAAAACCCCCACACACAAACAGAATAGAAACAGACTCATAGATAGAAAACAGACTTTCAAGCTGTTAGAGGGGAAGGGTCTGGGGAGCTGGGTGTAAAAGATAAAGGGATTAAGCAAAAAGAAACAAACAAAAAAACACAAAAACTCTTAGACACAGACAAGGGTATGGTGATTACCAGAGGGAAAGGGGTGTAGTGGGCACGGATAAAGAGTAAGAGGATATAAATGATGATGAAAGAAGACTAGGGTTGTGAAAATACAATACAATATCCAGATAATGTATTATAAAACTGTACTCCTGAAACCTATGCAATCTTATTAACCAATGTTAACTGAATAAATTCAATAAAAAACAAAGCAAAACAAAACAAAACTCTTCTGGGGGCTTAGAAATAAGCAAAGTATAACAAAGAATGTGACTTCCCGTGATAACAAAACTGATTTTCCCAAGGTTCGAAGTTCCAAGACAAATATCAGGATCCCTGGAAATTTTCAGACACTCATGGTCTGCTGGATAACAATCCATCAACATTATTTTGGTTCATCTTAACTCTGAGGCCTCAGCCCACAGGTTCTACAGTCTGCCTCCTGAGCTTCAGTGATGGCACATGTGTACTCTCTCTTCCCCTCCTTTTTGTTGTTTCTCTTCATTTGTCTTTTTCTGATCACTACACTATATTTATTTTTTCTAGCTTGGAATAGATTCAGTGTCCTTTAGTAAATAACAATGGAGCTTTCTGGGTTTAAAAACTTTTTGTATAAGAGTCACTATTCCATCCTATCTAATAAAAGAGAAACATGGTAATTAGCGTACGACCGCTACCCTTCCCATTGGCTAATCAGGGCAATATGCAAATTAACTGCCAGCCAAGATGGCGGCCGGCAGCCAGGCAGGTGGAAGCTAACATGAGACTTGCTTGATTCAGTGACGGAGGACTCCAACGTTCCCCGCCTCCCGCTGCAGATCTCTGAGCTGCAACTCTAAGCAACTATGTTACAAATATAGAAGCTAAACAAAACCCCAGAAACCTGCTTTAGTCCGCCGGGCTTCAGCCAGCAGGATCGCAACATTGTTTCAAATACAGAAGGTAAACAAAGGCCAGAAACCTGCTTTCAGCAGCGGAGGCCTAAGAGCTGGAGCCTCAGAGCTAAAGCTGGCCCAGAATAAAAAAAAGAAAAAAAGGAGCGGTTGGGAGCTTCATTCACCAGCCAGCCTGAAAACAGCCCTCAGCCCCTCACCCAGACTGGCCAGTCACCCCAGTGGGGACCTCCACCCTGATTCAGGACATCCTTCAGGGCAAACCAGCCAGCCCCCACACGTGCACCAGGCCTCTATCCTATATAGTAAAAGGGTAATATGCCTCCCAGCACCCGGATCAGTGGAGCCGAGAGGCCTCCCGGCGCAGGGATCAGTGTGACAGGGGGCAGCTCCCAAACCCCCTGATCGCCCTGCAGCTCTGTGTATGACAGAGGGCGGGGCCATGACCTCCCTATCCGCCCTGCTCTGTTCGTGACAGGGGAAGGTGCCCCAACCCCCTCCCTGATCAGCCCTGCTCTGTGCCTGATAGGGGGGAGCTCCCCAAACCCCTGATTGCCCTGCGGCTCTGTGTGTGACAGGGTAGAGCCATAACCTCCCCATCAGCCCTTCCCTGAGTGTGAGAGTAGCGGCGCCCCAAACCCCTGATCGGCCCTGCTCTGTGGGTGATAGAGGGCAGCGCCCCAACCCCCTGATCCGCCCTGCTCTGTGTGTGACTGGGGGCGGTGCCCCAACTCCCCTATCGGCCCTACTCTGTGAGTGACGGGGGGAGCTCCTCAACCACTGATGGGCCCTGCTCTGTGTGAGACAGGGGGGAGCTCCCCAACCCCCTGATGGGCCCTGCTCCATGCATGACAGGGTATGGAGCCCCAACCCCCCAATGGGCCCTGCTCTGTGCGAGACAGGGGGCAGTGCCCCAACCCCCTGATTGGCCCTGCTCTGTGCGTGACAGGGGGTGGCGCCGCAACCTGCCCATCCACCCTGCCTTGAGTGTGACAGGGGGCAGTGCCCCAACCCCCCAATTGGCCCTACCCTGAGCGTGACTGAGGGTGGCATCGCAACCTCCCAATCCGCCCTGCTCTGTGCATGACAGGGGGCGGTGTCCCAACTCCCTAATCAGCCCTGCTCTGAGCCCGACCAGGGGCTGCACCTAGGGATTGGGCCTGCCCTCTGCCACCCGGGAGCAGGCCTAAGCCAGCAGGTCATTATCTCCTGAGGGGTCCCAGACTGCGAGAGGGCACAGGCCAGGCTGAGGGGCCCTCCCCCCCCCCCCCCGAGTGCACAAATTTTTGTGCACCAGGCCTCTAGTTAAATATAAGCTAACAAATGATCCCTCCATTCTATAGGTCATTATACTTCCAACACAGTAGGATACAATTGAATGTACTGTTTGGTAACAAGCAAGGAACAACAGTACAGATAGTCCCTGAATTATTATAGTTCATCTTATGATTTTTCAGCTTTATGATGCTGTGACAGCAATACATATTCAGCAGAAACTACACTTAGAATTTTGAATTTTGATCTTGCCCCAAGCTGGTAATATACCGTATAATACTCTCTCATGATTCTTGACAGCAGCAGCGAGCCTTAGCTCCCAGTCAGCCACGTGATGTGGAGGGTAAATATCTGATACTCTATACTAGCAGTGGTTCTCAACCTTCCTAATGCCGTGACCCTTTAATACAGTTCCTCATATTGTGGTGACCTCAACCATAAAATTATTTTCGTTGCTACTTCATAACGGTAATTTTGCTACTGTTATGAATCATAATGTAAATATCTGATATGTTATAGGTGTTTTCTGATGGTCGCTACCCACAGGTTGAGAACCGCAGCTCTATAGTGTGTGTTCATTGTGTTAAATTATTTTCCCAACTGTAGGCCAATGTAAGTGTTCTAGCCTGTTTAAGATGGGCTAGGCTAAGGTATGATGCTTGCTAGGTTAAGTGTATTAAGAGAATTTTCAACTTAATATTTCTTATTTACAAAGGAATTATCTGGACACAATCCCATTGTAAATCAGGAACATTTGTATGTATTTTAGAAAGTAATGCCATACTCTTGAGCCATAGTCTTGAATCTGATCTGGGCCCTGAGTTTTGGAGGGGTTCACATTGGCCCTTCTTCTGGCCATGTTCCTCCCCAGAGGACAAACAGTTCATAAGGCCAAGGGGATGGAGTTGGTTGGAGCTGATGGCATCCATGCTACCCCCACTTCTAGATCATATTGTGGTACAAAGAGATCTGGAATTCTTCCCCCAAGGGACTGTGAGACTGCTTCCAGGCCCATGTTCCTCTCTGCCAGCCCTGTCTTTCATGTCAGCCATTCTACCATGTGCTCAGAGGTCAATGGGGCCAATGAGAAGCTGTTTGTAGGGGACACAGTGGTTGACTGAGCTTGGATAGGTGAACTGAGTTACCCAGATGTGTGTCTGCAGGCCTTTTGCAGGACAGTGGTGAGCAGCCTGCTCTCCCCGTGCCCCCATATTCTGGTGCTGAACTCTCAGGATCCAGGAATTTGAGTTCACATCTGACCTTTATTAAGAAGGCATATCTGTAGAGAACAAAGCGTGTTTTACTTACAGTTTAACTTGATCTATAACTTTTAAATATTGAAAGGTATATTACACAGGTGTTTGTTATTATTCTTGGCCTGGGCCCTATGAATGTGCAATATGGATTTAAATATTACATTAGATATTAGAGAGCAACCACATTAGAAACAAACTACAACCTAGGCCAGAGGTGGGCAAACTTTTTGATTCGAGGGCCACAATGAGTTCTTAAACTGGACCGGAGGGCCGGAACAAAAGCATGGAGGGAGTGTTTGTGTGAACTAATATAAATTCAAAGTAAACATCATTACATAAAAGGGTACGGTCTTTTTTTTTTTTAGTTTTATTCATTTCAAACGGGCCGGATCCGGCCCGCGGGCCGTAGTTTGCCCACGGCTGACCAGGGCTCTACTTTTAAAATAAAATGACATATTCCATTTAATGTCTTATTTAGAGCAGGACCCTTTGTGACTCTTCAGTAATTCAGTTACAGTTGTCCATTCAATAAGTTTCATTTTTTTCTCAGAAACAATGTGCATCAAATATTTATTTCTCAAAAGGTGGGGAAGTTGCAGTTTCCCAATATTTTTTAACTTAGGTTATATAAACAAGACTGATTATAAAACATAAACAAATCTTAAAGGTTTTTTATCTTAATTACAGCTAATTACTTATCCTAATATTTGTTTAAAACTCACACTTCTCCACACACACAAACCATAAGATATAGCCTGAATGAATCAAGAATTAAAATGCAATCTGACTGATAACTTTTATGAAATCCCTTCAAGTATTAATACTAATATTGCCGAATTCAATTAGAAAGTGTACAAAAACCTGTGTGTTTCCTCTGTCTAAACAGTTTGAACCTGCTTATGGATACGCAAGCTGGTGATGTTTCATACCTGGACTCCTTTACACTTTTACTATAGCACTAGGACGTCAACAGTTGTAATTCTGATTATGTTACACACTATTATTAAGTGACATGTTAAAGATATGTGGCACATTTTATGGAGGGATTGATAGGTGCTTAGGTTCGGAGAAGAAAAACCTAAAAAAAGCCCAAAGATATCTCAGATATGCTCATTGTCCTGATTGCTGATCCATAACTGTTATGTAAAAATGTGATCTGGAATGCTGCAGGTCCTTCCTTCGCAAACTCCCACAAGAGACTGAGAATCATCATGAGACACATTATTGAAGCCCAGTTATCATCTGATAATACTGTCATGAATACTTCTTATCACATAATTAGGTTGGTCATTGGCCACCTCAGAGATAATTTAAAAGAAGAAAAAAAAAGCTGCATTTCAAGGAAATATATGATCATAAAATACTGTAAGAAATGCCTGAACAATGAGATAGTTTCAGGGAGAATGAAACATCTTCTCTTCTGGCCCATTAGCAGTTAGAAATGGCAGTAATCACATCAGCCTCTCTTCCTCCTTCCCCTATATTTTATATATTAGTGACTTGTTAAATTTTCTACCTTCTCAAGCTGGAGCAGTTACTTCAGCAGTGACATTTGTAATGAAGGGAGAAAATCATAATAGCTGTGGGTAATTGTTAGGAAGTATCAACACAGCCCTGAACTTTATAGGTCATGATGTCTCTGTAGCCTGTGGGTATAGCTGCATTTTGAAATAGATAACTGTGTCTCTCCCTTAGCATCTTCCCTTTTTCCTATTTTTTTCTCTGTATGTAAGATTACAAAGGTCAGTTGCCAGTATGATCTAGAATAAGAGCTTTTGTGGCTCACTTTGAAAGGTTATTTTGAAAATCTCAAAATGCTGTGGAAATGTGGCTAAAATCTTATTATTTCTTAGTAGAGCTTCTAACACATTAGGAGAACAGGGTGCTGGATTCCTGAATGTGTCTGAGGGCTTTGATCTCCACTTACTGAATAGAAATGAAGAGGCATCTTTACACTTCGGAGATCATGTCCATGGCATGTCATGATAATGTGAAGCCCAGCCAGGTGGCTAAGTTGGTTGGAACATCATCCCCTACTCCAAAGGGTTGCAGGTAGCATTCCCTGTCAGAGCACGTAGCTAGGTTACAGGTTCAATCCCTTGTTGGGGTGCTTACAGGAGTCAACCAATTTATGTTTCTCTCACGTTAATGTTTCACTCTAAAATCAATAAAACACATATACTAGGATGATGAATTAAAACAACAACAATGTGAAAATCAATTCTACCATAATAACATAGCCCGAAACACCTTTTTAATAGAATAATAACTAGAATGCAAAATATTTGTAATAATGAAGGCAATGCCACCTACCTCATTTCTCTATTGACAATGACACCATACTGTATTGAACCTTCCAAATACAGAAACTTTTAATTGGCTACTTGTCCCTGGTAACAATACTGATTACTTCTTGGGCCCAGTGGTCCAAGACAAATAACAGGTTTCCCGGAAGTTTTCATATGTTCAGAATCTCCTCAATAACAATCAATCAAAGGTATTTTATCTTAACTCTGAGGTCTCAGTCCACAGGTTCTACAACTCTGTTTCCTGATTCCTAAAACTTTTTTAAAAAAATATATTTTATTGACTTTTTACAGAGAGAAAGGGAGAGAGATAGAGAGTTAGAAACATTGATGAGAGAGAAACATCAATCAGCTGCCTCCTGCACACTCCCCACTGAGTATGTGCCCACAACGAAGGTACATGCCTTTGGCTGGAATCAAACCTGGGACCCTTGAGTCCGCAGGCCAATGCTCTAGCCACTGAGCCAAACCAGTAAGGGCCTGATTCCTAAAACTTTAATATTGAGGGAGATCCTTTTATCATTATACTGGTAGTAGAGGCCTGGTGCATGAATTCATGCACTGGTGGGGTCCAGCCACCCCAATCGGGGCCATTAGGGACAGGTTAGCTGGGGCAAGGGGCCATGTGTGGGGCTGGCCAGGGCGAGGGGATGCTGGCAGTTTGCTGGTCAGCCCGCCCCCAATTGATTGGGGGTGGGGACAGCCTGGGTGAGGGGTCGTGGACGTTCCAGTCATTCTGCTGTTCGGTCAATTTGCATATTACCTTTTTATTCCATAGGATAAGGGCCTTTGTCTCCAGTGACAGTTTTTACTGAGGGTGTTTTTTTTTTTTTTTTTTTTAAATATATTTTATTGATTTTTTACAGAGAGGAAGGGAGAGAGATAGAGAGCTAGAAACATCGATGAGAGAGAAACATCGATTAGCTGCCTCCTGCACATCTCCTACTGGGGATGTGCCCGCAACCCAGGTACATGCCCTTGACCGGAATCGAACCCTGGACCTTTCAGTCCGCAGGCTGACGCTCTATCCACTGAGCCAAACCGGTTTTGGCCTGAGGGTGTTTTTTGACTGATATAAGCATTGCTACCTCTGGTCTCTTGTTTACCTTAACCATCCCTTCACTTACAGCCTATGTCGTCCTTATATGTAAAATGGGAATCTTATGCATTATCTTGGTTGTGGCAATGGTTTTTTAGGTGTATGCATAACTCCATATTCATAAAATTGTATACATTAAATATTTGTTTTTCTTTTATATTGATTATACCTCACTATGCAAACATCATTGTATTTAAATATCACAAAAAACACATATATTAGGTATGTCCCCCCAATTATAAATTCAGCAAATTAAATAATTTGCCTAAGATTACATGATTAGTAATTGACAAAGCCAGTATTAAGACCTGTCAAATTCTAAATCTCTGCTGTAAGTAGTACACACCATTTATTTTCAGAAGTATTTACCTGAAGGTTATTCCCACATGATAAATTTTAGCTGTATTGTATACATATACATATTTATGTATATAGATATTATGCATATGTGTAATGTGCATATAAGAACATATATGTATAAGTATATGTGTACATGTGTATGTGTGTATATTTGTACAATATGTACATATAAATATGTCAGTGGGCTTATTTTTCTATGTAATCATAATACATGTTTGATACTTGGGATATGTCCAAAGGGAAAAAAATCTGGAAAATAAAAAATAATCAAAATAAATTCAAATAATACATTTGCATTTCTTGAAGTACCTTAGAGAATATTTCATAAAAAATGCAACATTACATAAACATTTCCTTCACTTTCAAAATTGATGGAATCCTTAAGTTACTCAAAGATTTTTCAAGATAGCCTCAGAAATAATGTACTTTTACAACTTTAACCAGAAATACTCATTTAGAAATCTTTTGCTAAAATTCTATATAGACTTTGGTGCAAACATTTCTAGATTACAAGGAATAGAAGAAAATATTTTTAATTAACAAGTGACATCCACAGAAAGCTACACTTCCTTAGTAGTGAAAGAGCAAAAGTATTTCCATTAAGTTATAAAATACAATTAACTTACCTAATATCACTATTTTTTTCAGCATTCTCTGTGAGATCCTAAGCAACAAAAAATTAAATGAATTAATAAGATATGATAGCCCATTCATATATTAGATTTTGCTGATCTAGGTTATCATCCTATATAATAAAAGCCTAATTTGCTAAGTGTCTAGACATCTGGTCATACGTTCAACCAATCAAAGCATAATATGATAATGATATGCTAAGGCTGCTCAACCACTTGCTATGACATGCATTGACCACCAGGGGACAGATGCTCCAACTGGTAGGTTAGCTTGCTGCTGGGGTCTGGCCAATTGGGACTGAGCAAGATGGGCCGGACACACCCTGGAGCCCTCCTGAGGTCCCTCCCTGGCTAGCCAACCTCCCATGTCCTTCCCCAACCCCAATTTAGCACTGGTGGGGTCCTTGGTCTGGCCTGTACCCTCTCCCAATCTGGGACCCCTCAGGGAATGTCGAAGAGCTGGTTTCGGCCCTATCCCTCAGGCCAGGCCGAGGGACCCCACAGTTGCACAAATTCATGCACTGGGCCTCTAGTGAATAAATAAAAGAAAAATGTGTATCTGAAGTGCCCTTTTTTATTTCTGGTCAGAAAACAGACAAATTGCATAGGTGATTGCAAGTGTTACACTAGATGCCACAGAGCAAAGCTGGGACATAAATCTAGTAGAACAAAATGTCAACATCCATTATTGGGTGTAGTACAACATGGAAGTACTGATGCCCTGCCATTTGATTTTGCTCCTAGTGCACCAGCATATCCTCAGCAAACTATTGAGGGCAAATTGTCCCCTTGGAAGCGAAACACAAAGAAATTGTGAACCAATTGCTCTGACTCACATGAAACTTAGGGATTTGAGGAAAGTTTAATTGGGATACACAGATCTGGATGAAATAGAAGATGAAATAAAAATGTCTCTGCACAAGGAAGGGGTAGAATCTTCATTCTGGGATTTGCAGAATGTATTAGTAATCTATAAATATTGTTTGGGACATTAGCATGCTTCAAGACTGAGCCAGCTGTGATATCACTTGGGTTTTTCTTTTATTTTTTAAAAATATAGTTTTATTGATTTCAGAGAGAAAGGAAAAGGGAGAGAGAGATAGAAACATCAATGATGAGAATCATTGATTGGTGCCTCCTGCACATCCTCCACTGTGGATTAAGCCCACAACCTGCGCATGTCCCCTAACTGGAAATTGAACCATGACCTCCTGGTTCATAGGTTGAAGCTCAACCACTGAGCCATGCCAGCTGGGCTCATTTGGGTTTTCCTAAAGAATACTGTCTCTTTGTCCTGAAGGTGAATCATAAAAAGTCTGGATCCTCAGGGAGGCATGGAAGATTTAAAAGCATTAATATACTTTCCATTCAAGAATATATAACTATTAATTCTAAATTTATTAACACAGCCCAAGACATTAAGAACATAATTTATTAAAGATGATTAAGTATTGAGAGATATTTAGATGATAAATACGTCAGACCATTGGAGATATATCTGTAGATCAGTTTGCTGCTCAAAATCTTGTCACATTTGTCATGATGAACAACTTTATTTGGTGTCCTCAGTAATTTTCTATGTAGATTAGAATAGTCTTCATCTTTAGGGGGTGATAAAAAAGAAAAGAAAAATCTATCTAAACTTAAAAGCACTCAAATAATTTCACAAACTGAAAATTTGTAGAACTCCAATAATATTTTCAGCAACACTGTACCCTAAAGAGAAAAATACAAACAAATGAATATGTTGCATAGTCCCAATTCTATCAGTTATTTGTATATTTTCAATTTTTGGCTAATGGATAAAGGCATGATATTAACTAATGTCTTCATTTGCTAGGACTGCCATAACAAAGTACCATAAAGTGAGTGGCATAAAAAACCAGAAATTCATTGTCTAACAGTTCTGGATTCTGGAAACATGAAATCAAAGCATTAGCGGGGTTGGATCTTTCTGAGTTCAGGGAGGAAGAATCTGTTACCTGCTATCCGCTAGTTTGTGGTGGTTTTCAGAGAATCTGGTATTCATTCACTTGCAGAAACATTGCCATTATCTCTGCCTCCATTTTCACATGGCATTCTCACATGTGCATGACTGTCTCCATATTTCTCCCCGTTTTAAGACTAGTCCTGTTGGATTAGTGCCCACTCTACTGACATCATTGTACTGGATGACTTCTATAGGGAAAATCTCCAACTGATGCCACATTCTGAGGTACAGCATATAAGTTTTTGTTAGGGCTTCCACATATAAATTTTTGAAGGACACAGTTCAACCCATAACACCTATTATGCTTCTAAGCTAGCAATAAATATCATATTGTCTGGTTACCGGAGTGGGTTGTAACAACATAATAAAAGAGACAGAAAAAAGACTATGTCAGCCAAGCACAATTCCAGGATGAAAAAAAAAAAAGGGTAACATATTGCTTTTAAAGGATTTAGACATCATGGGATCTCATACTTTGACTGCTAATTGGAAAATAAGCCATACTTGGTTTATAAAATGAAACCAGAATAAAGGTCCAGGAAATGTTATGGTTCTACCTTTTGGATTGCTGATGGGAAAAACATCACTCAGGAATAGAACCCATATTACATTTAACAACAAATACTACAAATTAGGATCTCAAGTTTTTACAGTTCCCCCTAGTCCAGGGGTTCTCAACCTGTGGGTCGCGAACCCTTTGGGGGTCGAACGACCCTTTCACAGGGGTCGCCTAAGACCATCAGAAAACATATATATAATTACACATAGTTTTTGTGATTAATCACTATGCTTTAATTATGTTCAATTTGTAACAATGAAATTGGGGGTCACCACAACATGAACTGTATTAAAGGGTCGCAGCATTAGGAAGGTTGAGAACCACTGCCCTAGTCAGAAATGGAAGGCTAGGAGTATGAGAGCAGAGTGTTTGTGGGATCTAGCAAGTTAGAGTAAGGACATCCATATTCCCAATATGGAGATCAATAAGAATCCATTTGAAGACCTTAATTTTGAAGAAGATAGATTTGGATGAGGAGTAAACCATCACTTCTTTATTCAGCATTAAAGGATTGAGCATCCTAATCTGAAGAGCCAGTGCAAGCTCCCTGTACGTGTCATTGAGGAATCTACCCAAATCCATGTTAACATATGATGGACTGAGCTTGCTGACACACAGCCTGATACTGCTCAGCACCTAGCATGCCTGTATTTATTCATCAAAAGAATGATAGATTGACTAGCTGCACATCCATGACAGTGCTTTCAGCTCACAAGTGTTTTTGTCATGTAAAGGAAAATGATGCCTGTATAGTGCTGTAATTATTTTTGAGTTCTAAAATGTATTACGTTTTCAAGATATCGTTGTACATCTTTAATCTCCTGCCAATTATATATTTAGTATCGATCAAAAGGAGCAATTTTGAAGGTCAATGTAAATTCTAAGGAGAAATGATCACTTTTAGTCAGAATAAGAAAATATAGAACTAAGCAAAGGCTACTTATTAAAGATTAACCACTGGTGCCTTCGGGAAAATGCTAACATTTAAATTTCACTAGTCCCGACTTTCACCTCCAATTAGAATAAGCAGCCATGAGAATTTGCAGAGTGGTCTTGAATTTCTTGAAACAGGCGTTTTCATGTAGTGTTCTCTGCAATTTTATGGAGGAAATCGTCACAGGAAATGCTATTTTGTTGGACACAGACTAGTCATGAATCTTTTTCAATTATATAAGCATTTCTTGGGTATTTTACAGTTGTTTTTTTTGAAACAATATATTTAGTCTGATATTTCTTATAAAATGTATGACTTCTGTTCACATAAAACAGACCACAATTTTGCCAAGCAAGGATCTTATTCTTAACTGGAAAAGCTCATAGGACCCCTGAGACATGTGTGTGACAGGCCTCCAGAAAGGCATTTGCCCCTTGCAGAGGCAAGTTCCTCATAGCTGTCTGGCTATTGTCAGTTTGTGTGTTCTTCCTGGTTGTTGTCATGTTGTCCCCATTGCCCTTGCAATATGGTGGTGGTCGCTGTCAGGGAGAAGTTGAAAAGCTAACCACAATCCTCCCACCATGTCCTGCACACGTCTCTACCATCGGTACTTCTAGATGTCCCTCGAGAAGACGTGGCTTCTCCAAAAGCCACCAATTTGTAGATTCAGTTTCCCTGTCAGTTCCCCCATGTCTCTCTCTTCAAGCATTCGGTACAGTTCTGGGCATTTACTTCCCTCATCAGAGTTTGTCATAGGAGCAGGTGACATATTTTTTTCTAAGAAAATAACTAAATATTGTATTCATTTATACTCAAGTGTTACCTCATCCACAATTTTTTATTAACATCTTACTTTCACTTTCTATTAAGAAGTAGCATAAAACATTGTGGATTGTCAAAATGAAACAAACAAAATCCTACTTTTGTGAGGTGAGAAAATGCGAAAGGCACAGCCCTGCAGTGGGGAGAGCACCTGCCAGAGGTGCATGCCTCTCGGAGAAATGGCCTCACTCTCTCTCACCCCCATTTCTGAGTGAGAACTGCTCCTATAGTTAGTGCAGAGTTAATGCCCAGCTCAGGTATTATTCTGCTTACCAAGGATTACAAGTACAAAGAGGACAGATAATAGGTAACTAAATCACAGCCTGCAGGGCCAACAGGACCTGGGGTGGATGGTCTCCCACTGCTGAGCTAGGTGCACAAAGATCAGCTAGTTATAGAGCCTCCTAATACAAGCGATACCCAACACGCACTTGCAACATAATCATCTCACTGGAAAATCTAGTTCGTATTTTTCCCCCTGAGGAATTATCAAGAAACAAGGGACAAAGTCAGGTAGTAGAACACTACTGAGTCACAAATGTCAAAGCAAACCTATCTCCATCCTTCATTTGTTCTCCCCCTCGGCAATGTCTTCTCACCATCTGCAGCAGAAGTTCAAGTTTTCATAATTGTTCCATCTATCACAAAAGTTCCTAACTGGCCTCTCTGAAGAGACTCTTGTGCTCCCAAGCCTAGATGTTTTATTTCATGATTTTTGATCCTCTGAATGATACTTCTAGCCAGGTAATATTTCTCCTACCGTAGAGATAACTCATAATTTGCAGCAAAGTATTAGAATTCAGTTTTCTTAATTCAAAGTTTAAATGGTTTCCACAAATCATTCTCTATTTTATATAATTTCTACTGTTACTTATGAATTTCTGATAAGAAAGTATTTCTCACAAAGATATATCATATAGATTCAAGCATAACAATTTCAATTGCATGTCTGAATTATAACACCAGCTATTTTTGTTAAACTATGAAAATTTTATTTGGCATAAATAATATAAGGTACTAATAGTAATAGTTTCTTGTTAAGTCTAGAGTTTTTTCCAATTATTGTGAAATTTTTCCTTTATCCATTATGAAAGAATAGTTACATAAATTGAAATTTGTTGGCCCTGGCCGGGTAGCTCAGTTGGTTAGAGCATCGTCTCCATATACCAAGGTTTCAGGTCAGAGCACATGCAAGAAACAACTAATGAATGCATAAACAAGTGGAACCAAAAATCAGTGTTTTTCTCTTTCACCCTTCTACTCCTTCCCTAATAATTATTCTTTTTAATAATTAAAAAAGGAATTTGAAATTGGAATTTGCTAAGTATTGCCATTTTAAACATTTTTTTTAAAAATGGAAAGCATAAAATTATTTTTCTCTTTCTAATTCAACCCCACATATGTGATGAGAGAAAACAAATGTTTGCTTATTTGTTTTTTATTCAATCACTCAAAATGCTTTTAAATGTTTTGAAATAGGCATCAGTCCTCCTTTCATGAAGATCAGTCTAGTGGCCAATACTCATTCCTTCCTCTTGCTGTTAATTGGATTCGCCCTCTTTGTCTTTATCTCAATATGTTAACTCTGTCTTATACCTTTAGAGGAACATCAGTTAAAATGCCAGGAACCAGTTTTCAGTTAAATCAATCAGCCACTGACATTTTGTGGGCACTGATAATTCACTCCATCTCTCTGGTGCATTCTAATCTTGATCCATTTTCTACCTTGGCTGAACATCTGGGTGATGACAGAAACTTGGGAGGGGAGAGAGGAAGGGCGGGAAAGGGAGGGGAGGAGAGGGGAGGGGAGGGGAGGGGAGGGGAGGGGAGGGGAGGGGAGGGGAGGGAAGAAAATATTCTCTGGGTATGTGCCTGAGCATTTGTATTTGTAACAAATTTTGCAGGGTACTCTGACAATTGAGAACCACTTGTATGTGACTGGGACAATGCTGATCAATTTCAATGCACATTCTGTAATTACATGTCAGTTAGCACGTTGGTTTGACCACATACTTCCTGGTTATTATTTATAGTTGTTAGTGAATGTTTTTATTTACCTAATACAGATATTATGAGAATAATTGAAAGTCTTGTGATGTTACAGTTAGAACAGTTTTTTAAAATTATAAAACATAACTTGACTATAAGTCATTAAGATAATGACTATAAAGGAGAAATTATAAACAAATTAAGATCTGGTCCTATAATCAGTTCTGTAATAACAATGTATTAAATCTGCATGCACACAATATAAGAAACAGGAAATGAGAATGTAAACAGTCACTCTCTGATAGAAGCCATTTTAAGGAAATAAAAGTACAATCCATCTGCAGATATTACACTATTTCTGGAGAACAAATAACCTGCAAATAATCCCATTTCCAAGCCATATTGCCAAGCACCTTTTGACCATATCAGCTCTCAAGGGAATAACAAATTGGATTATGCAGGTGGGCATGTTTACAGTCGCATTGGATTTCAACTACATAGAATACACCTGTTTACTCAGACATGATTTTAATATCAGAGTATCTGTGAAGGGCTTAATACAAATCCTTTTAAGAACTCTATTGACAGAATTTCCAAGAATAAAATTAATTCAAAAATACCAACTCAGCAGAGCATTAACTAAATCACTCTGCTTGGCTTGGAAAAAAAAGATTGTGAATTATTCATAGGAGGGTTAAAAAAATTCTCCAAAATGTTGCTAAACATAAGACAGTGATAGGTTTTTATTTAATCATCAAATCATTAAGGAAGCTACAAACCCTGATTCTGTCCTTTTAGATTGATATTATATAATAGGCTAAAATATTAAATCATAATAGCAATATGGCTCCTAAGTGACCATTAATAAGAGAAAAAATAGCTTGGCCAGTGCTTCTCAGTGGTTGAGCATCGACCTATGAACCATCAGAGCATTTTTCCATATGTGGGGAATGCTGGAGGCAGCCAATCAATGTTTCTCTCTCATAATTGATGTTTCTATCTCTCTCTCCTTCTCCCTTCCTCTCTGAAATCAATGAAAATACATTTTTTTAAAAAAAAGCAAAAAATAAGGGATGAGTACACCTACACATTAAATTACTGTTAAAGATCTGACAAAGTAAAAAAAAAAAATTAGGTTATTCCTCCTTTATATATTTCAATAGACTTTTAATTTCTCTAGCATTTGAATTCTTCTACAAGGTTATTATGGATCTCCAACTGCTTACTATGATGCCTTTATGACAATATGGGGAACTTGAATTCTCCAATTGTACATGATTATACTTGCCTTTCATAATAAATCTGAAAAATACATTTTAGTATTTGTATTGTGATCAACTTTTTAATTGATCTGTACTTTCAAATGTGGAAAAAGGCCAATTAATTCAGTCACACATCTAATACTATGTTTAACTGATCCTGTTCCCATTCCATATGTAATTATATTACATGGAAGAAGTCTACACAGTAAAGTTCAAAGACTTACAGAAAACTTGAAACCTTATTCACATAGTTAGAGGTAACTAGATTATAATACCAATATTAATTTAATATATATTTATTCACATATTGATGTTACAATAAATTATATGTTATGCAGGAAAGTTCCTGATAGTAAATCAAAAACAAAAGGAAACCAGTTAACAGAAATTGGTGAAGAGGGAATTCAGACAGGACACAAAATATGAAATACCTACCTGGTTTTAGTCATTTTTTAAATGAAATTTCTGCCCTAATTGTTTGAGTGAAGTAGCACCACTCTAGCTTGGGAAGCTCATCCTGTGAGTCAGTTCTGAATTAAGGTGACTAAATGATTTGTTCATAGTCATAATTTTAGAAAGTGGCAATTTTTTATTAGGTCCCATTTTTTGCTCCCTTTCTGAACCTCTTCTTTCTACAAGCCTTCTGTTGTCTATTTAAATCTAAACTTTAAAGTTTGGTTATATTATTTCATGGTGTTTATGACCATTAAAGAGATTTAGATTTAACATAGATAATCATTTAATGTCCAGGAATAGGATTTTTGACCTATTTTATATAGAAGTTTTCTGTTTTGGATCATTGAAATATACTCTTTGGAATTCACTAATGGCAAAGGCATGCCCCCTCCCAGTGAATATAATTTATTCTGACACATTCAGGGAATAAGTTGTTGCATTTGAAGATTCTTTAGTGTTACTCTAATGTAAAACAAAAAAATAATATATGGGATAATTACATACCTATATTTTACCCATAAGCATTGATTTATTATGAATGTTTATCTCTCAATACTATATTATAAAATAAGAGAGGGATTTAGGATAAATATATATACACATATGTACCCACACTCACACATGTAATATATACACATATATATTGATAAACATATTTATATGTGTAATACATATGTAACATATAGGCAGTAGTTTTATTTATTACACTTGGAAACTTCTTATTCTTGATAACCCTATGCTTTCTGTAGGTCTTTATAATTTTTTATTGGTTTTAATATCAAAGAGATATATATTTCAATTTGAAGTTATCAAATCCATAGCTACTATCTGACCATTTTCATTAAAGAAAGAAGTCCCACACGCCATAGCTAAGATTTGGAAACAACCTAAGTGTCCATCAGTAGATGAGTGGATTAAAAAACTGTGGTATATCTACACAATAGAATGCTATGCTGCAATAAAAAGAAGGAGTTCTTACCATTTGCAACAGCATGGATGGAACTGGAGAGCATTATGCTAAGTGAAATAAGCCAGTTAGAGAAAGATAACTATCACATGATCTCACTCATTTATGGAATATAATGAACAACATAAACTGATGAACAAAAACAGATCCAAAGACAGAGAAACATCGATCAGACCATCAAACCTCAGTGGGAGTAAGGGAGAGAGATCAACCAAAGGACTTATATTCATGCATATAGGCCTAACCAATGGACACAGACAACAGGGGGGTGAGGCATGAGTGGGGGGGTTAGGGGAGTAATATGGGGATAAGGACATGTGTAATAATTTAATCAATAAAGAAATTTTAAAAATAAGCAAAAAACCCCAATATAAATGTTATTTAATACAATGCCTATTATAAAAACAATTATTTTATAATAAAAATATTTAGAAGCTTGAACAGAGTTGCAACTCATTCAAGAGGAATACAGTATATTTCCCCCAAGAATCTAATTTTAATATCCTTATTTTAATTTTAATGTCCTCATTTCACTAAATTATACAAATAACATATTTTTTCTATGCAAACAAGTGATTGAAATAACATGACAAAATCATAATGACCTCTAAAAATGATGACAAGCTGCAAACAAGAATACTCATTAAAGTAGTTGTACAATTAATATCATAAAAATGCTCCAAACACAATTTGGCAGAAGAAAGATGTAAAGATTCTGGGAACAATTTATAATCTTCATATAAACTTGTATTCTTTCCAATAAAAGTCCAGTAATGAAATTAAAAAAAATAACTTTCAAATATCTTTTTTTCTATTTTATTTGTTAATTTTTGACCTTCAAACAACACTGAGAAATTAGAGGACTTGCCAGGGAATGTGCTGCAATAAGTAAAAATATTGGATTTGTCCCTGTGCTTTTCTATGTAAACAGCCAAGATAATACAGATATAGACCAAAATTATCTAATTCATGCATTAAAAATTTAGAGACTTCAAGAAAAAACCCACACATTACTATAAGCTTAGAAGCAGTGCCAGAATTCTCTAAGAGATATTACAAATAACACACTTAGGAATTAATTATGATGAAACATTAGTAAGCGCATAAAGTTTCCTAAACAATGGACCATTAATGTGAATGAGAGTAAACATTAGGACATTAATTCCCTATCTTTGGATAGAAAAAAAGCAAACAATTAAGAAAAGAAAAAAAAAAAGCAGACAGCATAGAGTTCACTGGTTGGCCTCCCCTGTAGACTTGTGTTGATTACTTGGACTGGTAGTATTAGATCGCACCATAGATGAGAGAGGACCATAAGCAAGGAACCAAGTCAGCGTAGACTAAAGATTCACAGAGTTGCACTATCTTGGTACATAGGTATAAAGGACAGAGTAAGTGTCTAACATTACTCCTACCACTCCAAATTTTTCTTTTGCTTTTTGTTTAAAATCCTTAGGGCATCTTCATTCTGCCTCTGCAAAAGAATTGTCCTAACATTGCATAGCTAGATGACTTTCAGTGAATTTACATAGAAATCTAAAATATATTTATATACATTCTCTCCATATATAGAATTATAATTTGCGAAACTGCCATGTGATTGAAGATTTGAAATGGTGATTTGATCAGCATCTAAATGAACTATAGAGGAGCTGGTAATAAGTCCAGCTGTTCAACAACACTAGGCTCCCTGAATTATTAAAAGAGGCAGTATTCTTTAGCATATAAGAGTGTGGTTATTCTCCGAAATCAGACCATCTAGATTCAAATCTGAACCCTCCCGATTATTAAAAACATGACCCTCAGCAAATATTTCTAGTCTCTAAATTTCAGATACATTATCCTGTGAAACAAACAAACAAATAAATAAATGTATGATAATGATACCTATCTGCTAAAATTACTGTGTGGATTAAATAAAATAATCCCTGACAGACAATAGCTAAGAATGAATGTTAACTGAGAAAGGAACTGAACAAAACTGTACTATAAGAGAAGGAAAAACAAATGATCTCTCCCAACCATAAAGCAGAGAAAAGTAGAAAAGCATAGAGATTACAGGGGGAAAAAATGTTGCTTAGTTTTCTTAATGAGGGCCTCCTGCTTGAGTTTCCTAGAAGCAGAGCTTAAGAGGCATTCATATACATACATTTTATTGAGCACAGACTTCCATCAGACAAGGCTAGCCCCTGGAGTAAACTGGTGTCAGCTAACACTTAGGCAGCTGGAGATGGGCTCACTGGTCCAGTACAGAACAGTACAGAATATCTAGGCAAGTCACCACTCAACCCAATCGACTTTTATATCTATGTGCTTCCTGTATTAAGTTTACCATACCGTGGAGTACAAAAAGTTGCCCACCCTTGACTCAATAGGAGGCAATTGTGTGATTGGATGTATGCTCCAGAGTCCAACCCCTATGAACTAGTCCAACCCCTATGAACTACTATTTATGTCACCAAACTTTCCACTGGGAGTTTGAAATAATGAGATGGGGGAGAGGAAAGCCAAGCTTTAAAATGAAACTAAAAACTACAGGAAGTCCTTGGATAACTTTGCTGCACTCCAAGTCCTTTCATTATAACATTGATGAGATGCCTGGGAACTTGATTCTTGTTTATACCAACTAATCTATGGTAAATTGGTTTTGTTATATGTTGTTTTGCTTAAAGTCACAGAATTTCTTGATCACTATTAAGTGAGAACTTAGTGTATTAGATTTACAAGGAAATGTTAAATGCCCTAACAGACCATTTAGAGAAGATTTCTATGGTCAAATGAAAATTCATCCCAGTATGATTTTTCAATTGTTAAAAAGTAAGTAATTTATTAAACTGAAAAAACAATATATGTTAGAGAAAATCACTAGTTTTCATTAAATTAAAAGCACTACATTCCAGGGACATTAATTAATACATTCTTTTTTAAAAATTTATCTTTATTGTTGAAAGTATTATAGATGTCCTCCCCCCTTTCTATTTCCCCATTGACCCCTTCTACTCCACACCTGCCACTCCCAAGTCTTCCCCACACTATTGTCTGTGTCCATGGACTATGTATCATACATTTTTAATATGAATTGCACATATTGTGAGTTTTTCAAAGAGTAGATATGGTATATTTTGTAATCAATATGTTTTAACATTTTTTTTTTCAATTGGACTATCTGGATTCAGCTTCCTAGACTACCCTCCTTTGGCTTTCTACAGAGGCTATTTGTTTGATTTTCACATTAGACTCTTGTCTTAAAAGATCCAATTATGTGTATGAAACATCTACATGTATGTAGAGTTCTAAAAATAATATATAATGACAAATGTGTGAGATAGCTATTGAAAGTATTACTGAATCTATAGATTAGTTGCTTTTCTACAGTCCCAGTCAATGACACTTCCCAATCAAAATATAGTATAGATAGTTCTCTTTTTTAAAGTACATTTTTATTGATTTCAGAGAGGAAGGGAGAGAGAGAGATAGAAACATCAATGATGAGAGAGAATAATTGATCGGCTGCTGCCTGCACACCCCACACTGGGGATCAAACCCACAACTGGGTCATGTGCCCTGACTGGGAATCGAACCATGACTTTCTGGTTCATAGGTTGATGTTCAATCACTGAGCCACGCCTGGCCCAGATAGATAGTTCTATTTTTAATTTTTGAGGAAACTCCATCAAGAATATAAATTGGTAGATACAAAAGAGTCGTAGAGATGTACAGCACAGCATAGGGAATACAGTCAGTAATATTGTGATAACTATTTATGATGCCAGATGGGCACTAGTGTTACCGGGGGAAATCACTTCATAAATTATAGAAATGTCTAACCTCCATGCTGAAACTAATATAAAATATTGTATCTCAACTGCATTTGAATTAAAAAAGGCAATACAAAATAGAGAATTTTTGTTCTGTGATAATTTGGTAAAAAAAAAACTCCATTTGATTTTAATTTTAGGCTAGATATTTTAAAAAGAGATAAATTATATCTGGCAAAAACATTTGTATCACAGTATTGATATGGTCTTAATATTTTAAAAGAAAAAAATTAAGCTTGATTAAAAATGTGAAAAAAAATAATTCATTCAACTAAAAAGGACTGAATTGAAGGCAGTTCAGGGATAGGATGCTGGGGTTGGGCAAATGCCCATGGAGGACTTGAAAGGCAGGTAAGGAAATTCAGGCTAATATGGACCTCTCAGTGCTGTAGGGGTAGCCATCACAGTAATAAAGATAAAACCTTTAGGAAGTAGGCTGACACTCTGTTGCCAGCAAAATGTCCAATGATAATGAATTGAAAGAGTCATTTGGAGTGCTATCCACTGCAACTTGACAATACATGGCTCTTCTCCCTGAGCAGCAGAGTAAAATACCATTCTTTGCCTCAGCCCCTGAAAGAAATGATGATGTCTCAGCAAGAGTTCATGGACAGTGGTGATGCAGGTTTTAGAGGAAACTGGCCAATGAAGCAAACAGGCAAGACACATTCTATGTTGAACAAATTAAACCAGTAGCCAACATGTGGCAGAGTATATTGTAGGAAGGAAAACCCTCCCCAAATTTGTAGGTTAAAGGCCTATAGAACACCTATGCTTCTATTTCAATTAATAGTTCTCCTAAAATGAAATGGCATTACTTGCTGTAAGATTATTTATTTTTAAAGGATAGGTATTTACGTGAAGAAAATATGTTTTATGCAAGATGTCAATTTATTTACTTCAGTTGCTTAAGATAATACAGCCCAATAGAAAATTTTTGGCTCTTAACAGTTTTTATTGAGTCTGTAGGAAAGTAGATTCAAAGTTTGACTATTTAAAAAATCTATAAAATATATTTAAAATTTTCATGAACATTCAGCTATGCATACCATAAATATTTTTCAGAACTAATTAGTTAAATTGGATCCTCCAACCATGAAAGCAAGAATATAAAGACAACATTTCTTTTGTTATCAGCCTCTTAAAATGTTTCGTATAGCATATCTTAATTTTTCACACATTAGAGTAGGAAATGATATCTCTATTTAAATACTTTAATCTTTTTGGTAAACAAAGTAGTAGGTTTAGAAAGTGTTCATGAACATTCATATTATGCAAATCTTTCTATATTTCATTGTCTTCCTTATTTCTTCTCAAAACCCAATGACAATAAATATGGTTGCTTTCTTTTTAAACCCAGGACATATAAAGCACAAAGGGCACAGAGTCTTCCTTCAATATTTCCTCCTGATGCTGAGTGCAACATTGGTTTCAGAAAGAAAATTGCTGACATTAAGCAAGTATCTAACTTGGCCAATGATTGCAACATATTTCTATATGATGTGGTGAGATGTGCTAGAAAAAGGACTTTTCAGACCCTGAGAAACTGTTGCTGTATTTACAGAGGGGAATACAAGGAGAAGTTATACCTGAACCCTCATTCTTGACTGATAGAACATGAGAATAAATGAACAAGTGTCTGAGCTTCTCTACTCTTCAATACATGGAGCGACGTTATCTTTTTTGCATCCTTGTCTGGTAAATGAAAGTCATAAAACAGCATACTTGTACTCTTTCATATATTAGACAATTGATCACCTTGGGAAGTATTTTCTATAGACAGGTATTTTAGGCGTAAAGTGTCTTCCCTCCAAAATAATGCCCTACATATTTTCATCTATTTTGATTTTCCAATTATACTTCATATTAATAACAATTTATACCCCTGCTTTACTTCTTAATTTTATTGGTTTGTGATAATGTTTCTTTACAAATGACATAATGATCATTGTGTTACATTATTTGAGATTGTAAGGATTAAAGACATGTCGATGTCACAAAGTTAGTGAGGCTTTTATAGGAAATTACAGTATAGCCTTACAATTATTGTAGGAAATAGAGAACAGTGATGATCTCATAGATAAGCCTGATGAAGACTGTAGCACCCTAAGGACAATCAGTAGCTCTTGGTGCTCAATGGATTTCACAAATTGAAGCTGTATTGATGGTGTCAGTGGAGATTGTCTTCCCATTTTCTGTATTTATCACTTTTCATCAGAACCTATTCTAGTTTAATATAAAGAATGGCTTTTAGGAATAGCTATTTTACCTATTGTAAGAATTATTCTCTAACCTACATCCCCATTATTATCATGTCCTGTCTATTCCCAGTCTCTGCTTTTAGAACACCAGTCACCACAATCTTACTTAACCCTCTCTTCTTGATAGCCCTTCCTCATCTAATTTATAGAATCCTCTGACTCAACACTTCAATTTATATACAGTTTCTCTTGCCTCATGTTTCAATATTAACAGGTCATCTTAATGCAAGGTATATGCCCTTGACCTAGGATGGAACGCTTGACCCTTTGTGTGTAGGCCAATACTCTAGTCTAACCGAAGCTCTAACCAACACCAGCCAGGGCCTGCCTGCTTTTTTATCTGTGATGCTATTGCTCTTTCCCTTTCACTTATAGGTGCCTTGGGGATATGAGAGAGAGAAAAATCTCACTCCAGAAAATTTAGTAATAAAACATTATTAATGTAAATTTAAAGTTATTATAATATACAATTATAACATTGATGTGAATATATCAGATTACATGGTTAGGAGCTATCATTTTGTATTTTGAGAATATATTTAAAATGAGCACAATATTTTATATGCATGTAAGCACTCTAAATACACAATATTTGTTCTACAGAAAAAAAGAAAAACAAAATTTCCAGCAACCTTATTCTTATTGTTGCATTCCTTTTTCAGTCAAATGCTTTCAGCAGTCATCATGATTATTAGAACTTTGATTATTGGCAAAGTGATCCAATAATTCAAAAGATTAGTCTATTTTTAAAAATATATTTTTAGTGACTTCAGAGAGGAAGGGAGTAGAGAGAAATAGAAACATTAATGAGAGAGAATCATTGATTGGCTGCCTCCTGCACACTCTCACTGGGGATTAAGCCCACAACCTGGGCATGTGCCCTTGACTGGAATCAAACCTGGAACCTTTCACTCCACAGGACAATGCTCTACTCATTGAGCCAAACCAGTCAGGGCTAGTCTGTTTTTTAATAGCGAGAAATCATTAGTACCTGGCCAGCCCCACACTATTCCACTAATAGAGAACTATATCAGAAGAGAGCTCACCCACACAAGTTGTTCATTAGAACATTATAAATTGATTGATGCTGCTGAATCAATACTTGGTATAATTCACTTCCACTTCCCTTTAGATATGATTAAAACTTTAACACAAAGAAAGTTCATGCTGAAATTAACTCAAGGCTTATGTATATTGCTACCTAGACTGTGAAGTTTTTGATAGAATTTAGATCATGCTAATCATGCTATTTGTATGATTCATTAATATGTTTAAGACTTAGCTGAAATTGATCATCATCAAAAAAACTAAAGAGACTATTGTAAATGAAACAAAACAGACTGTGGTTAAAAGCAAGACAGAGGTTTATATTTGATGGTGAGAGGGCAGCAATTGTAGAGCAATATCACTCATATCAAAGCTCCTGCCTCTTTCTATCAAGTTGCTCTCCTTCACTTACAGCTGTTTCCTCACAGTCAAAACATTTCTATCTGCCCAAGGTCCTCCATCATATCTGCATCCATACAAAAGGACACATAAGATCCCTTAAAAGAATCTTTCTGGAAGTTACACATATCACTTTTATATCATTACCCTGAATTTAATGCATGATTCAAATTATCAGCAAAAGAAGCATTGAAATTCAATATTCATTCTTTAGTGGACATTTGTCAGCTAAATATTATGGTTAATAACTCAGAATGAAGGGAAGAGTACATATTGAGGACTGCCAGCAGTCACTATAGTAGGTATGCCAGGATGACCTCCAGAATAAAATGATGCATTGGGAAAATTATTTTCAATAATAAAACAGGAATAATCAAGGAAAAATTAGAAAGAAGTCTAAAGACAAAGGAGATATAAAAATCTGTATTTTGTGGTCAGAGAAGTAAGGTGGGAACTTGAAAATCTTGTAGGAATTTCAATCTTGAGTGTTTTATGGTCATGACTAGATGTGCTATCAATCTTAGGCACAAAAAGTAAATGTTGTGTAACTGTGTTCTGATGTGTAAAATAAGTGTGTCAAACTCTGAAGTTTTTAAAGGCGGTTTGAATAATTGGTATAAGTCATTGTCCTTGAGATCAAACAGAAACGTGTTTGAGTCTCTGGCCATAAGTAATTGAATACAAATGTTAATAAGGTTGAGATGTGATGTTGATGTTATGGAGAGAGATAATTATTCACATTCCTGATTCCCTGTGTCAAGATCATAATTGAAACTGCTATGTAGTTAGAGGGCTGATGTGCCAGCAGTCATAGATTATCAGGACTATTTATTACTTTGTTTTATGGCATTAACAACCAATATAAAATTTGATTACTGATCATTAAACTCTAATAGCTATTGATAATATTTACTGGCATAAAGGGCCTCAAAAACATGAAAAATGCATAGAAGAGATCAAGATCTGTGAAAGCTAAAGGGCAGCCATCATAAGAGCAGGGATTACACAGGTTTGAAGAGACTTAAACTCGTGTTTTCCAATCTTCCTAAGAACAGAGTACAGCTTTAGGATAATACTGAATAGATAGTAGAAATTCTCTTGGAAAACTATCTAAGTTGAATCTATTAGTTTGTCCAATTGGTCCTATTTTCCTAGAAAAAAATCTTGCCATATCACCAGGCACATTCTGCGTCGGAGAGTCTTGACTAGAAATGCAAGGGATACAGATACACTCCGTATGTTACGTTAAAATGTCTGGGCATGTGTTTTATGGACATGATCTTATGGTGAAAATGATTTATTAAACACAATTATTTTAAACCACATTCTATACTAAAGGGAATTATCAACACTTTGTTCCTTTTCATTGACTATCTATTCACAACAGCATTTTCTTAATGACATAATCAAAACTAAAAATGACCCATTGAGAGCATCTATTTCCTGTTTCCATAGAAATCTACTCCACCAAATCCCCAAGAGAAGATAAATAAACCTCCAAGATGTAAGAAGGCATTCAGTTAAGAGCCAATATCATTTTTTTTCCAAGTGGATTATTTTTTAGTGAAAGTATATTTGAAAGCAGCATCAATTCAACTTCCCTTGAGCTGTTAGATATAACTTTAAAATAAAATTTCTGAAAATAAAGCTATTAAATTTTATAGAAGTAATATTTCAACATTTCTTTAAAAAGAATATAGTTTGAATACTAAAAATATAAAGGAATTTTTCTTAAAACAATTTTAAGTAAAAATGTATGTTTTCCATAATTTAGGTATATAATTTGTCAACTTCCAGACATAAAATATGTCATTTCACTGTCTTTTCTATAGGAGTTTAGAACATCAATTAGCTAGTGGAACAGGTTCCCTGTACCTAAGGGAAATTAGATAGCAAAACATCAAAAAATCTAGAACTTCATATATCAAAATTGATTTTTTTCTCTACTTTGTCTCATAACTCTGAAATAAAGGAAGAACAATTAATGTATCGTACAGTTCTATAATAAATAACTATTCTATTGCTCCTTGGCAGAATGCATACGTGGGGGAGATATTACTTGTGAAAAGAATGATCTTCCATATCCTATCACTCTAAATTTCCAGGCTTTGTTTACAATCCTATGAAATCTTTGCTCTTTAATTTTATAATCAGGCATTCTCTGCATAAACTGTGACAAAATTCAACCTAATTCAAAGCCAATTTACATTAAAGGGCAAGAATACTATTAGACTAAACTGAACTGTTTCATATATGTATATGAAGATGATGAAGGACAGGAATATCATATTCAGTAAGAACTTGAATTCAGAATGCATAAAGAACTCTTATAACTCAATAAAAAGGATAAAAACAACCCAATAACATGTACTTAAATGTGTAGAGACATTTCACAACAGAATGAGAATAATCCATATGCATATGAAAAATGTTCAATAAAATGAATTTCTAAATTTTCCTGTATTAAAACAAGGCAATTTTGGAAATTGTGCTGAAATATTTTGAAGTAAGAATAAATGAGTTTATGTGAATCAGTGAAAAACAAATGGGGAAACTTTACTAGATATAAAGTGTAGGGAACAGTTGTATCCTGATAGAGATCACATACCTTCTTATACTACTAGGTGGTGTCAGGCAGGTTTAGCTTCTGCTGAGTGTATGACTCAAATATTCCAAAACAATGCTTGTGTATAAAAGTAAGGTCTGAATAGATGGCCGGCCCTCTTGAACTTATAATGGCAGATATATGTGAAAGTAAGATAAAATGAAACATTTTTTTTGCAAAGACAGCGGAGCTTCAATTATCCACAGCACTCAGATGGGTAGGTTTCATAGTCTTCGTCCTGCTGTTTCCCACCTCCTCTGTGATGATCTAGGCAGGCATTCCTTGGCCCTGATGCATGTTGGGAGGTGGGTTTTGGATAGACTTCCACCTATCTGAAGTGAAATAAAAATATGTATGATGAGTTCGTCACAAAGATAAATCCATTCATTTTATAAGACTGCTGGTTGTTTTGACATTATGACTTTCTAAACTTTTTTTTTTTTTTTTAAGAAATCAGACTGATTTTTTAGATAGCATTTATGTTTATGTGTTTGTGATTTAGCATGATTTTGTTGCTGGGTAAAAGTCAAAACTAGAAATTGAATGTTAAATTAACATGGTTTTAATTACACTGGCCCAATAAATTAAGAAATCCTAGTGGTATCAGTGGGGTGCCCTCTCTCTTCCCCCAGTGTTGCAAGGAAAGGAATTTCCTGAGACTTACACAGGAGTATGAGTGATCTTTATTTCTGTGGAATTAAACCCCTGGGTTGCCAACATCACATTTCCCTCCATCCCATCATGGAAAATGGCCAATCTTGTTTTCAGCAGGGCAAGAATTAAGGCCACTGCCCAGAGTCTCCGCCCCATATTCAAGTCTGGTCTAGTCCAGCATCCTGGGTGGAGAGTGGGACATGCGGCTGCTTAAGACAAAATGGCTATGACGAGAAGCCTAGTGAGTGTGGGTAACAGAACAAAAGAGGAGCAAGCAGGCAAGAGCAAGTCAAGAGACAGAGAACTCTAGGACTTACAACTAGGGGCTTAACCAATTAACCCTTCAGGATTTCACATGCTTGCAGTGCTCCTCCCCTTCCTCCCCAGCCAATTCTGTTTTCCAAGGTTCAACTGACAGAAAAGTATTTCCCCCATGGCAACCCGAGGTCTCTGGGCATGCGGCTACCTCCCCTTTTGTTGGATCCCTTCCCCCAGTGATCTACAGGGAATGGACCGGTGCTTTCCTGGGGAGCTCGACTTTGCAGCTTCCCAGTGACTCTGCCCAGATGACCATGCTTATAATGTCTGGCCTCCCCCTTGCTCTCTTCCTATGATTAGTATTAATAACTAGCTAATTATGATAATAACACTAGCAACCTTAGTCTGCTCCATTCCTCTCCTTAACCAGTAAGAGACAGTGACATAATTTCTTACACACAGTCATTTATTTATTTTTCTTTTATTAAACAATGTGTTGCAACTGTGGGAAGAAAAGTAGACTCTTTTGTCTCACTTATCTTTGTGACATTTCATGGACTAATTTTAATTAAAATATATTTGATTTGATGTCAAAATGCTCTGGTTCCTTTAAAATGTCAGCATTTAAATTGCTGACATTTTCTTGGAAAGAGCAAGGACCTGAATAAGTTAATTAGGAAGGAACTGGCCACTCAGAGATTCTAGTATAAAATGCGGTTCATGTCTGCAGATAAGAAAGTTGACCCTAAAGATAGCACAGTCTTTTTTTTTTTTTTTCAACTCAGTGCTAGAATTGCCATCCATGTACAGCCTGATTTCACAATTCTTTCCTCTCCCGCTGGAGAACTGACCATATTTTCTACTTTGATCCGAATCTATGTTGATACTAATACAACTTCGTTATAGTCACTGTAAAGTTCTTGGGAATGGAAACTTGTCATATACACTTGTCTACCCAACACTTATTAATGTGCTTGAAACATAGTAGGCCCTGAACAAATATTTCTTGAATTTATGTTGAAGGAGGATGTGACAAGTAAATATTAATAAGGGAGATTTTAATTCAGAGTAAGGATGAGAAAGCAGTTGAGAACTTTACAGAAAATATTTAAGAAATTAAGACTTGAGCTTAAGACTTGAAATCAGTTGAAAATGTATTCCTAAAAATACTCTTGAAGAAAAATTCATGTGACATTCAAAAAGTTAATCTTCAGAGATATGGAATTGTGAGACAGTTCCCTGGAAATAGTCTGAAAGTTTATTGATATGAAGGGATACAGACAAATAGATTGAGTGTGACCTTTATGATAGTTAGATAACAGGGTACACATTTTGAGGCTTTTTTTTTTAAATATAGAAGGTTGTTCTTAATTGTTTTACATGGTTTGTGTGGTAGACTGTAGTATAAAATAAATTAAAATAATTGGTTTATATTTTTTCTAATAGATTTATATAAATTTACAAATACAAAGTGAATAAGAAGTGATAGTTCCTGTTTGCCTGACTCCATCTTTATTTCCAATGCTTTCAGGCAATCAAAACATAGCTAGCAATTATTCCTGTTAGATAATTCATGAACTTAGTATGTGTTTATAGCTCACTCCCAAATAGAAGAGAGGTATGTCAAATTAAATCAACCTTAATTTATTTTGTCCTTTTAATATAATGGGGATTTAATAGTGTATAGATATGTGAATTAATTGTGTGTTTATCTTAAATGTGCATTTAACTTTTTCACCTTAATTTTACATAACTTTAAAAGCAGTAGAGAGAAAGGAAAAGAGAAGGAAGAGATAATCATTTATTTCAAGGACCATGTCCACTAATAAAAAAATTGTCAAACAAGTGAAATAATCAAAATTTCAGGACTACTAGCATTTTGTTAAGTGTAGGATGTAGACATCAAGTGATGTGACATACAGAAGGAGAATTTTTAGGTGATGTGGAAAATAATGGATTATACTATTCATCTTGTGTGCTCAAGACTGAGGAATGTGGACTGTAGAACTCTCTACCCTATACCCTATTACCTATCAGGTGAGGCTGATGGAAGGTAAGACAAAACAGTACTACAAACAATAAATATGAGATTGTTCTTGAAGTGCAGTATGATCATTAAACTTGGGGACAACTTGTGACCTTACTGTGGATCTTAATATAAATGTAATCAAGATGTGTAAAGCTTTGATTTCCAAAGCTGCTGACATGCAATACCTACCCGCTTTCCAGTCATCACATTTTTCAAACCAGCTGGGCATCAGTGAAATTATTTTGTGTCCCTGCTGGGCCATAATGAAATGATTTTTCACCTGGTTTGAATCTCATGCAGTTCCAAATGAAATTGAAACTGAAGTGAAATGTACAATGTGTCTACTACAGGAACCAGTGCCAATATATATATATATTTTTCCTTCAAAGTGATTGCTAACTGACACAGCAGGCTTCACACTTGTATAATCTCAGCAGACGTGTAGCAGTAGTTGCTCTCACAGACTATTTGAAGGCAACTGGGCACCAGGTAAAAGTGAAGGGCTCTTGCTAATTGAGTTGAGATGAAGGGGTGTTGACTATAGATTTATTAGGTTACAATTCGTGTTGATTGTGTATAGGGCTAAAATTGTCAAGAGTCATGTATCAGATTCAACTTTATTTCCTGTTGTGTTAGATGATTATAATATGACAAATTAGAATCCTTGAATTAACAAATTAAAGTTACCAGAGAGTTTATATTTGAATCTGAAACAGACATGACCTTAAAGGCGATTTTCTTTTATATTATGAAAATGTGTGAGCAGCAGAAATTAGGAAATTTCTCTAAACATGTTAATTACTGAAAAAACTATTTTGGGTTAATGATTCAAATACTCTCTTAAGAAAAATAAATGAGACAAGTGTAAACAAACACAATATGACTTTAATTTATTAAAATAAATATTTTAGTGTATAATTTCCTTCCCGATTTTAAACAAAATGATGAAATTTATTCATCTTAACATCGTTTCTTCTTCACTATGACAGTTGAATAAAAAAGTATAAAGTGGGTATTGCCTAATAATTAAAGTGTGGCTGACTTCTCCATTTCAGTTCCTATAGACAAAATTGTTTTGAAATGAGCTCCTAGTTTTCATAGTTAAGGCACTCTTGGTTTTATTTTACCAGAAGACACTTAGGTTTATTATTTAATTATAATATTGTTCCTCCCAACAATGGTGATGGTTTTATACAAACATATCGACATTTTTCCATCCTTTTTTATGATGAATATAATCAGTTCTGCTATAGCACTTGTTTTGAAAAACATTTTTTTTCCTAAAACAAGTGGATGTATCAGGGAACAGTTTGAACATAACACAGATTTTGCATGGTTACATGTGGTTTCATCTGTGGGAATCACTAAGTGAATGCAGAAAACTGCACACAGCTGAATCAAGACACCTAGAAATACACAAAACAATAATGCATCCGGAAGCACGCCGTGGAAGAAGGAACAGCACTCGCCCACATCTGGCTTTACAATTGCCTGTCTGATTGCACAGAATCTGCCTTCCATTACTTGGCAACAACTATGAAGCTACAACTCTTCTGGCAGCCGCCTGGGCCTGTCACTCTCCCCTCTCTTTTATTTCCCCCTTTCTTCTCTACCTCTTCTGTATTATTCCACTCTGTTCTCTCTTTAGCTCTCTTTCCCTCACTCATTTTCTATTTACTTTCCATTCTCTTCCTCTTGCACACAGAGGGTACAGCATTGTGTACACATCCACAAGCAAACTTTGATTATTTTCCAGGTGAAATGTCGTATTTATGTGTAGTCTTTGTTTCTTCCTATGTACTATGCTTACAACTGTGCTACATTTTTTACTACGCAGCTATTTTGTTGTTGTTGTTAATGACACATTGATGGCAGTTTTGAGCACTGTTCATCTAACCCCATTTTCCATAAGCTCTGTGGCTTTTATTGCATAATTTTGTACAATGCAGTGTTTTTAGAAGCATATGTCTTTGTAGAGTGGAAATGACTAAAGCACCCTTTGCAAACAATCTGATGTCTGCCAAAAACTAGTCCAAATTTTCCCCAGAAGAGACACATTATTTTTATTATTCTGGCCGGGGGGGAACAAAATCTGTTCTCTGACTCAGAGGGAGACATTATCTCTGAGACATTTTTTAAAATAAAAGCATTCTTGAAAGGTTATTCTAGAAAAAGAAGTATAGGAATGTAGACTCCTATTGAAAAATTTCTCCCAATATTTTTTTTCCCCAGAAGCAATTGTAATTTGCCTTTTTCACCAGGCTTGCCTGAATAGACAGGCACAGAATATGGTATCAGCTACCCCAAGAAGAGTCTCTAGGGAAGGGCGGGTGAGGGGGTGATCTTCTTGACCAGTTCCTCCAAGGGTGCATTTATCTTGGTAAGCCAACACGAAACTGGGGTGAGCCCTCAGCTGCTGATTCAGATCCATCATGGCAGAGTCACAGAGTTTACCGGATATGGGATTCTAGCATGCTAACAAGCCTCACAAGGATACTCCCCTAACGAATGTCAATTTGATTATCTGTCAGAACTATAACTGTCATACATAACAAACAGTGGTGCCAGCTCAAAAAGGCGATTCTATTCCATGTAGACATATCACAGGGTATCCCCGAAAAGGTATACGCACTTTAACAACCGATAGCACAGTTTTAAAAATGAAATGTATTTTAATAAACATTGCCTTTATAATTATTCAAAGTGTGTGCACATATTTTTGAGGACACCCTATATATGTGTTATCTAACTTGATTCATATTGCAGATTGAGTAGGCATTCAGATTAGTAGGGTCTAATTTTATTCCTCTTTTACTGGTGCTATTTCTGACATCTTCATAATTTAAGATTAGCAAAGGATGTAAGCATATCAGGCACAAAGGGCACCATTCTATACTTGGGAGGATTTGTAGTAACACTGCCAAAATTTGTCTCTACAAATTTCCTTGTCTTTTCTACACTAGCTAGGTAGCCACTTTTTACATTCAACATACTCTCCTTTTTATGAGTATAAATACAGCCAGCACAGAGAAGTTTAACTGTTTTCGGTTCATTGTTGGTGGTGTTTTCAAAGATATAAGTGCTGGGACTATTTTGTGTATTTTAGTTTAACTATTAAGAGTTATCTTATTTTTCATTTGTCAATATATTGGGAGAATTTCACTATCTCACCCATCATATATTTATATCTTAATATGTTAATTTGACAATTGTTTTGCATCTGTAAGTTTATAAAATTTGCTTATTTTTCTATTGGAGGGTATAATTTTTTTACTGAAATATATATATATATATATATATATATATATATATATATATATATATATATACACACACACACATACTTCAGGCCTCTCAAATTTCGTAGTCTACTCGGTCAGACTTCTGAGCTTGAGTCTGTGGTTCACAACATTAATTGTTAGCTGTGTTTTGTTTTGCTATTTTGTCCTCAAAGGAACATAGCAAAGTCTCAAAATGTACTTCAATAAAAAAAACAACAACAATTGATTCCATATATTAACAAGGAACAAGTTGAAAATAAAGTGAATAGGCAATGTTGCCTAAAATAGCATCATCAACATCAAATACTTAGAATAAATTTAACAAAATATGTGCAGAGCCTCTAGATGGAAGACTGCAAACTTTGCTAAAGTAAAAGGAGACCTAAATAGAGTGATGCACCATTTACGTGCATAGGAAATGTCAGTATTGGTAAAGTTTCTATTTTTATCTAATTGATCTATAAATCCAAAGCACAGTGTAATAAATCTAAGCATATAGTAGCTTGTGATGCAGCAATCATACTCCTGGACATGTTCAAGAGAAACAAGTACATATGTCCACTAAAATTCCAAGAATGTTCATAGTGATGTTTTACAAAATGGCCAAAATTAGAACTAACTCAAATGTCCATAGTAAGAAGAATGGGCAATTTCATTATCATGATATGGATGAATCTCCCATACATGATATTAATAAAAAGGGTCAGACAAGAAAGAAGCAAAAGATTCCATCTATATGGAATTCAAAACAGCATTCACCTGACGTGATAGAGGGCAAAATAGTGGCTAACTTTGTTAATGTAGGGAACAGCAGGAGGACTAAGAAACTTCCTAGTTGAGGATGTTTTCTGTATCTCGGTCAGTATTGGTTACATGAAGATATTCACATGTAAACCTGTATCCATGTATAAATTTAAGACTGTTACAATTTAGGAAAATCCAACTATTTTACGTGCTACTGTGTAATGTGAACCTGAAAGAAGAGATTTTACAATGCACCATTTCCCAGGCATATTAGTTAATGAATTATAGGAACTGGATTTCAGGGTGATACCATAAGAGACAAGCAAGTAATTGAGCTAGACTAAAGTATGTGAAAGATAGTGAATTAATTCTCATTTCTAATTTAGAAAGAGATTAGCAGATAATAACCAGGGTTAGGAGGCAGTTGGAAATATCTTATTCAACTAGGACCTTTGGCAGTGATATAAATTATGGAAATTTTTCACTAGAAAAAATTCAGGATATTTTTATTGATTTCAGAGAGGAAGGGAGAGGGAGCGATAGAGATAAACATCAATTATGAGAGAGAATCATTGATCAGTTGCCTCCTGCGTGCCCCCTACTAGGGATCGAGCCTGAAACCTGGGCATGTGCCCTTGACCTGGGACCCTCTATCCACTGAGCAAAATCACCTGGGGCAGAAAAGAAGTACTTTAAAATAGCACCTTAAATTTAGAGAAAAATATCCTTTTCATTGGATTGTCACTGTTCTTGATGCTTGTGGAATGTCATGAATTTAAAAATTCTCCCTGAAAACCACTCACAAAGAAATAAACATATGGGAGAACAAAAGATTTAATATTAAATCTTATATTCAAGCATTAAAGTACATTAAAGCATTTGTTTCATAAATTACTAAACTAAATACAGAGTGAGCAAAAGTAGGTTTATAGTTGTTCATACGGAAAATAATACAATCATTAAACAATAACACAAGAATAAACTGTGTTTCACATACTCACAACTGGAAACCTACTTTTGCCTACTCCTATTTGATTCTATTTCACTGAAAATCCCATGCATATTAACACTTCCTTGCTTGAAACTTGAGAAAACTTTTATCACTGATTCCTTTTCCCCATTCAGTTGAATTACTCAGCTTGTTGCTTCTTATCTAGCACTGGTATTCATTCAAGACTCTTCAACATCAAAATAAAAGCAAAAAAAAAAAAAAAAAATAAGGAGAAATTGGTGTAAGACTGTATTTTCATTTATAGTCAGAACATTTTGACAATCAGTGGAACTATTTCATTGTGTATATAGAGTCTGTCTTTTATTTTTCTTCCACCTACGTTCAGTCATGAATCTGTCTATAATAATATGGTCCTTATACTTGAAGAGGAAAAATAATAGCATAAGATATTTTAAAGTATAATATTGAAATACAAAAATTAAAAATCTTCAAACCACTGGGAAACCATGGTAGGTAAATACTTTAAAACTTTATACATTAAATACACAATTGAATTCATGACATCTTATGCTGAATCTCCTCCCAATACACAGAACGACTTACCAATCAGTGCATTTTTACTCTCTCAATCTTCCAAAATTTTGTTGTTCATTGTAGTTGCTAAAAACATAAGTAAAATTTCAAGTAATTATCTTCATCACAAAACCAACTTTCCTGATCTTATTGTCCGTTCTTTTTCCTTACCTGGAAATCTAGAAGTTTTCCTAAATAGATGTCCTTTTCTCCAGTATTCCCACTCTTCAGGTATTCTTTGACAACTCTCTTAAGATTGTGTTTCTAAAATGCAAATATGGTCACCCTTATATTCTTGGGTGATAATTCCCCATATGTGCTACAATTATATAATTGTACTTTAGCTACACTAATAAAAGAGAAAGATTCAAATTGACCATACCTTCACGATGCCCACCAGCCAATCAGGAGTGAGCATGCAAATTAACCTCATCACCTCCATGGAGACTGACAGCAGGGAGGAGGCAGCTCCCAGCACTGCACGGCCTGCTTGGCCATCGCCACAGCGACCCGGGAGCAGGCAAGTATAGCTCGCAAGCAGCACCCAGTACGGCCTGCTTGGCAGTCACTGGGGTGTGGAGCAGGCAGGCCCCGCAGAGAGCAGAGAACCATGGGGAGTGGGCCTAAACTGTCAGTAGGACATCCCCTGAGGGCTCTCTGATTGGAGAGGGTGCAGGTCAGGCTGAGGGACATACACACACCCTCCCCTTGCACAAATTTCGTGTACTGGGCTTCTAGTATTATATACTATTAGTGTGCTGATAGCCTGCTTTCTAAGCAGTAATAGTTCTCTACCCTTAATTACTCACAGAACTGTGATCATATACTAGTACACAGCTAATTTTGAAACTTTGCTGATGGTGGAGTCACCTGGAAATTTTTTTTTAAATAAGGCACGCCCTTATTTTCCCTTACCTCTCCATCCCAGGCCATGGAGATTCTGACTTAATGGATGTGTGGTAGGGCCCAGGCATTAGGATATTTTAAAAGTCTCCCCCATTGATTCTAATATGGAAAATAACTGAAACTTAATAGGGAGAGAGAGCATATCCCAAAAGCCATGCTTACGGCCATTTAAGTGAATTAAGGAAAACAAATATAGTAGTAACTTCTGATAGGCAAATGACTTTGAGAGAGAACAATAAATAAGTCAGAATAAATAGAACACATTCAGTGGAAAGTAGTTCTCAGAGAAGCAAATTACATGTTCAATAGGAAAAAGAATATAAGTTATTCAAGAAGTTTCAAGTGTTTCAAAAAATTTTTTTTCTGAATATTTACCAATTAAATCATGCAATTGACCCATTGTCATTAGCATTGTGATGATGGCCAGTGATAATCAGAAGGAAATGATTTTTCTCAGTTTCCACAATTCACTTTGTGCCTGAACTACATCAAGTAGGCTTGGGTTACTTGTAGAAAATCATTGCCTTGATCATCCCAGTGGACTGAGATGGTCAGGGAACTAAGAGAATGTGCGGCTGAAGCATCCTTAGTAAACAGTTAAGCTCCAAATGAAAGCTGAGTTCCGGTGAAAGTGAACTTAAGCCTAGAATTGTTGAGTGTTTGAAATAGCCAAGTTGAAATTTGAGTTCATAAAGTTAATAGGATATTTTTTAATTCATCAGTTAAAGGGCAAAAAACAAACAAACAAACAAAAACCAAAACAAAACAAAAAACATGAGAGTGCTATTATACCGGATTGTAAGACACATCTTCAACTTGTTTTGTAGTTGATGCTGAAGAATAATCTGATGTAAATCTGTGTTATAAGATGGAGTATAATAGGATAGGGGAAGGAAAAGAACTGAGTGGTGCTTTATGCTGTGTCTTGGACTAAGGATTTGGGTTATAAATATCAGTGAGAGAGTTGAATTTTAAATCTGTATTCAGAACTGCCTTCCGTGGGTAAGAGGTTTTGGTTGTGTGTCTAGGCATTGTTTAGATAAGAGTAATTTTTGAGCTTTACTGATCCTCATGTATACTGAATTCTGTTGGTCTGGCTGGATTGCAGAATCAAGAAAGTTAGATATCTCTAATTGATGCATAAATTCACTGAACATTTATGCACTATAGGATGCATTTTTTTTAGGTTCTTTATCAAAAAATGAAAGGCAGTGGATTTAAAATTCTTAGAATATACATTTGATTTCAGCCCTCAGAAACACTGAACATTAATATCATGGGTGTATGCTGTTCATTAAACAGAGTAGAGAAAAACAAATTGCTGAACTATAAATTGACTCTTTCCTGAGGGTATTATAATTCAGGTATTTCATTGTTTTGTTGTACTATTCACTTTTTGCAACACAAATATAATTAGAATAAGAAATATAGCAAGATGTTCAAAATACTTCTCATTCTCCAAAAAATATTTCATAATTGCTTTTAATGAAAATTATGTAAATTTCCATTTAAAACTTTGTGGAAGCACACTGTTTTCTACCTTCTCCTAAAAATGTATTCCAAAATTAACTCCCTTTAAAACTATAATATAAAGAAAATCCTCATGATTTCAAGATTTGGAAAGACATTTTAGGTTTAGGCTATAATCAACCTAGTCATAGATAGATATTTTCCTCCAGTGACTTTATTTTTTAAAAAAATATACTTTTATTGATTTCAGAAAGAAAGGGAGAGGGAGAGATAGATATCAATGATGAGAAAGAATCATTGATGGGCTGCCTCTTGCATGCCCCCTACTGGGGATCCAGTCCCCTACCCAGGTATGTGCCCTGACCAGGAATTGAATTGGGACCTCTTGGTTCATAGGTTGATTCTCAACCAGGTTGCTTCACAGACTGATCTACTAAGGAAATAGTAATGGCATGTGTCTGCCTTATAAACTGGTACAAAAGAAATATTTTTGAGTGAATCACGCTGTTTATTCTCCAGAGGCTACAATTAGAGGTAAGGCAATCACAAGGTACGCTGTGCCCACATTACATGAAATACTGTCAGTGTGCTCTGCACTTTCCCCCTCTATCCCACGGTGGATGGAGGGACTGCTTTTTTGTTCTCAGGAAGTAAATAAAGTTTGTTTGCTTTTTTGTCAGCTTTTTAAAAAAATCTCTTTTAAACTGGATAGATATTTTCTGACATTTGGAAGAAACTAGGTCAAAAGATCTTTGAAGAATAATGAATAAAACCAGTACCTGAAGAACTATGGGTAACTGGAAGCTTGGTCACATGACGTAGTTCCATTATTATGAAAACTATGCAGATAAGGAAGCTGAGCTCTCAAATGTTAGGGAAGTGGACCAACATCACAGGCCTAGCTACCATAGTCAAACCCTAGGCAATCTGCCTGCAGAATTGATGTCATTAAACATCATATACTAACTAGAGGATCAGTGCACAAATTTGTGCACTGGTAGGGGCATGGCCTGAGGGGATCACCAGCTGTGGGAGCCCCCACTGATCCTGCTTAGCAGAGTGGCTGTGAACCCACCCTCTGAGTGGCTGCTGAATGAGGAAATTAGTTTGAGCTGATATTTTGGGGTAATGTCTTGGGTAAAGGCATGTTCTTTGTCCTAGAGGAACCTGGCGGAGAGCTTTGTACCCCAAAGCCACTCGGTGAATGTCCTTGATGTGTGATGCCAGGTCAGTGACACCATCCACGATGTTCAGGACAGCTGTGCTCCAGGATCCTCAGCCATCAGGACAGCCTCCCCAGAGGGTCCACACTCACATCCCCTCTTGCCATCCACCCATGCCAGCTTCCTGCGCTCTTTCTAGAACACACCTTAAAGGGCCTGCCTCAGCTGGTGGGGTCAGGCTGGAGTCTGGATTGTCTCAGGTATTTGACAGGTGCCGAGACTCGGACTCACCCTGGGCCTGCTAGCAGCTGCTCCCACAACAGGAGCAGCCGCTCATCCTGGTCAGCCAAGCAGTGCTCCCCCTGTGGGAGTGCACTGATCACTAGGGGGCAGCTCCTGCATTGAGTGTCTGCCCCCTGGTGGTCAGTACGCATCAAAGTGACTGATTGGTTGTTCTGGTCATTCCGTTGATGGGCTTTTATATATATATATACTATTACATAACATTGATATATAGTAAAAATGTAATATACAATTCTATATAATAATACATTATATTATATATGATCATATGTAATGTGATAAATATGTTTAATGACATCAATTCTGCAGGGAGACTATCTAGGCCAGTGATGGTGAACCTTTTGAGCTTGGCGTGTCAGCATTTTGAAAAACCCTAACTTAACTCTGGTGCCATGTCACATATAGAAATTTTTTGATATTTGCAACCATAGTAAAACAAAGACTTATATTTTTGATATTTATTTTATATATTTAAATGCCATTTAACAAAGAAAAATCAACCAAAAAAATGAGTTCGTGAGTCACCTCTGACACGCGTGTCATAGGTTCGCCATCACTGATCTAGAGCAAGCATGTCAAACTCAAAGGATAACATGGGCCAAATAAACAAGGTTTAAGTTTATGTGGGCCGCAAAAAAAACCCCAAAAGCTTCAATTTTCATAGAAATGTAGGTTTATTTCAATAGAGACATGCTAAATACAAAGAGCTGAAATAAATGAGTAATCATTAACATAAAATAATAGAACATTTTAATAAAATTAATATTTTTTCTTGAACATTAACTTACCAGACACTGAATAACTGCACAAGTTAAGAGTAACACAAATAAACCTATTTTTCTTGTTTTCCGAAAGCGAAATATTTCCTGTTGCGCACACCAAACAAGTCAGTCCGAGAGTAATGACATGGCAATTGGCTGCTAAAATATTCGCTGCTACTATTAGTGGAGAGAAATGGTGTGCCTGTGAGTAAGAAAAATGAATGCAACACGATTATAGTAATCAGTCAGTGAACATTGCAGTTCGTTATTAATAATTATGTATAACAGGATATTGTAAAAATTAAGTTATGAAATTTTAATTAAAACGTTTCTTACATACTATTATATTGGCTAGGATGCAAAAAACATTCCTATGGGCTGCATGCGGCCCGCGGGCCAGGAGTTTGACATGCTTGATCTAGAGCTTGAACCCTGACTCTGCCACTAAGTAGGTTTGTGATTTTGAGCAAATTACTTTACCTTTTATCACTCAGTTTCCTTATCTGTATAGGGTCAAAATAATAGAACTGTTTCATGTGGCCCTTATAAATACTGAGTTAATATTTCTAAAGTACTTTGAGTAAATACAGTCCAGTAATTACTACATAAGTACATGTTCCATATATAATAAAAGGCACCTAATTTTTCAAGTATTATTACTCTTTCTCATGTATATTTTTCTGCATTATTTTTCTGTTGTTTTTTTTTTTAGTTTTTTTTTCTCTCTCTCTTTCTCTATAGTATGGCTTTGTCTGGATTAAAAAATAATAATAATAAGTTTTGGTCACAGATGGCCATGCCAGCAGTCAGTAGACAGATTAATATTGCTTTTGGGATGACTAGTTTAAATTTAATTTCAATTGCCTGAACTAGTCTCAAGAATCTGGTAGTGGTCTCATCAACTATAGAGACTTTCTTCTACTTCTTTTCTCCATTTCACTGCAACAAATCTAGGACTCATAAATTATAAAGAAAAAAAATAATATGCAATAAGCAAGTTACTTGCAATATATATTCATTTTATAAAATAAAAAATGACTATCTGCATTTTATTTTATACCTTGAAATAATACCCTGAAATCCATCAATTTTATTTAATTTCATTAATAAATAGCTTGCTAGTTCTTAAAATAGCAGTATTACAGAACTCATAAATTCTGACTACACACACAAAATTGAGGGTCATTCATTTGTGAATTGCAATACATAAATGTGTCCAAGCCTAATTACTGGAAAATTACAGTAAAAACACTCCTTAGAAACATACTCATTACTGTAATGAAGTAGTTTGCCAAATAACCCACAACTATGTCTGTAAAGATGTAATTAATCTAACTGGCATTCATAAATCAAAAGCAAGAATGACAAAAATTCAAGATAACAAATGACTCCATATAGTACTGATGATATCTTGATACTGAGAATGAAGTCTCCCCCTAAAAATTATAAACATTTAAACCCTAAGCAGGGGTTCGTGTGTATGATAGAAACTTGGCAATGCTGCCAACTTATATGTCTCAGCCTGCCTTCTTCTGTGTACGCAAAATCTTCATTATTTGTGGATTCCATATTTGCAAATTTGCCTACTAACTAAAGTTTGTATCTAACTGCAAATCAGTACTCACAGAGTTTGAGAACATGTGCAGAGCAGCAAAAAGTTTGAGTTGCTTGAAGTCTCTTCCCCAAAAAGCAGACCCTCTGCCTGCTTGTTTCAGTTCTCACACTGTAAACAATTCTCCTTTCCACAATTGATTTAATGCTTTGTTTTTCACATTTCGGGGCCTTATCTTAGAGTTTTGCTATTTATAAAATGATCCCTCAACATAACGTGGAGGTGCTGTTTAGTACTCTTAGGCACAAAAAGCTGTGATGTGCTTTTTGGAGAAAATGTGTTAGATAAATGCTCTTGGCTGTGAGTTCAATGTTAATGAATCAACAATATGATTCATTACATACAGAAAAAATGGAGAAACTTTGATGATCTGTAGATGAGACTGCTCCAGAAGGTGCTAAAGTAACTTCTATAGTGTGTGATGAAGCTATGGGCAAGATGGAAAAGAAGTTACATTTGTGGATTTATGAGGTGACAACCAATTAAAAGAGATTAGTAGTAATGCTATAAGATTAAAAGCCAAAGAAATTTAGGTCAGGTTACTCAGGGTGAGGAAAATGTTAGGGGAAAAGGCTATTACTGATTTATTATTATAAAGAAAAGTGCATGCGATTATCTTTAAGAAACTATATATATAATAAAATCACCTTTAGCAGAAACACACATAAAACAAGATTATTTATTTATCCATTATAAAAACCTAGAGGTCCGGTGCACGACATTCATGCACTGGGGGTGGATGGTCTCCTCAGCCAAGCCTGCGCTCTTTAGCAGTCTGGGAGCCCTCAGGGGATATCCGACCATGGAGTCAGACATTCTTAGCACTGCCACGGAGGCGGGAGAGGCTCCCACTACTACTGCTGCACTCACCAGCCATCAGCCAGGCTTGTGGCTGAGCGGTGCTCCCCCTGTGGGAGTGCACTGACCACCAGGGGGCAGCTCCTATGTTGAACGTCTGCCCCCTGGTGGTCAGTGCGCATCATAGGGACTAGTCATTCCACTGATCAGTCGATTTGCATATTAGCCTTTTATTATATAGGAGGATGTTTTGAACAAAAGCTTGCATGAAATTAACTCTTTATTCTCCCAAGAGCAGTGGCTCAGTATTTGTTAAACTTTATTTAACCTTATTAGTTTATTCATCAAGATATTAGTCATATTTAATCTTTTAGAATGATATATTTTTATCCTGATCAAGAGGAACCATTCTACTCAAAAATGATTGTTTGATAGCAGGGAGTAATGGAATTTTCTTTTATTTGGTTTTCTTATCCAAAGCCACTTCCTTTTTCAAACTGTCCTTGTAATCACAAAATATCTTTTTATTTATTCTAAAACAATATTTGTTTTAAAAGACAAATATTTTTAAGATAATATTTTAAATGTATTTAAAAGAAACATATTTTGCTTGGGTTACTCTTTTACTCATGAACCTAAAATATTTAGAATTTGTCAACTCATAGGGTATAATTTAGGCTATTTAAAATGTGTCTTTAATATTCTGTATTCCATCAAATCTTCAGTATCATTGAATGGATACATGCTTTCTCTATTCAAATGTTTTATCTTCCTGTGTTTTAAAAAAAACTGTATACTTTTTTCATATCTTGGATTTGTTTAGGTAAAAAACAGGGGTGAAACTCAGGAATGAACATTGAGGTAGAAAAAGGGAAACAATTGATGAAAAGGTCTTTCAGGTGCAGTGCTGGTTCCTGTAGCCAGGAGTCAGGAAGTGCATGCAGTATAAAGTGAGCATTGCAAACTTCACTTTGTTTTTTCTGAGCATCTGTTATCAATGTGCATAAAATAAGTAAGTGGAATTTATGAATACTTTATGCTTTTATGCCAGAAGTGATGTTTTTTAAGAATTCACTCCATATACGACAGCCAGTCCTAGGAATATGAAAACAGTAAGCAACAGTAAAGGCGGAGAGAGATACAAACTCGCTGGAATTTCAATAGCCTGTCACATAGTCTGAAGTTCAGAGAAGTGCTCAGTTCCCCGGAGCCGAGATGCAATTGGAAGGAGCATCCCATAAATATGGGGGAATTCAAACCTGAACTTGCAGAAAAATGGTGTAATTGAGGCTCCAGGTACTATCTAAGGTTGTGTTTAAGTCCAGTCTAATGTAGACTTCAACCACCCAAAGCCTATTGCTCTTGGTGTACTTAGCTCATCAGTCAAAATTGTATCAGAGAAGAAGGAATCTTGGGGCCAGCAGTGGAAGAAAACCACAACTTCAACTATTGCATCTAGGACAGACAATGATATTTCCTCTATATACCCCACATATACAACAGCCCTTCTCCCTCACACACAAAAGACCGTTTGATGTATTGACCTAATATGTTCTTATCCTATAGTAGAACCAATGGAATACCAAGAGCATATATTGTATATAAATTATTTATATCTTTATATTAATTACTTTCCATTTTATAGTTAATTTATTTTTATTTTATAAATATCAAGAGTGAATAATAAATTAAACTTTAATAAATCAATATGCATACTTTATTTGTCCCAACTTTGTCTTAGATTCAAGAAGCAAGCCTATTAATCAAATATTTATTAAAGGATGTTAAAGTTTTTTTTAATTTTAAAAATATTTTGTTTTTAAATTCTAACTAGTTTTAAAAATAATATTTATCCTCTCAACTTATGAAATTTGCAAAAATGGGACTTTTAAAAATCACCATCTATTTTTATAAATCCTTCAATTCCTATCACAGTTAAAACCATACCCCTCCCTGGCACTTCCGCAGAGCACTGTGAAGTTCTGAATGTTTTAGTAAATTAGAGAGAATACTGCATCGTTTGAATGCATCCCTCTCTTCCTCTAAATATGTTGTGACAATTAGTAGAGTACTCATATTTTGAGGTGCTTAGGGATCATCAAGGTATCTTTTTATATGTTACTTATCAATTCATCAACAAATCTTTTGGAAGTTATGCAATGTGCCAAACATTGTCCTAGGCTTGGGAGTCCCATCGTAGGACAAAATGGGCAAATATCTCTGCCCTCCTGGAAATTTAATTATATAAATTCCACCCAGAAGGGGAAAAAGAGCAAAATTATATATTTTTAAAAATGTTATAGTCAGGACAAGAAGAAAGTCTGGTTTATAGCATTCACTATAGATCTTGAATAAATCATTTTTACAGTGATAATGACACTGTCTCCCTCCACCTATTGGCTTTTAATGGCAGGTCCGTGTATTTTACATGAATGATTGTGGAATTTTCTCTGGATCACTTTCAATGTGTTACATATTTGGAAAAGTTTGAAGCAAACTTCGTTGCCCTGGTTGGTGTTACTCAGTGGGTAGAGCATCAGCCTGCATATTGAAGGGTTGTGGGTTTGATTCCAGGTCAAAGGAATGTATCTGGATTATAGATTCAATCCTGGCTCCAGTTGTGGTGTGTTCAGGAGGCAACCAATCAATGTGTCTCTGTCATCTCTCTCTCTCTCTCTCTCTCTCTCTCTCTCTCTCTCTCTCTCTCTCTCTCTCTCGTCTCTCCACTCCACACTCTCTGAAAATAAGTGGACAAAATATCCTTGGGTGAGGATTAAAACAAAACAAAATGAAAAACCCTGTGTCTATATTCTGTGAACTCATGAGTAAATCATAAACAACATTACCTTTTCTTAAATAAAATACATGCCTATATAATATATATGCATAGTTTTTACATCTACTCATATATTTGTAAATACACAATGAAAAACACTTAACACCTTTAAAATAGGAATTATTTTGGAATCATTACTCATAAATGATTACTTTATGCAGATTCCTGAAAAATAAAAATATAAAAACATATAGCCTCAATACAACCTTCAATCACTCACAGGTCTCTTTTAACAACATGGTTTTTAAAATCGCTTATTTTTAGTCCTTTTATTTACTCACGAAATATAATTTAAATTACATGCTATGTAAGAAGTAAATATACCCTGGAAGCTTCTGTTATGTGTTCACTTTTAAAAGCCTTTTTCAGCATTGGAAACCATAATTGATAATGAATGCACTCAGAAAGCTATTCCTCAGCCTTCAGGAGTGTGTGTGTGTGTGTATTTGTGTGTGTGTGTGTATTTGTGTGTGTGTGTGTGTATTTGTGTGTGTGTGTGTGTGAATGAGTATTGATTTACAACTCACTAAAGTGTCTGTGGCTGATGTGGGAAGGAAGACAGGAAGAAACCAAGTGAGGATGAAGGTAGAGGAACTGGTTTTATGTGTGACAGGAAAAAGAAATGTATTTTCTTAGTCTTTATTTTGCAATTAGATTTTTAACAAATGTGTCTTTTGAGGTTTAAAACAACAAACTGCAAATAATGTCTTTATCAAAGGGTTTTAAATGATGGAATTTTTAAATAAGGCTATATCTGAGATACTCTACTCCAGGTTTGTCCATATGCCTATATTACTCACAAAAGCACAAGTCTAGAATGAATAATCATGCTTTAATTTTTAAAATATATGATAGGTTTTAACCAATTATTAATGATTCAGAGTATAGTTGCTTAATACATATTTTTATGATAATAAAAAATGTTAAAGTCACTTACTTAACCCATTAGATGCCATGATTCAGGAGATTCAATGTGATCTAAAAATCATTCCAAGACTAAGGATCATTCTTGAAATTCAATTCCATGAACATTTTCACATGCACTTTTATTTTCCATCTATTCAATTAATAATAATGCATAAACTTTTTATGAGTTCAGAAAATTCGTATCAAAGATGATTCATATTATATGAGTAAGTAAAAATCAACTTCTTGTCTACTATTAGGACACAAAATTGTCTATGCAGTCCTACTTATTACTTTCAATCCATGCTAAATTTACAGAAGAATAAGACCTTTATATCTAATATATTTGACAATTATTTTATTAGCTTGTATTATGTCCTATATATTTCTTTAACTAAATATTATATTGCTGCTTAATTGTCATCTATATATGTTTTGCTTTTGCATCTTCAGGGCAGGGAATCTTAAGTAAATCTTTTGATCTTTTCATGCTAGGTCTCATCTGTATCAGAATAGTAAGAAACTAGGAAAAGTCCTGGGAAAGTGGAATAGGGAAACTGAGACAAGAAAATTAAACAAGGCCAAAAAATGTAGACAAGTTATAGACAACCAGTGAATAGCAAGACCTATCTTCCTAACCAAGGACACTTGAGAGCAAATGGTTTATACCTCTCCTCCCTACCCAGAAAATACCTAGCTTAAATCACCCTGGGCTGGGAAAATAGAGCACCGAGTACCTATTAGTACCATTTGTGCCAGCTGAACCCAAGGACAGATGACGTCAGGGGAAAAATAACAGAAACCCCATTAGAGCCAGGCCAACCAAAGATAAAAGAAAAACAGTAAAGCAGACCAAAGAATAATCCCAAACTGCCCTGTACGCTCATTGTGATGCATCAGCACCTGGAAAGCTGGTGAATATGTTACTAAAACCTTCCCCTAACATTCTTCCCCACAGGAAAAAGAAAAACCCTCAAGACAAAGACCAGTGCTGGCTCGCTCTGCAGTGATGGCGGACCTTTTGAGCTCGGCGTGTCAGCATTTTGAAAAACCCTAACTTAACTCTGGTGCCGTGTCACATATAGAAATTTTTTGATATTTGCAACCATAGTAAAACAAAGATTTATATTTTTGATATTTATTTTATATATTTAAATGCCATTTAACAAAGAAAAATCAACCAAAAAAATGAGTTCGCATGTCACCTCTGACACGTGTGTCATAGGTTCACCATCACTGATCTAGGCTCTCTCCTGTTGTTTCTTCTACCCTAAGTCTTTCCTTTGTTTCACCGTCCCCAGCTTTAATAAAACTATTTGACTCATGTTATGAAATCTTTTCTACATGAAGTCAAGAATCTACACACTACAGGCCAACCTGAGGCAGACCCATTCTGTGGGGGTCCCTGTCTGGTAACAGGTCAAGTCTTTTACAAATGATAGGTATGTGATGCTTGCTGCTCAAATGGTCTCTCTGTCCTTCTTCTAAAGCAAGACCTGAAGAGGAAAATGTTAGGCCTTTTATAAGGAACAAGAGTCTTCTTTGGTCAAGGAACACTCTGTCCAGTCATAGCTCATGGGAATTCAAAGAAAAGGAAACTTAAATACTAATATACGTAGCTTATCCAATGACACATGCCCAATGAATGCTAATTTACATTTATTGTATGTTTATTTTATTTTACAGACACTTTTAATATGCTTTGTCTATATTATTTTGGTTTGTTTTACCCTTAAAGTACATTAGGTGGTTGTTTTAATTATGTGAACCCACTAGTAGGGTAGAACGAGGAGAGGAGAGTTCAAGCAACTTGTCTAGAATCACCCAGTAAGTGACGGAGCTATGATTTAACTCATAGAGTCCAGAGTTCCAGGGAGTATGCTTTTCTGTGTGCTAGGCTCTATTGCCCATCATGAGTGCTAGAATCCTAAGAATGAATCTAGATCTATTTGACATAGGTGCTTATGATTTTTCATTGATTGTGTTAGGTTGGTGAGATTCAGAATTTTATTTTAATGCTTATTAAAAATATATTTCTCAAGTGTTTTAATAAAAAAACATTCTAGTAAATAAAACATTCATAGTATAATTAGAAATAAAGTTGTAAATTTATTTAATTTTTATCTATTTTTTTCTTTGAATGATTAACATATCTTAAAATATTTTTGTGACATGAATGAAAAGTTTACCTTAAATATAATGAGGACTAATTTAATATTAAGCTAAGTTATTACATGGAAGTTGAGAATATTTGTGAATATTTGGGCTTCTTTCCTTATGAATAGAATTGCCTCTTATACTCTGTGTGTAATGTGCCTTCGAGTAGTCTCCAATTCCAGGTGACTCATGAATGACGGATAGCCACAATGTCCTGGCCTCATCAGTCCTGTTCAGCTTCTGTAGACTCATGCCTATGGCTTCTTTTATGAAGTCAGTCCATCTCATATTTGGCCTTCCTCTTTTCCTGCTGCCTGCTGCCCCAGGCTGTAAATGAGGGTAGCATTTATAGACCATGTAGTATGCATCATTAACTGCTAAAGGTGTTTTTCTCATGCCCTTTAAATCTTCCAGCAATCCTAGATTTCTTATCTTAATACCACCACTTTAGAGATAAGGATGTAGAAATTTGCAGAGGTTTCAATAATCAGATCTACTTATCAAGAAACAGCATTCAAGTAGTTTAAATCCAAGACTCTTATTATAAAAAGTAACTCATCTACCAAATGCATTATATTAGAGCCTGAATTTTTGGCTAAACTAATTTCTTATTGATTGCAGTAATTATATATTAGTGTTCTGATTTTTCCAGATTATTACTGAACATTATTTTAATGGATTTCAATCATAGAAAATGTATTAGATCGAATGGATTTGGAAGTTCATGTGAACAATACTTTTTTAGATAATATTTTCATTCAATATAAAATTGCATTATCATATCACTTTTTTATATTATACTAGAGGCCCGGTGCATGAAATACGTGCACTCAGGGGGGCCTGTGCCCTGCCACAGTACAGGAGCCCCATGATCCATCACTCCAAAGAGGTAGGCTCCGCCCACCCATCCAGGGCTCCTCAGTGGTAGGCTGGAGCCCGGAGTCCTGCCTCTGCGCCACATGGGGCCGGGAGGTGGGACTCCCAGGACCCCCAGGCTGGCCTCCCAGGTAGGCTCTGTGCTACACACGCAGTGTCAAGCCCCGCCCCGCCCACGTACACAGTCCCGCTGTGCACACAGCCATCTTGTGATGGCGTGAGGGCATCACAGCCTGATGACCACTTAGGCTTTTATTAATAAGGATGAAGAAAATTCATTTAATCATTGGATACACATAATTCAATATATATTTTGGCTGAAACAAATAAGTTGTTTTATTTTTGTAACTAACATTTCTATTATAATTTATTGTAGACATAACACATTTCTTATTTAAAACTCTGAAAACATATATGTATTCACAATTCTAGCCCTTACCACGTCCATAACTTTTAGCAAGTCATTCAACCTTCCTTGTCCTCAGTTTTCTCACTTTTAAAATAGGACTTCAAAAGTATTTATATCATACAGTTGAGTATTAAATGAGTTTGAACATGCACAAAATAGCAAGGCAAGTCAAATACATACTTAAAGCCTGATAAATGTTAGCTATTGTTAAAGAGTTATTTCTCAATACACAATGTAAAATACATAGTGGAACATGCTTTTTAGGTTTAACAGTCTAATTTTTTTTTTTATCTCAATGCAGAAATATCATTTTTTAGAGTAAGATTTTAGGCATTTGTTTTATTGCATGCTTTGTAATCATGTTACAATTTTAAAATTAACATCAGGTTATATGTCTAGTAAGTTCCATGCAGCATGGAGATTTTATATTTTTGCTTTTCCACTAAGCTAGGGCACTTATTGACTAAAAGATTAGTGTACCAACTGCAATATAAAGCTATAAATATTGCTATGTTTTATTTGATTATAACAATAAAATTTAATTTTGTTGGCTGTTTGAAAGCTGGCTAAAATTGCTTTCAATGTAATTTTTTGGAACTTATTAGCTTCTAGAAAGAATGTGTGAACATTTTTGTTGCTTGCATGTGAACTCTCTAATAGCATCAACCATGGCTGGATTAGTGAAGGTTGTTATTTCACTGATGCAAAATAAGCATAAGTAAGTTTCTTTATTATTTCTTTTTTAAATATATATTTTTATTAAATTTCAAAGAGGAAGGGAGAGGAAGAGAGAGATAGAAATATCAATGATGAGAGAGAATCACCCATCAGCTGTCTTCTGCATGCCCCACACTGGGGATCAAGCCTGCAACTCGGGCTTGTGTCCTGAGCAGGAACTGAACCATGACCTCCTGGTTCATAGGTCAATGCTCAACTACTGAGCAGCACCGGCCAGGCTTTTGTCATATCTTAATGAAAGATTAATATTTAAGAACACAAATGCAATTAATCCATTATCTTTGTTAGATTTTTGAGGAAAAATACTGCCGCTTGTCCAAAAATAATCTAAATGATTTCAGACAGATATTGTTTTAGCATGTATCAATGAATAATCATAAAATCAAAACTTTAAAAATAATTATTTAAAATTTTGCACTCAGAGACAAAACTATAATTGAAAACTAGATTTTAAAAATTTTCTTGAAATGTGAATATAAGACTACAAAAATGCAAAATTATATGTTCATAAACTCAGACATATTAAGAAAACACGCTGATCTTTTCTATTCATTATTCTCTAGACAAATAAGAACATATTTAAATTTTTATTTAAATTTTTCAATTATTTGTACATTTCATTATAGTTAAAAAAAACACACACACTTATTTAACACTTGCAGTTCCAGGAACTTACTATGTTCTGGCAGTAAAATGTTTAATAAAATGCATTTGCTCACCTCCAAGCACTTATTGATTACCAGTAGAAAGATATAAAGGATATTATATAAGATGTTAAGGAGAGACATTTTCATAAGGTGCTAAGAAAGCCTCAAGAGAAGAAATTTCCCCATCAACAACATTTTCCTAAATGTAAATATAACAATTTCAGTTGTTATCATTATGTGTGCTTTATGAATGTCAGCAATTTCAACTATAGTCTTCATAACACCCACAGCAACACTTCAAAGGTATACAATAGCATAACTTTTTTATAGATGAGGACAATGACATAAAAATATACTCTATAATTTACAAGGATCGCATTAGTAAGTGAAGGTAAAAAAAAATATATAGAAATAAAATATCAGGTATTACCATGATTATAGTTAACATTGCCAACATTTTACTTACTGGTAGATTTTCATACAAATTTCACTATTGCTTCAATCCTACTTGCACTCTGCTTTTCTTTAAAAAAGTGATAAGTGCCTTTGAAACTTAAGTACAAAGTGTATACCTTAATGAGCATAATGCCTTGCTCTTTGCCTAAGAAAATTCTGGCAACGAGAACTAGAGAGCAGCTACTTATTGTCTTAATCTGAAAAATGTTAATAATGTGACAAGAAGTTTCTTTTTATTGGTAATTTTCCAAAAAACATCATGTAGTAGGAGGATCTGTATAAATGAGAAATATGTCCTTAGTTAAAATAATTGTTAATAAGAGCTTTCAGTTAAAAATAGCATACGGTTATTTTTCAATGTTATCAATAGGTGGATGTTTTGGAAGTTCACTGTGTTGAGTTTATAATTTTGATACAGCACCCTTTGTTATGCACATTTTAGAAAATGAATTCCCTCTAGTCATTTTTATTTAATTCTGTTCATATATTCCATTGAGATATTAATGTTTTCATGCATACTGAATAGCACAGGTTCATAAATATTTTAAATTAAGTACCATGTCCCATTATCTTCTACACTTACTAAGCATATATTTCTTATTTCTTTCATCTTTTAAAATAGGTTGAGTCATGAGATTCCTCAACATTTAATCCATCCAATAGACAAAAGATAGACTGTTCATGCATTTATTTTTTATGTAGCTGAATATTGTCATTTGAAAATTATTACCAAAGGCAACACTGAAAATGATATATAAATTAAAAATACATAATTTGAAATCTGGAATAGACTCCATGTCATTAAATGTAGCAATATATGGTAGCGAAATAGCAAGACATGAATGCTAAAATGTATTGCTAAAGTCCAGTACTAATTATCCTGAGTACTATAAAATTAAATTGGAGAATCTGTTTCCTGAACATCATTTCTAAGTTATATCCCAGTCAAGAAAGAGCGCACATAGCTAGTACCAAAGCTGCAGCCATGTCTCTTTAATTAGGGAAGGTTTGCGGTAGATTTATCAGTATATGTAAAGGGCTTATAGCGGGAGGAAACCCAATAAATTGTTATTGGGCAAGACCACAGACAACCGCTATAACTTGCAAGGGCAGTAGACAATTTGTAAACTATATGTAATAGCTGTGAACTTACAGGAATAGGGTGACAATACCACAATTTGCATCGCCTTTAGAATTCTGTATAGTTCATTTTGTACAAGGCTTTTAGCCAGCCTTGTGGTTAGTGGCACAATTACACCAATGACACTTCCTCAACATAGCAATTGAAGCCACCAATCACAGAAGAAAAAAATATCCTGTGTGATGAAACATTTTTTTTTTTTCTAAAATGCACTTATTCATTCATCTCAGCTCATATTATTGTGAAAGTTTCCAAAGTGTAAGGGGTACCACGGGGAGTAAAAAGTCATCCTGCTTTAAACCATCTTGTGGGAGACAGAGAGTCATAGGTAAAGAACACTAACTTTTAATGAGCAGACAAATAGATGTGGTCAAACCCATAAGACAGGCTACGGAAGCTTTCTCAGAGGAAGTGATAACTGAATTCTGTCTGAATGGATTAGTAAAATTAATGAAGGGAAGCATTCCTAATAAAGAGTATGGTGTGTCCGAGAGTCAGACGCATGGCACTATTTAAGCAATTAGGTTTGAAGAGTAAAAGACTACTAGGTGCAAGGTAAGAGAACATAGTACTTCTTCCAAAATCTAAGAACGTCTGTGAAATGCCAGGACAACTACACTTTCAGCAACTACCGCTTTTTCTTCAAGGGCATCCTGCGACAACCTTGTTATTCCCATTTACCGCTGGAGAAACCCAGCCTTGCCTCAGACCGTACTCAGTTCCTATGTAATCTCTACTTCTCGTAATCCTGCTTTGTTAACAGTAACCAAATTCCAGTTCATCCTTACTGAGACTCTTTTCAGAATCCTCCAGCCCCATCCTAAACCTTCAAAAATATGTCTGGCTCCTTTCTGCGTTTGAGGAGAATTCCTCAGTAGCGCCCTCCATTGCTGCAAGTCAGTAAGCCTTATTCTTGTTACACTCCAGGCTGTGCTTGATTGTCTTTGCTTTTGGCCCTTAACAAGATAAGAAAGTAAATAACTAAACTGAGAAGGACCCCTGGGCAGTACAGCTTAATTGTTAGGGATACAGACTTTGTATCCAAATTGCCAGGTTTGAATCCAATCTACATAACTAATTAGCTCTATAATCAAAGGCAAATAGCTCAACTATTTGTCTCAACTTTTCACCTGTCAATGGGGGTGTATTCTTGTATAATTATTATGTATTAATTTTTGTATTATTTTTCCATATGAACAACTGTAAACCTACTCTTGCTACACCCTGTATTATAGTAAGAAGCTTGGGTTTCTTTCTATAAGCAATGAGTGGTAATATACTATATTTAAACCTTAGACCATTAGGCACCTGTGGATTAGAAATATTTAAGAAGGTATAAGTAGAAAAGGGATATCAGATAAGAAGCTGTTCAAATAAACTTCACAGATAATTGAAACAGGGCAGTTAAAGTTGAGTAAATATTGGGAGGCAACATCAGCTAGACCTTGTTATGTATTACCCATACCTACATGCATGCACAAACAGGTATATGTTCATTCTGTTACTAATATGCAACTTTGTTTATATACAACATACAATTATAGATATACAGGTTGCAATTTATAAATACTTCTAAAACAATTCATTTAAAGCATCCTAAAAGTATAGAGTGGTTTGGACACAATATAATGCTTTGATCGATACCAACCAATTTTACTGTCAATTATTCTTTTTTTATCACATGATCCTTGAGAGGATAAGTAAACAAGATATTTAAATTTATTGGAAACGGACCTAAGTTTTTGGTATAATTTAATCAGTTAATTTAATGTCTAGAAATCAGTGTGATATGTAGTTAAATGTGTGGGCATATTGTGAATAAATGTGTATGATGGGCTTAAGTAAATGGCTTATTGAATGTAACTACCCTGAGATACATCATTAAAATTGGTTGGTCAGTCAAATAAGTGGAACCTCATGTTAGAATATGCAAGAAAACGTTGGAAATTTAGAATACATAGTCTTCATCTATATAAAAGCCTAAGCAACCGTTACAACCAAACAACCAAACAACCGGAATGACAGGTCTACCAGTCACTATGATGTGCACTGACCACAAGAGGGCAGCTGCCTCCCGGTGGATAATGCACTCCCACAGCTAACTTCCCACAGCCCCTCCCCCCAGCCAGCCCCCCAATGGTCCTGATGGCGGGGGGGGGGGGGGGGAGGCAGCCGGCCAACTACTATGGCCACTCCCTCTAGCCAGCCCACCTCACGGTCCCTTCCCCCAGTCAGCAGGGCCCCTGGTAGGTCTTTATCACTGGCCAGGCCGAGGGACCCCACCTGTGCACGAATTCATGCACCAGGCCTCTAGTTTGTAAATAGAGCACTAGAGATATAGAAATCATGGCAATTATAATCAACTTCAGTATTTAACAAATGCCATTATTTTCTTTAATATGTACAAAGATATTCAAGTCATTTGTTTCTTATTATGCAGTTTGGTAACTTGCATTACCAAAAAAATTGGTAAAGTTCACGTAAGTTATTAAAATTGCGGAGATAGGGTACATCACAGTATTTCTTTCTTATTCTTTTAATGTCCATGTGAGCAATAGTGATGATATCTGTTTCATTTCTGATATTGGTAATTTGAGGATTCTCTTTTTTTTTTCTGATTAGTGTATCAAGAGGTTTATCACTTTTGTTATTTTTTTCAAATAACCAAAATTGTTTATTGATTTTTTCCTTGTTTTTGTTTTTAATTTTATTAATTTCTGCTTCAATTTTTGTCATTTCTTTATTCTTTTCATTTTGTTGTTTTACTTCTTTGTTTTTCAGATTACTTTAGCTTGAAATTGCTCTTCTTTCCATAGGTTCCTAAAATGGCAGCTCAGTTTGTTGATTTAAATCCTTCTTCTTTAAATATATTCTTTTAAATGCTATAAATTTCCCTCTAAGCACTGTTTTTGCTGTATCCCACAAATTTTATAATATTGTATTTTTAGTTTCATTTAGCTTGAATTATATACTTTAAAATTTTCTCTTAAGACTACTTATTTGACTTTTATGTTACCTAGAAGTGTATTTTTCTATTGTCAATTTTTGGGAGATTTCCAGCTATCTTTCTGTTATTATTCCTACTTTAATTCCCTTATGACCTGAGAACATACTCTATAAAATTTCTAGTCTTTTAAATTTGTTAGGCATGTTTTATGGCCCCAAATGTGGTCTACCTTGGTGATGTCCTATGCTAACTTGAAAAGAACATGTATTCTGTTGTTGGATGAAATCTATTAATGTCAGTTAGAACCAGTTGATTTATGGTGGTGTGCTGTTCAAATATAGCTTTACTAATGCTTGCCTGCAGAATCTACAACTTATTGAAAGACATGTTGAATTCCCCACTTATAATTGTGGATTTTTCTATTTCTCTTTATAATTCTGTAAACTTTTCTTCAAGTATTTTGATGCTCTGTAATCTGCAGTTAAAAGCATACTCATTAACTTATGTCTTCTAGGGGAATTGACCACTTTTATCATTATGTAATACCAATGTACTATTGTATATCTCTTCATATTTTTGTTATTGTAAAAAATGTTTATTAATGTAGCACTTTTAACTTACTTTTGATTAGTGTTACCATGGTATACTTCAAACCCTTTACTTTTAACCTATCATTGTCATTATAGTTACAGTGGGGATCTTTTAGACAACATATTGCTGGGTCTTGTTTCTCTTTCTACTTTATCCTTCTCTACTTCTTAATTAATATATTGAGACCATTCATATTTAAAGTAATCTATAATAATAAAAGGATAAAATGATAATTAGACCGGACATTTTCTGGACGTCATTCCGGATGTCCTTCCTGACCAAGCCGGGGCCAGAGGGAAGCCAGTGCCTCCAGCTGGGGGAAGGAAGGCCTACTCTTGCATGATTTTTTGTGCATCGGGCCTCTAGAAATTGTATGATTGTTTTACTATATATCTTGTTTGTAATTGTTTTTCATTCATTGCACTTATCCTTTTCTTCCTCTCTTGTGACTTCTCTGCTTTAAACTGACCATTTTATTTATTTTTTTAAATATGTTTTAATTGATTTTTAGATAGAGAGGATGGGAGAGATGAAGAGAGAAAGAAACATCAATGAGAGAAGAACATCATTGATCGGTTGCCTCCTGTTTGCACCCCTACTGGGGATCAAGCCCGCAACCCGGGCATATGCCTGACTGTGAATCTAACAGGCAACTTAACCTGTAACCTCTTGGTTCCTGGATGGATGCTCAACCACTGAGCAACATTGGCGGACTAAACTGAACATTTTATATGGTTCAATTTTATCTGCTCTCTTGGTGTATCAATTAAAGTTCTTTTAATTTGTTGTAGTTGTCCAGAGTTTTCAGTATGAATTTTTACCCAATATAAGTCTATCATAAAATAACATATTTTGTTACATGTAATACAGGCAACTTATTACATGTTATATCCAATTCTTCCCTTCATTCTATTATAGAATTCTTTCATTCATTTAAATCATCTCTCTTCTATAATCACAGAATGTAATGTTAGTATAATAGCTTTAAGTAAATTGTTATAATGTTAAGATTTAAATATAAAGCCCAGACGTGTTAGGGCAGAAAAGGTCCTGAAACTTCCAAGGATTTATTACTCTCTAAGTGCTTTTCCAAAATATACCTGAATATATTGATTGCAAATATATTATTTCATAGGATGATATTCTAATTCATGAGACTCTTTCACTTAAGTATATGTTTTCACAATTACTCCTTTTAGGATTTCTAATTCCAACGACAAGATTTACACCTTTCATCAAAACCTGTAGTTCATCTCCTTAAAATTTATCTCATCCTAACATATTTAGATATTTTTAGACGTTGATTCTATTTTAGCAAATATTTAATAACTTCTCAGTTTTATAACACTTCAGATCTGATATATAGGCCTCCTATATCTTCTTCCAATTCACAATTGAATATAAAATGCATACATTTCAAGGACTCATTATCCCTGCTGCCCACACCAGGCAATTAGGAGTTTTCTTTGTGTTTGGTCAATGCATCAATCATGAGAATTGCTAAGAAATAAAGAGCCTAGTTTTACTGCCGATGGCAAGAGAAAAGGCAGCTTGTTTCAATAGGAGAGAAATAAAATTATTTTATGAGACTGGATTTTTAGATGCAAAATTTTATTAGAGCAAAGTCATATTTTGCTGAATTGTTTTCATGTTTATATTGTCATTTTACATAACTAAAATTTATTGTACATAGAATAATATCAGCTCAAGTTATTATAATAATATTTTATACCCGTAGGGTAAATTACAATCATTTAGTCATAAAGATCATGACAAATTTGTTATTTTTTTCCAACTCAACCTGTATGGAAATATTAGCCAATAAGACACCAGTATAAAATATTACTGGTAATTGTGATATTTGCACACAAGCAAAGCCAAGGCCTTTAATCCCAAACCCAGGAGATTCTTGATTATACAAATCTAAGGAAGAGATAACATTTTTAATAATTTTGTTTTTTATTTCAGCCAAGTTATTACATTTAAACTACAAAAATAAATACGACCCTTAAGAATGTCCCTGTTATTGAAATTCCAGTACAAAAATATACCATATACCTGCAATGCTATGACTTTTAAGCACCTCACATTTACTTATTGAAACAATGACTTTATTATAAAATGGTTACAACATAAAGTTTAAGAGGACTGACAGGTTTTAGTAGAAGTGAATGTACAGATGTAAATAAGCTAATCACGAGCATGTAATGTATTTCATCATAGATAATTTGATGATAATATTAGCATCTTTAATAACAAGTGATTGGAACCATATTAGATATTCAGGATATTTTTCTAAACATGACAACTACATTTGAATCAAAATTCTAAAAAAGAAATTCTTTAGAATCTAATTAGATAAAATATGCCAAATGTTAATCTATAGATATAAAACCCTAAGCAACCACGAACGGACAGCCGGACACAGCGCGAGCCTCTCTTGTGGCTACTCTCCCTGTGCACCCCTCCCCCCAGACAAACTGGTGGGGTGGGTAAGAAGGGGCTTCAGCGGTGCGGAAGTCCACTGAGCCCCGCAGGCCAGGCCGAGGGACCCCATTGGTACACGAATCCGTGCACCGGGCCTACCTATCGTGTGTGTGTGTGTGTGTGTGTGTGTGTGTGTGTGTGTGTGTGTGTGTTTGTGTGTATTAAACAGTGGTTGATGCATTAGCAAATTACTAAAATAGACTGTATCCCCTCCCTGGAAGTGACCTTATGTATTATTAGTGCCATCGAAGACTTAATAATTTAAGTTAAGGTGATGTTATACCATAGTGGAGTAGTCTCTGATTTCAGGATAACTTATCTTTTTATAAGAAGGAGTCATATGAAGATGGAGACACTCATGAGAATGCCACACGATGAAAGACATAGAGATTGGAGTGATGAAGCTGCAAGACAACAGACAAAGAGTATTGAAGGCAATGTGTAGAAACTAGAAAGAGGCAAGGAAATCTCCCACAACAGGTTTTAGAGGGAGCATGGGTCTGCTTGATTTTGAATTTCTGGCCTTCCAAAATAGGAGATAATAAATGTCTGATTTTTTAAACCACCCTGTTGGGGGCACTTTTTCAGGACAACATTACCTGACATATTTGAATATCAAATATTATAAGAGTAATAAGTGATTGCCTCAATAATTCATATATAGTTATCCCACAGAGTTTGAAATACATTGTAAAATGTAAGTATTTGAAATTTGTAGATAATACAAATAAAATAAATAATATCTCAATCATTCAACCAATATTTTAATCTTGTGCCTTTCTCATGCCACACCTGTTCTAAGTACTTGGGATACAGCAATGAACAATATTGACCATGTTTCTCTTATGATGGAGAAATCCAGAAAGACTAACTGCAACAAATGTAAAATAAACAACACAAACAAATAACAATAGCTATATTTGCACTAGTAATAAGTGATGTGGGGTTAAATAAATCATGACAAAGTCATCAAGAAGTGTTCAGAAGGCAAAGAAACATTGCTATTTTATTTGGAGTGGTAAGAAAAGAGATCTTTATAATGGTGACACTTGAGCAAACATTCACTTGAAGGAAGTGAGAAGAAAGAGCAGAAAGTAAAGTTGGGTGAAGGGGCTTAGAGTGACTGAAGTGGAGTGAGGAATAGAATAGAGGGAGACGCTGAGGAGCCACCATGCAGGACCTTCACCAGGGTAGGAACTTTAGCTTCCTTTGATTTAGATGAGAAGCGATTGGTGGGTTTGTAACAGTGACATAACACAATATGTGTGTTGAAAGCATCACTTTCTTTTTTTAAAAAAATCTTTATTTTTGAAAGTATTACATATGTCCCCCTTTTTCCCCTCATTGACCTCTTCTAGCCCATATCCCACTCCCACCCCAGCCCTTCACCACCCTATTATCTGTGTCCATGGATTATACATATATGCATACAAGTTCATTGGTTGATCTCTTCCCACCCACCCACCCATCACTTCCACTGTCATGTAGAAACCAGACCACAGGAGACAAGAGGAGCGGCAGGAAGAACATATGGGTGCTATGGAAAAAATCTGTGCCTAGTAGGCTGAATAATAGCTTCCCCAAATAACTGTGTCTTAATCCATGAAACCCATGAATATCATTCTAATGTGTCAAAATCAACTTTGCAGATGTGATTAAGTTAAGCATGCTGAAATATGGAGATGATTAGGGATTATCTGGGTGGGCCCAATGTTATCACTATGTCCTTATAACAAGAGAGGCACCAGGTTCAAAGTCAGCCATGGGCTATGTGACAATGAAAGCAGATGTTTGAGTGATGTGCTTTGATGATGGTGGAAGGGGCCATGAACCAAGCAATACAGGTGACCTCTAGAAAGTGGAAAAGGTACGGAAACAGATTATCCCCTAGTGACTCCAGAGAGACCAAGTCTCTACCGACATCTTGATTTCAGCTCAGGGGAATCTATCTCAGACTCTTGATATGCACATCTGTAACATAATACATGTGTGTTACGTCCTGAAGTTTGTGATAATTTGTTACATTGGCAATAGAAAATTAATACATCATGTTAAAGATAACATAAGAAGGATATTAGTCTTAGCTGGTTTGGCTCAGTGGATAGAGCGTTGGCTTGTGGACTGAAGGGTCCCGGGTTTGATTCTGGTCAAGGGCACATGACTGGGTTGCAGGCTCCATCCCCGGGAGAGGGGGGCATGCAGGAGGCAGCCGATCAATGATTCTCTCATCACTGATGTTTCTATCTCTCCCTTCCTCTCAGAAATTAATAAAAAATAAATAAATAAATAAATAAATAAATAAATAAATAAATAAATAAAAAGGATATTAAAAGCACATTTAGTCAGAAGGCTCAGTTCTGATTACCTTTGAAAGTAATATTGAAAAGGTTGGCTAATAGTTCAAAAGTGTGGTATGAGCAAGAAATCAAGAATACCACCATTTGGGCTTAAGCAGGTTATAATTTTTCAGAACTTGTTCAGCTCCAAGAAAAGCTGACTGAGCAGGAATGGAAATCAGGAGTTCAGTTTTGGATAGTTCAACTTTGAAATGCATATTAGACATAGGAGGAGAGATGTTTGCTAGAACACTGAATATGTCATAGTCAGGTTTAGGGTGGATATTAAACTAAATTATGAACTTGGGAACTATTGTGTGCCATAGGCCTTCATACATAAATACGTGCATACATAGATTTCTAATTGAGGTCTGTTTAATCCTCATAAGGCATTAATTAGCTCAATATTTTATTGCCTGCTCCTTTAAGAAAATCTGTTTCATGAGGCTTAGAGATTTTTAAATCTAATAAAAGGTTTAACTTGCTACAAAACTGATATGTTTCTCTTTATGTTTTACTGCCTGGTGATTCGCAAGGTGATTTTATTTTTCTTAAACACACTTAAGATGAAGAAGTTTTGAGTTCAAGGGATTTTAAGGCTTTTCAAGAAAAAGATACAACCACGAGAGGCAGAATTACAGGACAAGGTTTTCTGAAAGAGATTTGAAGAGGTTTGCATGGGAGAAGAAATTTCTTACAGAATAAGACTATCCAGAGGTGAGGCAGGGAGGGAACACCTTCCAGAAGGAGAAGAGAGAATGGGAGCTTGGGAGAGGGCGGGGACCAGAGATGGGCTTGCCTGTGTAGGGGATGTGCTCAGTTAGGTAGTTACAGGTAGTCTCTGGGTCAGAGCTTCAAAGGTGTTGTCGGAGAAGATGGGCTCTTGGGAAGTCATTAGAAAAGAATTTCAGGGGTGATGGCATGGGAGAAGTCTAAGTGGAGTGGCAAGATTTATTGGGGTGAATAATATTTCACCCCACGGGATGTCGGGGGGGGGGGCAGGCTCTAGTAGCAGTTGTCCCAATGTCCTTGCTAACCCTCCATATATTTTCTTGGTTTCAGAAATAAGCAGGCTGTTTTTCAGGCTGTCCAACTTTTTATTTTCCGGGACTATGCTGGGTCCTCCCCCATCTAATCCTTTCCTGGGTGTTCCAGAGTTTTGTGCCCTTATCCTATCCGATCCTTTCCCAGATCTTTCCAGGCTAGACTGCTCCCCTTGGTACCAAATGCACACACTTCCAAGTTCTGCTTTATCCTCTGGCTTCTATTGCGCATGTGCTTAGTAGAGACACTTCCCCCTGTGCCATCTTGACTTCTACTGCCTCTGTTCCCTGGGGTATCTGTGAAGCTGTAGCTTCCTGACTTAATCAGGCTCAGCCAGTTTGTTCCTTCCCCTCTTGTTACTCGACCTACACTAACAAAGGGAAGTCCTGGGTTAGGGTTTTATAAATATAAGACTCTAGTTTTTCAATAGCCAGCAGATACTGGGGGAGATTTCATAAGGTATGCCAAAGAGACAGGCTCTAAATGGCTGAAAAATAATCTTTTGGACTGTTTTGGATATACTACTTGCATGTGTAAAATTTTTAGCTTGGAGCCAATGTATCTTTTGAAGTAATGAATCTTAGCCAGTGGTGAAGAAATAAACAACCTAACGACCCATACCCAGAGGCCATCTTTGGTTCATTTATATAACAGAAGAGTATGAATTTTTAAAAAATATTTTTAAAAATCTGATGAGATAATTTAAATATAACAGATAATAAGCAAGGAAGTAAAATAAGTTATTAGAGTGGTAAGAGTAATATACAAAATAAATGTTTTAGAGAATTATAAGGTATATTTTATGAATATTTTAGTCAAATTTTTATTTTCTATAAATATTACCTAATACTATTATTTATAAAGCTACCTTCTCTTTACCAATACTTCAACTCAAAGTGGAGCCCATAAATCAACCATCTAGTTAATGAAGAATGCTCAGAATACTAATTATAATGTGAGCATGCATAAATGAACAGAATGAAATTATAAGGGGTCCATTTTTCCCTTTGCTTTTATTCATGCTGTATTAAAACTGAGCACTGTAACATTGGGTAATATCTTTAGAATTGCAATGGCTGAGTAAACCTCTTCAGATGCAATAAGATTCACTTGTGGTATGTAATTGAGACAAAAAGTAGATTCCTGGCATATTTAACAGCCTAATAAATCATTGAATATCACAAAACACTATTTTTCAAAGAGTTATAAGGACCGGTACAGGTTTGAAATATCTTTTTTGGATAACTAAGGATAGCAAAATAACAACACATCAATAATACACAAGACAATTTTTACACAACAAATGTGTAAGAGGAAATAAAGATAGCTACCTTTTTTTCTTTCTCTCTCTCTCTCTTTTTTTTTTTTACTGTCTGAAGTTTTACATATGTCTCTTTTTTCCCCAGTTGACACCCCCCCCCCCCCCCCCCCCCCGCAGCCATCCCCACCCCGGGCAAGCCCCCACCGCCCCAGTGTTTGTGTTCATTGGTTATGCTAATATGCATGTATACAAGTCCTTTGATTTCTCTCTAACCCCCCACTCCCCACCCCCCTACCATTTGTCTCTGGACCTATTCTTGTTCATCAAAGATAGCTACTTTTAAATTAAGTAACTTTAGCTCCATAGACACTTTCAATTTTGTCCTAACGTTTCTCCATTCATAGTACACTGGTTAAATTTTATTTATGATCAACCTCCATTGTACATAGGACAGTTAGTAAGCACCTGAAGACACTCTTAGATAACTGAATTGCTATTAAATGATTGTAGTAACAAAGATGGAAAAGTTGTGATTCAGCTAGAAACAGCTGCATTTAAGCCTTTTATGAACAGTGAAAAATGCTGAAATGTTAGTGTTATTTGAGAGATAAAAAAATATACATTTCAATAGTTAATATCACTCCCAGGGTCTCAAAATATTATCAATATTGAGATTTAAAAAAAATAATGCTTTTGTTTCCCCCTATTTCTCATTAAATATATTTTTCTATTGTTTTCCTTCCTCCCTCCCTCCCTCCCTCCCTCCCTCCCTCCCTCCCTCCCTCCCTTCCTTCCTCCCTTCCTTCCTTCCTGTTATTGGAAAACAAAATGTCCTCTACCCTTCTAGGTTTTTCTGGCTGATGTAATAATTAAACTTATATGAGACAGATTAAGAGGAAAATATCAGATTTTAATTTTGTATGTATGGGAGTTCATAGAAATATGACAAAATATTACTAAAACAGTCAGCTTTTATCCCTTTTAGACAAAGAAACAATAAATTCATGAAGAATGTGTGTGTGGGGGGGTACTAATTAGTGAAGAAACTAAGCAGAGTTTATGTACACAGCCCTGTTGGCCCTTCATTTCCCATCGCTGCTGATAAGGATGTCCCTTACTCCTGGTGCAAGGAGGGTAACTCATATGGGAGATGCATTTTCAGCTTTCAGGAGTGCAGAGGGGAGAGGTAGACTATCTTTCTTTTACTGATGTTACTCAAACAACTTTAATTCAAAACAGTCAATTTACTAAAGTGGTATATTTTGGGGTGGCCTGCCCTCCGCCCCATCACTGTCTTCTTTCATTCCTTCCTTCTGTCCTTCCTTGCTTTCTTCTTTGCTTCCTCTCCCTATTTTTACTTCTCTCTTTCTGTGCTGCCTTTTTGTTTTTGTTTTATAATTTCTTGCAGGTGCAGACCATAAAGAATGTGTATTATATAACATTAAAAATGTATTAAGTAATAATATTTACCCAAAGTCCTTATTTTTGTCTAAAAAGTCCATTAATAAAAAGAAAATGATTTTCCACCTGTCAAAATCATCACATATTGCAATGAAATATTTATGTGGATGAAAAGAAATGATTCTAATTCTCCACATTGCAAATACACAAGGTTCTAGAGTGAAAAAGTTTGCTTTTTTACTGAAAATACAGCAGTTACAATATTGCAGCAAAAACTCTGAATACAAAAAGGTGAGAAGTTTGCATTTATAGGTTTTTTAAAGTAAGCTTTGTCAGTTTTTTATTAGAAAGCACGTGTGATAAAATCAGAACATCCATCAGATCAGAAAATAACTTTGCTTTTTATGTTTTCTTTCATTTATTCAGCATGCATCATGCCATTGTTCAGTACAATACAATACTACAAGATTTGCCTGTCATCTCCCTTACAAGTTCTTGAGGTGGAGAGAGTTATTGGTGAATGCTGTGAAATTCAGGGATTCTAATCATGTAGTAAAATGATATTGGAACAATTGGCAGGACAGAAATGATCTAGTAGAACTTATAAATTTGACAAATTTCAGACCTAACAAACAGAGTTTAAGATACATAAAAAAACTGTCTCTAAAAACAAACAAACAAAAAACATCTAGTCTTTTTGCTACACTGAAATACTAAAAGAACTTAAGATGATTATTTTATAAAAATTACTGGAAGTTCTTGATTTTTTTAATAAAGAAGTATCATTTGAAAATATCTTTAATAGGCAGATACTATATTAATCTTATGAATCTTAATAATTGAGTAGCATTCATACTGATGTAATATGAAGAGGTATAATATACCTACTATGTGCCCCAACTTCTTTAAGTCAAGGAATACAGCAGTGAACAAAACATTCATGTGCTTATGTATAAGTGTAATAGCTAGAAAGAAAGAATGGAAGGATATATACCAGGGATTGGACTGGATAATACTCTTTTTATAGGGCTTTCCTATAATTATAGGATGCTGAACACCATCCCCGGCTTCAACATACTAGAATTCAATAGGAGCCTTCATTCCCTCCAGTTGTGGGAATCAAAAATATCTCCAAATATACCCTGTGAGAACCACTGATATATATCAACTATTGCTAGCGCTTTATTTATGGAAAAGAGAATGTTAAATAGAAGAAAAGGATGTTGAATAGGTCTTTTAAATCTCACATGTCCATATTAACTAGTTTGATTCTTTTTTTAAAAAAATTAATTGTTGAAAGTAATACTGATGTAGCCTTTTTTCCCCCTTGATCACTTCTAGCCCTTCCCCTCCCCAAGTCCCAGGCCTTCACCACACTGTTGTCTGTATCCATGGATTATGCATATTTGCATATAAATTCTCTGGTTAATTTCTTCCCACCCTCCGATTCCTGCCTTCCCTCTGAGACTCATCAGTCTTTCCATGTTTTTATGTCTCTGAATCTATTTTGTTCATCAATTTATTTTGTTTTTTATATTCCACACACAAGTGAGATCATATGATGCATGTCTTTCTCTGACTGGCTTATTTCGCTTAGCATAATACTCTCCAGATTCCTCCATGCTAGCTCAAATGGTAAGAGATCCTTCTTTTTTTATGGCTGCATAGTAATTCCTGATATAAATATACCACAGCTGTTTATATCTACTCATCTACTTATGGGAACTTGGGCTGTTTCCAGATCTTAGCTATTGCAAATTGTGCTGCTATACAGCCAACATTATACTCAATGGGCAAAAACTAAAACCATTTTCCTTAAGAACAGGAACAAGACAGAGAATTCTACTTTCACAACTCTTATTCAACATAGTATTGAAAATCTTAGCCACAGCAATCAGACAAGAATAAAAGGCATCCACATTGTAAAGGAGTAAGTAAAACTGTCATTATTCTTGGATGACATGATATTGTACATAGAAAACCTTGAAGACTCCACCAAAACACTAATAAATTTAATAGATGAATTTAGCAATGTAGCAGAATACAAAATTAATACCCAGAAATAGTTTGATTCTTTACTTTAGTTTTGAGATGATTATCAAGTAATATAAAATATTTAGAAATTAGCAAAAATGCTAAAAGATAAACATCTAGTTGTTTTCTTTAGTTCTGGAGTGTAGATGCCCATGCATTATGATTGCTATATAAACAATTGATTTTGACAAATCATCAATTATGAAGATCAGGTTAAGGTATATGTTCACAATTAGAGAAAATAGCTTTTTTCTTATTTTCCTTTAGGTCTACTTTATGATAATAATGATAAATAACATAAATGAATTAAATAAATTTAGGAATTCATAATGCAAAATTGGAATATGAAGTTGAAATATTTATAGCTGTCATTTGAGCTATAGAACATCCTTTATTATGCATGATATTACATATAACCAAAGACTTTCAAATTATTGCAGATCTGTTACATTACTCAGGACCTAAAGCAAGACCCTATTATAGGAATCTATTTTAATTGCTGATATGTATTAATTTGGTCATCTTAACTTGGATGATATCAAGTAAGTAGTAGTTCTGATTCTTCTTTACATACTTCCTGAAGCCTAAGAGTGAGTTTTAGCTGGAAGCAGAAATACCAGTGCCTTCAAATATGTAAGTGTATATAAAAACTTAAGTATCTTTGGAAATGTTCCATGTATGCTGTTTTGTGTTTTCAGCGATTTACTTCTTCTGTTCAGAGGAATTTTTATCCATTTGGAAGAGTATGTCAGATGATCACATATCCAATAAAACTGTGTTACTTAACTTATTTTAATTCAGATATCCAATGTGTTCTCCACAGATGTTTGGGAGTGGATTTGTAGTCTAAATTGAAACAGGAATATGGGGGAAAAAAGCTTATGGCAATTGTATTGTTGAACAATAATTGTTACAGAAGCAAGAAAGCGTATAACAAAAAAAGGGTTGCTACCGCAAAGAAATATTCAGACTGCAATGAGTGTTGAGGATGCAACTACAAACTGATGTTTAACACTCTGGGGTAAACACTGTCCAAGTCACTCTGCTTTTTGTAACTTTGGGTCAATTTTCTTTACCTCTTATTACTTTGCTAGGCCTGCCATAACAAAATACTCCACACTGGGTCGTATAAATAGGAATAAGTTACTTTCTTAAGTTCTGGAGTATAGATGTCCATGATCAAGGTCTTCAGATTTGACTTCTCCTGAGGCCTCTCTCTGTGACATGTAGATGAACAACTATTCATTGTGTCCTTGCATGCCCTTTTATCCGTGTTCCTACACCTCCCGTGTCTCTTCCTTTTCTTAAAAGAAAAATGGTCATATTGTATCAGGGCCCAGCCTGACTGCCTCATGTGCACTTACTCAACTTTTTAAAGACAGTATCTCTAAATATAGTTATATTCTGAGTGACGGGTGATTGAGATGTCAACATATGGATTTGAAGAAGATATAATTCAGACCATAATACCTCTAAATCTCAGTTTTATTATCTGAAAAATGGGGGGTAATATTTGTACTCATATAAAAAGTTAACTGTAAGAATTAAATGGGATATAGCATATAAATCACTTAATAAACTGATAGGCACAAGTTAAGTATTTAATAACTATACATTTTTGAAGGTTTCATAATTATTAACATCATTGTAATATCTGGATTTATTTTGTGTTATCATTTATAATAATAGCATCCTATTTCATGTAATCCTTAAATTCCTTCAATGTTTTTCCTGAGCGAATAATTTCAGAGGTATAGAATTCATTCTTATGTAGTTATTTTGGGCAATACAGGGAGTGAATTTATTACATCCCCCGTCCCCCCATCAACACACATAAACTGAGAAATGCTGTTAGGCAAATGTGTAGTTTTAAATCTGTTTATTAGGATTTGAGGGCACCACACTGTTTATTAGGATTTGAACTGCATTTTTTATGGTAAATAACCATGATAATGATGTATATTATATGCATATATAAAAGGTTTTTCAAGTCAGGATAGTAGAGATTTCTCTATACTAACAAAGAAACTCCAAATAAAATAATGCTACCTTTTATTTTTTTAAATTTATTTTTATTGATTTCAGAGACTAAGAGGGAGAGAGAGAGAGAGAAATAAAAACATCAATGATGAGAGAGAATCATTGATCTGCTGCCTCCTGCATGCCCCATATGGGGGATCGAGCCTGCAACCTGGGCATGTATCCTGACCAAGAATCAAACCGTGACCTTCTGGTTCATGGGTCGATGCTCAATCAGTGAGCCATGCTGGCCAGGCAATGCTGTCTTAAGATGACAAAAGTTTATTTCTTGCTCAAGCAACATGACTGTAGTCATTTGGATTTATGGGCTGTTAGTTTTTCTGCTTATTTTAGCCATTAGAGTCTGGGCTTAAGTAGCCACTGTATCCCATATTCTGCCAGGTATCCTGGTATAAGAAAAGGAAGCTCTGCGGGGTCTTGATTTATCTAGTCAATGTTCTGCCCTATAAGTGAGATATTCTATCCACTTATAACTTTCAAATCAGAATTAATCATATGGTACACAATGGAAGTTGCAAGTATAATACTATCATATGTTCAGAAGTCGGAGAGTTGATGATATTTGAATATTAAGTGATAACATTAACTACTATCACAATTTTACTCCCTTCATGATTCAAAATCCAATTTCTGCATTCTGATACTGTCTTTACAACTATAGCACATGTATTCATGGTAAATTATACTCACATGGTAAAATATATTGATGTGTAAAGATCCATGAATAAACTGTTGATAAATATTGGAAATAATGATTATCAGTAATGATAAGGATCGATGAGGGAATTGAAACATCATCCTTGTGTTATAACATTATTTATATAAACATAATCTGTTTTGGTTTAGTATTTTATATAAAAAAATTGTTCTTGAAACAAGAAAGCGTAAATCTTACTTGAAGGTAGTTAACAAAGCATCACTTTAAGAATTACCTGTTGCCAAAAGGAACTGTTATAAAAGTTCATAAATTTGTAGCACTCCAACAGACTGTTAAACAATGATGGATGCTGTTAGAAATAAACCAATATTAGCAAATAAGATTATTGACTTAAAATTTTGTAACACTAATAATACAGAGTTGGTTTAAATAAATGACACAAATAAGTTTTGTAACAAAACATCCTTAACTGAAATAGTACTCCTATATTAAATGTAGCCACTGCTTTTTAAGAAAAGTATATTTTAAAAAGTATACAAGAAAAGTATATTTTAAAAATTTCTTTTGTGTCATAGGTTATGGTCATTGTAATCATAAGTCCTGTGGAATTGACTAAGTTGTATAATCAATATTGTGTTTGCCAAGTAGATATAGACTCTATAGGCTCTCTATTCTGTGGTACAGTAATACCAATAATAAGAAAAAAACAATTAAGAAATGAGAATAAGAATTCTTCCATATGTAATCTAAAAATATATAAATTACTAAGAGTATCTAAAGATAAGTTTATATGTTTTTCATATTTTGCTTCAATTTTTTTTCTCAAATTTTTAAAAACAATGAGCATATGCTATATGTTATAAAATAGTGGATGCATTTGAAATATTACATATTTCAACTTCAGTGCAAGTTAAAGTGCATTGTGTTCTAAGATGCAGAACACTATATTTTGTACAGTGATAGACTAAAAACAATATTTGATCAATGAATCACTTTTTGTTAAGTAATGACTTTATTATTTTATTCTTGTTTAAAATGAAAATTCTTTGTATTTCTAACTTAAACAACTGAATTATGACAACTTAGACAAATTTATTAATATAGACTTTTTAAACAGTTTTTAAAATCTACTGTAAATATTACTTTTCTTTTGATAAAATTATCATTACTTGCTATATCTATAGGGGAAGTTGGATGTAAGGAAAATAAAATCAGAAAACAGTCCTCATTTTTATCATATTTTTAATAATTAAAATAACTTTGCTTATGCATGGTTAATACTACTCAAAGACAAAAAATGGAAGAGGACAGTGAAAACAATGTTGATATATTGACATGGCCTAAAATATTCTTAACTATGTTGTTTTATGTGTGTTTGTTCACTGTCAGCCATGTTTTGACTTTGTACTAGACATGGATTTTTGGTGTAATCTTTAATTACCTTGATGTATTTCTATTTTTAATTTGTATTGATTTCAGAGAGGAAGGGAGAAGGAGAGAGATATAGAAATATCAATGATGAAAGAGAATCATTGATCAGCTGCCTCCTGCACATCCCACACTGGGGATCCAGCCCGCAACCTGGGCATGTGCCCTGACCAGGAATCAAACCTTAACCTCCTGGTACATAGGTTGATGCTCAACCACTGAGCCATGCCGACTGGGCTTGATGTCTTTTATTTATCTCTCATTTATCAGTCTGTGACTGGCCTGGTAAAGTGTCCTCACAACATCTAGTGTCAGAAAAAATATGCCATCATTTTTGCTTCCTGAGCAGCCTCCATGGGGGCCAGTAATGGAACCCAGAAATATAAAAAAGAAAATAAGGTGTATTTTGTTTCATAAGCCAGCTATAACAGAGTACCACAAGCTCAGTGGCCTAGACAGAAACTTATTTTTTCACAGTTCTAGAGATGAAGGTCCTAAATCAACGTGCCTGCAGGGTCTGTTCCTTCTGAGGGCTGTGAAGGAGAATCTGCCTCATGCTATCTGCTGGGTTGTCCAGTCTGGTGTTCCTTGGCTTGTGAAAACACTGCTCCCATCTTCACCTGAGTCCTCCCTGTATCTCTGACTCCGTGTCCAAATCCCCCCTTTTTATAAGGACAGCAATCACATTGTATTAGTTCTTTCTCTAATGACAGCATCTTAACTTGGTCATCTACAAAGACCCTAGCTCCAAATAAAGTCACATTCAGAGGTACTGAAGGTTAGGGTTTCAACACCTTTGGGAGTACACAGTTCAATCTATAACAGAGGAAAACCCTAGGATTGTTTTGAAGAATATATATTTTTTCTTTCAAACGTTGGAGAGAATTACTATTGGATTAATATTGATTTTTAGATGTTATAATGTTTGATATCTTGGGGATGCCTAGCTGCTGTGGAATGAATGCCCTCCCAAAGCTAATTCCTACGGGTATTAAACAGCGGTTGGTGAGCCCACCTTTCATATACAAACCACTGAATTCTGAATTCATGCCCCTATTCACCCTCTTTATCTATCTTTTACATAGCGAGCCATATTTCTGCCAAGCTAAATTAATCAAGGGCCAAGTATTAGATATCTAAGGGCAGGCCTTGTCCCCCAAAGCCCATCAGAATTATTCCAAATGGCCAATCCTAAAATATTACCCTTCTCTGCCATGCCTTTCCCAAAGAACCTCCCCCCGCCCCCCCCAAAAAAGGCTGTGGTCTATGCTTCCTCCTTGCTCCTTCTGCCTCATGACAAAAATCTAAGCACAACCTCCAGTGTGACCCTGCCTGGCAGCCTTCTCGCTGTACGGACTTCCTCTGCCTTTCATCTTTGTGATGCCAGTATGTTGAGTCTCACCATCAAAAGAATCTTTTAATCTTACAAAAAGAGGAAGTGTATATGCCTGTGTGTGTATGTACACACATATTGGTATCTTTTTCCTCAAAATCTAGTTGAAGCCTTCTAGTTGAAGTCTTCATTATCCCTGTGCTGAGTTATTATAATATCCTTAGAATCCAAACTATTCATCTACTAATTCAAGATCCCTAATATTCTTTCTTAAACAAATTTCTTTGTTATGCCTCTCCTTAACAACTCTTTGTTCAGGTTGCATACAAACAGACCTGATCCTGACTCCAGATGAGTTATCTTGTTCCTCTTATATTGCACATTCCCCTATCACAAGGATCTGTGCATTTGTAAACCTCTCTGGCAGTACTATTTCTACTGCTGGCATTACCCTTGCCATTTCTAGCTAGACTCTTTTTTGTCATGCTCAAATACTAATACTACTATATCTTCAACTTCTAGGATAAAATGTAAAACTTCTATTGTGAGCAAGAAAGCATCCCCAAAGGAGTCATCCACACACGCTTATGTCTTGTTTATGAGGGGAGGCATCCCCATCACACACAGGTTACACACAGAGGGGTAGCTTACCAGAAGAAGGGAGCAGAGTGAGTGTTTGGTGTGAAGTGCCATCACTGGTGGTGTTAGCAGATGGACAGACAGGTGGCTGCAGCGGCAGCATGGGTCCAGCGGAGTGGAAGTCCAATAGGGCTCCCAGCATGGCCTAAGGCAGAGCCAGGCTCAGGCATTGGGTGGTTGGGGCTCTGAGTCTTTATAGCCCACCAGGGGTGAATGTCCCACTCTTATTGGTGTGCAGATGGAGCCTTATTCAAGTGTCCAGATGTGGTTTGGGGCATTCCTGACCCCTTCTAAGAGCGTTCCTGTTATACCCTATTGCCTGACTTGATATGGCTGATAGTGACTCCATATTGGATTGTCAAAGGTGTCCGAAAATTCCATTCTGCTCTTGCTCTATACAGCTTCCTCATCCATTCCTATAAGACTTGCCAAATACTACCTTAAAGTGACCTATGAATTGTTTATGTGGCTACATTTCTTACCACTGAACTACAGACTTTCTAAGACTAACTAGTATATCTAATGTCCCCTATACTCTCTCCTAATTTTCAACCACCTGACTGGTTGGCCAAAATCAATAATTAGTTTTGCTGAGTTGAATTGAATAGAACTATGTGCACACCTTAGTTAAAAATACTTAATAATTTGGAGATAAAATCACTTTTATTGAGTGTCTTTCTTAATGAGAGATTTTGGGGAAATTATAAAAGAAATTAATAAGATATTCTCCCACTTCACACAACATTGCCAGTATATCAGGGTTATCTGTCCTTATCCTCTTATGTGGCTGAGAAACAGTTAAATATTGAAACACCAGAGATAATTCAAAAGAATTTAAGCCTAGAAACCATAAATTTAAGGACCTCTTTTGTGTAATATTAACCTATAGCTATTTTTTCCACTAAAAATCCAGGAGACTTACACACTAAACCCATCATGAAAAAATGCTCTGGAAAATGTCATTTTGGCAGTCTTCATAAGGATGGATATAACTTAAGAGAATCATGTCTTCAAAACCCTGCATTTTTAAGTTTATTCAGTATCACAGTTCTGGAAAGTGTCAGATCAAGATAGAAATGTATCTTTCCTGCTTTGTAGACTGAACATTCCAGAAATTATAGGTGGTATAAGAACTCTTCACAATTAACAAGTAAGATTTGGTTAATTTCATAATAACTTAAGAATCAGCACAATCTCTGGACCAGTGTGGGAAAGCAGATGAGAATAATGGGGAAAGGTGATTTAGAGACTTTATAGGAGAGCCATATAGGTCTCCAAATGTGTTAGTGAAAAAGAATTGTCATGTGGCCCTATACTTCTATCTATCTATCTATCTATCTATCTATCTATCTATCTATCTATCTATCATCTATCATCTATCTATCTATCTATATCTATCTATCTATAAAAATGTAGTTATATGGACATATGTTATATATGTGTCTGTATATACTATGTATTTTAATTGATTGATAATATGCAATTTATTATAATGCATGACTCAGTTTACTGGCTTATTAAATCCAAAGCTATAATTACCACCCTTATTAAACTCTTAATGGAGACATATGTACCAGGTGACAATTATGGATGTGAAGCTGAGACATGCAGAGAGGCGATCAGGTAATTATAGCCTTGATCAACATACTTTCTTAATATTGGATCCACTAATCCAAATGATGTCTTTTACTTTAAGTCCAAATTGTGGGGACTGAGTCCACAACCTGGGCATGTGCCCTGACCGGAATCTAACCAGCAGCCTTTTGGTGCATGAGACAACCGCCCAACCACTGAGCCACATCTGCCAGGGCTTCGCTCAAAATTTTCAACTTACTCATGCCTTCTTATTATATTTCTAAATCCCAAATAAAAAATCTATATATTTAAAAGCCTATGCAATCGGTTGACCGGTCAACCAGTCGCTATGATGCATACTGACCACCAGGCAGCAGTCAACTTGGACAGATGAAAAGAGAAACAGGCAATTGATTCTATGAAAGATCTCAAGTGGGTGGGGCTGAGCTGCAGTTCACATTGGGAGGCTGGGCTACTGGCCCAAATTCCGCAGCTCCCCAGGCACTGCTCCCGAGGTGCAGCTCCCTTGACCTCCATCAAACCCTCCGGCTGCATCCTCCCCAGGCTGCAGGGACTGAGGGATGGAGGGAGGGAAAAAAGAGACCACAAACTGCATCCCTAGCACCTACCTCCTCCTATCAGACCAGAGTCACCCCAGGACTTTCAGGATGGTGCGTGAAGTGGGTGGCCTTGCTGCAGCTACCGTGACTCCCTGGTCTGCTCCGGTCACCCCTCGGGGACACACCCCATTTCTCCCAGCCTCAGTCTGCACCCCAAGTGAGGCTGTGGGAGCTCCGCCCTAGGGACCCACTTCTCCATAGTTGGGTGTGACAGACCAGGAGATGTGAGGGACAGTGGTAGAAGACGAGGGGGACGGGGGGCGGGACAGACACTCAGCTGACCAAGATGAATGGGGCGGGATGAGTGGGAGGGGCTCCTCCCGCTGTCTTCCACTTTGTGCACTACTACATCCCTCAGGGGATGTTGGATGCTGGTTTCAGCCCCATCCCTGCAGGCCATGCCGAGGGACCCCACCAGTGCACAAATCCATGCACCAGGCCTCTAGTACTAAAATAAATAAATGTTAACATAAATATTACTGATAAATAAAAGTGCTTGTGACATCTTGCTGTTACTCCTCAATCTTCTTTATATTAACTAAAGATTGATTTTCAGTGCAAATGTGACTTAGCACATGAATATGAAGTGAACACAATAAAACATGAAATTGCATCTGCAAATAATATCTTTGCTCTACAGCAGTTGCTCCCCACACACCAAAGCAATGTATGACTGGAGGTAACATTTAACCCAACTCTCTGAAGGATACTTTTGCTATTTGCGGTTAGGAAAGGGAAATGAAGCCCATTCGTCAGTGGCTGAGATGAGATTCTAACATGTTGAATTACCATTTCTGGGCTCTTTCCACCATTTATTTTTCATAAAACATAAGCATCCAGTTCATAGACCTTATGTTAGAATTCTCTAGTTATGAGTAACAGATGGCTGCTTGTGGGTGGTTGGGACATAGAGTTACAGAAGGTTAATATTCTGTATCTATTCATTCTTTTTACTCATAGGTATTTGAGAGAATTTGCAAATTTGCAAATAGAAATAATGAATTATATCAATCATTTTAATTGACAGCTCTTATTTTTAAGTTTATTCTATGTGTCCTGAGATTAGGGGTACCAGTAAAAGAATACATATATTAATCCAATGCAATATTTTCACAGGAAATATTTGATTGTTTCCTTATTTTTAAAGATAAATAAAAGGCTATTAAGTATGGATTATAATATAAATTTTAAAAGAAAAGGAAATATTTCAAAACCTATTATTAGTGTATAAAATAAGAAAATAAAAGTAAAGATTTCCTTTTAAAACGTGTAGAGGAATGGTCTCAACATCAACGTAGGTGTTTTGTTTTTTTTGTAACTAAAAGATTAGTTATTCATTTCTTTAGAATCAGTAAATTAGTCTGCAATCTGCCTATTGAAAATAAGGAAAATAAAGTGCCATCTCACATCATGTCAAAGCATAATTTTATGAACACTTGCACACAGTTAATTTTGTTTGTGTTCACTTAAAAATACCTGCTGGGTAGGGATTATCATTACATTCAGAGTATGCCTGATTTTCCAAAAGACAGAAATATCATGAGCATGATAAATTCACTCAGCAACCAATGTACATTTAGAAAGAATGATAATGAGGCATCTTCATCATTAAAAAAAAGGTAATTTTCAAGCATTTTATATGCATGAATTTATGCAACCAATTTAAATATAAAATATTTTTTTCAGTTTACTGATATTTGAGGGGTAGCACCAACACAATTCCATTAACAAAAGAAGACCAATAATAATAATAATAATAATAATAATAATAATAATAATAACTGATGTTCAAGCTCATCTTCTGTTTAGCTAATTTGCAGTGTCGACAAACTTTTCAATACGACATTTCCAGGCCCTTCTTAGAGACCTTAGAGACCTTCAAGGAAAACTACCTAATTCTAGCTTTTATCAAAATGTTAGCTGGAGAGAAAAATATTTCAGGATTATTGTCTAAGGATGATGTGTAACATCTATCCACATATTGAGACAATTTACTACTAAAAGGCGCTATGCCATCCTTGCCTTGACCAAACATTTTAGTGTTATGAAATCAAATTGCATGGGAGGTTGCACTTGCCAAAGGAAATTGATTTTACATGAATAATATGAGAGATATACTGAGGACATTATTTCTTGGGTCACAGTGACCCCACTCATCCATTTGAAAAAGGTTTGTATGTTTTCATGTTTTGAAAAGTTCATCCCTGTGGAAGGCTGGGTGGCCCCTAAAATAGGTCCTCTCCCTAGTCCCTGGAACCACAATACTTGGAAAAAAGAACTTTGCAGATGTGATTAAGGGAGAGGATCTTAAAATAAGAAAATTAATGTGGAATCAGTGGTAAAGCCCAATCAAATCACAGGAATCTTTAAAAGCATAGAATTAACTCCAGTGCGAGCAGCAAAAAATTGGAAGGAGACCAGTTGGAGAGACTCAAAGCAGGAGAAGGACAGAGAGCCTCATTGCTAGTTTGAAGATGGCCAGGGCTGTAGGTGGTGTTAAGGAACTGAGAGTCTCCTGGATGACAGGCAGCAAGGATAGCATAAGGACCTGAGCCAGAAAAACGCTGCAAGAATTCTGCAAACACCCTGAATGACCTTGGAAGTGAATTTTCCCAAGAGCCTAGTGATGACAGCTGAGGCCAACAAACACCTTCATTTCAGCCTTGTGAGAGCTACAACCAGGCTGTCCACCAGCACTTAAGACCTATAGAGCTGTGAGTTGGTATATTTGTGTTATTTTAAACAGTAACGGAGGAGTTTGTGGTAATTTGCTACAATAGCAATATGTGCTTCTTACTTTGCATAACAAGAACAACATGACCAGACACAGGCTCTTTTTTGCTGGTTATAAAGATACAGCTAATTCTGAATTATATCTAAATTTTAGAAACTATGCAGACCTTTTTCTCTAGCATAGCTGTCCTTTTCTTTTCATGCATCTTATTTTTGTCCTCATTTCATTTATAATGTAATCATGGTCACATTTTCATTAATTTTTTTTAAAAAACTCATTTTATTCTGTAATATCTTTTAGAAATTAGTGGAATATAAACAAAAATAAAATTAATTTAATGTTTGTGTTAATTTAAAATTGCTCTGATTGTGAAATATTTAAACAGGTTTACAGAAATGCACAAAGGCAAGGTAAAATAAGTTAGGGTTGGTTGTGATGGATGTCGATTGTGTTTCATAGACCAATATCCGTTCCCTCTTCCTTTGAGAGTGGCCTGACTCTTTCTTGCTATTTATCACTCCTGCATTACATGACATCTTGGTGTTTGTGTCAAAGCATATTTCTTATTAATGTAGTGAGGGGAATATCCTCTCAGCTCTCTGGCAGAATGTAGATAACTGGCAGATTCTCTGTTCTTACATATTGTATCCTTTTCAGCATGTCCAGCACCTTGGCCTTGTGACCCATCCCCAACACTCTGGCAAGGCTGTTCTGGCAACTCCGCTTTCTCTATGCTTTGTTAAAGTAGAATTACACTGATAAAAGTGAAGTGGAAATGGAGGAGTTCACTTAGGGCCTCTACAATAGAGGAGAGTAGGATGCAGTCTGAACTCAACGCCAGTGAAACAGCAGGAGGGTTATGGTGCTACATCTCCTCTGGGGAATAATCCCTTTCTGCCTGTTAATAACAAGGGCCATACCTATGGAGCCATGCTGAAATTTCATAAGATATCCCATATAATAAAAGCCTAATATGCAAATTGACCGAATGGCTGAACAACCAGTGAAACGACTGGTCGCTATGACATGCACTGACCACCAGGGGGCAGGAACTCAATGCAGGAGTTGCCCCCAGCCCACAGGCCCCAGGCCAGCCAAGGTGGGTGCCAGCGGGGGCCCTACTATTGCCCCGCCATTGCCTCATGCATTGGGCCTCTAGTAAGATATAATAACTTATGATGTTATCCTTGAATCTGCAGCATCATTGCTCAAAACAATGTTAAAATACACATTTATAACCAAGTATGACTTACCAAATTGTAATTTCCAGGGATGGGGATTGAGACCCATAATTTTTAACATCTGTACAGGTATTCTGTATGTTCACTGCAGTTTGAGAGCCACTAGTCTAGTTGTTTGGACAGGTAATATCAAATACTGAGGAGGGAAGCATTATTTCATAAGGTATCCACCTCAGGCGAGATCTTCTCATTTTTTTCAAATAAAGGGAGGTCTCTCTTCTACAGTAAGGGGAGGGAGCACTTGTGTTACATTGAGGGGATCAAACAAATCTGTGGGTTCAGGTTTCTAAAGTAAATCTACCCAGATATTCCTATCTCAGGGTCTCACCTCTTTCCTGTAGAGTGAATATTTTAGCATAATATAGTCCACAGGGCTGAGAATTGACCCACTTTTGTTGGTGGCTACTTTGTAAGAGAAAACCTGCTTTAAACAGGACATCAACGTTCTCTGACTTGATAATTGGTGTACTTGAGCCTGTCTTTTTGTTTTTCTTTTATGGCTTTGATTCCAATTAGGATCTTCCAATTCCCTCATCGATCCTTATCATTACTTATAGTCATTATTTCCAATATTTATCAACAGTACATTCAGTTATGAAACAGGACAGCGTGTGCACAAGTGTTCCGTATAATAGCACTTTATTCTTCTGTTACAAATGTTGTTTGCATGCGATTCCTATATAATAAGCAAAGTGTTTGCCAATGGGTGTGTATATCTTGCCTTCTTAAAAGTATTTTTGAAGAATGTGGAAGTGTTATCATAATTTATCTAAATAATGCTTAAGTGCTAGAATGAAACATTTTCATGCATGCATTAGCATCACTTTTGATACTATTTATATGAAGAATTGAATATTTTCCTCTCAAAATATGTAGGATATCAGTTCTAGATCTAGATTTTAGCTCTTTCTTCAATTATACTATGATGTACTATTCCCCTTCCTTTCTGCTCAGGCTAATAATTTTAACAATTTTATCCCTTGTAAATTTTTAGTCATTCCTGCTCCGAGCATCAGATATAGTAAAAGGAAACATAGAAAGCAACATTAAAATCACAAACATTTTAACTTTGCAACTTCTTGATTTATTTCACATCACCATTTCTGCTACCCTGTTCATTACATAAGGGTTATATAAAACACCAGCCTCTCTTTGGTAAAATGTTCTTTATAGTAATTTAAAAAATAACTGCATATAGTCATGTACTATATGTATTCTCTATTGCAATAAAAAATGGCATTGAGTATAATTACAAGAATTAATGACTTGCATTAGTGTAGCCTTAAATCAAGCAAAGCCCTTAAATTATTTTAATTGCAGCATCCAGTTAAAATATTTTGGTCAATGAGCCTTCACAAATTGTATTAAAATGTGCAAAAATAATTTTACTGTGATATATATCATGCTAATCCACATTTATGATAACTAACTTTGAAACACAATCTTCTCTTTAACCTTTCCTTCTAAATTATGTTTATTTCTCAACTTTGAATCTAAGAAGATAGCCTACAATCATTTAGCACTGAAGAAGTAAAAATTGTAAACTCTTATTCCTCATACACCTAACAAGTCCTTCAGTTGCTAGGTCAAACCAGCCTTTCTGGAAATTTCACTTAGCAGCTTTCAAAAGCATTTTTTTTTTCCTTCACGGTTGCCATGGGTCAGGATTCTAGGATATTTTAGCTAATGGTCAATTGATGGCATCACAAGGTTAAAATCAAGATATCAACTGAGTTATCTTTCTTTATAAAACTTGGGGACCTCTTTATGGCACATGTGGCTGTTAGCAGAATTCACTTCCCTCTGGCTATAGGACCAAAGTTTCAATTTTCTTGCTTTCCCTGTTGGGGGATGATGGTAACTTCTGAAAGCCACCCATAGTACCTTGCCATGTGGCTCAGAGCTTGGCAGCTAACTTCTCCAAAGCCAACAGAAAAATCTCCTCATTCAGCTAAGACAGTGTCGTATGTGATAGTGTCATCATGGAAGTATTTCATCATATTTACAGGTACAGCTACATTCAAGTGTCGGCACTGTATACAAGGAGCAGGGATCCTGTGGGTCATCTTCAAAGTCTGTCTGCTCCAGTCACGTTTCAGCCACACGGGAAGATGGTCTCCACTTGTCCTGAGAAAGTAATGTTGTCACAGTTCACAACCACCAAATTGGAAAATAGTTAGTATTTAGCTCTGAATAAAATTAAGAAGATCAATTCAAGAAGAAACAGAGATGTTGAATAATTTCTGAGAATTTCTAGTAATAAAACATTTTTTCTTAGATCTCTGAATACTAAGTGTGAACCATCCCCTAGAACTCAATACCATGTTCTCTCTTGAAGAGACACACAATTGCACGAGGAAGTGTATACAGCCCCCTCTTGTGAATTAATCTACATGTAACCATGGCCCAAGGTAGGTTATAACTGTAAACTTATCTTACTGAAATAAAATTATCAACTATTTATAACAATTGTTTGCATCATACCTCAATCTCCAATCTCTTTCACAAATTCAACTCAAAGTGGATACATGTTTAGTAATCATGGAAAATTTTGAGAAATGTATTAAAAACTTTTACAATGCCAAATTTATCCCCCAAATGAAGGAAATAGCATGGAAGGCCCACCAAATGAAAACCAGGACCATAAATAGCCAAGGTCAAAATCACAGAAATACCTCCTTCAATCTGTCTTCTATCTTAATATGTAACTCATTTAATGATGTTACAAATATAACTAGATTTAGCCAAGGAGATTTTTATCAGGTGTGATAAGTTGTGTTTGACCAACTAGTACTGCCCACTAAATACCTAACTTTATGTATTTCAGTAACTTTTCTGATAATCAGCCACCTGAGCAACATTTGCACTCTTTCTAGCTGTCACTTTGGGACATGAATTAGTGTTCGCACACACATAAATCATTGCAGGAAGTCAAGCGGAACTCAAGCAGAGAGCTGTTGGCTTCAAAATAGTCTTATCACCAAATAAACTAAGGAGTTACATTAATTCAGCCCAAATAAATAGATTCTACTTCTAACTTACTCAGTTTTGACTATTTTCTTTTTTAAATTAATTTCTAACAAAATCATTGCTCCTAAAATTAAAATGATTACTGTTAAGAATGAAGAATTACCATTATAAATAGAAATACCATTATGATAATGAAACCAAATAACACTACATAATGAGGAACTGCACCTTCAAATAAATTATTGAAAAGTAAGAGTGATTATAATTATAGACTGATGCTATCATGTAATTCTTTATGTGGTCCCTTGAACCAAAAGTGTGAGAAGGATTAGAAGCAGTATTAAAAAGGATGAAATAGAATTTTATTTTAAATACTTTCAAAACTAGTCTGTCATTTTGAAATTTTAGCTCCTTTTCAGAGAGATATTTGTTTGAAACAAAAAGTCTAAATAATGCCTCTAAATAACAACCTTTACCAGCTTCCTGAGAGAAGGTAGTTCTATTTCAAATATAATCATTAGACTGTCTTCATAGTCCTAGTTATTTTTTATTTTATAACTACTTTCAAAACAACCTACATTCAATGTCATTTTTTATCTAGGGAAAATAAAAAAATATATATCTAATACTGCATTAAAATAAGTATGTTCAGCAGCTCTCAGTTAATTGTATAATTTCATTTAAAATGATATAGCTAGATATAAAAGGGATTTTTTAATAGGTCACATTAAATTTAGGTACCTTTTATGAATACTTATTAAAAAACATTTTACTCTTGTTTCTGCAAAACATTATGTTTAGTTCAGTAAAAGTGGATAATCAAATGCCATTAACATGAGTTTTGATTAAGTTGGAAAGGATATTCCATAAACAAAATACATTATTAAATCTTGTAAAGTTAAGATATTGTAAATAAGAAATATAATAACAATGGTAGCTAGCTTTCAGATACATTAAACTTCTTAGGCAAGTTAAAAAATTTAGTAAAAATATAATAACAGCCAGATTCAAATTGGACAGGTACACTGAATTCTCAGATATATTTCTTCTCCCTCTTGAGACCTCATGAAAGTAAATGTGCATAAAAAGTACAGATTTGTGCAGATCAAGAGGACAGCAGAGGGCATGTCTGCCAATAAAAGACAGAACACAGACACATGGTCACTAACTTAGCAGACACCACTGCTTTGCATTCAGAATGTGCAGAGGCCAAAACAGAAGAGAAGAGCAATTATTGTCACCCATACCTGGAGAGGAGAATGATGCTACAGAGCCAGATAGCGTCATGAGCAGGAGTGAGATATGTAGCATATAAACGCAGAATCCATGTCAAGGACACTAGGTGAGCACTCCTAGACAAAGACCTGTAGAAAGTGACTGGTTAGATTGCTAGGTACTCAGGAAAATGCTGGTCGATACCAAAGAACTCACAGGACATTTAGAAATCGCCATATCCCAACTCCAGCTTCTGCTATGGTACTGTCACTTCCCCATAGGAAGTCTGAGGATGCTTCTCTGGAAATCCTAAAAGACGGTGAGGAGTAAACTCCTTCTACTAAACTTTGGGTGTCCTCCATTCAGAATTTCATGAAGTCATCAAAGTGATGAGCAGTACCCAAATACAAAGTGCTTCACCCACACTACATATATACCTTCATTCATAACATAAAATTAATAAATTAATATTCATTCTTGTCCAGTACCTATCCTAAGTGAATGATTTCTGTTAGTAATTATTGAAGAGAAGATCACTCTCTTTCGGAACTTACATCTTGGTTGGGAGAGACTGACAAACACTATACATAAAAATATAAAAATTACTTAGAAATAAGTTCTATGAACACACAAAAAATGCGGAGTAGTTTAAGAAGGGTCAGGAGAATTGAGGAGAGAGGAATCACTTATAATATTATTGAGAATGTCCAAAGGGAGATCTCATTGAGAAGATGAAAATCAAGCAGTGATTTTAATGAGGCGAGGGAATTAGCCGTGCGGGTACCTGAGAGAAGAGAATTACAAGCAGAGAGAAAAGGCAGTGCAAAGGAAACCAGGATGAGTATATGGACTACTTTTCAAAAGAAGCAAGGAAGCTTCTATGACTGGAGGAAGGTAAGGAGGGAAGTCTTTGAATATCATAGGGAAAATGGAAGTTGGATCCTATTGACCACTATAGAGAATTTAAAATACGAATAGACTACCAAGGAACAGAATATATAAGGAAAACGCTCCACATGTAATAAAAGACTTTGGATTTGAAATGTTACCGGGAAGTTTAGGGCTTTTTATGAGTAATAAATAAATTTTACTGTGTTAAACTTTAGGGATTCTGGGTTTCTTTATTCTGCAGTAATGCTGACCTATGCTGACTATCTAATGAGAAATTTGGGAATATTATAGAGAGTTTCACACACTTTTCTCAGTATAAGTATACAATGAAATTAAAAGTGGAATTGATATGGACCTGATGTGGTAAAATAAGTAGAGAAAGGTTGTAAACTTAGAATAGTGAGAGATTATTAATTAATTCAGGTCCTGAATGTCATTCGCAGTGCCCCACATGTACTCCATTCCATTATTTCAAGTTGTGCTATATTGTTATTACATAAAAATACTAACAAAAGGTGAAATGACTGAATAGGGTCCATGACCAGATAATGGCCTCCCAGAGGCATCTATGTCCTAATCCCCCCAAATGTGTAAATATTATAAGGAACATGATAAAGGAGTATTAAGGTTACAGGTGTAATTAGGCTGCTAATTTGCTGATTTTAAAATAGGAAAATTATCCTGAGTATCTGTCTGGGTGGGACCAGTGATATCACAGAATTTGTAAAAGTAGAAGAAGGATCTTTTATTGTTTATGTTGAAATACCCAGTGCTTTTCTGATTCATGATTGCATGCCTTTAAACTTGACTTCCAAGCTAGCTTGATCTCTGCTTAGCGTTTCACAGGGATGCAATCCACTTGTTGACATGACTACAGTTTAATCTAGAGACTTGATAGGGAAAGAGTACACTTGCAATCACAGTAAGTTGCTGGTAGAGTCCTCTGTCTACAGATCTCATGGCAGCTTGTCCTTTCGGGCCAGCAGGAAAGAGTCTCTGACCTCATGGAAGGTATATACTCACTTTCCAACTGATTAACCCATTTTACCCCTGATAATCTGCCTTTTGATTAATTTAAAATGGATTGTTTTGGAAATACAACCTAACGAAAGACATGGTATTCATCTCTGGCCATAAAAGGTAACCTAACATGAGTACAACACCAGGTAATGAAGATCATGGGGGCCATGTAGATTATGCCTACACGAACCTGTTTTCATCTTCAAACCATGGATCATTTTTACTCTTTTGTTTATCACCACCATTCTAAAATTCCAGGAAGATATATGAGAGTTGGTTATCACTGATTATGTGATGTTTATAGTGAGCCTTTAAGTCTAGAAATCCATTTCCTCATTTCTGAAGATTGGTTAATATGATTTCTCTGATTATTTCTATGCCTCCAATTCTTATTCTCTTATACTATTTTAGTTGCTCATATTTCTTCCTTTTTTGGTCTTTTATACTCTAATATTCATTTGTTTTAATCTCTACTGTAATATTCCCAATGTCCAATATTATTGGAATGGCCCTATTCTCTAGCATCTTTGCCTTATTTCTGAAATCAAATGCCATCATACATAATTATAGAGATTTTTTGGTAGGTTTTTTTTTTCATTCTAGTCAATGTTTCTCTGGGATCTCTAAGAAATTATTTTGCATTTGTTAGTTTTAATCTCTGGCTTTTACTTAGAGGGGTCCTTCAAATGTTTAAATTTGTTTAGCTGCTCATTAATAATCTAGAGAAAAACATAAACTCTTTGAATCAAAGCTTTCTGCTTCCGATGGAATTAAGTACTGTGCCTCACCGTAAAATTATAACTCTGTAACCTCTGTTTAATTGGACCTCTTCCAATTACAGAATTTAATGGAATTTTTTAAAATTTCTGATTTCACCTTGTGTTATCTGTCTTTCTCCAGCCAGAGCAAGTTTTGTTTTTAAGGTCTCTGTGATTAGATTATGTTCACTGGGATAATCCAGAATAAATTCCCTTTACTTTTTTTCCCCCTAACCATAACCCTAACGCTAACTCTAACCCTAACCCTAACCCTAACCCACACCTGCTTTCTGGGGCTCCTGGCAGCTTCGGCTCCTGCTGCAGCATCACCCCAGGCCCTGGAACTCCCTTTACTTTAAATTTCCTACCATAATTTAACCTGCAAACCCCTTTTGTGGTGTAGTCACACATGTTCACAGGCTCTAGGAATTAGGGCATGGGATCTTTGGGAGATCATATGCTATCAACCACAGGGTTGTTCAGCTCCTTGGAAAGTAAACTTCTTATCTCCTACCTGTGTTGGCTGAGCCTGGCTGCCAATATTGGTGGTTTAGTGAGAAAAGAGGTTCAGAATTGTAATTAATCTCCCTGCTTTCAGGTTAATGTGTAAGCCACATTCAATTTTGCCTGTTATCTCTGAATTCACACAATGTCTAAAACGATTTCTCCAACTTTTGGTTTTCCATGTTTCTACAAGAAAGGTGCCGCTATCTGGATTTTCAGCTCTGGACGGAGATTCCCACGTGTGTGCAGGCGTTGATCGTTATGCACACAGGCACACACACAATGAGCACCCTCTGCTCTGCCAAATGATTTAACCCTCATTTATCTTCTTCCCAGTTTCTGAAACGGTGTCACTATCACTTGCCTGCTGATGTATTCTCTTCTATGTACCTTGTACTTATCGGTTAATGTAGTTTTATACACCTTTTTTTAGTGAAGAGTTAGGAAAGAGTGACTATAACTAAAAGTGTTTAAGGTTTAATTGAAAGTGCTCATTTGTTTTCATATTCTCTTGATCTATTTTTAAGTTATATAGCGGCTCTCATACATTTTATGTTTAGGTATGGTTCTAATTGTTTTAATTCCGTAAGAATTATTTAGCTAAACTGTTACTTATAAGTATTTCGGTATATGCTCCTTCTGAAAATGGGAGGGATGTGCTTATGTGTATGTATGTGTTTGCTGAGTGTTGCATTTTTTCTGATGTCTAATGCCATTACATACAGTTGAATGAATAAAATTATAGCGTATTTCTTCTTAAAATATATTGAGGTCTCTTTGTGACATTATACTGTGTTGCTGCTTATTTAAAAGTACTTTTATTATTATGTCATAGTAGTATTTCATTTATTGATTTCAAAATATACAATACTTGGTTCCTAATCACCTTTCCTCTGTTCTTTTGTAATGCATTTGATCATGATTTTATCATATCAGACTGCTGTGAATATGTTTTTTCACTGGTGTCTTATTCTTCTGTACTTGGTATTGTTATTTAAACCCCCTTATATAATCTATTTCATTGCTTTCTCTTGGTATCACAGGTCATATTGCACAACTGCAAATTTAGCTCAATATTAGAAACCCATTTACATAATTCACCATATTTATGGATATAAAGAGAAGAAAACATACTATCTCTACAGAGTGACAGTGGGTATTCCATAACATATTAAAATGTTATTTCAGCATTGAAATCCTAATTCCACTCAAAGTAGATTTGATAATTTTCTAATTACCTGAATGTGTGTTTTTTTTATTCACCCTTGTGCTTAAAAGGTAATGTGCTATTTATGAAGTTGTCTTGTTCAATAATTTAAACATGTTATTTGATTTCCTGCTATAATGTTGGATATATAATCAGCATTTGTTCTTTTGTGCATAATAATTTCTTCTCCTTGGGTGAGATTTAAATTTCTTTTATCATTGAGGATCCTAAATTTCGCTTATAATATGCCTAGATTTGTGCATGCTTTTTCTTTAAAATTTTAGTGTGCACTGATATATATTTTAATTCTGTGAAATTTCTAGTTAATATTTTATTATCTTTATTTTCTCAGGGATCTTATCATATGTGAATAATATAATAAATAATACATATACTTATAAATTAATTCATAAGTAAATAGTTTGATAATTAATAAATAATAATACAAAAATTTAGTTTAGCTTACTCATAACTGTAAACCTACTCTTGCCCACCCTTGTTTCTCTGGCGTGTTCTCATAGAGATGATTCTCACTCCTTTGGGGAGCAGCGGCTCATCTCTAATCTTTACATCTGAAAGTTAATCCATTGTTGCGTTATGAATAGGACACCATGACCATTTTCTCTTTTACTTTGCATTCCTTATAATGTCAGTCTCTTTATATATTTATACCTTTTCTATTATTTTTATAATCTTAGGAATATTCACCCCTCTCTCTCATTCTCTTTCTCTCTCTTTCCCTCTCTCCCTCTTTCTTTCCCTCTCTTCCTCTCTCTCTCCTCACATTCAGCAATAAAAGCAGCTCATCATTTCTGAGTCGCCCTCATTTTCCCTTGCCTTCTTATTGTTAGCTGTTACAAGTGGGTGTGTGAAAAGTGGAACTAAATGACTTCTGATATTTTCTGTAACACTTTCTATCGAGAAAGGATAGAGCAAGGACTCATACATTAAAACAAGATAATTTCTAATTTTTAGGGAGGACATAGAATTGAGTCATTGTAGTTTCCTCAGCTGCTAAAAGTGATCCTATATAATAAAGAGGTAATATGCAAATTGACCATCACTCCAACACACAAGATAGCCACCCCCATGTGGTCAAATATGGCCCTCAGGGGAGAGCAGTTAGGGGTGACCAGGCCAGCAGGGGAGGGCAGTTGGGGGTGACCAGGCCTGCAGAAGAGGGCAGTTGGGCATGACCAGGCCAGTAGGGGAGGGAAGTTAGGGGCAATTAGGCCGGCAGGGGATCAGTTAGGCATCGATCAGCCTGGCAGGGTAGTGGTTAGGGGGTGATCAGGCAGGCAGGCGAGCGGTTGGGAGCCAGCAGTGGGATCAGGCCTAACTGGGCAGTAGAACATCCCTCGAGGGGTTCCAGATTGGAGAGGGTGCCGGCTGGGCTGAGGGACACACCCGCCCATGCACAAATTTCGTGCACCGGGCCTCTAGTTTTATTTAAAATTCAAGGTCTTACAAATGATGGCATTAGAAAATAATGTTGTCTAGTTGATGGGAGATCATGGGAAGGGTACTCTGTGGAGTGATGCCATTTTAACTAATATAGGACATAGTATGAGAATGACTTAAATCCTTATAAAAATCATTGAATCATTGTAATATGCAGAGGTAACATTGGTTATAATCTTAAATACTCTAGCCTCTCTTACTAGAAGCCCAAATTTCTGACAACAGATTTAAAGACATCTGTGTCAGAAACTATTTATTGATTACAATCCTTGATTTCTCCTGTAATATAAAATAATCTTTATTTTTAATAGTTTAATATTAATAATGTATTTACTTCAGAAATAATTTGATTATATTAAGTGTAAGCACAACTTACTACACTTATAACCCAAGTATAAATATCTTATTTATCTGTCATTGCACATTCTTAGCGTTAAAATAATTGAAAATGCAGATTGCTATGAAGGAGTGTAATTTTAGGGCACCAGGGTTTTGAACCACACAGTGGAGGTCGGAGGGTGCCTTGTGTGGTTGCCTGGATTGCAGACTGTGATGACCGTCCCCTCCCTGGAGGAGCTAGACTCCTTCAGGGACAGTGACCAAGAGGCTGGGCCTCCGGGCTAACGACTTCCAATTCTACTTCTCCAGTGGGACCTCTCCCCTGAGCTGCTGACGCATGGATGCAGACAAGTTGCTAAAAGCCTTGCAAGTCCACATGAAACGGGAAGCAAAAAAAATTAAAAAGGAAAAAACCATCTCATCCTCTTGGGATGAGACCGACCTACAGATTCACAAGCTGAGCGGGAGCTGGCTGGCCAGGTCACCAAGACAAGGAGAGGGCACGGGCCTCTCCACAGGAACCCTGACTGCCGGCAGGATCATGCAGATGCAAGAACAAGTGATCCCACTGAGTTCCAGAGTCAAGAAAAGCAGAAAAACCAGGCTCTCGGAGCTCCTGCAGAACCTTCTTCCCCAGATGAGAGCCAAGGGGACAAGAAGGCAGCGTCCTAGTGGAATAAATGGTAACGGAGAGGCAGAGGTGCCTCCAGAAAGAAAGGAAGAAGTCTGTCTACACAGATGGGTTTTCCGAATCTGGAAAAAAATTAAAGAACTGCAAGCACTCCTCCAAACTTTTAGAAGCTACGCGAGGCCGATTTTAAGGAAATGGAGTGCATTGATCAATAGATTAAGAGAAAAAAAGAAACATTTGAACACAATTCCCTTAACGATCTGAAGAAACAGTTCCTCAACAACAGAGTGGGGGCAACTCCAGCTGGTCTCCAAGGAAGACGGTCCTCGGCCTGTCCTCCCCTCAGCCAGCGGCTCGCAAGGCAGGGCCCTGGCCTGCAGATGGGGCGCCTCGTGTGTGTGTGTGTGTGTGTGTGTGTGTGTGTGTGTGTGTGTATGTGTGTGTGTGTATGTGTGTGTGTGTGTGTGTGTGTGTGTGTGTGTTTGGGGGGGCGGGGGGAGTCAGTCAAGTGCTCCACTCGCTCAGCAGCTAAAATGAAAGTCACGTTTTCAGCCGCTGCCAAAGGTCATGAATACGAGCGTACACTGACCAAGACGCTGGCCAGAAAGTGTCCCCGTGTGTCCATGTCTGGGAAACCCCAAAAGGCCAGGCTCATTCTAGTTGCTTATTTAACAAGATACAGGGCCATATTGAAATTTGAGGATTGCTGCTTTAAGGATTATTACTCTTTCAAACTCAGATTTTATTTCATTTATGGAAAGGCTAGAGTTGCTCAGCATCCTATCCACGTTTGTTGCACCAAAGTGGAGCTTCTGAGTTTCACGAATAGCTTTTTTCTCACAAAAAAAAGTATCATTCTATTCTTTAGCTATAACTCCTTGTTCCCTTTCCTAATCAAAGTCACATACACAAAATATTTTGACAATTAGAGCTCAAGTTTCTAGTGAGCCATTGGACATCTCTCTCAATTTCCTTCAATCATAGTTAAAAACTTCCCTCAATTCTTCACAATTGTAACTTATGGGCAGAGTTACAAAGCCTCCTGTGCATGGTAAACCCAACCCATGTATTCATTTGGTCTATTTGTTTGTTGGCTGACTTATTGATTTCATTCCTTAGACATAGGCAGTTTTCTTTTTTATTTCCTTTATTTTAAGATTGTTAAATTTTTGAACAATTTAAAATAAGCATTCATCATCATGTAAAATCTTAGCCCATGAACTTTAACTCCAAAGTGATAAAACATTTTGACCTCTTCTAGAATTAATTCCCAAACTAGCCACTTTCATTCCCCTAAAAAAATCTCTTCATGGTATAAATACTAGTTATAGGCAGGTGTATGTGTCCATTGTTCTTTTCTTCCACTATTCATAGGTTTTAAGACCAAACTCTGTAGCTTTAAGCTGATAAGAGTGATATTTCTACTTTTAATTATATTCTTGTTTTTTTTTTCCCTTAAAAAGTAACTTATCATAAATCACTATATTTCTCTCTGTGGTATAGGTGCATACATATATATCTACATACACATACATATGAGTCTATACACAGTATATATATATATATATATATATATATATATATATATATATATATAACACTTTATGTGGGATCACACATTTTATGTGAGGTTTTTTGTTGTTGCTATTGTTTTGTTTTTATCTGTTTCCTAGGTATGAGGCTCTAAGACACTTGCTTCGATGTTCTCTCAGCACATTCTCTCCTCAGGCCCTTTGATAGCAGGATGTGGAGTTGTGGTCAGATTTCATTGTTTGGCAAAATCCAAGAAAGAGTTCATGGACAAAGTGAAGCAAAAGCAAAAGCAACATTTATTAAGATAGAGGATCCCTCTAGTCTAGAGGAAAGGGACCCAAGTGGGTTGCTGGGGGAGCTCTCTGTCTAGGAGTAGATACATGCCCTGCTGGTTTCTCATTGGTTCTTACACTGAAGTTCTTTGTCTAGGGGGGAGGGAGCTCTCTGTGAGGGGGGAGGGAGCTCTCTGTGAGGAGGGGGAGCTCTCTGTGAGGGGAGGAAGCTCTCTGTGATGGGGGAGAAAGCTCTCTGTGATGGGGGAGGAAGCTCTCTGTGAGGGGAGAGGGAGCTCTCTGTAGGGGAGAGGAAGCTCTCTGTGAGGGGAGAGGAAGCTCTCTGTGAGGGGGGAGTAGGTCTCTATGAGGGGAGAGGGAGCTCTCTGTGAGGGGAGAGGGAGCTCTCTGTGAGGGGAGAGGGAGCTCTCTGTACAGGAGAGGAAGCTCTCTGTGAGGGGAGAGGGAGCTCTCTGTGAGGGGAGAGGGAGCTCTCTGTAGGGGAGAGGGAGCTCTCTGTGAGGGGAGAGGGAGCTCTCTGTGAGGGGAGAGGGAGCTCTCTGTGAGGGGAGAGGAAGCTCTCTGTGAGGGGGGAGGAAGCTCTCTGTGAGGGGGGAGGAAGCTCTCTGTGAGGGGGGAGTAAGGTCTCTATGAGGGGAGAGGGAGATCTCTGTGAGGGGAGAGGGAGCTCTCTGTGAGGGGGGAGTAAGGTCTCTATGAGGGGAGAGGGAGCTCTCTGTAGGGGAGAGGAAGCTCTCTGTGAGGGGAAAGGAAGCTCTCTGTGAGGGGAGAGGGAGCTCTCTGTGAGGGGGGAGGAAGCTCTCTGTGAGGGGGGAGGAAGCTCTCTGTGATGGGGGAGGGAGCTCTCTGTGAGGGGGGAGTAAGGTCTCTATGAGGGGAGAGGGAGCTCTCTGTGAGGGGAGAGGGAGCTCTCTGTGAGGGGGGAGTAAGGTCTCTATGAGGGGAGAGGGAGCTCTCTGTAGGGGAGAGGAAGCTCTCTGTGAGGGGAGAGGAAGCTCTCTGTGAGGGGAGAGGGAGCTCTCTGTGAGGGGAGAGGGAGCTCTCTGTAGGGGAGAGGAAGCTCTCTGTGAGGGGAAAGGAAGCTCTCTGTGAGGGGGGAGGTAGCTCTCTATGAGGGGAGAGGGAGGCTCTCTGTGAGGGGGGAGGAGCTCTCTGTGAGGGGGGAGGAGGCTCTCCGCGAGGGGGGAGGAAGCTCTCTGTGAGGGGGGCAGCTCTCTGTGAGGGGGGAGGAAGCTCTCTGTGATGGGGGAGGGAGCTCTCTATGATGGGGGAGGAAGCTCTCTGTGATGGGGGAGGAAGCTCTCTGTGAGGGGGGAGGAAGCTCTCTGTGAGGGGGGAGGAAGCTCTCTGTGAGGGGAGAGGAAGCTCTCTGTGAGGGGAGGAAGCTCTCTGTGATGGGGGAGGAAGCTCTCTGTGAGGGGGGAGGAAGCTCTCTGTGAGGGGGGAGGAAGCTCTCTGTGATGGGGGAGGAAGCTCTCTGTGAGGGGAGAGGAAGCTCTCTGTGAGGGGGGAGGAAGCTCTCTGTGAGGGGGGAGGAAGCTCTCTGTAGGGGAGAGGAAGCTCTCTGTGAGGGGAGGAAGCTCTCTCTGAGGGGGGAGGAAGCTCTCTGTGATGGGGGAGGAAGCTCTCTGTGAGGGGAGAGGAAGCTCTCTGTGATGGGGGATGGAGCTCTCTGTGAGGGGAGAGGAAGCTCTCTGTGATGGGGGAGGAAGCTCTCTGTGATGGGGGATGGAGCTCTCTGTGAGGGGAGAGGAAGCTCTCTGTGATGGGGGAGGAAGCTCTCTGTGAGGGGAGAGGAAGCTCTCTGTGATGGGGGAGGAAGCTCTCTGTGAGGGGAGAGGAAGCTCTCTGTGATGGGGGATGGAGCTCTCTGTGAGGGGAGAGGAAGCTCTCTGTGAGGGGGGAGGAAGCACTCTGTGATGGGGGAGGAAGCTCTCTGTGAGGGGAGAGGAAGCTCTCTGTGATGGGGGAGGAAGCTCTCTGTGAGGGGGGAGGAAGCTCTCTGTAGGGGAGAGGAAGCTCTCTGTGAGGGGAGGAAGCTCTCTGTGATGGGGGAGGAAGCTCTCTGTGAGGGGGGAGGAAGCTCTCTGTGAGGGGGGAGGAAGCTCTCTGTGAGGGGATGAAGCTCTCTGTGAGGGGGGAGGAAGCTCTCTGTGAGGGGGGAGGAAGCTCTCTGTGAGGGGGGAGGAAGCTCTCTGTGAGGGGAGAGGAAGCTCTCTGTGAGGGGAGAGGAAGCTCTCTGTGATGGGGGAGGGAGCTCTCTGTGATGGGGGAGGGAGCTCTCTGTGAGGGGAAAGGAAGCTCTCTGTGAGGGGAGAGGAAGCTCTCTGTGAGGGGGGAGGAAGCTCTCTGTGAGGGGGGAGGAAGCTCTCTGTGAGGGGAGAGGAAGCTCTCTGTAATGGGGGAGGGAGCTCTCTGTAGGGGAGAGGAAGCTCTCTGTGAGGGGAGAGGGAGCTCTCTGTCTAGGGGGGAGGGAGCTCTCTGTGAGGGGGGAGGGAGCTCTCTGTGATGGGGGAGGAAGCTCTCTGTGAGGGGAGAGGAAGCTCTCTGTGATGGGGGAGGAAGCTCTCTGTGAGGGGGGAGGAAGCTCTCTGTGAGGGGAGAGGAAGCTCTCTGTGATGGGGGAGGAAGCTCTCTGTGATGGGGGAGGAAGCTCTCTGTGATGGGGGAGGAAGCTCTCTGTGAGGGGAGAGGGAGCTCTCTGTGAGGGGGGAGGGAGCTCTCTGTGATGGGGGAGGAAGCTCTCTCTGAGGGGAGAGGAAGCTCTCTGTGATGGGGGAGGAAGCTCTCTGTGAGGGGGGAGGAAGCTCTCTGTGAGGGGAGAGGAAGCTCTCTGTGATGGGGGAGGAAGCTCTCTGTGATGGGGGAGGAAGCTCTCTGTGATGGGGGAGGAAGCTCTCTGTGAGGGGGGAGGAAGCTCTCTGTGAGGGGGGAGGAAGGTCTCTGACTTTTGAGGGGCCTTGGTTCTTCTCTGCCCAGTTCGGTGCCCCAGCATCTCCTTCTGACCTGTGTTTTCTCCCAGTCTGGTTGCCATAACATCCAGTCAGTAAGCTGTACCCTGTTATTCTCTGACTTCCCTATTTTTCTTTCCTCCCTTGGTCCCATCTCTAACCCCCGCCTCTCCTCTATCTCTCTTGGAAGCCTGAAGTATGTCTTCCCTACATCCACACTGGGCATCTTGCTTCCTTTCTAGTTTAATGAGACTGTTGTTCATATCACTGATACTTTCTCTTTCCTGTGACAGTATTGAAGCTTCTCCTGACTTTCTTTCACACAATTCCAGCCACCACAGTGAACTTCTAGCCTCACTTTCTCCTCTTTACACCTTGTAAGCTGTGATTTACCCCCTTCCTATGTATAATTCAAGACAAATTTGGAATATGGAGTGAACTCTCAAAATGTATTTGAGGGGACTCTTAATAAAATGAATTTGATAGTAACGGTACCATCAGCTCTAAGTGCTATAACATTTCATAACTGTTTATTAGGTAGGATGGGAGCACCATTATTTATTTCAATGCAGGACACTTCCTCTGGCAGAAAAACCTTCTCCCAGCAGAATTACTGTAATCTTCTTCAGAAAGCCAACTAAAATAAAATATCTGAGTAAACATAACCTTTTGGGAGGGGGGAAATTATCCACTTTTTCTGTAAAATAACAACATGATTTGCTCTTTTTTATATAATAACACACTGTCCATGGGCATTCCCATAGATATTTAACACTCTCACTGAAACCTGTGATGTTTCTAATACCTGTGGACAATGTGACAAATCAATCCATTTCAACATCAAGATGTTTCTTTCTCCCGGGAGACCAAAGGGAGAGCTGGAGGGGCTGTGCGTGTTGAAGTGATTTGATGAAAACACAGACCGCAGAAGAAGCAAAGGGATTGAAGAGGAGCAAGGCACAGACTCACTGCAAAGCACAGGCAAACCGATGAGCAGGAGCTCCCGCTGCGAGTGAAGCTGTGCGGCCGCCGCCTGTGCAGGGGCCCCTCTGTGGGATCAGCTGCTCTGAGCCCGGGAGGCACCCCAGCTGCCTGTACCCTTCCTCTTGGTGTCGGTCACACCCCTCTGACACCCCGACTCTCGCTCTGTAGAAAGAAGTTCTAAGGCTCAGAGTTCAGGTCATGATTGGGAAAGGGCACCTGGATTATATTCTGAAAATGTTCCGAATTTTGCAGAAAAATCCCTCTCTGATTGCCCTGTTTGATCTCAGCTCTCTATCTGTGCCTACAATCATCAGGAGTTAACATATTCCTAGTATAAAGAAATTTTACGGCTTATTTTCCCCATTTTTACAACTAAAGCTTACAAGTTATGGTTTGGGAAAATTGCTGTGTCCCCTGTACTGAAACATTTAACAAGCACCTTGTAAGCATATATCTCTCTCTTCTCTTACTTTCCCAACGATTTCTTATAGAAGGACAGCCTTGGGAACACAAAACTCAATTTTGTTTTCCATTTTACTATTGATGTAGTAGGAACAATCTCTGTTTTCTCTCCTTCTATCTCTTAATATAGGATGTAAAACCAGTCCTAATTGGCATTTCCCACCTTTGTAACCACCCCTCCATGCATACTTCAGCACACTATTTTCTGTTTTTAAAATCCTGTTAACCCCAAGCTATGCTCAAATATACTTTTTTAAAAAAAAAAAATTTCCATTGCAAATTTTTTGTTCTTCTCTTTTTGAAAATCTTCTGACATAATTTTTCCTCTGTCCATCATGTTTGCCAGCTCAACTTCCAATACTGTTAGACTTTTCCATGTCCATGATTGTTAGTGCTTTGCACACAATTTTATTATAGAACTTATTCATAATGATGATGATTATATAAGTTTCATATAATTACAAATATTTGTATTTTCATTACATGAGTCAATTCGAAGCCATAAGAAATCCTACATGTATATTTAAATTTTCATCTTCTCATAGTTTTTTTTTATTATTTTGGGAATAAAAAAATTAATTCGCCAGAGTAATATTCGATAGAGTGCTTCTTTTTACTCTTAAATTTTTATTGAATTTAGAGAGAGGGGAAGGGAGAGATAGAGAGAGAGAGAGATGTTGTTCCTCTTATTTATATATTCATTATTGATTCTTGTATGTACCCTGATTGGATGGAACCCACAACCTTGGTGTATTGGGATGACACTCTAACCAACTGACCCATCCTTCCAGGGCCCTTTTTTTTTTTTCACTCTTGCAGCCATGACAGCTTTTGGCCCACCTTTCCGTTTCCTTTGTGACCTTGATAAATTAAGCATCTGTCTCTCACTCACATTCTCAAGTTGCCTCTATCAACTAGTTCTTTACGTACACAAATATACTCTACCACAAATTGTTAAAACAACTCAAACCCTCCAAGATATTGGACTTTTCTTGGTTGCAATCACCCCTTCTCAACTCTCTCTTTTCCTATTCCTGCCAAATTTCTTGTAAAAGGAACCAAATCTTTTCTTTCTATTAAGCCTGTCATCCTCTCGGGCACCCAAGCCGCTGAGCACAGCTCAGGCAATTTGTGCGATCTTACAGGTTGGTGCACTGGAAATTTATGGTTTGCAGGCTCAGCTGGGCACCCAGAGCAGCTCAGCCAACCTTCTCCTTCCACTTAGTAAGGTATCCACTGTGATTCACCTCAGCAGCGATTCTTATCTCACAACACTTTTTACTGTTCCTTTCCCAGTGCCTCCTTATAGTCCTCCTCACTCTCGGCACATGGCTGGAGTGGGTATTAAACTTGAAAACTTCAGCTCCCTATTTCTCACATGCATCCCTTTAATCTTTAATTTAAATGTAATTTATTTTTGCCTCCTCCACCTGTTCTAATTGTATGACCCACAAATTGAGTATCTGGATAATTATTTTCTATTATATTACCTGCTGATTCCTGAAAACAACACCCTCAAGAATATGGGCTTTGAGACAGTTACTAGTTGCATTTCATTGGACAAAGCAATGAAATTCTTCAAGCTTCACTTTGTTTAGATGTAAAATAGGTTCATGTCTATTCATAGAGTATTAAATGAGATAATGTTTGCAGAATTATTAGCTTAGAAGGTGTCATGTATTGAGTACTCAATCACTTACAAACTGGAAATTATTTTCTTGTCATTTATTGTATCACTAATATACATACATCAGGCACAATTCTGAGAAATACTAGGAAGAAATGTTGGAGAAATCCATTTTTCTTCATGGAGCTTGCCTTGTTGTAGGAATTGCATGTAAAAATAATACATAATTAAGGAATGATGGATTCTATAAGAGAAACAAGAAAGAAAATAGAGAAGAAATGCATTCCATTTATCTTTTCTTAAGTCACCTATCTTCGTTGAAAATTTAAAGTCTTCCTAAGCTGTACCTCTGCTTAGCACATGGCAAAGTCATGTAGAGACTTTACTTTGAAAGGTTTCTCAACTTTAGTTAATTCAGCTCATTGTCACTGCACCTGGTTCTCCCTTCTTAGTCCTGAGGAGACCTTGGCAATGGTCTCCCTAGCAATCCGGATTCTCACCGGAGTCCTGTTTCAGTACAACCTACAACCTCCTGTTAGATTGATGGTCTCAAAGCACAGTTAAAAGTTCATTATTTCTCTGTTTAAATATAAAAATATATATATTTAAATATAAAAATATCTATATCTATATCTATATCTATCTCTATCTATCTCTATCTATCTCTATATCTATATATGGCTCTCCATTAGCTGATTACTCTCATCCTAGCATCCAAGGTCCTCCATATTATTCCCTTCTTTTCAGTCATGCATGCCTTCAGTCCCTATGTGCTCTGGCCCTCATCCCACTTTAATCTCCCAGCACCTCTCCCCATCTCCCACTTCCTTTTACCCTTAGTTTTCTGTTATCCCTCTCTCCTCTGTTGCCTTTTCCTCTGCCTGTAAAATCTATTTTATTCTCTTTTATAAGAATCATAGCAAATGTCATGTTTTTTTACAAGGTCTTTCTGTTGTCCTAGAGGAGGTTTGATCTCACTTTTGAGTACTTGTTGCTCTTTGATCTACTGGTGAAAAAAAAAGACTTTAATCACTTTCCTTTGTATTTTGGTTACTTAAGAACTCCTTGTCTACCCAGCAGCATGTAGCTCCTGAAAGATTGACTAATGCTACTGCAGTACACTGAAAATACCAAGAACACAAATAAGCCCTGTTTCTCTTCTTAATTTCTTTTCTATTACAGAGAGTATCAGACCTGATACAAAGAATTGCTCAGAAATGTATTTACTGAACAGAGTCAATTAAATCAAGGAATTTTGGCTCTAATAAGTGTTATAACACCATGTAATTTGGACTTTAACTGAGTGTAACTCCATGATCATACACATGTTATGGCCTTTAATCCCAACCCCCACCTTGTCTTTATTTACCAAACACTTTAAAACATGCTACAGACTTTTCTTTGTATTAGATGAAGCTGGAACTACAATGACTACTGGCTGGAATTTAATTTCAACTCGAAATTGAGGTGTAATTAAACAATGCTATACAATTTACTTTAATGAGTGCAGTAATGTATTATAAAGAAAAAGGAACTGAAAGGTTGGTTGACCAAGAAGTGTGAACATGAAATTGGCAACTATCTTCTAGTTAGAAATTAAGAGAGACTGCATTTCTAGCGTTTGCTAAGTGTTGAAGGAGGTCCTCAAGGGGATACGGGTTGACCCCTCGAGCTGGACCTGGGCAAACCAAGGCCCCTCATCATCTCCCCCATCTTTGGAATGTATATTCTGCCCACTTTTTCCACAGTGGAAGCCTTTGCAAGAGTGCAGCCTTGAGAGGGCATTGTGTTGCTGAGACCATCTGGATGGTACCTGTGCCTGAACCCAGTTAAGATGTCGTCATAACCCAGTTATGACGTCTCAACCTTCTGGCCCTTTAAATACAGTTCCTCATGTTGTGACCCAACAATAAAATTATTTTCGTTGCTACTTCATAACTGTAATGTTGCTACTGTTATGAATCGTAATGTAAATATCTGATATGCAGGATGGTCTTAGGCGACCCCTGTGAAAGGGTCATTCGACCGCCAAAGGGGTCGCGACCCACAGGTTGAGAACCGCTGTACCTATTAACACATTTCCTACGCTCAGGAGTTTTCTCGTGTTCCGCGTGCCATCTGTTAAGGACCGCTCATGAGTGTTCTCGTTTTTCACGCCCATGAAAAAAGGAGCGAATCTAGATACTTATGTAAATTTTGTTTGGTCCCTCTTCATAGAGGAAAATGTTTTGCGCAGTACCATATGTTAAAAAAGTACTAGGAACTTTAATTGTTTAATTGTTTTTGTAAATTAAAATGTTATAATTATTGAAAAACAACACCTAAATGCATTATGATGATTTAAATAACGTGTAGTTTGCCCAAAAATGTGTGGTCCCTGGCGTATGTCTTAGAGATTTCTATGCGGTACGCAATGTGTTAAGATTCTGGAGGGTGTGTGGCAGGGAGAGCTACCCATCTTGCCTCACCCAAGACAAACCTCTGAAGTTCGTTCCCTTGCTTGTTAAACCAGCCGCCTGCCAATTTAGAACGGTCTCCTCTTGGACCTCTCCTTGCCCTCCTTGTTGGGGGACAGTTTGAGAGAGCCAACACCAAGTTGACTCCAAATGCACCCACCCCGGGAAGCATGTGAGAAATGAAAAACTAGTTTGGTCTTCAATACTGTTTTATGCTTTTTTAAAAAAAAAATTATGGTCAATTACAGCAGGTGAATAGTGAACATGTCACATTAAGAAGAAAATCTTAACCTTGAAGGGATGAATCAGGTGGGAAATGCTTTATTGGATACATTCAGAGAGATCCATTTGTAGATTTATGCTACAAAATGGAATAAACATTTTATATACTCTAGTCTAACTCAGGCTCTAGTTTAAAAATATCTATAAACATCACCTTTTTTTTCTTCAGAGAAACACAAATAAAAATTACTATTTTTTTCTAGAATAAAATGAATAACTTTTAATAGCAATCAATATAATGGGATATTCTTTAATTGATCCAAGACATACAGGATACTGAAGGCATCATTGTTTCTAGCAAAAGGCTTTGTCAGTGTTTGTAATTTTGCTGCTGAATTTTTCGCTATATATTTGATTGACAAAGATTTTTGTCATACAGACAACTCTGTAGAGATTTTAACCGATGATGGATAGGATGTGCAGGTGAGTCATGATTAATTAATAGCAGCTGGATAAGAATGGTTACGTCTTTAAAATACAAAAATCTGCAGTAACACTAAGCTTGCCTTGAACCTCTGCTCTCTCAAGCCCTATCTCAAGGGGAGATAAAATAAGGAAAAATACTTGGCTAAACTGCTGGCAAAACTCATTGTTTGTACCTCTCTTGGAAAAGACTCTTGGGACTGACAGTGCAATCCTTGCTATTGATTGGCTGGTTAAATAGAGGACTATTATCTTCAGACAGGCTAGATTGATTATACAGCAGCCGCAGGAGCTGAGACTCAGAGCTGAGAGAGCGTCCGGGTGGAAGCAGACAGGGGGGAACGCAGGTGGGGAGGGAGGCGGTGCGCGTTCCAGAGCATCACTGTGACTGCTGGGGCTGATTGTCTTGCTTCCTGCGTGGCTCCTTCAGTCAACAACTTACTGAGGCGCCTTTTCTTTTACAAGAGGCTGTCAGCGCGGAGCCCCAGCCAGAAATAACAGACTTCACCTTGGAATAGTTCATCTCACTCCTGCATCATTAAAGAGGATTTTGAAAAGAAACAAAAATCAAGTCCTCCTTCCTCCTTCCAGTCTCACTTTGTTCCAGAATTGAACAGAAGCAGTTTCATGCTCCAGGTAAGGAGATTAAAATTTTATTTCTGGAGTCATTTTTAGTCATTTGTAGTAAAATACAGCAGAGCTTTGCATGGCTTAAAAACTGAGTTTGCAATGATGTATTAAATTTAACGCAATATACAGGCATTTTTATTTAGAAATGTGTGATGAATGTTTATATAAATATATATATGTGTGTATATATATGTATGTGTATATATATATGTGTGTATATATATGTATGTCTGTATATATATATTTATATATATATTTTAATAAGACTACTTGATTATAAGTTTACGTAGCAAATACTCTGTATGAAGAGGAGAAATAAAATCCATACTTAAAAGAGCATTTTTGGTGACAACCTTAAAATATGTTTACATATATTGTTCTTAGCTCTTAAACAACTTTGAGAAATAATACCATAACATGAAAGGGCCATTACTGTGTTAATTGCCTACTATTATCTTTCATGCAGACATAGAAGGTACTGTGGACTTTAAAGTGTTTGTCAGGGATTAATTTTTTTTTCTAAATCTGTCTTTTGATTGCAGTCTTAACTCTTCGATATAAACATGATGCGTCTTAAATGATAAACATTAGACTGTCATTCTCTTATGGCTAAGTTATTGATGGCTAGCATTTGGTTTTTAAGAAGGCACTGAGCTAAGGCAAAGAAGACTTGAGATGTTAAGCAATTCCAGAGTTTATAGCTAGAGCTGCAGTTGCATCAATTACCATTTAAGTGTCATTGATGGTAGGTGCTGGTAAAGTGTCTGTGAATATATAAAAACTTTGCACATATTAATTTTCTACCAGGAATAATTTTTTTAAAGAAAGGGAATAGAATGGGATGGGAATAATGAGCTGGGCAATGCAGAAATCATGTAGTCGGTTTACCTTAGGCTCATAGGTCACAGATGTCACTTGCTAAAGAGACACCATTGTGATATCAGACATAAAGGATTTATTTCATCTTTACTGGAACTGAAGCAATTTGTGAGATGTTTGATGTCAATTTATTTGCTTTTGGAGCAATGAAGAGGGATATTTTACTTTAAGAGCTTCTCTGGCTGTCATTTTGAGTGAAGTTCCCTGAGTCACTCCTCTAATCAAAGACCAAACTGCCATCTGCGATAAGTAGACTAAACTTCAGATATTCTGAGTTGCTGTATTTGTGTGTGTTTTTCCCTTGTCTGGGATGAAATAACTGCATATTTGAAGAACACAATTTGTTATTCATTTTTTTTCTAAATGTAAAATAATGTTTAATGCTCCATAATTTTATACATATTATAGCTACCTAGATATTTCTATTTATAATAACCATATCAAAGGGAATAATTATATTGTTATAACTTTTTAAAAGTATAGGTTTTCTAAAGGAATATAAATGTACATTAGAGAATATTGAAATTTTGTCTTTGCATTGAGTCATTTAAACAATTATGTACATTGCTTTTGAGTATTTAGTTTGAAAAACTAATGTTAAACTATTAAATGAGGAAAGTGGTGGAAGTGTAGACCATACATTTATGTATATAGTAGCAATAGTATATGAAATTCACACATGGAAATCTATTATAATCTTGTTTTTCAAATTATTGATTTGCATATGCTATATTAATTATGACAACTTTTGTGCAACTTATAAAAAGTGTACTTTTAATCCTTCCATTTTATTGTTTATGACAAAAATCTGACATTTCTGATTGAAAGATATAACTAATTTATCTAGTCATTTAATACACGAAATTATTTGAAATCCTGTAATTTTGTTGCAACAATTTTAGGTGTCTAACCTATTTATACAGCACAGTTTTCTTATCACAGTTATTTATGGGTTATATAAGTTATATACATTAAAGAAAACCAATTCTCAATTGTATTGTGTTTTTTTTGTGAGACAACATGTTAGCATGTATAGATGAAAACATCCATTCTTAATTTTGTTTCTATCTATAGATATGTTTTTCCTTTAAAAATATATATTTTTTAAATTTCAGAAATTACATGCCTCTGACATTTAGACATCATTCTTCTTAGCTTACCTTCATTATTACTTTGATTCTCTTTTTTGTTACCTTAGACATTCTGTAATTATTCCTATAAAGGAAATGGCATTTTCTTATTTTCTTAATAGAAATAAGAAAATCTCTATTTTCTAAATAGAAAATGGTCACATGATTGAAAAAACACACACCACGATTCTTTAAATAACACCTCACACTTAAAAACTACGTAATAAATGCATCTCCTGCATTCCATCCAGATCAGTGGTCTTCAGCACACGATTCAGGAAGAACAGGTATGCTAGCACTCACGTGTACAAGTGTTAGTAAGAGTCTGAAATTTAGCAGCTTGCTTAGTTCAGTTCAGGAATTCTCACCTTTCCATGCATTTTTGAGAGGGCTCCATTTGACCTTTTATTCAACCTTCTATTTACTTCCATGGTATCAGATGTCTGCCCTGATTGCTCATGTTAACCACAGTGAACCAACAAGAATTGAGAAAAATACAATCTGCTCTGTTTTTTATTGATATCTGAACCATTAGGGGGCTCTTTCTTCCTGTGTTATACTCAGCTAACCACTGAGAGCAGTTATATAGCTCTCTTAAAGAATTTTCCGTACTTTTAAGATGTGAATGATGCTTGAAGTAACTTTCTCTACTTCCACAGAAGGAAACATTTCATATCACTAAGAATTATTTATTTATACAAGAAAAGTGCATGTATTCTATGGTTTCTAAATTTACCATTTAAAAATTATTATGTATATATTTTTAAAATAATAGATTGAAATATTAAAATGACTGATTTTAGGCAAATTTAGAGGTTATATGTTTTGCAGCTAGCATCATAAGAAATGTTAAAGTAATGAAAAAAGCTGAAGGGGAAAAAAAACTTCTTTTACAATTGTCTGCAAATATCTGTGAACAGCACAAAGAGAATGAGTGACTCATGCAGTTTGCTTTCAGAAGAGAATAGCAGACAGGCAAAATAGAATATTACTTGTTTTGCAAAAAAATTTATATGGAAGTATTAAAAATATTAGGTTACTTTTACTATCCATACACATGTAGGAAATATAATAAATTCCAAAATTCTTTCTTCATCACACTATATGAAGTCTTCAGAATAAACACAGAGGTAATATAAGAGTAAATTAGGGGGGAGTGTCTTTCCCATACACTTTAAAAGCCATACATATTGAATAGGACCACAGACTTTCTTAATAAATGGATACACATTTCTCCCAATTCCACAGTAGCTAACGATGTTTGCTTCTTTTCTTTTTAGTAAATTTATTGGAGTGATATTGGTTAATAAAATTATGTAGGTTTCAGAGGTATAAATATATCATACATCATCTGTATACTGTACTATGTATTCACCATCTCAAGTCATCTTCTTCCATTGCCTTTTATCCCCCCGTTAGCACCCCTTCTCTCCCCTTTCTGTCTGGCAGTCACCATGCTGTTATCTGTATCTATGAGTTTTTTGTTGTTGTTGTTTTTGTTTGCTTTTTAAATTTTTTTATCCTTTCACCTATTTCGCCAGCCCCCCAATTCCCTCTTCTTTGACAGTGTCAGTCTGTTCTCTATGAATATGTGGAACAAAATAAACTCACAAACAAAATAAAAACATACTTATAGAGAACAGAATCATAAAAATGTTTTCTGACTACAGGACTTTTGGGGGGATTAGTTAGCGTTTAATAATGTCCAAATGCAAAAACAATATTTAGTGGCTCTAGGATTTTCATCAAATTATGCAAGCTCCATGAAATGATAAAGAAGTGACATACACCTTCTGAGAGAAATGTATTTGGGGAAGTGAGAGAAGGGGAGAGATTCTGAGCAATGAATCATGGACTTTCAATCCTTTATTGAGTGGCTCAACTTATCAGGGTAGAAGAATAATTGCTTACATAAAATGGGAAGATGGAAATGGTACATGATTTTTTTTTCTTTACTGGTGTTTTGAAAGTAAACATGTAAGGGCTTTATTTTTTGTTTGAAAATTTTCATGCCTTGATAGGACTGAATTTTTAATGCAAGTCGTATAATATACAATTGTGTGGGGATCATTCCACATCTACCTGGTACACGTTGGCATTCTGTCTCCCATATTTAGGTTTTGGTGATATGAATTATTGAATAATTAGCCTTGAGTGGGAATACAAATGCTACATATTAGATTTAATCTGCATGAAAATATTTTTTCAAACTCTAAATTCTTCTAAAGAGATATCTTTTTTTTATGTTAAAGTAGCATGGTACTGGGGATGAAGAAAGGGGCTAAAATGGAAAATAAAACAAAGAAATGAAAATCAGTGACTGTACATGAATTTTTTATGTTGCAAAATTTTGCCCAGAACCAAAAGGTAAATATAACAATGCAAGATAAATATTGATATTTTCCATATAATGATCAAAGAGTGGAAATACCACTGGCAGTAACATTTCTATACCTCCATGGTATGAGGAGAAAACTCTATTGAGATGTGGGAAGTAAGAAAATTGGTAACTGTTGTGGGTAACTGCCAATATGATTGGGCTAATATCAGATTTTCAAAGGAAACAAGATAGCTCATTCCTATTGAGTGTAATCAAATGGATTGAGAATGATGATGCTAATAATTGGAAAGCATAAATGTGTTTTTATTATTGTTGTTGTCACTATTACCAATGAACTGAATTGCATTCTCTAATAATCATTCCTAGGCCTGTTGGTCTTTGTGAAACTATGTCTGTGTATGGTTGGGTGAGAGTGTGTGTTTAAATATAGGCATAGTTGTTTTATAGAGTTTGAATAACATGAAAATATAACAAGCCACCTTTACTGTGTTCTATATATTCAAGTTCCTACTTTAATAAATTATCCTCACTGTATCTAATTCCTCCCCTACCACCAACACACACACATGTACACAGACATGATGATTATATCAAGTTACTTTATATTAGAATCTGACCTGAGATGGGTCATGTTATGCTTCTTCCAATGAGTCTTGCTTCCTGTTCATTAGAGCTGTGTTTTGAGTCATGTAACTGACTCCTTAAATCTTGTTGTTTATTGAATTCTAGTAAATGAGAGGAATGTGGCACATGGTACTGAGACTAATGGAAGATAATATATTAGGGGGACACATACAATTTATTAGTCATAGACTCATAGAAATAAGAATGAGTGCTCATACTTGGCTACTACTAGTAGATATATAATGCTACTCATCTCATCTTATCTCTCTCAGCTGTGCTTGGCAAAAATAATGGAGGTGGAAGATTCATAGTGAACCATATTGTATAACAAATTACATTTTAGAGCAGGCATGGCAAATGGGTTTCGCACATCTATGACATATACATTTTTTAAATGAATAGGTGTAAGTTTTTAGATCAGTTTTAGGTTTACTGAAAAATGAGAGAGAGAAACATAGAATTACCATATGTCCCCTTACCTCCATCTCCCCTACCCTGCCAGTTCCCCCAATTATTAATATCTTGCATTAGTGTGATATGTTTGTTAGGATGAATGAGTTGGTATCAATAAATTATTTTTAACTAATACCCATAGCTTACATTAGGGTTCACTCTGTGTCTTGTATATTCTATGGGTTTTGACAACTGTATATGACATATATCCATTATTATAGTTACATGCAGAACAGTTTCACTGCCTTAAAATCCCCCTTTGCACCTCCCTCCATCTCCTTGAGTCTCTGTTTTTACTGTCTCTATTATTTTGCCTTTATACGAATCTCATATAGTTGGAATCATATGCTATGCAGTGATTTCTGATTGGCTTCATTCACTTAGCAATATGCTAAGTCCCTCCCTGTCTTTTTTGTGGCTTGTTGGCTCATTTCTTTTTGTTGCTGAATAGTATTCTATTGTACAGATTAACCACAGTTTGTTTAAGTCCTGAAGGAAATCTTGGTTGCAATTGCAAATAAAGCTTCCACAGACACCTATGTGCAGGTTTTTGCCTGGGCATAGTTTTCAGTTCATTTGGGCAAATACCAATGAGCAGAATTGCTTATCCATATTTAGTTTAATAAGAAACTGTCAAACTGTCTTCCAAAGTGGCTGTGCCAACTTGCATCACCACCGGCAATGAATGAGTTCCTGTTGCTCCACATCCTTGCCAGAATTTGGTGTTGTCAGTGTTTTGAATCTCAGTCATTCTAATAGGCATGTGTTATTACTTGGTTTTGGCATGTACTGTACTTTTAATTGGTAATAGCTGCTTGTGCCATGTTGAGAGTAATTCTAAGGCACATCATGGATCTTCAGGAAACATGTCCAGAATCAATTGGCAATGCTTCCTTGCCAAATTATGTGTTTTTCCCCTTTGCTGGACAGGATGTGTGTGGGAGGGAAGGAGAGAGGGGAAATTGTACTCCATTACTTGTAACATGCATTTGCTATTCATGATATAGGGCTCTGACAGAATGAAAGTAGAGCAATCAAATAATTCAATGCCACATTTGTTGATTATTGGATATTAATAATTTTCTATTTTTAAGCACTACAATTGAATTAAGGGACATAATTTAATATATTCAGTTCCATATTGCACTTTCTAGCCATATTTATCTGGGGTTAGAAATATCTGGCATGATATTGCCTATAAGAGAATATCTGAAATCCTTAAGCAGATGGAGAGTGTTCATAATCTGGCCTTGATCAAAGTTTCTGACAACATTGCTGATTATTCCTAGCTCAAGTTAAGCTGTATTTTCTCCATCCCCAAAGGGCTGTCTTTTAGCATTCAGTTTCTGCCTATGATAATCATCCTGATTTGACTGGTCTTCTTTATCATCTCTACTAATTACCAATATGTCCACAAATCCCTATTGAGACCTTTTCTACTATTAATCACCTAAGACCTTGCATCAACTGCACATTTACTATATCTCTATTCCATCCTTGTATTCAAACCATATAAATCAAAAAGGGAAATACATTTATTTTTTGAGTCCTCAAAGTGCAATCAATATTCATCCTACTTATTAATGCCTATTAGTCAAAGGAATAAATGAAAACATCGGTTCTTATTAGTATAGAATATGTAAATATATTTTATAAATTTTTTCATGTCTTCAATTTCCTCCCGCCCTGCTCCCCCACCCCTTCTTTCTTTGCATTTAAAAGAGTGGTGGTAGAGTTGGTGAAAGGTCTTGTGTTCCACTCCTTACACGAAGTAGGTACTTACACAATTTGTACCTATTCACTTAACTGCTCTGCATCTGCTTTCCTGTCTACTCAATGGAACGACATTCAGTTGTAGAAAGAGCTATGGATGAATACAGGGCCATTATGCAGTATATATTATCAAATATCTTTTAAAAAACAAAATTTAATGTATTTGGTGGAAGAAAGCACTGTAAGGCAGAAAATACAGGTAGAGATTTTTTATGCTCCCTATCAGGGCACTGATATTTATTTAAAATAGGCTGAAATAAGAGCCAAAAGATTGAACTATTTTGCTAAGCAAAGTAAATTTGGAAATTCTCTTGAAACAATGCACAGCTAAAGGTGTACCTGATGCATAAATAATACCAACAGTCTCTGAAGATCTTAAGAAGTAACCGATAGCCCTAGCAGGTTTGGCTTAGTGGATAGATTGTCAGCCTGTGGACTGAAGGGTCCCAGGTTTGATTCCAATCATGGGCACATACCCGGGTTGCGGGCTTGATCCCCAGTTGGAGGGTGTGCAGGAGGCAGCTGATCAATGATTCTCTTTCATCATTGATGTTTCTATCTCTCTCTCCCTCACCCTTACTCTCTGAAATCAATAAAAATATATTTTAAAAAAAATAACCATAACAAAATAACAGGAAATGTTTTAAACATTTCATTGTCTTATTTCTCACTGTCCCCTTCTCTGTGTGTTAGTATGAGTGTTGGCATGTTTATTCCTTGTAATTGACTGCCCTTTCTGAAATGCCCTTTCTCAACATTTATTTAATAATTTATATGTGCTCTTAATATTCTTTTTATAAAGTTTAGTTTTTGACTGGTAGAGGTACCCAGGGTATAATTTATACAGTCTAGTTATTGAATTCTTCTGTCATAAATCAATATAACTTTAACTTCTTGGCTGGAACTAGAGAACTGACCAATTCATTGCCAGGAATACTGCTTGAAAAAAACCCTTTCTTAAATCCAGTGAGGACAGAACACTTTGACCCATAGCAGCAAAATTATCACTGAAAACATTAGAAGTTTTCAAAAGTAAATCTCTGAACCCCAATTTAAAATTCATTTGATAGAGGAGAAAAGGGAATGGAGAGTTGAACATCAAATTTAAGTCTTTCTGTCTCTCTGTTTCTTAAGAACATTTTTTTAAAAAACACTATGAAGAGGTCAATGGGAGGAAAAGCAGACATCTGTAATACTCCCAACAATAAAGATTTAAAAACAAAACAAATAAAACAGCACTATGTTATATTGCCTCTAAAACCTTAGAGAAGATTTTGTTTTGTTTATGTTCTTGTTTTTTTATGATGGTGGTTTTTTTTGTTCTTGTGTGTTTTGCAGTCTGTTAGCCTGAGTTTCATACACTTTATAAGGAAAATAATGGTATTTATCTTAAAGAGATGATCCAAAGGTCCAATAAGCTCATATAGTAAAAAGTTTAGAAGATAGGGAAAAAAGAAAGAAAGAAAAAAGTTAGAAGAGTGACTGACATTATCAACAGCAGGATTTACACTTACATTAAATGCTTCTGAATTCACAATGTTGAAAAAACTGATCTAACATATGTCTCTTACTATCATTTCTTCAATCATTCAAGAAACTTTGCTGGACAGCCAATAGGTATGAAATTGTATTCTTAACCATTCCAGTGGCTCCAAAGATGAATAAAGAAAAGATTAGGGGTTCTGAAAATAGGGCACAAGGCATAAAATCATGACTGTAACTAAACTATGGTTTTTTAACTTTAAACATGCCCCTCCATCATCTAACATTGGGTGAAGGCTGTGGAAAGAACATTTCTCCTGTTCTAGCTTGCTTCCTGTTAGGTTCTGACAAGGAAGTAAAAAAGGGAGGTAGAAGGCAGGATGATGAAAAAACACCTTTTTTGTTTGCTGCTCTTGTCAGCATTGCCTCACAGTGCTCTTCACCTCAGCAGCACTTGATTCAAGCAGCATTTGCTTCCTGTTCTCAGCTACTTCTGATCTTCACAGAACTGACCTCCTGTGTCCCTCACTGCTTATAGTACTGAGGCAAGCTGTGTCCTTTTCCCTCACACCAGGGTACCCCTTCTCTATCTTTTAGGTTCTCATATCATTAATAAGAAGCTGTCCTTGAAAAAACAAAATATTTCAAAGTCCTTTGTTTGAAAAAAAAATGGTGGGAAAAATACTTCAAGACAGAGAGTGTAAATTAAAGTTTTGTTCATGTCACTGTTTTTAAAAGCATGTATTTGAATATGAAAGCTCACAGAAAAAGAACCAAGAAAGTCTTTGTTCTTCCAGCCTTGAGGGTGATAACTGCTTCCAGTCTTTCCCTCCATTCTTCTTCTTCACTGTCTGTTTCTTGCATTTTCAGTCTTCTAAGGTATATATTCAACTTCCTGTTGAAATAACTCCTGGCTTCTATTTTCCTGACTCGGTACTGGCTGTATAAAGAGTTGGTACTTAAAGTGGATACCCAGAGAATTGAAAGGACTGTGATACCAATGTTGGGTCTGGGGGAGGTTTTATTAATGTAGGCAGTTAGTTAGATATTAACCAAAAGGTAGGGAGCAAATCAATCAGAAGCAGATATCTGATTAAGCCTGACTAAGATTTATAGTCACCCTAGGAGTCCACCCCACTAAAGGGGGAAGGGCGAAGACAGCACAGGGGAAGTTTTTCCACTGGGGACATAGGAAGTGGGAGCCAAGATGGCAACCATAAAGGGGAGGAGACAAACCTGAGAAAACCTGGGAAAATGATTGGCTAGGATAAAGATCCAAGCTGGGAAAAGCCAGGAAAGAGAGGAGGTAGTTTAAAGAAAGCCAGCTCTCTCCCAAGCCCAAGGGAACGTTGAGAACCTTAACAAAGGCACTAGGCTCTCTTTCACAGCTGCGCCCAGGAAGTGCAGCACCCATGGCGAGAGAGCAGAGAGTAAGTTAGACTTCTAGAGCCTTGGTGCTGAGATAATGGCGAAGCAGCTCTGGGCCCTGCCCTCCTCCTGGGCTTGGCTAATGGCAACATTCTTGCATTCGATTTCTGAGCCTTAGTGTGAAGATGTTATGGGGGGAGGTCCAGGTGAAAGTTTGGGGGGATTTTTCTCCCCTCCAAAATAGCAAACATAATGTGGTATGCAATAATCACCATTTTTCAATGCAAATTGCGGTGCAAAATGAGAGAGACAGAAAGAAATCAGTTATGTTTTTCTTTGCGCAGTCTGAAAAGGGATCCTAGAGAACTTGATATTTGTGGTGTCTCTAAAATTATAAGAGGTGCGCATAAAAGAATTGAGGGGAGAAGGAGGATTTTCAGAATGACCAAGGAGGGTTGGCAAAAGTGCATGTAAACCAGTATGGTTGGGTGTAGGGTCTCTATGAGGAATATAATCCCTAGAAAAATAGGTAAATACATTACCAGAATACATATATTATGCTATGGAATATGGACTTTTTGGATAAGTCTTTAAGTGTTTTTAATCCATGGAGTTAATGATCTGATTTGCTCTAAGGTATAAGCAGTTATCCTAAATATTGATAATTATAATGGTATGCACATGCTCTGGGCCTTTTCTATAATTGGGGAATGTTGGACAAATAATTAGAAATAGGCTTCCCTACTGGCTTCTCTCATTTTCAATTTTAGCCTGAGTTAGGTTAGAATTTCATTTTGTTTTGGCTAATAAGAGTTTAAGGAGCTCTGCTGGGACCACTACTGTACTGCATCTAATATAAATAAATGAGTTGCCTAAAGCAATAGAACTTCCTCAACATACCAGTTAGTATTTTATGCATACTAAGCACACTTCAGGTCTGTCACAACCAGCTGTTCAGTTTAAACTTGTGACTGGGTATCTGAACTGCATCAGCAGACGATTTTCAAACCCAGCGAACACTAATTACAAAACTATTCACTAGCATTTAAGTAGTTTCCTCTTTTGACTTTATTTATTAAAAAAAAAACAAGTTGAACTTATTCTCAATAATTAAATGGAAGAAGGTTGAAGACACATTTTAGACCTGGGTGTTATATACAATAAGTATAAAAGAACATATCTATTCAGTTAAAGATCAAAACAGTGCTCTAAATGCTCACCAAACAAGGAAAATCTATGTGTTATAATTTACTAGTAACTTGTAAATTTTAGTCTGTTAATGTGTTTATGATACCTTCATGAAGCACTTCTGGTTGAAACCAATATGCTATTACCCACTCGAACCTGCCCCTTATTTTTCAGCAGTATGGTATTGGCAACATAAAAAGTTGTGATTTGTGGCAGAGTCACATGCATTTTTGTTCTCATGATAATGGGCCTATAATAATGATCCACTCCGTGTGGTCAGACCTTGCCACTTTTGCAGTTAGGTTTTCCACGTGTTGTTGAAATAATGCTCTAGGCTACAGGGGCTAGTATAGCATGGTAAAAATGTGCTACTCAACGCATGACCCATGTGCAATAGAATTGACATTAATTAGGGGTTGTTAGACATAGTAGACATACTCCAGAATCGACGAACTACTATCTGCATTTTAACAATATCTCCAGAGGAATATTTATTGTGGATGGCCCACAAACCCTATAGTGATGTATATTTTGTAACAGTTCTTTATGACAGAAGAATTCAATAACTAGCATATTCAAGTACTGAATGAAATCAGTTATTCTGTGATTTAACCCTATTTGCATAATGTATAGATGGTACTAGTATGTCTTTCAATATGTTTATATAAAGTATTCTGACCTGAATTAATTTTGGGTAACCATGTCTTTATATGTTTCATATTATTAAAATAGAAACTGAGGCAAGATTACATGGAACAGATTGTCAGAGGGGTTGTGTGGGTGTGTGTGTGGGGGGCACTGGATAAAAGAAGGTGAAGGTGTTACTGGACAATTAAATTCCCCTGTTGATTGAGAGAGTGAAGTTCTTGGGCTGCGGCTGAAATAAAATTTTTCAGAAGCCTCCTTTGGAGGAAGGGGTGTGGAAGAAGGCTTTATTTGTGTGAAGTTATATTTCTCAGGTCCAAAGTCCCCTGCCCCTTAAGCCAGTCCTGGAAGAGAGGCAGGAGGGTCCAGCAGAGCCAGAAACAAGGTCAGTGTCCAGATTTTGTTCCCTGTTGCAGCTGAGGTGGCTGATCATCCAAGCTAACTAGAGTCCATTAGTGCATGTTTGCAGCCCCATATGGCCATGAGCCTGTGGGCACAGGGGAGCATGCCCCTGCAACAGGGCAGCCAGGAACCTGGCACACTAGAGAGATGGAAGAGAGAGAACTTCCTTTGTTTGGAAGTTTATGTATTTAGATTTTGCATGCTTGCGGTGGCCACGCCTATCCTGGCCACTAATTTGTTCCCAGGTATGACTGGCAGACAGGTAGGCACCTTCCCATGTCACTCAGACTTTTATTGGGCATGCTTCTAAATTGACTTTCTCTGTCCAATTTTCCCAACACCATTTATTGAAGAGACTGTCTTGACTCCATTGTATGTTCATGACTTCTTTGTCAAATAGTGATTGGGCATAGTGGTTTGGGTCAATTTCTGGGTTCTCTATTCCATTCCATTGAACTATATGTCTGTTCTTGTGCCAGTACCAGGCTTTTTTGAGAACAGTGGCTTTGTAATACAGCTTGATATCTGGCATTGAGATCCCACCTACTTTGTTCTTCTTTCTCAGAATTGCTGCAGCTATTTGGGGTCTTTTTTTATTCCAGATGAATTTTTGGAAAGTTCGTTCTAGGTCTGTGAAACATGCTGTTGGTATTTTAATGGGGAGTGCATTGAATCTATAGATTGCTTTGGGTAGTATGGACATTTTGCTGATGTTGATTGCATATGAGCCTAACCAATGGACACAGACGACAGGGGGGTGAGGGCATGAGTGGGGGGGGGGGGTCGGGGGGAGATAATGGGGGGGATAAGAACATATATGTAATGCCTTAATTAATAAAGAAATTTAAAAAAATAAAATAATAAAAAAATAATAATAAATTGCCTTCCTCAAGTCCCTTCCCCTACCAATCAGCAGGGAACACACTTGGAGTGCTAAATGCAGCTTTTTGACAAAGCCATATAAATGGCATGACTATATCTAGTCTTCCCTTTCCTCCTTTCCTATAAATAATAGCCAGGTTATTACAACTGCATCAAAGGGATTAGCCAAAGAACATATATGCATAACCCATAGACACAGACAAGAAAGTAGTAATCTTCAGAGGGAAGGGGTAGCGGGTGGGAGCTGGGTAGATGCTGGAAAAGGGAGGAGGGATGGAAATATCTGTAATAGTGTCAACAATAAAAATAAAGAGAACTAATAAAATACAATTTAAGAAAAATAAGTATAAATTGGTATTTACAAAATAGTCACAGGGATATAAAGTACAGCATAGAGAATATAGTCAACTAGAGGCCCAGTGCACAAAATTTGTGTGCGGTTACGGTCCCTAGGCCTGGCCTGTGAACAGGGACATCTTTCCCAGCTGCCCACAGCCAGCCCCGCCCCCCTCCCCCCCACCACCACCCACCCCCGGTTCCCCATTCACCATTGGGTGATCAGAGCCTGATGGCTGGGGGGAGGGACCCAGATGTCAGCCGTTCCTGCCTGCTTGCTGGCCCTGCCCCTGCCGTAGGTCACCCTCTGTGTGTGGGGCTGCCGGTGGGGCAGATGCCTTGACCTGGCACTGCCCGCATCCCCTGCCACCCACTCCCGGTTTCTCCTCATTCGCCATCGGGTGACGAGAGACTGCAGGCTGGGGTAAGGGAGCAAGAAATGGTCAGTGCGCATCATAGTGACTGGTCAATATTTTTATATAAAGTATTCTGACTTGAATTAATTTTTGGTAACCATGTCTCTATATGTTTCATATTATTAAAATAGAAACTGAGGCAAAACTACATGGAACAGATCATCAGAGGTGTTGTGGGGGGGGAGTACTAGATGGTCATTCTGCCATTAGGGTCAATTTGCATATTACCCTTTTATTATGTAGGATGACATTGTAATAACTATGCATGGTGCCTGGTGGGTACTTGAAATATTGGAAGGATCACTTGGTAGATTATCTAGTTGCCTAACCACTATGCTGTACACCTGAAACTAATGCAGAATAATACTGAATGTAAACTGTAATTGAACAATAATTTTTTTAAATGTTAATTAGCCCTGGACAGTGTTTCTAAGTGGGTTGGATGTTGTCACATGCACCTAAAGGCTGCTGGTTTGATTCCCGAACACATGCCTGGGTTTTGGGCTGGATCCTGGCAGGGGCAGGCAGGAGGCAGCCAGTCTATGTTTCACTCTCACATAGATGTTTCTCTCTGTCCTTCTCCCTCCTTCTCTCTCTAAAAATCAATAAAAATCTTTAAAAAAATTAAAAAGTTAGTTAATAAACCCGTTGTACATTTTGTTTAATAACTGAGGTATATAAGACTGCTCTCAAGTATTTCATCAAAGATTCCCTCACACTGATTCTAAGAAATTTCCTCAGGCATTATTAAAAATAATATCTAGTGTTTCTCTTGTATAGCTATAATGTATACTGCTCCTCATCCCCAAGCAATTTTAAAATTCTTGGTATTGACTTCTATTTCCCCTTCAAGACTCTATTATATGTATTAACTATTTTGAGTAAAAAATCAATTCCCACCAAATTTCTTTACCCTTTGGATTTGTGAATGTTCAATGTAGGTCACCTATTTTCTATTATAGATCTCTAGTTTTTATATGACAATGTCTTTTATCTATGAATTTTATAATTAACATTAGAGGCCTAGCATATGAAATTCATGCACAGGTACGGTCCCTAGGCCTAGCCTGCAATCAGGGCCATCTTCCCCAGCTGCCCACAGCCAGCCTTGCTCCCTGTTGCCACCCATCCCTGGTTCCCAGTTCACCATCGGGTGATCGGTGCCTGAGGGTTGGGAGAAGGGACTAAGAGGTGGTCGTTGGGCCTCATAGTGACTGGTCAAGCAGTTGTTCTGGTCATTCTGCTGTTAGAGTCAATTTGCATATTACCCTTTCATTATATAGGAATAGAAGCCTGGTGCACGAGTGGGGGCTGGCTGGCTTGCACTGAAGGGGGCCCCGGATCAGGGTGTAGAGTCCCCATTGGAGGGTGGGGCCAGCCGGAGCAAGAGGCCGTAGGGTTTGTGGGCCATCCACACCTCTGATCATGGTGGGGGTCCCCACAGGGGTGGGGCTGGCCTGGATGAGGGGCTGCCAGCAGTTTGCAGGCTGGCCACACCCCCATCAGGGTGGGGGGATCCCCACTGGGGGGCAAAGCCAGGCTGGGCTTGGGGCCGCTGAGGGTTTGCAGGCTGCCCACACCCATGATCAAGGTGGGGGCCCCCACTGGGGGTGGAGCCAGCCTTGGCTTGGGGTTACTGAGGGTTTGCAGGTTGGTCATACCCCCAATTGAGGTGGGGGGGGGGTCTCCGCTGGGGGGCGGGGCCGGCCTGTGCAAGGGACCATGGGTGGTTTACAGGCCAACCACGCCCCCGGCTTTGTCAGGAAGGACATTCAGAATGACATCCAGAAGACGTCCATTCTATCCAGTCTAATTAGCATATTACCCTTTTATTAGTATAGATTTCCTACTTTATTATCATCAAAACTTTGAATATTGTTGTAAAAACTATTGTCTCATCTTTTGTACACAGCAGACTCTGATTTGAGGCTTATGGTAGAGGTCTTAGCATAATATCATAGTATTCACATTTTCAAATACAAATGCAATGTCATTTTGTTTTGGACTTTTTGAGAATTTGATGGACTTTTTGATAACTGAAATAAGTTAGTAATAAAGATATTACAAGATAAGAGTGAGTAAAGGGGTCGCATATATTCACCTGTTCATCTGTGACTGTTTGGATTATGGGAATCATCTTCTACTGCCTTTTGCCGTAGTATTGCCTTTTCAAGAATGTCCTCTAGTTGGAATTATACAGTAGCTAGACTATTCAGGCTATCTTCTTTCACTAGTAATTCCCATTTAGGATTTTTCCATGGCCTTTATGGTTCGTTAGCTTATTCTTTTTAGCAGTAAAACATTTCATTTTCTGGATGTACCACAATTTATTTATTACTTTACCTACTGAAGGATATCTTGGTTGCTTCTAAGTTTTGGTAATTATGAAATAAGGCTGCTATAAGGCTTACATCCATGTGCAAGTTTATATGTAGATATAAGTTTTCAATTCATTTGCTGTGCTGTATGGTAAGAGTGTTTAGTTTCGTAAGAAACCTCCAAACTCTTCAAATGGCAGTACCCGTCCGCATTTCTACCAGCAATAAATTAGAGTTCTTGGTGCTCCACATCCTTGACAGTGTTTGGTGTTTTCAGTGTTCTAGATTTTGGCCTTTTTAATAAGTGTGCAATGCTATCTCATTGTTTTAATTTGCATTTCCCTAAGTAAATATGAGGTGTCTCTTTAGAAGAATAATTATTGATTTGAGGGGGGTGGGAGAAGAGAAAGACATTGATTTGTTGTTCCACTTATTTATGCTTTTATTGATTGGTTGTTTCTTGTACTGGAGATTGAACCCACAACCTTGGCATATTGGGATAATGCTCTAACCATTTGCACTACCCGGCAAGGGCCGATGGAGGACCATTTTTCTATGATAATTTGCCATCTGTATATTTTCTTTCAGTACGGTGTATGTTTAAGTGTCGGGTTTTTTTTAAAAAACATTGTTTGCTTTTTAATTGTTCAGCTTTAAGGATTCTTTGTATATTTTGTAACAGTTCTTTCTCAGCTATGTCTTTTGTAAGAGTTTCTTTTTATTCTCTTGATAATACATGTAATTTTAGAATTTACCTTTTAATTAATTTACTGACTTGACGAACGTTTATTATGTACCTTTGACAACAATAAAACTTAATTCCTAATCCATCTCAAACTTAGTCTTATGGAGGAGACACTTGTTTTTCTTTTAAAATAATCAGCTCTTAAAAGAAGAGCTTCCTAAAGATCAGGCTATTACTAACTGTGCAGACCTGTTATGGAGATTTGGTGGCACCTGAGGTCTCTCTACTCTGGATCTCTCTACTATTGAATTACCTTTAACTCTTTTTAAAATATATATTTATTCTCCTTTGCAGTGTTTAAAACCATCAGATGATTCCTAAAATGTTATTTCAGTCCTTAAATATGATGTTATTTTATCAAGTTGAATTTGGCTTGAGATTTCCACTAACATTTAATAAACTACTAAAGATGCAGTATAGCTATGCCTATGGATCCAGGAATTTGGAATACAGATTCCAAAAATAGAGTGCCCTCTATGACTAGCTGAAAGTCGTGAAACTCCATAGGACGGTCTATTTTTTAGGGCTCGTCCCTTTAAAAATCATGCCTGTCAAACGAGACATTCAGAAACGGGTGATAGCACTGAAGCCTGATGGCAGAGGGAACGCTGATTCAGTCCTTGAATTTTCCATGACGACTTCTCACCTGCACTTAGCAGCTGTTTATTGCTTGGTTCACTGGAGCATATGATGCTGAACCAAGCCATGGGTCAATAAAGTCATTTACAACGATCACCAATCTCACTCTGAGTGAAAGAGGTGATGAATCAACCAGAACTCCTTTAGGCAATAGGCCTAGCCAGGGGAGTTTTGCACTTTAGCTGGTAACATATAATTAAATGAATCAGCAACTTTCACATCTCCCTAATTAATTTTACTACCTTTGGAGAAAGCATGCAACAAACTTTTAAATGTTTTTCTCCTTGATTAAGGATGTTAGTGGTTAGATAGCAAACTATGCAGAAAGCCTTAAACCTTGACCTTGGAAGTATTTAGACAGTGATTTCTGGATTTGCATATTATTAGGTTTGATTCCAGGATTACCTTTCATATCCATCACAGGTCTATGTGATATTTTCCATTATATTGAACTAAGAAAATCTCATTTGTTTGTAACCAGTATTAAAAATGGCATTATTAAGATTTCAATAAAGTCATAACTGGTTTTTTTAGTGCATACTAAGTGTCATGAATCATGTGCCTTATTTATACCACCTCATTTAATCTTCAAAAGAAGCTGTGAAGCCGAAACCGGTTTGGCTCGGTGGATAGAGCGTCGGCCTGCGGACTGAGGGGTCCCAGGTTCGATTCCGGTCAAGGGCATGTACCTGGGTTGCGGGCACATCCCCACTAGGAGATGTGCAGGAGGCGGCTGATCGATGTTTCTCTCTCATCGATGTTTCTGACTCTATCTCTCTCCCTTCCTCTCTGTGAAAAATCAATAAAATATATTTAAAAAAAAAAAGAAGCTGTGAAGCAGAGAATGTATTTTTGTAAGATATATTTCTTTATTGATTTCAGAGAGGAAGGGAGAGGTAGAGAGAGATAGAAACATCAATGATGGGAGAGAATCATCAATCAGCAGCCTTCTGCATGTCCCCTACTGGGGATTGAGGCTGCAACAAGGGCATGTGCCCTGACCAAGAATCAAACCTTGACCTCCTGATTCATAGGTTGACCCTCAATCACTGAGCTGCACCAGCAGGTATCAGAGAATGTATTTACTCACATTTATTGAAGCTGTGTTGATAATAAGGTTAAAAAACAAATAAATAAGATTAATAATGTTCTCAGAATTGTAGAGTTTATAGGTGGGTCAATTAAATCTTTAATATAGCCCTGGCCAGTATGACTCTGTTGGAATGTCATCCCATACACCAAGGAGTGGCGGGTTAGATTCCCAGTCAGGGCATATACTCTGGTTTCAGGTTTGATCCTGGTCAGGGGATGTGGGGGAGGCAACCAGTGGATGTTTCTCTCTCACGTCAATGTTTCTTTCTCTCCCTTTCTCTCTCTCAAATCAATAAACACACACACACACACCCAAATTTAATATCAGTCTCTCAGAGTTAAAGTCCATGTTTCTAATTATTACATGATGAACAAATAGTGACATAATTTTTTTAGATACTGGCTTTCATAAAATTAATGGATAATTTCTGAAATTTTTAGCATTTTAACTGTTTTAAAAGATTGCTAGATTATATTCAATATGGTATTTCATAATTGATGTGTACATTAAATAATTTGTTATGCTTTAATCACAGGTATGGCATTTATTATTGAATAACAATAGCATATTTAGAATTCAGAGAATGTGACACCAAGCTAACTGCTTACATATGTGACCTGAATTAATCCTTATATTACACTGGGATGGGGTGTTATCAAATTATAATGAGCTGTTGGCTACAAATAATCTTCTTAAGTTTGAATAGAGAAAATATAGCTGGAATTACATGGTTTTTCTGCATGATAATCCTGTTAATACAGTCCTGATTTGTAAAAAATTTGACCTTGCAAAATAATTTTGCATTTAGGCACAATTGTGAGTGACTTCTAAGACACTTAGAAAGAGGGAGTTTTGAGTCCTTTGTGGGTATTAATCTAATCTGCCCATAACCAATGTTTCTAGTTTCATATAGAGCTTCATCAACTAAAGTATTTGTTCAGTGCCTACTTAGGCAAGGTGTGAAGTTGGTGTTGCGTAGAGTCAAAATGTTTTATAAAATGGATCCTGCTGTTTTGCAGTCTATAAATTTTCCCCAAGACATGATATAGGCACATGTAAATGCAAATTACACAGTTCTAATTCAATGAGTGTTCAAGACAGCAAAGTGCAACCCAATTAGTGCATGATACATGTTAAGTGAATTGAGTTTAGAGAAGAGAGAGATCACTTAGGGCTAATGTGGTCCAATAAGGCTTTAACAGGCAAAATAGATCGACTGTATATAAAACAGATGCCAACTGAGGTTTCCTATTTCCTATTAAGTTGATTTTATTTAAATTCAGCCCACTTTCCACAGTGTCAAGCAATGAGAGACCCATTGTCTTCTCTGGGCAGTCCATGAATTCCCAGAGGCCATCTCAGTTCATGAAAAATCACTTTGGCTCTCAAGTCTTTTTCCTTCTGAATTGCATAGATCTGGACCTAATCTTTACAGATACAAATGTAATAGCATTCTCTTACATCATGTTGTATGGATAGCAATGTTTAATCCAAACTTGAGGAGAGGTAGAAGAAGGGATTGACCACTGCAAACTAAGCTTGAATCATAGATACTTCTGTTTGTAATGTTTTCAACTATCAGTGATTTAACTCTGGCCCTTCATTACATGCAGTACCTGGGTGTATGGCAGCTCAGAAGCCGTTTTTATTTCTATCTCTATAAATCCTCTCTCTCACTTCTTACTTCCTAACTTATTTAAAAGAGTGTTAATGTTCTTTTCACTTTGTAGTTTGGAGGTATTTATCTCTTCCTTACTCCTCCTTTCAAGCTCTGTTCTGACTTACACTGTCTTTCAGAAGGCTGAAAATCTCCTATAAAACCAAATAGATTCTTCTTGGAAGATACTTGCATTTTATAACTGTGTATCATTTATATACAGTGGGGCCTTGACTTACGAGTGTCCCGACTAATGAGTTTTTCGAGATACGAGCCATCTCTCTGCCGATTTTTTGCTTTGAGTTGCGAGCTAAAATTCGCGTTATGAGCCAGCTTCAGATACCCCACCGCTAGTTGGCACAGTGAACGTCACAGTGAACGCCACAACATCAGCCCAGCATCATGTGTCTCACTCGTTCAGTTTAATGATTTGACATACGAGTAATTTGAGTTATGAGCTCCGTCACAGAACGAATTAAACTCATAAGTCAAGGCCCCACTGTATCTACCTTTTCCTCTATCTGTCTATCATCTATCTATCTATCTATCTATCTATCTATCTATCTATCATCTATCTATCTATCATCATCTATCATCTTTCTAACATAACACCTATCTTTTGTCCTCTCATTGCTCTAAGTTTAATTGTAAATTTGTCAAATCTTCCACCAAGTAGTCATCCTTTCTTTTCTTTAAATAATTCAAGTTATTTGATACTGAATAAAGCACATCTGATTGTTATAAAATTATTTACTTCAAACCAAAATCTGTGTGTCTGTAATTTCCATTCCTTAGCCTTAGAGTGTTCCCTGTATTCATGTAGCAAATGTCTAATAGTTCCATATGTGATTTCCTCATTTGTTTGTACTATCTTCATGTAAACCTTCACCAACTAGTCACTCTCCTAAAAAATATTTATTGAAATAATATATGAATGACAACAGCATTACTAAAAAATTAATCATGCTTTAACAGTGAAAAACAAAAGAATAATTACTGATTCAGATTCCTTTTCTAGTAAAGATACGTGTAGAAGAAGATAATAGTGTTGAAATAAGAGTGTTGCTATGTCATTATCCTATTGTCCCTATGACAGTGTAAGTAATGTTATCATTTTAAATGTAAGTGGAGACTATAGTTAAGTCTTACGATATATGCAACTTGAAAACTTACTGAGTTTTCCTGAAAAATATGAGTTTAATTTGTTCCCCTAGTGGACTTCTTACTTCAGTAAGTAGTCTGTTGCTACTTGGGACACTTAATCTGTAATACTTCTTATAGTCCTGGTCAAAGTGTCTCATGATGAACCAAGATTCTTCATCTGTAATATATGAAGGGTTTGCTTTCACAGTATATTCTCAGTTTATTTATTTATTTTTGTATTTTTATTTTATTTTATTATTTTACATTTTAATTTTTAATTTTATTGGTGTGACATTACTCAACACAAACTTATAGGTTTCATGTGTGGATTACTAATTTACAAAATCTGTATATAGGACCATATGCCCACCATCCAAAAGTCAAATCTCTTGTCCCCTCATATTAGGACCCCTTTCTTCCCCCACCCCCCTCCCTCTAGCAACCACCACAATGCTGTTTGTGTTCATAAGTTTCAGCTTTATATTCCACATATGAGTTAAATCATATAATTCTTAGCTTTTTCTGTTTGACTTATTTCATTTCGTATAATGTTCTCAAGGTCCATCCATGTTGTTTGTTAATGATGCTATTTTATCCTTTCTTATGGACGTGTAGTACTCCATTGTGTATATATACCACATCTTCTTTATCTAGTCCTCTATCATAGGGCCCTTTGTTTCCAACTCTTGGCCACCGTGAATAATGCTGCAGTGATCATAGGGGTGCATGTATCTTTGGGGTATAAATGATTTTGAGTTTTTTGGGTATATATCGAGGAGTGGGATTGTTGGGTCATATGGTAGCTCTATTTTCATTTTTTTTGAGGAATTGCCAGACCGTTTTCTATAGTGGTTGTATCAGTCTACACTCCCACCAGCAGTGAATGAGTATTCCCTTTTTTGTACTACCTCTCCAGCACTTGTTGCTTGTCTTATTGATAACATCCACTCTAACTGTTGTAAGGTGGTATCTCATTGTAGTTTTAATTTGCATTTCCCTGATTTCTAGTGAGGTTGAACATCTTTTCATATATCTATTGACTGTTTGTATGTCTTCTTGGGAGAGATGTATTTTCAGGTCCTCTGCCCACTTTTTGATTGGATTGTTTATTTGTTTGGTGTTGAGTTTTATGAGTTCTTTATATATTTTGGAAATTAAACCTTTGTCAGAGCTACTATTTGCAAATGTCATCTCCCATCTGGTTGGCTGCCTGTTTGTTTTGTTGTCCATTTCTTTTGCTGTGCAGAAGCTCTTCAGTTTGATATAATCCCATTCATTTATTTTTGCCTTTACCTCCTTTACCTTTAGGGTCAGGTCTATAAAATATTCTCTACCACCCAGGTCCATAAGTTTGGTACCTACATTTTTTTCTATGTGACTTACAGTTTTGGATCTTATGTTTAAGTCTTTGATACATTTTGAATTAATTTGTGTACTTGGGGACAAACTGCAATCCAGTTTCATTCATTTGCATCTGGCTTTCCAGTTTTCCCAGCACCATTTATTTATTTATTTATTTTTTTAAATATATTTTATTGATTTCTTTCAGATAGTTAGAAACATCGATGAGAGAGAAACATCGACCAGCTGCCTCTTGCACACTCCCTATTGGGTATGTGCCTGCAACCAAGGTACATGCCCTTGACCGGAATCGAACCTGGGACCCTTGAGTCCACAGGCCGACGCTCTATCCATTGAGCCAAACCAGTTAGGGCCCAGCACCATTTATTGATGAGACTCTCTTTTCTCCAATGTGCATTTCTGGCTCCTCTGTCAAAAATTACGTGTCCGTATACATGTGATTTTATAGCGGGGCTTTCTATTCTGTTCCATTGATCTGTGTATCTGTTTCTCTATACCATGCCCAATAACTGTTAGCCATTGTTTCTGGGGTTTTGTTGTTGTTTATTTTGTTTGTTTGTTTGTTTTTAATATATATATATATTTATTAATTTTTTTACAGAGAGGAAGGGAGAGAGATAGAGAGTTAGAAACATCGATGAGAGAGAAACATCAATCAACTGCCTCCTGCACACCTCCCACTGGGGATGTGCCCGCAACCAAGGTACATGCCCTTGACCGGAATCGAACCTGGGACCTTTCAGTCCGCAGGCCGACACTCTATCCACTGAGCCAAACCGGTTTCGGCTTATTTTGGAAATATCTTGTATATCAGGTAGGTTGTATGATAGCTGAGGCTTTTGAATGAGAAGATTTTCAACAGGAATGAAAAGATTGGAAGCACTGGTGATATTCCAAATCAATAATGTTTATGGCTTGTCTTATTTTATATACAAGAAAGGTTAAAGAGTGGAGAAAAAGATAATTCTTAGATGGTGAAGATCATGATAAACACAGGATTTTGAAATTACATTATGTTGAGGACTATGTATTCAGATACAACAGTTTTGACATGAAACTCCTGTACAAGATACCATTAGTTACTTAGAAATGATACTTATGTTCCAAATAACTAAATCTCAATCATGTTCAAGGTATAAAAATAATTGACATAAAGTAATAAAAATCATTTGGAAAAAGTATCCTCTAGACTTAAAAGACATGGGAAATTATACTTTTATATTTTAGTATTATAAACATGAAAAAATACTTCTATACTTTGTTTCTCATATTAAAACAGTCTTCAGCAATGATGCAAGATATTATTACAGGGCTATCAAACTGAGACTGTATCATCCCATGGAAATAAGGATTGAAAATTTGTGGGGTGGCTTGTTTCTACCACGAAGATTTAAGAGTGCTAATGACATTTAGTGACAATGCCAAAGAACACCAAGCATCCTGCGGTTTCTAGGTCAGTCCTTAACATACAATTAAGAATTATCCTAACAATAGCATCTGTTAAGAAAGATTGTAGAGCACCTATAATTATAACTATTAACATATACAAAGCTTTCTTTTAAATGAAAAGAAGATATGCCCAATTTAACTTTGAGGAATATTTTCAAAATCATCAGGTAAATTAACATATTTCCATACAATAAAGATGGTTGTTTTATAAACCCCAATGATGACATTGTAATAACCTGGTAATTATGTAAGAAGAAAGGAAGAAAAGGCAGGCTAGATAATATAGGCATGCCTCTTATACAGTTTTGTCACACCCTCGAAGTCTGTTCTCCTAAGGGACTGGACAAAGGCAGTTTACAGGCATGCCCAGTAAGGGCTGAGCCATGTGGAAGGTGCTTGCATGTCAGTCATACCTGGAAGGGAGTCAGTGGCAGGATGGGTGTGGATACTGCAAGCCCTGGAAACGTGAATATTTAAACTTCTAAACAAAAAAGCTTGCTCTCTGTTTTTACTCTCTCACACTTGCTGGACCCTCTGGGGACTCCTGTGGCAGGGGACTGGGCCTTGCTTTTGGCTCTACCATATTTAAAAGATAACAGAGTCTATTAATAAACTTCATCTCTAGGAAAATGAAAGGTCTTGATGGACAGAAAAATCCTAAAATAATACCAATGCGAAGGTTTCGTTTTGAGAAAAAATTTCAGATTGTGTAAGTTCTATGCAGAAAGCTTTGTATTTGGCATAAAAATATTTTCTTGGTTAATTCCATGTCTACCCTTTATCTGTCTCTTTATGAGATATTTTAAAACTGAATACATGTGAAATTATGAATGCTTTTCTTTTGTTTTAGCATTCAGTCAGAGGAGAAAAAGTAAACGAATTATGTTTGCAGAGTTTTTTTATTTTATTTTTTTGTTTTCTTTTTTTTGGAAGTGTGTGAGTAGCTCTTAGTGTGATTGCATTTATTCGTATTTGCTAGCAAATCTTCAACAAACATATTTATGATTTTCTGATGTTTCTTGAAAACTCAATAGGGTATTTTGAAAAATTCCCATTGAACTCACAGACTTACACTTCTTATTTTTTTTAAAGATATGAAAGCAAGATAATTTTATTAGGGCTGGCTTTTATTAGGGTTAGAATAGAATAGTACATTTTTTCCACCTTTAAAAAACCCACAAAACTAAGCATAGTCAGTAAATGAAAACAATTGGAAGTTTGGAGATGTGTGCAAGATGTCATCTTTGGCCATTACAAGGTAGTCAGCCGTATACAAGGGCTAAGATGCTGAGGAGAAAACAATGAGTGGCCTGGTAATGTGATGCCATAGCAGACGCACTTCAGGTTAGAGGCAAGGATGAATGTTAGGGCTGGTGAACCAAGTTGGGCAAGTGCCTCTTTCTTTCTGTTTTCATTAACAGTGAGTGGAAATAAGACAGGGGCTCGTGGCATAAAATGTAGAAGAGCAATTACAACCTTAACTTGGAGTAATTAGACCAATTTCTTCCCTGGCAGAAATACACGATATGGGATAGGGAAGCACTTAAAGGCTTTTCCTTCAAAGGAATAAAAACAGACTTTGTAGATTTGACACTTCCTATAAGTCAGGAGCTGGTTAAGCACCAAAGAGTATTCCTGAACAAGCTCTCTTCTAACGAAAATCTCTTAATTGAACAAAAATAAAAGATTCATCTTTAAGGGTTTAAAATAAAACAGAATTCCATGAACAATATTATTTAGATATTTATCTCTCACTAAAGTTCCATGTATGAAAAGGTTCAAATTTGTTACTGGTATTGCTTTCATTCTTTTATTTATTCTTTCAGCATAAATTTATTGATGCATGTATTAGTTTCTATTGCTGCTATAACTAATTATCAGAAACTCTGAATCTTAAAACACCACAAATGCATTAGTTTATAATTCCAACATGAGTCTCATTAGATTAAAACCAAGGTGAGAGCAGGGTGCATTCCTTTTAAGAGGCTCTGGGAGATTATTAGTTTTGTAGCTTATTCAGGTTTTTGGCAGAATTCAGTTCCTTCTGGTTGTAGGACTGGAGCTCCCAGTATTTTCCAGTCTGTCTGCTGAGAGTAGTTACTATCCTCTAGCCCAGTGGTTCTCAACCTTTCTAATGCCGCGACCCTTTAATACAGTTCCTCATGTTGTGGTGACCCCCAATTTCATTGTTACAAATTAAACATAATTAAAGCATAGTGATTAATCACAAAACAATATGTAATTATATATGTGTTTTCTGATGGTCTTAGGTGACCCCTGTGAAAGGATCATTCGACCTCCAAAGGGGTCGCAACACACAGGTTGAGAACCGCTGCTCTAGCCTGACCACATGCCTTCTCTATTGCAGCCTCACTCTATTTCAAAGCCAGTAAAGGGAGTATGATCTTTTCAAATTGTGATTATTTTCCTCCTTTTGTTGTCACATCTCTCACCCTTCTGTCTTCCCCTTGAACTTTTAAGAGCTCATGCATTTAAAGTAAGCCCATCATTATAATCACTTTCTTGTAATATTTGTAACCTTTTTTTTCCCCCCATCTGCAAATTACCCATTGCCACTTAAGGTACAGTCACAGATTCTAGACATTTGGATGTGGGCATCTTTGAGAAACCATTGTTCTGCTTAATACAAGTCCCTGTACCAGGTGCTTTGCTAGGTATCAAAGATATCATGGACAATGGGAATTAAGATTGTCCCTGAAATCATAATTAGGTATGGTAGGCAGATAATCAATAATCTGTCACATAACATAAAATGACACCTATGATGTGTCAGAGGGAAAAGGCTATATATTATATTTTTGCCACAATAAACTACCGTCAAATATTAGGGGTTCAAAATGACAACTTTAGTTTTTTTTTTATATATTTTATTGATTTTTTACAGAGAGGAAGGGAGAGAGATAGAGAGTTAGAAACATCGATGAGAGAGAAACATCGATCAGCTGCCTCCTGCACATCTTCTACTGGGGATGTGCCCGCAACCCAGGTACATGCCCTTGACCGGAATCGAACCTGGGACCTTTTCAGTCCGCAAGCCGACGCTCTATCCACTGAGCCAAACCGGTTTCGGCGACAACTTTAGTTTTTACTCATGCTACATATTCTGCTTGGTCAACTAAAGGCTGCTCCACATAGTTCTCACTCTGAAGTTTATACCAAAATAACAGGCACCGTGTGAGCATGTTGGGAAAGAGGGAGTAGAGAATGGCATATTGGCTTTTAAAGCATCTATCTAAAGTGATACCTGCACTTCTTCTCACTTTTCACTGGTTAACCAAGTCATATATCTACACCTAGCTTCAACTTGATAGGGAAGATGCAGTCCTACTATGTGCCTGGGAGGAGAACCAGGTCACCATGATTTTTTACTAAATAGATGAAATAAATACTCAAGAGGGAAAGTCCATGTTGCTAAAAGAGAATTTTTCCAGGGAGCTTACCTAATTTGAAATGTCAGAAAAGCTTCCCCAGGAGTGATTTTTTGAGCTGGGGCCAAAGGATGAGTAGGAGTTTAAGAAACGAAAGCCTGAAAGGGAGAGGAAGAAACTGCCAGTCAAAAAGCATGAGCTCAGAGTTGCAAAGGGTGGCAAGAGGAATCTAGAAAGTTATTCTAGGTGTTGGACATGCAAGCATATAAAACCTGGCATTTTATAATAAAGTTTGTATTTCCTAGGAATATTACATAAGATTCTGTGTTAATGTGTTAATCTAGTTAAAAAACACTAACCATAAATAAATCTTAATAAAAGTAACTCAATCACTGATTTCCCAATATTTTGACTAATAATTTGAGACATTTTAAGCAGACTTTTAAATCAATATATTATCTAGAGCCTCATTGGTGAATCCTCTACATCAAAATCACCTGGATGCGCATTAAAATGTATAACTTGAGCCAGTCAGTATTTAGAGTTAGATTGAAATATCAAATTTTAGGAAGCTTTCTAAGAGACTTATTTTTCTATAAATTTTAGAAACACTGGTGTAAGATAAGGCAAATTTCTGAAATCCACAAAATATTTGCAAGATTGCTTTAATCTTGAGTCCATACATGTGAAAAGATATATACTTTTTAATTTATGTTAATGATGGACTAAAGAAGATTAATATGACCAAATTCCAAAACATCTGACTGATAACTTCAGTGCTAGAACTACCATGTAAATTAAGTGTTTGTTATGGACTAAATGTTTGCATTGCTGCTAAACTCATCACATATGATAAAGATGCTGGAGTATAATAAATATGTATTAAACATAGAAGGCTTTTCTACACAATTTTTATGTGCTCACAGATCCCAATCAGATCACTATAGCTTTTCATCCCCACTGCTACTGTCTTAAATTAGAAGAATTTTAGCTGTAGCCTGAATTACTGCAACAGTCCATTTTACTGCTTTTCATGTCTCATCCACTCTTGCCCATAACACTTCTTTCTTTATGTAGTAGTTAAGACGATACTTCAAAAGAACACATTTAATCTTCTCACTTTCTTGCTAAAATTCTTTAATGCTTCCCCACAGGCTCAGAATAAAGTACAAACTCCTCAATTCTAAATACAGAAGATTATCTGTTATTTGCCTCATGCCTCTATAGCCTACCATCTTTAATCTTTGTCAAATATATCTCTTGAGTGCCCCACACATGCAGAAGTCCTTGCAGTTCTCCTAAACATAGAGCTGGTAGATGTTTATATATATATAATTATTTCATATAGTAAAGATAAGTTAACACTAAAATCTTATACAAATGCAAACATTTACAAAGCATTTGGATATATTTACATTTATGAAATATTTTATTTCCTATATTTTTCATATTCCAATATGAACGTTCACAAACGTTAGGATGGACTTAGAGAAAACAATGAACCTATATTTCAGAATCACTGTAAGCATTTTGCACAAACTGTTTTTTCTGCCTGAATTTTTCTCTTTTCTCATATTACTACAACCATTATACATTATATACAAGAACAAGATGTCTTTTCCTTCCATGTGATCATTACATCTTAGTTGCAATTTTTTCTCCACTAAGCTTTTCCTAAACTCTCCTAATGCTTTCTCATTCAATGTTCCATAACACTCAATCTTACACCACTGCAGAACTGACGTATTTTCTTGTGCTTTGCCATCTGGCTCTCCCTCACCTCCCCCTTCCAGTATACTTAAGATTCTGAAGACAAGGACTTCATCACCAAGACAGGCTGGCTGGTATCTATCTTGCGCAGGCACAGGCACAGCGTGGTCAAAAGGTAATTATCAGAGTCCCTGTCCTCCATCAAACACAAGCAAATAATAGTGAAATCCTAGCTGCCAATACCTAATGCTTTCTTCCAGTGGTTGATCAATTTCAAGCTCCTAGTACTGGCCAAGTGGGTATTCTACTTGCAAGAGGAATGGAAGCTTAAAACCAGCAAAATGTTTCCTCAATATGCTTGCTTGAAAAGGCTGTTAGCAAATCTTTACTTTTTCCCTTGTAATACCATTTTTTTTAAAAAACTACAGCTTATTGTGCATGTGAGTTCTAGCTCGCTTTTTTAGCCTATTCATATATAACCTTTTCCTACTGTGCCATGTGCTTGCGATTACTTCTCCAATTTGTAAATGTCTCTTTGAATTAGTATCTCTGTGTTTGCAACATGTTTGTCCACTATCAAACCTGGCAGGACAAAGAGGGAAATAGGTTCAGCAATAAACCCATTACCTGTGAATGGAAAAGCCTTGTGTATGGTGGTTCTTAATCATTCAGAATGAAGTATTAATGCATCTTTACTGAAAAAATTTAAGAACTCATGTCATAGATATTTAAAAGAGAAGAAGCCATGCTCTATATCCCTAGAGTATTTATTAAAAAAATCAAAATAAAAACTAGCTTTCCTATTCCAAGAATAGTTCCCTCTAAAAAATATTGCTAGAATCAAGTTATTCATGGTAGAATCATGGCAAATATTTAAAACTAGAGGCCCAGTGCATGAATTCGTGCACGGGTAAGGTGCAGCCGGCCTGGCCCCAATCGGTGGATTGGGGCCTGACCTGTCAGGAGGAGGAGATGGTGGGAGGTTGGCTACAGGGGATTGGCTGGTGGGCCCTGCCCCCAAATGGGGTGGAGGGAGGGAGTCGGGAGCCAGTGGCCTGGGGGAGGGACCATGGATGGTTGGCTGGCCAGCCCTGCTGCCGGGAGCCGGTCCATCCTTGCTGTTTCAAGGGACCTGGCATATATGGCATACTGTTCTTAATATGTTTGCTCACCTTCTTGGCACTATGTGTTTTAACCAAGGTCTCCTCTCTGAGAAAGGTTGTTTCCCCAGGTAGGGATTTTCCCCTGAAGTTAGGGAGGGAATAAAACCCCTCAACTAAGTGCCAGGTGGGTAATTAATCACTTTAACTACGAACAATCATGCTTAAGCTACATAATCTTTACTCCCTGGAATGGAGATAAGAAACGCCCTAACCTTTGTAATAGAGATTGATAGGATTGGAATCAACTGGTATAAATACAGAAGTAACAAGACAGCAAGACACAGAACTTAGAAGACAGAACTTAGAAGACAGAACCTACACAGAACCTAGAGACAGAAGAACTTCGCTGGAGAGAACATGGCAAAAGATCCTGGACAGAAACTGGCAACAGAACCTAGAGACAGAACCTAGCGAGAGAACATGGCAAAAGATCCTGGACTGAACCTGACTACAGAAATTGGCAAGAAAACCTGACTAGAACCTGGTGACTGAACCTGGCTACAGAACCTGTCTGGAGAACCTGGAGAACCTGGCTGGAGAACCTAGCGAGGGAACATGGCTACAGAACCTGTCTGAAGAACCTGGCTGGAGAACCTAGCAAGAAAACATGGACACAGAACCTGGCTGGAGATCCTAACCAGAACTTTGCTGGAGATCTAGACCAGAACTTGGCTAGAGACCCTGGCTAGGCTGCTGATCAACTGAACGCTGTCTCCGTGTCATTCCTTCTTCGCCAACTCCGTTCACACCTTTGGGGACCCCTGGACCTGCTGGATTTGGACCTGAGCACCCTGCCCTTGATTGGAGTGAGAGGACCGATCAGGGGTGGAGCTGTCTGGGGGGAGGGGCTGCTAGCCAATTGGGGTAATGGGTGCCCACCAGGGGCTGGGCTGGCCACGGGGAGGGCCTGCAGGAGGTTGGCCGGCTGGCCACACCCCCTGTTGGGGTAGGGGGAGTGATTGGGGGGCAGCTGTGGGGAGGGGCTGCGGGCCAATCACTGTGGGGCAGCCAATCAAGGGTCTCCCCCCCCCCTTTTTTTTGGCCTTCCCAGTATTCATGAAAAGCACCTGGCAACTTTATCTTGCCAAGCCTTGAGACTGCTGGCATCTCTGCTTGTGGAGTAAAAGGGCTCTTTTTCCCTTTCCCCTTTCCCCCTTCCTCTCTGCATTCTCTCTTTAGGGAAGTTTTTAACTATTTGCTCCCTCCCTTTTCCTTGGCTGGGGAAGATAATGGTTTGTTAGTTACAAGCTGGCTGCAAATTGCCCACACTGTTTGGCCTTGTTTTAACTTTCCTATCTGTTTCCCTATTTATCCTGCCCTGGAATCCTGTAACAGGAGGTACTTAAATGTGTTGGTTTAATTATCATATATTATTTATCTTATTTAGATAGTTAAAGTTTTCTTATTTAACTAATACTTTATGTCAAGTATTCTTAACATCAAACTTGGTGACTAGTCAAATTTGATATATGCAGATAAATTCACTAAAAAAATATACATTAATTATATAAAAGTTCTTTCAGCCCCAAATGAACCTAAAAGCTGTAAAATTATTTTAGATTCTTTGATATTAGCATTGAAGTCTTCACTGTCATATTTATAAATTTTCTACTTAGTTCTGACATCATTCCTGGTTTTGAATTAATAGGAGAAAAGTATTTAATTCAGTAGAGGGATTATCATGTGCTTTTTAGTACTATCTAGCCCCACTCCAAATGGCTATAAGTTAGAATAAAAAACGTTATTTCACTCTGTCACCACTCATGACTTTCATGATTAGAAGCTTTCATTAGGAGCATCCGTCTGATGGGCAATAACTCAGACAGTCAAGTGGCATATTTTCTACCGTCAATTGCTTTTACTGGAATGTACTTGACCTAGGTTGAGGTTATCCTTAGACTGAATAGAGCTCTGTAGTTTGGTTGAATGATTTCATGGTTTAGTTTCTGCTAGAAGGAACTTCACAGTTGATTCTTACTGGTGATCCTCCATGCTCACAGTTCTGACAGCGGAAGCTGTGCCACCGCGGAGTGCTCCTGGTGTGTGAGGCCGAGCGTGAATGTAACACGCTACAGGTTGCTTACTCTTTTTTGCAGCCACACATAAGCTTTACATATGGTGTAAGACATTTTTTTCTTTTTATTATAGTTCCACCTGATTTTTTTGTATCAGCCTGAGCCTTCCTTTTCTATGAAACATAAGTAATAATGATTGCTTCCTTCAATGATCTCAAATATTCAACTTAATGGGGACAGATTATTATTTCAAAATGTGATTACAGTATTGTGACAAACATATCAAAATTCTTGGACTAACATAGAATTGTATGATATATATATAACATGATATATCTCTCTTAAAACAGAGCCTGGTGCATAATTTTCAATAATAAATAGCTATGATGATGATGATGATGACGACGACGACAATTTTTATGTTGGCTCTTATTTGGTATTTGTAATCTTTTTTTAAAAATATATTTTATTGATTTTTTACAGAGAGGAAGGGAGAGGGATAGAGAGTTAGAAACATCCATGAGAGAGAAACATCCATCAGCTGCCTCCTGCACACCCCCTACTGGGGATGTGCCCGCAACCAAGGTACATGCCCTTGACTGGAATCAAACCTGGGACCCTTCAGTCCTCAGGCTGACGCTCTATCCACTGAGCCAAACTGGTCAGGGCAATATTTGTAATCTTATTTGACAAGTAATTATGATTCCTGAGTATTAAAGATTATTCTGAATTATTTTTTCTTTTACGGCTGAATTTCTTCTTTGACTTAGTTCTATCTAGAATTTGATGAGTCTATTTGATATTACTTACATGTTAGGGAAATCAATAGGTACACTAATACTTAAATATGTGCACTCCTCAAACACAAGTCTATATATGTATTTTCTCAGATAAACCTTAAATCTCTGAAAGACTCTCTGATATGTTTGTCACCTAATATATTCAAACCAATGTGGACATTACTAAATCTTCTATGAAATCACATGGATTTGTTCATACTATTTTGGAGTACAAATAAGCATAATTAGTTCAGATATTAAAATGTAGACATCAAACATTTAGATTGTTATATTTTAAAACAAATTAACATTTAGACAGTTTAGCCATTAAAATATCCAATTCAATTCTTTCATATTTGAGACAAGGAAACTGAGGCTAAAGTTGTTTAATTAACTTGCCTACCGTCGCATAAGTTATAAGGGGCAAAGTCAGTTCTCCAATTAGAAAAATTCCAAGCTAAATTCACTTTTCTTTCTACAAGAAATTGCTTCATCATTATGTTTATTTTTTCTAGTGAATATGTGTGTGTGATGGTGATGGGGAGTGATATATATTACATAGTTTTTAAAAACTATTTTTCTAACATCTCTTTTGACTAGACACCAACAGAGGCAAACTCTTTGCTATTTTAAATGTATTTCTGCCTCTTTCCCAAATGCCAAAAATCCCTAACTATCAACTTCATTACATTCAAATGTAAGACCAAATTTTCTATTACTTTACTATAAAAGCACATTGTCATAAGGTCTTATGATTCCCAGTTTCAACATACAAACTCTTTTAGACTCTTTGCAAAAAATATTATTAATGACATCTTAGAAGCTGCAAGCTAACATTAATTCAGTATAAGTACAGGCAATAATCTCATGGTTGAAATAATAGTGGAATGGCAGCATAATGGCATAAACATTTTTCATGACAATAATTTATTTCAAATGAGTGTAGATACCAGGAACATTTATTTTTCACAAACTTTGCCTGGATATCAGTGCTGAGAACATTGATTATAAGATCTTGGCATGCATCCCTTGAGCCCTAGAATGAGATCAAACAGTACAGAGATCAGATATTCCACACAGAAGTAATTACCAATGTCACACAATATGTAATTTCAAATTAGCTAGTATGTAATATTGTTTTCTTATCCACTGTGACCAAGAAGCTTAAAAGCTGAGTTGAGATTCATTTATAATCAGTAAATAAAATGAAACTGTCACTGCTTCCATCCTCAAAAAAAGAAGAATGTGGCAGAGATTATTGGTCATGATTAACTCCCTATAGGTTATGGTTTCATGTCCCAGTGGTTAATCTGTCATTATTCTGTGTGAGACACGCCTAGAGCCACATATGCTTTCAGCCACAAAGCCAAATAAGACCAAAGGTCAAACTGCTTAATAGCTTGATATTCCCTCATTCTGGCATGTGCACTGCTGGCAAAAACCATTGCAATTACATAATTAAAATGTTAACATGGATATATTGGGTTATGCAGTGCAGTTGAAGGTGAAAAATAGTAGGCTGAAGTCAAGATTTAAAAACACACTGCCTTTTAAAGCCTCCAGCATATCCATGTGATGAATATATGGTTGAGGGTTTGCAAATTAAGTTCTCTAAAACACAGAGAAGGTTAATTTCCGTGTTATATTGGAAAATGCCTATAAAGTTAAAATAAACCTGTTCCTAAACTTTTCCAAATTCCCCTAATGGGTTTTCATTAAATATCACTTCTTATTGCTCAATGTAGGGGTTATACTTTAAGTTCCTATAGCTAAATATAGCCAGATGTTGATGACAAAAGGACTATACAAGTACTTCAAATACTTTGAACAAGTTTTCTCATATGCTTTCATTCTTCAGAAAAATATTTTGCTAAAGTTTTTCTACACACTGAAAAGAATATTTGCCTTTTGTTTTATTTTGCCTGTTGGCCTTGGTGCCAGTTTAATTTTAGGCAGTCATTATTTGAATTATAAGGCATTTACTTTTTTATCACTTGCAGCTAAAATATGTTTTACATCCTAAGACCTTAACCCTCAATATTGCATCAATATCTTTTCTATTTCCTTTAGTTGCCCTTTATAGTGTGATTTTATAAAATCATAATTCATAGGAACATATATTTTGTCAAATACTTTTAAATTTGTCAAGGTACTGATAATTTTATAGAGCAATATGATTTCATTTTATTGTAAAATGAAGATAATCTATAGATTTCAATGCTTTTCACAAAAATAAGTTTTTAAATCTATAGATTTCATTGCTTTCTATAATTCAAAAATCACTTTTTAAAGGAATTAATATTATAGTTATAGAAATATACCTCTGTTCTATAACATTATTATATTATAATCATAAATGTTTTGTTACAACTTATATAAATGCACAAATTTTTGAAAATATAAATAAGGTGTTATTTGACTCTCTATTACTTTATTCCCAAATTTCCTGGTAATAAAGAAGCAGGAACTGAGACCTAGAATGATTGAATGATGCATATAATCATTATTTTTATCCTGAGGCAGAATTAATGCTTAGAGTTTGAGTGAAAAGTCAAACTGAAATTTATTGAGAACTTTCAGTCTTAATATTTGTGGAAGATTTTACAGTATAGTTCCTAAGCTATTCCAAATATCATAGACTTGGCGGCAAATATAATCGAAATAATAATTCCATAAGGCTTTGCAATTCAAACTGGCCTGAGGTCAATAGTGGGAAAGATCTTAGCATAACTGGTTGAGCTCAGTAATAGAGCCACTATGGGGCTGATTAAAAATAGAAAGCAAACATTGATTGCAGAATGGGCCTTTTTTTGGTGTTCAAGTTATAAGGGCTTGATTCCATATTTATCAGTGGATATTATTAAACATTTTAATTAAATATTTACTGATAGCTGCCCAGTAAATTATGTGTGTATATATACACATACCCATGTACACACTGTAAAACAAATTAGAAATTACAGCTAAAGAAGTAATTCAAAAGGCTAGGTATGTTAAGGAAATATTTATACTTCATAACTAACTGAACTAGTTACTTGACAATAGCTAGTCTCCTGTGAAATACTAGTTGAGTTATAAAGTGAAGCATCTTAGTGTATTTTTTTTTCAATTCAGTTGTAAACCTTTGTCTATTGGAGGGAGATATAATTATGATTAAAGTAGGCACCTTTTATTTTTATCCCATGTTTAAACCCCCTCCATTTTCTGACCAAGAATCAGGATACGGGTAAATCTCATGTAATTTCTTCTTTTTTTCCTCCACTATTAATTTATTTCCAATATAAATTTTAGTTTGTTAGCAGTTCAAGAGTTGGTTGTACCTATTCTGTTCACAACCATGAGTGAGATGGTGTGTGGCTGGATAAATGGGGGAAGATAGAGTATGAATGCTCCATGGGTAGTAGATGCAAAGGGCAAGGACAATAAAAATAGGCTAGTGGGGAGTCATTAGCTCATAATCAGCAGAAAGCAACCTAGGCCTTCTAATGCATTGTGTTAGGCAGTGAGATGGAAAATGAAGCATTGCCCCATCTTGTTCTCTTCCAAAAATGTATGTGGCAACAAATTAGACATTTTTTTGAAATAATGTATTTTATTTATTCTATTATTATATTAACTATGTCTGTCTCTATGTTTTCTTTTCAGTGATTGTTCTAGGCTTACAATAAGCATCATTGACATTATCATCTAAGCTTGTATATGATGTCACGTATATCACATCACATAATATAGAGAACATATTACAGTCCATTATACTTTCATTTTACCAATTGTATCCTTTTTGCTATTTTTGTCATACATTATACTCTATATGTTATATATCCCACATTATTATTATTATTTTAATCACTCAATTATTTTGTGGGTAAATATAAACTAATATTCTTTTATTTTAACTTTTTCCAAGATAATTGAGTGATTAAAATTAGACATTTTTGAGCAAAACTGTACTTACACATAGTCAATACTATTATGGTTTACTCTAAGATTATGTGGGAGAAAGAGAAATTCATGAGATGAGCTAAAGCCCAGTGTACAGCAGGTTCTGAGAGAGACTAGTGACAAGGCAAAGGACAAGAGGTAGGTCAGCAAGTCCACAGTCCACCCTCCCACGTAGACTAACAGTTGAGAACGGAGAGGTAAGCTGCTCTCCCAGTTCAGAGGTGGTTCCTTGCAGATTTCGAGCCATTTAGATCACTCAGGTTTCCAACTACCTGTTGTATACAGAGGAAGCTTTTCCATCTTTATGTCCCTCCCTAGTAGCTTCTATAACGAACAATCAGAAAGACCATCTTCAGTTGAAGCAGAATAAAGGCAGAACCACCAGAGCCCCTTGAATTGCCTGACCTAAATTATAACAACCTAAGTTACTCTCTTACCACGTTGAGGGTTCTGCCCTGTCAACTTTCTCTGGGCTGAAATCCTTCTCTAAAGCATGTTGCCTGCTGTCATAACTTGCAGTGGGCTAACTCAGTTTTACCAAACCCCTCCTGAACTCCCATTCTAACCATTTCCTGCCTGCTCATATGAAGCACTTGGGAGCTCTGGTACTGTCAGTGGTGGGTAGGGTGGCCTCTGGCCAGAGACAGTACTCTGCGTCCCTCAGTCCTTGTTGACTTGTAGGAATGAATTCAAACGAGAGACAAGTAGTAGCCAAAACAGGTGATACTTTATTTGCAGAAAAGGAGTACACTCAGTGCCCAAGGGGGCAATTCAGCAAGTCAGAATCAAACCAACGGCCCTGCTGAGGTGGGGTTTGGGATATTTATATCCTTAGACAGGAATGCCCATGAATAAGTCTCCCTCTCCCTTATTTCTAAAAAAAAAAAAAAGAAGAAGAAGAAAAAGAAGAAAAAATCTTTAAGCTATCAGGCTTGTTTACTCAGTTGTTATGCCAGCAGTTAGACTATATCCTAGGAGGGCTCTAAATGCTTTCTCCTCACATAGGGCTCTGTCACCACCATTGTCTAGTTTTGGTTTGTTATACCTCATATGTATCCCCTATAGGTCCCAATTCTATTTCCCAGCTCATAGCTTCCTAACTGCTTCCTCTAGCAGTACTAGTTCCCAGGTACCAAGCAGAAACTGCACATCAGAAACTTAGGAAAGTTTATTCTTCCCCAATACTTCTCTCATTGTATTATTTATCTGTTCACTTGTTGGAATTCACTGAATTCTGAACTCTTTGCAAGAACAGCGAGTAGGTTCATGAAATATTGAATGAGTGGATGGAAGGATTTTGCCCACAACAGTGAGATTTAAAGGAGGGCAGAGAACTAGAGGCACTGAGTTCTTTTCTGAGAATGGTTTCTGATGAGTTTAGTTAATCTTTACTGGCAGAAAGAAATGGTAGAAATTTGCCAAATGTTTTACAGTCAAAAATATAATTTAATATCTGACAATTTTGGGGGGTGATTTATTTGTCCATTTTCCTCACTGAAATTAGAGCTTAAAGGAAGTTGGTATAAACCTGTATTCATGAAAAGTGTGTCATTCTAAAAACTAAATATTATTGTGTTTTTCCTTTATTTTTTCCCCATCAGCATTTATCCCCCCATGCCCTCCTCCACCTCTACCCACCTCCTTTTCCTCCACAATCACCATACTGTTAACGGCATCCCTGAGTTCTTATTGAGCTTTTTAATTAAAAGAATCATGTATATTATAATAAACATATGCTCTTACAAAGGATATCAGACATGTACTATTTTATAAAATTATAAAATTATAGGAGAAAATAAATCCAGATAGTATTCATGGTCTCTGAAAAAATCAATTTATTCTTTAAACAATGGCACAATATTTATGAATTCAAGGTGTCACTGTGTGAATAAATCAGACTCATAGATATTGACAGTTTTAGATACTGATTGACTTGGATATTTGATTAACTGTAATTTTCTTCTACTCAAGGAGTGGTTTATAACACTGAACAAATATTAGTATCATGCAAGAAGTTTTCATTTATCTATTCACATTGTTTATTCTGATTAGATTAAGTATCGGTATTTCTTTAAGAGTTGAATGTAGTTCTAATACACAAGCAGGGTTGAAAAACATTATGTTAGGAGTAAGGCGGTCTCTCTTTGTGAATGATATAGACAAAACCATCTCTCTACAATAAATTGGTGGTTAAATTTACTCCTCCAATTTTGAATAATATCCGTGACATTCCCACCATGATTTAGTGCTTAAGAAAAATGTGGAAATGAGTGCTGAGTTATATCCTCCATCAAGAATATTGATGTCTGCTAATCCAGAATCTACCCAATATATCAAATATATGTATTTAGATACAGGACAGCTATATCTTTTTTTAAATGCAGCCTTTTAATTTATAAAAATATAATAGTTCTCCTGAAATAACATGCAAAATCAAAATGGCTCTTATTAATGAAAACATTTTCTACTTAAAAAAAAAAAAAAAGTGGATGCCTAGGGATTTTGTACTGGATAATTTCAAACTCACAATATATATTATTTCCTGAAAGAGTTTCAATTAAAAATAATATTTCAAGTCCAGCGGGCATGGCTCAGTGCTTGAGCATCAAACTGAACCAGGAGATCGTATTTCAATTCCTGATCAGGGCACATGCGCGTGTGTGGGCTCCATCCCCAGTAGTGAGCATACAGGAGGCAGACAATCAATAATTATCTCTCATCATTGATGTTTCTATCTCTCTCTCCCTCTTCCTTCCTCTCTAAAATCAATAAAAATATATTTAAAATTAAAAATATAATTATATATATATATATATATATATATATATATATATATATAACCCTAATATGCAAATAGACTGAACGGCAGAACAGCCAAACAACCGATCACTATGATGCGTACTGACCACCAGGGGGTGTGTGTGGAAAATGGTGGACATTGGCTGCAATGGTCTGGTGGATCAGGTGAGTGGGGGTGCCAGACCAAAGCTGGCACCAGTCACTGTCATCAGGGTGAGCCTCTGGTGGTTACTGGAGATTCTTTGCTCTTGTGCACTGGGGTCCTTCCCCGTGCTCACACCTGCTGCAGGTGCCAGTCCTGTTTATACCTGCAGCTGACACCGGAGCCGCCACTCGCACCCTCTGCCAGCGCCCAGTGCTGGTCTCGATTGCTTGGCACTGTCAGTGAGTGGGAGCAGCAGCAGCAGGAGCAGGGTTGTCAGCGGGAGGGGCCAGGAGGAGGCACGGAGGATGAGCCGAGCAAGACCCACCCCTGTGCCCACCACAGCCCTGTGGCCCACAGTTCCTTTCAAGGTGCACAAATTCGTGCACTGGGCCCCTAGAAATAATAATAATCTTTCAAACTACAAATTCAGAGTTTAAAACCTAAACATTATTGTATAAATCCAATATTTGTACAACATTTGAGCAAATATTTCCCGTATTCAAAATTGTGATGGGTTTTTATTTTTTTCTTACTTGTAATTCAGATCTTTGACATATTTAATATTGACACCCTCATCATTAAAACAGCAGAATGCCATTCAAACTTGAAGCTAATTTTGCCCAAGCCTCATTTTCTGCCCTCTACACCTAAACTACTACACAATCCTTTAGATTTTGCAATCAATTAAAAAAAAATCAGGCTAATATAAATTATTTTCTCCAACTAATCAATTGGTTATTACATTACAGAAGATGTAGTATGAAAAAAGCCATAAGAAGAAAAAAAAAGCACTAATCAGCATACATTGAAGGACTTTTGTTTCTGCTTATAAAGATTAACTGCTACTAGAATTATCCTCATGTGGTAGAAAAAAATATATAAATACATACATAAATAAAAGTAGATAAAAATGCAAAATATATGAAACAATGGCTTTAGACATTACAGGATAAGCAGCACAGGAAACAAATGAGGTGAGGTCTTTTCTAGGATATAGTATAGGAAGTAAAAAGCAAAACACAGAACAGTCCTGTGGATGAATTAAAGAGACAGAGGTTATAATGTGAAAGAGTAAAGAAGGCTTGAACTTATGGGACAGATACCTGGAAGAAGATGAGGCACAAAGACTCGCAAAAATATGCACTTTGGTCTGAGAGGAAATGACTGAGGGTGAGGAAAGAACCATCAGAAATCAATAGGCAAAGCATTCCTCAAAGTTGGGAATAGTTTATAATCACATGGTCAGAAGGGAGAAGCCTCAGTTACATGGGGCATTGGAGAGACTTCTCTGAAGGGCTTTAAATAATGGGCAAACTAAAATGCCTCCTTCTTCCCCCCACCCCAGTCAATCATTCAGGCATGGCAACAGAGGAAGAAGCAGGAGAGATTTAAAACATGATAGGCTTTGACCTGCTATTGATGGCTTTGAGGATGAAACAAGGTGACCATTCATGAATCACTCTTTTTATTGTATCAACTCTTACAAGGATTGTACATACATTCTTTTGAATTAGTCTTTTGAGTTTCTTTGGATATATTATGACCACCTGACGTTTGTAGGCAAATTAGCTATAATTTCGCACTGAAGTTGCTAGAGGGCCAGACCATTATAAATAGGGAAGCAGGTTGTTTACCACAACAGAAATGATTTTTTTCTGAAGATATGGGTAAACAAAACGATTTAACAGCCTTTGAATGTGGGATATATTTGAACATGAGTGGCCAGATTATTATGACCACCCCATCAGTAATTCATTGGGCCACCTTTTGCCTTCAATACTGCGGCGATTCTTCTTGGCATTGCCTCCACGAGATATTGAAAGGTGATGCAAGAAATCTGACACCATCCCTGATGAATAGCACTGTCCAGTTCTGTGAGATTTGATGGCTGTGGAACCAGCTGCCTGATGGCTCTTTTAACTTCATCCCACAAATGCTCAATTGGATTGAGATCTGGTGGGTGATTTTGGGGGCCACCTAAGTGAGGTAAAGTTTCCCTCATGTTCTTGAAACCACTCCTGCACAATACGAGCACCGTGGCATGGCGCATTGTCTTGTTGGAAGATGCCATCTCCACTGGGATACGCCATCAACATGATAGGATGAACTTGATCAGCAACGATACTTAGGTATGTTGTGCTATTTAGACGTTGATCCACACGAATTAAAGGGCCCAAATCATGCCAGGAAAACATGCCCCAAAGCATAACACTGCCCCCACCAGCTTGAAGGGTTGTACTCATGCATGTGGGGTGCATGCTTTCATGCTGTTTCCGCCAAATTCTCACTCTGCCATCTGCATGATGCAACTGAAAACATGATTCATCGGACCACATGACTTTATTCCAATGCTCGACTGTCCAATCCTTGTGTTCCTGTGTGAATTGGAGACGTTTTATCTTGGTAACTGCAGACAGCAAAGGTGTTCAAACAGGCCTTCAGTTTCCATATGCCATATGATGCAGTGTACGGCTAATTTGCCTATAAACGTCAGGTGGTCGTAATAATGTGGCCACTCAGTATATTTCCAGAAGTAGAATTTCTGGATCATAAATCAGTTCCATTTTTAATATTTTGAGGTAACTCCATATTGTTTTCCACCGTGGCTGCACCAGTCTGCATTCCTGCCAGCAGTGCACAAGTGTTCCCTTTTCTACACATCCTCACCAACACTTGTTTGTTGATTTATTGATGGCAGCTGTTAGTTACCATTTTACCATTTATGACAGAATGGATGGACCTAGAGAGTATCATGCTATGTAAAATAAGCCAGTCAGAGAAAGATAAGTACCATATAATTTCACTTATATGTAGAATCCAATAAACAAGATAAGCTAACAAAATGCAGACAGACTCATGGATACAGAGAACAGAGTGACACCTATCAGAGGGAGGGGCTTGGAGCTAGGTGAGGAGGGTGAAGGGATTAAGAAAATAAAGAAAGGAAAGGAAAGGAAAGGAAAGGAAAGGAAAGGAAAGGAAAGGAAAGGAAAGGAAAGGAAAGGAAAGGAAAGGAAAGGAAGGGAGGAAGGAAAGATGGATACAGACAACAGTATGGTGATTGCTAGAGAGAAGGGGGAGAGAATGTAGCAAAAGTTAAAAGGAGGGATACATGATGGTAGGATGAGACTTGGGTTGGTAAACACACAATACAATATCCAGATGATGTACTGTAGAATTGTATCCCCCCCTCTCTATAAAAAATCAATTAAAAAAAATAGCTATAAGTAAATTGGAGATAAATATGTAAAGAAATATGTTCTCCAAGTTAGAAACTACTGGTCTCCATGATTTTAAAATTATTTGCATAAACACTCATTGATTTTAATATAAATTACTAGTAAAAGTTAAATAAAATCATTAACACATTTAGAAAAATGATTGCTGCTAGACCTATATTTGAGAGAACTGATTATAGCAAATTTATTTCCTAAATAATTAAATTTTTAACAAGATATATCTCTTTCTTTTCTAAAACATTTTTTATTAATTTCAGAGAGAAAGAGAAAGGGAGAGAGAAATAGAAACATCAATGATGAGAGAGAATCATTAATCAGCTCCCTCCTACATGCCCCCTGCTTGGAATCGAGCCCCCTGCCAGGCATGTGCACTGACCTGCCGGGAGCCGGTCCATGCTTGCTGTTTCAAGGGACCTGGCATATATGGCATACTGTTCTTAATATGTCTGCTCACCTTCTTGGCACTATGTGTTTTAACCAAGGTCTCTGAGAAAGGTTGTTTCCCCAGGTAGGGATTTTCCCCTGAAGTTAAGGAGGGAATAAAACCTCTTAACTAAGTGCCAGGTGGGTAATTAATCACTTTAACTACGAACAATCGTGCTTAAGCTACATAATCTTTACTCCCTGGAATGAAGATAAGAAACGCCCTAACCTTTGTAATAGAGATTGATAGGATTGAATCAACTGGTATAAATACAGATGCAACAAGACAGCAAGACTCAGAACTTAGAACACAGAGCTTAGAACACAGAACTTAGAACACAGGACTAAGAAGACATAACCTACACAGAACCTACAGACAGAAGAACTTCGCTGGAGAGAACATGGCAAAAGATCCTGGACTGAACCTGACTACAGAAATTGTCAAGAGAACCTGACTAGAACCTGGTGACTGAACCTGGCTGGAGAACCTGGACAGAACCTGGCAACAGAACCTGGCTGGAGAACCTAGCAAGAGAACATGGACACAGAACCTGGCTGGAGATCCTAAGCAGAACCTCTCTGGAGATCCAGACCAGAACTTGGCTGGAGATCCTGGCTGGAGATCCTGGCTAGGCTGCTGATCAACTGAACGCTGTCTCTGTGTCATTCCTTCTTCGCCGACTCCATCCACACCTTTGGGGACCCCTGGACCTGCTGGGGCAGGACCCCGGCACTGACCAGGAATCCAATCTTGACCTCCTGATTCATGGATCTAAGTTCAGCCATTGAATCACACTAGCCAGGCAGGTCTACTCTTTCTTAGCCAAGATATATTTTTTAAATCTAAATGCCAAATAATGCAATTTGCTCGGCATCATTACCGTACTGTAGTGAGTAGTAGTGTGTTAAACAGAATTTCTTTATGAGCCTTGTGTATGAGCCTGAGGAACATTTTTTATAATCAAGTTTTCTCAAATTCATTGCATAAATAAGAAAAGCTAATTTCATGTAGGTGCAATAGCTAATCATTTATAAAACTTCAATACAAAGACAATGAATTTCTAACCAATACTACATACATTTACCTCAACTTATCCAGTTCATACACAAATATTCTCTCTTCCTTTCTCTCCTCCCTTACTCTGTCTCTCTCATATACAAGCAAATACCATTTAAAAAATAGGAATATTCTTATTTTCCAAAATTTCTGACATTGTTTGTTATAATAAATTTGTAATGTTCATAAATAAGCAAAATTTCATAATTTTGCATATTAACAATTTCATCAATAAGCCTATTCATAATTAAAATATATATCAGAATATTTAATATTTAAAAGTTATATCTCATGTTTCCATTATAATGTTCTATCAAATGAGAAATTATTTTATATAAATTAATTTTCCCATTAAGATTATATTGAATAGTAAACTGTGCTTCAATTTACCACTATAATAATTCTCATGTAAGGATACAAACATGAATTCAGCTAAACTCAAACTTGCAGAGGGTCAGCACACAGCCAATTACAAGAGAAAAAAGTAACTAAAAACATGCTTATTTCTCAGCCAGCATTTCTTCACAGACTCTCAGACCAATGAAAATATCAATTCGGAGAAAATCAAATACCATATGATCTCATTAATATGTAAAATCTAATGAACAAAGTAAACTGAAAAACAAAATGGAACCAGAATCATGGAATAGACTGGGGGGTGCCAGAGGGGAGGGGAATAGAGGTGACTGGATAAAGAAGGTGAAGGGATTAGCTAAAAAACAGATATATATATACCCCATGGACAAAAGTGTGGTGAGGTTGGGGGAGTGAAGGGCAAAGGAGGGGACGCCTGCAATAATGTCAACATTAACATTTTTATTAAAATTATAAATGTAAAAGAGACATAATAAAAGTCATTTTCACAACAAAAAACATGAAATGTCAATTCAGCTGATGGCAAAGAATAAGAAGACATTTGTAAAAATAATGCATGAGCAAACCTGCTTTCAGCAAACATTTTTCTAACATTAGTAAAAATTGGTGTTTTCAGCAACATATCACTTGAAAAGTGATTGAAATGAGATTGCAAAGAATGTGACTCTATCTTGCACAAAGATGCACCACATTAAGTGACTCTGCAGAGAAATGAACTTGAGTGTATTAAAGTGAGGAATTTTGAGAACATTCTCAGTTAAATTTCTACATCTTGTGGTTTCGTGTCTAGCATGAAAAAAAGGCAAATTGATACATCAAAGAAGTCAAAATGAAAGAACTTTGATTCATTGGTTGCATATGAATAATTATTGAGTTAGAAGTCATACTTAACAGAATTATTTATGTGGCTGTGAGTTATTTGATTTTTATTCCTAAACATGCTTTATGAAATAGTTACAAGTGTGCACACATAAATTAGAAATAAGATTCTTTTAAATCATGAATTACATTTGTAATGGAATCACTTAATGAAAAATTTTTGACTTACCCAAGAACATCTGTTCAGAGAGGGATTTTTTTAACATTAATTTATTGGTCCTAAAGGGTTCTGGAAATGGAGAATAGGTGCTCTGTTGCTTTTAGGGAAGTATATAAAATTTCAGATTCATTGTATGCTGTGTCACATTAATATTTTTCAAATGAAAAAACTTCCACCTGGTTCCCTTTGGATAATCTATGTATTGTCCTCACCATCATACATAGTATCTAAGTGTACCACAGAACATTATTTCACTGTAGTAAAAATATTTAGAGCATGCTAGGTGAAACCAGTTCATTACTGCAGAACTTCCCAAAGCATATAATGCACTAATATACTTTAATAGCAAATATTCTCCAGGTATTATAATTATAGATATATTTATAAAACTATATAAAGTTTTGATGCTACATTTAGAGAAAGACCCACAAATTGAACTAACTAGCATGTGTTGAATTTCTGAGCCCTGTACTCATTAAAATAGCAGTGTGTTCTGAGAAAAGATTTATTATCCTCACTGAGATGTAGATATGTGTAAGTGAACTACATAAAAATAACTACATAGGAATTTTACAGAATTTTGTGATGCCCTCTGTCCCTTTCCAACTTAATATTTTTATTCTTTACAGAGGTAATCTGAATCTCCAGCTACAAATATTTTTTTCATGAAAATCTACACCCAAAACTATATCTTCATTCAACAGTTTTTAAAAATGAATTTCAGATCTTCATATTTAACAACATCTTGTAAATCTCCATTAATAAAATAGATTAAATATAACATTAATTCATTCAATGCATGTAGATAGAACTATCAGCCAATTACACTAGTATAACTAACTACTACAAGATATAGGGGCTTAAATCAATAAAATTTCATTTGTTTCTGGTTTTGCAATTTGGCCACAGCCGTTTGGACAGCTCATCTCTGCTTTCAATGTTGTCAACTGAGCTGGCCCAACACTGGATTGGAGAATCCATTCCCAAATTGTCTCTGTCGGGTGGGCTGGCAAAGCTGTTGCTGGTTAATTGGGGAGGAGCTCAGCTAGAACTGTTGTGGGGGCCCAGTCTTTCTCCATTTGTGAGACACTTCACAAAGCTGCCTGGACTTTCTTACAGCATGCCATCGCTTTGTATCGTTTAGTCCTATTCTATGAGTAAAAGCAGTTACAGGTGCAGCCGTATTCCAGGCAGTATGAAAACAATCAAACACAATAAAAAAGAAAAACTCGCCTCTTGATGGAAAAAGTAACAAAAATTGTGTGATATTTTTAATCCACCTCTCTTGATATATGGAGAAGATAGGGATCTTGCAAATAATTATAAGCAGATTCAAGTAAATCATTATAGATAATGATAAAGAAATCTCTACATGTTTGAAGATTTCTGTAAATGAGGAACATTGGTATCTGCAGGAGTGTAAAATAGGATGACCCTAATATTTCTAGAAGTATGAAAGACATCTCCAAGTAAATATATTTTTAAAATATATTTTTATTGATTTCAGAGAGGAAGGGAGAGAAATATAGAAACATCAGTGATGAGAGAGAATCATTGATCAGCTGCCTCCTGCATGCCCTACATTGGGAATCAAGCCCCAAACCTGGGCTTTGCCCTGACCTGGAATTGAACCCTGACTTCCTGGTTTACAGGTCGACATTCAACCACTGGGCCACACTGGGCAGACTCCAAGTAAATATTTTTAATGTAAGAAATGAAAAGTAGTATATTAGTTGTTTTCTGTGTAAGAATATTACCAGAAACTTAGCACTTGCAACCACAAGCATTTAGTAGCTCACAGTTTCCCTAGAAAAACTTGGAATGGCATAGCTGGTCTCGCTTTAGTGTCTCCAAGGCAATGATCAAGACATCAGCCAGGACTGGGTTGTCATCCAGAGGTTCACCTGCAGTAGGATCTGCATCCCCACTCACGTGGTTGTCAGGAATCAATTTCTTATGGTTGTCTGACTGAGAGATTCCTTGTCTTGCTGTCTGTCCATAGGAGGCTGCCTTCAGCTCCTGGAGGCCACTGGCAGGTCCTCACCAGTTGAGGTTCCTCAACATGGTCATTTGCTTCCTCAGGTCAGGAAGGTGGTAAAACACTCTAGCAAGGTGAACATTAAGGTCTCATATCCTTAGTCACATAATTAATGATCACATATTTCCCACCACTGTTTTTATATCCTTAGTGCTAAAATTAAGTCACAGTTCCCACACACACTCAGTATGAGGCTTTCATAAGGGAATGAACACCATGTCACAGGGATCATCAGGGTCACCATAGGAGTACTTCCATAGCATGTAAGATCTAGGTAAGAATCCCAGAATTTCAACAAGTTCCTAAGCAAAGTGACCCTGTTTTACTTGGGTTAAAATGAAAATATAACAGCAGTTTTTACTCCTTTCTCTTCTTTTTCACTTCCCTTGTCTAGTTAGTTGATTATTTTCCCAAATCTTAGGTTGCAATTCAAAGGCCAACAGAGGCCAGGCAGGGGACATATGTGAGTGTGTTGGCCAAAGTGTTAAGTACTAGGTCACCAGGAATGGAGGTGTTTCTCATGGGAGAGTGTATTTCCAGTGTGGAGAGAGGATGCAATCTACGGATCCAATGACTGCCTCCATTCAGAAATAGGAGTTTGGTGCTGCCAGAATATGTTTGTTGTTGATGATGGATAAGCTGAACTTTATTTTCATAAAAATTTTTGAAACATTTGTGAAACAATGTACAGAAAATGCATCTTCAAGCCAGATCTGTGTATGGTCTACTAGTATCTAACCTCAGATTTAAAATATGTCTCAAAACTACTCCTTCATTATGTTTTGGTATCTTATCTTCATGAAATATGTGCATGTATAAAAGAAAATTATCAATTTTAAATAAGTTGTGAATATAACATGTAGAAGGTGGTTAATATATCAAATGAGTGAAAATAATATTATGACAGTTTGAAATTATGTAATTTTTGAAATTATAATGTGTTGGAAGACTAATGCCACAAAAAGGTAAGAATGCTTTCTCACCTTTACTGAAATATATCTCATCTTAATTTATATACCTTAATTTGGTATATAAAATAATATTAAATTGAAAAATGTGGTAATCTTTAACTTTTTCATGATTGTTCATTACACAAATTTCTTGAGTATTTCTCCAATATGTCTTAAGGGCATTCTAAAACAAGTCTAATCATATCACTTTTCTATTTAGAATTTTCACATTACATTCTCTAGCAAACAGTTTCTCTCTATTATACTACTATTTATCTGCAGGTCTTATCTAGGCAATCTGGTACTTCCCCTTTTTCTGGATTTATATTTTTGGTGGTGCCTTTGCTTAAAATCCTCTTTCCCGTCCATATTTTCTACCTGCCAAAGATTCCATCTTTAAATTCACCTCTTCTAGTAAGACTTCTTGCTTCCCGTAAAATTATTTTGATCTCTATTTCTATTGGGTCTTAATTTTACTCTAAACTATTTGGCTAATAAAAATATAAATATGAGTATATTTTGTATTACGCTGTGTGCCATGTGATATAGTTTCTCTATTTCTAGATTGTAAACTACATGTGAGAAAAACATTTATTTAATTGAATCTATTTTATTTTTTAAAATCTAATTTTTATTCATTTCATATTTTTTAAAATCTAATTTTTATTCATTTCAGAAAGGAAGGGAGAGGGAGAGAGTGATAGAAACATCTATGATGAGAGAGAGAGAGAATCATTGATCAGCTACTTTTTGCATGTCCCCCACTGGAAATCAAGCCCACAGTGACTCAGGCATGTGCCCTATCTGGGAACTGAACTGAGGCCTCCTGGTTCTTAGGTGATGCTCAACCACTGAGTCATGCTGGCCAGGCTAATTGAGTCTATTTTAAAACTTACTCTAGGCAAGTACTCAACATAATTTTACTTATTTATCACAAAGCCATTGTTAACTGTTATTCAATGTTGTATTGTATACAAATATACCTATGACTTTATGAAAAGTGCCTCACACTTTATAATATCCATATGCTTCATAGGACAGGTTTTTAACTGATTTTTAAAATCACCAAAATGAACAAGAAATCAAAAGACATTTATTTTTTTGTGAAATTTCCATGTAATAAACCCACTCTAGTTTTGCTTTTTGCTACTTGGCTGAACTAGTTTTTTGACTTAGCATATCCCTGTGAGTAAAATGATATAATCATTTTCTATATCCAACAATGTTGCTGTCAGAATTCTAAGTTTATCCCATAATTGGTGCTCAATAAATGATAGCTCTAATCATTATTATTTTTAAAGTCAATGAATAATGGAGGAAGCATTGATTTAAACATATAAGATCCTCAATCACTTTGTTTTGGGCTTGAATTCCACTTTTATATAATATCAATTTGTTAAAATGTCATTGATTCATTGATGGGAACAATGTGAAAAAAATGATATGAAGGGCTAAGATATTACATGTTTAGAATCCTGAACTTCCTTACTTCCTTGTTGCTCTTTCAAATATAGATACTACTAAATTGCACTTCCTCCTCACTCAGATTTGATTAATATAAAAGCAAGAGTTGAGAAAGCTGATAAAAACTTATCTTTTTGAAGCACTACATTAACTTTAGATCTCTAATTGGCTTTCTTCCTGTGTATGAATTCCTTTTTTTCCTTTTCTGAGATCAGGCTAGCATTGACCTTTCTCTCATAAAAGTAGAATTTATTCTCATTAAGTTTAATTGTGTAGTTAATGTTTTTATTGAGGTGCCTATTAAGCTCCTCTCTGACATTTATAAGATTACTTAAGGTTCTGAACTTGTCATGGAAAAATGTCAACCCATCAGAATGCCCAATTTCAGATTATATATGTACTGTGCCTGACTTATTCTCCTATTTCTTTTAGATAATTTGTGAAGCCTGTTCCAAAAACCTGCTTCAGTCATTTTCCAAGATTTTTTCAAGGTTCTTTTTGCCTTATCATATACCTTTTATCCTCATGTCTAACGCATAGACATACTTATCACTGAAATTGAGACACATCGCAATTATTTGTTTGTTAGCCAGTGTTTGAATGAGTGTACAGTCACAAAACAAGTTCATCTATGCCAGCGGTTCTCAACCTATGGGTCGCGACCCCTTTGGGGGGTCTAACGACCCTTTCACAGGGGTTGCCTGAGACCATCGGAAAACACATATATAATTACATATTGTTTTTGTGATTAATCACTATGCTTTAATTATGTTCAATTTGTAACAATGAAATTGGGGGTCACCACAACATGAGGAACTGTATTAAAGGGTCGCAGCATTAGGAAGGTTGAGAACCACTGATCTACGCTTTTTGAAAAACGATGTCCATAGAAAGCAAGCATTTATACCAATTCCTTCCTGATAATTATTCTTTCCCCACTTCATTAATCTGCCCATTAAAATGAACTCATTGAAGAATAATGGACTATGACTCCAACTCTGTCATCCTTGACAGCACTGGGTTTTCTTTAGGCGTTAACTAATGGGTAACTAAGAAATTAAACAATGGGTTTGCTTTTGATTGCTAATTATAAACCTTGACCTCTGCCAGTGTGTTATACTTTCTTTTGCTGATATTTTTACAGGTTCAGTGTGTCATGCGTATTCACCTAAAGCAGTGATGGCGAACCTATGACACGCTTGTCAGAGGTGACACGCGAACTCATTTTTTTGGTTGATTTTTCTTTGTTAAATGGCATTTAAATATATAAAATAAATATCAAAAATATAAATCTTCGTTTTACTATGGTTGCAAATATCAAAAAATTTCTATATGTGACACGGCACCAGAGTTAAGTTAGGGTTTTTCAAAATGCTGACACGCCGAGCTCAAAAGGTTCGCCATCACTGACCTAAAGCATCCATTTTCTTGATTTAGAAAAAGTATTTTACTGAATAATAAAACTAGTCATCCTCAGAATAGGATTATGTGAAATACAGAAAGCAGATTCTCATTTTTTAAACATTCTCTCTTTTTGGGATAAGTAGTCTAATGTGAAACTAGAGTTAGTATTATTGAGGACAACCTAACAAAACATTTCTGAACAACAATGTCAGAAAGACTTTTCCTACTTATATACTCTCTTTTTTCTCTTTGCTTTGCCAAGTTCATTTGAATTTCAAATGTTATGATTGAATCCAGTCTTTTGTTGTTTCTTGAAATGATATGTATGTGTGTATATAAAGACACATTTTTTTATAAAGTAAGCTCAACCTCATGATAAATGATTAATCCAATATACATTTGACTTGAGTATTCTTTTATCCTTTGTAAATAGGCATAAGTACCATGCCTATGTTAGACTATTCTTAATCTTTAAAGGGTTATTTATCCATATGAATTCTTTTTAAAAATATATTTTTAATTGATTTCAGGGAGGAAAGGATAGGGAGAGGAGATAGATATATTAATGATGACAGACAATCATTGATTGGCTGCCTCCTGCAAGCCCCACACTGGGGATCAAACCCACAACCCTGGCATGTGCCCTGACTGGGAATTGAACTATGACCTCTTAGTTCATAAGTTGATGCTCATCCACTGAGCTACGCTGGCCAGGCTATCCATATGAATTCTTAAATATTTAGGCTTTGGTGACATTTGAGGATAAATTATAGAAATAGTTGAGTATTTAGTTATATATAGAAAAAAAACTATAGGGCTGTATCTATCTGTACGGGTTCCCAGATTTCCATTAATATGGCAGATAAAATAAATACAAATGAAGATTTTCTTTTCACACTTCTGTGATTTTTTATATTTGAGAATTTCATTTATTTTCATGCTGGAGAGTATTTTGAGATCATATATAATTCCATATTTAAAAATATAAGGAAACTGATACTAGGGAAAGAACTCAAGGTCTCTTAGCTAGTAATTGGCAGGATTGACATTTCAGTGTGCTCTATAATGTCAACCCACATTTGACAAAAACTGAATCAAGTTGCCCAAAGCCTTTAATATTTTTTGTTTCCTTATGGTTGAGTAATTATCCCAGTGACAATTGAGTTTAGTGATATTAAATTTGGACCACAACATCATTCTTCTTAAATTAAAACAAAAACAGTAAAACTACAAGTTATTTTTTAGCCTAGATCTAATGGATTAAATATTACTTTGTAATATCAAGATTAATATAAGCTATATATGATTAAACTCCATAATGATAATTTGAGTTTCTATGTTATGCACTTGTCAAATGGATGCCATTAGAATCATGTTCAAATTTCATCTTATAATCTTACCAGGACTGATATTTTGACACATTTGCTTAGAAGTAGGACCTTCCATTTCATCGCAGTTGTTGCTGTATAGTCAATGTTCCTAACTGTGCTAAAATATTTGCCTAATGATGCTTTAAATCCCATAGGGCATGCCTTCTGCAGGAGCAGCACATGTTCAAAACATATCTAAGTCTCACAGTTCTTTGCTAATGAATCATAAGTTCACTCTGCAGAACAGATGCAGGCCACTCTACTTCCCCACTCAGGTGTTCACTGTAATTTAGAGGAGCAATGAGTTGCCCAATTCCCCAGGTGCCTCTACCCAATTTACTCCTATAATTACTGGTATAGTCCAGGGATATCTAGTATATAAAAGATTAGAATTTGTTTCCTTGAAGCGCAGCATTTGTTAGGAGAATGTGCACTTGAAAGGAGCTGAGCCATTGCTAGCCAATCATTTACATATGAGCTAAAAGCAGTTTCTATTTTCTTAAAACTCATATCATAATCTATTTTACAAAAAGCAGTTTCTATTTTCCTAAAACTCATATCATAATCTGCATAATAGATGCCTCCACAATTTCTAAAATGCTAATGCAGTTCAATAGGAATAATAATATATAAACTGTTAAAATTTATTTAAATGCACTTTTGTAGACAATAGCAGCATTTTAGTTGAGTGATGATAACACTGTGGGAAAGAATATTTATAGGCATTTTCTAGCCTTTTATATTAAAACTAGGGGCCCGGTGCACGAAATTCGTGCACTGGGTGGAGGGGGGGGAGTGTCCCTCAGCCCAGCCTGCCCCCTCTCACATACTGGGAGCCCTCAGGCGTTGATCCCATCACCCTCAAATCGCAGGATCGGCCCCTTGCCCAGGCAGGGGACCCTCATTTCCCCCCATCACTGGTTCTGCCCCCAGCCCAGGCCTGATGCCTCTGGCCCAGGCTTCAGGCCTGGGCAGGGGACCCCCAGACCCCTCTGATTGCTGCCTCTGCCCCTTGCCCAGGCCTGATGCCTCGGCCAGAGGCATAGACCCCCATCACACTCTGATCACCTGATTGGCCCCTTGCCCAGGTCTGACGCCTCCACCAGAGGTGTCAGTCTTGGACAGGGGACTCCCATCTCCCCCCGATCACTGGCTCTGACCCCCGCCCAGGCCTGAGGCCTCTGGCCCAGGAATCATGCCTGGGCAGGGGACCCCCATCTCCCTCTGATCGCTTGCTCCACCCCCCGTCCAAGCCTGACGCCTCTGACCCAGGCTTCAGGCCTGGGCAAGGGGACCATCATATCCCCCCAATCCCCGGCTCTGCCCCCCACCCAGGCCTGATGCCTCTGGCCCAGGCATCAGGCCTCGGCCAGAGGAGTTGACCCTCATCACCCTCCGATCACCAATCACCGGATCGGCCCCTTGACCAGGCCTGAGGCCTCCGGCAGAGGTGTCAGGCCTGGGCAGGGAACCCCCAGCTCCCTGCGGTTGCAGGCTCTGCCCCTGCCCAGGCCTAACGCCTCTGGCCGAGGCGTTAGGCCTGGGCAGGGGACTCCCAGTTCCCCGCGATCTCCCGCTCTGCCCCTGCCAGGCCTAACACCTCTGGCTGATGTGTTAGGCCTGGCAGGGGACCCCCAGCTCCCCGCGGTTGCAGGCTCCGCCCCCTGCCCAGGCCTAACGCCTCTGGCCTAGGCGTCCAGCCCGGGCAGCAGGGACCCGCAGCTGCAGCGGCCCCGCAATCGTGGGCTCCGCTTTAGGCCCAGGCAAGGGACCCCTAGCTCCTGGGACTGCCAGCTTCAACCGTGCCCAGCTCCCATCGCTGGCTCCACCCCTACTTCCTGCTATCACTGGCCAAGGCGGCAAAGGCGCCTGATTCTCCGATCATGGCTGGGGGGCAGGGCAAAGGCAGCCCCAGGGCCACCTTTGCCCTGCCCCCCACCTCTTAGCTCCCCCCTGGGTTTCCCATCACTGTCAGTGGCAGGGGGCTTCTTCCTGCTTTCCCTTTCGCCTCCCTGCATTGTGCCTACATATGCAAATTAGCGGCTATCTTTGCTGGCAGTTAACTGCCATCTCAGTTGGCAGTTAATTTGCATATAGCCCTGATTAGCCAATGAAAAGGGTAGCGCCGTACGCCAATTACCATTTTTCTCTTTTATTAGTGTAGACTAGAGGCCCGGTGTACGAAATTTGTGCATTCAGGGGGTAGGGGAGGGGTCCCTCAGCCTGACCTGTGCCCTCCCGCAGTCCAGGAGCCCTCGGAGGATGTCTGACTGATGGCTTAGTACCATCAGACATCCTTAGTGCTGCCGCAGATGCAGGAGAGGTTCCCACCACCACCGCTGTGCTCGCCAGCCGTGAGCCCAGCTTCTGGCTGAGCGGTGCTCCGGGAGCGCACTGACCACCAGGGGGCAGCTCCTGCATTGAGTGTCTGCCTCTGGTGGTCAGTGCACATCATAGCAACAGGTTGTTCCACTGTTAGGTCAATTTGCATATTAGCCTTTTATTATGTAGGATGTTTTTATCTGCTCAAAAAAGTCACTGATTAATTTTTTAAAATTTCTTATAAAGATTATGCTACGACACATGGTGTAAGGCCAGTGTAACTCTAGAAAATACATATTTATATCTAAATTTGTAGGTTTACAGTTTTAATATAAATAAATGATACCATAATTAATAAATAATGAAGAATAAACTCTGTGTTTCATGTACTTGCAACTCTATACCTACTTTTGCCCACCTCTGTACTTTGAGATGGTAGCTTGCTGGTTTATAAACATTTATATTGTTCAGTTTGTTCACAAACTCATCTTTGAGGAGCTATTCTTTCTTGAAGCAAGTGGGTTGAAGGATCATGAAGAGTCTGAAATGCACTCCTACACAAGAACCTAGAGTACACAATTAAACTCAGAAACTGAACTCATGCTTAAGTTCAGTAAAAAAGTCCCACAGATCCAAACATTTACCAACATTTATACCTCCTGTAAAGTTATAGCCATTTTATACATAAAAAGAAGAAATGGGAATTTAATATAAACTATGGTTAGTGATTTATTTTTAATTTTCTAATTTTGAAAGTGTCCAGGAATCCAAATAACTTATTAATTAATTTGATTTAATATTAGTCTAAAGTCTTAAAGTTTATTAAATATTTAGAAATGTAATTTTTCTATGGCATTTAAGATATTCCCAATATCCCTATCCCATTTGGCTAGAGCCTCAGTCTGAGGACCAAAGGGTCCTGGGTTCAATTCAGGTCAAGGGCATGTACCTTGGTTGCAGGCTCCTCCCTGGCCCGGGCCCTGGTCAGGGCTCCTGCAGGAGACAACCAATTGATGTGTTTCTCTCACATCAATGTTCTCTCTTTCTTTCCCCTCTCTCTAAAAATCAATGGAAAAATATCCTCAAGTGATTATTAACAACAACACCACCAACAAAAAGATATTCACAATAATAAAGATTTTAGAAGATACCCATGATTATCAATTTAGCCAATTAAACCCAATTTGATTTTTTAATAACCTGTAGAAATAATGTTGATTTACCTTAGAACTGAAATAGTTTAATAATATAAATCATGAGAACCTAAACTGAAATCTTCAAGCTAAAATGTGATAACTTTATGTTTATGTGCTATGATTTATAGAAGTAATATATTCTGATTGCCATTAATTTATCTGATTTTTTATCATAAAAATCATCTGTGAGGGAATATGCATGTGAGGAATTCAAACTATTATCTATCAAAATAATATTGATATATCAGTCTTTAACAATTATTATATCAGGAATAATTCAAAGCTCTCACAGACAGGTTGAAGCATATAGAAAAAAACCTTATTAGTTTGTATTTAAACACATTAATTCCAGTATTCTTCTTAGACATTTTAGTAAAGTTGTATCTATTTGTTGAAGAGATTACATAAATGATATACACATTTTAAAAAGCCTGAATAAAAGTTAACATTTTCAATTTCCACATTAATCATGGTTTATTTTGTCTTTCATGCTTTTTAATTAGCTACAAAATTTCACATTGTTTTCAAAACAAATTTTAATGAAATTTCAACCCAGAAGTCTATAATTTCAATTAATTTTGAGAAAAACTCTGATTTTTTTTTCTTTTGTGTAATCTAAGGCATACTTACAAAATAAGAATCCTAGTCAGAAGGAGCTGGAAAAATATTTTTTTAATCCTGATCTAGGATATAATTAGTATTACAGATATATTACCAACTTTTTGTGAATTACATAAACTAGTTAACAAAGAGGTCACAGAATATTCAGTAATCCAAATTCTGAAAGATATCAAATTTTTACAAAGATAGCATTCTGGATGATACAATTATTCATCTAAAAGATTTGAGTGAATTTTTTTTTTCTGTTAGCATTTGGAAGTTTTTCACATTCCCTATCAAAATATTAAATTCCCACTACTAGCCATCTTTTCATTGCCAATATACTAAACTCTGTCATTTCATCATCTTTAAAAATAAATACAATATTATTTTAGAAATATTTTTTTCCATTCCAATGTGGACACACAATACTATTAGCTAAAAGGGGGGGGGGACTTATTAACCACATTTTGGAGATATGAATTCAGTACTCAGTAATTTGACTTCTCCATTCAAGAGGTAATATTGAGATATAAACATGTAAAACACAGTTTGTCACCAAAATTAATATATGAAAATTTAAACCACATTTTCTTTGTTACATTACTTTGGCAAATAGTTGCCACCTAATCTTTTCTGTGAGAAGGTGTATTTTTAGGCAACATCTTTCTTTTCCTCTAATGTCTTAGATTTGCATAAATAAAAATTTTATTTAGATCTTAAGCACAACTAATTGTATTATCTCTCAAGTAGTAATTTAAATTTGCTAATAAAGCATTTACATATAGTATATACATATATAATTAAACACACACATACATACACAACATATGTATTACTATTATTTGCATACCCAAACAGCAATCACAGAAAGAACAACAATGAAAGTATTTAAGTTCTGAATCCATCATAGATGTTGTCTGTTTTAATGATTTTGAAGAAGTAGCTTTGTGTGAAAAGCCATCACAAAGTTATCTTACAATGGTTTTAATACCATCTTTTGCACTAAATTTTGAATATTTCCATTATGAAGTGAAATTCAAATCTTTTGCATGTCACAAATGCTGAATAAAATAGTGTAAGCCTGACTCACTTTGTCAAAAGATATGTCTTAAATGAGCCTGGCCGGGTTGCTCAGTGGTTGAGCATATACCTATGGACCAGGAAGTCATGGTTTGATTCTGGTCAGGGCACATGCCCTGGTTACGTGCTTGATCCCCAGTGTGGGGCGTGCAGGAGGCAACTGATCAATGATTCTCTTTCATCATTGATGTTTCTCTCTCCCCCTCTCCCTTCCTCTCTGAAATCTATTATATATATAATATATAATATATATATGTAATATATAATATATATATATAATATATTATAATATATATAATATATATTAACCCTAATGTGAAAATAGACTGAATGGCAGAACAACTGAACAAGCAAACAGGTCACTATGACATGCACTGGCTACCAGGGGGCATGCGTGGAACATGGCAGGCTTTGGCCATGGCAGGATGATGGAGCAGGTGAACATGACGCCAGACCTAGGAGGGGTGCCAGTCACTGTCATCACGGTGAGCCTCTGGTGGTTACTGAAAATTCTTTGCTCCCGCATGCAGAAGTCCTGCCTGGTGCTCACACCTGCTGCTGGTGCTGGTCCTGATCACTGGGCGCCATCAGCGGGTGTGAGCGGGGCTGGCGCCACCTTCAGTGCGTGGAAGCAGCAGCGGCAGGAATGGGGCTGCTGGCAGATAGGGGACCAGGGGCCATGGCGGGAGGGGCTGGGCAGGGGAGCAGAAAATGGGCCAAGACCTGCCCCTGGGCCCACCACAGCCTTGCGGCCCACAGTTCCTTTCAAGGTGCACAAATTCGTGCATTGGGCCCCTAATATATAATAAAATTATATGTAAAAATTTTTTAATTGCTCCTTCTTGAAGCAAAGCATTTTTAACATAACTGTATCATTGTATATCTGTATATATAGACCTGGTTAAAATACTATTATAAACTTCAAAATTATAGGTGATGCATAGGTATCTATAAATCCACATATTTCCCAGTAGGGGAAATGCAGGACGTGGCTAATCAGTTTCTCTCTCATCAATGCTTCCGTCTCTCTATTCCTCTCTCTTCCTCTCTCTCTCAAATCAAGAAAAACGTATTTTTTTTAAAAAATCCATGTTATTTTTAATAATTATCAAACATTTAGATTCCCATTAAAATGTTTTATAACTCTAGATATGTCTTTTAAAATTAAACTAACATGTTGAAATTTGAAAAGGATAAAAATATCATTTTTTCTGAAAAACAAAATATATGACATTTTCAGAAGTTCAAGATATGAAAAAGAAATGGCATCCATGGCAATGACAGCCAATCAGCCCACAAGAGATATGCCATTGCTAAAAGCAACTCCAAATCCACTGGACAGCTTGAGTAAATGGCTACAATGTCTACATGTTTAGGTTTGACATTAGAATCTTGAAATGAGGTTAAAGAAATCCATGAAAACTAAAGATGTTTTATTCAGCTTTATGTCATCAAATTCTAAAATATTGTCATGGAATATTGTCTGGAACATTGTCATGTGATTTAGGAAATTGTGTAATGACTTCCTAAAAAATTGTACATATGTGGATATATATATAATAATTTTATGCTCATACTACCTAATGCATAATTGGGAGTTAAGTAATGAACACATTATAAATTTTTCCTTAGGATATTTATTTTCACATTTTGAAATAAAATAAGCCTTTTGGTATACTGTAACTATATACTGATATTAGGATGCTTAGACTTTCAAATGCTGAAATCTGATATTTTCTGACCATGGAGAGAGTATAACTATCTATATCTATCACTTTATCTATGTCCATACTCTTATCTATATTCATATCCATATTTAATTATATATGTTTATGTATCAATAGCAATTATATTTCTTATCACCTATAAAAACAATTGTTTCGTATCACTTATAAAAATGTTATTTATCTAGACCTATGATGCCAATATTTCTCCTTGACAAAGAGGAAAAATTTTAAACCTATTGCTATACATGCCAGTATATCTTAAAAATATTTATATCAATCCAGATTCAGTGTCAGAAACAGAAACCTCCGGGGAAAGTGTGCAGCCTGGGCCTCAGACACAACCTGCCAGGAAGAGCGTCTTTCCCCCTTTTCCATCAGAGCAGTTTCCCTGTCAGTGCATGTCATACACAAAAACCACCACATCTTATCTAGAATTCTAGGACCAGAATCTGCATGCAAGATGGTGTTTAGCTTTCCAGCTTCTGAGATACTTAAGTGAGCACAGAAGGGATTCAATAGTTTGCCAAAACCTAGTAGACAGCATCTAGTGCAGTCCATCTCTTTACCGCTGAATAACAACATCCACCTCTCTGCAAACACTGCTGCCTTCCTCCCCAAAAATGGCAAACGTCCCGAACATCCAAAGGAGCCCTATCAGGTGCTTTCCCTCATTTGCTCTCTCTCCTGAGACGTGAAATCCATTACCACTTCTTTGTAGGCATTATTTATGTTTCTTTCGTTCTCTGTAGGGCAACTTCATGTAAAAGATGGTTTCCCCAGCCCTATGATTTCCTTGGCTAACATTTAGTATGTTGACTCAATATCCAAGAGCCAATTCCTAAATTCCAGGAGTGGGACCTGATTAGCCAGCACAGGCCAAGTTCAAGGTGTCATGGTGCCTTCCCTCTCAGAAAGGCAAAGAGAACTAAATCTCCAAATAATTAGTGAGCAGGAGGAGGATGTCAGGTCAGAAAACGTGATTGGAATCCCTAGTCGGGGTAAAAATTATTAATGATTGGAGCTGGAAGCACTACTTAGACCTACTTAGAACCAAATGTCAGTGATGGTCTAATACTTCGAGGGTAAAGAAATTCTAGTTAGATTGGAGAAATAAAAGCAAAATTCATAGGAATACTAGAATGATATAGTCTTTCAAGCTTGTTTTACAATTAAGAATATCTTTCTAGGCATAAAAATAAGACATCAAAATATATGGCTACATAAAATTCTCCAGTTTACAAAACAACATAGATGAAAGTAAAAGCACAATGGTGTTTTTACAAACTTACAGGATAAAAATATTCACAAATTATGTGTCAAGTAAAAAGATAATATTCTTACTGTTAAGAAGCATTTACAAATCAATAAGGGAAAGTTTGAGACGGATAGGAGAAAAGAAGTAGCACATTTCAAAAAGCACAAAAAAAAAAACCCATAGATGGCATATAATCTTATGATGATATTTTCTCTCACTTCTGATCTGATACTGTGATTCTATTACCAAGCAGAAATAAGGACAACTCCACAAAGCAAATAATAATATGTAGTTTTGTATTACATAGATACATAAAGTAAGAATTCATATACTGTTGTTTAAACTAGTAATACATTTCAGGTAACACTTTAGGAATTTATTTAGAAAGCTATAGAAACATGAATGAACTGATGAAATAATTTTAATACCATTTACATTACTTAAAATAAGAATGGTGTTGCCCTAGCTTATTTGGCTCAATGGATAGAGTGTTGGCCCATGGACTGAAGGGTCCTGGGTTCAATTCTGGTAAAGGGAACATGCCTGAGTTACTCCAATAACATAATAAGAAATGCAAGTGAACAAAGTTGTAAGTACAAGGAAATTATTAATCATAATACTTATCGAAAAAAAAAAGTCAAAAACAGGACATTATTGACCCTATCACACATTCATACAATGGAATGACATAAAAAAAACAAACAAGAGAAATATCTAATCAGTTTGAAAAATTGAAAATATTCAATTAAGTATAAAGACCTGTTACAAAATAATATGTTTTATCACAATATTATAAATTATGAAGTCAAACATAAATTTGGAAAGACATATATTGAAATGTTAATATTTTTTTGATTTATTGAGCATGAGTGACTTTGTTTTTTTCAATAAATAACTTCAATACAGTTGTTTTGTGTTAGGTCTAACAAAATGTTAAAAACACAGAGACTCTGTGGCATTAGTCTTATGTTTGAATCTCTTCTTTACAACTCATCATATACAGAGTCATTTAATGCTTTAATGCCTGCTTTACTGTAAAATTATAATATTAATGCCTTCTGATAACTCGTATGAATTATTGTGTGACTTACATGGTTTTAACATATGCTGATTACAATGTCTATAATATAGTACATCCTAAATATATAATATTACTAATTTAAAAATACCATTTACATTACTTAAAATAAGAATGGTGTTGCCCTAGCTGATTTGGCCTAGTGGATAGAGTGTTGGCCCATGGACTGAAGGGTCCTGGGTTCGATTCTGGTCAAGGGCACATGCCCGTGTTGCGAGCTCAATCCCCAGTAGGGAGCATGCAAGAGGCAGCCAATCAATGATTCTCTCTCATCATTGATGTTTCTGTCTCTCTCTCCTTCTCCCTTCCTCTCTAAAATCCATTAAGATATTTTTTTTAAAAAGGATAGTGCAGATAGTAAGAGTAGCATGTAAAACTTGGTTCTCCATACTGCATTATATTTGTATATTAAAGAGAGACAGGGCCCCTTCTTAGAGATGTGTAGTTCATAGAGTCACTGAGTCCAGTGGGCAAGTGGATGCTGTTATTTAGTTTGTACTTATTGTCATAATTATACCCTCACCAGAGGGCTGAATCCACTCACAGGAAGAGGAGTCTTTTTCTGTGTATAAGCATAATATATAGAGACCAACCTTGGTGAGTGGGTTTTGCAACAGTACATTAGTGGAGAGGTTGGCCTTTGACAAACTAACAGGAGTGAAGGCTGAACATAAATGTTAATAGATACATAGATGTGAGGACAGGTGATTGGACTTCATTTCTTAGCGAATTCAGAAGCCAGTTCATCAGCTAAATGTGAGTGTGAGAGGGGAGATGAAAAGCATTTGTAAAGAGCAGGAAAGATACAGAATAGTCACTTAAAGGAGCAGGAAAAAAATAAAAAATGAATTTTCTTTAAGGTCTAGAGAGAATTTAAAATAAGATCAGGTAGCATGGTTATGTATTTTTCTTGAGTTATGTCACTGCTTGGATTCAGGACTGAATTAGCAGAGTTATCTAACTAGGATTAGGGTATAACCAAGCTGTATATCAAAATTAATGAAGAGTGTTGTAGTTAATATATACAAGGGAGTCACTAAAACAATTGACCATGGAATTAGCTTGATTTTGATGGAAGAAAAAAAAAAGTTGAGGAAAAGTGAAAATATTGTGTTCTTAAAAAATACATATATTCATCCTGGTGGCTATGCTGGCTTGGCAGGCTATGTATAATTCTTACGTTTTCCATTTCATATTAACACTCTCTTTTTCTTTCAACAAGACAAAATTACCTTAATTTACCAACCATCATTTCAGAATATTTATTAAGAAGTTTACGGATTATTTTATGAGAGTTAGGAAAGTAGAAAACATCCCTCTTCACAACTTGTCAGTAAGATTTCAAATTTGCTAAAATAATAAGTCTGTTTCATCATCTGCCTATGAGGACAGAGATGATGAAAGAGCAAAGATGCACATTCCCCTAAAAAATTAAAACTCCATGCCTCACATGGGATGTAATCCAGGAAAATAATTTAATTAAGATTAGAGTGATTGATGATGCATTGCTACCTGTAGGAAAAAGATAACTAGATTGCCTGTGTAAAGCTAGGACTAGAGAAAAGTAGAATGTGACTGTTACTCATACTCTCTAAGAGCTTATTACAAAGGCGATTTTAGTAATTGGAGAAACAATAAAGTTTTGAAGTATATTCTAATTATTAATCCCTAGCCTGTATGTATTTATTAAAAACTATGTAAAATTATTTGTTGGCTCTAAACATATATATATAGTGACAGAGAACTCAGATTCAAATAGCACTGCAGGTCTGCAAGGTTTTATTGATTTTCTGATAAAGAACTTCCTAAACTCATAGAATGGTAGAATCATGTACTGCCCATTCCATTTCTGTATTATAAGTTATGGCCTAATAAATCAGTTTACTTTCAGTAATTACCTGGAAATGATCTCCCTATTCTTGACATTCATTAGTCACTGAGAGTGAAAATGCCAAGGAAACCAATAGTGCCTAATTTAGAAGATATTTAAATGTTTATAGATTTCTAAGCATGATTAGAAAATGGGAAAGCTGCCTTGCCTTCAAGACGATCAATACTGACATATATTAGAAGCCAGAACATCAAACCTCTCAAGGGCTGTGATTTAATACCCCTGTAAGTGTGACTGAAACCACTGCTTTCTCATATCTTTATTAGCAGATGTGGAACCACAATTACAGATTTAAAATTAAAAGTGCCTAGTAAAATAGTGAATCACCTGGCCTGCACGGTTTATCACCTTAATTAACAATTGGTATTTCAAATTATTGATTCAAGCTTTAATTCCTCAAGTACATTGTATTCTGCATTTTATTGTAGTTCAGAGACTTGTACAGACAGTATTTGAATTTACATGAAAGCAACATTGGAATTAAAATTTGATTCAAGACAGTAAAAACTTTATAATAATTTCTCAGAGAAAAAATAATTAATGATCAAAATAACTGTGTTTTCTCAGATTGCATAATCATAAAAATAGCCATAATTTGGCATGCGGGTTTGGAGAACAATGTTAAAATGTTTATTAAAATTAAAGTAATGACAGAGCCCTTCACAATATTTCATTTAGTTGTAAGAGTCTGTAAAACTATTTCTAGAAATCACGCTAATTAATGCAATGATTTATTGCTTTATTCATAATTAGGACAAGTGTTAATATAAATTTTTAAAATGACATTATAGAGATGTCATTTACATTTTAAATTTGAGTTTAATTTTTTTAACAGAAGTCTGTGCTAATACAATATTCAAAAATAAAATATTTCTGTATTATTACCTATAGTTCCAATCTTCCATAAGGAAAAGAAAAGGGAACATAAGACTAATTTTGTTGTTTTTGGTGGTGGTGGTTTTCAAATGTCATTCTGGATGTTGATTATGCTATTGTTATGATCAGCAGCTGTTCTGCTTTCTTCTGAATTCTTATTGCAATCCTGTCCCATCTCTGGATTGCACTGATTGACCCTTCTTTATCTTCTGTCTTCCCTTCACTGTTTCTTCCCTTTATGCCTATAAGTATCTCCTTAGGGTTTAACTTATTTCTGTGAAATGTTGTCCCATTTTCACTGTCTGAACTAGTTTATATCATCTTGTCCCTTCACGGACTTTTAGAAAGCATAATTGCACTCCGTACCACTTTTGGTCTATTTTCTCATTGCTATTTGCACATCTAAGTTTGCACTACTCATTTACCACTGGATTGAAGCTGCTGTCAAATGTTCACCAACATCCAACTAACTAACAAACCCACTGTCTTCTCCCACTCTCACCTCACTTATATTCTTTAGAATATTTGACACCTGACTTTCTTGTGTGAGTTTACTAGCTTTTCTTTTCTCTGTCTCTCTCTCTCTCTCCGTCTTTATTCTCTATAAAGGTTTTACTTGTTCATTTTAAAGTTCAATGTAGTTATTTTTCAATGTTTTATTACCAGCACTCTTCTTTGCTCCTCACTTTCCATAGACTTTCTCAATCATCCATCCTGTTTCAACAGTCTTCTGAATGTTGACCATCATTAGATATGTCTCCTCTTACCTGGAATCATAAAGAAACCTTATTACTGTCCATCAAAATTTGGCACATGGATGTCCCACAAGGACTTTAAATGAATGCAATATATTCTCATTACCATCATCCGCCTATATGTCTATTCTCCGCTCTGAGTGACTGCATTTTCATCATGACTTTTTCATCTTTTTTCACTTTTCCATTAAACCACCCATTTTTTTATTTAGCCCTTTTGCATCTTTTATACTCACATTAAAGAAAATAAAACACAATGACATAGCAGATGGTTTGGTAAAAATCCTCAATGCACCGAACCTTACTGTTTCAAAGGAACATATGGTTGTCTACTTATTGTCCCTCACTGATTATGTTGCACACACTTCCACTAACAAACATTCTATCCATCAGCATGCACGTCTTTGAACACAACCACCACTCATTTGCAAAGATGTTTGCACTATGATCAAATCACAGAGAAGGCCCTAGGCAATTCATTCACACTCACATGCAAATTGGGTTCTGTTTCTTTTCCCTGTGGTTTGCTAATATCTACTTGGTCTGTTGGATACTGTTTTTCCTCATAAACTTGGCATTCTTCTATTTCAGGCTCATCAGTTAGGATTCTCTATGGCAAGTTAAGGCAAAACACAACTTGGACTGGACTCAGTACTACAAAAATGCTCCTGATTTGTATAAATCCAAACAGTTCTGGAAAAGGGCATGGTGTTTGCAACAGAGGAGTATGCTATCCAACCTTCCCCTTGCTTGTGTAGTTTTACTCACGTTTGTTCTCCTCCTCTACCAGTTTGTCCCCTAGTTGATATTCTTCATGTAACCAGGTTTTTGTTTTGTTCTGTTTGCTATATAATGTGTTCCACAACATATTTGTGACCTGGAAAGTAGTCATTTTGATACCCAAATGGCAACCGATATTCTTCCTGGATCCTGTCTCACAAGCTTGAAGAATAAAAATTGCAGACCAGAAAACATGAAAATCCTATATAATAAAAGCCTAATATGCTAAGTATCTGGTGGACCGGTCGGCCATTCAACCAACCAAAGCGTAATATTCTAATGATATGCTAAGGCTGCTCAACCACTCGCTATGATGTGCACTGACCACCAGGGGGCAGATGCTCTGAGCTGAAGGTTAGCTTGCTGCTGGGGTCTGGCTGATTGGGACTGAGCAAGATGGGCCAGGCACACCCTGGAGCCCTCCCATGGTCTCTCCCTGACTGGCCAATCTCCTGCATCTCTCCCTGGCCCCATTTGTGCACCAGTGGGGTCCCTTGGCCTGGCCTGCACCTTCTTGCAATCTGGGACCCCCCTGGAGATGTCAGAGAGTAGGTTTTGGCCTGATCCCACAGGCCAGGCTAAGGGACCCCACTGGTACCCAAATTTGTGCACTGGGTCTCTAGTTTATTATAAGTAGATACAAAATCCCTGCATGGGGAAGGGTTCCAATAATGGGTTGCCACTAAGACTCACTTGTCTAGGGGTTTTATATTTACCCATAGCCTGTTCTTTGTCTCACAGGGTCGCTTTCTGATTGGTTCCCTTTATCTTCTTTGTCCAGCAACAATTTTAAAATCCACCTGATGCTCCCCCTTCTCTAAGAATACTTAGTTCAAATTTTGATTATATTATTTTACTTATACAAGTCACTTGTCATCCTTTCTCGTGTTTTTTCTGTGCAATATGAATTTGCTGGAAGTGGTCATTGAGTGGATATGACCACCAGTTGACTTGCAAACTGGAGTCGGGCAATAAGAGGCTCCTCACCCCACCCTATCCTTGTAATGTACATTCTGCCCAATGGTCTTATAGTGGGAGCTACAGCCTTAAGACAACAATGTGTTGTTGAGACCTTCTGGATGGTATACATGACTGAACCCAATTAGGCCTTTATATAAACAATGAAGATTCTGAAAGGGTAATGCAGAGATCTATTCTGTGGACCTCAACAAAACCTTGTTTGTTGTAAGTTCTCTTGTGTATTAAAACTGCTACTTACCAATCTAGAGTAGCCTGCCTCTTTTTCTCACCTCTCCTTATCTTTTATGTATAGGGCCCAGTGTCAGACCACCAGGAAAACTCCTAAGAGTGCAAGCCAATAGGATTATAATAATATATTATGCGTAATATTACTTTGAATATCAATAAATGCAAACGTGACCCTTGAACAGTGACAGACAGTAAGCATTCACAAAAATTGGTGACTATTATTATGATTGTTAATATTCACTCTTGGGAAATACTCTAAAAGCCAAGGTTAATTGATTTGCAAATGCTGAATTGCAAAATCTAGAATTAAATTTAAAGAATGGAATTTAGAGGTCTGAGCATAAAGGTAGACATAGAATGAATAATCATGTACTATAGTTAATATCCTTCCTTTCACCCAAAATTAAACAAGATTTTATCCGGCAAACAGGAAGAAAGGTTTGGAAAGCAGAAGAACAGCATCAGGGTAAGAGAAGAAGCCTGAACGTCCATCTTCACCTGCTTCTATCCAAAGATGAACCACAGTAGTGATAGCTTTAAACAGGTTGGGGGAATCTCAGTACATCGCCTCAGAAGATTAGATCTTTCTAGAGATCCTCTCCAACCCATATGGCACTAGACTTTCATGACAACTAGATTTTAGCGTAGCTGAAGCTGAAGAAGATATCTAGAGGGATAGATATGGAGACACTGGGAAATGAAAGCAAATCTTTGCATGATGACAAAAGGAAGTAAAGAACTTCTGAGCTGTAAGCAGGAAGACAACAATGCAACATACATGAATCTCATACCAGAATGCCATGGTGAGACATGGTGCAAATGTGTCAAGGCATGCCTGTCAAATGCCCCAAGCTAAGCCTAACTGCAAAATGTAGCAGGGGCCACAGAGAGCAGGTGGTGGTCATGCTGATCCCCCAGTGACCCTCAGAAATACTTAGAGTCCCAAGGCATTCATTTTAACCCAGAGAGAATGCGGAAACTGGCTCCTAAATGTCTGTATTTTAAACTGGAAATGAAGGGGGTCAAATATATTGTGACAGAAGATATGACTTTGAGTGGTGGGCACACAACACAATATACAGATGATGTATCATAGAATTATACACTTGGAACCTATATAATTTTATTAATCAATGTCATTCAATAAATTTAATTTTAAAAGAAACTATTAGTGACAGTAAGAATTTATGTGCTCAGTTAAAAAGCTCAAGTCCTTAGAACGTCATCCTGATATTCCAAAGTTGTGGGTTCAATCCTTGGTCAGAGCATATATAAGACTCAATCAATCTCTCTCTCACAGACTCTCTCTGTTTCTCTCTCTCCCTCCCTTTCTCTCTCAAAACAATCAATCTATTTAAAAAAATTAAATGCCCAAATACCCAAATTTGGTAAATCTGGTTAGAATTTAATGGGTGTTTGTATTATTAATTATTTGAAATATAAAGAAATTGAACATCACCATATGTAATACATATGCACCAACATTTTGCAGTATTAACTGCATATTACCTGGTATAAGAAAAAAAACAGTTACAAATAGATTACATTCAAAGTTTGCATGAAATTATTTTAATTATTAATACAAACAAAAACCTTGAGCTGTGACAAGCACATAATAAGCATTCATAAAAATTATGACTATCACTGTGATTATTGTGACGGTATCCACTCTTAGTAAATATACTAAAAGGTAGGGTTAATTAATTTGCAAGTGGTACCTGCGTAGCCATGAGTGAGTTACTTAGCTTATTTGTGTCCTTTCTCATCTGTAAATTGGGACCCTATCAGGACCAGACTCTTGGCATTTGGGAACATTAAATAACTGGAAGCATGTAAAGGTCTGATAAGAGTGCTCAGCTTATAGAAAGTGTGTAATAAATATCATTTTATGTAACCTGAAATTATCTCCTTTGCAAGTCAAAATTGTTGGATATCGGAAATTTTATATGGCTTGACATGAAACTTGTTTAATCATCTTTTTAACTTGGAACATTGCCTTGAAGTAGTAAGTAAAGTATAATTATGGAGTTTTGAAGGTTGCTTTCTTTTGCTGACTTCTGTTTTGTACATTTTCCACGTACCCTTCCAGATTCGCCATTTTCCTCACTTCTCTATTATCTGCCCTTGGAAGTCTCCATATCTCTTCCTTTTATTTAAAATTAGGTTTGGCCACTCAGAAACTCCAAAAGATCAGAAGGAGGGAGGAAAATGAGGTTGACATATTTTTTATTGCCTGGAATTTTTTTCCCATCCAAGTCACTACTAGCCATGTCCCATAACAGAAGGTGACTACTCCTTGCAATTATCCATCTCTAAATCCAAATCTACATTCTTGGCCCCAGTAACTGTTTCTGCTCCAAGTACACAGTTAGAATGGTAAAAGCTCACTTATTATTAGTTCAAGGATACTATTATACTCTTCCTTACACCTTTGTAAATAGTTCTTTTATGAAATTTATCACCAATTGTCCAAATTTGAGTAGGCCATCTGATTCTTACTGAGTCAGAACTCTAACTGCTATACTTGTAACGGATGAGAGTCACTTTTCATAACATATAGACGTGATTCTTTTTTACTAGTCAGATAGAACAACCGTTGACACTAGGTAACCACAATATAAGAACTTACGGGATTTTCATAATTGGAGATTCATTTATTCATAAGATTATATTTTAGAACTAATACATGCTGAGGCTTATTTTGGTTTGTTTTTCTTGTTGATTTCTAATGATTTGATATAAAAAAACTGAGGGATAAAATATCTCCAAAATTATGTCACTAAATGAGGTGGCTGTATTCTACAGTAATTCATAACAAAGTATTATTACATATAAGGAATACTTAATTTTGAATTAAAAATAATTTTATTGAATTCTAATGAAATAATGATATAAATAGAACATCAGCCTAAATACAGAATAGGCAAAAAACCAACACACACACACACACACACACACACACACACACACACACACACACACAAAACATATATTCCTAGATGATAAAAAAAATCTATATTTAGCCCATTGCTAACAAATTGCTAGATGAACAGAAAGTTTACAAGTTTGTGTGTCCTACCTCAGGACATTGTAGTAGCAAATTTCTTAGGAAAAAAGAAAAGAACCAAGTGAAATCTTTGAGATAAATATGATGGAAATGCAGATAGCTTTATTTAATATGAAGACTATATTGTCTGGCATTTCATACAATTTTGTAATCCCCATAGCTACCTGCTGAGAGTCTAAAAAGAATTAATTCGTAATTACTAAATGTGATTTAATTTAGTAGGGTAATATCTTTCTTTAAAATATATTATATAATTTAGAAAAATATTAATAATACAATTTGTTTTATACCACAGAGAAATTATTAGTAATTATTTCATGTTCTAAGAAAGTTAATAGATAAATAATTTATGGCTAATTACTGTTCTTATGCATGAGTAAGGTGACTGAATTCAGAGTATATAGAATAATAGAGTTTCTTCCTTGTATTTTTTATGAGTGGTCCCACATTACAGGGAAAATAATGTTTGAGCTGGTCATTTAATGCAAACAAGATTTGGGGGTGGATGGGGGACATTTGTAATACTGTCAACAATTAAAAAAATAATTCAGTAGTTGGATATATTGCTTGGTTAGTCAGCTAAAATGAATATATATATATGTATATATATACATATATAATGTATATATACATACATATGCAGATATTATGAATTTATATATGTCCCAAACTCTACGGAGTATTCTGTTCTTTCACATTTGTAGGTCATCCCAGCTCAGTAGGTGACACTTCTCCCTGGGCAAACCAGTGCCCCACTCAGGTCCTCGTGCCTGCATCGGACTGCAGAAGAGGACAAACTATTTCCTTTAAAAAGTCTTGATTCAGAAATCACTCATATCACTTGTATTCCCATTGGCATGGCCAGAATCAATGATGTGTACACATGTAATTGAAAAAAAGCTGGTAAATATAGTCTGAAAAATAAAAAAGAATTACAGCTGTGGAGAACAGCTAGCAGCTTGCCTCCCATTGGGAAATGGAAAAAAAGGCATTCCAAGGAAGAGAAAATGGTGTTCAGATGAAGGCAGAAAGCATAGCACAGGAGGAAAATAAGAACATGTTTGGTGTTGTTAGAATTTTAGTGGATGGCTGTTGATTGAGAGAGATTCAGGGACTGAGAAAGTGCCATGGGCGATGATGCTGCCATACTGAGAGAGGATGGGCATGATGGACCAAGGCCTTATTTTGTACTGTGGAGTGTGAACTTCGCCTCTAAGTGACGGGAGCAAACCGAAGATACCTAAGTGAGGTATTTAAGTGAGAGAGGAGCAACACTAGATTTTGTTGTAGAAATACAATTTGTGGCATCTATAGAATGGCCTGGTTTGGAACTATGACTCTTGTTTGAGACAGTAATTCCCCTACAAGTCCAGAAAGTTCTTGAAGACAGATTCTTATTCAACTTTGTATTTAATATGGAACTTAGCATAGTGACTGTTATGAGTTGAATTGTTTCCTCCCAAATTAATGTGTTGAAGCCCTAAACCCCAGTACCCTTAGAATGTGGCTGTATTTGAAAATTGGGCCTTTAAAGAGGTAATTAAGTTAAAATTGAATACTTTTGGTGGGCCTCAATCAATATGATGGTGTCCTTATAAGAAATGGGGATAAAGACACAGACAATATAGACAGAGGAAAATCCACAGAAGACAAAAGGAAAAAGTGTCCAACTGCAAGCCAAGAGACAGGCCTCAGAATGAAACCTGTGGACACCTTGCCCTCTGGCTTCTAACCTCCCGAACTGTGAGAAAGTGCATTTCTATTATTTAAGCCACCCAGGCAATGGTATCTTTGACGGCAGCCCTAGCAAACTGATATAGTCACATTTACTTACTATGAGTTCAACAAATGATCATTATAATTTTTTAACCTAAATCCAATCTGTACTAACTAGTTTTCCCTTTGCTCCCATCCCAAGCTGTCACCAAGGGCTCTAACTTTCCTATCTGATTACCAAATTCTCTCTTAGTCTCAAATTCAAATCAGTATTAGAGTCCAAATACTAAGATCAAACACTGGAAAATTAATGAGTGGTTTAGGAAATTTGATTGTTGGTAATTAAGGGACTAACGCCTTGACTAATTATCTCTATAACTTTCCATCTGTTTCTTTTTTTCAATGTGGTTCAGTAAACACCCCGACTGTCATGTGTGCTTAAGGAAAACGGAATGTATTCTAAAACAGGGTAATGTCACAGAGAGAATTTTGGTCCAATGTGTCTAGATTTAGTTAGCCTCTATCATGTAATGGTTATAAGTTATTGAGCTATTTAGTTAACCTTTGGAAGCATTCATTTCCTTTGAATAAACATGATTATTTCACAGGGCTGTTATTCGAATTAAATAAAACAAATTGGTGGAAATTTCTAGCACAGTGCCTGGTACATGAGATGCTTTCTGTCAGACACCCTTTTCTCTTTAAATTGCACCAAACTGGTTTTAAACATTTTTCAATAAGAATTGTTAGAAGTATATTTAGCTATAAAGTATGAGAAGTAAGCATATATATTAATGGTCAAATGGCATGTCTTTCCTTTAAACAGGGTTTATGAAAAACTATAACTGTATCAAGAGAAATGAACACAGAAATTTATTGTCAACAAACATTTTTGTAACAATTAGTGTTTCTTCATATTGTATTTATAGAAACTTACCATATGGTATTTCTCATAAATGAAAGTATTTTGTTATTATTAAATAGAAAATTTAAGAATTATCAAAATATTTAGAAACTAAGAGATAGAGAAAAATAATTATTCGACATGGCTGCCATTTTGGAGTTCAACCCCTATGCCTAGAGGGTCTCAATTTATATTTTGGGTGTTGGTGCTATTTGCCAATTTTATATTCACTTCTGGATCTCCATCTGTTTAACTTTTTTTAAATAACCTGAATTAATAAAGGGTTACTTATTCTAATTATATTAAGAATTAAATAGTGTCTTGCTTCTTCACAGGCTTGTGATATGGATTAAATCTGGGTTATGGGGAGATATTTTACACTTGAGGAGCCTAAAGTACATAGATGACAATCGACTGCATAAGGCCACAGAATGGGTAAACTGAGAAACACCCCAAGACACATGGGTAATCTCCCTTCAGCCTCACAGTCTTAGCACACTTCTCTCTGTTAGAAACCCATGTCTAGAGATGGCAGCCATGTGATAGAATCTGGAATCAAAGAGCCAGTGCTGCCTGACCACAACTTGTCCACTTAAGCCATCTGAAATTCACTTTATTCATTTGTAAATGGCAGTGATGTCACTCAGCTCATGCCATGAAAACTGTACCAGACAATGTGGGTATAGGGCTTAATGATACATTTACCACATAAAAAGTGCCCGATAAGTTGAGTCTTTTATAACATAGCAGGGATTAATTACTAATTTTCTTAAACTATAATTTAAAGAGCGAAGTGACTTCTTTAATCCACCTTCTCCCCCTCTGTAGGAGAGGAACTGGGAAGCACTGCTCTCCCACCTGGCAGAAAGGCAGGCTTCTACAAGAATTTTGAATGAAAACTGTGCTGAGTGAGAGACTGCAGAGGGGAATATCAGTCTCCCTTGAGGATAAATATTGGGTGAGAACAGACTCAGGAAAAGGAAGCAGAGCCATCAGTGAAGAGATGGAAGAGCACTGGTGTTATTTTACACTCCCCTCTAGAGCATCAATATTTTATAGGCTTCTCCCTCGGGAAATGATAACAGATTCTAGCTCCACTAAGTAAAAATGTGTACAGCTACCTTTGAGGGATTGCCTGTTACCTGGATGGAGAGGAAAATACTACTGCTTACACTTTTCAGGGAAATTCCTTTTTATTACTTGTTCTTGCTCTATTTTTCAATACATCTGAAAAACAATGCAAAAGCAAAACAGCAAAACAATGACTGAGTAATTAATAATATTTGGGCGCCACTATACTTATATGGTCTGTATTGGAAAAAAACACTGTCTGATAGTTTTCTAATTATAAAAAGTGGCACTTTCAATTAATAGATTTAAAACTCCAAAATAATACTATTGCATTGTGTACACAGTTTTATTTCTGAAAGATTAGGATTGGTTAAATAGTGTTACTAGCTTTGAGTCGTGACCTTGTATACCTAACACTAAGCATTTCTTAAAAATTCTTCATATTCTATTACTTCTTAAAAAATAATGGTTCAGAGACAGTAGTGTGAGGGGTGCAGCAATAAAAAGAAGAGATAGAAGAGAGCTAATTGACAAAGAGAGCTAATGAGAATTTTGAATTTAAGCCATATGAAGTTATAACATCATCTGGCATATCTATAATAATAAAAGTGTAACATGCTAATTAGACCAGACAGCCAGACGACCTTCCAGATGATGCTGGGGCTGTGAGGGCTGAGGGAACTGCTGCATCTGCGAAGGCCAAGCCCCTTGCACGAATTTCATGCATCGGGCCACTAGTAAAGATATACTAGTAATATGACAGGATGAGTTCTCCAGTTCAAAATTTCCAAAGGTTTACTTTATGGACTTAATAAAATGTCATCTTCAAGTCATTCTCTAATTTTGTCTTGTCCTACCCTCACTCCACTTACCTGGAGTTACATGGAGATAAGTTCTTGTGTTCAAATTTACAAGAAATGTTGTGAGTTGGTTATTTTTCTAAATTAGAGATAGCCAAAAACAAACATGTATGGATTTTAAAATGTTATAAAATATTAGACAAAATAAACCTACTTCTCTTTTAATGGAATAGTATTATCTGACTGTTTGAGTGGTATATGGCCAATGTTTTATAATTTTAAAGTTAGCTGGGGATTTTTTGAGAAATTTTAAAAATAAAGAAATATAATAAGACCTCTGTTTAATATTAATCAGTTATTTAAACTTATATTTTAAATAAAAATAACCTTTGAAAAATTGGTGTGTCTATTGTTATGTAGATGTTCAAAAATGAGGATTACAATATTAAAATATTATAATAGTAAATAGTAATAGAACAAAAGAAAGAATTTTTGAAATTTTTATTTTAGTACACTTTTAACTTACATAACAAGATAGTCAAAAGAAAATGGAAGGAAATATATGTGCAACTGAGGGAGAGTTTTGCTAAGCGATATGTCATCATTTAATTTTTAAAGACAAATTCTTGCTGAATTTCAATATGAAAATTAAAGAGAATTTCACAATAGAAAAATCTCAGGCTCTCTATAATCATACATTTTTAAAATAATCTCCTACTTTTTTCTCCACAGTTTTCTGTCCTCAAAAAGAAATCAATGCCAGGAAATAAGTCAGCTGGTAATTCTTGGGATTGGCTGACCTGATTCCCATGATGAGTGAACATAACCATTCATCCAAAAAGTACTCTTTCTCCTGAAGGTAGATTTTTTTCTATCACAACTGACATTTATAATTATCAGTTTTATTACAACAAAAATAGCATCACTCACTTAAGACCCTTGGTATTCTGTCATAAACATTTCAGTTCCATCTCTGTAAACAATTTTCAATGTTTTATATATATAACAAAAGAGCTGAGATGCATAGTACTATTTACTCTTTCTGACATGTGTCATGCATATTTCTAAATGCTGTAACTTTATATTTGCTCAAGACATCCTTCCCTACCCTAATTCCACATGTAAATTAACGCTTTAAACCCAATCTAAATTATATTTCTTCTCTGGATATTGTTCACATTAAATTAATCTGAATTTATCTTTTTGTCACTTTGTAAATTACTTATACTTTATTTTAGGCAGTTACCACAATATGTCTTGTATTATATAATCAATTCTATTTTATGAATTTTCCTAAAAAATTCAGGAAAATAATATGCATCAGAATATAAGTATATAATAAATATTATAATTTTTTTATTCACTTAAATATGTCACGGAAATAGATTCATCTTTTGAACTATCTTTTAAACCTAGATGGTAGTTCTTATACTTAGGTCCTTCAACTACTAGCAATTCCATTGTCCCTTAGTTGGTGCCATAGACTAATTTTAATTATTTACATTTTTAAATCAATTATTGAGTTCAGTTCCTTTTTCAATATCATTTGCATTTAGAGTAGGAACCCAGAACTATGTGCAAATCTTGTGCTGTTCACAGCCTTTGCTTACCTAAGAAATGAGCATAAATTATTCTTTCTTAGTCATAGGAACTCAGTAGAAAGAGTAAAGTGGAACTAATACTGGGAAAAAAATTGCAGACTTGGAATTTAGATTGATGTACATTCTATCAGTAATGCATAACCATTTTTACCAATTACTTGTATCAGTTCTTCTAAGAAAAAAATACCAAGTATCAGTGATCAAAGAGTGAATATGTGTAACACTAGAGAAGAAATAAAGTCTAGAATTCTTGTTCAGAGCATTATGGGCACCTCTCACTGACACCAGAGAGGTGTCACCAGACAGGACAGCCCCCTGAGCCAGTGGGAGAGGGCTGTCCCCAATATCCATTCTTTTTTTAAATTTTTTTTTATTGATTAAGGTATTACAAATGTGTGGTTCCCCTCTATTGCCCCCCACCCCCCAATCCTGCCTTCACTCTCATCCTCTGTTGTCTGCGTCCATTGCCCAGCCTCCATTCTTGTCTTCTCATATAAATAAATCAATATAAGAGACCTTGACTGAGTTGTGAAAAGCCCATTTATTAAAGCAATTAAAGAATTCATCTTTATTGAAAAAAGCAAAAAGAAAAGCAAGTAAACCTATACACCTGGCTAATGAAGCACAGACGGGCTCTCAGCTAATCTGAAGAGCAGTCTGGGTGGGGGTTTAAGGGTTATATACCCTCTTGTCCATAGGCTTCAAAATTCCTCTGCTGACTGTTTAGGTACAGATCAATTCTCAAGGTCCCTTCTTTTACTTTGTTGTGGCCTTCCCAACTTTATCTTGCCAAGCCTCGAGACTGCTGGCGTCTCTGCTTAGGGGGTAAAATGGCCTTTTTTTCCTTTTCCTTTCCCCCTCCCTTTCTGCATTCTCTCATCAGGGAGTTTTTTGTGTGTTTTTTAACCGTTTATTCTGTCCTTAGCTGGGGCCGATAATGGCTTATTAGTTACAAACTGGCTGTAAATTGTCTACAGTCCGGAGACTGAGGCCCAGAAATCAGGATTTTAAAAAGATTCCCAGGTGATTCTAATGTGCAGCCAAGGTTGAGAACCACTGGCACTGTTTGGCCTTCTTTTAGCTTTCCTGTCTCAGTTTCCCTGTTCCTCCTGCCCTGGAATCCTGTTAACATTCTGCACCTGCAAAGATACATGTCCTTGCGGTTAGGAGCTCAGCCCTGCTGGGCCCTGCAGTTATGCCTGTGCTTTCTTCTTCCACCCCTTACCCTGTCTGCCTAACCCTGTTTCTAAATCTTCTCAATAGTTGAACATTTTCTTGATTATAGGTTCAATATAATCTATCATATTTGTTTTCATATAAAATGCTTTCCTATTTCCCAAATATTTATTTGTATAGAATAAACTTTGCAAGATGATGTGCTGTGTTGATTCTAATTGTCCTGCCTGTTTTATGAGATTTTTTGCCTTTGTAAAATTAAAAAAATGGGATACTATTTGAGGTACTTTATTTTCTCTACTGTGCAGTTATTCTAAATTCTTAGTTAAGCCTGTTGAATTTAGTGTAAATAGAACAAATTTAGGATCGTGTTAGTTATTGTACCATAGAATTTGTAAATGACTTTTAACTTCTTTTCTTGGCTGAATATAAACTTGAATATTAAATGAAAGTAATTAAAAACCTTCCCAGAGTTTTCATTGCTATAGCTTTGTGATGGCTATACTTTAATCTACCAGTTAATGAGCAATTAATATTGTCTGAGCACTATTCTAAGCAGTTTTATCACTATCTCATTCAATTACTGTAGCAATTCAATGAGATAGAATATGCGCTAATCTCCATTGTCTAGATCAGGAAGATGAGACTTTAAAAGAGCTAACTAATTTCATGAGATCACTGACCTAGGAGTTTTTCCATGAACACCCACACTCTTCGGAGCTCTGTAAATTGTTACCAGTCTATCTTTCTACTAGAGGCCTAGTGCACGAATTCATGCACCAGTGGGGTCCCTCAACCTGGCCTGTGGGGATTGGGCCAAAACTGGCTCTCTGATAGCCCCTGTGGGGTCCTGGATTGTGAGAGGGCAGTTCTTGCGTGATGCACTCCAGAATCGGGCTCCCTCCTCTCTGGTTCTGGATGTGTCACCAGAGAACCGCCTCTGCCAAATCGCCACAGCTCTGCAGTTCCTGCGTTGAGCGTCTGCTCCTGGTGGTCATTGAACATCATAGCTACTGGTCAGACGGCTGAACTGTCGGACGGTTGCTTAGGCTTTATATAGATAAGAGGTGAGGAACTTATAAAAAGCTATATTGGTGTTTGGTTTTATTTGAAGGTGTTACAATAAAATTCTATATATATCACTTTAAAACAGAAGTGATAGAATGATGGAAATTCTACCAGGAGTTAGAAAGCAACATGCATAGCATTTGATACATTTCCCAGGAATGTACTCAAGACTCACTTAATTGACTAAGTAATCCTTCAGAGTGACCTACACTTAGGATGATTTTGATTTTCATGGTTTTAAGTTACTATGAATCCTATCCTATATAATGAAAGCCTAATATGCTAAGTGTCCAGTTGTCCAGTCATCCGTTCAACCAATCAAAGTGTAATATACTAATGATATGCTAAGGCCACTCAACCACTTGCTATGATGTGCACTGACCACCAGGGGACAGACAGTCAACCAGTAAACCAGTCGCTATGGCATGCACTGATCACCAGGGGTCAGACGCTCCAACCAGTAGGTTAGCTTGCTGCTGGGGTCCAGACAATTTGGACTGAGTGAGACAGGCCGGACACTCCCTGGAGCCCTCCCACAGTCCCTCCCCGTCACTGATCATGCACCCTCGGCCTGGCCTGCACCCTCTCGCAATCCAGGTTGAGGGCCCCCCTCCTCCCCTGACACCAAGTGCATGAATTTTGTGTACCAGGCCTCTAATATAATATATATATATATATATGAATATGTGTGTATATTTAGTACATTATTTACAATTGATTAAACATTTGAGCTCAATAAAGCCATCTTTTGTTTATTTTTAACATTGTTTTATTTTGTTAACAATCTTAACAGATATTTATGAAGGAATTGAAGAAGTAAGTAAATATAAAATGATAAAACAGAAAAACAGTAAGTAGGATAAAAAGTGTAATAACTTCAATTTTCTCAAGTATCTCTTTATCACACTCAAAATACCTTGTCCTGGGGAGGATAATAATATGGCTAATAATCATAAATCTCTTACTACTGCCAAGTGTAGTTCTAAGTTATTAATGTGAATTATTTTATATCATTCCCACACAAACTATGATTCAGGTCTATTAACTTTGTATTATTAAACATGAGAGAAGTGAGGCTCAAAGAGGCCATGTAACTTGGCTAAGGTCACATAGAAAGTGAGGGCACTGGAATCTGATACAAGAGTCTGAGTTCAAAGCAAACAAAGCTCATCACCAATAAAGTACTTTGTTTAACATGTGATTAAAATTATTGGGTAGCACATTTATATGTTTTTTCAAAAATCAATACAAAAGAGAGAATTATTATAATTATGATTGTATCCAATTTCATTTTTCATGTCTTTGGCATGAAGTCTATACACAACAAAATATGTTATTTGAAGGAGAGTGCTTGTAAACAGCAGCCTAAAACCATCTGTTTTATCAAACAACTTAAAAATAGAACTTAAAAATGAATCACTTGTTTCTTTAGAATATAAAATATAGTAGTTACAGCCAAATTTCAAGCTAAATATAATGGATTGCATCAATCTCTCTTTATATCAATGTAATGTAATAATAAACCATGTAAAATGCAGCAGCCAAGTGTTAAGAATTATAATATGAATAGCAAAAATCAGTTTTGTGCTCCATCTCCAGATTGCTGCATATTAAAAGCAACTACTACAATTTTTAAACTACTATATCTATTGATTTGCCAATTTTAGACAGCATTTGTCAACTTCTTGTGGTAGGCAGAGATATTGGCTATTTTAACACATATGCTTTTGACTCCCACATCCCACTCATAAATTTTTGGTTAAAACATAGCCAGGGTTTTTATTTACATGACTATATAAAGGTTTAAACTTGTAGCATAAGTTATCATTATTTTTCCTATAAATTTTATTGTTTTATTTATATTTTCTGCAAAGAAACAAGATTTTTACAAGATATGGAAAGATTCCAGAGTGTCTTATAGACTGTTTAAATGACATGAGACAAGAAATTTAAAGTAGTTTTTATTTTAGTTTATGTCTAAGACTAAGACATAATACAAGATATTATATTTATATTTTGTAAAACTATATTACTACAATTAGCATATTTTATTGAGGAATCATTGCATCTAAAAACTATTTCCTGAGTATTTATCAGGAAATATATTTTTTCCAAAAACAGTTCCTGAGGATAAACAAAAACTTAAATTGTCTTACTTTTAGTGCTCTAACATCTAACAATTAAATATAAACAAAATCAAGTTGTAATACATTGATTTTTCCACTGGTTGACCACTGCTTATTTTTGAATTAACTATGAATATTTTATAAAGAATAAGTCCTAAACTCTTGTCATATCTAGCATTTGGATTTATCCTTCACAAAAGCAAATGCCACAAGTGTGTAAAAAGTTTTGAGATGTTAGTTACCATTTGCTTCTTGAGGGGACAGGTCAGCAACTTTGGTGTCTTAATAACCAAGGCTATTGAAAAAAACATCTTCAAAGAAGTAAGGTTACAGTCCCTGATTTATTGCAACCACCATTTTCCTAGGGTTAAACAAATGGTAGCCATCGGAGGTTAGAATTCCCAGCTGATATAATTTGCTGTCTTGGATAATGTTCAGTATTATTCTAAGAGTGCTCAAAAATCATAAGAAAGCAAGTGAAGAGACAGTATTTGCTGCTTTTGGGGTTAAACAAAAACATATTACAAGAAAATTTCTTATTTATCTCATTTTAGAAAGAAGGAACTGTAGAGCATTATGCTAAGTGAAATAAGCCAGTCAATGAAAGAAAAATACCACAGGACCTCATTCATTTATGGATAATAAAGACCGTTATAAACAGATGAACAAAAATAGATACAGAGGCAGAGCAGCCTTGAACAGACTGTCAAACTACAGTGGGAAGGCCGGGAGGGTTGTGGGGGGATGGGGCGGTAAAAGATCAACCGAAGGACTTGTATGCATGCATATAAGCATAACCAATGGATAAAAGACACTAGTGGGTAAGGGAGGCCAGGGGAATGTCGAGGGGGAAAAAAATAAAGGAGACATTTGTAATACTTTAAGCAATAAAACAAAATTTTTTTTTTTTTAAAAGAAAGCAGGCAGACTTGTACCTTTTTTCCTGGACAATCAGTATATAAATAAAAACAATAAAAGGGGTTAAAATTGTGATTTTAAAATACAAGTCATGAAAGTGGATAGGCTATGACAAAACATATATACATATGCACATATGCATATACATATACACATATATACACATGTATGTATACATGCAATACACAAGCTTAACTCAATGTTATGATTAGTTATTATTAGCTGTGTGTGTGATATATTGTTGAAATCTTCATTTGTAATGAATAAATCACTTGTGTTTTTGTAGGCTAAATTAAAAAAAAATAAATAAAAGCACCAAGTGAAAACTCAGCTAAAGACTTTACTCAAAATTTCTATATAAAGAAATAAAAAACTATATTCCAGTGTATTTACATAAAAATGAAGTTTTCCAAATTTGTACACATGTGCATGTGTTTAACAGAACCCCCCCTTAACCAAATATATACGAAGAGGCCATGAACATTGTAATATTCTTTTATAACAAGACTCAAATAAGTGCAGAATTTTTCATACTAATTTTTATACATGGATATTTGTACAATGTGATCTGCTATTATACGTGCCTGTTCTAGGATATATTTCCATTGAGACAGTCTTTTTCTTTTTATATAATTTAGTGACTAAATATACTACCAAACTCTGTGGTTAATTAACTTTATTCTATTTAATTTATTCAATCTAAATAAAATCCTAATGCCTCTTTCATTCTCTCAGATTGATTTTTATATGTGGTGTGACCTTTCTGAATATAGGAACACCCTATTAATTTCACATGCTTTCTTTTTCAATTTGCTCTTTTCTTCCAACCTAATTATTAGAACATGTGTTTTCATTAAATTTTTGAAATTTCAGAATATTAAGATTTCTTAGAAGGAAGGTGAAATTCATAAAATTAGTTCACCATCTGACAAACTCATCTATCTCTAGAGATGGATTAGACTGAATTGTCTTCCAATAGTTTAATGACAAATTAAGATTCACTTATGAATTTGTAAATTCACTTTTTATGATGACTTTATGATCTACTTTCTTGGATAAGTTACTATTCACTTCAATAAGATCAACTCTCGCCCGGCTGGCATGGCCCAGTGTTTGGTCATTGACCTATGAACCAGGAGGTCATGGTTTGATTCCCAGTGAGGGCACATGCCCAGGTTGTGGACTCATTCCCCAGTAGGCATGCCAGAAGCAGTTGATCAATGATTCTCTCTCGTCATTGATGTTTCTATCTCTCTTTCCCTCGCCCTTCCTCTCTAAAATCAATAATAAATAAAAAAAGTTAGACACTTCTTTGTTGTTGAATAATAAAGATAAATTTTAAAAAGTATTACAGATGTACTGTTTTTCCATCCATGGATCCCCCGCACCCAGCACCCCCTAGCTCCCCAGGCCCACTGCACTATTGTCTGTATCATGGGTTATGCATAAGTGCATACACGTTCTTTGGTTAATCTATCCTCCCCAAACCCCTGCTTCCCTCTGAGACTTGTTAGTCTGTTCCATGCTTCCATGTCTCTGGGTCTTTTTTATGCTTGATTTTTTCTATTATTTTTAAATAACCTGTTGCATTATTTCTTTTTCTACTTTGCTTCTGACTTATTAAAAACATTTTCTCAGTTAAATGTCCTAGAAGTTTTGAGGAAACTACTTAACAAAATATTTAATTAGAAATTCTAAATTTCCAGTATAAGTGACATATTTCATTTGTGACAACATCAATTGAGGGAGAATACAAGCTCCTTGATTTTTATTCCAGAACTTATGCTGATCAATTTTTGGGTGCCTTAAGGGCTTTTTTGTTTTGTTGGTTGATTATTTCTTCTTCATATGAATTATTTTTTTCATTATTTTTTGAAAACATACCTTTTCCTTTTAGTGATGTGTTATTTACAAAACAACTCTCTTGAAACTTCTTGTTTTAATCTTTTATGTTGCCTTTATTTTATATCAGGCTATACTATAATCATAAGTGAGTGAGGGAAGCCTTGTGAATTACAGGTATTTTATTTTAGGGGCTATAAAAATAAAACAATTATCTATGTTGACTGTAAATTTTAAAATCAGGGTCATAATAGCAGTTTTATTAAACACAAGCTCTAAATTTCAATGAAAGGATATATTGAATTTCAAGTCACTTTACAAGGGGTATGTGTTTGTGTGAATATATGTATATGGAAACCGTTAATTTTTAAAAATCTCATCAATCTACTTTTACAAGATCATAGAGGATTATCGATGATAAGTAGTATTATTTCAGAAAGTAGAAATACAAATACATAAAAACACATACAATGACAGGCAGTCTTACAACATGATTCCTAGATTGGTAATGACATATCAGCATTGTTTCTTGTTCTTATATTTTTTTCTACATATTTGGAACTTCATCTCCTTGAAATTAATAACTTACTTTTTGAAATTCATAACTTACTTGTTTTTACATGTTGTGTCATTGTGTAGAGTTTTTAATTATGCATATTATCAAATGTTAAATTTAAAATCACCCAGAAACCATTTTAAGATATTGGGTGAGGTTTAAAGAATCAAATAAACAAAACTTTCCCTTAGGAGTATATTTAGAAGACATATGTCATTGGAATTACTATAGTGCAAATCAGATAGTGGAAAACTGCATGTGACTATTAAGTACTGAGCAAAATGCTCATGATTGTCAAGCATTCGTTACTTTCACATGCCCTTGTCCAAACTTTACAAGTGCAAGTTCCTTGCTTTGCTATATATGGAATGTTGATTTCAACTACAACATTAAATACAAAATTTTACACCGTTAACAAACCATTAATATAAGTTATTTATGAATATGTTACCCTATTTGAACATATCAAGTAAAAAATATCCCCTCAGTACTGAGTGTTATAATTACAATATATACTTACATTTGCAGCAGTACTTCTGTGGTAACTTTTTTGGTACATGTAAATCTTTCCCTGTACAGAAAAATCTTATTCTCAGACTAATTTTGCCTCTTAACTAATTACTAAGTTTGATAAGTATTGAAAGCACATAATTAGGAATATATATTCAGAGCTCAATTATTAGACCTAATGTATTGTTAAACAGACCTACTATTTATTTAATGGCTCTAAATGTTCTGCCCTATGTTATTTCTATCCCCAACATACTAACCTTCAACTAATCCCATTTTACAGAAGAGGAAATCAAGGGTCAGAGAGACTGAGTGACTTTCAGTAGCTATGTTAAGTAACATTCAAGTCAAAGGCTTTGATTTGAATCAAATAATTGTTTTTTGCCTTCATGCAATTTAATTTCCTGAAATTGTTTCGCATTTTTATTAATTTTAAGTTTGGCTTGAGTAATCCAGTCCCACTACTTGTTCCAGTAAATTATTCTTTGTTCTCTTCCACTGCTGTTTCCAACTTCTCTCTTGCTAGTGTTTTTCTCTTTCTTTCTCTATGTGGAATTAAATTGATTTCATATTTTAGCTTCATTTTTATGTCCTTTGACAAGAACTTATATTGAATTCAGAAAAACAATAATAGAAGGGCAAACAGAAATGTTTTAATATTCACTTATTTAATTCTTAATTTTGTTTCCTTGATCTTTTCATTAGTTCTTCCTTCTAGCACAGAGTTCATATCAGATGACTGTATTGTTTGGGTGGAAAGGGGAAGCTGTGATCAGTGAGTTTTGTGTGTTTTGTTTAATTTCTTTCTATGCTAACTGCCATGCTTTTCCCTTCTGAGAACCTGCTAATCTTATCGTAGACAAAACGAAGCCCTCAGTAATGTTCTCTGCTTCTGTCGCATACCAGTATTGAAATGCATTTTCTTGTTAATTGAACGTGAACATTTTATAGATTGAATCTCTGAATAGTATTTTATTAATATAATTTAAACTAAATTATTTCAGAGATCATTGAATTAGTCACTTAAAAATGAAAATTATGTGTCTGCATATATTTTAAGAAAGAATGAATGGCTATGGTGTTATCACAAGAGAACCATTCAGGTTTGTAGTGAATATTGATGCATTTCAGGAACTAACATTGTAAAAAGATCTTCCTAAACTTACAAATATTGCATCTATGATTGTATTTTATTACAAATTATACATTATTTAAGAAATAGACTCACATATTTTTAAGTTACTTTAATTAAAACTGTACTGTCCAATATAGTAATGCATAGCACAGTAGTAGGCACATAATGGAAATGTGGTTAGTGCAACTATATGCTGAACTTTTACCTTTATATAATTTAGATTAATTAAAAATTTAATGTATTAACTGAAGTAACATAATTTTTTTCTGTTAATACAACTGTATTGTTTTGCTTGAACCTCATTTCACTTTAAGTGTTGAAAATTTAGTGTATTTTATATATATATAATGGATTTCAATGAGGGAGAGGAAGAGAGATATAGAAACATCAATGATGAGAGAGAATCATTGATCTGCTGCCTCCTGCATGCCCCCTGCTGGGGATCGAGCCTGCAACCATGGTATGTGCCCTTGTCCAGAAATGAACCCAGGACCCTTCAGTCCACAGTCCAAGGCTCTATCCACTGAGCCCAAGTGGCTAAGCCGAAAATTCAGTATATTTTTAAATGATAAAAATTTGTTATTTTTATAATTAAAAATAAAACACAACTTCCACCTTGGAAAATATATATTTCACAGATTGTGTATACAAGATATATATATAGTTCCAGTTTCTGCTATATTTCTATAATTATATTTTTGCAAAGTTTACATAACGTATTTTATACTATGGGAAATAGTTTGTGTATACACACATATACGTATCAGAAAAAGTGGGAGAAAAAATGATTATTTTCTCCCCTTTCTAAAACATCCAACTCTTTATATTTTCAGATGCCACTAGTTTGATCAGGTGATTGTCAGCAGGACGAAAGTTTGCAAAGCCCTGCAAGCCACAGAATTTTCCCATCTGTATTACCGACATGAGTGGAAACATGAATCATTCTGTTGCTCACTCTGCAAAGCCCAAGATCCTAGTTAGCAATAGGATTCTCAAACGCTTGTCAGCTTAGCCTAAAGAGTTCCCAGGATCCTCATGCTAGCGCAGTGCTTATTATGAAGGTTTTGGAAATCATTTGACCTTAGTCTTTTGGGAGAGAGAGAGAGGTGGTACTAGAGCTGAAAACTCTTAGATCAGGATTATTCAGAACAAGCAAGGGTAGGCTCTTAGATTTTTAACAAGTGTTGTTGCATTTGTTCCTTCTATCAGGTTTGCTTATTACATACACATCTATGGGAATTTTTAGTCTATAAATGTTAATAGCATATAATACGGAACCTTTGGTGTTTTCTGAATTTCTTGATTCAATACAATCTGAAAAAGACCTTAATGGAAAAATATATTAAATTACATGTAATCAAGAATAATGCCATTTAATATGGTAAAAGAGGTAATATGAAAATATGTGCAGCTTCTAACAGTTCTTTTCATAAAAGTAATTTTTAACTTTAAATAATTTTAAAATTAAAAAATATATATTGTTAAACATTTTCAATTAAAGACTGTCTCTCCCAGGTAACTGTTATTTAAATGTTCAACAAAATTTCATTTAAAATTTAAGTCTGTTATCTCATAGGTCAGTGTGTCTCTAGATGGTGATGCTCTCTGTCACCTACATACTGATTTCTGTGACATCATTCTGTTGATAATGATGGCACTATTCTTACCCTGCCTGATCATGAAAACTCATTACCCTTTCTACACAGTCGTTAAACATTGTCATGCTCTCCACTATGCTCACAAGTGCATATCTGTTATTACAAATTACATTCTGCAATTATGTGGCTTGTCAGCATATTTTCAATACCTTGTACTTTTCATTGGTCTCTAGGAAAACAATATATTCAAAAGAGCATTGCAATAAAATAGTAAATTGAGAAAGCCTATGACACCAGTTGATCCCCTAGAATCCCTGCTCCAGCCATGCAGAGACCAAAGGCATCTGGAAAATTCAGCTAAAACAAAAAAGGAGCACACATGCTCCGTGTTCCACATTTCAGTAGTTCCCAGAGGGTCTCTAGCCATTTCCAGGTGAAGCAGGATTGTCAGCCTTTGAAAGCTCTGAAAAAAAATCAGAAAAAATTGATTCTTTGAAGTACACCCAGGATGTTTCCACATATGTATGGGCAGTTACAAATCATGGTTAAGCTTTAATTTTTAAAGTACTTCAATGACTGATGTTTAGATATCATTTCGGTTGGAACATTTTGTCTTCTAAATGGACTCAACAGTGCTAACTTAAGCAACCAAACATAAAACTATCACCGGTAAAAAATATATTCTATCATTACTCAACTTTTAAAACACAAATCTACCTTAGAATATTGGCTATAATATAGAGAAGGGTGAATGCATCTTTTCTATGAAGATGATTCCTTTTATTACATATCTCCTCTGTACTAATTCTTCTTATTGCACAATACCATTATGTTGGTCTTCCTATAAATGCGTTACAATGATTGGCATCCCTTAAATAATATTCTACAATGATAACTACTCTGTACAGTGAAACTTGTGTTTTTCATGAATTGGTCAGTTACTTTTCAGCATTTTGTACCCCTCTTCTCCAACCCTTTCACTCCATCTGTCCAGGACATCCTCATCTTTGCTAGTGTAAAAAAAAATAATAATAATTCTCCCTCCTCTGATGAGGCAATTTCTGAAATTTAAATTGCCTACTGACAGTTCTACATCATCTAGTAATTGGCTGATTACTTGGTCAGGCTCCAGTGACTTCATGTTCCTATTTTTTTGTCTGAACTAGATTAAATTTAGGGGATGCATAATATTTTTTCCTTGCATAGCTTAGGTTTTTAAACTTAAATGCATAGATGCAAACATTAACATAATTATTTCAATTGACATATTTTTATTGCATTGTATTTTATCTCTTATTTTTAAAATTATTTTAATATAAACTCCTTTATAAATCCCTAGCACTGGAAAAGTAAGAGTTAAATTTCTTTCTGCTAGCTGCTCAGTAGAAATGTTTTTCAAAATAAGTCTTTACTTCAGTACAAGACATTCTTTGTTATAGTTGCTGTTGATTCTACCTTAGTTGAATGGGAAAGTTCTCTCCCAAACTATACAGCACATTCAATTGTTTTTTACTTTCATGGTCACCCCTGTAATTGTCTGTTGTCTCTGGGCCATCACATTTATTCTTTCTTTTTAAAAAAATCTTCAGTTGCATGCCAGTTTGCCATGGAACTATTCTAGTGACTGAACATATAGCATTGAAAGGAAGTTAGGCAGGAAAGAAAACTTAACATCCAAGCTACCCTTGTTATTCGGGGGTGTGGATACAGTAGAAATACAAATAAACCCTTTATATGTGGTATGTGGTTAATGATGTGAAAAACCTACAACAGAGAGTGGAGGATTGGGAGACAGGAGAGGTACACTTTTCATAGGTTGATTCAATGACCCTTCCTTCTTTAGACCCTATACTCACACCTCCTCCACATCACTGTATTCCTGTTCTTCCCCAAAACACAATTTCTGTCCCACCACCTCCCATCTCCTTATCTTGATCTTCTGGTAGCATTTGGTTGTGTATTAGTTTTCTTGTCACACCATAGGGAAATGCCACAGTCTGGGTGGCTTAAACAATAACATTTCATTTCCTTATATTTTTGGAGGCTTGAAATCCAAGATCAAGGTGTGGGCATGTTGAGTTTCTCCTGAAGCCTCTCTGCTTGGCTTGAAGATAGTCACTCTCTCACTGTCCTCAAATGGTCTTTCCTCTGTGTGTGCATATTCTCGGCGTCCTTTTGTGTGTCTAAGTTTTTGCTTTTTCTCAGAACACCAGTCAGATTGGATTAGGATCCACACTAATAACCTCGTTTTAACTCAATCATCTTTTAAAAGGCCCTGTACCCAAATTCCGTCACTTAAAGAAGTATATATATTGTTATTGATTTCAGAGAGGAAGGGAGAGGGAGAGAGATATAGAAACATCAATGATGTGAGATAATCATTGATTGACTATCTCTTCCATACCCCACATTGGGGATTGAGCCCGCAACCTGGGCTTGTGCCCTGACCAGGAATAGAACCTTGACCGCCTGGTTCATAGATCAGCGCTCAATCACTGAGCCATGCCGACTGGGGGAAATGCAGTCACTTCTTGAGGTGCTCTGTGGGTTAGGGCTAAAACATAGGACTTTCAGCAAGACACAATTCCATCTATAACAGGTCCTTTCAGTGAGCAGTCAGTCATAAAGAATTTACTTGTCTAGGATAGAATAATTGGCCTGAGTCAATCATTTACATAAACATTAACATAATCCCTTTGCCTGTTTGAGCTAAACTGTTGTCTTTTTATTCCATTGTGAGTTTTGTTTAAAACAGTTCATTTCTGTTATGTTACGTTGTGGATGGATTTGTTCAAGAACCTATAATTAGGGGGAGGACTAGAAATTTTTTGTATTTACAAAATATAAACACTGTTATTTTTAAACAGATACCTTAACTTCTCAACTAATTAGTGACTATGTACTGAGTGCATACAATTAACTCACTATGGTTTCTTCCTTTAAGGCTGTTTTCAAGCTTTGGGTGAAAATGATGAGTCATTTTATTATCAAGCAATGCAGTGACATATGTATTTTTATTGTAGTTTACAGATGATGGAAGTGAAGTGTAGGGTTTTTTAATACCTCCCTAAATCGCAAAACTTTAGATTCTTGGAAATAAATTTAAACTCAGGTGATTCTTCCTTTAGAGTCTCAATACTTAGCTGTGCTGCAGCAATGAGTTCAAAGATTAATGTCTAACACAATTTTGATTCATCCATCAAAATGTTACTAAATTGAAAAATATATTCTTAAGAGATGTTACCTTTTAGATTCAGCTATTTTCTTTGTGTTATTTCTTCCCTCATTTTGCAATGATATCCACTTTGTGCCTTTAGCCATCAATCATTAGAAGACACAGTCTATCTTTCACAGAAAGAAAACAATAAAACCCTTGAGATACTTTATGGAATTCACATATTGGAACATTTTGCAATTGCGCCATGGTATTACCTTGCTCTTTTCAGGATCCATCCAGGAGGCCAATTTTGCTCTGGTGATTGGGGTCATCACCTAGGACGGGCTGGTTCTCCCTGTCTTTTTCTTTCTACTTTTTCATACCAATTCTTCAAAAGTGAGGTTTAATTTAGTATTGATTTTCTGTATTTGTATAAATACTATTAGAAATATAACTTGTACATTTTTACTCAATGATATTCAATGGCTATATATAGGACAGTGGTTGGCAAACTGCGGCCCCTTGAGTGTGGCTCTTCCACAAAAAACCATGTGTGGGTGTGCCCGTACAGGGCAATTGAAACTTCGTGGCCACACTCAAGGGGCCAAAGAGCCACATGTGGCTCGCGAGCCGCAGTTTGCCAACCACTGATATAGGAAATTGTTCTTTAAAATAAAATCCCATGTGCAGGCATGTAAGTAATTTTAAAGATACATTAAAATATAATCTTTCCAAAGACATAAGTATATGTGATATTAATAATTTTTTAAAATTTCCAATTACAAGTAAATTGAATATATTTTCTCACATATTTGCTGCATATATCTTTAGTGTTTATGAGTATCTTAGTATCTAAGTTCTATTGTCTAGCATTACCTAAAATAAGAAAGGTATATGCTAATTAGCCCAGATATGCATATGACCAGTATGCAAATTGACCATCACTCCAACACAATAATAAGAGAGTGGTATGCTAATTAGCTCTGATATGCTAATTAGTTATGACCAGTATGCAAATCACCATCACTCAAACACACAAAATGACCGCCCCCATGTGGTCAAAGATTGCCACCCCCATGTGGTCACAAGATGGCAGCCACAAGATGGCCGGCAGGGGAGGGCAGTTGGGGATGACCAGACCTACAGAGGAGGGCAGTTGGGGGCGACCAGGCTGGCAGGAGAGGGCAGTTAGGGGAGACTGGGCCAGAAGGGGAGGGCAGTTGGGGGCAATTGGGCCAGCAGGGGAATAGTTAGGTGTTGATCAGGCTGGCAGGGGAGTGTTAGGGGGTGATCAGGCTGGCAGGAAGAAGTGGTTAGGGGCAATCAGGCAGGCAGGCAGGCAGGCAGGCAGGCAAGCAGTTGGGAGCCAGCAATCCTGGATTGTGAGAGGCATGTCCAACTGCCCGTTTAGGCTTGAGTGGGATCGGGCCTAAACGGGCAGTCGGACATCCCTCAAGGGGTCCCAGATTGGAGAGGGTGCAGGCTGGGGTGAGGGCCGCCCCCCCCCCCACAGTGCACGAATTTCATGTACCAGGCCTCTAGTAGTATAATAAAACTAACAGTTTCCCTGGCCAATATGTCTCAGTTGGTTGGAGCATTTTCCTGTATACCACAAGGTGTCAGGTTCAGTTCCAGATCAGGCACATATTCAGGATATGGGTTAGATCCCAGGTCTGGGCATGTGTAGGAGGCAACTGATCAATATTTCTCTCTCAGTTCCTCTCTCTAAGATCAATTTAACACACACACACACACACACACACACACACACACACACACACAACCCACAAAAAAGGTTTTTTTTATTATCCTATATTGTAAGATGTTTTATTTATTTATTTATTTATTTAAATATATTTTATTGATTTTTTACAGAGAGGAAGGGAGAGGGATAGAGAGTTAGAAACATCGGTGAGAGAGAAACATCGATCAGCTGCCTTCTGCACACTCCCTACTGGGGATGTGCCCGCAACCAAGGTACATGCCCCTGACCGGAATCTAACCTGGGACCCTGGAGTCTGCAGGCCGACGCTCTATCCACTGAGCCAAACTGGTCAGGGCAAGATGTTTTATTTTTATAGTTTTTTAGCTTTTATTCAATAAATCAACATTGAATATTTTTCAAACAAAATCACTAGGCTTGACCCATGTTAATAGCATTTAATTATAATGCACTGATGTAGACTGCCCAAAGATGTGGAGTGGGGGGTATAACAGTGCCTATTTGTCTAAATGAACCATTGCTGACTCTCAGCCAAGTTGTAGTGTTTACAGAGTCCTATCTGGAAAGTTCTTAGTAGGATAATATTTCTGGATGCTGTAAGAAAATTAAGTGGCGACAACTTTTCTATTGCTTTTATATGTTTAACAAAGTCATCTCAATTCCTTATTGATTGAATTTTTACTAGGACAACCTCAGGGTAAATGAGACACCTAGACACTGAGAGCAGTGAGCAGTGTGGTTTCTTCCTGCAGATCTGCAGTGGGCTAGTCTAACTCCCATGATGGCTGTGGGATTGCAGGGCAGTGAACTGCAGAGAAGACCTCACTGTGAGATTATATCGCATATGAGTTCTCGTGTTATTAATTTCAGAAAGTTTTGAAATTGCACACACACTTAATTCCAAGTGTTTTATGGCTTTGCAGAAATTAATGAACATTGCAAAAATTGTTTTCTCATATATAGACATTGGTATTCTGACATGAACCTGAGACCAGCATAGTTCCCTCCCTGTCTTCCCACCACAGAACAGGGAACCTACAGCTCACGGCAGAACACTTTCTCACGGGGTGTGTCTGCACTGAAATCTAAAAATATCTAGACTGGTTCAAAAAAAAAAGAATTATCTTAATTTATATCCAGCAGGAATGAAATTATGATCTGTGGACCAAAAAATTAACAAGCACTATTGTTATTGTGTTGTTCTCTTGTTTGTCTTTTTTTTTTTTTTAATCTCAGGGAATTGATATGAAGGACATAGTCTCTAGTGAAGGCAAAGGTGATTCTGTTTTTAAAGAATGTTCACATACATGCATAGATCAAAGCACTGGGAAACACTTTGATAAACTATTCCTGAGCTTTTGTAGTCTAATACGTTGCAATTTTTCTTTCACTTTATAAGTAATGCTAGTCTAGAAGAATAATGAAAGTATAGAAATCCTTTAGCTTACTACTATTGGTGCCAGTCTTATTGCATGTCGCAACTCTGCTTGCCAAACAACGTAAGATTAATTCTGACATCCTCCCATAAAGTACGTGAATGCAAGTTTAACAAGAAATACCATTGTCTCGGTGCATAAATTAATGAACAGCAAAAGAAAAAGGTTACAAAACCCAGAACTTTGCTCTTCCCACTAAACGGTTTCCAGGAAACCATTTAGCTTAATTAGTAAGAGCAAAGACTAACCGTAGACACTTTCAAGATATTCAGTCCTGTAATCTTGCAAAAAATTACTAGTCAATTCAGTTACCTGGGCTTCAGTTTCCTTATCTCAAAGGTAGCAATTTTCAACCTTTTTCAATGACACATATAAAGTAAATACTAAAATTCTGCAGGACACCAAAAACATATTATATTTTTTTATTGATCTGACAAAACAAAGAATAAATTTTATTCATTCACACCAGACAGCTATTGCTGTGTTGGTCATTTTTTTTTGTGTGTGTGTTTTTTGTTTTTTTTTGAATTTGACAATCTAAGGGAAAAGAGGTCAATGCCCTTGACTAAAGAGTCAGGTATTGCATGTTTTACAAATTCTTGTAGCACAACAGCTGGAAATCACTGTTCTAAGGTAATAACAGTAACTATGGCAAAGGTTGATAGAATAATTAAAATAATTAATTAAACAGACAAATCCATTAGAATGATGCTTTTTACATATGATGATAGCAATGGTGCTGATGATGCTGATGAACAACCAGTTTATCTGGAGATAAAACTTTTGCCCTGACCGGTTTGGCTCTGTGGATAGAGGGTCTTCAGGCCTGTGGTTTGATTCTGGCCAAGGTCATGTACCTTGGTTGCGGGCACATCCCCAGGAAGGGGTGTGCAGGAGGCAGCTGATTGATGTTCCTCTCTCATTGATGTTTCTAACTCTCTATCCCTCTCCCTTCCTCTCTGTAAAAAAATCAATAAAATATATTTTTAAAAAAACCTTTATCCATGTTGTTTTAAGCAGAGACAGCATCAACTACCTACTGAGAAAATATTTTAATCATCTATATCTCCATAAATAAAACCATTAATAAAAACCAGAATTTCCTCATTAAAAAGATATTTTACTTTTTTATTTATTGTTCTAGGGCATTTATTTCCTTCTTACTTCTAACACCAAATTATTTCCAAATTAGTGATGACCAGCTGGTTTATTAATAGCCAGATAGGCAGGCAGTACAAAGTCTCTGCTACTCATGCAAGGCAGGGAGTGACCAAGTGTGGCATCGGATGAGATACTATCAACACAGAAGCAAGCATTTTATTTGATTTCCTATCTCGCCTCCTCATATCTCTGCATTGGCCTTCTTTTCCCAGTGGAATAGGGCACACTTGGAGTGGTATTTTCCATCAGAAAAGATGCCTGTGTAGCATACCATTTCACAATAAGTGAAGCAAATGAAAAAACTGGTGCCTGACATTGGAAACTAGCATTTTCTGAGAAAAGAACAACAATTTACCTCTGCAAAGATGTTAAGTGAATTGCCCTTTTCCATTTTATTGGAATAACGTCTCTCTAAATTTTATTTCTTTCTTGTTGCTGTCTGCAATTAGTGTAGGATATTTATAGTGACATTTGAGAGACAAATGTTGTCAGCTAATCTTTCTTTTCCCCCTGCATGTAACAGCCAAAACAATTGGGATTCAATTCAATAGAGACTACATTTCCTTATTTTTTTAGCCATTTAAGCCTACATTAGAGTTTAAAAGACCTTCAGTAACTCCCTCCAACCTCCCTCCAAGAGAAAAAAAAAATCAATTTTCCAGGATTTCTATAGCTCCTTTTTGGTTTCCATTGCAGTCAAGGGCAAGCTGAGAAGGAGAGAGAGAGAGAAAAAAAGATTTATTTCCAACTCTAGCGAAAGCTGAGTCCCAAGATAAAAGAAAAAGCCAAGCATAATGAGCAAAAGGGAAAGTAAAAGAAAGCAAACTCCTGTAGATCCATGCTGACTATAACCTTTGTTCTGGAAACTCAAAGAGTAATAAATTATAAGAGAACCGAGGACATCACCTGTGTCATTGAAGCTCTACCTATGGCTTGACTAGGGAGCTGAGCGGCAATACACAGATGGAGGACAGTGAATTCATGAAGGCGTGTGCCAGCTCCCAGCATTGGGCTTGAAGTGTGCACTTGCTCTTGGCGCAGGAACTGAGGCTTTGTTTGCTCGGATGCCAGAACTGCATGCTCACACTCTGCTTTTGGTGCCAAAGTTAGATGCTCAGATTTGAAAGCTAAAATTTATCAAGTGTTAGCACTGCTCTCCAAAGCCAAATGATAATGGTATAAGAAAGGTACATGTTTTTCCCTTCAATTTAAAAAGGACTGCCACATTAAAACAAATTCACTCTCCTTGACAAACTTAGGTATGAGATATTTTCCTGTCAATGAGCTCATTTGCAAGATGCTAGAAAGCTTTTTTCTCTCTGTTTTGGTTTTTCAGCAGGTCATATGTGCTTGCGCCAATTTCTTCTGGCTTTTAGATTTAGATATATATTTATTCCTATGTCCTAGACATTAGTCACATTCCCTGATCTTAAAAACTGCTATAACACAAATAAGTCTTTCAAATAAGTTAAGGTGACCATTTTTGATAAAATAATCTACAGACATTTCTTTTAAAATGTGGTTCTGTTGTAAGCCACAGCCTCACTATTTCATTTTTTCGTGTGGGCATACAATTATTTTTTTTCATTTTATTATACTGAAGCTCTGATATATTGGCATGTCATGCTAATAGTATAAAAGACCATAAAATCGTATAATATTCTCTATAATAAGGAATACTTATAAAGTGCTCCCGAATGACATTTCTGAAGTTCTAAACTTCATGTCAGCATTTCTCATTCCTCTGCTGCACTATCACCATAGAACCATCTAAGGAACCATGTAAAAAGTACCCCAGCCCACCCCAGACAGATTCAATCAGAATCTCTGAAGGTAGTGCTTAGACATCACTGCTCTCTACAGCTCACAGTTGATTCTAATGTACAGTTGGAGTGGGGAACACTCTTGTATGTAAAGGTCTATCCTTTGTCCTTGTGAAAGCAAAGCGAGGCTGTATTGAGAAAGCACAACCAAGTAAAGGGTAATCCTAACGTCAGTGATCCCAACAGACAAGAATAGACATTGCATTTTATTTATTTATTTATTTATTTATTTATTTATTTATTTATTTTTAATATATTTTATTGCTTTTTTACAGAGCAGAAGGGAGAGGGATAGAGAGTTAGAAACATCGATGAGAGAGAAACATCAATCAGCTGCCTCCTGCACACCTCCTACGGGGGATGTGCCCACAAGCAAGGTACATGACCTTGACCGGAACCAAACCTGGGACCCTTGAGTCTGCAGGCCGACGTTCTATCCACTGAGCCAAACTGGTTAGGGAAGCATTCTATTTATTTTTATTGATTTACTTAATCTTGCTTCCTTTTTTATTTATTAGATTTATTGGGGTGCAATGGTTAATGAAATTATGTAGGTTTCAGGTGTATTATTCTGCAGTACTTTATCTGTATATTGTATTGTGTGATCACCACCCCAACTCAAGTTTGGTTTTTTTTGTTTTGTTTTTTTTACCATTTATCCCTCTTTTGTCCTTTTCTACTTCACTCAAAATTATCTTTACAAATAGTATACATTATGGGTAACATTTCTACTACAGGAATAAGATCTAGATAAATTGGTTTTAATATGGCATATATTCAGATATAGGATGTCGATGCATAATCATTGTCCAATATTTAGTATTTAAAAGACACTGAGTTGAGAATCTGAAAACATGTGTTCTAGTGTCTGGACCCTCAGTTTTAAGTCCCTTAGGGAAAACAACTTCCTCTTCTTTATTTTCAATTCCTGTACACGCTAAGTCCATATTAATACTGAAGCTGCTCAACAGTTCTCTCAAATATATACTCCCACATATGAAGTATATATCCTTGCACAATATATTCTTTTAAAAAATATATTTAAAAGTAAAATAGTTGAACTGGCTGAGCTATAGAAACCTTTCTAGGCCTACTTTTTTTTAAATTTCTATGTGTACGTGTGTGCACACATACTCTTATAAGCCTGGTGTTTGTTCACTTTCCTACCATGACTAGGTAATTTCAATAATTATTTATTGATGTCACAAATGATAATGATATTAATTTGTGCATTATGAAAAATACTAAAAACGATGAAAGTATATCCTGATGCCAATGGTGCCTACCCTTCATTACAGAAGAAACAAGAGGGTGGGATCTTGGAAAGGATGGCTAAAACAGGGTTCTCAGCCCTATCAAATATGAGCTGCATCACCTTTATAAAGTTATTTAGGTGTTTTTTTATTTGTTTGTTTGTTTTTTAGAATTTTAGTGTCCTTATCTGCAAACTGTACATGCCTAACTCAATATTCTATCGGAGATGTTTTTCAGGTGCCAGGCCCAGCAGCTGGCACAAAGCAGTAACTCAGCCCTGTTCACCATCATGTTAAAAAATGGTCATGGCACAGAGTGATGAATGAAGGGATATAGGTACATAACCGGTGCTTCATAAACTAACGAGGGAAGCATTTATTTCTGACTAAGATGAAGAAGGATCTGTCTTGCATTTGTCAGAGTTAGGCATACAAAGGAAGGGTGACTTGTTATGCAGAGATGGCTGCCTGGCCCCAGGATATATAGCAGTAGGAGAGGTTGGGAAGCGGGACCATGGAAAGAGCAGGGGTGATACCAGGAAAGGTAAAGTTGTAGTGTTGCTCTATAAGATAAGAGACACAATGCAGACTTTTAAGCAGGGCAGTGACTTCCTCTGAATGCATTTGAAATTATTTTCACAGTCGCTTAGACAAAGTAGAAGTGTTGAAATAGAAGGCAACTGAAATAATCCAGGCCAGAGAGAATGTGGACCTAAACCATGGGGACAGCATCCTATCTAATAAAAGAGAAACATAGTAATTAGCCATACGTCTGCTACCCTTCCCATTGGCTAATCAGGGTGATATGTAAATTAACTGCCAGCCAAGATGGCGGCTCGCATCCAGGCAGCTTGAAGCGAACATGAGGCTTGCTTACTTCAGTGACAGAGGACTCCAACGTTCCCCGCCTGCCGCTTCCGGCCTCTGAGCTTGCAGTTTGAAACATTGTTACAAATAGAGAAGCTAAACAAAACCCCAGAAACCTACTTTCAGCCAGCCAGGAACTCAGAGCTGTAGTTGAAAAAGTGTTTTGATTATAGAACCCAAACAAACCAGATACCTGCTTTCAGCAGCCGAGGCCTAAGAGCTGGAGCCAAGCCTCAGAGCTAAAGCTGGAACAGAATAAAAAAAAAAAGAAAAAGAAAAAAAGGAGCAGTTGGGAGCTTCAGTCACCCGCCAGCCTGAAAACAGCCCTCAGCCCCTCACCCAGACTGGCCAGGCACCCCAGTGGGGACCCCCACCCTGATCCAGGACACCCTTCAGGGCAAACCAGCCGGCCCCCACCCATGCACCAGGCCTCTATCCTAAATAGTAAAAGGGTAACATGCCTCCCAGCACCGGGATCAGCGGAGCCGTGAGGCCTCCCGGCACCAGGATCAGTGTGACAGGGGGCAGCGCCCCAACCCCCTGATCTGCCCTGCTCTGTGTGTGACAGGGGGCGGGGCCACAACTCCCCAATCAGCCCTGCTCTGAGCCCAACTAGGGGCTGCACCTAGGGATTGGGCCTGCCCTCTGCCACCCGGGAGCAGGCCTAAGCCTGCAGGTTGTTATCTCCCGAGGGGTCCCAGACTGTGAGAGGGCACAGGCCGGGCTAAGTGAACCCCTCTCCCCCCTGAGTGCACAAATTTTTGTGCACCAGGCCTCTAGTCTAATGTATAAAGAACCAGGGTTGTCACACCTGAAACAACTGAACAGATGACCAAACAGGCTGAGTGGGGCGACAAAGCTGGCAGGGGGGTTAGTGAGGGACGACAAAACGACTGAACAATCAGGATGTGTGAGGCAATCCGGCCGTTAGGGGTGGGCAATGAGGGGCAGCCAAATGACCGAATAGCAGGTTGCGTGGGGCGATCAGGCTGGCAGGAGGGTCAGTGATGGGCAACCAGGCCGGCAGAAGGGGTCAGTGAGGGGCAACCAGGCTGGCAGAGGGGGGCAGTGAGGGGCAACCAGGCTGGCAGAGGGGGGCAGTGAGGGGCAACCAGGCCAGCAGGGGAGCATTTGGGGCCAACAAGGCCAGCAGGGTGGACAGTTAGGGATGATCAGGCAGGCAGGCAGATGAGCAGTCAGTTAGGAGCTAGTGGTCCTGGATTTTGAGAGGGATGTCGGACATCCCCTGAGGGGTCCCGAATTGGAGAGGGTGCAGGCTGGGCTAAGGGAAATCACCCCCCACCCATGCATGAATTTTGTGCACTGGGCCTTTAGTTGGATTAAATAAAAGGCAGGCATAGTTGTAACACAAAATAAAAAGTAAAACCTCCCTTGGTCACATTTTCACCATAAAACTGTATGGCCCAGTATTGTCACTACTCTTTCTTAGTACTCTAAGCTCCTTCTCACCCCATTTTTTTTTTTTTTTTTTTTTTTTTTTTTTTGCCTTGTGCATCCACGTAAGTCCAAACTGAATTTATTCCATCAACTTTTTATTTTTCCCAATTCTATCTAGAGATTGTAGGATATCAAGGAAAATGTGGATTTAAGGGAAATTTTTGGACTAAAGATAAAGACGTACAATACTCAATATAACCATTAGCAAGGGGAAAATAATCTTCTCCAGATCTAGATTTCTTCATTAGATCTATATTTATAATTTCTTTCCAGAAATCACCATTGCCATGTACCTAAAAAGAAAATCATTATCATTTCTCCCAAGAAAAATTTTCTCCTTTATTACTTATCAACAATGTATTCATCCACCCAAATTGAAGACAACACCATCATATTCAACATATAACTTTCAATTGTAATTTGATGGCTCTGTTAAAATAAGAGGAAATGTCAACTTTTTGCTATTTGGGGAAGCTTGAGTAAGAGGAAGGAAGGGGACTATAATTTTGTATTTGAGTATTTACTTCAAATGCTTTCCTGGCAGTATATTAATGTATGATTGAGTATTCTTTCCTCATATTATTTCTCATCTACAAGCTCCTTTTCTCTATTCCCAATCCCATTTAACATTAGAAATGGTACTACAATGTGCTATGTATTCTATTTTTGTGTGTTTGTGCTTGTGTCTTTCTATAAGTATAGTGAATGTTACAAGTTGTATGGATAGCTCTGAAAAGGGAATTGTCTCTGAACAAGAAAATTTAAGGTAAAATAAATGTTCATTATTTCTATATAAGTTAATTACATTCCTTGATTTTTAAATTTTTTGCTAATATACCTTTTGAAAAAAATACATAGGTATAGTTCCCTGTTTATTAGATTACCAGGTATCTATAATTCGCATTGGCATGAATGCAAATAGTAATTTATTTCTCTCATATTATAGGTCTACAATCATTTATGATTATCTTTGAGCTACATTTGCATTAAATGAGTTGCTGGTAGTTTTTATTTTTCTAGTTTATTCATGCTTCGTAATATTTATTGAGTGTATACTATAAGTTATATTTATATTTTTAAATATAAACTACTTTATCCACTGTAAATAACCTAAAGTAATACACTTTAAAATGATTTGAAACAGGCTTGGTTAGATTTAAAAAACTATATACTGGTAATGTTAAGAATAAATTAGAAAGTCTACATTTGTATTGAAGACCAAAATATATCAATTTAGATAATTTTTTCAATATATTTCCTTTTCCAACTAGCTAGTTTTATGAGGGTAATATACAATCAAGGTGATTTAATTATCTGTTCTCTGTATTAAAGATAAAATATTCCCAAACTAAACAGCATTTTTACCAAGGATAGGCACCTTCAGTGTATTTATTTATTGTTTTCATGGTTTGAATAAGAACATATATAAAATCTATAAACAAATAGCTCAATATCTTATCAAGAATTTACAACAGTAATCTACTTGAGGACATTAAATTTTTCATTTAATTTTTCATGCAACATGTATATGCTAACATCTTTTTTAAAAAATATATTTTATTGATTTTTCACAGAGAGGAAGGGAGAGAGCTAGAGAGTTAGAAACATCGATCAGCTGCCTCCTGCACATCTCCCACTGGGGATGTGCCCACAACCCAGGTACATGCCCTTGACCGGAATCGAACCTGGGACCTTCCAGTCTGCAGGCCGACGCTCTATCCACTGAGCCAAACTGATTTTGGCCTAATATCTTCTTTTGACTTAGAATGACTTCTTATTAATAAGCTGCTTTTTAGTAATTACTATACTGATTTTTTAGTCTAGAGTTTGATAACATAAAACACAATGTTTTCTATCTTATACTAGCACAAAACACTTTTGGAGTAAGTCCTTCAATTTTTTACTAAATAAATGAATGAACAATTTGCAATCTAAGTTATACTGGTGAAGAGAATTGCAGAACTAAAATTTGATGTGATTTCTCTACTGTCTCTTATTAGTACTGACTTCCAGATCTTTAAATACATATTCTTCCTATATGTGAAATTTAAAGTTTCTTAGTGTTTTGTTGTGTGCTAATGTAGTAAAATACATTTATTTATAATTAGATACTCTATTAGTGTTGAAAAGTATGTCTTTGAATGTGTATGATAGATTTGAAATCCGTGTGGGTGGCAGGGCAACTACTATTTTTGTGGTTTCTGCTGTATATTTCCCAATTTTCAAAAAGTCCTACAAAGGTCTATACAATTTCTAGCTATATAAAATAATAACAATGGCAATAACAATAATAATATAAATTTTGAAGCAATCATCTATAAAAGTGGCAGACTTTGACAAATAGAAATTTGATAGCATATTTAATCTGCTAATTGTGTCATCTTGAATACATGCCCAACTGTTGTGATGAGGGGGAAAAAAAAGCAGGCTTTATGTTATTGTTTTGATTCTATTATAACGGATATTTCACCCAGAGCAGGGATACATTATGCACATTGTCTTATTTAATATCTTGCCATTTGGCATCTAAGCCCTGAGGCAGAATTCCAAGCAAATTGTAAGTAGGAATGATGCCAACCTAACAGATGAGCGGAAGGTGCCAAAGCCACGAGTCCGTGTTCACATATCAAATGTGTTTACCTAGGGCAGGATTCCTGGTGATAAATCTTTAAATAAGTTCAGAAAAACTGTACCAACATAAAGAGGCTTCCCCATCTTTAATCCACCCAGAATTAGGAATAACCTTGAATTTATATTTAGAGATGCAAATTAGCCACAAAGGTCTGTTATCTTTTTAAGTTGGCAAAAGACTAGCTTATACTTTATGCCTTTAATTGCTCAGTTCATTTTTTAAAATATATTTTGTTGACTTCAGAGAAGGAGAGAAAGAGAGAAACATCAATGATGAGAGAAAATCATTGATTGGCTGCCTCCTGTACGCCCCCGACTAGGAATGTGCCCTGACCAGGAATCAAACCATGATCTTCTGGTTTATAGGTCAATGCTCAACCACTGAGCTATGCCAGCCAGGCAATTGCTCAATTCTTACTCTGCTGATTATCTTGTGGTTTATTATGGTTACAATAATTTAATGCCATGAACCCAAAATTTGGTATTAATTGCCTTCATGCTAGACTATTGTTCATCAGTAATAAGGTGGCATAACATATGGGACTAACTTGTAAAGGAAGGGATTAGGAATTCCCTAAGTATTCAACCAATATTCACCCAAAGTTGTAAGCATGGGTATAATTTCTAACAAACATTTGACCTTTACAAGAAAGTGAAAATTAATGTTTCATTGGGTCATTTTATTCATAGATGATTATTGATGAAAAAGCATGAATGGGACAGGTTGCAAATATTTTATTGAGAGACTTAGTACTGTGGTTCTTAAAAGATTTGAACTTTTTAAAAACATGTAACTAGGACATCTTTTAGAAAAAAAACTATTGGAAAAGTACTGTGTTTGCTAAAATGGACTGATATGTATTCCTATTAGAAGTTTCATGGATGTATATTAAAACCTGCTGAAATTGAGCCTCACTCACAAAGGTAGTTAAAACAGACATTTACTATTCTCTTCATGTAAGTCAGCAAATGACAAAGATTGCTCAGTATTTATCTATTTATAAAAATGTTTAATGTTGACATAATTGCAGGTGTTCCCCTTTCCCCTCCCCTATTGCCCACGTCTACCCACCCCTATCTCCCACCTCCCTTGGCCTTTACCAAAGTATTGTCTGTGTTCATGGGGTATGTATACTGTCCTTTAGCTATTTCCTTCATCTTCTTTATTCAGTTACCCCTGCTCTCTCCCCTCGGGAACCCGCTATGTGTCCATACTTACAGTTTTATTTTGTTTGTCAGTTTATTTTGTTCTCTAGATTCCACATATGAGTGAGCTCATATTGTATTTGTCTTTCTCTGACTGGCGTATTTTGCTTAGCATAATGCTCTCCAGGTCAATCCATTTCTGTCTCAAAGTTTAAAAGTTTCTTCTTTTTACAGCCATGTAATTTTCCACTGGGTAAATATATTTAAAGGTCACAGTTCACAAAGAAAATATGCAAAAAAGAGGAAGACCATTCATTTAGCTGTTTCCATGTGGGAACAACAAGAACTATCAAATGGCAAGATGCTATAAAAATAACATTTCCAAAGGGGTTCATATTCTATATGAAAGTTAAATTCTAATCTCTAGATTCTTTTACTAGATTACCCCAACATAAGATATAATTCATATAAAAGCATATTATTATTACATTAAATAAGCAAGATATGCTAATTATAGAATGGTAGACAACATAAATATTCACAAAGAAAAAAAGACTAATACATTACTTCAACTCTAACATTTGCCTTAAATAAGACAAATATTTTGTGCATATTTGTATATGTGTGTGAATTAAAATGAGATCACACTAGATGTTTAGTATTGAAAGAAGTTTTCTTTAAAAATTACAATACATTGGTACCACCTTTTAATTAAAAATACCCATCTGTTGCATAAATGTCAAATAAACAGTATATTTCAAGACATTTAGGTTACTTGCAGTTATGTTCCTTTAAAACAAACAAACAAACAAATAAACAAACAAACAAACAAACAAACAAACAAACAAAAACTTTGTGCCCTAGCTGGTTTGGCTCAGTGGATAGAGCATTGGCATGCAGACTGAAGGGTCCCAGGTTCTATTCCCACTCAGGGCACACGCCTGGGTTGTGGGCTCAATCCCTAGTAGGGGGTGTGCAGGAGGCAGCCGATCAATGATTCCCTCTCATCATTGATGTTTCTCTCTCTCCCTCTCCCTACCTCTCTGAAATCAATAAAAATACATTTTTTAAAAAAAACTTTGTGACCTCTTTAATATATAGCTTGGAGTATGTCTGAAGGTTTTCTTAGTTTCTGACCCTGCAAGTGGCATTAGGTGTCCAAATGTTATGCATTTCTCTCAGTATTTTGAATTTCCCTCTAGAACGTTTCCTCTAATGAAAACTCACAACAACAATGCTTGATGAGGAGTTCCTCCACAAACCAAAGCATGATAATCAGAAAATGTTATCATTTATCATCCCATAAGAAACAGTAAAATGCCATTTACAATTTTATTTTTTCTGGGATAATAGATGACTTTGAGTTATTTGGCCTAGATTTGATTGCAAATTTGTCTTATGTGAATTTCTTATTTGAGTGTAAGATTCAAGGTTTATTAGTTTGTTAGTTTGTTCAATTTTTATCATCAGTATCTAAAACAATTTCTGTGACATAGGAGGCACTTACCTTCAACTATTTTGTGTAAGTTAATAATTTTAATATATTTTGAATTATCATTTCTGTTCTTTGTATAATTTTCTATCAAAGTATTTGGTGCTTTTGCATGTGTGAGCGTGTGTGTGTGTGTGTGTGTGTGTGTGTGTGTGTGTGTGTGTTTATAGCATTTGCCAGCCTCTTTCCTTCCTTCTCCTTCTAATTATATTTTTAATATCCACTGTTAAATAGCCCAATCTGTTTCTTTCTGCTTTGGAGTAATACATACCTTTCAGGCAAGGGTATTGTAATTGAAAGAGAAAATAACCTCCCATTTATGTATAGGGCATGCTGAATTCACACATGAAATGCTGCCTGCAAGTGAGTGTGACATTTTGAGGAAGATAGGTCAAGTTTGGAAAAGCCCAGAGAACAAACATGAAATGATCAAAGGCGTGAACATAGCTGCTTTCATAGGGATGTCACTGGAGTTGCCAGAAGTGTGTTGTGGAGAGAGCCAGACCACTCCCTGCCCCCCACCCCCCAACACACACATTTTAACACAGACAAATGACAGCTTCTCAGTCTTTTATGAGGTGCCACATTAACACAACTGCAAAATCTGTCACTTATATTAGTCTGGATTGTCTAAGATGCAGACCTCAGTAGGGAATTAGATCTGCAAGGAAGAGGGAAAGAACTGGAGAAGTCTGAAAGATATTTTATTATTTATTTATTTATTTTTTTTTTTAAATATATTTTATTGATTTTTTACAGAGAGGAAGGGAGGGATATAGAGAGTTAGAAACATCGATGAGAGAGAAACACCCATCAGCTGCCTCGTGCACATCCCCCACTGGGGAAGTGCCTGCAACCCAGGTACATGCCCTTGACCGGAATCGAACCTGGGACCTTTCAGTCCGCAGGCCGACGCTCTATCCGCTGAGCCAAACCGGCTTTGGCTGGAAGATATTTTAGACCATGGTGAAGATTGGACCCTTAAAGAAAAAAACAGAGGAAGTGAAGTGTGGTTCTTAGAACATTCCAGCAATACTCTCAGTCAGTTTTGGGGGAATGGCCCATCTTTAGTAAACCAGTCATGATTAGTCATTACCTAGGAGCAGCTGTGGGGAACATATTGTCCATGTGGCTGGGTTCAGATCTCACAGGTCAGCAACTGAAACTGGTCATGGATGTAGGAAATCTGATGGGTGAATTGTCATGGCAACCATCTCATTTCACACACTGCTTTTGTCCTTCCAATTATGATACCACCACTACATTTCTTCTATGAATAATTTCTGATTCTTTACTGAAGGGTAAATTAAAGAGATTAAAGTGAGAATGAATACATGATGTTATATGACTAGAGCCTGTCCACAGTGTGGATAATGTAATAGGTAGTTTGGATAATATATGTTTTGAATAATTTTAACATAAATGTGTTTAAAATGCATTCCAAGTAAGGATGATTCCCCCCATTTAAATCAGTTAATGTGAAATTTAAAAGTAAATGCTTTGTCCAGCCGAGTTGTGCTCAGTGGTTGAGCTACCATCCAGGAACCAAGAGGTCACCTGTTTGATTCCCTGTCAGGGCATATGCCTGAGTTCAGGCTCAATCCCTAGTGTGGGGCGTGCAAAATGCAGCCAGTCAATGATTCTCTCTCATCATTGATGTTTCTACCTCTCTCTCCCTCTCCCTTCCACTCTAAAATCAATAAAAATATATTTTAAAAAATAAAATAAAAGTAAAAGCTCTTTATGTAACTAGTTAGTAAAGTGCCATTAACCGCTTTTATGCTAAAATTTTAAAAGCTTATTTTACTGTATTATTCAGAATGTTTTGTTTTATTGGGGATTTTAAACAATTGTAAAAGCAATTTTGAAAGCTCTGTGTCCAAAGTAGATGAGTTACTTTAACTTCTGATAAAAAATGTATATAGCGCACAGACACAGACACACACACACACACACACACACTCTCACACACACATGCAGACACATATACACATGCACACATGCTCACATACATGCACTCACACAGATGCATACATACACATGAATAACTCACACACATATACATTCACACATGCACACACTCTTACACACATATGCACACACTCATGCACATGCACACAATCACACACATACATACACATGCATACACACATAGTGTGTGCTCTATTCTATCAAGTTTCTTTCACTGAGTAAAATGATTTTGAGATTTATTCCTTTTTGTCATGTGTATAAGTAATTCATTATTTTTAGTGCTGAATCATATTCCATTTTCCACATCTACCAAATTGGGTTTACACACTCTTAAATTGTTGGGCAGTTGAGGAGTTTTTAGATTTTATATATTTTGAAAGATTCAACTTTGTAGCTCAAGGAATCAACACTAAGCATGTTTCTCCTGAAAAATAATATATTTAAGTAAATTGACCAAGAAACACTTAAGAGCTGGTGAGTTGTAATCATGGTGAGCAGGGAATGCTGGGCTTCTGGCCTAGTGAAGCCTGGCTAGTTTCCATTCATTCTTCAGTCCCATGGGAGAAGGGATGAAAGGATTCAGGACTCAAGGTGCAGCTGATACAAAGTGCCAGAGAAGACAAATTATAGCTTTGTAGAGCTGGGAAATAGTCACAGAAATGAACCACCCATGCCAAGGTGGTAAAGGCTGATTGCTGTGCAATAAGCAATTCCAGAGAGACTTTGTCACTAAGAGGCTGAAGGTTGGGAACAAAGCATTAAGACAACTTCTGACTGACAGCTGAATTTCAGGTGAGTCAGAAGAGAACACTCTAATAAAAGACTATTTTATGATTAAAGTAAATTATATATATATATATTTATCATATATATATATGATTTAAAGTTAATGCACTGCATATATATTTGTATTTCTTTATGACCTTGTTCTAGGGGGATTATAGTTTCTTTTTATTAATTTTAAGTGTACTTAATTTATTATATATTTTAATTAAAACACAAGAAATGGTTCACAACACCCTGTTAATAACTTAAATTATAATAAGTTCAAATATCTGACTTACTGAAAAACAATCTCTGAAAAGGCTCATGCTACTAACAAGCACGTGTTTGCAAACTGTTGTCTTGAACACACACAATTGGGCACTTATAGGAGAGATGTCAAAAGAAAAGGAGAAAAATAAAATTGAAATTGTTTTATAGAGAAACTAGCTTGTCTAAGTCATATATGAGGGACAGAAGTATACATTCCGGTGCAGACATTTAAGGCCTAGATAATCACATGCCTTCTGTGTATATTTTTCAATGATTAGGGTAAAAGTAAATGAATTGAAGAGAAAATTTACCTCATTACTATTTGTGGTGTATTTAAAGAAAAAGCTGTGAAGGCTTATAAGAATTTTCCTCCCCATTATTGCTTATAAGTAGAATTAATTTTCTTTATCTAAATTTGTAAATTCCAGCTTATTATAGCAAGAAGATATTCAACCAGAAAAATACCTGAATAGTATAAATGTATAAGTTACATTAATGGCATTGATTTAAGTTAGAACATTAGGTGCCTATGTATATATAAAATATAATATTAAGATAACTATGTATTTATACACTTAAATGCATGGTTAATGTCAATTTTGACTGCATATTTTTGGTAACAATGCAGTGGAATATGGTGAGAAGGACATGGTTGTTGAAGTGACATTGATATGGATGTGAAATTTTCTATTTACTGTCTATTCACTTTTTGGATCCTGTCAAAACTCTGGTTCTCTAAGATTCTATTTCCCCATCTATGCAATGAAGATAATGATAACATTATTGTAAAAATTGGAGCAAGATGTCGATGTTGGCTTCTGAAGAAAGACATCAGCAGTCATGTAGTAATTATCCAATAATTGCTTTTCTCTCTATTGCTGAAGGAGATTAAGTGCCACTTCATAAGCTTCTTTTAAAGTCACTCTCTAGTTAAGTTTTGAGCTTCGGCTTCATAAAAGAGGTGACGAGTTTTCCTTTCTTCGCTCTCACTGCGAGTGTAACTTCTTTAGAAAAGATCCATTCAGAGAACTTGCTGGGTTCCATGCTTTCCAGGGCTGCATAAAAATGTTTGGGATATCATAGCAAACTGGCACCAAAATTAATATATTATCTCACTAATGGCCAAAGCAAAATGGCAGCCCAGTCACTGAGCCCCATGTTTCACACAGGACTTTCAAGTCATCACCATTATATGTTGATACTACTAAGCCTTATCTTTCATTTGCTGTCATTGAATTTTCACATATCAGCTGCTCCCCCCCAAATTCTAAGATACCTCCTGACATATTATTCTTCTGTCAGAGTTTAAAATTTCTGCTTCCACAAGATCCATGAATAATAATACAGATTCTTATAGTGATCTCACATAGGTAAATCCACAAAAGTCAAGAAATTTGGCAATGCCAAGTCATCAGTGCATGAAGAATACCCATGGTATGAAAGCCTGCACAAGACAATTGGCCATGATTGGTTTTATATATATTGGCAAGCTAGGGATGATATGTTAACAAAATATTAGTGAAGTGATATTATCTTATATAAGAAAGAGGTGATATGCAAATTAACCCTCACACGCTCACAAGATGGCTGCCTACACCCAGGCCGGCAGGGGGGTTAGTGAGGGATGACCAAATGACTAAGCGATCAGGCTGTGTGGGTCGACCAGGCCAGCAGGGGGTTAGTGAGGGACAATAAAATGACTTAACAAACAGGCTATGTCGGGTGACCAGGCCGGTGGGGGGACCCATGAGGGGTGACCAGGCTGGCAGGGGGGGCATTTGGGGATGACCAGGCCAGAGGGGGGGACAGTTAGGAGCAACCAGGCTGGTAGAAAGGAGACAGTTGGGGGCAACCAAGCCAGCAGTGGGGGCCAGTTAGGGGCAGCCAGGCAGGCAGAGGGGGGCAGTTGGGGGTGACCAGGCTGGCAGGGAGGGGACAGTTGGGGGCAACCTGGCCAGCAGCAGGGGCCAGTTAGGGGAGACCAGGCCGGCATGGGGGAGCAGTTAGGGGTGATCAGGCAGGCAGGCAGGTGAGTGGTTAGGAGCCAGTGGTCCAGGATTGTGAGAGGGATGTCCGACTGCCAGTGTAGGCCTGATCCCTGGTATCAGGCCTAAACCAGCAGTGGGACATCCCCCAAGGGGTCCCAGATTGGAGAGAGTGCAGGCTGGGTTGAGGGGACACGCCCAGGCACGAATTTTGTGCACCAGGCCTAGTAGATAATAATGTTATTGGCAGTGATAATCAGAGAGTAGAATATAGTCTAAATAGGGAAATGTAATTTTTCTGGTTCTATTATTTACTAACAATGATATTTTTGGAAATAAAAATATTGGGGATTTTGATTTCTCTGGATGAAATTAAATGAAACATATCAGAAATTGTATGCATTAAAATCACTAATTTTTATTTTTCACTGGGTATGCCAATAAAAATTCGGGTGTCTTTAATTTATAACCAGTATAAGGTATTATTATGAGATATTTTTTAGCTTTAAAATACATTGTTTTCTAATATAAAAATAAACATTAGAAAAGGTCAGTTAACAAGGAGATCCCTTTATGGGGCCTTGTCTTACCTTTAGAAACCACTTATCTAAATGTAAGAATTCAATGTAAGAGCTCAATTTTTTATTTGGAGCTAGACTTCACTAATTCTTCTCCTGGGCTGGATGAAGTATATCAGAAGGGTATATCAGGCTGGCTTGCTTGAATTGCTGTGCATGACGCTATATGTGAAAATGTGAGAATAGAATTTTCTCTTTCACATTGCAAGCTTTATGATATTGGCTTTAGTTCATTTATTCATAAATGATCCAATATTGAGTTGAAAATATGGTGCATAAACTAGTTCAGTGATGGCAAACCTATGACACTCGTGTCAGAGGTGACACGCAAACTCATTTTTTTGGTTGATTTTTCTTTGTTAAATGGCATTTAAATATATAAAATAAATATCAAACATATAAGTCTTTTGTTTTACTATGGTTGCAAATATCAAAAAATTTCTATATGTGACACAGCAACAGAGTTAAGTTAGGGTTTTTCAAAATGCTGACACGCTGAGCTCAAAAGGTTTGCCATCACTGCACTAGTTGTTCTATGTTAATATTTCTCTAATTTGGTTTCATAGCTTTGATACAATGAATTCTGAATTATCTTTGGAAAAATTAGACATCTGCAATAGAGTGTTACCTGTGAAAAAAATAACACATTAAATTTATAGATAAGCAGCTAAAACATTGTATCTTGTCATCTTTGTGAATTCCTGAAGCTTGATATACTGATATTACATCGTTTTCATGTCTTTGCTTACTATGAATACATAGTCCAAGAACTTCCTGCAGTGATCTGTTTTATCTTCTCTCTAATGCCTGCTGGATCAAACACTTTTTTCATCAATAAGATGAAAAGATTTTTCACGTATTATTCTCAATCTAAAAAAAACAAACTAGTATATTCAGAAGATTAGAGGCAAAAGGAAAAAAAAGCAGATATCCAGAGCATTCAATGAGTGCTGCATATTTATCAGGATGTATATTGCATATGAGTTTGAAGCCCATCACACTAAAATTTGATCTTTTGTCTTGAGAAAGGCAGAGTAGTGTATAAAAATACTTATCACCAAGGTAGTGATGATTAGTGTAAAATTTCAATGATAATATTGAAGAAGATAAATCAAAGATGACCTTTAGAAGTTATTTTTGCTCCTTATGACACCATTAAACCCTTCTATTCTTTTATATATGACACTAAGTATGAAATCATAGTATATAAAAATATCAATTTTTAATTTTTTAAAATTTTTGATTATTGCATGATAGCTAATTTTAGTCACTAAGGTTTTTATTTAAATCTCCAAAATAGAATCTAATATTAGTATAGATTAAATGTCTTCTAGATAAAAACAAAACAAACCCATTCATTTGCAGAAAAATATATATGGTTTCTAGACATTCTGTCAGTAAAATAGTAAAAGTTCCAGGGTATGTGTCAGTGGTGAGTTTTTGTTTTGTTTCTGTTTGTTTTCTGGGGATGAAGAGTCAGGAAGGATGGCTTCTATGTTTTCTGCCTCCCAAGAAAAAAGGTCCTGAAAAGTATGTCCCATTTAACGTCCTCTAAAATGTACTTATGTCCAGAGGCTAGCAATGTCCTGTCTCTGTATGTACTGGCTCCACCCACTTTGTGTTGTCTTGTATTTCATATTTCACTGTGCATTCTTACCTTTTTTAAAGCAGCTTTTTCTGGATGGTACAGGTTTCATTTCGTCCATTACACTTCAATCATCTGTTCAGTTTCTTCCTGTGCTCATTTTATGTCAGGCTTATCCTTTATTTGCCATAGCAAAAATGGTCTCCTCACACACATATCCAGCCAGCAATCTCACTCCTAACAACCAACATAAACGGATAAAGAAAATAAATTTTACCTTGCTGCTCATGGGCACCAAGACTTCGGTGATCTTGTATTAATTAGTTTGATTATTTTATGTCCATGTCTTCTTGCCAATCTATATTTTGCATCATTATTTTCTCTTACATTGTAATTGTGTACAAGGCAAATATTTTCCTACATGTTTATCGAGTGTTACAATTAAATAATTAATTGATGTTTTGTCCTTGATGAGGTTTTTGCTCCATTTTATCTCACTTCATATTCAAACTAGAGGCCCGGTGCACAAAAATTTGTGCACTCGGGGGGTCCCTCAGCCCGGCCTGTGCTCCCCGGGGGATCGGGCCTAAGCTGGAAGTCAGACATGCCTCTGGCAGCCTGGGAGCCCTCAGGGGATGTACAGTAGCCAGCGGGGAGCAGGCCTAAGCTGCACCTCCTTAGCGCTGCTGAGAAGGTGGGAGAGGCTCCCACCACCACCACTGTGCTGGAACCTGTCAGCCTGGCTTGTGGCTGAGCAGAGCTCCCCCTGTGGGAGCGCACTTACCATCAGGGGGCATCTCCTGCATTGAGCGTCTGCCCCCTGGTGGTCAGTGTGTGTCATAGTGACCAGTAATTCCCAGTCATTCTGCTGTTAGGGTCAATTTGCATATTACCCTTTTATTATATAAGATGTGTTTGAGAGCTGAGGTTAGATGTAAAAAACATGGTACCCATCGTTACACATTTATTAGTACATCTAGTTTGAATGAAGAGGGAGATCTTTTTGTCACATAGCAGCAATATAATCTTATTCAAAGAATCAGTTGGTAATGCATGTGTTTATTCATTACGCTCTTCATTATGTTATATCTATTATTTTTTGGCTCTAAAATGCTCCCATGCCTAATTCAAATCTTTATAAGCACCATGCCTCAGCTTTCTCCTTTCTAAGATGGAGATTTGTTAAAAGTACATATAATCACTTTTTTTAATATTCATTCATAATATAAAATAATGTAGAAAGGAAAACTGATGTTCATATCATATTTTGTTTTGGTAAATCTCTTTTAACCTTTTTCCTACTTGTGTTTTAATAGCTTGGTTATGCATTTTAATTATCATTTGTTTGCTGAACAATTATTTACTGATATTCTACTATGTTTCACTCCAGTGGTAAAAACTCAGAACAATAATTTAAAGACTAAATTGAAGTGTGTCTATATCAGATGATAAGAGAAATAAAGAAAAATAAGGGAGCTATGAGGCTTAGAGACTGATAGGGCAGTGAAAGCTTTTCATTTCTAATAAGAAGAAACCAAAGAGGAACAGAGAGGAATCAAGGGTATCAGTTTGGAAGCTGCCACCCATTGGCCATTGAGAAGGAATGATGGTATGGACCAAAATGTCAGTTGAGTCAATGAGAAAGGCTGATTGTCAATGTGTTTTGAAGATAGAGATGACAATATGTGTTGCTGCATTTAATGTTGGTGAGGGTAATAGAGGAGCCTAGAATACCTGTAGGTCTTTAGATCTGAAAAAAAGGAAGAATGGAGTGGCCCATTGTTGAGATACTAGGGGCCCAGTGCATGAATTCATGCACCTTGAAAGGAACTTTTGGCCACGAGGGCCACAAAGCTTTGGTGGGCACAGGGGTAGTCTCGGCCCATTCTCTGCACCCTCGCCTGGCCCCTCCCACCACAGGCCCCCAGTCCCCTGTCTACAGGCAGCCCTGCTCCCGCCACCACTGCTCCCACACACTGATGGTGCCAGCCCTGCTCGCACCTGCTGATGGCACGGAGTGATTGGGTCCGGCGCCAGGAGTGGGTGTAAGTGGTGGCGCTCTCAGTGGGTGTGTGTGGCTGCTGCTGCCCCGATTGCTACTCAGGAGCAGCGGTAGGTGGCAAAGCCCTCAGACGCAATCAGGGCCAGCAGCAGCTACTTGCACCTGCTGACAGCGCTGAGCGATAAGGGCTGGCGCCGGACACCAGCAGTGGGTGTGAGTGCCCAGTAGGACCACAGCACATGGGTGCAAAGAATTTTCAATAACCACCTGAGGCTCACCCCGATAACAGCAACAGGTACTCCTCCTTAGCCTGGTGCCCCTTCCCATCTGCTCCACCATCCTGCCACAACCGATGCCCACCATGTTCCATGCTCTGCGCCTGCTGCTGACACCCACTATATTCCATACATGTTCCCTGGTGGTCAGTGCACATCATAGAGACCAGTTGTTTGGTTGTTCAACCGTCCAGTCTATTTGCATATTAGGGTTTTATATAAATAGATAGAAGCCATTTGTGTGTGTGTGTGTGCATGTGTGTGTGATGGTGGTGGTGTGTGTGTCCTGGGGGAGGGGAATTGGTAGAGTTTCTTTTAATAATAACTTTAATCTAATTATTAGATATAAAAATCTGAAATCTATTCTGTTCTTTCTTTTCCTTATAAAACATTGGATTGTCAGGGCTTTTGATTCTACACTTAGCTCTCTGAAACCCATGCCTCCTTCCTATTTTTTACTGACCTTACTTTGTAATCTTTCTTGCCTGAGTTATTAAAATAGCCTCCTGTTCATCTCTTTCTTTCTCATCATTGCTCTATCCAGTGCCTCTTAAAGCACCAAAGTCAATATTAACCCTTTTGAAATGCAGTAGTGATTCCTCCCGCTATTCTTCTCACTATTCCTCCCAAAGAAGCACAAAGACTTTTCTTCTTTTTCCCTACCCATGTTCTATCCTGGAACTCAATGTACAAGTATACAAGAATTGGACCCCCAAGAGATGAGTCTTTTAAATTTATTTGATATTCTTGCTCATCACAAATTAAAATTCTTTAAGTTGAATTGTACCTTATCGCAGAAATGGCCAACATCATCCTTACTCTTCCATCTATATTCATTTTACCCGACTCCTTTTTATTCAAGATGTAATTCTAATTCTCTCTCCTTAAAGATATTGTCTACTTATGTCCATGAGTTTTAAATTTTATCCTTCATACAAAGTAATTGTTTCAGAGAAGTTCCTTCTTGGTCAGAAACTTTATGGTAGAGATGGATCCTTTAGGGCCAAGATGTACAAATTACTGCACAACATTGTAGTAGCTAGTGGCCCTTACAGGCCCTTAAATATAACATATTTAAATATTTAAGTGCATTTAAATATTCAAATGTGTTACAGAGATGATAAGATGCATAGGGCCAATGAAATTGATGCCAAATGAATTCTTAAAATATTGAATCCTTTGTCTTTTAATCTCACTTGTCCCATTTGACTTGAATAAATGATATTGTATATAATATAAATAAGACAATATTACCTTTAAAATGTAAAAGGTATTTTGATCTCATCTACCTGTATTTATATTCATAAAACAATACATTTTCTATAAGTGTTGTTATGGCTAACAACATATTCTCATACCTACTATATAGAGGTCTAACCAATTTTGGTGCTGATTTATTTTTCTTAGGTAATAGGCCTCATGGTCAAAGGGAAGCATGGACCTAAGTGTTTGCCAAGCACAAACTTTTATTACAAGAATTATTTTAAATGTCTATTCTTATCATGAAAGAGTCTAAAAAGAGTAAAAATCAATAAACCCATTTAGGGATGGTGAAAAGACAAATCAGGTAGTACAGTTGGGGCAGTTGGGGAAGATGGAAAGACTATGTTATTCTGAGAGTAAAAATGTCAACGGCCCTGTAGTTTGAAATGTCACTAGGACCAAACAGGAAGTATATAACCTTTGAGCAAAATTCAAAGTTATATATTCTAACTTAAAAATAATATAGTTCTAGAAATGATTGAGATCAAATTTATTGGACAAAAGTCAAATATATAATCATGTTTCTAGATAAACTCAGATAATAAGAATGTCACCTAAGGGTTTGATTAAACAAAAGCAAACGTTACCCATTGCATACTAGACCCTGTGGGCAGTAGGGCTTGCAGATGCCTGCCATCCTCATTCCCTAGATCCCTCGGAGGTGCATGCTTCAGCAGTGAGACTTTTCCCATTTTATCTCTTTGTATGAGACAATTTCAGAGTGTTCTTAGCAGTCCATCAAAATATTATGAATTTAGGCATCAAATAACCAGAGCCAGGGTATCAAATACTTAAATGTGTTACGGTGGTTACCAGATGCATAGGGCCTTGAGACTGGGGGGAGGTGGGCTCAGCTGCAGTCCCTCTAGTAGCAGGGACTACTATATATATATATATATTATATATATATTATATATATATATATATAATCACATCTTTATTGGCCCAAACAGGTAAAAAAGCTAGCAAATAGTCATTCGGTGATCAAATCATAGTCAGAACATTGGCAAGAAGTCAAATTACTTTTCATCTATATATATAAAAGGCTAAGTTGATTCGTGCATGTGTGATATATATAAAGCTCTTGCAGCAATTGCACGAATGTGTTTCAATCTGTCATTGTCAATCATGAATTTGTTGACACTTCTATTATAGACAAAGGGCTAATAGCGATATTAAAATAGTTCTAATTAATTTGCTTTCAATGTGCAAGAATCCGTGCACTGGGACACTAGTTATACTATAAAAGAGAGAGAGTGATGAGGTGGAAGGAAAAGGAATAAAAAACTAGCTATTAGGGAAATGCAAATCAAAATTAAAATGAGATACCACCATAAACCTATTAAAATTGCTATTATCAACAAGAAAATTAAACACACATTTTGGAGAGGTTGTGAAGAAAAATAAACCCTCATTCACTGCTGGTGGGAATGTAAATTGGCACAGCCACTATGGAAAACAGTATGGAGGTTACCATGTGACCCAGCAACACTTCTTCCTGGAATCTACCCAAAAATTTGAAAACATTTATTTGCAAAGATATAAGCACCCCTATGTTCACTGCAGCATTATTCACAGTGGCCAAGACATGGAAACAACCATGTGTCCTTTGATAGATAATTGGATAAAGAAGATGTAGTACATATACACAAAGTCATAAGAAAAGATGAAATACTGCCATTTGTGACAATATTAATGGACCTTAAGAATATCGTGCTAAGCAAAATAAGTCAGACAGAAAAAGTTAAGAACCATATGACTTTACTCATATGAGGGATGTGAAACTAAAAGCAACAAATGAACAAAATAACAAACAAACAAACAAACAAACAAACAAACAAACAAAAAGCCCAGCCAGTGTTGCTCAGTGGTTAAGCATTGACCTATGAACCAGGAGGTCACAGTTTGATTTCCAATCAGGGCACATTCCCAGGTGTGGGTTTGATCCCCAACATGGGGCAAGCAGAAGGAAGCTGATCAATGATTCTCTCTCATCATTGCTTTATCTATTTCCCTTTTCCTCTCCCTTCTTCTTTGAAATCAATAAAAATATATATAAAAAAATAAAACAAAAATTCATAGACACAGACAACAGCATGGTGATTACCAGAGGGAAGGGGGTTACCAGTGATAATAAAGGTTAAAAGGGAATCAAATATATAGTGACAGAAAATGATTTGACTTTGGGTGGTGGGCACACAATGCAATCTGTAGATAGTGTATCAAAAATGTACACTTGAAACCTATATATTCTTATTAACCAATGCTACCCCAATACATTTAATAATAAAAAAATAACAAAAGTTGCTCACCATATACATACTGTGGGGGCTAAAAAATACTTTTCCTCCCACTTTCTAAGTTCTTCTAGCTGGGCTAATCAAATCAATATATATGGATAACAGGAGAAAATGTATAAAGTTTATTATGGATGTACATACTGGAGGTATCATAAAAATGAGACCCGAAATGCATTGAGCAGTTGAGGTTTATGTGCCATTGTGAACAAAGGAAAAAAGGGTAACGGTCTGAAATTCTAAAAGGAATTGGCAATTTACAAGTAGCTGAGCAACAACCAAACACATATGGCATGCAAATCCCTTCTAGACAACCAAGAATCGGGTGGGACACAGGGGTGACCTAGTTAACAGGCCCCTGCTTGGAGCCTTGCTGTCTAATATATTAAGGTGAATATGCTAAGATTCCCTTCCCAGAGCTGGTCTTTCCAGCTGAATCTCTTAAGATTAGGTGTTCTTTCTGTGTCTTTTGTTTCTTAGTAACCAGCTTAAAATCAATATCCAAAAATGCAGTTCTATGGGTGGCAAAACTTTGGTCCCCATCACTATTCTGTTTTAATCCTATATAATAAAGAGGTAATAAGCAAATTGACCATCACTCCAACACACAAGATGGCCGCCCCCATGTGGTCACAAGATGGGTAGCAAGGGAGGGCAGTTGTAGGTGATCAAGCCTGCAGGGAAGGGCAGTTGGGAGGGACCAGGCCTACAGGGAAGGGCAGTTGGGGGAGACCAGGCCTTCAGGGAAGTGCAGTTGGGAGGGACCAGGCCTACAGGGGATGGCAGTTGTAGGCGATCAGGCCTGCAGGGGAAGGAAGTTGGGGGAGACAAGGCCTGCAGGAGAGGGCAGTTGGGGAGCACCAGGCCTGCAGGGAGGGAAGTTGGGGGGTCCCAGGCCTGTAGGGGAAGGTAATTGGGGGGAAACAGGCCTGCACGGGAGGGCAGTTAGGGTTGAACAGACCAGCAGGAGAGGGCAGTTAGAGGCAATCAGGCCAACAGGGGAGCAGTTAGATGTCGATCAGGCTGGCAGGGGAGTGGTTATAGGGTGATCAGGCTGACAGGCAGAAGCAGTTAGGGGCAATCAGGCAGGCAGGCAGGCGGGCAATTGGGAGCCAGCAGTCTTGGCTTGTGAGGGGGATGTCCGACTGCCCGTTTAGCCCCGATCTGGCTAAATGGGCAGTTGGACATCCCTTGAGGGGTCCCAGATTGGAGAGGGTGCAGGCTGGGCTGAGGAACAACCCCCCCCCCACCACCACCACCACCACCATGCATGAATTTCATGCACCGGACCTCTAGTTATATTTAAAAAGACAAATAAACAGGTGACTTAGACAAGTTCTAGAAATCCAAATCTTGTTCTTCTATGCCTGAATTTCCCAGAGAGAAGATAAATGTTAAAGGAAAATACTTTCCAGATTTAAATTTTTTTTTTAATATATTTTATTGATTTTTTACAGAGAGGAAGGGAGAGAGATAGTCAGAAACATCGATGAGAGAGAAACATCGACCAGCTGCCTCCTGCACATCCCCCACCGGGGATGTGCCCGCAACCCAGGTACATGCCCTTGACCGGAATCGAACCTGGGACCTTTCAGTCCGCAGGCCGACGCTCCATCCACTGAGCCAAACCGGTTTCGGCCCAGATTTAATTTTTACCTTATCTTTATTCTTGTCTTTAGCCCAAACTTTTGTATCCCTGGGCCAGAATTTTTCAAAGTATACTTTATAGAATTTAAGCTTTATGACATGCCAATATTAATAATACCTTTTCATAAAACACCCTGTGGAGAACTCTGTAGGGAGCTAATATTTTACTTATGAATTTATTGCCCAATTCAACTTCTATAATATACCAACAAGCCTCAAAAGTTTACCTTTTGATTATTTAACTGTACTATCCAAAACAATTACTTCAGCCATAAGTCTTCATTGGAAAATTCTGATAATTAATGTAAGCAATCATTAAATTTATAACTTTATTTATATAGAGGTAATAAAATTCTGATGTAGTATAATACATAAATTTCTTTTATGACAACGATCTATTTATTGCTTTATTTAATTTTTTATATTGTGGGGTTGCTAAGAGAAAGCTACTTTTTCATTATTTTAACTGAATTTTAGTTGCAAGTTTTCTATTTATGAGAAATTATATTGATCTTAGCAAATATTACTGCACTAAAATATCCAGAATCTAGTTTAGTGTCAATGGCATGTGCTATCTGAAACATGTATATATTAACATTACGAAGTGCCATTAACTTCCCTACTTCTCTGGAAACATGAGAGCATATAAGCAGACTGAAATTCAAGGCTTATTCTTTGTCAGTATTTTCCTAGAGATTATTTAGCAGAATGTTTAAGACAATATTTTTTAGTTCAGTATCACTTGTTTCTTTTAGTGCTCTCTGTACTTTAGACACATATGTAGTTTGATCAAACAGAAACTTTCATAAGCTGAAAGTTTTAAAATGCAGATATTGGAACTACCTAAAATTCAATATGACTTGAAAAGGAATCGATCAATAATGACCTGTTATTTGTGTGCCTTTGTTCATCCACTTGGTTTCTGACATAAAACCCTCTGTTTTCGCTGCCTCTGATATGCATGAAGACACCCTGCATTTGCAAGTCCTCACTGAAACCTTTTGGGAAGTTTCCTGGCTAGTAGAGCCTGCGTTAGAGGGCTGGGGTGGTTATTGAAGGGGTTTGTATTGGTAAGGTTAAACTTGATCTAGAGGCTAGAGGAAAGAACTAATATTGTTAATTTTTGATAGCTATAGAATTTGTTTAATATGACCTATATTTTCCAAAAAATAAAACATGGTAATAACTCTGAATTTTAATTTATAATGTAACTAAAACTATGCATCTGCAAATATAATTCATTCATATAACTGAGTTTCTAACCTACTTGATCTAGTGTTGTAAATATGGGTTATATTATATTTACTCATCCATTGTCCCAATACTCATGTACAGAGCATATGAAAATGTGTTTTGAATCTATAAAAAAAGTGTTTGCATTGTAAGATAATTTAATCTACTCTTTTATGCATTGAGGGGTGATGGGTTTGGTTTCTCCATTTAAATTAATATGATATATTTTAAACAGAAGTAGTTGGTTTTAAACATCCAAACTTCTAAACCATATTATTTTGGCAATGGCAAAGCCAATAGTGTTAAAGCAGGATCAATGCTTCAACCTTATTTCATTAGCATATTGCTTGAAGGGCTCTAATTGACCTACTTTCCATGAGGTTAGCTATATATGCATTTCTAGTATATAGAGCTTTGTGCTATGGATAAATGAATTAAGATATTGAGCGCCAAAATTGTAGATATTGTGAAAGAAAAATAAATTCTTATATCTGTATTACATTTTCTATCGAGTCTCAAATGCTTGCAAATAATTAGAGCAAAAAAAAGTGTTTAGAACAGCAATTGCTTGCTATAGTGCTTAGAGAAAAATATAGGAGACATTTCAAACACATAAATACAAAGGATCTAAGTTGGTCTATTGCCATAGTATTCACTGGACTTTGAGGAGAAGGGTTTCTCTCTGCATTTTATGTGCACCAAAAAGTCAAAGGATGAGAATGTGACAAATTAGTTACAAATTTTTTAATTTAAACTAAGCTGGAAAACATATTATCTCTGTACCATACTGAATTTCAAGCACATAAAATAAACACAACACTACTCTTGGTAAAAGCAGCCCATACACTGTTTAATGCCAAGTGCATTCTCATGAAACAGAATGGCATCGTTTGTTCTTAAAAATGTATAATATTTTCCTTAAAGGTGGATGCTCTGTCATTATAAAAGAAGGACCCAATTTAAGGAGCAAAGAAAAAATCTTGAAATTGCCCTCACAAATAGCACACTCCCACGTAACTATTAGGTTTACAAACAGAGGCCCATTTAACATTAGCACAATGCTCTGCATGCTGCACAGCTAGGTTTTATTCCAACAAGCGAGCTAGGATTTGAGATATGTCATCTTAGTGATTACAGCTAGTCTTAAAATATGTTCATTTCTCCAAGCTGGGCTTGTTTGCAAGGGCCTGATCCTTTTCGTTCACCAGGTGAATTACCTTTAAGTGCTTTTGCACATCTTAGAATAAATACAGACTGTCTGACAAAGACTTTCTGTGTCATGGCTAACTTCAGCCTGCTTTGCTGTTGACCTAGTCCATTAATGGCATACTCCTTGTTGCACCAAAACGATATTCTAATTAGATTTTTATGTTAATTAAAATCAAGATTTACTTGGAGTGTTTTGACATGCATGTTACAGAGGAATAAAAGTTATGGGCAAATGTCTCACAAATTTGTATTGATTATTCTATTTACTTTAAATAGTTAGCATAAAACATTTCCTTATGAGGACTATTATTTCAAAGTGTCACTATGAAAACCCAAACAAAGCAGTTAGAATTACTCTGTCAAGCTACCCTTTGTCAACATCTTTTGTTTTTTGAAGGCTTATTTTTGGCTCTGTCTCAGTTTAGAATCTCAAATTAATAACTTAGCTTTACTTTTACAAGGGAGTCCTGTTTAAAATAGTTGAAATTGATGGAACATAATTGTGTAGGGCATGGCTTAGCACTTCAAATAAGCAATTCCCTTTAATCCTGACCATGACACTATGATAGACTGTTAACATGGACATGGAGGAGGAAGAAATTGAAATTTTGAGATTTAAGGACATTTCCCAATGTCATACATATAATTATGAAGTTGAACCTTATTCCTCTCTTTACAGAAAGCAATGATTTCAATATATTAATTTATGTACAACAAGGTAGGAACAATTTACACTTATTTTCTGAGGAACTTGGATTTTAGTATGTTTTTCTATTGTGGGCAGCAATAGTTATAACAGTAATTACTATTTCTACAATAATCAGTGTTTTGAGTGCATTGAGACTTTTCATGTGGGCTGAAATAAATGGTCCCTATTTAGTGGTACAAGATGTAGCATGGTTTCCTCCGATTCTTCTATGTTTATAGTAGGAAGATAGTATCTATTTTTCAAAATGTACTTGTTTTCTCCGGAAAATATTCAGCCATGAGAACTTTTGTACACACTTTGCAGTTAAACTGTATAATCCGGCAGAGTTCCTCATAAATCACACATCTTTATGCGGAGTCAAAAAAATATTTAGTCTTAAAAGATAAATGTATGGAATTCATAAATGGATAAATTTGTGAAAATGAACTTATTTGTGCCATTTGAGGAGATGGGAAAAGGGTTGAAAATTGGTGTTGCTTGATGATAAGTAAATAATCTTTTGGCCTTTATTAAGTCTTTATTAATGATTTTGAGTACAACCATCTTCATTCTTTTCTTTGCTTTCATTTAATGAATAGGAGAGCATGGCTATGATACTTTCAATAACATACCTAAAGGGGACAAATAGAAAAGAAAGAAAATGAAAGATGAATCGAGGAGAGAAGCAAGAGGGGTGTTAAAGGAAAAAAGAAAAAACATAGTTTTACTGGAAAAAAGAACATTAAAATGTAAATTTTTAAAATCACACAAGGGGAGGGTTGAGGGAGGACTGTACTTTTTATATAAAAACAAAGGTCTTTTTAAATTAGAAATGGCATTTCCATCTGAGGGTGTTATGAGTAGAAGTGAAGTTTTGGGGCTGCATAAAGGAACATAATTTCCATAGGCCCCCAAGGGAGGATGGGGTTTGTGGAAAGCTTTATCGATGCTGTAAAATTAAGGGGGTTCCACTCCAAGGTTCCATCTCCATCCATCTTGCCGTGGAAGAAGTCCAATCTTGTCTTTATCTGGGTCACAGTTAAGGCCACTTCCCAGAATTTCTGTTCCATGTTAAAGTGCTGATCAGCCCAGCATCTGGCAAGCTTAGCCTGTGTTCCCAGCTATATAGTTCATTGCTAGTGGGGCACGCCTGCCCATGGGCCATGCATGCTGCTGCTTAAGGCCACATGGCTATGGAGAGGGAACAGGTGAGTGCACATGTGAGTGCAGGTCAAGGCACAAGGGAGTGCAAGAACCAACAAGTGCCAGCAAGGGAACAAGAGAGAGGGAACTCTTTGTCTGAGGATTTGAACCTTCCAAGACTTAACACATTTCTGATGGGGATCATGACCTAGCCAATCCACGGTTTTCCCCTGCTTTTCCCCAGTGATCTGAGGGAATGGACAGGTGGTTCCTTGGGGAACATGAAGCTGTAGCTTCCGGGCTAAGCTGCCCAGATGAGCATGCTTATAATGTTGGCCTTCACCTTTTCTCTCTTTCTGTTATTAATATGAATGACTAGCTAATTATGCCAATAACAATGGGATACTTTTCTCACTCAAGAGTTTCTGCTTAGCTTTCCCCATCCCCCCTCCAGTTTGCCCCAAGTTAAAAGGGAGTGGGAGGCAGTTTACAGCTAAGGACAAGGAAAGCAAATCCCAAGTTTCATCTTGTCCTTGGAATCAGACAAGTGAATTCCAAGTAGAGTTAGTTGCAAAGGAAGCAGACAAGGCAAAGGATCAAAGAGATTTGGAGTCTGGATAAGTGGGAAGTCTGGAGACCAGTGCTTTGGAAGGACAGTTCCCTCCATCTTTCTTTCCAAGCTGGAGAAAGCTCCAGGGTTAAATTTGCTTTAACATTAAATGTGCTTCTATGCACAAGAAATTTAACAACTATTTGTGGACTATGCTTAGCTATAGAACCTGGAGAATAGGTTTGACATTTCCAGGGCAAAAAGACAAAGCCAAGGGGAGAGGGCGGGTGATGGAAAAAGAGAAAATACCAGTCTGGACTTCTATGAAATATGCACCGAAAATCACTGCGTTTCATGGTTTGCAAGAAAGCTACAGGTGGCTTCTCATGCATCCTCAAGCAGCTTCTTGAGGCTTCTCAGAGGCCAAAAAGGTTCTCTTCCATGGCAATGTGGAGCCAGCTGCAGACTGATGAACAAGCTTCATCATTATTCCCCCTGGTATCATTAGATTGGGGGGAGGGGATAATTTTTCTCCAACCTTTGAAGTTCTAGCTGGGCTAATAACCAAATTAGCAGAGACAGATTAACAGGAGAAGATATAGAATGCACATTTGGGATGCCATATAAAAATGAGGCCCCCCAAACAAAAAAACATCGGGCGCTTGAGGTTTATGTGCCATTATGGAAGTAGAAAAAAATGGGGGGATTGTAGGGAGTCTGATATTTCAAGGGACATAGGTAATAAATGGATGGGTGGTTGAAGAAGAGCAGAACACACTGGCAGGCACATTCTTGCTGGGCAACCCAGAAACAAAGGGTCACCAAGGGTGATCTAGTTAACAGGTCCCTGCTTAGAGCCTTGCTGTTCACCATACTAAGGTGAATATGCTGAAGCTCTTGGGCAGGAAAGGGGGAGGATCAAACATTCTTCCCGAGCCTTTTGTTTCTTTTTAAAAAAATATATTTTATTGTGTTTTTTTTTTTAACAGAGAGGAAGGGAGAGGGAGAGAGAGCTAGAAACATCGATGAGAGAGAAACATCGATCAGCTACCTCCTGCACACCTCCGCCTGGGGGTGTGCCCTTGACCAGAATCAAACCTGGGACCTTTCAGGCCACAGGCTGACGCTCTATCCACCAAGACAAACAAGTTAGGGCTCCATTGTTTCTTAGTAACCTACTTAGAATCAATATCCCCCAAGGCAGTTTTCAGGTGGCCAAACTGTGGTCCCCTCCAGGATCATGGGATCATGGGATCATGGGATCAGTGGACACAGCCTGAGAGGAAGAATGGGACACGGCTCCCCCTCTGCTCTCCAGCAAACATCTTAGACACAAAGGACCCTGGAGAGGTGGATGAATCTCAGGAAGAAATTGTGGACAGTGAGTGGATGAAGATATTTGAAGTTGACTGATTTTTTTTTCCTAACTGAAGCTGTTTTAAATAATGGTAGTGACTAGAATACCTTATAATAACACTATTAAATTTTCCTCTACCAAATGGAAATGGTTTCCAAAAACAAACTTAGCTTCTGTTAGGGAAACACAGTTTTTGGTTTCACATTTTCTGTGGGTTATTTTTTTTACTGTGCAATTCATCTGTTACATTTAGACACAGCCATTTCTTTTTGGCTCACCTTAGCAATACACAACCTAGTACTTTCTGTGTGAAAATGCAGAAATGGTCTTATTCTTTGGTATAGAAAAGAGTTTTACTTTGGGTTAACTTTATCATAGATAACCAAAGATCAAATACTTGAGTGTTGGAGAGCTTCACGTGTCAAGTTAAGGCATGTGCATTTCATCTGGTTAGACGGGAATAGTTGACGCATCTCTTGTAGAGGGATGGCATAACAAAGGATGAAGTAAAAAAAGATCACTAGAATCAGAAAAAAAATATAGCAGTATCAAAAGAAAGTGGTAAAACAGAGCAGGTTAGTTTTCATGAGATGAACAGGTACAGAAGGATCTAGAATGTGCAATGTTATTCCAAGCAAGGCAGTCTCTAGCATAAGAGAGAATTTCCACACACTGGGCTGTGTGTGGAGCAGAAATCCTGAAGGAAAAAGGCAGAAAATCTGATGGTGGAAAAGCACTTTCAATACATTTTACTATTTTACATTCTAGTCTGGGACACTTGGACTGTTTCATACAGACTTGTATGAATACGTGCCAGTGATTGTGTGGAGAGTTTATAAATAAATTCCTGTTTTGGGAAAGTGAAAAAAAAAATGAGAAAGAAATAAAGACCTTGCAACTTCTCTTTCTAATGTTGCCCTCTTTTGTGCTTGGTAAGCTTAAATTTTCCATTTTCTCACTTAAAGCTAGACCAGCATTTCCCAGAATTCTGCAACTATTACCAGAAACTAATCAATGTTACAAAATAAAACAAATAAAACATAATAACTACAATATTGATAGCACTACACTGATCAATACTATATAATAAAAAGCTAATATGCAAATCGACCAAACGGAGGAATGACTGGTCTCTATGACATGCAATGACAACTAGGGGGCAGATGCTCAACCCAGGAGCTGCCCCCTGGTTGTCAGTGCGCTTCTACAAGGGGAGCGCTGCTCAGCCAGAAGCCACACGGGGAGTGGGCCTCAGCCAGCAGTCGAACATTCCCCGAGGGCTCTCTGACTAGGAGAGGGTGCAGGCCAGGCTGAAGGATCCCCCCTCCGAGTGCACAAATTTTGTGCACCAGGCCTCTAGTAAAATTATAAAAATCAGGGGTTTAAAGTAAAATAGTTTCCATTTTTACAGCACTTGCAATGCCTTTAATAAACTAGTTTTGCATTTTAAGGTCCAAGCCCAGAATACATCATGCTACATTTTCCAAAATTACATGAACATAAATATATATTTTTTTATTTTTAAATAGAACATTGAATGGGGTTAGGAATTCTCAGAACATATTCTGAAATGCTATAATAGAAACACTGCCATTTTCATCTTTCTTATAAGAATATGCTGACTTATGTAAATAACAAAATACTTAGGAACTAGAAAATTCAGAATGGGCACATGGTCCACCTAATAGTTTATTGTAATTGAAGTATGTTGTTGTCACCATCCAAGATTATCTTTTTGATATCCTATCTAATAAAAGAGTAATATGCAAATTGACCATCACTCCAACACATAAGATGGCCGGCCCCATGTGGGCACAAGATGGCTGCCACATGATGGCCGGCAGGGGAGGGCAGTTGGGGTGAGCAGGCCTGCAGGGAAGGGCAGTTAGGGGTGACTGGGATGGCAAGGGAGGGAAGTTAGGGGTGGCCAGGCCAGCAGGGGAGGGTATTTAGGGGTAATAGAGTCAGCAGGGGAGCAGTTAGGTGTCAATCAGGCTGGCAGGGGAGTGGTTAGGGGGTGATCAGGCTCGCAGGCGGAAGCTATTAGGGACAATCAGGCAGGCATGCAGGCAAGCGGTTGGGAGCCAGCAGTCCTGGATTGTGAGAGGGATGTCCCAGATTGGAAAGGGTGCAGGCTGGGCAAAGGGACACACACCCCCATGCACGAATTTTGTGCACTGAGCCTCTCGTCTATTTAGATAAAAGCCGAAGTGACCATAATGACCAAACAACCAGAATGACAAGTTGACCAGTCACTATGATGCGCACTGACCACCAGGGGGCTGACACTCAATGAAGAGTTGCCCCCTGGTGGTCAGTGTGCTCCAACAGCCAACCTCCCATGGCTGGCCAGTGGTGTCAGCGTCCAGCATCTGACCCTTCTGCCTCCAGTCCAGCAACCATCGCCTTCTCTCCCAACTCCTCTGGGGCCTTCGGGCCCTGGGCTGGGATGGGGAATCAGGAATGGGTGGGGGCAGACACAACCCCTTTCCCAGGGGGGCCAAGGGCCAGCTCCCTCCTTGGGGTCGGCGGCCAACCTGCTGTGCCCTTCCCTCACCCCTGGCCAGCAGGCCCTGATCGGCCTGCAGTCCCTCCCTCTGTTCCTACCCCCCAGCCGGCAGGCCCCGATTGGCCAGTCCCTATTCAGCCCTGATCGCCGGCTAGGCCTAGGGACCCCACCCATGCACGAATGCATGCACCAGGCCTCTAGTATTCACATAAGCATAGATTCCACTTATTTTTTTAAGTTCAATGAGCCTTGTTACTTGAAGCCCATGCTATTTCAATTGGGAAATTGTTTATATAAAACAATGAAGGTCATTTTGCCCCGATAGATATTTGTCATAGTAAAGTATAATACTTGAGATGTAATTAGTAAATGTATTATATCAAATTCTTCCTTTTTGAGAGTCAAAACATAGAAATAACATGTCTTTTAAAGATAGAGCAACAAACAAAAAGTATTATCCTCTAATATAAAATCTTAAATAGAGGTGTCCTTATTTTGGAATAATCTGAATTCTGCCTCCAAGACAAGGGATATGAAACTACATTTAAATAAATGCTTATTTACACAACTGTGAGCAAAGACTTATGCTTCATTTAGAATTTATTCTGCTCTAACATTTGCTGAAATTTAAAGCGGTGCACAGAAATTTATTGGTGATTACATGTCTCTGAAAAAGAGGATAAAATTTTCTAAACAAAACAATTTAATTTATTTATGATAGCATATCTCAGACAAAAATAGCAGGCTAATAATTTATTATTTTCTACTATTAATAGAAAGTTAATTTTGCTGTCTAGACATTGGTTTGATTTTCTTTTTATTAAACGTGAGGTCGTATTCTGATGTTTCTTATAAGATATTTATATCTTTAAAACTTTCTACCATTCACAAAGAAAAGAGTTCCTCAAAATTGTTACTGAGATTAGTAATCAATACACAGATATCCAGCAATGGAAATATGGAATAGCATATACTTTAAATGTTCTCTTTAAGGCAAAACAGAAGTACACAAACTAAAATGCTAAAAAAAAACAAAACAAAACAAAAAAAAACATACAAATAAAATGCTAGCCATGCTTCTCTCTCCTTTTTTCTTCTTTCTCCCTGCCTCTATTTGTTATCATATTTCTCTTCTACCATCTCATTTCTCTTATTTCCTTTACAAACTCAAAATAGATGTAAATTCCCAAATTTATATATAGGGTTCAATTAATGCCTTATCTGATTACAAAGCCAAAGAATTTTCAAGTTAATTCAAATTTAATAAACTTAACAGTTTCTATTTGCAGAAAGAACTGCCTCATATTGCCACAATGTTATTTCATTAAATTTAAGTAATTATGTGTGTTGTACAAAATAAAGTTGTTTTTATCTCTAAGGAGATAACAGTAGCTAGCATTGGAATAATTTTAATACTATGATATTACAATATTTATTTAATTACTAGAGGTCCGGTGCATGGATTTGTGCACAGGTAGAGTTCCTCGGCATGGCCTGCGGGGATCAGGCCAAAACCTGCAGTCCAATGCCCCCTGCAGCTCCTGCTTGCTGCTCCCACTCATCCTGGCGCTGCTGCGCCTGCCTCAGGTTCGCACCCAGTCAGCTCCGATCCGGAGAGGCTCCCGCCACCACAGCGGCACTGGCCAGTCGTGAGCCCTGCATCTTGCCCATTGGTCAGCTGAGCAGCGCTCCAACTGTGGGAGCGCACTGACCACTAGGGTGCAGCTCCTGTGTTGGGAGTCTGCCCTCTGGTGGTCAGTGTGCATCATAGCAACTGGTCATTCCACCCTTTGGTCAATTTGCATATTTGCCTTTTATTATATAGGATAGATAACCACAATGTCATTATCATTATTACTTAGCTATAATGTAATAAGAGAAGTAAAATTACTATTTCAGCTGTTTCTTAATTTCATCATTTCTAACATTTTTAGTCACTTTATAGTGTATTTAATAGAGTTGGAGAGGGAATATGTAAGTAAGGCTAAAACAGAAGCTGAAACAAATTTTATTTTTTAATTTTGTTTTTTATATAGTATTAAAATAATTATGAATATGCATAATAATATGGTTACTGCCACATTTTTAAAATATAATTTCATTAACAAACTGGCTACTTTATGGGCAAACTAGAGGCCTGATGCTTCTCTCTGGCACCCAAGACCCAGGCTTCCCTCCTGCTGCCAGCAGGCACCCAGAATGTGGGCTTCTCTCACAGCCCCAGGTTTGACAGGAAGGTCGTCCAGCTGTCTGGTCTAATTAGAATATTATGCTTTTATTATTATAGAAAACGTTCTATGATTAATGTTAGTTTTTGAAGAGAATAAACATAGCTCATGAAGAACATCATTGTAAGTTACTGTTATTTTAAAAATAAATTTCTCAATGTTTTTCTATAACTTCACCTAGAAATTATTAAATAGTTTCTGACTGCTGTGTGCATGTGTGTATTAGTTTACAGAATTCAACTTAATATATTCAGATATAATGTTAAAGAGAATTAGCATGTATTTCTTAATATTCCCATCCATCCTAAAAGCTTAATCTCTGTGGAAATGAGTGCTGCACTATAAAAAAAAAAGTGTGTGTGGGGGGGGCCCTAGCAGGTTTTTCTCAGTGGATAGAGCATCTGACTGAAGGGTCCAGGTTTGGATTCTGGTCAAGGACACATGCCCAGGTTGCAGGCTCAATCCCCAGTAGGGGGCGCGCAGGAGGCAGCCAATCAATGAATCTCTCTCATCATTGATGTTTCTATTTCTCTCTCCCCCCCGCCTTTCCACTCTGAAATCAATACAAATACATTTTGAAAAAATGAGATTAATGTTGGTAGTTCTGATGAAACACAAAAGCACAGAACATTTATCAACAACATAGATAGACACATATCGATATCCCAAAGTTGGCAATGCTTCAATTCACTTTTACTAAAAATAGTAGATAATTCATAGCTATAATAGGAACTTTGTACTGAAGTTTATGTAGTGCATTCTGATCATTGCATTTTTAGATAAAAAAAAAGCTAAGACATAAGAACCTAAGGCCATATACATTCTTAGTAGTAGATCTAACATGGAATTGTGGAATTCCAAATTCTGAAAATGAAATAATTGCTAAATAAATACATTTTAGATCAGTAACAAATAGGAGTTCTATATATTACACTAATGGTTGAGTTAGAGTATCCAGAAATTCCATGAATTATTTGTGAAAGTTTATACATATGTTTTGAAGAGAATTCACATATTTCATCATATTGTCAGATGTAGCCATTACACCAAGTAAACAATTATTATCTTAATGAAAAAAAAATGGTAGATGCATAACTCATATTTTGGCAGTATACAGGGGTAGCCTTCTTGGAATACTTACTATTATCTAAAGAAATTTGAAAGATAATTGTACATATTTCTGTCTATATCTGCATATATCTGTATGTACATACATATAGTTATATATGTGCATATATATATACATATATGTGTGTATAATATATGTATATATTACACAAATATCCATATATACACATATCCTACCTAATAAAGTCGGAAATGAAAATTGACTGTCACTTCACAATAAAGATGGTGGAGCCCACAATCAATAAGGAGGGAATATGCAAATTGATGTGACAAAGATGGTAGCAGATGGGCCAGGATGCTTGTGTTGTTGCCATAGCGACAATGCAGGCATTCCACTCTGCCCCACTCCAGGCTCCTGGGCAGCGTGGGTGCAGGCGCTGAGCGGCCGGGGTGGGGCGGGGCAGGATGCTTGCTAAGGGGGGGGTGGGTAGAGGGGTGGAGGGAGCTACAGGAGGGTGACAGGGCTGGAGCGAAGGCGGAAAGCAGTGCCAGCCCAGTGGAAGGCGGAAGGTGGTGGCCAGAGCGTAGGCCTGGCTCCTGGGTACTGGAAGAAAGCCGGTGCCTGGCAGCCAGGGGAAGGAAGGCCTATTCTTGCATGAATCTTCATGCATCAGGCCTCTTGTAGGTATATGAATATACAGATGTTATATCTATATATCTATATATGTTTATATATCTATGTGTTTAATGTATACATATATATCTATGTTACACATATATTCATATATATATGCATACGTATGTATTACACACAAAACAGAAAAACAGAAGTAATAAAGCATGTTCTAAACCTTTGTACTATTTCTCCCTTCATCTCTTAGGAAGAGGCACTCAGATAAAAACTTCCTGCTAAAAACTTTTTTTAGAATATTCTTTGGGGCAGTTTCACACCATTTTTCTGAAAACATTAAGCAAGCTCTGTTTTATGTAATAAACAATTTTAGCATCAATATAATTTTAATACAATTCAGTACCACCAGAAAGATATGTGCTGATTGAAGAAAAACATGTATAAACTAATATTTATTAATTTCAGAAAACATGTAAATGTCAAACTTCCTTTAGACTAGTAAAATGACAGATTAATAGGTTTCTATCATACTCCTGGCATTAGTGTTAGAGTAAAGGGGAGGGGACTAGTTAAAAGGGAGATGGCCAAGTGAGAACTATCTTGTGGAAGAAGAAAGCTCTTTTGTTCATTAAGGCAACATGTCTGGGTTAAATGAATTAATAAATTTAATAGACAACCTTTTTCATGCCCAATTAAAGCTCTTAGGTATCTGATAACTGTATTAATTATATAACTTACACTCTAAGTGTTTAAATTGAAAACTTGATCATGCTGTTGAAGTTAAACAGGACATTTTTTAATCAAAACAAAATTATTGAACAAGAATGTCAATATAATAATGCATATATTATCTCCTAAAGCATGGGCAAGATTCATTTCTTTCTTCAACAGTGTTTTAAGTGCCTGCTGTGTATAAGACATTGCTCTGGCACTGGAGATTGTAATTACCCTTGCTGTAATTGGTGAAATCACAGCTTTCCATTGAAGAAATAAAGAATTTATAAAAAATAAAAGTTAAAAATGATATGAAGGATAGCTCAAATTTAGAAATATAGAAAAATGTGAATAACTCTCAGATTTGGGAAACAGCATGAGACATTTTTTAAGATGAAAATGTGGTTTCTCAGGGTCATCTAAGCCATCTTTCCCACTGTAATAGAAATTATGACTTGGGGAGTCAAATGATATGAATTTCCATTGGATCATTAAAGGATTAACAGCCACAGAGAAAGGACTTTGACCATGACATGGCGGACTTTAGAGAGACCTGAAAATTTTCTGAGGAAGGGCTAATAAGTGGTATGAAAGTGCGACAGCATTAGGGAGAGTAAAATTAGAGCGTATAAATTATCAAGTGCTGATTGGCTGCTGCTTGAATGAACAAGTGAGCAAGTTATCATTTCTTCATCAAAATACCAAGAACCTAATAATTAGTAGAAATTCAGAGTCAAATGCTAATTCATGTGCATTTTGTCTCTATTCTCTGTCGGCTTTTACTTTTCACTTAAAAAAATAAAGATAAGAAATAATGTGGCATCTTGCCAATTAAATTCTATAAGCTAACCATCAGAGTAGAATGAAAGTCAAGATAGGGTCAGAGTAAGCTAGGTTATGCCACAGAGTCAAACAACCTCAAAATGTCAATGGTTTATTACAAGAAATGTTTATATGCATGTTGCCTATCGAATGTCTATTGTATTAGCTGATAATTTAATCCCTGTGTTCTGTTGTTACCCAAGCTAATGACATAGCCATCACCTTGTATGTTGACAGTTACAGTAACAGAGGGAAGGAGAAAGCTGACAATTAAGTATAACATGTCACATCTACTCAAAACTCAAGGGACATAACTATTTGCATGGTTGTACCCATACACAAGGGAGTGGGGAAGTATAGTTTTACCATGTGCTCAGTAAACAAAGAGCTGACAATATTTTCTAGGTTTCTACAATGTAATAGAGAAGACTCTTTGGAAGAAATAGGACAGATGGAAGTATTTTATAATTTCCAGGGTGCAGGAATATATAAAATATTAACTTTGATGTCTAATGAATTTAGCGACTGTCTTAAAGTGTTTGCAAAGGATAATTTAATGTTTTTATTCATATGTAAATTAGGGAGTTATGAAGGGACTGAGGTGCATATGCGGTTGTCATTGAATATATTTTATAAATTTTAGTTACAAAATGGTAATTTACTAAAGTCATGAGCACCCAGAGAGACCAGCAGAAAAGTTAAGGACAGATTGTCAATGACCAATACTGAGGGAATGAAGTAGAGGAATGCCAATAGACAAAAGAGAAGAAAGAGTAGACAGAATAAATGGACAATGCATTCAATGTATTGTAATTAAAATAAGATTTTCAAGAAGAAGCAGGTATATGCCCTAACCGGTTTGGCTCAGTGGATAGAGCGTCAGCCTGCAGACTGAAGGGTCCCAGGTTCGATTCCGACCAAGGGCACATGCCCGGGTTGCAGGCTCCATCCCCAGTAGGGGGAATGCAGGAGGCAGCCGATCAATGATTCTCTCTCATTGATGTTTCTATCTCTCTCTCCCTCTTCCTTCCTCTCTGAAATCAATAAAGAAATGTATTTTTTTTAAAAAAAGAAGAAGCAGGTGTCAAAATGTCAAATACTGAAGATGAAATAGGACAAAGGAGAAAATGACATTAGACTCAACAAGGTTAAATAATAACTAACATGCAATAACAGTTACTCTGTCCCAGACTGTATGAACTCATCTCATTTTAAAACTCTTTATGACAGATAAGGTACAATGAATAAGAAGGGGGGAGGGGAGGGGAAGCTCAGGGTACCATGACCAGTAAATTGCAGAAATAGGATTTTAACTGGGCATTCCAGCTTCAGAATTGCGTTTTTCTCTTGAATCAATTATTTATATCCTACTGTTGCTTGCTAGGCATTTAAAAAAAATAAAGCTGAGGAGTAAAGGCTGGATTACAAACTAGTAATAATGGTGAATGAGGCATGGAAATAGCAAGAATAGTCTATGTGCTTGAGGAGTTTAAAGATGAAAGGCCACAGAGAAATTTTGTTATTCAATGGAGGTTATGGTAAGATAAGGTTGAGCTTGTTTGTTTGTTTTTTGACTAGGTCTATTTTTAGAAAAGAAGATACCTAAACACAATTAACAAAAAATAAAAGAGAAAATTGAGTTAAACTTTACAGAACACCCATTATTTGTAATGTACTTAATAATTTATATGCATTTCCTTATTCAATCATTGAAATATTAGATATCTTCCTCAATTTACAGAGTAATCAATCACATTTCACGTTTGTATGCCTTTGACTTTTATATATACATATACTAGAGGCCAGGGCACAAAATTCGTGCGGGGGGGGGGGGGAGGTCCCTCAGCCCAGCCTACACCCTCTCGAAATCTGGGACCTTTCGGGGGATGTCCAACTGCCGGTTTAGGCCCGATCTGCCCCTAACCGCTTTGCCTGCCTGATCACCCCTGACCGCTCACCTGGCTGCCTGATTTCACCCCTAAAACTCAAGCTTCTTCTTTTTAAAAAATATTTGTATTTCTTCTTTATTTTTTATTTTAAAAGTCAAGCTTCTTGAGGACATGAGGCATTTAACATTATTCTATATTCCTTACAGAGAGCTAAGCATGGTAAACACAGCAAATGCTTAATACTTATGGGCTTCTATACAAACACTTCCCAACCAGGAATGTTTAATAAGCAGTCTCCAAAAACGTGAACTGGAAAACCTAAAAGTAGGTTTCAGGCATCAGGTGCTATTAGCAGGATTTTTATACCAAATAAACTCTAATTCTTAGCTCTCAACTGTCTGGACAAACTGCCCTTCACTGTCTCCAAAGTTTCTTATTCATCACTATCCCATTTACTTTTTTTCTTTCTTTTTTTTTTTTTTTTTTTGGAGTTCAATGTTTTATATCCACATCAGTATCAATATACCATACAAAACCCACCTACCAGCCTAGCTGGGCAGGCAGGAGGGGGGGTCCATGGCAGCATAGAAAACTGGGGTTCTTGTCCCAGAAGAGGAGAAAATGGGTTTACAGTCAAGGGAACAAAATCAGAACCCAACATGATCAAGAAGCCTTGAAACTGCATGGAGCAGAGGTGCTGTGGGCAGCAGTGCATCTCGGCTGGCCCAGCAGTACCTGCAGCAGCCTCGGTTCCTGGGAAGCCTGGGTCAGAGAGGGCCCAGCTCCTGAGGTTATTTTTAATAATTTAGCTTTTGGGGGAGGAGGGCTTCTGGGCAGCAGCCCCATGTGGGGGTAACCGGTGTGGGTTTTACTTCAGGGTTTGGAGGGAAAGTTGGATCTGTGTGGTGTTGGGACCCGCCCGGCCCCAAATGTCACAGCTGAGGTTCTTGGAAGTGGCCCAGCAAGTTCCTTCCTGCCTTTTTCCTGCCCTGACCCCAGGTCTATGGCTTAAAAATCAGGGCACCAGGCTGGGGCTGAGCACCCCAGGGGCCTTTGTAAACATGGCAGGGACAGGCAGGGGGAGCTTGGGGGAACTGTAGGAACTGGTGGGGGGCAGCCAGAGCCAGGGGAGGGCAGTGCCCATGGGGAAAGGGGGCATGGGGTGGAGGAGGTATGCTCCTCTAACAGAGACTTAGAGGTACAGAGACTAAGGGAGACAGAGAGGACAGAAATGGGGATAGAAAGAGTGACAGGAAGAGACTCAGAGAAAGCAAGTGAGAGATTGAGACAGAGAAAGATTCACAAAGAAGAGAGACAGACAGACAGAAAGATGGAGTCCTGCTCTGTATGAGTCGGTGGGGGGGGGGGGGGGGTGGCAGGTCTCTCACAAGATATGCCAGTGTGACAGTAAGTGCATCGTTGTGTTGCAGGAGGGAGGTGTGCTGGTCATGCAGCACCAGCTCCTCCAGAGACCCGTACAGGTCGTAGGGCTCCACAGAGCCCAAGCCAGTGGCCGTGCGGTAGGTGACATGGTGCTTGGTATCGCCGTCCACCGCCACAGAGCAGGCACAGCAGCCCCGCTGGCTGCTCTCAGGGATGAGAACTGTACCATCCCGCTTGCCCTTCAGCATTTCCTCAGCCTGCGGGCGGTGGATCTTGCCCACATACCAGGTTCGTTCCTCAAGGTGCATACTAGTTCCTCCTCCATCAGTGCATACTGGTCTTCAGTCTCATTCGTCTCATTTGTGATTCCCAAGCACTGGTTGATTTTCTTCTGCCGGGCGCCTTTCTGGGTGACCATACCAGGTAGGTACTGGTCTCGGATCCTGCGCAGCTGCATGAGGTCTGGCTTCAGGCTGTTCACGGGCTTATCGATCTCCCAGTTGTCCAAGGCCTGTGTCCGCAGCTCCTGTTCCAGCTTCAGGCGGCTCTCGGGGACCTCCGGAGGCGAGACTTGAGCCGTTCTGAGCTCAGCAGGATCCTCTGCACCTCGTTTTCATTGCCCGCTCGCCCGAAGCGCTCCAGATACCCCTGGCTGCCCTTCTCTGGAGTCTGGCCCTGCTCTTCCAAGATCCTGACGGATTCATTGCGGGCTTGGATTGCGGTGGCTTCACCTGCAGCTCCTCGTGGAGCTGGTCGTACTCGCGGCTCTTGTCCCCCGCTTCAAACCAAGGTAACAAACGCAGCCTTTCATTCTGATCTTCCTCGCCGCAAGGGAGCAGCAAACCTCACAGAAATAATTTCCCGCCAGAAGTCACATCCAGATACTCCGAGACTGAGGACTTTCGGGCTGACTATGTACATGCGCAATAACAGGCTCACTTTCTAGCCATGGGCGCCCAGGTGGCCTCCACAATCCCACCATCCTCTGGTCGCACACTTCCAGCTAGAGGCTACCACGGGTGGGCAAGCTTTTTGGCTCGAGGGCCACAATGGGTTCTTAAACTGGACCGGAGGGCCGGAACAAAAGCATGGATGGAGTGTTTGTGTGAACTAATATAAATTCAAAGTAAGCATCATTACATAAAAGGGTACGGTCTTTTTTTTTTTTTTAGTTTTATTCATTTCAAACGGGCTGTAGTTTGCCCATGGCTGGTACTAGCTCCTCCTTTAATGGTGTTTCCTTAGGTCACCTTGCAAGTTCAGAGCCTCTAGCTGGAGAGGATTTTTCTGTTCTTTGAGGTTGATAGCTGTTTACTATTTGGAATCAGTGAAGTTTCGGGAGAACTGCCGCTGCCATGAACGTGTGGGTCCCAAGCGCACTCATGAAATAGCCGCCCATTCAGGCCACAGCTGGCGTCGTCCTGGTCGCAATGAGAAAGGTACTGTGCTGAGCCGTTTTCCACTCGGATCTTCCTCTTCCTTCCCCAGCACACTCCAGACCTACTCCGGGCCGACCACCCCAACCCTGCAGACCCTTAAGACCTTCCCCCTATTTCTTAGACTTTCCCCCATCAAACTTGCACCCTATCACGTTGCCTAGGGGCGCCCCTACCCCCCCCCCCCCTGGGGCGAGGGGCCGTGGTGTTCTGGTTGTTATGGTAGCTGTCTTTATATATATGACTATATAACTATACTATAATATGACTATTTATATGTATACACATATACATATATAGTCATATTAGGATGAATACATGCATGTGACTAATCTATAATAAAAGTATAATATGCTAATTAGACTGTATGTCCTCCAGACAACTTTTGGACTAAGCCGGGGCTGCCAGGAAAGCCCAGGTCCTGGGTGGCAGAGGGAAGCCGGTGCTGGCAGCCTGGGGAAGGAAGGCCTATTCTTGCAAGAATTTCATGCATCGGGCCTCTAGTAGAGAAATAAAGAAGTAGATAGAAATACTAGAATTCAATGCAATGAAATAATTATTTTCATTTTTTTCTGAAACTGAAAGAAATAACACCAAAGTTATGGGACTGGTGATATACTAAAAATAGTAATGATAGTATGTGAGAGGCAAGCCAAATTAATAGCAAAACAAACACCATACATTTCTAAACAATTGCAACCTAGCTTTGATTTTGCAAAGTATATGGGGAAACCTCAATGTAAGTTGAGTAAAATTACTATCAAGAAATGGGAGAAGGCGTTTCTGCTGTGCTTTAGTCTGTCAAATCACATATGTGGTGACCAGTTAATTTTTTTATACTACAATTTGGTCAGCGATATTACTGTCTTCAGTTATTGTTCTATAGGAAAAAATTATATATTTTTTCAGAAATACTCATTAAAATTGAAATACCAAGACAACTGGAAGGTTTGATTTTATGTATAATTTTAATATTTTTTAAAATTTATATTTTTTGTTGTTGTTAGTATCAGGAACACAAATTTAATTTTCTGATTCTTAGCAAACATTTTAATTGATGGTACACCATAGAAATAGGGAATAAGTGTTTCTTGCCTATTTAGACAGTTAAGTACTCTGACCTAGGCTTGTATAAGGATGAGGTGCAGAAATGAAGGCAAAGTGGGAGGGCATCTCTTTGTCCAATGCCAGATCCCACATGCCCTTTCCTGCTCCTTCCCTCTTACAACACTTAAGACAATTTCCAAGTTGCATGAACTAGAACATCATCAAGCAATTCAACCTGTCATTACAGTTTTTACTTGAAGAGGTTTTGCCCTGAGCAGTTACTGTGTGTGCTTGTACATGTATGTTTAATTTTATTATGAATGTATAGCATTCCCTTTCATTTAACTAAGAACTTTAGAGCTCTCTCTCCAATGTCAACAAATTAAAATATCACCCCAACTTTATTGTTCCTATGTATGAATGTCATAATAACCTCATACAATTGGAGGGTTACCTGTGGCCACTGTGATCCCAGAATATTATATACAACCAAATGCTAGATCATAGGGAGAAATGTATGTAATTGTCTATATCTGAGTACCATTGACTGTGGTTTCCTATGGGTGAAGTACAACAGTGCTAACTATTCAAGGCAAAGTAATTTAGTACACTAAATTCTTATAGAGTTGATTTAGAAAAAATACAACTTTCTTGGCAACTTCTTTGTTACTTTCTTCTTCTTTTTTTTAATCCTCACCCAAGCCTATTTTTCCATTTATTTTTAGAGAGTGGAAGGGATGGGGAGAGACAGAGAGAGACATCAATGTGAGAGAGACACTTTGATTGGTTACCTCCCACACATGCTCTGACTAGGGAACAAGCCTGCAACCTAAGTATGTGCCCTTGACCAGAATCGAACCTGGGGACCTTCAGTCTGCAGTCAGTCCTACACTCTATCCACTGAGCCAAATTGGCTAGGGTTTTGCCACATTCTAATGGTTATTTATTTATTTTCTTTGATCATATTTTTATTCGTGGCATTTTAAAAGCTTATTAGGTAAGTGCAACTAGTTTCCCTCCCTGTTTTCATTTTTATACATAAGCATACTTTAGAAATAGAACAGAAACTCTCATTTTGACTTTTCAATCTTTCAAATTTAACAGATTTAAACTCTTGTAAACAACTTGCTGTGAAATTTAGTTTGAAAATCAGTCAACAAAAGCAGCAGTCTTCAAAGATCTAAATATAAACAACTCTAGGCATGTGTAATGTATACTGGTTTTAAAGGAAAAACAAGTCTTTTCATCCTAATATGCAGTTTTCATCTAAAAAAACCTCCAATTTAACAAAAGGCAATAAAAACTGTTTTTACCTCCAAATTAAGTAAACCTGACTTTTCTATTGATCTTTATATGTGTGAAAAATATGAATATTTAAGGTTAATGTAAAATTGAAACTGATCATTGTGAAAAATGATCATCAGATAATGTTTGACCACATTAGGGAAGATTAACATTGGGAGGGGTATTTAGTGAATATTAGGGAAGGTTTTGAATAATGATCACATTCTATCCGATTGCTTCATTATACCTTGAGATATCTGTTGCTAATGTAAAAATAAACATCAAGGGAAAGGGAATGTTGTTTAGTTCCTTTTTGGCTTCCATTTCTCAATTTTTACTCTTCGCCTGGTAGGCAGTGTATGTAAATGAAATAGAATGCAAATATTTTGCCTTAATCTCTTAAGGAACTACTGCTTTTTACCTTAAATATGTGGGAATTATATAATGTCCCACCTAATGCTGTTCTATCTTTAATTTATATGACAGTTTAGGGTCTTGTTTTCTTTGAGAGAAAAATCTATAAAAAAGATTTCCATGCTGGATGTCTCTCATTGAGAAATTATGTGAGGCCAGACAGGCTATTATTATCTATATATATATAAAACCCTAAGTGACTGGTCCAACGTTCGGCCGTTCGACCGTTTGACTGTTCGACAGTTCGACCGCCGTTCAACTGTTTGACCAGTCGCTATGATGTGCACTGACCACCAGGGGGCAGTCACTCAATGAAGGAGCTATCTCCTGGTGGTCAGTGCGCTCCCACAGTGGGAGTACAGCCCAGCTGACCAACGGGCGCCAGATGCCGGGCTCATGGCTGGTGAGCACAGCGGTGGCATAAGCTTCTACTGCTTCAGCAGCAGCAGAAGCAGCAGGCAAGTGGGGCCAGGAAGAGCAGGAGCAGCGTGGTGTCAGGCCCTGGCTCAAGTTCCTCCCGGTTGCCTGCCACTTCACATACTACTACATTCCTCTGAGGATGTTAGACTGCCAGTTTCGGCCCGATCCCCGCAGGCCAGTCCTGCCTGCAGGGATTGGGCCGAAACCGGCAGTCTGATATCCCCTAAGGGGTCCCAGATTGCAAGAGGGTGCAGGCCAGGCTGAGGGACCCCATCGGTGCACAAATCCATGCACCGAGCCTCTAGTATATTTTATAAACTACTCAATAGGATACTAAGAGATATCTCCCCACCCTCTCTCTGTCCCCTCAGAACTATTCTCAATACTAAATCCCAAAATATTATTTTAAACAGAAATCTCGTGATACTACTCTCCTACCCAAATCTCTGCTATGGATTTTCCATTGCTCTTTGGATAAAAGACTTCACATCATTTTCTACTTTCCTTAAACTTGCCCCTCAACCACACTGGCTTACTTCTTTTTGATTTTTTTTTAAGATGCCATGCACCTCCTATTTTTAGAATTCATTATATTGTCTGATTATTGTAATTTTTAGGGAATTTTTTAAATCCCAAACACTAGAATTAGACTCCCTCTTAACATGTTTTCAACACATCTTGTATTTTCCTCATAACAATAAAAATTGGTAGATATATAGTGGGAGGATGACTTGAGTCATTCATTTGCTACAGTTAGAATGTAATCTCAATGAGGGTAACCACTTTATTTTTTTCTCATTCTTTTATCCCCTATGTCAAGCAAATTTACAGACCAACAATAAAGGAATGTTTCTTAAATTAATAAATTTGACATATGTGCATATCATTAATCCTATGTTCTATATTTCTATTTAGATTTATGAAGAATGTATCTCTTGGAGATTAAATTTCTACAACTTTTTTCAAAAACATATTTTATGAATATTGCTTTTATATATTGCTATTATTTTATATGGTCTTTTAAAAAAGCTAAGTGATTCTCAGAGGAATGGAGGGAGGGTACATGGAAGGAACGTAGAGTAGAATAATAGAACTAGCAAAATTGTCTATATGCCAAAGGTTCCTGGCCTTTGAAATTTTTCAGGTCAAATAATTTCTAAGAAACAGTCTTAGCCATTATAATACTACCACTTCTACTCATCAGAATAAGGATACAAACAATTATTTCACTAGAGGAGGGATTGTAAGTATGAAAGTAAAAAAAAAAAAATTGCAATAAAATAGTGCTTTCATAGCCTCTCCTAGACCAGCACACTATAAAGGTAGCAATTTCAAGACTTGCTTAGACTTTTAGAGGTCAATCAGCTAATGTAAAAAACATAACATGTTGGGAAGAGGAAGCTCCAACTGGATGGGTGGGGGCGTATTAGGCACATGATTTGTGAATTTTAAAATTTAGCAATCACATAGAAACTAAATAATTCAGCATGTTCAGCTATAAATTACATTTGCAATTCAATTTAATAATTGTCTTTTTAAAGAGCTGTAATAAGTATATTTTAGACATGGAAACATAACAACCTCAGAGTCCATGACCAAAATGCAGTTGTGAGTGTCATGTTCTTTTAAATCCCTGCCTCCTCTGCCTGGGCTGGGCTTGGACAGTGGTGAACACAGTTGACCTCACTTTATTAAAACTGTATCACTGTTGTGTGCCGGAGCACATTTTATCCCCAATTCTCAGATAGAAGTCTGAGAAGAGGCATGGGTCAAAGCCAGGTGGCTCCTACTTCTGTAACAAGTCCTGTACATGTTTAGTGCCTGTAGCCCTGTGTGATCCCTGAAGCTTTATATTGCCTCAAATAAACAGGGAAACTTGGACTTGACTTTGTTATAAGAAATATTTGTTCTTATACTGTTCACTTAGTGCTTACATAGCCTCTCCTAGACCAGCACATTGTAAAGGTAGCAAGTTCACAATTCCAGGATTCTCTAGACACCTGGCATACTTAGACCTTAGAATACTCATGCACATCCATGTTTTTCTTTGAATAACAAAGAGAGATGGCAGAGATACACTGCCACTTCTATCCCAATGCATGGAAACGTTACACTGTTGTTCGGACAGAGCCATCATACGTAAAGGAGTCTGACGTGAATGATGATGATCCTCCAACAATTCTCATTTTGGTAGTTTTTCAACCAATTTGACTAGACCAAATCTTGGTAGGTACTTTGAAATGTAAACAGTGACAGATAAAACCTTGAACTTTATGCACTATATTCAGGGGAAAATAAGCACATTAATCAGAAGAGGTTTAAGACAGTCTTCCACCTCCTATTAAACACACACCTCTGTGGTTCCCCTCACTCCTTTTAGGCGTGTTCTAGAAAATCTGTCAAACTAGAAAATGTGAAGGACCCATGGTTTAACTGTCTCCCCAATTGGAATTTCTCTCAATACAGACATCGTATTTGATTTACTAGAAAGATGCTGCGCCCTGACATTTCAAATCATTCTAGTCGGAAACTAATTTAGTGTTGGGCTAAAGTGCATAGTCTCTAACATATATAGCAATTAGATGAGACAAATCATATCAGCACAGTATCAAAAGCCAAGGGTACATGGAAGGAAGGTAGAGTAGAGTAATAGAACTAGCAAAAATGTCTGTATGCCAAAGGTTCCTGGCCTTTGAAATTTTGCAGGTCAAATAATTTCTAAGGAACAGTTTTAGCCATTATAATACTATCACTTCTATTCATCAGAATAAGGCTACAAACAATTATTTTACTAGAGGAGGGATTATAAGTATGCAACTAAAATAATTTGCAATAATATATGACAACAATCTCATAAGTCTGAACATTTTAAATCCCAGGAGTTATAAAGTAACAAATGCAAATTAAAAAGAGTTCTTTAAACTGAAGCATGTTCTGCATTTTTCCTTTATTTTTTTTCCCCATGGACCATGGAAAACTGTAGCCAGAATTACCATTTGTTTAGATCCGTAGTCGGAAAACTGAGGCTCGTGAGCCACATGCGGCTCTTTGGCCCCTTGAGTGTGGCTCTTCCTAAGCCTTAGGAGTACCCCAATGAAGTTAATAACAGTGTACTTAACTATATAGTTTAAGTTTAAAAAATTTGGCTCTCAAAAGAAATTTCAATCGTTGTACTATTGATAGTTGGCTCTGTTGACTAATGAGTTTGCCGACCACTGGCGATAGACTTTCAGAAAACAAGGCTCCAAGTAGTGGTCTCCAAAACTTCTTGATTGCATTCAGACTCCTTTAATCAGCAAGAGACTGAACATCTTCCCCCAAATACGTATATTTTGTAATGATAAATTATGCATATATACAGCTATACTAACACATTATTCAAATTAATATCATAGGCCGAACTGGAAAATTTTAAAGGGTGAATTGAAATGAATATGTTAAAGTTCTAATATATTTGCAGGCATACCAGTGGGAAATTATAGCATTCCCTAGTGTGTTCAACCCAAATTGGAAACCTGTCTGTCCGATGACTCTGCCCTTACCTTGTAAAGAAGTATTGTGCTTCCTCAATAGATGTTCATGGAAGGAGACACCTTATAACAGAAAGTCCACCATCAGACTGTCAGAACTACATCAACTTCTCTAATAACCCATTTCTGTGTTTCCCACCTCTTTTTGTTACACTCCTAAAAATGTTTTTTTCTAGTGTAACTCCTTCAGTTTTCTTTGTTAAAATGAAAGATGTGTGCTCACATTAACCTTGTAGGGGTTTCACATTTTACTCGTTCTACAGATTCCATGGAAGCATAAATTGTTTCAGTAGCTCTCTGCCTGAGATAGAGATAAAGACATGTTTTGAAATAAATTCACTCACTTAAAATAATTCATTTTCATAAAGAGGAGTCTTATTGAATGTTAGCCCATTACATAAATCTAGGATGAGTCAGATGTTAAGAACTAATTGGATTTGGCAAAAACAATACTCTGTTTTCTTATATTACCAATTTTATTCGTGGCACAAATAAATACCTCTAGAAATCATACTTCTTCATTCTTATCACCACTTTCAGAGTTAGGACCACGTTTTGATTTATCATATCTAGTTCAATATCTTCTTTGCATCTAGTCTTGCCTTAAGTTTCTCCTACATTCTCTTCCTAAAACTAGACTTTTATCAGATTGTCACTGTCTTGAAATTTTTCAGTGACTCTCATAAGCAACAGAGAATCAAGTTTGGTTTCTTAGGATGACATGCAGTTTATCACTCTCCTGACCCAGTTCCACATCTCCAATTCCAATCTTGCAATTTTCACATCTGCTTTTTAGCTTTTGGCTATTGGACCACTACTGTCAGTTTTCCAACGTGGGCAAACTTCCTCCAGCTGCCATGGCTTTGAACATGTTACCACTACTGGGGCTGGCTTTCCAATGAAGCATTCTTCACTAGGTGATCTCCTAAAATATGACAAGATGCTGCAGTGCTTGTCAAGACGCTGCTCAAATATCACCTTCCTGGGAATGATGACTCCCTCTTGATTTGATGAGGTATCTTGATTTGAGAACCTGCATCATTACAGTTAATTACTGGAGATATGCAAAGGCAGGGCTAGGCTTTATTCACTTTTGTGACCTCAGCACTCAGCTCAGGGGCAAGCCCAGAGCAGATATTTAAATATTCATTGAATAACAAAGGCCATCTCTGCGCTTCCTCACCTCAGACCTTCATACAGGTATCTGATTGCAGAGCTAAGTAGGCACTATGGGTGTATTTCTTATTGTACCACACAGCAAGCCGGGTTTCTTTGATGTCAGGTCTGTGTGTTGAGCAGTGATTCTGAAATGTGAGTGTGTAGAGGAATCACCTAGAGACCTTGTTAACGCAGTGAACTTGGACTTTTCCCCTGAGCTTTGAATTCAACAGGCTGAGATGGGGCCCGTGGAGTCCCAACATGCTCATAGGAGCTTCTGCTTCTGGTGGGAGCAGTGTAACTCTGAGAACCACTGGTGTAGAGTACATTGAGAGGGAAGGAAGAAGTTATTTTCCTTTGGGGAACTGCCAAGCAGGACATCTGAAGTCCTTTTTATGCAATTATGTTAATTTTCGTCATCTTTGAAATGCCAGAATGCGATATATTTATTCCAATAATCTTATGGGTATAGTGGTGATATTAGCATCAGGATTGGGTAATGAGGATATGAAAATAGAAAAATATATCCATGTTTTTTTTTTTTCTTTAGGCTTTCCTTTGCGTATACCTTTTAAAATGCATTACATTTTTTCTCTTCTGCTGTTTCTACTTATTGATAGATCTTCAATGAGCCTGTAGGTTAATGTGTATCTAGTCTACTGTGTTGTCTTTTGTTTTACTGCCACTACAATATTAAATTTGAATTCATTTTAAAATGCATTTTTAGAAATGCCTTTCTTCTAGGTCTCATTTAATGCTACCACACACTAGTAAGTTTAACAAATTTGACATTTTTATGGTTATTTCACAAATGAGGAAATTGAGATGCATAGAGGCAAAGATGCTGACTGCGGGCCTGGGGTTAGAAAGTCTGGAAGTTGGTACTAAATTAGCAGACTGTTGCCTAGTGTAGTCCACAGCTTTGAAGTCCCACTATCAGACATAATGGGTGTTCACGAACATTTATGTAGATCACAGTGGCCACAGCTCAGGTGGACACCAACACCTGAGGTGGCAATATTTCTAGTTGTGGAGAAGAGGGCTTTTATAGCTAGACTTTGACAACTTAGGTGAGAGCTCAACAAATTACTACTAACTGTATGTCATTAGAAGAGTGAGTTAACATCTCATAAGTATCTAATGATTATTATATCATAACAATCACTTGTAAAATGAAAACAAGGTCTGTTGTGAATATTAATTACTATATAGATATTGTGGAATGCAGCTTTGGGGCAGATTAGCCAAAAAATGGGTAATTCTGAGTAGTAAGGAGAACGATTACTTGAGGCCAGCATCTGATGCCACAGTAAGATAGAATGTGGGAAAAGTTTGACAAGATACAGGTATCATGAACAGATACACAATGAAATGTTTACAACATCCCTGAAAGTAGTATCAATTGAAAAAACAGGACTACTTGAATATAGAACACTGGAGGGCCAGTGCACGAAATGTGTGCGGGGGGGGGGGGGGGGGTGTCCTCCAGCTCAAATTGCAAGAGGGTGCAGGCCAAGCCAAGGGACACCACTGGTGCACAATCGGGGTCAGGAAGGGATGTGGGAGGTTGGCCAGCCGGGGAGGGACTATGGGAGGGCTTCAGGGTGTGCCCGGCTTATCTCTCTCAGTCCCATTTGGCCCAGACACCAGCAGCAAGCTAACCTACTGGTCAGAGCGTTTGCCCTGGGTGGTCAGTGCACATCATAGTGAGCAGTTGAGTGGCATTAGCATATTACACTTTGATTGGTTGACCAGACCACCGGACGACTGGACACTTAGCATATTCGGCTTTTATTATATAGGATGGTTAACATCTAGAAAAGTAAAATTGAGTTTAGAAATGTGAAGAATCAAAATTAAGTTGCCCGTCTTACTATCCTTTGCTTGTTTGTATTTTATATGTTTAGGTCTCTCATTCTTGACAGCCATATTATTTTGATGTCAAGATATACCAACTTATGTGCCATGAAATTAGGATGTGGTTATGCTGTGCTTAGCATAAAAATAACAAAAGTTCTGATCAGGAGAAGGGGGAAATGGCCCAGTGCAATTATTTTGCATCACTTGTCACATTATTTTTACTCTGGAGTTAGAAGGAAATGCTTGTATTTATTACGGAGTTTTATTTCAACTGAATCTTCACTATACAGTATTTTAACCTTGTACATTTACTTTCACAGACACAAATCCTTATGAATGATTTTTATTAGAGTTAAAGATTTCTGTTGTCTGAGAAGATGCAATGCAGTGGGATTCTGCATCTGAATTGGTACAGTTCATTCCTTTTATATTGCAAAGTATGTTCTTGCAGAAAGGGAATTCATGCCATCATTTTCTGTGTGGGTTGCATGGCATTTGATCCGTAGTGACAGAAAGAAATGACTATAAGAAATCAGCAGCATATTTAGCTGAATGTTAACAGCAGGTTCAGATGTGTTTTATTTCTGACCTTGTGAAATGCTTTCTTGCTTATGCAATGCTTTATACATCACATACACAAAATGCTATGAGGGCTCAGCTGCTTGCACAAGGATATATTTCTGAAAACAAATATTCAGGTCAGTTTCACAAGTGCCATTTTTCTTTTGTTATTCCATGACATGAGAAATGCATGATGCATTTTCTTCTGTTTTACATGTGGTACAGAGAAGTCATAACACTGATTTGTTTCATGTGAGTGCTTCTTGTCATATACTGTTAAGAAAAATACCTTCCAGCAATCAAATCATTTAACATTTCCAATCAGAGTTATAGAATACTGTGTCTATTATTACCTGTGTATTGTAATTCAATATATGTGCATGAGTCTGTGTTTGAGTATGTGTGTTTGCTAATGGTATACTATGTGAATTGAAAATCCAAGTATCTGAACAATGTAAACCTTGCAGCAAAATTCTGAGGCTGTGAGCTTTTAATATTTGCATAGGTTTGTTATATTTGCATTAGTTATGTTGAGAAAATATTTAGATTCTAACAGAAGCAGAAGATTTTTAATTTATTTTTGAAACTTACAATAAACAAAAGCAATCATATGTTAGCATCAGAGACACCTGTGGAGAAGGAGTTTTATTCTTCAATTTAAATTTGAGTAAATATTTTTTAGATCTTTCAATATGCCTAGCATTCTAAAATGTGTGACTCAAAGACTAATCAGTTTTGATCTGGTGATGATAGATCATAAATAAAGTAAGTTGCACTTTATTTTAAAGTATTATTTCAGTTAGTAAAATTTTCTAAAATTAAAAAAAATACATCTCTACATGCATGATTTTTGCTAATACAGTTCAGAAAAGAAAACATGGTGAAAATGTAGTCCATAGTTGCAATGAAATATCAGGAAGGGATTTTTCTCATTTAATTTTCAAAGGGATATATTCAACTTAAGTGGAGGAAAAAAATATCAAAAACAATTGTCTAGTCCAATGATTTTCAACCTTTTTCATCTCATGGCACACGTAAACTAATTACCAAAACTCTGAAGCACACAAAAATTATATATTTATACATATTTTTCCAATCTGGCAAAAAAAAATATAGGCATCATTTTGATTCATTCATACTGGATAGCTATGTTGTGTTGGCAGTTATCATTTTTTTTAAATTTGACAACCTAAGGGAAAAGAGGTCAGTAGCCCTGACTAAATAATCATGTATTGCATGTTTTTAAATTTCTTGCAGCACGCAGGTTGAAACTCGCTGGTCTAGCCTGTAGAATCTCTGAATAATTAATGCAGACTGCAACTTTTGATGAACACTGTGGTGCAGGTGAATGGCTTTGATTTTATCCAATCAGCATCCTCAGTGCTCAGCCACTGCGGTATGTGTTTAGGGAATACCCAATATTCCCTTAACAGTTTTAATGAACTGGACCATGAACTTGGTCACCAGAGATGAAGGCAGGAGATAAAGAAATATTGTACAAGCTGGTCTTCTGAGTCACTTTACCCTCAGGGATCCCATGGCAGTCATTGATATTTAGAAGAAAATGCCATAGATCTATACAATTATATTAACACAACACCATTGGGAAATGGTTAAGGCACACCAAGATTTTGAATATTATCCCAACTATTCATCCCCAAGAAAATATCTATAATTTTTCTACCAAATAATAGCAAGGTTTATATTTTATGTATCAATTTTTCTCATTTAAATCGTACATGTGCTTTTTGCAATCACAATATATAGTATGATAATTTAGAGTACTAGCATCTTTGCATATTTTCTGTTTAGCACATAGTATACCAATTATTTTCTATTGGTATAGAAACCATTATTTTCTATTTAGCACAAGTATACCAATAGTTACTAGCATTTAGCTATTATTGTAATGGCAGCTAAAAGATTTATATATCTTATTGAAAACTACTTGTATATGTTTCAGATTATCTAGTTAAATGCTGAGCTGCCTCCATTAATATTATTTTAGTTTTTAAAATACTTCATTGATAATAGTGGTGAAGTAAACACAGTTTAAAAACATCACCCAAAAACCATATTTATATTTTATGACAGAACTACTAGTATATACGTTGCTTATAATTGTTTGATCACTTATCTGTTTTTCATTAGACTTTGGGCTTCCTAGTACAAAGATGACATATAATTAATATCTTTATTTTTAAATATAGTTTTTATTGATTTTAAAGAGAGAAGAAGGGAGCAGCATAAAGGGATAGAAACATACATGAGAAACATCATTAATCAGCTGCTTCCTGCATGCTCCCTACTGGGCATTGAGTCCACAACTTATGCCTGTGCCTTAATCAATTAGTGACCTCTTGATTCATGGCTCAATGCTCAACCACTGAGCCACATCACCTGGGAAATATCTGTATCTTTAACATTACATACAATATGTGGTATGTAACCTACACTAATAAAAGACAAAGATGCTAATTGACCATACCTTTGCTACACCCTAAGCCATGCCATGCCCACAAGCCAATCAGAGCGACTATATGCAAATTAACCCAACCAAGATGGTGCCTGGTAGCCACAGAGCTGGAGTAAGCAGGAGGCTTGGTTCCCCAGACAATGAAGGAAGCCAAGCTTCCCGCCGGCCCTGAGCCTGCGGTGGGTGGCCTTCGCTCATTGCAACAAAGTTTCAATTATATAAGCTAAATAAATCCCAGATACCTGCTTCCAGCCAGCCTCACTGGGAGCTTGGGTGGCTGGAGGTTGCAAACAGCCATCAGCTCCTCACCCAGGCTGGCCACACCCTCATGGGGTGAGGGTCCCCACTGGGGGTCTTAGCCAGCCTGAAAATGGCACTCGGCCCCTCACCCAGACTGGCCAGGCACCCCAGGGGAAACCCCTACCCTGAAGGGGCTGTGATCAGCTTGGAAACAGCCATCAGCCCCTCACCCAGGCTGGCCAGGCACCCCAGGGGAGACCCCTACCCTGAAGGGGCTGTGGCCAGCCTGCAAACAGCCATCAGCCCCTCACCCAGGCTGGCCAGGCACTCCTATATAATAAAAGGGTAATATGCAAATTGACCCTAACAGCAGAACGACTGGGAATGACTGGTCACTGTGACACACACTGACCACCAGGGGGCAGACGCTCAATGCAGGAGCTGCCCTCTGGTGGTCAGTGCGCTCTCACAAGGGGGAGCTCTGCTCAGCCACAAGCCAGGCTGATTGGCTGCCAGTACAGCGGTGGTAGTGGGAGCCTCTCCCACCTCCTCAGCAATGCTAAGGATATCTGACGGCAGCTTAGGCCTGCTCCCCACTGGCAAGTGGACATCCCCCAAGGGCTCCCGGGCTGCCAGAGGGATGTCTGACTGCCAGCTTAGGCCCAATCCCCCAGGGAGCAGGCCTAAGCCAGCAGGTGGTCATCCCCTGGGGGTCCCAGACTGCGAGAGGGCACAGGCTGGGCTGAGGGAACCCCTGAGTGCACAAATTTTTGTGCACCAGGCCTCTAGTAGGTAATAAAAAGTAAATATATATGTCAAAAATCTCTGTACAAGGGGAAATGAAATAAATATCATAATAAAAGCATAATATGCTAATTAGACCAGACAGCCAAATGACCTTTCGGACATCATTCTGGACATCCTTCCAGATGAAGCTGCATTGTAAGGGGCCAAGGCAAAGGCGGTTAGGGGCAATCAGGCAGGCAGGTAGAATGGTTAGAGGTAATCAGGCAGGCAGGCGAGTGGTAAGGGGCCATCAGGCAGGCAGGTGAGTGGTTAGGGCTAATCAGGAAGGCAGGTAGGCAAGCGGTTAGGAGCCAGCAGTCCCGTATTGCAAGAGGGATATCCGACTGCCAGTATAGGCCCAATCCCATAAGGGTCCCGGATTGCGAGAGGGTGTAGGCCGGGCTGAGGGATTCCCGCCCCCCTTTACACAAATTTCTTACACCAGGCCTCTAGTATTAATATAATTTCATATATTATTAAAAGCAATACCATTAAGTGTGCTGACTCAATTGCAGAATTAAAAGACAAAATGCGTTTTCTTTATCTTAATGACCTAACTTAATCTTCAGGAAATTCAATTCTCTAGATAAAGTGTGTAATTGAAGGGTCTAGGTTATCACTGACATTGGTGCACATTAATTATAGCAGAATATCCATACTGTATTTTATTTGTGCAGTAACTACCACTAGAAATCTAAACGTATGCAAAAGTGCTTTCTCTATGAGGTCTGGCTATATTATAACTGCACAAAATGCAGAAACACTTTGCCTAGAAAGAACAGCCTCTATGATGAATTGGCTCTCAAATTTAAAATAAAATATACCAGTATGCATGCTTTCTTCTGTATGAATTTTTTTAAGTAATTCATAAAATTGAATTCTAGTACAACATTACAAACCATGTGATATCCTTAAGAATTAACTTTGTACATGATGACTAACAAACAGAATGCAGTTCACTGGCCCCAAATGCAACCTGACTTCTAATTCTTACATTGCTCTGTGAGATTCTATAATAATTAGTCTCTGATAATTGATGTCATAAAGGTGTTAGTTAAAAGTGTTAGTTAAAAAAGAGAACTCCCTGTTTAGATCAGCAGGGTCTCCGAGAAAGTCATTAGTCAATGGGGTCAAGTTGATTTGTAGACTGGGACCAAGTGTTGTAAGTGCAGGACAAAATTTAGTTTTTGCCACAGAACATAAGTTAATTGGTCTTAAGGGAGTGATTGGCATAACTCAAAAGGATAGTAAAGCCCAACACAAATGTCAATCCTTCCTGAGGTTTCAGTGGGCGGAATAAATAACTCACAACAGGACCATGCACTGCATGTTGATTAATCAGCATGTTTTCTGACTCTTAGAAATCTATTATGATAAACCCAAATTATAGTCTTAATGATTCTTTTTTTTTAATTGAATTTTAGACAGAGAGGAAGGGAGAGATGATAGATAGATAGATAGATAGATAGATAGATAGATAGATAGATAGATAGATGATAGACAGATCGATAGATAAAAACATTGATTTGAGAGGAGAACATTGATTGTTGCCTCCCATATGTGCCCCTACTTAGATGGAGCCCACTACCTAGGCATGTGCCTAGACTAGGAATCAAACCCACAATATTGAGGTGCATGGAATGACACTCGAACCAAATGAGTCACCTGGCCAAGGCTGTCTTAATGATTCTTAATTGGCAGAGAATGAGAAAATTAATAGAATGATGTTAATGGAAAATTCCATAAATGGGATATACATTCTGAGGTTTGAACATCATTTCTTCTCAGGAATTTTGTGGAAAACTAACTTTTAAAAAATCATCTTCAGAATTTTTTTGATCAGGCTTCATACGGTCTACTACCTATTAATAAACACAGTTTTCTTTAGATATTCTAACATTAATAAATATATATTGGTGTCTTCAAATTGTGTTCCTTAGAATAATGTATGGGAAAATGACAATAAACATGGCAAGAAAATATAATTTATGGTCAAAAGGTTTGAATTAAAATTATTTCAATCTGTACAGTCTTCTTTGAGAATAACAATGCAATATTCAGCCTTGCATTTTAAAAAACAAACAGAAAACATAACATTTAATGTTATTTAATAAGGTGTTTCCAAACATTCTTCTATAAAGTGTGGAACAGTTGCTCCCAGGACACAGGGTAACATCCTACAGTGCAATGATTTTACTCCTAGAATAGAGTTAATGTAAGTCACTGAAGCTTTTTTATTTTATTTTTTTGCCTTTGCATGTATTAAAATATCCATATTCTTATCAAGTTAGCTTTGATATAGCAAATAAACACATTTGTTTTTGCTTGTTAATAGTTTTGTTAAGTGTAAGCAACATACAAACTGCATGTATTTAAGTGTTTCAACTTGGTAATTTTTGTGATTTGTACACATCCAAGAAACCATGATCACAGTCAGGATAATGAACATATCCATCACCTCCAAAAACTGTCTATGTGCCCCTTTGTAATCTCTACCTTCTGACCTAGGAAAACACTGGTCAGATTTCTGTCACTGTGCATTAGATGGACTTCTAAAAAAGTATATAAATTGAATCATGCAGTCGTTTGATTTTGTTGCTGCTGCTGCTGCTGCTGCTGTTTTGGTGGAGCGGAGGCTGTGATTATTTCTTTCACTATAATTATTCTGAGATTCGACCATGCTGTTTATTTGTTTTCATTGCTAGGCTGTATTCCACGGTACATATAGATATACCATAGATTGTGCATTCATTTGCTTGTGGCCATATGTTTGGTTGGTTGTTCTAGTTTTGGGCTATATTACAAATAAAATTCTTGGACATTTGTTTATGTCTTTGTGTAGACATATGTTTTCGTTCTCTTGGATTAATGCCTAGGAGTCGAATTTTTGAATCATACTGTGCAAGAATGATACACTTTCTAAGAAACTATCACAATGTTTTAGAATATGTTTTCACTATTTTTTATTATTTTGAATTATAATTTTTACTTTTAAATTAAATTAATTTAATTTTTAAAACTTTATCACAATTTATATCCCCATGTCCTCCTTCACCTCACCCTCCCTACCCCCTGCAATCAACAGTGTTGTCCATGTCCATGAGTTTTTCTCTTTTCTTTTTTTTTTTTCGCTCAACCCCTTCACCCTCCAGCCACCTTCCCCAAGAGCGGCCAGCCTGCTCTCGATCTATGAGTCTGTCTCTATTTGGCTTGCTACTTCAGTTTGTTCATTAGATTCCACATGTGAGTGAAATCATATTTCTGTACTCCATTCATGATAAAGATCTACTTGGCTTTCCTACATAAATACCATAGTGTCTTGCCTACTGTAGCTTTATAACACTTGAAACAGATAGTGTTCATATTCCAAATGTGTTATTTTTTAACATTGTTTGCGACTTGTGGTCCTTTGCATTTTCAACAAGTTTTAGAATATTTTGTCAATTTCTACCAAAAAAATAAAAACATCTACTGAAATTTTTATTGGCGTTAAATCTATAATCAATTTGAAAAAGTTGATATCGTTCAAATTTTGAATATTCTGCCACATAAACATTGTATCTCCATTTGTTTAGGGTTTTAATTTCTCACAGCAATGTAGTTTTTATTTTAAAGATCATTCACATGTTTGTCATATTTTCCCTAAGTATTTCACATTTATTGCTATATTAATGGTACTGTGATGTTTTATTTTGATTTTCATTTGTTCACAGTTAGTGTATACCAATATGATTGATTTTTTATGTTGATCTTATGTGAAGCCTTGCTAAACTCTATTAGTTTTTATAGCACTCTGTCATTTTTCTACATAGAAAATTATGTCATCTGCAAATAAAAAACATTTCTGTTTCTTCCTTTCCTGAATGTATTATTTTTTTTAAAAAAAGTATTGCCTTATTCCATTAACTATTATAGGCCATGTTGAATAAAAGTGATAAGTGCAGACATCCATCTCTTGCACATAATTTTAATGAATGGGAAGGCATTCAGTCTTTTACATGTTGGGATATAGATATTCATTTCTATTATTCTTATCCCAAATGTACACATAAAGTGTTCTGGATTGGAGATAGGCAATCCAGAATTTCCTAGCTCTTTCATAATAAGGTACCACAAACTCAGAAGCTTAGAAAAATAGCGCAGTTCTGAAAGCTCGAAGTTCAAAATCAAGGTAGCAGCAGGGCTCTTCTCCCTCTGAAGGCTCTAGGGAAGAATCAGTCTCATGATTTTTTCCCTTAGCTTCCAGGGTTGCCTACAATGATAGACACATCACTAAAAAGCCTGCCCCCTTAGTCTAGTCACATGGTGTTACTGATGTGGATCTACATCCTTGTCTCTCTCTCTTTTAAAGACATCAGTTATATTGGACTAGAATCTAAACTAACAAATTCATCATAATTTGGTTAAATCTTCAAAGATCCTATTTCCAGAGAAGGTTACATTTGCAGGAACCTGGTGTCAGGATTTCAACATATGTTTTTAAGACATAGTTCAAGTTATAATAACCTACTTCTGCAGATGGTTAATTTAATCCATTTTATATGTAATGTCCTGGTATAACTTTGAGGTTAGCACTATTTTCATTTTTTATAGTCCATCATGGCAGTGACCTATTACTAACAGCTACTGATAGACAACTGACACCCCAAATAGATAAGCTAACAAACAGATAACACTAACAATTTATTTGTAAGAAAGATAAAATATGTATTTCATTGAACTTACATGGTGACTTTTTTAAGTTTTAATTTTTGTCAAGGTTTAATAATTCATAATCGTATATAATAAAAGTGTAGTATGCAAATTGTCCCCTGGACTGGGAGTTTGTCCAGAAGTTTGACCAGGAGGTGGGCCGGCCCGGAGAAGGGAAGGAGTACCTAGCCAGCAGCCAGCAGCCACTAGGGACCCTTACTAGTGCACAAATTTCCTGCACTGGGCCTCTAGATTTTACATATAAAACTAGTTGTCACATTAAATTTGAAATATCAATGAATGGGCAATAGTGGTTCTTTGTTTTTTTTTAATTTTTTAAATTTTTTTATTGATTTCTGAGAGGAAGAGAGAGGGAGAGACAGAAACATCAGTGATGAGAATCATTAACCAGCTTCCTCTTGCACGCCCCCTACAAGGAATTGAGCCCATAACCTAGGTATGTGCCCTGACCAGGTATCAAACCATGTTCTCCTGTTTCATGGGTCGAGGCTCAACCACTGGACCACACCAGCCAGGCAATAGTGGTTCTTTATTACAGGTTTCCCCTGCTATCTGAAAGTGGAGCATTTCAATGAAGTCTTTTCATAGGAGTGGTGTAAAGCAAAAAGGCAATTACCCAAGGACATATTTTGCTAACAGATGCACAAAATAATTCAAGATAAAACACAGATGCTCACAGACACAGTTCAAAACTATGGTGGATTGATGCTGAGATGCTGAGTGTAGTTTCCGGGGAAGGAGCTTGGCAGGCCGCTCTCCCTGCTCAGAGTGCATGCTGCCTCTAAATGGATTGCTGCAAAACAAACACCAAATGCTATTTTCTCTTTTAGCAATTTTTGTAAAAGTGCAAATCATCAGATTTCTTTTGGTTATAGCAAAAACAGGAACTGATGTAGGTCTTTGGTAAAAGTGAAATGGCGCAAAGCAAACTTTTGCAAAGCATGGAATACCTATACCTCATTATATACATCAATTCAAAGTAGTGGTGACTGATACATGCAGTCAGTAATTTGGTCTCCAACTCACTATTTTTTCTATGTATTTATATTGCTTCTTAAAACAAATCCACTTCGTTTCCCCGTATTACCTACCTCAATATCATAGGCCCATGTGCTCTTTATCCTAGAGTGTATTAGCCTGTGAGCTATTTAAACATCAGAAACCCACAAGGGCCACAGGCTCTGCATCAGAAAAGTCATGTTATATTAATCTTTATAAATAACATGTTGACTACCATAGAGTCTGATAACTGTTTGTTGATTGGTAGTATCTTTATTTACTCATAAATAAATAATTAAGCTGTATTGCCTCACATTGTAATTAACAAGCCCTACCTTAATTAATAGAGAACAGTTGAAATATAATACTAGAGATGCTGATTTTCATTTTAATCTAATAGTTGCTTTCCAGTTGTATCCTAAATGGTTATCTGTATATAGCAAATTGTTTCAATCCAAATGGTTACATCTATTCATTAGTTTATTCTTGGTATTTGTCTAGGTATATTCACTCTCTTGCATTTTCAGTAGAATTTAGCTATCACATTAAAATAATTTGACATCAGGTACTATGAACAAAAATGTTTATGACAAAGCATAATAATGGCCATTCATAATTTCTTGGAAATTTTTGCCGTATTGACTACGGTTAAATTATTATATTTACTTTAATTGTTGTTTACTTCCTATAAACTGTTTAATGTTTTATGTAGGGTACAGAATATGCAGAGGTAGAATGGTGCAGTGGAAAAAAGAGAAGGGCTTTGGAATAAGACAGACCAAGTACTATTTTCTAGCATGTTGCCTTAATAGCATTACTTTACATTTCAGCTTCTTTTATCTTCTCTTTAAAGGAAACGATATTATAGGCTTTTTATTATTATTGTAGTATTCCATTTGATTCTACTCCAACCAACAGGACTTTGCTGCTCTACTTTCTTTCTTCTCTACTTTCATCCCATTGTTCTACACTATTTCCTTGAAGTATATGAAATGTTTTCCTGTCTCATCAAAAAAAACTTTTGAAAACTATATCCACTGCATCTAGATATTATGTTAAAACCATCCCTTCAAATCAAAGCCATCCTATTTGATACAAAGCAAACAAACAAAAACGTTAGTCATTATCTTATCCCATTCCTGCTGCTATAATAAAGTACTGGAGACTTGTAGCTTATAAACAGTAGAAATGTATTTCTCACTGTTCTGGAGGCTGAGAGTCCAAAATCAAGGTCCCAATGTGGCCTGGTCAGGGCCCTCATCCAGGTTGCAGACTTCTCCTGCATTCTCCTATGGCAGAAGGGGAAAGGAATGTCTCTGGATCTCTTTTGTAAACTCACTGTTTTTATTCATGAAATCTCAGTCCTCATGACCTAATAACTTCTCAAAGGCCCACCTGCTAATATCATCACCTTCAGCATTTGGTTTTCAACCAAATGCATTTTGGAAAAACACAAACATTCAGATCATAGCATTATGCCCCTGGACACTCCAAATTCACCTGCCTGTTGCATGCAAAATACATTCATTCCAACCAAATAGGCTCAAAAGTCTGAACTCATTCTTGAGTTAAAAAGTTTGCCTTAATATAATCTAAATCAGATGTGGGTGAGATGACTCATCTGAGACAAATTGTTCTCCAACAGTAAACCAGAGAACTTAAGTTACATGCTTCCAATATGTAATATTGGGACAGGCATAAGATTTTTTTAAAAAAATGAACTCCTATTCCAAAAGAAATGAAAAAAAGAAGAAAAAAAGAACAGGTTCTGAGAAAGTTAAAAAACTTAAGGTCCACTGGAGCAGAGGTCCCTCTTTCTGGACACACTGGAGCATCACCACTCCCATGGCTTCGGTGGGGACAGCCCATACAGCAGCTGGAACAAGGTGGAATGACACACAGGTGTTTTTACTGGTCTGGGTCAAGGAGCGCCCCCACCCCCATTCTTCCACTAGACATTTTCCTAGCGAAGGCTCTTTGCAGTAGCCTGACCCTCAAGTCAGCCCTTTGCTTGGTTCATATGCCTGCAGCTCCCAATAGTCCATCCTTAGAAATCAAAGTGGAAGTAACCATGCCCCAGGCATCTCAGCTGGGGAAAGGTCAGTTTCAGTAGGTTTTGGACACAAATTATCGGGCCTGTCCACAGCCAAGTACAGGTCCCAACCCCCTTTCTAAGAGTTTTATTTAGACGTAATTCGCATAGCTCATTGTTTAACTTAAGGGGTATATAAGGTATTGATTGTATACATTTATACATTGCACAATGATTACCACCATAGCATTAGCTAACACTTTCATCACATCTCATAATTATTTCCTTTTTGTACTGAGGACATATAAGATAAAGTCTCTTAGCAACTTTCAAGTTATAATAAAGTATTATAAACTATAATCACCATACTGTGTATTAAACTCACAGAACTTATTCATCTTATAACTGGAAGTGTGTACTCTTTTACCAACATTTCCTCATTTCCTCCATCCCCTAGTCCCTGATACCTACCACTTATTCTCTATTTCTAGGAGTTCAGCTTTTAAAAATTCCACATATAACTGATATCACACAGTATTTGTTTTTCTCTGACATTTCTTCCCTCAAGTTTCATCCATTCTGTCCCAAATGGCAGGGTTGATTTCTTTCTTATGGCCGAGTAATATTCCATTGTATGTATATATGGACCTTATCTTTTTTATCTATTCATTCCTTGATGGACACTTAGGTTGTTACCGTATCTTGATTATTGCAAATAATACTGCACTGAACATGGGTTCTACATAACTCTTCCAGAATCTGTATTCATTTACTTTGCCTATATAACCAGCAGTGGGGTTTATGGGTCATATTGAAACCAAAATGTGGGGTTTGAGTCCGGTTTCTTTGCTTCAAGAAATCGAAGAATGAAGTCAGACAAAAACTGTAAACAGAGGTGAAATTTATTGAGACAAGCCAGTCCTGGAAAAGGTGCAGCTGGTGTTCCAGGAGCAGGCCAGTGTCCAGAGCTTCCTTTCCATGTTGCAGTTGGGAATAGTTTAGTATCCAAGCGAATTAAGGTCTAATAGACATGGGGAGTGCATCTCCTGCCATCAACCCAAGAATCTAGCATGCTGGGGTGAGAGAAGGGGAAGTGGGCACACTTTTTTTGTATATATGCTCTTTAGTTCTTGATTGGTTCTTTCAAAGAATATTGCCTTAGCAACATCCTTGGGATTGGTTTATATGTATTACTACTACCTTGTGATTGTTTAGCTGCAGGCTGCCTCTCTTAGAAACATTAATACATTTTAAAGCTCATGCCTCTTGTCTGTGCCCTTCCTTCCCTACCCAGTTGGGGTACCTTAGGAACTCCACCTCGTTGGGTTCCTGATTCTATTCCCCACCCCCATGTCCCAGTCCCTGTCTATCTAGCTTTCCTCTGTCGCCTCAATATAGTAGTTGTATTTTTAACTTTTTGAGGAGCTTCCATATTGTTTTCCATTGTGGCAATACTGATTTACATTCCCCAAAATGGTGTGCAAGAATTCTCTTTTCTCATCATCCTCCCTAACACTTATCTCTTGTCTTTTTGACAATAGCTTTTCTGATATGTGTGAGGTGAAATTTCCCTGTAGTTTTTATTAACATTTCCCTGATGATTAATGATGTTGAGCACTTTTTTCTGTATGTATTGGCTATTAGTATGTTTTCTTTGGGAAAAAAATGTCTGTTTGAATCAAATTGTTTGGTATATGCTATTGAGCTGTATCAGTTCTTTATAGATTTTATATTAACCCCTTGCCAGATATATGACATGCAAATATCTTCTCCCATTCCATTGGTTGCCTTTTTATTTTTATTATTTTGCTCTGTAGAAACTTTTGAAACTGAGGAGACAGCCCTGATGATCACTGAATCATCTTTGGGGTCCTTCTTACCTTGTCTTGAAAAATAGTACACATTTGCTGCCAAGAAACTTTGTGGTTCTTTCCTGCAAAATCTAAGTGAAGCATTTCTGTCTCCTTCCCCTTTAACTCAAAGTGGTTATTTTTCTGCTGAATGTCTGATTAAGTTTTATGTTCACACCCAAATCAATATCTTTATCAAATGTTCACTTGGCCATACCCCTAGAATTCTCTTTCTGATATACTTTCTCTTATATTCCAAATTTTAAAATTCTGCTTACCTTTTGATTAGCAATTCCATTTTTAAAACTTTTATCTTTTCTGTCATTTTAAAAAAGCTTTCAGGAGAATCCAACCACACTTTTAATGCTTTGCTTAGATATTTCCTCAGCCAAATATCCAAATTCATGACTCACAAGATGTATCTCTCACAAAACACTAGGACATAAACACAATTTAATCAAGTTCTCTGCCACTTTATAACAATAATACCTTTTCATCCATTGTCCAAATTAGCTATCAGTATACTTATTTTCTTCTTTTAAGTTTTATTAATTTTTAATGCGTAGATGTAATATAAATGTAATCTTAACTTTCTTAAAAACTTTAAAAATATTCTATAAATTTACAAAAGTTTTGACACTCTCCCACTCAATTTTGAATTAAGTCCATTTTTTTTTTCCTTTCTACAATCTCTTGCATCCCTCCTACACTTTATTTCCTTGGCCATTTTAAACTGGCATTTTCATTCTCAATGTTTCTCTGACAAATAGAAATAGGATATGTCCAGTTAATTACAAAACTCCACAGCTGTTCTTAAAGATATATTTTTCTCAAGGGTGTTTGTTTTTCCTCCCACAAAAGGCAAAACACAATTACCATTCCAAAAGGAAGGAAAGAAGGAATTTCTTCTATTTTCCTTGGACCTTTTTCTCTTGACTTAATATATCCTGATATGAATCTTCCTTCATTCATATCTTTCTCCTTATCACTAGGAAATCATTCTTAGGAGAACTAGACATCCCAATAGATTTGTCAATCAGTGAAATGAAGAATTTAGACTCTGCCTGATGAATATCTCAACTCACATTCAGGCTGTGCATAGAAATAGCCTTTTGCCTGTCAAAGATGCACTTGTCATGTGTCATTGTAAAGCCACACATTTTTAATGCCAAATATTTTAAATTTTTAAAATATGAGACTTACGCTATTACGTATGAGTTTTTTAGAATAGTTCATTGTTGAATACTCAATCTGGTCACTCAGAAAATGTTATCTAGCTAACAAGATTTCCCTATTTTATCAAATTTCTTGTTCTTATGTCTAATTTTTAATATATTACAGAGACAAATAAAATAGGCATGTTATTAATTACCAAATTTAAGTGATTTAAGGGAGATCAAGGTCTTTCTTTGAGAATAAGCATAATAAAAGGTGGTAATAATTTTGATATTATAGTGATACATACACTGTTAAATATTTTCATAGTTAATTAATATTTACATTTCTTTTTAGATACTAACAGTCACAACTAAACTTTACCTGCTGAACTGGTTGTATCATAATTATGTTAATAATTACAATTTTTACTCCTTGAGGTAATTTAAAGCAATTTTTGATTAAGGACTCAATCTGTAAACTAGAAAAAAAGGAAATCAGTATCATCATTGGCAATATTCATTATTTCACTGCATATTTGTTGATGATTTGGTTGTAGCATTTAATCTTGAGGATTATCACATCTGCAATTAGCATTAAATAGCCCAGGCAAAATATTATATTAAATTAAAATAATAATGAGTCTTTTATAAAGCATTAGTTTAATGGTTGCCTTTTGAGCATTTTGCTTTGCTATTATTGTTTTAAAATATTTACATTTAAAAAGGCATGTTATAATGACTTGCTTTTGAAGCAGTAGGATTAATATACAATTGATTCTATATATGATATATGTTTATATTTTTATAATTAAGTAAAGAAAATTAAATGAATCATGACCTTTTCCTCGGGCAGTAGGAGACAGTAAAATAACTCAAATGTGACGAAAATTATCAAATCTCATTCTCCAGCATATGGACAAACAGATGGATGGTTTTTGATCCAGTAGAAACATGAGAAATATCCAGAAAAAGAAATGAGTAACATTTGTAGTAACACTGGGATTAAATTCCAAATATAACTGGTATATTTACAAAATAACTGAGAAAATAAGAGGAAGTAACTAAGGGAATAAGGAGTACTTGTTCCTTTTTTTAAAAATTATTAATTTGGGAAACATTTTTTGGCAAGACCAAGAAAACAAATGCATAAATTTTATTCTTTGAAGTCTTTTTTTTCTGGGACTATAATTTTCATGCATAAGGTCTTATTGTCTGAATTTCAGTGAAAAAAAAATCTGAGTAATGCTTAAATGTGACAGAAAAGGAGAAATTTAATGGAGAATACTTTTAACGTCTTTCTGTGTCCTTCACTTAAGACTCACACAGAAAGTCAAAAAATGAATTTAAAAGTGACTTTTGTGAACATGACAAATGTATTTTCTACCTAATGGTATAAAAGTTTTCTTATTTTCCCAGCTTTAAAATTCATTATCAAAATTACCTTATCTCTCCATCTAAAAATGAGATTCAGTTTGACTGAAATATTTTGGAATTAAAATAAGTTTTAAGATCTGGGGAAATTTACATGGAGAACATTGTAAACTGATTCTGTACATACTTATGCCATTCTTCTTGAACAATGTAATTTTAAAACATTTCTTCATTTTTTATTTTTACTTTAAACAGAATATTACCTTTATAGGTTATAAAAACTCAATAAGAAAGAAAAAAGCAAAAGAAAAACTATTGGCTGTACTTTTCTTCCAGATAGAAAATAGAATCTAGTGTTCTTTGCTAAGGAAAGGACATGCAATTCTGGAGATGAAGAACAGTGGCCCATTACATGCTATGATGCCTTGTTATCATTTCTACGGCATCTTCTACCCATAGCAAGAGAACAGTCAGTGTATCACGTATAACATCATTAGACATTATTCATGCAGAACTTGCGTGTCCATATTTAAACCACATCATTTATTCACTCCTTTATTAACTTTTAAATAAAATATTTAATACCTAAAATGAATACTTTAAAAGCTGTAATGAATAAAGAAGAGCAAAATTGTAATTTCTTTATCCACTGAGCTGCTGAATCTCTATAGGTCACTCTCCAATTTCATTCCCATTTCTCTTCAACAGAGTAATCAGTAAGCTGAATTATGTGTCAAAATGTCTTGAGCCCAGCTGGTGGTGTTCAGTGGTTGAGCATCAACCCATGAACTAGGAGATCATGGTTTGATTCCTGGTCAGGGCACACGCCTGGATTAAAGGCTTGATCCCCAGTAGTGGCATGCAGGAAACAGCTGATCAATGATTCTCTCCCAGCAGTGATATCTTTATCCCTGTCTCCCTCTCCCTTCCTCTCTCTGAAATCAATAAAAACATATTTTTAAAATGTATGTGCTATTCCCTGTAGGTTTACAAAACTATATAGGAAACTTATACATCTTTATCTTTTATACATATTTTCTTTATGAACTTACGCTGATATTATTACAGTTGACATATATAGCAATATTTCTTGAACTTTCACTGCTTTATAGATTATATTACATAATTCTGCCACATTAAAATTACATTCCATAGTATGAATATATGTGTGGTTTCTAACCAACTGAATCCTGTTCTTTTTCTATTGGTGGACTTGTAGGGGTCTTTTTACGTACCATGATTATTATTATTATTATTATTATTATTTTACTATCAATGCCACTGAAAACAGTAAGTGTAACATTTAATTAATATGAAAAGAGTTTTGACCTCACAAACCTACTGATAGGATCCCAGGGGTTTCTGGGAGTCTAGTAACCACACTTAAAGAAGCATGTCTTGCCTTATCTGGTTTGGCTCAGTGGGTAGAGTCTCAGACTGAGGAATGAAGGGTCCCAGGTTCGATTCTGGTCAAGGGCATGTATCTCAGTTGCAGGGTCGATCCCCACAGCAAGGTCAATCCCTGGCCCCTGGTCCAGGCTTGTGCAGGGGGCAACCAATGGATGTCTCTCTCGCATTGATGTTTCTCTCTGTCTCTCCCCCTCCCTTCCACTCTCTTTAAAAATCAATGGAAAAATATCCTTGGGTGAGGATTAACAAAAAGGAAAAAAAGTACAGTCTTTATGAAATTGTTTTTTCACATTCTCAATACCCTAAATTCTATGCAAATACATCATATGGAAAAACAACATAAATTTGGCATAACATAGACAGACATTTTAATGAATAATATTATACATAATTATTACTCTCAGTAATTATGTCTCTTCCAACATTGCAAAAACACATTGAAGGGAACCAGCCTAGTTATTGCTTGGTGAGCCCTTATGCCAAGGCTACTAAATCATTGTCATTTAAGAATATAATTAGCACATCTCATTAGCTAATGAAGATAATGACCATTAAAAGTCCCAATTTATGGTTTCCCCTTTATCAAAATTTAACAACAATGTTCTTTCAGGGTAATAACAAAATTGGCTGACAAATGACCCTTATGCTAATGAACAAGTGGCACCTTGTATCAAGGAGCAAGGATTATGTATTCATTTCACCAGTAAGTTTATTATGTAGTGAGGTTCTGTTGCTGATGACTTTCCAATGTGAGTAAGAATGTTCTTTTTAAACATTATTATGTTGCAAGTGCAAAGCCAAGCCACACAGAGTATAGCTATTTTCTCTTAGCAATCCTTAGTTATGAAATAAAGTTGAATTCTACTAGTAAATTCTAAGTGTTAAAGGATGAATTCTAATCATCAATGCAAATAGTGTTCTATAAGCAATATGATCTTATTTTAAATTCAAATGCTTTATTTGTTCAAACTTCTTGTTATGTTTCTCTAAACCTTCAATTTTCCTGTGTACTGTTTTAATGAAACATTTAAGATAAGATACCTGAACTTAAAAAAAACAAGAAACAAAACAAAAAACAGTTCTACTGATAGTTATTAACATTCTACAAAGGATAATACAGAAAGAAAAAAGATCTTTTGAGGTTGGTGAAATGAACACATTTACACTTAGCAATATAAATCAAAAAGCTGAATCAGAAATTGACTGATTCCTAATATCACTTTGAGGGTGGTTTATCAGTTTTCTATTGCTGTGTAACAAATTACCACAGACTTAGTAGATTAAACTATATACTTGTTATCTCACAGTTTCAGTGTATCAGGGGCCCAGGCCTGGGCTCTCTGGCTCTCAAAATGCTGAACAATGAGTTGGTGGGGACTATGCTCTCATCTGAGTCACAGGGTCTTCTAAGCGCCCTCCCCACCCTTTTTTCTTAGAATTTAGTTCCTTGAAATTGTAGGACTAGAATTTCCATCTTCTTGCTGGTTGTCACCCAGGTATCTTCCTTGATTTCTAAAGGTGATACTCATGTTCTAACGAAACATGGTGAGAACAGAGTTTGACAACAAAGTACGCCTTTTGGGGATATTAATTCTTTTAAGCTGGCTATTTTTAAGAAGAAAAACTAAAGCAGGTCCTTTTACCTTCCTGGAGGAATGTGAATAGAAAAGCCTGCTTGGGAAAGAGAGCTACCGCCTTACAATGGTTCTCAACCTTCTGGCCCTTTAAATACAGTTCCTCATGTTGTAACTCAACCATAAAATTATTTTCGTTGCTACTTCATAACTGTAATGTTGCTACTGTTATGAATCGTACTGTAAATATCTGATATGCAGGATGGTCTTAGGCGACCCCTGTGAAAGGGTCATTCGACTGCCAAAGGGGTCGCGACCCACAGGTTGAGAACCGCTGCCTTAGTATAATAAGAACTATGTGTGGGAGACAGAAGGGAACCTAGCAAAATCTCTAAGTTAGACTCTCCACTGTTTCTGGCTGTCACTGCAAGAAGTTCTTTACCACATGTTTGCTCTTTCTCCTCTAAATTGTCGACTTTTTCTTTGAAGTCCTATACTTCTGCCTCTCTCTCCTTAGTCCAGAAAGATACATAACATACCCAGCTACCTGATTTGCACTATGTCTCACATTCTTATAGAACCCTCATGTGTAAATGCGTAATAAGTTTGGCTATGTCACCGTGTAAGAGGGACCTCCTGCTATCTGGTTTTTAGTAATATGTTCCTCACTTTCTTCTGAATCCTTCATGGTGGCATCTTCCAAATCCAGATATCTAACAGTTTGTTCATGGGGATTTAGGCTTTCTTTCTCGTATTTCTTAAAATTATTTTATTCTCCACTAATTTCCTAGTTTCAAAGCCACTCACACATTTTTCTCTCAAATAATTTTTGTTGTTGCAGTAGCACCTCATTTCCAAGTACCAAATCTCTATTTGTTTATTATTTGCAATAAATTATCGCAAAGCTTCATGGATCAGTTTCTGGGCATAGTTTGACTGGATTCTCTGGTCAGGCAACCATGGAATACCATGCTGAGGACCTGAGGACCAAAGGGTCCCAGGACACATTCCAGGCAAAGGCATGTACCCTTGACCGAGGTTTGATTGCAGGCTCCTCCCAGATTTCCCTAGTTAACATCAAGGTTTCAACTGGGGCTTGATTTCAGGATCAAAATAGCTTTCTTTGATGACTAATGCAAGCTTTTTCTGAAACCTTTAGAGCCCAAACCAGCCAACAGCCATCTCTTGGATATTCTAGTATTTAGGGCTCTGTTTCTGTCTAATAGTTATGATATTGGGCATAAGTATGATAATAATAATAACCAACATTCACATCAAAGAGCCTGAGTATGCATTGAAATATAATTAAAATCTACTATAACCATGATTACCACAATTAATTTGTTTATGAATTGCTTAGTGGATTATTGCAGATTCAACATAATATTTGAATTATTCATTTAGAAGTTAAATAGAGCCTTAATTTATTCACGTTTAGGTGCAGTTTTAACATCACAAACACAACTTTCCACTTGGTAGATTTGCCCATTCTGCTATTTAAACAGTTATTGAAATGCTGGCTGAAACCAATAGAGATGGTTCTCAATGAAATGAGAGAGTAATTAATGAGGAAATAGTTTTACCGCTATCTTTTTCTCCTCTGTTGAAAAAAATATAGATGAAAAATATTGCTCTTGTATATGCGCTTTCGTATTATGAAAACTTCTCACCCATCTGATAAGTTGCCTTTCTAGGGGAAACAGGTCCATGAAGTATTCCCTAACATTTCTTCCTCCAGCAATTTATACATTGTACTTTGTGGTTTGCTGCTTAATCACCATGATATTGTGATACCCTTGAAGAAGAATGCTATCTTGACTTCCTTGTATATACAGGTCAAGTCATCGTGGCTGGTACATATTAAATCGGCCATAAATATTTATTGAGCATACATATGAATGAACTAAAATATATGCAAGTAAATAATTTTTAATGTTTAGCATTCAGTGTATTGATAAAGTACAGGGTGCTATAAATCTAGGGTAGCATCTGACCTACTTGAGTTCTCAAATGGACTAGTTACTTTGACTCTCAGGTTTGCTTTCCTGGAGATAAATGTGCTTATTTTATTCTCAGATTTACCATTCTATCTTCTGCCTCCCTTTAAAGGGGAATTTCACTTAAGAAAATGTTACTAACCTCTGTTCTTACTCTCTCAGATTTTCACCCATTTCTATGGCTGTCTTATTATTTTTTAATTTGATGCAGCTCTATATTTACACCTATGTCAACACCTACCAATGTACTAGTTCTCTTTATATGTCTGCAGAGAGATATTTTTGTCTTGAAAAATGTTAATGTTTCTCTGTCTGTGTCTGTCTCTGTACACACACACACACACACACACACACACACACACACACACCTACATTATATTTCCAATTCTCCTCTCTAACTAATGAACTGCTTTATTGCATGGAATTAATTTTTTTTTTCCATTTCAGTCTTCCTTGCCTAACAAACAAGTATGTAATAGAGAACCTTTGTTAACGGAGTGATACTTATTCCTCCTTTCTGCAAAGTATTGATTGCTATCACCATAATTAGCATAGCCATTTGTTCTTCCATTTATAGTAATAATGATACATATAATAATGATTTTTTTCCAACTCTTCCTGCTCCCTCTTCGTTCATATGCATACCATGTGTCACCTTCCCATTGATATTTATCTATATTTGGTAATTTAATACATCAGAATATTTTACCCCTGAACTAAATTATTTGATCAGAGAGATAATACTGTTTTTAAATTATTCATACATGTAATTAGGTTCTAAGAGCTATAACAATAATTTAAACTAGAAAACAAATGATGAAATAAAATCTTTCAGAAAAAATAATCTTAAATTAGGGACCTGGCTTTAGATTAAAAAACAATCCTCTTTTCACTTTGCCGTGTTCCAATATTATTTCCCATTTCTCTTTTCTTTGATGCTTCATCCATTTTTCCCCCTGACATTTTGGGAGCATTTTCTTCCTTTTATAAATAATATATATTTGTAGGGATTAACTATGTAATATTTATGTATACTTGCTTCATATTATATCAGACATATTTCCCCCATGTCCTCAAAAATTTTCACAGATATAATTTTATTGGCTATGTATGACCATGCTTTAATTTTGAGCATTTATATATTTTTAAATTTTCTCTTTATCACAAAATATTCTCTAATGGATATTTCTGTGATAAATTTTTCTGTGGGTAAATCTTTGCCTGAATTTCAAATTATTACTGTGGGAATTCCCTCATTAATTAACACCAGAACATATCAATGTTTCACATTTTTACTTATATCCATGACTCAACAGGCTCATGTAGTTGATTAGTTTAAGGTCATTCAATGTAGACTCTAGGTCAAAGAATCAGGGTTTACCACCCTAACCGGTTTGCTCAGTGGATAGAGCATCAGCCTTGGGACCGAAGTGTCCCAGGTTCAATTCCGGTCAAGGGCACACACTGCCGTTTGGTTGCAGGCTCCTCTCTGGTCAGGGCGCCTCGTGCAGGAGGCAACTAATCGATGTGTTTTTCTCACATTGATATTTCTCTCTCTTTCCCTCTCTCTTCCACTCTCTAAAAATCAATGCTAAAATATCCTTAGATGATGATTAAAAAAAGAATCAGGGTTTACCAAAACAGAAAAGGTAACTAATTTGCTGACAGTCATTCAACTAGTATGTGCATAAGTTGAATTCTTATGCAAGTGATCTGACTTCAGAAACTATATGTGCAGTAGCAGACTATTCAAATTACCCAACTCTTAAGAATTACCCCATGGAACTCCTTGCTTCTCCTCAGCTCAAATCATGCAAATGAGTAGCAGGAGTCACATGCATCATGCACAAAAATGAGTCATTCTAGTTCCTATAACAGGACACCTAAACACCCTACCACCACTAGTTCCTAAAATCAATTGTAGAAATTGGTTACATGAGGTTCTGTTCACCTCTTATTTTAGAAAAAGCCATATTGAAAAGGTCATAATTTCAAAAATAACCATGAGAAAACACTCATGTAGGCAGCCTAGGGAGCCTGAGCTTCTGAGTAATATGAATTCTAAATAAATCTGAGATTATTGCTGAGATAGATAGATGATAGATGGATGATAGTGATATGGAATTTTTGGAATGGAACACGCAGTGTTCCCCTCAATTGGAACCCATAATCTTTGTTCGCTGGAGTCAAAGAATGAATCCACAAACAGAAGGTGGTATGGCAAAGGTGGAAATTTATGAAAGAACAAGTACAGACTCCTATGTGGGGAGGAGGAAAGAGTTCCACTGGGTTCCTTTTCCCTATGGCTTATAAAAGCTGCAGATCCTGGTGCCTTGATATCCCCTCTGATTGGTCACTATTCCCTTGGACTGGTTACTATAGTAACTCCTGGGCTCAAAGGTGGGACCTCACATGGGACATGTGAGGTTCTTCCTACTTCCTTCCTTAATGTGTTCCTATTCCCTTTGGACTTTCTTCTTCTCCTTCTGGATGAAGGGCTTCCTTCCCTTTATTATATAAATATAGACCCTCGGCTGTTCCCAGCTCCCTCATTCTATGGAAATGTACCTGTTACAGCTTTCCACCTCCCCCATTCTATGGAAATATACCTTCTGTTGCTCTGCAGCCCTGTGCTTCCCCCATGGTCCCCTTAATTTCCAAAATTTCTAAAATTTCCTAAAACCTGTCTTTTTTACCCCCAAAAGTTCCTGTTTCAATAGATAGATGGATAGATAGATAGATAGATAGATAGATAGATAGATAGATAGATAGACAGACAGATAGATAGATGATAGATAGAGATTGAGATCTCCAAACTACATCATCTCTTTTTCTTCACAGTGCTTCCAGAAACATCACACCACATATTCCTAGTTTTCCTTTCTCAATAATTTCTCATTCTCACACTCCTGATCTTAAAAGGTTTACTTCTTAACTTTCACTTTTTAAAAAATTTATATTTTATTGATTAGAGGAAGAAAGAGGGATAGAGAGTTAGAAACATCAATGAGAGAGAAACATCCATCAGCTGCCTCCTGCACACCCTCCAGTGGGGATGTGCCCACAACCAAGGTACATGCCCTTGACTGGAATCAAACCCGGGACCTTTCAGTCCGCAGGCCGACGCTCTATCCACTGAGCCAAACCAGTTAGGGCAACTTTCACTTTTTTATACCCCATCCATAGTTCATCATTTCCAGACTCACTATACATTGCCAAATATTTTCCATCAGCTCCAGTTTTTCTCCTGGATGACATTGACATCTATCTTGATATGTCACAAGATCTTGGATAAATATAAAATTATTAATCCTTTTCTGTCTTTATTTATATAGCATTTATGATGACATACAATACATACTTATGCATTTGGGCATTTATTTTTGTCTGTCCATCTCTCTGATCCTCCAAAATGTAAGCACCAGGAGGGCAGGTGCTTTCATGTCTTTTGTTCTCTGCTGTATCCCCAGGACAAATAATAGATGAGCACGTAATAGGTACTCAGCACATAATTGCTGAGTGAATAACTTATCTCTGTTCTCTTCCTAACATATTTGAGACATTTGTTTGGTCCATATAAATGTCATTTTCATCAATTTTAGAAATTGTCAGCTAAGGATTTGTTCAGCTGATTTTAACTAAGTATAAGAATAAATCTTTTGCCATTTGCTTTTAGGTTCTGAAAGCCTTCATTACTCTCTGAGATCACACATTTATCTTTTATTTGGCTTCTTTCAATATTGTCTTTTCAATGTTAAATCTTCAATACGGCTGAAGCTATGTTGTTCACATTGTAAAATATAAAAATGTTATTAGTTTACTCAAATATCCAAAATGTCAAAATTCTAGGACTATATACTTCTTAATCGAAATACATTATTTTATTTCCATTTAAAATTACTACTAATACTTTATATTTTAATATTAACTGTGTATTAGGCTCAATGCTAAATGCTTTAAATGGATTATAACACTCAATACTCAGACCTAGTATATCAAGGGCATATTATATTTCTTAGTCAGTTAAGTAACAATAGTTCAGTGAACATAACTAAGTTGTCTAAAATCGTACAGGTAACAACTAGAAGAGTTGAGATTCCATTGGCGCTTCTGTTTCAAAAGACAATGCCCTAAAATAAAAATATTGATTTCAAGCCACTCAATATTTTCCTCTTCAGAAAGTGTATTTGCTATTCATTTTCCACTATGTTTTTATGAATAGGATTCTTGAGTGATATAGAAAAATTTCTATTAACTATGTTTTATTTTATTTATAACTATGCGTATATTTATATGATATGAGTGATCACTTTTTCATATTTTTTCTGCTTCAGAATCCAATCTCAGCAATATATAAAAAGAAAATAGATCACCAATCAAAAAGCAAATTATAAGGTACAATTTTCTGTGCAATTTTTATATTAAAATGTCTTACTATATATTAAATATATATTATATGTCATGGTCACCTGGTTTCTCTTAAAATTTTTTATAGCTTTACTGAGATATTTCAAGGTTTAGCAGATTAATTTTCTTCTGTATTTTGAAATCTTTGTTTTTTTAATATCACTATCCCATTATTTTCCCTAATACAAATTGGAGTTCTTTCTTATAGGCATGCTATTCATATGTCCTAGAACTAGCAAAGGTACATTTATATTAAGCTGGTTTTTGTAGTTGTTTCTAAATTTTCTTTAGAAAGAAGAAGAAGAAAGCTCAAGAAAAGGTTTGGATCCCCCGTTAAAGAGAAAAGGGACCTCAACTTTCTCATTGCATCTGCTGCCATTTGTTAGGAAGTTAGCGTCCATGGCAAGGAAAGTTTGTGCCATGTCTCTAGGATGAATTTTTTCTCTTGTCACATAGCCTTCATAGACTTCTGAGCACTTTCTCTCCTCTGGGAGACAGAATCAAGCTGGCAGTTTATGAGGAAGAATGTGATTATGTACTTTGAAGTTTCTTTCACTTTGTTGATAAACAGCATTATTCATGTTGCTTAAAGTTAAATGTTTACCCCTATTGCTCCCTCCATAGTGTCATTAACTAAAACATCTTATTGAAAGAAAGAAGCTTTCTTCCAGTCTGCATTAAAGCTATCACTTTAATATTTCATCTCACGAAATGCTTCAACTTCTTAAAAAAATAACCTCAAAAGACAGATTTTCAATTTAGTGATCACACACTTAACATTTAATTTATATAAATCCAAGAAAAGCATTTAGTGTATACTTATAAATACATAATTATACTTTTTGGGGGGATAAAATAAAGAGTTATTTCAAAAATGAGTGAATCTTTTGAAGCATAATGCCTTCTTTAACTGTACATTATCATAAACTTTTCCTTTTCTAAATATTCTACTTTCCATTTTAATTAATTTTTGTTTGTGTAATTCCTAGAGACCCAGTGCATGAAATTCATGCATGGGTAGGGTCCATAGACCTGGCCAGCAATCAGGGCCAATCAGGCGATTCTAGCTGACGGCTAGGGCCTTCCTTCATTCCACGCGCACCCTGGTGGTCAGCACATGTCATAGCGAGTGATTGAACTCCCGGTCTCCGTGTCGAACTCCCAAGGAGACACTTTGCATATAAGCCTTTTATATATATAGATTGACACTGTAACCTAAACTACCAGAAGTTTTCTTTTCCAAAAAAACACCCCAAAAAACTTATTTGACTCACCTCTTATAAACCCTTATTACCAAGTCTTTTATGTTCAGAACTATAGTTAACTGATTGTATTCAGGAGAGTGGCCTTAAGGTATTTGTGTTTATATTTCTCCTTCCTGCCTCCAGTCTGAGTAAAGCACATTAAATACTAGGCATAAAACAGGTTAGTTGATGTTTATTGAATTGAACTAAGGGATGAACGTGGTGAAGAGCTCTTTTAATAGAAGATGCCTCCTCAAAGGCACAAAGAAGTCTCAAAGAGCAGAGGTTTGGTGATAGCTGAGGAAGAAACATCTTGACCTATGACTCATTAGCACAAACTAGCTTATTAGATTAACAAATTGTGAGGCCAGATGGTTGGGAAGGCATTGACTATGAAGGAATGAACTTTGATTGACATGGCTTCACTGGATGAGAGGATAGGGAGAATACCAGAAGGATGTCAGGGGAGGCTGACCTAAGCTCCTGAAGCAGAGCTGAGTTTTCAGGTGTCAAGTAGCTGGTTAGCCTACCATATGATATTTGCTTAATTAAAAAAAAAGTTTCCAAATGCTGGATACTTTCACTTTATGCATATAAATTATTTGATGTCTACTCTAAGCCAGATACTAAATGATTGAGATACAATTTCATTTAATATTCAGAATAACCCGATTTTATTTTCTTCATTTTATTGATGAGGCAGCTAAACCTAGATTGTGAGTGCTTCTAGCACAAACTCTTTGCTGTTAACCATCAGCAATATTGGGATATATATAATTTATTCATGCAGATATATAGCATCATCAAGGCACTCTGGTATTTAGAATCAATGTTTTTTTCTAATTCTGAATTCATTATTATCTTCTTCATATTTTACAAAATATTGAATATAGTCGGATGATATTCTATACTAATAAAAGAGTAATATGCTAATTAAACCAGACATCTTCCAGATATCCATCCAGACATCTTTCTGGACAAAGCCACGGTGGTGAGAGCCGAGGCAGAGGTGGTTAGGGAGGATCAGGCCGGCAGGGGAGGGCAGTTCAGGGCAACCAGGTCAGCAGGGGAGAGCGGTTTGGGGCAATCAGGCAGGCAGGCAGGTGAGTGGTTAGGAGTTCCAGATTATGAGAGGGATGCAGGCGGGTTGAGGGACCCACCCTACCACATGCACGAATTTCATGCACCGGGCCTCTAGTTGGTTAATAAAATTATATAGGTTTCAGGTATGCAATTCTATAATGCATCATCTGTTTATTGTATTGTGTGTTCACCACCCCAAGTCAAGTCCCCTTATATCACCATATATCCCTCTTTTATCATCTCTGCTGGAAGCCGGCCCATGCTTTCTGCTTGACACAGTCGCTGCAGGATAGAAACATCTGCACAGCATATGTTTCAAGGGACCTGGCGTATATAGCATACTGTTCTTAATATGTTTGCTCCCCTTAGCGCTGTGTGTTTTAACCAAGGTCACCTCTCCGAGAAAGGTTGTTTCCCCAGGTAGGAATTTTTCCCTGAAGTCAGGGAGGGGATGAAACTCCTTAACTAAGTGCCAGGCGGGTAGTTAATCACTACAAACAATCACGCTTAAGCTACATAATCTTTACTCCCTGGAATGGAGATAAGAAACGCCCTAACCTTTGTAATAGAAATTGACAGGATTAAAATCAACTGGGATAAATACGGATGTAACAAGACAATAAACAGCAGAACTTCGCTGGAGATCCAGACCAGAACTTGGCTGGAGATCCTGGCTAGAGATCCTGGCTAGGCTGCTGATCAACTGAACTCCGTCTCTGTGTCACATTCCTTCTTCGCCGACTCCATCCACACCTTTGGGGACCCCTGGACCCGCTGGGGTTGGACCCCGGCATCTGGCGCCCGAACAGGGACCCCTAGGTAAGCGCCCCGCACTCGGGACGGATAGGACTCCACCGTAGGAAGAGGGTGGATAGTCTTTGCCCCACAATCGGGACGGATCAGACTCCACCATAGGAAGAGGGTGGATAGTCTTCGCCGACTCCGTCCACACCTTTGGGAACCCCTGGAACAGGATTCCCCTAGGTAAGCCCCCTCCCCCCCCCCATTGAGAACCCCACACTCGGGACGGATAGGACTCCACCAGGGTGCTACAGACCCCCCTATAGAAGATAAGTAGGGTAAGAAGGTGGATAGTACAGAACTTAGATTGAGAAGATGTGCCATACTGAGTCCAAAGAAAGAAGACTCTGTATTGATCCTTAGATTGAGAAGATGTGCCATACTGAGTCCAAAGAAAGAAGACTCTGAATTGATCTTTAGATTAAGAAGATGTGCCATACTGAGTCTAAAGAAAAAAGACTCTGTATTGATCTTTTAACATATATGCTTGCTAGCAGAGGAATTAAGGTTACTCCCAGTCAGACAGAACGTTTTATACAAGAAATATGTCCATGCTTTTCTGAGGAAGGAAAGGTAAATGTAATGGCATGGGAGAAGGTAGGCCCAAGGAGCCTTATCCTTAACCCCACTGCAGCCTTTCCACCCCGGGAAAGTGCAGGATTGGCAAGCTCTCCCTGGGGTGATAGATCAGGACTCAGGTAATAGTGGAAAGCGTCAATCCTACTCTTAAAATGGATACAAGAGAGCATTTGGGGTTTTTTCTTTTTAATGCCTGCTTTTAAAAAATAAAAAAGGGGGAATTTGCCGGGAGCCGGTCCATGCTTGCTGTTTCAAGGGACCTGGCATATATGGCATACTGTTCTTAATATGTTTGCTCACCTTCTTGGCACTATGTGTTTTAACCAAGGTCTCTGAGAAAGGGTGTTTCCCCAGGTAGGGATTTTCCCCTGAAGTTAGGGAGGGAATAAAACCTTTTAACTAAGTGCCAGGCGGGTAATTAATCACTTTAACTATGAACAATCATGCTTAAGCTACATAATCTTTACTCCTTGGAATGGAGATAAGAAATGCCCTAACCTTTGTAATAGAGATTGATAGGATTGAATCAACTGGTATAAATACAGATGTAATAAGACAGCAAGACACAGAACTTAGAATACAGAGCTAAGAACACAGAACTAAGAAGACAGAACCAGGAGGCACAGAACCTACACAGAACCTAGAGAGTAGAAGAACTTTGCTAGAGAGAACATGGCAAAAGATCCTGGACTGAACCTGACTACAGAAATTGGCAAGAGAACCTGACTAGAACCTGGTGACTGAACCTGGCTGGAGAACCTGGAGAACCTGGCTGGAGAACCTAGCAAGAGAACATGGCTACAGGACCTGGATGGAGAACCTGGAGAACCTAGCAAGAGAACATGGACACAGAACCTGGCTGGAGAACCTAGCGAGGGAACATGGCTACAGAACCTGGATGGAGTTCCGAAGCAGAACCTCTCTGGAGATCCAGACCAGAACTTGGCTGGAGATCCTGGCTAGTGGTTCTGGCTAGGCTGCTGATCAACTGAATGCTGTCTCCGTGTCCTTCCTTCTTCGCCGACTCCGTCCACACCTTTGGGGACCCCTGGACCTGCTGGGGTTGGACCCAGGCACATCTCTATCTAAACCCCTTCTCTCTGATAATCCCAATACCAATGTCTGTTTATGAGTTGTGGTTTTGTTGCTTAAACTCTTCACCCAGCTCCCCAACTGTTCCACTCTGACAGCTGTCAGTCTATTCTCTATATCTGTGAGTTTGTTCCTATTTTGTTTATTAGTTTATTTTGTTCATTAGATTCCACAGATGAGGGAACTCGTATGGTGCTTGTCTTTCTTTGACTGGCTTATTTCACTTAGCATAATGCTCTCCAGGTCTTTGCTTCCTGCTTTCTTTCAAGTAAAATCCTAGAACTTTAATAGTAAATCCCTTCAGAATATGAGCAAAATTGTGTTCCTTTATGCATTTTTTATGCCTAGAGTTTGCATGCCTTTCATGAAATTTTCAATAGATCTGTGACTAAAAAGGGCTTTATGTAAATAAAAACAACAAAAAGATATTAAAAAATCACACTCCTATATAGATCAGTAGTAAAACACATCTGCAATTGTAGGTGGTTTCCTAATTACAGTATGCAGTCATTGATATGCACAATAATGAATAGTCACCCAAATCAAGTTTGTAAAATCTGAGAGGGAATTTTTATGGCAGTGTTATAAAAGCATAATCCATCTTCTGTCTTACATGTTATGTGTTTAATTATATATTTTATACAATTAACTCAAAGCCAAACTATAGTAAGCATCTGTAGTATGGAAATAACCACCTTTTGTATTCACTGTTATGAATCTATGGATATTTTCATAATTCCATATACTGCTGCCCAACCTTAAACTTCCCAACATTTTGACAGTTATCCTCCAGCTCAACACTCAGCCACACATCCCGGCCCATCACAGAAACTCAATATTGCCATGTCCTCTTTTCTTAAGGTCTTGTTTCGGTGAAGCCCAATGGTTATAACATTTGCTATTGCTGTATTAGCGATCTGTTACTGCCTTCTGAAATTCAATTCTGTGTTGCAGTGAAGATTCAGAGCTCTCTAAGCGTATTTGCCAAGAAATGACTCAAATGCTAAGAACTTATCTTCTACAACAGGCCTGAGATGTTTTTATTGTGTTTTATATGTGTATGTGTTTGTGTGTGTGTGGTTTGGAATTTTTAAAGAGGGGCCATGGCTTATCTCGTCACATTATTCAACCTTATGGGTTATTGCATAATTAAGTCATGCACTGTGACAGACACTGCGGTGTAGGTTAGTTATCTCTGAATGTTCGCCATAATCTAATAAGGTAGATATTAATATCCTCATTTCTTCATTGAAGAACTTATTGAACAATTCAATCTAGATCAAGTGGGCATTTGCACTTAGGTTTTCTGGCTATAATATTAAAACTTCCTCTTACATCGCCACTGGCCCTGTTTGGAACCTATTCTTTTTACTTTCTTTCCCCATTGCTGTGCTTTCTATTTTATCCCAAAAAAATAAGTCGTTTTTTAGTCACATTTCTTTTGAGATTCAAATACAGACATATTTATGGGGACATAAAAACATTTGGAACCTCTTTTGATACAGCTTCCCATATTTTAAACTAGAATATACTGCAACATAATGCTCTCTACTGCAACTTTATTGCAGAAATGGTGTATCCATATTGTTTTGTAAAATGGTAAGATAAATTCTGGGGCCAATTTTAGCATGGGTGCAAGTTTTATTTATTAAGCCTGCTTGCTGTGCAAGGACAACAAAAGCCTTTGTGCGGAGCTGAAGACAGACCTACTAATAAACGGCTGTTTAGTTCTGGTTTGATGTCAATCATAAGCACCAGCGAGACACTCAGACAGGACATAAGGTCTTTAAGTTTTGATGTTTCCTGTCAAACTGTTTCTTTATGCAGTTAGACATTAAATCTGTTGCTTAAAGGCTGAATACATTAAAGAAATAGAAGATGACTTTTTTTCTCTTGGATTAGCCTTCATTTGGGAGATTACCTAGATGCTGCATTTATCCCACTGGTATTTGATTTTCAAAGTTGGATAACAAAATCTACTTGATAACATTGTAATACCATGTCAATTCAAGTAAATTCAATTAACTTTCCTTATTTCAGAAGTTTTGAAAACCATAAAGTATCAAGAAACATATAACATTTGCATCTACTTAGCATAAGCAGATTTTATTATGTTTATTTTTACCCCATACAAATCATGAATTGATTTCAATTTCATATACTTATATTAATTTATTGAATATTTAAGACTATCAAAAATAGAGATTTGCTTATTGTAGTAGAAGTAGGCAATTTATATGAATGTCTTCTGGTTATTTTGCACTCTTAAAATCATGAAGATGATACCATATGTGTATTTGCAGCCAGTACATCGCTTGTAAATGACAAATCTGATAGGCACCCAGCAGTACTCATTATCATATTGGAGATTCTTTTTTGAACAGAAAAATATTTAGTGTATGCCTATGTTCATCGCTTTGATTGACGGTTTGATTCTGAAAACTCCATTGTTATATTAGGTTAGATAATATAAAATGAAATTTCAAACCTAAGATTCAGTCCCCCTCAATAGAGTTTATTAGATATTTTGTAGCTGGTAATTTATGGTAAATTATATTTACTTGCTTTTGTCAATCATATCTGAAATTGTAATATTTGAAAAAGTATTTATATCCTGAAGAAAACACCTAAACACTACATAATGCTCACTATTTTAAAGACTGGCCCTACTGACAGCATTTCTGCCCACTCTTTCTATTGACTCTTTTTAGCAGTGTGATCTTGAGTAACTAACACACCCTGTCTGTCCTCAGGCTCATCTTTACTAATAAAAGGGTCATATGCTAATTAGACTGGATAGACTGAACGTCTTCAGGACACCCTTCCAGATGTCCTTCCGGACAAAGCCACGGTGGCGGGGGCTGAGGCAAAGGTGGTTAGGGGCGATCAGGCCAGGAGGGGAGAATGGTTAGGGGCGATCAGGCCAGCAGGCATAGTGGTTAGGGGCGATTGGGCAGGCAGGCAGGTAAGGGGTTAGGAGCCAGCAGTCCCAGATTGCGAGAGGGATGTCCGACTGCCAGTTGGACATCCCCCAAGGGGTCCCGGATTGGAGAGGGTGCAAGCCAGGCTGAGGGACCCCACGCCATGCAAAAATTTCATGCGCCAGGCCTCTAGTTATTTGATAATTATTGGTGGGGTGGAGTGGAGGTTCCCAAATGCCAATCCTTGGATTGGGCCATTTCTTTACAAAGTTTCACTGGTCCAGGTTACAGTGCTAAGCATAATCATTAGGTATAGTACAATGATATATTTATTTCATTTAAGAATTTCACCTTATTAGGGTTTAATATTAAATTATATTTTCTTAAAGTTTAAGAGACCGTCTCAATCAAGTTCAATTCAGGGACTCTGGATTCTGATTGGAGTAACAAAAATGTAAAAATATATTTAGAGACATATTTCTATTTAGAGTGCTAGATGGTAAAGAATGACTAATCATTTATACTTGTAAGAAAATATCTTTACTTTTTAAAGGTTTATGCTAAACTATTTAGTGGGGAATTTCATCATACTTGGGATTTTCTATAAAAGTGTTTATCAAAATATGTAGTTAAAATATATATATGCCAAAATGTTCATAATTGTTAAATCTGAATTATGGATTTTACACTGATGTTCCTTAATGAAGTTTTAATGCTGAAAATGGGCCCAAACAGGGACTATACATAGTAGACACCTTTGCAGTCAGGGATTGCACTGAGACAGAGTCTAGCATATGCAATGTATCCTATGTATGCCCATGACTAAAGCTGTACCTTTCATCATCTCAACTTCTTGATGACTAATTTTTTAGAAATCAGATTTAGGTAACAAAAATTTATTGAGAATTTCAATGGTGCCTTTAAAAACACAGGATATATATATATATATATATATATATATATATATATACACATTTATTTATTTATTTCAGAGAGGAAGGGAGAAGGAGAGAGAGACAGAAACATCAATGATGAGAGAATCATTGATTGGCTGCCTCCTGCACGACCCCCACTGGGGATCGAGCCCATGATCTAGGCATGTGCCCCTGACCAGAATCGAACCCCGGACCCTTCAGTCTGCAGGCCAATGCTCTATCCACTGAGCCAAACCAGCTAGGGCAGGATTTATATAGTTTAAAATGTGAAAACTTGTCTCTGGAGAGCTAGGAATGATACTCTTATGGAGGTTAAGACCTCATTTTTGCCATCAAAGCATCTATAAGACTTCATCCCTAAATTATCGCTCAGCCAGGAGAATAAGCGTGTAACACATATACTCACACCATGAGCAGACACTGCATCAAGCATCTCATCAGCTTTTAGGACAAATATAATGCAAAAATGATATGCTTCAATATGAGCTTTGGTGTCAGAGTGACATGAGATCTGGGTTTAGATCTCTGTCCTGGCACTTATTAGCTACTAAAGTTAAGAAAAGGGTGGCCCAGCTGTCATGAGCTTCAATCCATGAACCAGGAGGTCACAGTTCCATCCCAGGTCAGGGCAAATGCCCGGTTTGCGAGCTTGATCCCTAGTGGGAGACGTGCAGAAGACAGCCAATCTATTATTCTCTCTCATCACTGATGTTTCTATCTCTTTCTCCCTCTCTCTTCCTTTCTGAAATCAATAAAATATATATTTTTAAAGTATATCTGAATTATGTCATCTACAAAGACAAACAGACAAAAAAACAACACACTTCAACAAAACAGTGTTTGTTTTGAGAAGATAATAATATAATACTTGGCACATAAATATCTCTTTAAAGATATCTCTTTCTAACATTTTTTACCATCACCTGTTACCCAAAGGTAGAGTACAAATATGATATTATCATGTGTGTTTTTTCAGATTTCAAAGAAAAGTATAAATAAAAATTTAAAAATTGCTCTAATTTGGTAGCAATGTATTTAACATGAAGGGAAAAAGAGAGAAGTCCTAATAATTTTCAACCTAACTAATTTAACATGTACATATGTCTTTATTTAGTTCTTTGAGCTTTGGATTTTTTTTCCATATTATTAAACTTTCCCAAAATACTTTTCTATTCCTAAGATAATATGAAATAGGTCTTTCTTTTACAAAGAAGCAGAATAAAATAGAGATCAGAATTCAGACTAAAACATTAGTTTACTGAGTCCTTAATGGATTACAAATATTCATCCCTCACAGTAGAGCCCCTACAAATGTAAGACAGCATGCTTCAATTAATTCTTACACATAGTTTCAATAAAAACTCATGTTAAGAGCCATTTTTTCTCATTGCCAACTTATGTTTTTACATTTTAAGTTTGCTGATTTTTTTAGTTTTCATGGTGAAATTGAAACATATAGCTTTGTCCTAAAAAAAAAACCTAACAAATTAAATCCACACTGAATAATCTTCTTTTTTTTTTTTTTTTTTTTTTTTTTTTTTTTTTTTTTTTAGTGTGAACAATTATTATTTTTTGTCTATTTTTCCTTTTCATGGTCAAATCATATTAAAAATATTAAAACAATGTCTGTTCTTCTAATACATAGTCACTTATGAGTCTTGCATCAGTTTTTATGGGTTATATTTTCCTGTCTCTATTCATTCCTAGTAATTCTTTAATTGGATTCCAAGGATTGGGGATTTTTCCTTGTTGGTGTTTGATATTTTTGTATTTTTATAAATATTCTTGAGCTTTTAATGTGATGCAGTTAAGTGACATAGAAATTATTTCATTATTTTTTGTCTTGATTTCAAGATTTGTTATGTGAGTCCATAGCAGCATTTAGTCTAAAGCTATTATTTCCTACTGGTGAGGCAACATCCTTCTAAGGTTTTGGCTCATGGTACGTGAATCATGAGGATTCCAATGTGGGTGACAGGCCACTGTGCTTGGGCCTGTGTGAAAGTCCTAACCGCTGCTTCTATTTCTGCCTGCTGATAGTTTCCTTACAGGAATGTGTTTTTTAATTTTTTAAGTATATTTTATTGATTTCAGAGAGAAAGGGAGAGAAAGAAATAGAAACATCAATGATGAGAGAGAATCATTGATCAGCTGCCTCCTGCATTCCCCACACTAGGGACCGAGCCCACAACCAGGACATGTGTCCCGACCAGGAACACAACTCTGACATCCTGGTTCATAGTTTGATGCTCAGCCACTGAGGCATGCAGGCCAGGCAACATGAATGCGTTTATTGATGTTCAACTAATTTCCCCAGGGCTACCTGCTGCAGATTTCTGAGGTAGGGCTTTTGTGTAGCTCTCTCCTCAACACTACGCTGGTCTTCAATGTCTAGCCACTTTGTTCTCCGTGATTTCTTAAATCTATGTTCTTCTTTCAGAGAATTTCCCGGGCTTCTCCCGCTTTCCCTCTCCTTGAACGCCTGAACTCCTTGAGCTGTTGCTTTGGAATTCTCTCAAGACCTTGTGCTTACCTTGTTCATTGCCATTATGTGAGGGATCACTGTGGTTGACGGGTGATGTCTAATATTTTGAAAATGATTGCTTCATATTTTTTCCTGTATTTTTGGTTGTTTCAAAGTGGAAGGAAAATCAAGTCACTATTTTTCCTGGATTTTAAATCCTGGAAAATAAACTTTCAAAAGTTAACCCTTTTAGAATTTTTAAAGTGGTTTTCTATTTATTAGAGGTTTGAAGAAAACATTGTCAAAATTCAATGAGTACCTTAAAATGTAGGTATTAGAAGAGTGAATTTCTCTTCTGGTGGCTAATTTAAAATAATGTGCATTTTATATCAAGTTCATATATAACTAGAGATTCATATTCAGAAAACATCCTCAGTTTCTTGTCTTTTATCCTATGACTTAGGTTGTGCCAATATAGGGTTCATCATTTTCTCCTTATTTTTCTTCTTTTTTCTTTGATAGTTTTGAATTTCAAATGAGAATAATAGGAATGATGTAAAGAAATTTTAATTAAACATACCTTACATGGGAACTCATGATCAAAAATATAGGCACAGTAAATTACCCAGAATGTATCATTTAGAGACAAAATTACAGTGTGAAAAACTAATTAAGATAAATGGAAAATTTGGAGAAATAGGTGTAGATTATAATGAATAGGCATGCCAAAGGAGGAATTAGAGAAAATGTAGTGGAAAATATACTCAAAGAGAAAATGAATAAGGATTTAGCAGGTGTTTATGAGTGCTTGGATGTTCTTGTAAACCTGAGCCTGGATCACCTTATTTAATCTGGGCCCATTCATCCATCTGTGATCAATTGATGGGTCGGCAGAGGGTTGGCTGTTATAAATTGGCCGACCTAAGACTCATTTTTTTCCCCATTTTTTAAATTCCCCTGTAGTATGGCAGTCTTATTCTTATGGTCTATGCATATGAGAGGGAGAGAGAGGCAGGAAGAGAGATTGAAGTGCTCAAAGGCTTTTGATGCCAAGGTCAAGTCTGAAATGGCATCACTTCTACCATATTCTATGGACCAAAAGACTCTCTACACCAGATCTGATTTAAATGGATAAAAAAGTAGACATTAAACTTTATAGGGAAAATGAAAAAATTACATTGTAAGAATAAGGATTCAGGGATGAATGAGAATTAAGTTTACAATCTATCTACCACTAAAATTTTTATGATAGTAGAAAAAACAAAAATGAAGAAAACCATCATACCAAAATTGTAGAATAATATCAAGCATGTTTAGAATAAGAAAAACAAACCATTCCTAAATTTATATCATGAAACTATACCAAATACCAAACAAGTTATTTAAAACAATCAGAAAATAAAAGCATTGCATACAACTAACAATGCATTTCTGATCAGAAAAAAAAAGAGAGAAAACAAGATAATAGAAGGGTATTTACTGTTTTTATGGGCAATATCTGTCAATATGGAATATCTAACTAGTTAAACAATCATTAAAAGAGAGAAATAAAAGTTCAAAGATACTATTTTGCTGTGTATACTTACTAAAAAAAACTACAGAAAAACTGAAATAGAACAAAAGCAATACAACATACAAAGTCATTAATCTAGTAAACCTGTGAATAGGCATAGATTATAAAATTATTATACATATAGACATGTTTCACTAATATATAATAAATGTATACTACTATAACATATATCGCATATATAAACTAATAATATCCTATATAATAAAAGGGTAATATGTAAATAGACCAAATGGCAGGACAACCAAATAACCAATCAAAGTGCAATATGTTAATGACATGCTAAGGATGCTCAACCGCTCCCTATGACCTGCACTGATCACCAGGGGGCAGATGCTCCGACAAGTAGGTTAGCTTGCTGCTGGGGTCTGGCCAATCAGGACTTAGGGGATGGGCCAGACCTGCCCTGGAGCCCTCTTGAGGTCTCTCTCCTGCTCGATCGTGCACTGGTGGGGTCCCTCAGCCTGGCCTGTGCCCTCTCACAATCCGGGACCCCTCAAGGGATGTTGGAGAGCCTGTTTCAGCCTGATCCTGCAGGCGACTCCCCTTGGGAGGATGCCAGACGTAGGGCTCATGGCTAGTGAACACTGCTGCTGCAGCACAAGCCTCTCCCGATGGGGACTGATTGGGAGTGAGTCAGCAACAGGCACAGTGAGGCTGGGATGAGTAGGAGCAGCAGGTAGGAGCTGCAGGCAGCGTTGGACTGCAGGTTTCAGCCCAATCCCTGCAGGCCACCCAGAGGGACCCCACCCATGCACAAATCTGTGCACCAGATACACACGTGGATAAAGAAACTAGACAGAACTGAAATATTATTCATCATGATTTGAAGGACTAATGTCTTAGCTTGACCTTTCAAAACAAACTATCATTGACTAAGTAACTTAAAACAACAGAAATTTACTTTGTCACAGTTCTAAAGGCTAGAAGTTCAAGATCAAGATGCTTCTATGGTTGGTTTCTGGGGAAGGCTCTCTTACTGGCTTTCAGATGGCCACCTTCTTTCTGTGTTCTCACAGGGCAAGAAAGAGAGGGTGTGCTCTGATGTCTCTTTTCACAGGGCACTGACCTCATCCTATGGGTCCCACCTTCTTTACCTCCTCTAAACGTAACTACCTTCCAAAGACCCTGTTTCCAATACTGCTATCACATTGTGGGTTGGGGCTTCTACATATGAATTTGGAGAAAATACGATTCAGTTCATAGCCATTAGTAAGGATGATTTAAGGTAAATGTTCTGTATCTTAGAGAGGGTGGAGATATTGATGAACTTTGATTTTTTAAAGTCAATTTGACTAACTTGATTTCAATTGGTTTTCTTTTTTATTGTTATCTACAAGATATACATTTATTTTTACTGAAGGAACTGGTTGACTATCGATTACCTGTAAAATATGACCTTCCGCCGAAACCGGTTTGGCTCAGTGGATAGAGCGTCGGCCTGCGGACTGAAAGGTCCCAGGTTCGATTCCGGTCAAGGGCATGTACCTGGGTTGCGGGCATATCCCCGGTGGGAGATGTGCAGGAGGCAGCTGATCGATGTTTCTCTCTCATCGATGTTTCTAACTCTCTATCTCTCTCCCTTCCTCTCTGTAAAAAATCAATAAAATATATTTAAAAAAAATATATGACCTTCCTCAATTAAAATACAGTACTCTTTATCAAAGACAAAACTACAAATATAGTTATCTCATATTCCCCATTCAAAGTATTTTGTTGTCCTCAGACTGAATGCTTTATATAATCAGCATATGTTGCTGAAAAGCACTTTTCAATTACATAAATAAAATAAAATGTATTGAAATAATGGTTTTAGTTTTGCTAACTTTTCTTAAAAATATTAGTCTTTATATCCTTATAAACTATATCAATGAGATGTGTCTTTGTCTCAATATAGCTCTTATAAACAGGTAAAAGGCAAATTATATTATATTTGTCAAGATGACTATTATAAAGGGAAAAATAGAGTCTTGATGGTAAAAACTGCAATGGGTTCATAACTATTGAAATTGGTTAATGTATACAAAATTTCAAAATAAATTTGGGCACACATTCTGAACTAACAGAAAAGAAGTTTAATGACATTCTAACAAAACCCAGTAACTATGATTTAAAGTTAACTAGACACTGATTTTGTTTCATTTTTAACATATCATACTTACATCTGTAATATAGTTATGTTTATTTCATATATGAAGATTTAATTTATACTATCTTCAAGAATCGATTGCCTAAGGACTTAGGTTTATAAACTAATGAAACATATAGATCATTTGTGACAGTAAGGAAAATTATCAAATTCAGTCCTCAAATTGCCTTCTTATTTTAGGCTCAGCCTGCAAGCAAAGGGCACCAATACAAATGTCTTTATTAAAAAAAGAGAGAGATGACTCTTTCAAGTATTTTAATAAAATCATTTTAGAACTGCTTTGTTTTGCTATCTAGTCTTAATGACAGTGAATTTCTTGTGTTCATGTTTGACAAAAATTCTTAGAAGAGTTAGTGTTGTTTTTTATTAAATTAACATTATTATTTTAGACTTTACATTTTGGTACCCATTCTTTCATAACAGTAGACATCTACTGATACAGCTTAAAAATTACTACTACTACTATAACTTAAGTTTTTATTATATACTCATAAATATATTAAAGTTAGGACATTGAAAATGGTTTTTGTCTTAATTTGAAGTAAACAAAGAAACCAATATATTTTAATTTATTTATCTGGAAATCATAACATCTTTCTTTGCTATTATGCAGCTTTTTAATCTTTTCATAATGCCTCTAGGCCCAGTGTCAAAATTTGTAAATTGATGGGATTATTAAGTATTTCTAAGTAGCTTGAAACTACTTTTATAGAGCCCATTTAATGAATTTCATTGAATTTTTTTATTGGTTACCACTAGGGGGAACTAAACCTCCTAAAGTTCTATATATTTGTTACATCATTTAAAAATCACATTACACAATTACACAATTTTGATTTTAGGTTTTGTATACAGGTGAGATTTTATCTATAAAAATACTTCAACAAGTGACTGCAGTGGCCATGAAGGAGTGAGGCTCACTATCACACCTACCAATGCCAAGAAATAATGAATACAAACCCCAATTACTTGTTGGGCCCTCTGTTATGGATCTCCTGCTACATGTATTGAACAATCATTTCACCAGTGACAGAGTTTTAATACCCATACTTTTTCTTATCTCCTTTTTTCTTGTCTGTGTACATTTTTATCACACTTGTATCTTCAGGATAATTTTCCCCATGATGCTTTAGGCTATTAAGACTTTCTAATGATATTTTTCCTCTATTTCATGAGAGGAACAAGATGAATAAAAAACAAACAAAACAAAACAAAAACTGCTGCCCTAACTGGTTTGGCTCGATGGGTAGAGCGTTGGCCTGCAGACTGAAAGGTCCCAGGTTCGATTCCGGTAAGGGTGCATACCTTGGTTGTGGGCACATCGCCAGTAGGAGGTGTGCAGGAGACAGCTGATCAATGTTTCTCTTTCATCGATGTGTCTACCTCTCTATATCTCTCCCTTCCTCTCTGTAAAAAATCAATAAAATATTTAAAAAAACTGCTCTGCTAGATTCTAGATCAACAGTATATAATATAAAATAAGGCAACCAATCCCAAAAGACTTGGAAAGATCAAAATCAATGTATAAAATTGAGTAAACCTGAAGAATCAGGTAAAACACAATTAAAATATAATATAACAAATAAAGTGATAATAATAATAATTCGTTCATATATGAAATGAAGGCATATGTAGGATGTGAGCATACCAAAAATTTCTAGTAAAACTAAGTCGATTATTGGGTTTAACAAGATGGTCATCAATTATCAATGGAAAACTAGAGTTTACTTTTGTTTATAACCAATAAGATGATTCAGACAGTAATAAATTTCTATATCAGGAAGCTCAGTTTCCCTAGTCCCTGAAATAAAAAGAGCAGATCATTTGGGGGTTGAATGTCAAAAGAATAGGGAACTTTGATTTTGAGAATGATTTTAAAATGTTGCCAGTAATTTATAGACCCAGCCTCCTTGATGCAATTTCTCTAAGTCCTTCAGTACCTTAAGGATAATGCAGAGCTGTGTCTCCGATGCCCCGATTCATAGTATAGTGGACCTCTTGGTATCCTACACTGATCCGCAAGGCTTTCTCTTATGCACATACAATTATTAGCAAAGATGTACTAGTAAATGGGAAGTATTATTTCAAATGGATGGGATGTCATACAACCTGGAGCATAAAGATCTTCACTGCCTAATGAATCTAGAAAAACTCACCAGTTCTATTTTATATTTCTAAAAGAGATAATTTTATATTTCTAATATACTAAAGAAAAAGAAATAAATGCTTGTAAGTGCAATGTCTGAAAACTAACAAAACTATATCCTTATTCACAGATAAGTACTATGAATAATATAGCTTAATGTGCTGGGTTCTACAGAAAATAAATAATGGAGGTAACACTATAATCATATTATTAATTTACAGTGATTCTCTCAAAGCGGAATCTGGGACACTGTATGAGGAACAAACAAAAATTATATCAGTCTGGGCTTCTTGCCCAGAAACACAATCACACACACAAAAAAACAGATAACTAAGAGAGAAAACAAATTAGTCCAAAAAAAGACAGTTGGAGACAAAAAAAGAAAAGACAAAAAAAATGTACAGAATGAAAAATGAAAATGCTATCATTGTAATTATTGATGATTATAATGATCCCACCAGATTTACTAACAATTGTCTATATTATTGATAGGAAATAAGATACAGCTATTAAAATAGAAAAAAGTAACTATTTAATGATAAATGATATTTTTAAGAAAATCTATTAAATGACCAAAGTAAAGATTTTTTTTTTTTATGGCACCAAAAGTAACAATAATGGAGAAAACATTGTTGAGGCTTTAGCTTCATCTTCTATCTGAAATTACCCCTGGTCTTAAATGGAAAAGCCCAGCCTGGGAAGCACGTCTCCTCAATGTGCTAATCCTAATTAGAGCATAGCTTTAGGCTTGCAGGGCTTTGTGGAGACTAGGAATATTCAGTGAGAGAGAATATTACATCACCTAGATAAGGTTTGCGTGATATCTCCAATCCAATAATAACAATCTTTCTCTGACTTCAGCAAACAACTTGTGATTCTAAAATCTGGGCTAACTTTTTAACCAGTAATCTGATTCTATCTACATGAAAATCAAATTAAAGTGCCAGGGTCTTCCCAGCCTTTTAATATGTCCCAGGTTTATTTTCTCCCATAGACCATCCTCATATGGAAAATAAAATGAAATGACAAAGGCCTCTGTATTTTTAAACAATGAATATTGATGAACTGTCAGATAATTTATCAATGTATGATTGGAACCCTACTGTATATTAATTGACCTCTATGAAGCTACCTAAGTACATGTCCTTTATCAAGAACTGTGACTGTACAGCTGATGAGAAAGATGGATGTCCATTCTTCTACTGTCAGGAAGCAACCAAAGCCATTAAACTCATTGCTAGCTACACAGTGTTTCTCTTCTATTTTTTTAAAATATATTTTATTGATTTTTTACAGAGAGGAAGGGAGAGGGATAGAGAGTTAGAAACATCGATGAGAGAGAAACATCGACCAGCCGCCTCCTGCACATCTCCCACTAGGGATATGCCCACAACCAAGGTACATGGCCTTGACCGGAATCGAACCTGGGACCCTTCAGTCTGCAGGCTGACGCTCCATCCACTGAGCCAAACCAGTCTGGCCCTCTTCTATTTTGAGATAAAATTTTCTAGCCAAAATAAATATTCTGGGAGAACGGGCCAGGTGGTGTTACATTATGACAACTGAAAACAAAATTAGCAAAAAGACGAATACAAAACGTCAATAAGAAATGACCAAATAAAACACAACTATTGATATTAAAGCCAAGGATTGATGATTTCCAACCAGAAGATAATGTCTCCTGTCAATAATTGTAGAAAACTGAGATATTATTTCACTTATATGTGGAATTTAATGAGTAAAATGAAGTAACATCCAAAATAGTCATAGACTCATAGACAGCCGGTTGACAGCTGGGGGGTGAGATGGAGCAAAAAATAATAAGAAAAGAGTAAAACCTCATGGACAACAGTGTGGAGATTGCTGGGGGAAGGGAAGATGGAGAGGGATAGAAGAAAGTATAGAAGCATAAATGGTGAAGGACAGGAAGTTGACTTGGGGTGGTGAATACACAATATAGTGAACACATGATGTGTTTTGTAATTGTGCATCTGTATAATTTTGTTAACCATTGTCACCCTAATAAATTGGATTTAATGTGGGAAATTAATTGATCTTAGAAAAGAAATATCAGCTGGATGATGAGAAATTTAGTCAGCCTGTAGTGTGCTGATGTGGGAAGTGGAATGGAAGAGTGATGCTGTGCAGATAAAAATATGACTGGCTCTTTTCTGTTTGCTTGTAGGTTAGATGAAAAAAGATCTGAATATCTTTATAGACTGAGAGGAAGGAGCTAGTGTAGGAGGGGTTGGACCCATAGAAAAGGAAGAAAATAATTGCTCTTTAAAAGAGTTCTGAGAGGGGCTGGAGCAGCCAAGGAGAGGTTAATGGGGGAAGAGACCTATGTAATACTTTGAACAATAAATAATTTAAATTAAAAAACACGCACAGATCTGAGATGTAAATAAAAATGATTCAAATTATAGTAGAGAGGATATGGAGTGGAGGAAACAAAGATGATGATAAACATTGTTGGGCAAGGGTTGGTTCATGGCACCTAATGGCTTCTAACATCCTTACAAAATAGGAACTTAGTCATATGCTGGTCATCTGTGAGTGCATGCCAGATTCAGACATTTGTGGAGAAAATAATCCTGAAATAAATATTGAGAAAACTTTGTCAGAAAGCTGTCTAGAAAAACAGAAGGTTTCAATACAGTTTTGTAAGCTAAGTTGATATTAGAAAACATAATTATTAAATGGACCCAAATTTGTGTGGCTTTTATAAATTTTGATAGAAAGCTCAGATATGTAGGAGCTATGTAAATAAAATTTTTATTATATCAAGTGTCATGCAAAGAAAGGGAAGTACAAAATAGAACCAATATGTTTATGACATTGGCGAGAGTGAGTTTGGATCGCACTAATTATAGTTTATGATTTGGAAAAAGGAGAGTTTGCATAAATGGAGAAAAGATTTGGGTCAAGAGATTAGGAAATGAGCAAGAAAACAATTGCACTGTCAGGAGCAGAGTGTGCAAGACCTTGACAATTGTTATGTCTAGCCGGTGATTTGCATATACTAGTTTAAAGGTCTTTGAGGAGGTTAATGAAAATAGTGTATTCATGTGTGTGTGGTAGAGGTAATTCAGGTAAATCAGCAGAGTTACTGAGAGTGGATGAATCAGAGAACATTGAAGAATAATGAATTAAAGTAGAAGAGAATATGAGGACATCGAGTTTTAAAGTGCCAGGTAGATGATGTAAGTAGTAAATTTATATAGAACAATTTCTGTGGGTTCTAAGGCAGGAACCAGCATAGTAAAATAGTAAATGGAGAGTTATAATAGTTATATGTAAAATACTCCTTGAGAAGAAAAGACAAGATAGATTATAGTGGCTAGAGAGAGTTCAGAATGAAGAAACAATTTGTTTTATTTATTTACTAGAGGTCTGGTGCACAAATTCATGATGGGTGGAGATCAGGGCTGATTGGGCCTGGCCAGCCAAGGGAGGGACAGCAGGAATTTGACAGGCTGTGGGAGGTTGGCTTTGGGAGTGCACTGATCACCAGGGGGCAGCTTCTGCATTGAATGTCTGACCCCTAATGGTCAGTGCGTGTCATAGTGAGCGGTTGACCAGTGTTAAATCATACGGTTGTTCGGGTGTTCGGTTGCTTAGGCTTTTATGTATATAGAGTCTCAGACTCTCAATTAAATTGTTAGTGATGAAGAAAGTTGGTTAGAAGAGAGATTATATAAATGGTTGGACAAGATAGTAAAGAATGGTGACCAGAAGGATCTCAGGAGAAAGAGTGGCATCTAAAGGAGAAAGTAGTCTTCTAAGTAAGTCTCAAGGTCAAAGACATCATTTACTAGGTTGTAAATATCTGCACTTTTTTCATAAAGTGTATTCACAAATATACTATTATTACTTTACTTTTGGAACTTTAAACATTTTCATATGTAATCATTTGTATTATTTTTTTTTTCAAATAGAGACTTGAATAATTTGTCTCTCCAATAATATTGCAAGGTTGTTTGGGAAACATTTCAGAATGAGTTAAAAATTGTGTAATATCAAAAGTATGTATTACAGTGCCTTTCAATAGTTATAAATATTGTCTAGATTAACTTAGTATCAGAAAATAAACATTAATTGAGCATAGTTACTTGATAAATTTAACTCTGTGAATTGAGTATGGAAATAAAATGATAGATATTAAAAATAAAAATATTCATATTCACTATGTTGGTTTTTTATTTAAATAATCACTTTATGAGTAATAGCTAACATTATAAATTATATGATGCTTTTACATTTTTATTTCTATCTATAGAAGTATAATTTCCTAAAACTCATTATAAAATGTATGAAAAAATGTAAATATAGGTAGGGATACATATTAACAGAGATCATTTTCTAATCATTAAACTTTTAATAAATGTATTTCAACACATTCTTAATATATTCTAAAAGAAGAACATAATTAACCAATTCTATAACCATAGTTTTATAAAACTCATATTTAAAATTTGTCTTTTCTACTGACATACCATATTAATTTAGATATGTTCAGTAGCTTGAGTCTATTTTTAGGATATGGTAGTAAATAATTCTTTCAATTTATAATAAATGGTTTGCTATAGTTACTTAAGATGCTATAGATATCTTTATGTTTGATGTTAATTTCTTAGCTTATTACAGTCTAGTTTAAGCAATGAGAAAATATCTGATATTTTTAAAGAAGTGTTGGCTTTATTTTTTCTATGATTTTAAACTGACAATTTTCTTTAAAATAATAATGACTTCATGGTTGAAAAGTCTTCCATCAACTGTATCCAGAATTAAATGGTATAATTGCAGTGTATCTGTGGTGTAAGTCACATCAATATAGAAGTAACTTATTTGAACAAACAGTATATTAGTGAAGTTAACATACTGTTCATTTGCTTTTAATTATAGTAATCACCAAATATCACTTTATAACTGAAACTTGGATTGTCAAATATAATTTGGTTCTTATTCATGACAGTGACAGTTAATTTCAACTGCTGTTTCTATACACTTTCACTTAAAGTAGTTTAGTTAGCAGCATGAATAAATTTAAAAGTATTCTCTTAAAGATCAGATTTTTGCTTTTTGGAGGCCATTGTGTTTGTGTGTGTATAAGTGGATCTTCTTGTTTTCTTAAACATTTTCTTAGTCTTGCCTTTTTAAAAACAAATTTCAGACTCAAATGTTTTTATGCAATATATATAGCAAACATATAAGAATAATTTATTGAATGTGTTCAATCTGGAAGACCTCAATGCCTTTATTTTTCTCTCATCACTTTCTGCAATATTTTCTGTGATATCATTGATGCTTCCCTAGGCAGAACCATGGACAGATCCCATAACTTCATTCACAATTAGAATTTTCTGTATGGCAATAACAACTTACTTTCGGATATTTCCAAGAGCACTTGACTCCAATTTAAAAGAATTCATTTCCCATCTAATTCAGACTCTTTCCTGTTGCACATTTTTTTTTCAAGGTGTTTTAGGCCAACTCACCTTCTGTAGGCATCCAGTTTGCTCACAGGAACTTCATTCTTTCCACAACAAACACATGCTGTCCTATAGCCACAACTTTTATGCTACTCATATCACAGCAACTCAATTGAACCCCTACTGCCTTCAGAATTCTTGTAAGCCATCAACTTCAAGTTTCTATCTTGCTCACCATTCTTTATGGAAAACCCATGCCAAGCCCTTTCCAGTATCTTGTGTTCTCCAGTGTTAGGTACTGTAGTGAATGTACAAGTCTCTACAATTCAGCAAATACTCAATGTGTGTGTGTGTGTGTGTGTGTGTGTGTGTGTTTAGGGAGTATGTGATGATGGTTGGGGTGGTTGTGTTGGTGATATTTAAAAACTATAGCTGAGATAATATGTTAATCTTAACTTTTTATCTAGTATTTTCTGGATATATAAAGGAGATTATTCACTCATTCACTTATTTACTCAACAGATATTTATTAAGCATTTACTTACTGTATCCCAGACATCTTTCCTTGGCATGGGTATATACCAATGAACAAACCAGAGTCGATATTGTTCTCCTTCAATAAAGATGTTCTAGTTGTGGAAAACAATTAAGTCAGAGGTGGTGACATAAGTTGTTGATGAAAAATAGCATAAGGTGAGAAGGTAGACAGTGACTTCATAGTATTTCAGGGGTGATTTCACTGATGGGGTGACATTTAAACAATTACCTGAGGAAGTAAGGGATGGAGCTATCCAAATAGGATATTTTTTATGAATATAAAGTGGTTTCTTCTTAATATAAAAGCTTTATTTTGCATGCTTAAGAAGCTGCTAGAAGAACATTGTGGAGTGAGGGCAGGAAGCAAGGGGAAGAGTGAGAGGGTATGAAATCAGAGAGGGATAGAATATATATGAGTATATGCTTATATTAAGAGTGAATGCTTGTGACACAATTGAATATTCAAAACATTGCCTCTTTTCAGTAAATGCTGTATAATCATTTTGAAACAACCTCTTGCAAATTAGAAAAAATAAACTTACAATGGAAAATGTTTGGCAAGCTTTTATAACATAATTTGAAGCATTCATCAAATCAGGAAAAAGAGAAACATTGTTTGTTCTTTAATTAAGAAGAATGCATTTCATTATGTCAGCAAAGTTTTAACCAAAAGGCATGCATATAGAATATATTTAGTACACAATAGCAAATCAATATTAATGACAGCTTATCCAGTACAAATTGATTTTGTTGTAAATAAAAGCTTGAAATAAAAAGGGAAAAGCTTAAGGTACATGCTCATATAACCATTAACAATATATTCATGTTATGAATGCGATTTAAAATATAAAAAATAAATAACAGTAAAGGTATTCAGACATAAGGGCCCCCTCCCCAACAATAATTTAAATAAAATAGCATTTCACAATTTTTTGAACTAGAAATAATATAACCTTCTCTACTACAAAATAACCCTAGGGTTTTCTATTATCATGAAAAATGTGAATCTGTTAAAGACCCATGGTTGTTTGATGATTAAATACTTGACCTATATTTCTAAAAACAAGATTGGGGCAACAATCTGCCAAGAAATGTTATGTGTTCAAACTCAGAACTAGATTTTAGAGAATCTAAAAGTCATAAGGGCCTACTTAACAGATACCTCCATTTATCTCCTGTGACAGTGAAACTCCTACAATTTTGAAACCGAAGCAGGTATGGAAAATGTGCATTGTCTTAGAAACACTTAATATGAAGGGAGAAACAAACCCATCTCTGGAATAATGATTTTTATTATTCAAATAAAAGTGTGGCTAATTCTCTAACTTTCTCATTGAGGAATCACAAGAAAAAGATTTGTAATATACAACATGCAGCCTTAATTAAAAGGCAATCAAATGAGTTTGATTAAAGCTTAAGTTTGTTCAGATGAATTATTTAGATAACCAGAATAAATCAGAGAGGAAATATTTATCATTATTGTTATTATTATTATTATTATTACTAGAGGCCCAGTGCATGAAATTCATGCACTCAGGGGGGTCCCTCAGCCCGGCCCGTGCCCTCTTGTAGTCCAGGGCCCCACGGTAGATGTCCAACTGATGGGGAGCAGGCCTAAGCCGGCAGTTGGACATCCTTAGTGCTGCTGCAGAGGCAGGAGAGGGTCCCGCCACCACAGCTGCGCTCCACCTGTGGGAGCACACTGACCACCAGGGGGCAGCTCTTGTGTTGAGTGTCTGCTCCCTGGTGGTCAGTGCACGTCATAGCAATTGGTTGTTCCTCTGTTGGGCCAAAACCGGTTCTCTGACATTCCCTCAGGGGTCCCAGATTGTGAGAGGACACAGGCCAGGCCAAGGGACCCCCACCGGTTGACAATCAGGACTGGAGAGGGATGCAGGAGGTTGGCCAGCTGGAGAGGAACTGTGGGAGGGCTCCAGGGCGTGTCTGGCCTGTCTCAGTTCCAATTGGCCTGAACCCAGCAGCAGGCTACTGGTCAGAGTGGCTGCCCCCTGGTGGTTGGTGCCAATCATAGCAAGTGGCTGAGCAGCCTTTGCATATCATTAGCTTTGATTGGTTGAACGACTGACCAGACGGCCAGGCAATTAGCATATTAGGCTTTTATTATATAAGATTATTATTATTTTGACAACAGTGGAAAGCTTCCATGATATATTTCAGTTACTTTTATGTAATTTTATTTTACCTGTGAGATTTTATAAAGGTCAAACGAGAATAGATAATTATAAGGAAATCAGACTGCTGAAAGAGATGTCAGGAAAATGTACAATGCTAATTACTTCGAGGTCACATCATTAAAGAAATAAACCTGGAGGCAATGTCTTTTTTGTTTTCTTAAACCATAGTCTTAATTGTATAGTAGGCAAGAACATTATTTCAAAAAGACTGCCTGATTCTTAGAAACCAAAATAGGTAGGTTTAATCTTAGTTCTAGAAAATGTTGTGTTTGTACTCCTTCCCTTATCATGATCTCATTTATTTTCCTTACATTATCCTGCTACTGTACGTTCCAGCTAAGTAAAGAAACATAGATCTCCATTTTTGTCTTTCTAAGTCTTATTTCTAGAGACCATATTGCCTGGGTGAAAATTCAAATTCTGCTGTACACACAACATGTACAGGATGTGGCAAAAGTATGGAATATGATACAATAATTCATAAATAATAATAAATAATAATAGAAGAATAAACTGTGTTTTGTGTACTCACAACTGCAAACTTACTTTTCCCCCACCCTGTTGACTCTGTCATGTTTTTATAAGACATTGTGTTTTCTTTATTTTTAAAAATATTTTTATTGATTTCAGAGAGGCAGGGAGAGGGAGAGAGAAATAGAAACACCAATGATGAAAGAGAATAATTGATTGGCTGCCTCCTGCACAATCTTCACTGGGGATCAAGCCCACAAACCGGGAATGTGCCCTGACCACAAATCAAACTGAGACATAGGTCAATGTTCAACCACTGAGACACACCAGCTGGGCAAAACTTTGGGTTTTCCATCTTTTCTGTACAATGAAGATAATCCTTGTGCCTAAAGCATAAAGGTGTTGTGAGGATTGAATGTGTTTATATAGACAGTGTAATAATATTTGTTATCTAATAATTTCCCCTTGTGGAATGTAATCAGAATTTGTATTTAAACAGAGTTTAGTGACCTCTTTAGCGAAAACATTGGACTTTAGTTTATTGTCATCCTTTCTATTGTCCTGTTAGCATGTGTATGATCTAGATGTAGACCACATCTCTTTACCTTCATGGATCTGTTATCCTTGAGTCGTGCTGCCCCACAGAGGGCCAGCTGGTCCCTGGAAAATTAGTGAGTTCAGGGCAGCGCTCCTGTTGCCCAGGTGCAAGGCTTGCCCTGGTGAAGGTGGCTTAGGCTGAGCATTGACTACAAGAGGGACAGGGAGGAAATAGTGAGCAGTGTAAAGGGAAGTGAATGAATGCAGGCATGTGCCGGAAAGGATAAATACTTTATTTTATTTTAGTTTGAGCTCCCTATATGGTAGGATATGTGGGAAATGCTAGTAGGCATGGTAGGACAAGATTACAATAAAACTATGGATATCTGTTATCATTTTTATTACTGTTAATGATTCTGCTGTTATGGTTGTTTCCTGTGATGGCAAGAGGAAGTTTATAAATAAACTTCCATTTATCATATGTACTTTCATTATTAACATGGGTCTGTGCGTTAGTATTGACCCAGGAGTCAATTAAATCAGATAGCCACATGTAATATGTATAATAAGAAAATTGAGAGCTAAATGTAACACAAATAGTATTGGAAATGGCCTCTGCAAAGAGAAAATACAAAACAAAACAAAAATACCTGAAGGCAGGAGCATAAAGTTTATTAAAGAAGAACTAGATCTGACTGCATTTTGGACAGAATGCACTTTCCCTAGTTTTTGCAGCCAGACACAGCTGGGGGGAAAAAAACAAAACAAGGGGTTTGACTTGTGACAGACCAATGTAACATAAAAAATGTGGGTTTTTAATTAAGCATAACTCAAATAAAGAAGATAAGGAAAATATTGAGGAGTGTATAAAATTATAGGAGCTGCATATCAAAAAGTAAAACTAATTCTTTAGATTAGTTAATATGCTACAGATTCTTGAATTGTTTTGGTCCATGGGTACGTTAGTGTTTCAGTACTTTATAAAATCAGTCCTAGGCCAAAAACCTAACAGTTTTGTTCATTAAAGTAATGGGTCTGGCCGAAACCGGCTTGGCTCAGTGGATAGAGCATCGGCCTGCGGACTGAAAGGTCCCAGGTTCGATTCCGGTCAAGGGAATGTGCCTGGGTTGCAGGCACATCCCCAGTAGGAGATGTGCAGGAGTCGGCTGATCGATGTTTCTCTCTCGTCGATGTTTCTAACTCTCTGTCTCTCTCCCTTCCTCTCTGTAAAAAAATCAATAAAATATATTTTAAAAAAAAGAAATGGGTCTGAACATCCAAAGAGTAGTAGACCGTTGGGTTCCTAACACATGTCCCTGTTCTTATCTTTAAAATATCTGCAGTGTCTCATGCACCTCAGCGCACAGTGTGCGGGCATATGCTATCACCAGAATCCTGTAGAACGGCATTAATGCAATAGCCCCCTCACTGCACTTTCTGTCCTTGAGTTTTAACTTCTGATCTATGTTTACATCCAGTGCCCTCACAAATGTCTGTGAGTCATGCTACTGTCCTGCAGTAATATCTATAATGGTTTCTCAAGTGCTTCCGGAACCGAATTAAATTTTTTCCTGTTTCATTGTATTGCCTCTAACCTACCTAATGTATTTCTGATGCTTATTTTTTAAATATCTACTTATGAGTCAGGCTAGCACCGTAATTTTCCCTGAAACACTTTATTTTATTATCTGCACTTTTCCTCTCTCACAAAATGTTCTTCTCTGTGTGTTCTTCCTAGTAAAATTATAGCAAATCGAATGTCAAAGTCTAGTTGTACTTGACCCATTCTGTTATTTATTCTTGGTAATAGAAAACACACACACACACACATTAATGTATGATATATTTCTTTTTAGATTATATAATACTTATTTAAAAGTAATGTTGTATGTACAGAGTTAGCCCATATACATATACAAGCCTATTTTGAATTCACTAGTGTTAAAGATTGAATTGAGTTTAGCAAAAAGTTTATTGAAGTCTTAACCCCTGTAACTGAATGTGACCATATTTAAAAATAGGGCCTTTGCAGATATAATCAAATTAAGATGAGGTCATTAGACTGGGTCCTAATCCAATGACTGGTTTCTTTATAAGAAGAGGAATAAAACACCATGAGAGGAGAGAGGCACATAGGGAAAAGATGGCCATGTGATGATGGTGGGGAGTCTGTGGTGATGCACCTGCAAACCAAGGGGCACCAAGGATTGCAGACAAGCATCAGACGCCAGAAGGAGGGAGTATGGATCTGCTGATATCTTGATTTCAGATTTCTAGTCTCCAAAACCGTAAAACAATAAATTTCTGTGTTAAGTAAACCTCCCAGTTTGTGGCATTTTGTGGCAGCCCTGGAAAACTAATACAATTAAGATAAAGGTAAACAATGAAAATAAATGCACTATATTTCAAAGCTTAAGAAAAAAAGAGTGCCTTTAAACTTTAACTAGAGGCTCAGTGCACAAAATTAGTGCACAGGTAGGGTCCCTATCTACTGCCGGCTGGGGACACCTCCCTTTCCCCAGCTGCCTGCCATCACCACTGCTGCCAGCCCCATCCCTTGGTTGAATTTCTGGTCGAACTCCTGGTCAAGGGGACAATTTGCATATTAGGCTTTTATTATAGAGGATGGGGCCCTTGGAAATACGGGTGATTTTCTTTTTTGACACAAAATAACACAACTGAATACAAATAATCACCTGATTCTGTATAGCACTTATTAGTTTACAAAGCACTTTCAATTTCCATGTTTTCTGAGATGCTGAATATTACATGGCATGTCACATGCAGCAAGTATTATCATAGGCTTTGGTATGTGAGCATAGCCCTGTGGAAACTTTAATATCCCATCACAGATACAGGCTACTTATTCTTTCAGAAACTCTTAATTTATAAGCAAAAGAGCCAGCGATTATATTCTGATTGCTGATTCAAAGCTTGATATTTGATCTACTATGCCTCAAAAACTGAATACAGTTTACTAAGGATATATTTCATCTTCTTCATTCCTATTCATTTAAAACAGGTCAAAAGATAATGTGTTTAACTGTATTCAAGAAGGTCTGTGTGTCTGAAAAATTTTTCTGATTGAATGAAATATTTAGTATCATATTTATAAAAAGAAGGAATTTTTTTATTAGAATATATGAATAAGTCATCAGTCCTAGAATCCTGGTGCTGAATTTCGAATCTTACTTTTCAACATCCCCTTTATACGTTTATATCACACCTAAACATTTTGCTTTCTAAGTACAGTAGTCATACTGCTTCCTAGCTTTAATATTTGCCAAAAGTAAATGTACACCAAAATTTTAGGATGCAGCTATAGCAAATATCAAGAGTGGCTAGATGCCCTCGGTCAAAATCATCGTCATTGCCACTGTGATGGTTTTTGTGCAAAGGAATTTTCTGTCTCCCCAATACAATTTCTTGAGTCTATTAATTTTCATGCCAAGGGTATCTAGGAAGGATGAACTACTTATGGGTATTCGTTTATCACAAAATTTAAACGAATGGAAATTATTATTTTCTATTTGGAAATATAGTTATTTCCTTGAGATAGTTTGATTTATTATCTAGGAAGTTGTATTCATTTATTTGGATTTTAGATATAAAAAAGGTTATGCAATACAGGAGAAGTGCAAAGGGAAGAAATGAAACTTGTGCCTTATCGATTCAGTTTGTGATGTTAAACCATCCTCTCCCTGCACCAACACTGCTCACTTCAAATACACAAAGCGGGGCGCTACAGGGCTCCTCTGTGGCTGTATGCAATTCTTCAGATGACTATACAAGTATAGAACTTGCATCTAAGAGGATTTGTGGGTGACTTCCCTGTGAACTAATTAAACAATTAACCACATTCAGATCATGAAAGAATGCAATTCCAACTACCTGTGTTTACATGCTGAGAAAGTACATTTCCCATTGGAAATGTTTTTATAAAAATATTGTCTTCTGTTCAGATCTATTTAATACGAATTGAGGCATACAAAAATAGAACGTTGAAACCTAGTTATTGGTATATTGTTATTTTTCAGTATGTAAAATTGGATTTAAATAATTGACTTAAATTTTCAGGGATTGCACAGTTAGCATTCGTTGAGAGACAGAGCCATGTAATGTTTGGAGGGCAGAGATTCCAGAATCAGATTACCTGCATTCAATTTCTGGATTTCCCTTAGATATGTTGTATAATCTTGGGCAATAACTTCACATATCTGTGCCTCCGTTTTTTTGTTTTGTTTTGTTTTGTTTTTTAAACAGGGATAAGGACAATAGCTATCTAATAATTACTTGTGATAAATAAAGAGCTTAATGCATGTAAAAATACTGAAATTGTGGGACAGATTAGTTAGCACTGTAACTATGGCCTATTGTGAAAATATATTCTGGAATCTATCAAAACAATGTTGAACTAAATATCAGAAAAGAAAATTATAATAAACAAAACAAACCTCAGAAACTGCTTATCAGACTCTCACTTTGTATGCAAGCACTTATATTCATCTTTCATTCATCGACTTAGAAGATAAACAATAGTACATATCTTCCTGGAAGGAAATTAAATTTCCATTCTGTTCCACGTGGTTAAACGTGTATTATATACTGTTTCAACATATTTCTAATCATTTGGTTTCAAACTGCTTTTGATTTTGTAAATTTATTGGAAGTGTAGAATCTCCTATATTTTTTAGTTTCAGGAATATTCAAATCTCCCTTTAAATGGTTAAATAAGAGTGATTCAATATCTACAGTCACAATGATTAATTATAAATTAAATATCCAAGGATAAAACCTATATATGGAATGAACCCCTTGAGAATATGTCTTATTTAACTTGTCAAGTTTCTATATAAATTTCATCAGAATTTAAAAGCATGTAAATTTTGATATTTTGTTATTCTTAAATTATTTTGGAGAAAATTTTCTTGAAGATAATATATTTATTTACTGACTAAAATATACAAATATATTTCAATGTACTCAACCAGTGATTATAAGGAGACTAGCTATACAGTCAAGGAATTTGGCCCTTATCATGATTTTATATAATTATTTTGCTGACACTGATTTTATTTCACAAATTTTGCTCCCTGGGGATATAATGTTTAATCTTACAAATAACTTTTTTTAGATTTTTATATTTAATAAAATGTTAGCACATGATATAATCAATTACTCTGCAATGATAGTCATCATTGAGGAGAAGAAAGAAATAGTGATTTTACTAGGTGGTTATAGATGTCATAGAGATATGATGTGAATAAATATAGATACTATAAATGCATTCAAATAATGCACAAATTTATGTGCTGTAAAATACTAAAACTCCTTTTGTAGAATAAGAGTAAACAGTATGTAATAGCGAGTACTGAATTTTGTGGTTCACTGAATGTTAGGTTGTTTATGAAATACAATGCTCAGGATATAATAATTGTGTACACATAAAACTTGCTGTTCTTGAGTTAGGTGTGGGCATCTGTAGGCTTCTGTGCATTACTTACTTCAGACTTTCCTTTTGGCATTGTAGTTATACTTTTGGATCCCTCTATTTTCCATTTTAATATAGTAGTTTACATTCACAACTATTAAATTTATTAACCATACCAACTACAGACTTTGAAACCAGCATGACAAAAATAAAAAGTTAAAACTGAATCTGACAATCTTAAGTAAGGATAACAAACCTAGAGGGAAATAATTAAATCAGGCTTAAAGTTATGGTGATGAAATGCAAATCTGAAATTGCCTTTTGGTCTCTTAGGAGAACAAATCCAGGTAGGGGTGATGAGGGAGGAAGAAAATTCCCTCCTAGCAACTCAAATGAGCTGCATCAACACTAGGCATCAGGGAGGTGTGAAGTGTTGCAGAACTTGCATCTAAGATGATCAGAGTTTCAGAATGGTATAGGGTACAGATGGAAAATCTTACAAAATGCGAAAGGTAATAGGTTCCATTCACAGTTTTGCACACTCACTCTTCTGGCCCTCAGCCCACTAAGATTTATAATGCTCTGTATCATTTCAGAATCTCTGACTCCTTAGACAACTAACTGTTCCTTCAACAACTGTAGATTTTCACAAGTAAGTTTAAATGGTGCTTTCTTAAAGATTTAATTCCCTATGACATTTTATGCCTATAGTATCATTTTGGTAATTTTAACTATTGGGTTAAGTCAATTCAGTTCAAGGCAGAGATAACAATTTCCGAAAAAACATAAAGATGAGGTAAATATAAGGTAAGCAAGACATTTTATTTTATTTTATTGGTGCAAAGGGCCTGTAGGTGATGTGTCTAAAAGTCCTGAGTTACGAAGTGGAAAATACTGGACAGGATGCCATTTTAACATTTTCCAGGAACCACTGGTTGCTCATTTTTGAGAAAGTTTTTAATAGGAATAGATGAACTTCAGAGTACATAAACCAAGCCAGTGCATCACAGATGTTCTCATTTTATTCTTCACTAGAAGCCCGATGCACAAAATTCGTGCAAGAGTAGGACTTCCTTCCTCTGGCTGCCAGCACCGGCTTCCCTCTGGCACCCATGACCCGGCTTCCCTCTGGCACCTGGGACCGGGGCTTCCCTCGCAGCCCCAACTTCATCCAGAAGGTCGTCCGGAAGGACGTCCAGTCTAATTAGCATGTTGCACTTTTATTATTATAGATTCTTTTTATCTATGATTAACTAATTTAAGAAAACATTCAAAAGCATTCAATAAACACACTTCAGTACTTAAAATGTACAATGAAGTTTCAGGCTTACAAAATGTGAGCTACCCCTGCCATGTATAGTAGTGAAATTGGGTTGAAAGATGCAAAGGTAATAAATGCAAAGGTACATGTGTGATGCCTAGAAGCAGAGAGAATCCTGCAAATTACTCTTTTGGTGGAGCATTTCTCCTAGGTCTCCAAGGATTACTGTATAGACTAACCAAAAATAAAAGGAAATTTTAGAGAATACTAGCATAGATGGCCCATATATCAGGGCATAAAGATAACAGATGTAGCTGGTGGCAAAAGACCTCCAATCCCTATTAAGATGATTAAATTTGATGTTGTGGATCAGGAGGAGTCAATGGTAATTATGGCTTCATCAATTTTTATTTATTGTTTAGCAATATGGAAATAAAAGTGAAGTGTATTCTTAAGTAAGGTGAGGATAGTGGTTAGGAAATCTTCAGTTAGAAGTTTTATACAAGCTAGGGAATTGATAAAAAAAATAAATAAATAAAATGACCTGAGGCACTGACCAAGATTAGAGGGTGGGACAATTGAAGAGATACCATCAGGTTTAGTTGATGGCACCTGGTTGATATACTGAGGGGACAGTAAGAATGAGGAAGAGCCTGAGGCTATGCCACTGTTTGGCTACCAGTCAGGGTTTAGTTAGGAAACCAGAAAACCTACTAAATATTTCAAGCCAAGAGAAATTGAGGCTGACCACTGATAATTCAGGTCTATAGGCTATAAAAGTAAAAAGAGTACAATGAAGTAATTCAGGAATGAATACCTGCAGAGAGCATTTTTCACCTCAATGGTTGAAGAGTAGAATAATCAGACCTGAGGATTTTGCGGATAAGCATTACAAGGCTGGTATTCATTTTTTTAGGACAGATTTCAGCTTTATTTTCACTTGGACCTCTAGGAGTCACCCATCCTCCTCTGTTTGTCCCAGGTCTTTCTGAGGGGGGTTAGAAAATCTAATACAGAGAGTGTCTGAAGAAGGTAAAGGCTGAATCTACTCTTACCTACATTGAAGTGATGCCAACATGGACTCTGAAAGAAGCCTCTTCTCCCCATCTAACACATTGCATCCACACTCTGTGCTTCCATGTGGCCAAACCTAACAAAACATCAGAGGATAAAGGAGTGTGAGAAGTTCCTTGTGCAGAGACCCAGTCCCAGCAACCAAGACAAGGTATGAGTGGAGCTGAGAGGCAACAAATAAATAAGTGGACTTGGCATTTCATGATAAAGCAAAGCACTGAGGTAAATGTGAGTTTATAGTCTTAGAATGGCTGATTTAAGGTGAAGGAGAGTGGCAGAAATTGGGCTTAGAAAAAGATAATCTTTGTTTGTTTGGGTTTGTTTTATTCAGTTTATAACTCCCCTTGGTTCTACCTCTAACTAGTGTTTGACATTATGCCAATAACTTATTCTCTCTATGCCTTAGATCTCTCATTTACTTAACTTTGTTATCAGCTGAATGGAAGCAATATACTAGTAAAGGATTTTCAAAGCTTTGAGAATGGATGATAAGTCCATATAGGGCATGCAGATAATGAATGGAAGGTCACACTGTCCACCAACAGTTAAACTGTTGGTGTAAAAGAAGAAAAGTATTATTAAATATCAGGAAAATTAAAGGTGATTGTATTGAGGGAAATCAGAATTATATGTTAAGAAGAGAGTGATTATTAAATTCCAATGATCAAGGATAGTGATATGACAATTCAAAACTAGCCATTGTGCCTTCAAATAGGGAATTGTTTATGATATTTTTGTAAAACTCTATAAGGGGGATAGAGAGGAAAGGGTTAGCAATTGGCTGAATGAGAAATTCTGGCAGTGAGATATCACTCAGGAGACTGGACCTTCTCAGGAATTAAGAAACACACTAGTGAAAAGCAAGCAGCTGACAACGCAGGAATGGAGTCAATGAAGCAATTACCCAAGGAGGTGGAAAGGAAGTGACTAAGAACTCACTTGGAGAGATTAGCTTTTCAAAGTTGCAAGTACATGTACTGTAAGGACATTGGGATGTATTTAGCATAGAAAGAAAATAAGTCGAGGCTTTAAAAAAAACATTGTTATTGATTTCAGAGAGGACTGGAGAGGGAGAAAGATAGAAACATCAATGATAAGAGAGAATCATTGATTGGTTGCCTCCTGCACGCACCCCATTGGGAATCGAACTCACAACCTGGGTGTGTGCCTTGACTGAGAATGGAACCCTGACCTCCTTGTTTATGCGTCAGTACTCAATCACTGAGATACACCAGCTGGGCATCCAGGCTTTTTAAAAATTGGTGTCAAATAAGAAGAAAAGCAGAGGAATAAAATGGCTTCAATAGCCTAGGTTGTAAATTGGTTCTGTACTTGGGTCAGATCCGTAAGCAAGGAAATGAATGAATGGAAGTTTCTAAAGGGAACAGTATAATAAATCAGTGAGAACTGGATTTAAAGCATCAGTCCCACTATTTACCATCTGCCTAATTTCAAACAAGGTATTTAAGCTCTCTGTGACAGTAAAAAGGAAATGCTAATTTTTTTCTCATATGAGTATATAAAGTACTTAGTACAGTACTTGAAGCATAGTAAATGGTTCATTTTGAAAAGGATGAAGAAGAAAATGATGATGATGATGATGAAAATACTGATGGTTAAGAAATTGAAATGGTTAACCATGGTGCCAATGTGACTAGAGAGAATGTAGATCTGGAGTGAGAATGATTAACACAAATAATTGGGTGTGCTCAGGGAAGTAAGCTCTTTAAAATGTGGACGTCACTCTAACATCTAAATACCAGTCACATGTCTCCATCTTCTGAACCACATTGGCTCTCTGTGGCTTTCACCTGAGGGCTCTTAATTCATTACCTTGGCAAGATAACTATAATATTTAATTAATTGGACCTTTTTCAAAATAAAGTCATAACAGGCATGACAATGTACAAAAAAGTCATGCACTGCATAACGAATAACATTCAGTCAATGATAAACTGTGTGTATGATGCTGGTCCCATCTATACTAACAAAGAGCTAATATGCTAATGGTCAATATGCTGTAACGGGTAACAGCCTGGTCCTTAGCATATTAGCTGGGGTGTTGCTCCAGAGACAGGGTGGAAGTGTGGAGGCGCCCAGAGAAGGCGGGACCAGCCCAAGGCTACTTGAGGGACTGAGGGCAGGGCTTGAAGTGGCCAGAGAATGCCAGAGGGTTTGGGGGCTGGGCCAGGCGCACTGGAGCTCTATGTGGACAGGTTCAAGTGTCAAGGCAGGGCTGCAGGTGGGTGGGCGGTGCTGCACGATGTTGCGTGCTGGGCTCCGAGTAAGATTATAATGGAGTCAAATATTTCCTATTGCCTAGTGGCATTGTAGTCGACTTAATGTAGTTCAACGTATTACTCAAGCGTTTGTGGTGATGCAGGTGTGAGAACAAACCTATTACACAGTCACACAAAAGTATAGCACATATAATGATGTACAGTATTTAATACTATGAATATTAATATAGTATCTAATACTATAAAATGACTATGTTACTGGTTTATGAGTTACTATACTATACTTTATGCTATTATAAGTGTACTTACTTTTTCTACTGACACAAAACTTTTCTGTAAAGAAGTATGCTGTGTTACCTTGGCACCAGCTGTTTACTGCATCACACAATTGCATCATTTTCTCTTGTGCTTGATGTAATCTCAGGTTGTCTTGTTCAGTAAAATGCTGTACAAGTTCATAGTCTTAGAACAATAGGCTATAGTATATAGCATAGGTGTGTAGTAGGCTGTGCCATCTAGGTTCGTATAAATGCACTCAATGATGTTCTTCACACAATGATAAGATCACTCGATGCGTTTCTCAGGATGTATCTCTGTTATCAAGCAGCACATGACTTCATAAAATTTAATATTATAGATAATTCAGTTACTTCAATATGTGAAATTTTTGCCCTAACTGATCTGCCAGCCTGCAGACTGAAGGGTCTCAGGTTCAATTTCAGTCAAGGGCATGTACCTTGGTTGCAGGCACATCCCCAGTGGGAGGTGTGCAGGAGGCAGCTGATCGATGTTTCTCTCTCAACGATGTTTCTGACTCTCTATCCCTCTCCCTTCCTCACTCTAAAAAAATCAATAAAATATATTTTTTAAAAATATATTACATTTTATTAGTTCCTATTTTTAATTTGCAAGCTCTCTGTATAACATTTATAACACTGAGAAAATAAGCTAAGTACTTTGCAATTTATTTAAAATTTCAAACTTCCCCCAAAAGTTTGCTGTTTTCTTGGATTTTCACTTTAGGAATGCTTCCTGACTTTTAGTTAACATATTCTTGATGTCACATACGTTGGAGAGGTTATTTAATCTCTCAGTGTTGTCATCTATGTTAAAATGCAGTAATGGCATATTTGTTGCCAAATAATTTTTAGAACTAGCAGAAATTCCTGGAAGATTCCTCTGAGTTAGCATGTGTTCAGTAAATTTAGGCTCTTGCTATCACAGTTGTTAATATTATTATTTTTTCATTAATATACGTTTTGAAATTCCCTTTCCTTTAGAGTGCATGCAATTAAGGGCCTCTTTTCATGACATACAACTCACCCAGCCATCCATTTTTTATGCAGCTATTAGTTTCTCTAAGTTATAGCATCATTCTTGCCTTTTGGAGCAGAATCCACTAGGTCTTATTTGTCCTTTCTCTTTGTGGATTGACTGTCAACTCCTTCTTGAAAGATATAATTAATGTAGCTCTGTCCACAAGCAGAGTCATTCCATTGTAAAAACACTTGATTTATTGTCAGAAGACCCAGGTGGAAAATTTAGTTCTGCCACTTACTTTTCCTCTTCAATGCCTCCATTCTCTCATCCGTAAAAGATAAAAATATCTACACTCCCACTCTCTAGTTTTTTGTATGATTTGTGTTATTCAAATCTATGTGGAAATGCTTTAAGAACTATGAATTACCATGCAGGGGAAGGTGTTATTATTATTATTGCCTGCACACTCCTGCTGTTTTTAAATATTTTTCACAATCTGCCACCTGGTATGTGAAATAGGTGGAACATATTTCTTTAGAAGAGAGAGAGAGAGAGAGAGAGAGAGAGAGAGAGAGAGAGAGAGAGAGAGAGAGACTGTTTACTGTAACTATTGAAGAAAGGTTTACTCTCACATCTGCTCTAGGTGTTTCATGATTTTGTCTTTGTAAGTAGAACTTAAAAAGTAACTACTTTATTTATCTTCAATTAGCTAACAGAGGCAAAGAAAATAGAAAGACTGTTGTATTAGTCAGGGTTCTCTGGTGAAACAGAAACAATGAAATATATATATATATAAAGGGGTTGGATCATATAATAATCGAGGCTAAGTAGTCCTAAGATTTGTAGTAGATAAGCTGGAGATCCAAGAGCTGCAGATGGTATAGTTCTAGTCCAAGTCCAAAGACTCAGAACCAGGGCAGATGGTATAGTTCTATTCCAAGCCTGAAGACTAAGAACCAGGAGATCTAGGAGAGCTGATAGTGGCATTACAGTCTGAAAGTCTATAGGCTTGAGACCCAAGAAGAGCCAATTTTTCAGATTGGATCTGAAGGCAGGAACAAAATTATCCCAGACTTCTGTTTCCAGTTCCACGGTAAGGGAGCTGGAATTTGCCATACTGTCTTAACAAACAAGTAAAAAACTGAACAGACTGAAAATCAACAACTCCTCTTGGATTTGTAAGAAGATGCCCCCAATATTGGAAGGACAGGCAAATAAATCAGATACTCACCAATGGAAAATGCCACGGGAACCAGTGCCAGAATCAAAAATATAAACTATAATTGACAAAGTGCTGGAGCCTCAATCTGGACAAGTTTGAGAATTAAAACTTTGAGGTACTAACTCATAAGGGATCCACACAATATTGTGAGGTATACCAGGTCCACACAGTAAATAATGCAGAAAAATCCCCTTATGCTTCCAATAGGGGAGAACTTTTTTTTTTTTTTTTAAATACAGGAGTCCTCACTTATCTGCAGTCTTGCTTTCTGTGGTTTCAGTTACCTGTATAGTCAACCACAATCCAAAAAATATAAAATGGCACATTCCAGAAATAAACAATTCATACATTTTACATGCTCTTTTGGGTAGCATGGTGAAATCTTACACGCTCCTGCTCTGTCTCGTCTGGGACAGAAATCACCCCTTTGTCTAAGATTTTCACACTATATATGCTACCCGCCTGCTAGTAACTTAGGAGCCATCTCAGTTATCAAATAGATTGGTTCTGTATCAGTGTTTGTGTTGAAGTAACCCCTTTTTTTACTAAATAATTGTGCCAGAGTGTGAGAGTAGGGATGCTGACAATTCTTATGTACCAAAGAGAAGCCACAAAGTGTTTCCTTTAAGTGAAACACTACATATCGATAACAAAAAAAATATTGTGTGTATGGGATTCCGTAATATCCTAGCTTTCAGGCATTTACTGGGAGTCTTAGAACATATCCCCTGTGGATAAGTAGGCATGGGGGTGGGAGGGGAGTCTACGGTTAAGTCAGAGCATTCTGTACTTCTTAATAGGGCCTGCCCTCAGGGGATGCTAATTAACAGGAGCGTAATTTCTGAGGGTATTATTAGAATCTAACTGACCTGGCGAAGGAAGCTGCCTAGCTCTTGTTAGCTCTAGTCATCCTGCCCCACCTACGGGAGAGAAAAACTCAGAAACACTTGTTCTCAGTACAATATCATTACACTGGCACCCCAAAACAAAACGAACAAACAAACAAAAAACATGACATACTTAGGTATTAATCTAAGAAAGTGTGTTCAAGATCTATATGAAGAGAACTAAAAACTGATGAACAAAATCAAAGAAATAAATAAGGGATATTCCATGTTCATGGATAGGAATACATATCGTTAAGCTATCAGTTCTTCTCAAGTTGATCTATAAATGTAGTGCCAGCCTAGCCCAAATCCTAGTAAGTTATTTGGTGAATAGCAACAAGCTATTTCTAGAGTGTATTTGGAGAGGCAAAGGACCCAGTATAGCTAACATAATATTGATGTATAACAATAAAGCCATAAAAATATGTGCAAGAACCTTAAATTCACATTACTAGGTGAAAGAAGCCAAACCAAAATTCCACATACGATATGGTTTAACTACATGACATTCTGAAATAGGCAAAACTCTTGAGACAGTAGGAAAATCAGTGGTTGTCAGTATTTGCCGGTGGGACGACGTGGGGGAAGATTAGATTGAGCGTCTAAGAACTTTTGGGAAGTGAAAATACTGTTTGGCACCATAGTGATAAATTTATATATTTTTCTGAACCCACTGAATGTACAACATGAAGAGTGAAATGTAATGTCAAGTGATTTTAATGTGTCAGTGTAGGTTCATCAGTTGTAGCAAATGTGCCATTCTGGTGGAAGGTATTGATGATGTAGGAATCTATGCATATGTGGGGCAGGGTATATAGGAAACCTTTCTACCTTTTCCTCAATTATGCTCAGAACCTAAAACTTTTGTCTAAAAAATAAAGTCTTATTTTTTAAAAAGGCAATGTAAAGCACAGTTCTAGCTCCATAGTCAGTAAGGAGGAGTTCCCCTCTATTTGGGGAAGGGCCAGCCCCCCCCCCCCCCCCGCCTTTTCTATTTAGGTTTCAATTGATTGGGTAAGGGCTTCCCCCACTGGAGAGGACACTCTGCTTTACTCATTCTAACCACTCAAATGTTAATCTCATCCAAAAACATCCTCACTGATATACCCAAAACATGTTCAATACAATATCTGGGCATGCCATGGCCAGGGCAAGTTGAAACATAAAATGAACCATCACAACTGGTGAGGAAATAAAGGAAAAAGCAGTCAGAGAAATTGCAGTGGTTTACGTATAATGTTAGACTCTAATATTTTCAAGTTAATAATTTGTTCTAAATTGTGTTTATGTAGGAAACAATGGGATAATAACCCAAAGTTACAAACCAAATTTTCTGGTTCTTCTCTGATTTCCAGCATTCTGTTTCTGGGACTCTGTGATAGAAGGGCTGTGATATGTATTTCTGTGTATTACAAATACATAGCAGTTGTGCCATAGGTATTTCTCCTTTACCTATTAATGTGGCCACTGTATTTCTGCTGGTGCTACTCTCTGTAGGAAAATTGTGTCAATATTAATAGAATTCTGAAACTGACACTATTATATTTTTAAGCAAATAAAATCATACAGCAGACCAAATTCATGTTAAACTATTTGATGCTTTTCATAAGTCCAATATTATCATGTTTTTTTCTTTTAATTTTCAATGTGTTTCTTTATTTAAAAAAGAAATGGAGAGAAAACTCAAAATTCAAAAGTGAAATACCAAAATAAATGTATTCTAAAATGACTTACTTGGAATGATTCTTATTAGGATAGGAGAATAAAACATTTCTGTTTTATTTTTATTATAAATTGATATTTTTTCTGGAGCAGTACATTGATATTTTTCTGGAGCACTGCCAACTCATTGCAAATTACCAGCACCTTTTAAGCTGAAATGTTAATTTCCTTTAAAAAAAATAAGGCAAGCTGATTTTTAGATAGCAGAGATAAAGTCCTTTGAAACTAAAGAACTTTCAAGTCACCATTTTAATCACTGAATTAAAATATCCACATGGAACAAGATAGGCCACATCCATCTTATAAATTTATATACTGCATAGACTGTATTTAAATGTCTTCCAACTACTTTTAACAGTATTTTTACCCTACTTCCATTAAATTAAAGGTGAAAAATTTGTGTAGAATTTACTGAAAGACTCAAAAGGTGCAAATTCACAGTTTTATTGTAACCCTAAGGGACCATTGAAAAAGGAACTTTGGCCCGGCAGGGGTAGTATAGTGGTTGAGCACATTCCAAGGTTACTGGCCAGTCCCCTCTAGGGGGCGTGCAGGAGGCAGTCTAGCAATGATTCTCCCTCTTCATGGATGTTTCTATCTCTCTCCTCTCCTTTCCTCTCTCTGAAATCAATAAAAATATATTCTAAGGAGTAAAAAATACAATCCAACCATACATCTTATTTAGTACTTGTGTCATTTAAAAGTAGACTAGAATATCCTTATCCTTGAAAGCAAAGTGTGGACAGACATATACCAGAGGCACTCCATTGTATGTATAGTGTAATATCCTATTTGCACAGTAGATTCTATAACTTAAAATATCATCTTCCGCAGGTGTTTAATCATGTGCATTGAATTCATCCAGTGATATCTGCCTCTCAAAAATAGATGAAACTATTTATCCAAAGGCAAAATTTGAGAACCTTGTATCATTCTCAACAATGATTAATTTTTTATTTCACATTAATTTACAAGTAAACATTTCTTTCCTTGATTGGTTCATTTTGAGCCTTGTTGAATTATGATTCTAATTGGCTATATATTAAAGTAAGCTATGCATCAGCAAGTAAGAAATATTATCAAGCCCAGCATAAACAAATTACTAAACTTTTCTAAAAATTTTGAAAAATACATCATTGATTTTTAATTTTGGAAATCAAAAATGATCTCTAATTAGTGTTGCCATGATAAAGATTCTTGCTTTGTGAATCAATTTTACTATTATCATGAAACAGCATGTGAAGAACCTTATCAGTTAGTCAAGAAAATTGAAAAAAAAAGAATGAAATAGCATAGAGACTTTCTTTTAAAAAAGTATATATACAGGGTAGAGTAAAAGTAGGTTTACTGATGTAAGTACACAGAGTTTATTTTTATATTATTATTTATTATCATATTTTTTCATATGAACAGATGTAAAACTACTTTCACCCCACCCTGTATAATATGCTATTCTATATAATAAAGAGGTTATATGCAAATTGACCATCACTCCAACACACAAGATGGCCGCCACAAGATGGCCAGCAGTGGAGGGCAGTTGGGAGGGACCAGGTCTGCAAGGAAGGGCAGTTGGGGGTGACCAGGCCTGCAGGGGAGGGAAGTTGGAGGGGACCAGGTCTACAAGAGATGGCAGTTGGGGATGACCAGGCCTGCAGGGAGAGCAGTTAGGGGTGACCAGGCCAGCAGGGGAGGGCAGTTGGAGGCGACCAGGCTGGCAAGGGAGGGCAGTTAGGGGCAATTGGGCTAGCACTGGAGCAATTAGGCATCAATCAGGCTGGCAGGGTAGTGGTTATGTTGAGATCAGGCTGGCAGGCAGAAGTGTTTAGGGGCAATCAGGAGGCAGGCAGGCAGGCAAGTGGTTGGGAGTCAGCAGTCCTGGATTGGAGAGGGATGTCCACTTGCCCATTTAGTCCTGATCCCACTGGGCAGACGGACATCCCTCAAGAGGTCCCAGATTGGAGAGGGTGCAGGCTGGGCTAAGGGACACACACACCCCCGCCTCCCATGCACGAATTTATGTTATATTATACTAGAGGCCCATTGTATGAAATTTGTGCACTCGGGGTGAGGGGGTCCCTCAGCCCGGCCTGTGCCCTCTCGCAGTTAGGAGACCTCAGAGGATGTCCTTAGCACTGCAGGTTTCTGGCTGGGCAGCACTCCTCCTATGGGAGCACACTCACTTCATGCTCTTCCCTCAGTTTTAGTTTCCTCTACTGCAGTGGTTCTCAACCTTGGCCAACCTTGGCTGCACATTAGAACCACTTGGGAATCTTTTTAAAATCCTGATTTCTGGGCCCCATCCTCTGGAAATTCTGTTTCTTTGTTATGGGGTAGGGCCACAACATTAGTAACAAAGAAACAGAATTTCCGGAGGATGGGGCCCAGAAATCAGGATTTTAAAAAGATTCCAAGATGATTCTAATGTGCAGCCAAGGTTGAGAACCACTGTTCTAGTGGCTAACAGAAGAAATTGCAGACAGGTTATTAGTAACTAGAGGCCCCGTGCATGAATTTGGGCACCAGTGGGGTCCCTTGGCCTGGCCTGTGGGATTGAGCCAAAACTGGCTCTCCAACATCCCCTGAGGGGTCTTGGATTGCGAGAGGGTGCAGGCCAGTTTGAGGGACACCCCCAGTGCATGATCGGGGCTGGAAAGGGACACAGGAGGTTGGCCAGCTCGAGAGGGACTGTTGGAGGGCTCTAGGGCGCGTCCAGACTGTCTTGCTCAGTCCCTATCGTCCGGACCCCAGCAGCCAGCTAACCTACCTGTTGGAGTGTCTGTCCCCTGTTGGTCAGTGCATGTCATAGCAAGCATTTGAGCGGCTTTAGCTTATCATTAGCATATTACACTTTGATTGGTTGAAAGGATGACCGGTCGACCGGACACTTAGCATATTAGGCTTTTATTATATAGGATAATGCTCCTAATGTAGCTATTAAATATTCACATGAGATAGGCAACACGTAGGTCAGTATGTTGCTCTTTGTAAGAATACATGAGGAATTCAAATCACATCCTTGATTTTCTATTGTTTAACTTCAAAAGAATGCCTTCTCTTTTTTTGAGAATGCCTTCTTATTAAAATCTGTTCGTGTGTTCAACCCTAAGGGAATTTTTTAATTAAATAAATCAAACTGATACATTACCACCCCAGGTAACTTTTCAATTGATCTACAAGAATGTGCTGTACCTCTTCAATAACCCTTGTGATATTTTTAAAATAAATAATATGAATTGACTTGCCCTTTTCTATACATAAAAATAAAACTACTACAAACTTAATAGAATAGATGTTCTAATTTTGTTTTTGTTTTTAATCTTTGTTTTCTCTATTGAGTGTTTTTTGGGGGGCTATTTTACTGTGAAGCTTAAACTGCAGACAGCCTATAGATGGACTCTAGAATTTATGGCTTTTGTGAAATTGCATGCATTATTTAATATGTTATTGTTTTAGGCAGAGGACCACAGCACTTTCCAGATCATAATTTGACATCTATAATCCCAAAGTATTTAAAATTGAGGGATTTATATAAATCTATAAAAAAGTTTCCCCTGTTGTTTGCAACATTTTGTGCAACTGTTGTCTATATGGAAGTCAGTTAACAGGAAACAACTTTTCTCTAAGAAAAATTAATTAGTCCTTGGAGAACTAAAACTGTGTATGATCTTAGCCTCACAAATGACATTCTCCAACTGAGTTAACTGAAGCATCATGGTGATCTCAATTTAGTACGAATATCTGTAAAATTATCTTGTATTTATTAAGTGCATTTTTACATTTAATTTCAGTAGAGTAATATTTTTTCCAGAAACTTAGAATTAGCCCTCAGCGAGGAGATAACTTCTATCTTCTTTTAACAAGCTTTTTATTTTTTGTGGGAATTGAGATGGGGCAATAGATTATAAGGATTAACCAGCTGAAAATGCAATACTCACTGTGCAGCCATAAGAGAGAAATTTAATCTTTAAGTCTATAAGGGAAGTGCTCCAGACTCGACACAGTTGACTTTATTTCTGATATTAGACTCTGTAAACAAATGTTCACTGTAATACAGACAGTAAAGACGTCCAATGAATACCAAATTGAGAATAAAATGTCTTAGAGGAATTTATCTGTTCATAGTGTCTTAATTTGCTCTTGAAGCTTCTCACTTACTCAAAGGAGTCCTTAACACTAACATTCATTTGATTCTAATCTCCCCTAACTTCTAGTTCCACACACTTCTAACATTTTATGAATAAATTTCTAAGAGTAAATATAATTTAATTACTAGTCTGAATATGTCTCATAGAGTCAATGGCTATTAATAAAATTTCTAATTGCTTACATATATGAAAGTATCTACTATTGATATTGAATTCACATGTAACCTTGTATTTCCTGTGATGATTCTGCTAAGACCATCTCCTTATTGGTTTATAATGTTGATGTCTTATATAAAATATTAATATCTTCATTCATATAGTCATAAAGTATCAAAAGAATGAGGAAACTTATCTATATCTTCTTTATTAGGACCTCTTTGAATATAGGATGCAGTAATAAAAAATTAATTTACATGTAGAAAAATAAAATTAAAAAAATTACAGCCTCACCAGAACTAAAAGCACAATCAAATTACAATCTATTGGGGTCTTGTATCTTTAGACAATATAGTTATTTTAAATATATTACAATTTGGGAAAAGCAGCCAAACCACAAAGCTTTATGTATGCATTTTGAATATCAGTAGGACAACCTTCCTGTTAGATGTTTCCTTCGAGATAAGTCATAGATCCCTCTACTGTAGCTCTTACCAATGGTTGATCATTCGGTCTTTAAAAATGTTTTTAATATTCACACAATGACATAAAACACACATAAAATGAAAATAATATCTTAAAGGAAAAAAATAAAAATGGTTATCTTTGTAACCACAACTTAGATCAAAAATAAACTATAACAGACAACTCTAAATCTGTTGTATGAGCCCATCTCAATCATAACCTCGCTCCTTTCTCCAAATGCAAACACTTTTTTGATGTGGCTTCCTTTTCTTTTTTTATGCCCACCCAATATATTATAGTTAAATGTATCTCTATTGTTTAAAGAACCCATCATCAATGTTTTATAACTCTGATCTTAGAAGTCTCTTTCTTATAATAATCTCAAGTAACCTTTACATCACTGCTAAGATTTTCTCTAGTATACTAGAGATTCACAATGAAGCTATTATTCTTTCCATAACACAGATTGTCAAGTCGTTGAGGAGGTATCATAATGTTCCAATAATCTTTTTCTGTAGATTAAACATATAATTTTAATCAGTTCTTCTCAAATTAGTCCCCAAATCCTTGTCATGAAAATCACCCACAGAACTCGTTAAAAATATCTATTTTTAGACCTTATTTCAAATCCATTGAATAAAAAAACTCTAAGGGTACAGTCATCATCTTTTTTTAGCCTATTTCCCAGGTAGTTTCAGACTCATTTCTTCTAAAACACTATGGGTAGGCAACTCTGAACTATATTAGAGAGCAGTGATGAACAGAAAAATCTATTTAGGAACTTAAGCTTATTTTTTTTCCTAATGATATTTTCTAACCTTTCTTTTTCCATTCTTTTATTTTTGCAGTAGTTAACAGACTAAGTGTCCTAGATGACAAAGAAATAACTATGAAAATGTGAATGGCTCAGATGACATTTTCTTGGTTCAAGTTTGCAGAATAGATTGTTTGACATAGAAAGGATAATTCTCCCACTTTCTCCAACTCATTAATGAATATCCATCAAAAAAGTGTCTTTCTCACCAAGTACTCAAAAAGGGAAATATGGCTTTCTTGAAGGATTCCGTGTAGACTGAGATTGAAATGGTATGAATAGATAACTCTCCCTTTGTTTTTCATCCTTATTTCTAGACATTGCTTTGCTTGGAAGAGAAGTGACTAACAATTGATGCAGAATCAGTCATACCATCTGTCACTTAGGTGCACATCCACCCTCCTCATCCAGTATCCCTTCTCAGGGTCGGTCAGATAAGGAAAATACACAAAACCGTCCGAGTATAGTGTCAAACAAAATGAGTATCCAGAGTGTTTCTAAAAGAACAATGGCAGTTTCAAATGCTGCTGAAAAATCAAACAAAAAGATACAAAATTCTATTGGTTTTGTTAACATGGACATTATGGATGCCCTCATCAAGAGCTGTATTCATCTATCGATGAGGGCAGTGACCACCTTAGAATGATGCATCAGTGAGTGGGGGACAAAAGCATTATTAGACATTTTAATGTAGACAAGTATTTTTAAATGTTTCCACTGAAGATGAAGGAACAAACAGTAATGCTGGATAAAGAATAGATTTGCTGCTAATTTTTTATTGTTTTGTTGCCATCCTTGCTATAGCTACACTGAGAAGTATTTAATCCTGTTCAGATATTTTTTTAATTATTATTATGTAGCAAATAATCATTTGAAGGTAGAGAAGAGATCATTGATTGTAGAAAGATCTTTGTAGAAGTGAGGAATGGGGAAATTTACATTATTGAAACTGGAGAAACTAGGAGAAAATGAAAATTCAGATGGATATCTGTGTTTAGAAATAGCAAAAAACAGACTTTCCCAGCTTTTTAAAAAATATTATTATTACTTTCTCTGTTAATTAGTATGTGAGGGTGTTTTTTTAAAGGGAGAAGATATTGAGGAGGCTGGAGGGTTGAAATTGTTGCAGTTGAAGAGATCTTCAGACTTTACTTGGAACAGAGTTGGAATGAGTAAATTTATAGTAACAGTAATCAGTCCCGTATGATTATTTTATGGCAGAATTACCATAAAGAAAGGGACTACGTGGATTATACAGATTTAGAGTTTGGATGGAGTGAAAAACCACAAAATGATGAAAACAACAAAATATTAGGCAAGTTGGGGGTTTGGGCCTCCGATTTGTTTGTTTTCAGCCTTTGGCGACAATAGCAAAAGCAAATGTAGATTCCTCATTTTAATATCTAGTTACACATATTTGTTGGAAAAGTCTTCTGGACTTTGTTCCAAGTAGAGAAGAAAGTTCTAAGAGTAAATGACAAAAGTAGTTTTTACTCTGGGGCAAAATGCAGAAAAATGGTCTATGGAAAGGGAGGAGAAAATGAAAACAATAACAAAGGAAAGCAACCTTTTAAAAAAACATGTTTTTGAAATTTATACATTGCTAAAATTTACCAAAATTCAAAATTTATATTGAAATTTATGGTTTTTTATTATAACTGGATTATTTCTAACTTTAGGCTACATGATAGACATGAAAGGACAAAAAAAAAGATTTTCAGAGATTAAAGAGTTTTGCAATTTTTAGATTATCTCTTAATCCATGTTTTCTTCTTTTTATGAATCAGTCTGTCTTTAACACTGCAATTTAATACTACAGCCTGAGCTGGAGGGCATAAAAATGCAATCAATTTATTTCTGCTTAATAACTATTACAGAGCCTTGGTATAAACATTGCTTATAATTATTTGTATACTTACATTAAAAATTCTAAGCAGAAAATAAGCAATCTTTGTAATTCCAAATCCGTATGTACTATTCCTTTCAATCATCCTTATTAAATAAAAAACATATGCAAATTAAACCCAAACAATAAGAATTTGCAACTATAATGTAATCATTTCTATATCTTAAAAATGAGTCAGAGGAATTCTCCCTTTGGCAATGCTTCCAAAATCATGTTTTTGTGTGGGTTTTCTTTTTATCTGCAAATTCTTTAAACTTTAACAAACCTCACAATGAATGCCTCTTACAGGTAACTTTTAGAAATGTGTGCATACTTTAGAACTAAATATATAAATGCATGAATAAATAAAACAATAGGCTGTTACTTTTCAACGTTTCCTCAAAAAGGTCAAGAACAGTAATAATAAATATGAGTTAGTAGTAAATAATGCCTAAGATATGGATATGAGTCCATCTATATCAAAAGTTTATAAAAATCATTGCTCCTAACTATACTATTTTCAACAGTACATTATTACTTATTTGAAATAAATTATTAAAAAGAAAACTGCCTTCAGAATATGGTACTGTTAGTTAATACATATTTAATTAACTATAGTCTAAGTAGCTTACCATTTTATTTCTACCATGTACTAAAACTTCCTATACATATTGTTTAAATTTTAGCTTTACAAAGTTATGGTAAATAAAACAATTTTATTTGACTGTATTAATTTTTTTCATTTCTAATAGAGGCATTCATTTATGTATTTGTTCAACAGAATTTTTACTACTCACATAATATTTTAAGCGCTATTTAAAATATTGCAGATAGAGAACAGAATATGTTTGAAGAAGCCTTTGTCTTCATAGACTTCTAATGGTAACAACTGTCAGGTGCCACATACTGATGTTTCAGTCAATGGCGACCACGTATTGGAAGGTGATCCCAGAAGATTATAATGGAGTTGACTTTCCTGTAAGATGTGGAAGAATACATGGTTCAGGAGGAATTTTGTTCTTTTTTTCTGACAGGAGCAATATTTATGGGGCTTGGCAATAGATGCTCTCTCTCACAGCACTTCAATTTTGCGTGCACAGATTATATCAGTCAGTCAGTCTCTGAGCTATCTCAACACACACAGAGGAGTCCTCACCCACGCCCCCCCTTTCTACACATTCAGAGGGCGCATCAGCCCTCCCAGATACAGCCTGATGGTCTTCAGAGTACATCGCTATAAGTTCCTTGATGAGGATTCAAGATCCTTTACAAGGACATGGGTCCACAGGAGTTACCTTACTACATGTCAAGTGCCGCTGCCACTTTAGGAAAAGCTATATGTGGTTTGGAGCCAGCCTGTCCCTACACTTTGGAAATGTTTTCATGTTGCAATGATATAAAGTATAGATAAGTTTTATTTCTTCCATCAACTCAATGCCAGAGAGTGCACGTTTTTGTCACATAGTGTCAATGGGACCAAAATTAAATTTCCAAAGTCAAAATATTGAGTTCTCAGTTCTACACCCTCTCCATGTTAAACACTTTTTCTAAAATGAATACCATAGAGTTTTTAAATCTGATCACTGCTCCAACATGCAATAGCCAAAACCGCATTACTAAGGCAAAACCCTGTGTTCCTTTATCATTTCATCTTGATTTCTTTTTTTTTATTATTTCTTTTTTTTATTGCTTAAAGTAATACAAAGGGTATTACATATGTGTCCATTTTTTCCCCTCCGCCCTAGACAGTCCCCTAGCCTCCCCTATCCCCCAGTGTCTTATGTCCATTGGTTATGCTTATATGCATGCATACAAGTCCTTTGGTTGATCTTTTACCCCCTTACCTCCTGTCCCCCATCATCTTGATTTCTTATTCCTGCTGATCCTCAGGCCACCTTTTACTCCCTGCTGAAGTCACTGTTATAGTGATCTATGCCTTATCCAGCTACTTTCTTCTTAATATTTCCAATCAATCCAGCCCACATTTCTGTTCACGGAGCAGCATGGGCAGTTTTAGTGTTCTGTTTCTGACCCTGTTGGAAGGTAGCAGGGAGAGGGCTCATGGCACAATACTTATAAAGTCTACTGTAGTGTATGTAATGTCCTAGGCCAGTGATGGCGAACCTATGACACATGTGTCAGAGGTGACACATGAACTCATTTTTTTGGTTGATTTTTCTTTGTTAAATGGCATTTAAATATATAAAATAAATATCAAAAATATAAGTCTTTGTTTTACTATGGTTGCAAATATCAAAAAGTTTCTATATGTGACACGGCACCAGAGTTAAGTTGGGTTTTCAAAATGCTGGCACGCTGAGCTCAAAAGGTTCGCCATCACTGTCCTAAGCCTTCACACTCACTCACCACTCACTAACTGCCTCATGCAAAGGACCTGCCAGCCCTGCAAGCTCCATCCATGGTAAGTGTCCTATACACGTGCACCATTTTTTAAAGGTTTTTTTTTTAATATATTTTATTGATTTTTTACAGAGAGGAAGGGAGAGGGATAGAGAGCCAGAAACATCGAAGAGAGAGAAACATCGATCAGCTGCCTCCTGCACACTCCCCACTAGGGTTGTGCCCACAACCAAGGTACATGCCCTTGACTGGAATCGAACCTGGGACCCTTGAGTCCGCAGGCCAATGCTCTATCCACTGAACCAAACTGTCCAGGGCTTTTTAAAAGGCTTTATACTCTATTTTTCCTGTACCTTTTCTTTAAATATGTTAGAGACACAAATGGTATTCAGTGCAGTAACATTATTCAGTACAGGAACATGGTGCACAGGTTGGCAGCCTAGGAGTCATAGGCTATACCGTGTAGCCTGGGTGTGCAGGAGGCTATAACATCCAGGTTAGTGTGACTGCACTCTGTGATGTTCACACGGTGATGAAATCACCACACAACACATTTCTCAGAACATGTCCCCATTGTTAAGTGACACATGTTTGTAACTGATAAAACAGCACAAATTCCAGGTAGGGGAGTAGATCAAGAGCGGCTGAATTGAGCCTGGCTGGTGTGGCTCAGTAGTTGAGTGTGGACCTATGAGCCAGGAGGTCATGGTGCGATGCCTGGTCAGGGCACGTGCCAGGGTTGCAGGCTCAATCACCAGGAGGAGGCATGCAGGAGGCAGCTGACCAATGATTCTCTCTCATCATTGATGGTTCTATCTCTTTTTCTCTCCCTTCCTTTTTCTGAAATCAATAAAAATAAATAAATAAATAAATAAATAAATAAATAAATAAATAAATAAATAAACAAACAAACAAATAAATAAGTAAATAAAAAGTGTGACTGCATTTTTAAGGAAATCATGGAAAGCTCTTCGCTTGGCAAAATGCAAGAAAAAAATCTGTGTCTTTACAGCCCTCCCCGAAGATTTCAAACTTGCCATCCTCACAATTACATGAGGCAATTCTTTAAAATAAACTATCTTTCTCTGCTGGTGTGGCTCAGTGGTTAAGCATCCACCCATGAACCAGGAGGTCACTGTTTCAATTCCAGGTCAGGGCACATGCCTGGTTTTGGGCTTGAATTCTACTAGGGGGCATGCAGAAGACAGCTGATCAATGATGTTTCTCTCTTATCAATGGTTTTATCTCTCTATCCTTCTCCCTTTATCTCTTTCTAAAATCAATAAAAACATTTAAAAACAATTCTCTTTCTATTCCCCCCCAAACACTGATTTCTACTCCTTTATTCATTCATATATTGAAGCAATATTGGATAACAGTTCTTTCATATTCATATAAATATTGCTTTAAGACACATGTAGAATAATTTCTAAATCCCAAATTCAGATATTCAGATTTTTAGGACCAAAGATCTTACTGTTTTAGCATTTCTCAAGAGTCCACTCTTAGTCTAATCAACTTTGACCAGGTTATTATTTCTGAACATGACTGCTAGACTGTTTTCCTTATAGAAAGCTAATTCTGAAAAGGAGTTAATGGTCATAAGTTGGACAGGCATCCTGAAAAGTGTCTACTACGTTGTTACTGATTATGGTGCTCCCAAGTAAATGCTGCTGTTTCCCACAAATCTCTTAAAAAGTCTTTATGTTGATTTTCTGAGATTTCTTACTTTCCTTGGATTTTCTTTAAGTCAATACAATAAATGTACTAGCAATCACTAAGAAAACTTCATAATACTGTTTTTGTAGAGTTACTAGTTGCAAGCTCACATTTTGTTCTTGCATGTTAGTAAGGTGATAAGCTAACAAACTCAGCATTTTTTAAGTAGAGCATTTTTATTCACATTAGGAATAGACATGGATGGCAGTGAAGTTCCCCTTTAGGTGTGTGAAAAGACATGATTCATCAATATATGATGGTCTGTACATTGATTTATATCAAAGATACATATCAGAACACTGTAGCACTCTAAAACTAAGCTCAGTAATAGCCCAGATTTAGGTGAAGTATTTTACATATCACAGAAAGACTCTATTTTAAACTTTTATCCTGCATATCTTATTTCTGATGAAAGAATTCCTTTATAGTTCAGAGACATTGTGGCTAGGTTTTCTTGAAAATAATAACACCACTACTTTATATAGTCTTCAAAGAACTTTTCTTCAAATTATCTTTTATTATTTTTTTTTTATTTTCACATTATCTTTGTTAGACAGATAAGAGAGTTATTATTATTACAGATGAAGGACTTTGAGGCTCAGAAAGATGAAAGTCTGTTTAGTGACAGACTTAGAAGTGTCTTTACTCAAAGAAGACTTTTACTGAGTAAATGGAGTGATGCTGAAATGTATCTCTAGGGATGCCCCTTGAGGAGAATACAGTGAATCGTTAAGAAAACTGTGATCTGTTGGAGGCCATGATTGCCTGGGTAGATGAGGGAAATCTCTTCTTCCCAGGAGAAGACTAAATACCCATAAATCAATTTTGGGACAGGGTGGCAGTGTCACAGCTGACCTGGGCCATAGACATGGTGCAGGAGTCTTGGGGACTGGAGAAGATGAATGTGAAGCAAATCCAGTACAATGCTCAATGAGAAGTTCCTGGCCCAACAACAACAAAATTTTTGTAGATTTTAACCAGCTTCTATCTGTGGCATTTGTGTTCATGCAGCAATCTCTCTCATCTAAAGAAAAGGCTGTATAGAAATTGTGAGTGAAAACACTAAGTAATTACAGGATAAAACAGGTGTAAGATATGAGAACTTATTTTTTATTTTCCCTCTAAATATAATGTGAGTATATAAAATTTAAATTGTGAAAAGAACAAGCAAAAACTCACTCAAACATAAATTCTCTCTATATAATATGAATATATTATAGTGTATAAACATTTATTTTAAATAAAAACTAATGTAGAAAATAGAAAATCGCCTAGACAACTTCAAAAAAAATGTTAACACAATTAAGAAAGCTATATCTACACACACATACACAGAGGAGTTGTAGATGTGAGCCAAGACTTCATTTTCAGTTATATGTAATCTTAGAGTTTTTCCTGAACAAAAAATTTCCCCTTCATAGCAATAAAAAAAAACGATCTGGCACACTCCTATATTGTACACAGGTGTGTTACGTACTGGCATATGTGTGTGTGTGAGGGGGATTCTTGTTTATTTATGTTGTGTGTATGGAAACACTACTAATAGCCTACTGTTTACCAGAAGCCTTACCTATAATATAGTCAACTAACACATATTTTGTTTTATATCCACTACACTGTATTCTTACAATAACATAAGCTAGAGAAAAGAAAATATTTTTAGCAAAATCATAAGGAAGATAAAATACATTCACCGTATTTACTGAATAAAATCTGCATATAAGTGGAGGTGTATGGGAGAGTCATCCGTCTAGGACACAGATTGAACCTTGTGAAAGTGAGGGCAGGAAGGTCATCGACTCTAAATTTCAAGGAGGTTGTCAGGAAGCCAGAGTTTCCCTCATAGCAGGATGTCTCAGTACCTGGGCCGTCCCCAAGAATTGCTGGAAGTGGACCAAGGAAATCTGTTCTCCAGCATAGTTATGGGGTGAGTCTCAGAGTGCAGCAGCTGGGCTGTAGTCCATTACATTCCTCACAGTAGGACATCTGGGCGACACTTGTCCAGACGGATGCAAGATCTGTGACAGTATGTAACCCTATACTGTGTATGTTTGCATATCTTATATACATGTACTCCATGTGCTTTCAATACACTTACCTATTTTGTGACAGTAAAATAGGCTGTTGTTACACGTATTTTGTAGAAAAATATTCAAATCCTATGCATATATAAATATGAATACAAAATATAATTTATATATCTGATTATATAAATACATACATAGATACAGATTTACAGTTAAATGATAATAGTTCATAATTATAAAATATTAAAGAAGAATATGAAATGCTCTATAATGATTAGAGAGTAGCATATTCAATAATTTCCACAATAAATACTTTATGGTATGGGGATAAATTTCTTTCAGATGTAAGTACCTTTTATTTATGTAGGATTAGGGAAATATTTTGAAATACTCACAAGGCATATTGTGATTTAATAATAGCCTAACATTTGTATTTAGTATACACTTTGTATGTGATATTATTCGATATTTTCAGTAGAATCACCTAAAACAATCCTAATAGTAATAGGGAATTAATTTAGTGAAATTCAGTATAAATTAAGGCATCTGTATATATAAAAGCCTAAGTGTCCAACCATCTGACTAGTAGCTATGACACACACTGACCACCAGGGGCAGACGCTCAACACAGGAGCTGCCACGACATGTACTGGCCATTGAAAAAGAAACAGCACCATGGACCTGGCACTAAAAAATCAACACCAGGCTTCTCCCAAGTGGGACACAGGCCCTGCCACCACCCAGAATGACACCCCATCAAATCACAACCAATGCTGCCAAGACCCTATGGCTCAAAATGCAGCCCACAGCCTAGCCCAGATCAGAAATGGTTGCTGTGGATGCCAGGTAATGATGTCAGATAGCAACGCCCTAATGACTAGCCTCCTTGCAGTTTCCTCAGCTCAGGAACACAACTTGATTTATAGCCAGGTGAAAACATTTTACATTTTAACCAAATGTCTGTGAAGCGTTTTCCCGTGCCTCATCTCATTTGATCCTCACAGAAGTCCTCATATAGGTAGACAGAAGACTCAGCGGAATCCTATTTTCTTTTCATTAGCTGGAAAACAGAGATTTAGAAACTTGACCCGACTGAAAAGAAGTAAGAAATGGTGGACCTTGAAAATGACTTCATGTTTTCTCACTGTGCAGAATATAGTCAAACACTGCTAGTGCCGAGACCGGTTTGGCTCAGTGGATAGAGCGTCGGCCTGCGGACTGGGAGGTCCCAGGTTTGATTCCGGTCAGGGGCATGTGCCTGGGTTGCGGGCACATCCCCAGTGGGGGATGTGCAGGAGGCAGCTGATCGATGTTTCTCTCTTGTCGATGTCTCTGGCTCTCTATCTCTCTCCCTTCCTCTCTGTGAAAAATCAATGAAATATTAAAAAAACAAAACACTGCTACAGTTAAATATTTTACCCTCTGTTCTCCCTGTGTGATCTACAATAATAATCTGCTTCATGTTGATATTTAATCCTGTGTTGTTTACAATTACCTGAAAGAGAAGTTGGAGTGCTTCTCTGGGCTGGAGAAAATTTATCTAAATCAGAAAGCAGGTCTAATTAAGCAATTTAATTATATATACATACATACATATATATATATATATATATATATATATATATATATATATTGCTAAGTTGACTCACCCTTGCATGATACCTATAAAGCTCTTGCTGGCACCAATCACACGTATGTGTTTTGATCTGTCATTGTCGATCATGAATTTGGTTGACACATCTATTATAGAGAAAGGGAAAATAGCAATATTAAAATACTAGAGGCCCAGTGCATGAATTCATGAACAGGTGGGGTTCCTCTTGGTGGCCTGCAGGGATCGGACCAAAACCCGCAGTCCAATGCCACCTGTAGCTCCTACCTGCCACTCCCATTCATTCTGGCCCCACTGTGCCTGCTGCAGGCTCGCACCCAATCAGTCCCAATTAGGAGAGGCTCGTGCTGCTGCAGCAGTGCTCGCCAGCCATGAGCCCTACGTCTGGCACTCTCCCAAGGGGAATGGCCTGTGGGATCAGGCTGAAACTGACTCTTCATCATCCACCAAGGGGTCCTGGATTGTGAGAGGGCACAGGCCAGGCTAAGGGACCCCACCGGTGCACGATTGAGCATCAGAGGGACCACAGGAGGGTTCCAGGGCATGTCTGGCCCATCTCAGTCCCAATCGGCCAGACCCCAGCAGCAAGCTAACCTCCGGGTCGGAGCATCTGCCTCCTAGTGGTCAGTGCACATCATAGCGACTAGTCGATTGGTCGACTGTCTGCCCCTGGTGGTCAGTGCATGTCATAGTGAGTAGTTGAGCAGCCTTAGCATATCATTAGCATATTACACTTTGGTTGTTCAATTGTTCTGCCATTTGGTTTATTTGCATATTATCCTTTTATTATATAGGATTTCTTCTAATTAATTTCCTTTCGATGTGCACAAATCCATGCACCAGGATACTAGGTTAATAACAATCATTAAGCAAATAGCAATTCAATATTAAGCAGCCACATAGAGAAATGATGACCATCAAATAAACACATATCTGAAACTCAAAAATTCTGTTGACTTTTAGGAATTAATAGTTTCTGTACGTTTAGGTGATGTCCCTGTTTCATTTTTTATTGGCTACCTGATGATATTCACTGACATCTGACTTTTTCTAATCGAGACCATTACTAAAGAATTTCTATTTTTCCATGAATTGCATTCATGCAGTATTCTCCAAATTCTTCACAAAGAGCAGCAGAGAAACAGCAAGGGAGGCTAAAGAAAAGTGATTTCTTAAACTTTCAAAGGCATACACCTAATGACTCTGTTGAAACCAGCAGAGTGTAGGTGTTATATTTGCAGGTGACAAACTGCATATTTTTATGGGTAGTGTTCCCTGAAGCTATGAAACCAGGAACCCGTGGAGGAGAATTGCTTTGAGATTCATATACAATATGGAGAAAAATACAAGAAATTATTTTACTCTTTCCTCTTTTGCTTTTTTCTAATGAAATCTCCTTCTCTACATGCTTTCCAGTAGGAGGGGTGAGGGATAAAGATGCTGTTTCTACACTTTTCGGTAACAGCGCAGTTACAGTAATGCCTAAAGAGCCAATTTTTAGCTTGTATTTGGGGTTTTTAGTGTATACCATGATAATACTGATCTTAGCAAAATATTTTGAACCTTCAGTTTTGTTGTTTTATTTTGAATTCCACTTTCAAGAACCTTCCGCAGCGGCTTACTAATAGAAAACAAGCGGAAATGCAGCCTTGCTCTTCAGCTTGAACTTTTCAATGATTCTGTTTTCTGTGTGATCATCGGAATTTTCCTCTCAGAGCTGGAGACCTGCTGAGATGTGTTTTTAAGTGCAAAAGTGCAATATTAGCCTCGTGTAGCAGGAAGGAAAAACTGTAGCTGTTTATGTTTTTAGAGTCTTTTCTTCTAGGATGCTGATTGCAAGCTAACGGGTAATAATTTCCATCTGGTTGTATCTCGCACCTGCTTTACTCCCCCATTCGCATCTCTCTCTTTTGGAGTAGGAACATTTTTCGCTGTTTCTTAGAAGAGTGATTAATATCTACTGTGTGAATACAAATAGTAGCAAACATTGTGGCTCACATTGTTTTCAACGAAAGCAGGCATTGATTACAACTCATCTGAAGTTCAAATCTATAAGCAAAGTATAGTATATTTAAACAAATATGAAGAATTCCTGAGTTAATTCTATTTCATTTAATCCTTCCTAAAGTATCACTGACTTTTAAACTCTTAAGAAGGTTTTTGACATAAATTGCAAATTAAATCAAGTTATAGATAATTTTCTTGCAAATAAATACTTTTGGAAACATTATTTAAGCACCTGGGAGAAAAATGCAAAGTCTCACAAATAAAGCATTTCCCCTATTGTATGTACAATGTGCTTTGCACAAATTAAACATTAAAATTCCCACTTGACCTGGCATATTACTAAATGAGGTTGTGGAGGTGGTGGGAGAGTATTTCTGGATTTACATTCATGAATGCACAAACATTACTATTCAGATAAATCTTCTGATAACATATCAACTACCTCGTTTGATGGGCAGTGACAACCTACAGTAATTCAAAATACTTGTCATCTTTTTTTATGAAAATCCAAATTTGTTATATGAATGGAAATTCAGAAGGACAATGAATATAGCAGGTAAATGGTGATCATTTAAAAATTAATAGTGAAATCTCAGGAAAACAAATATTGCAAAGTTGTTGAATGAAATTGCTATCTTCAATTGCAAAGTCTATGTATCTAACTGTTTTCAAGAAAAATTTAGGACCCATGAATACCATTCAAACTATTCTCCCTTGTGTGTAATAATTACAAAAAAACCCCACAATAGATCCTGCCCAAGAGATCCTGCATGTATTGTGTAGTAATAAAAGACATATGAAAATTACTAGCTACATATCACATGTGTAATTTCATGATCAATAATGGTATTTTCTCATATTATATGATTTTTTTCCTGCTTTATTTCCAGAATCTAGCGCATTGCCAGACATAGTAGTAAGTTGTGAAATAAGTATTTAGTGAAAAGAATGAAAGTGCACTTAACGTGCATTCCTTGGCTTACTATAAGTTATATTAAGTTTGCAGACAAACCATTTGTATTAACATGTGTTGCCTTAGAAATGTTAATATATACCCTTCTGCACTTAACAATTACTTTATATTTTTTCTCTGATTTTCTATCCCTTTATTATTTACTCATTCATTCATGTATTCCTTGGTTCTTTCAAGAAAGAAAGGTAAGTGGTATATAGGTGATAGATATGATAGATGACAGATAGGTAGATAGATAGGTAGGTAGGTAGATAGATAGATAGATAGATAGATAGATAGATAGATAGATAGATAGATGATAGATAGATAGATAGATAATAGATAGATTAGATAAATAAGTAGATAAATTTATGGAATATTTCTATGGGCTTTGAAAGAGCCCAAACTCAAGTTAGACAGACAAGACACATAAGCAGATACTTATACTGTGGAAGGACACCTTGTAGGAAAACCTATCACAAACATACTTAAGGTGTGTTTAAGAAGGGCCTAGATTTATATAAAGAAGATAGATATGTGTTGAAGAATGCAGAGGAACACGATGCAAAAACTTGTCTCTCATTTTATTCCAGAGGGAAGTAGAGTCAAAAGAAAAATGATTTGAACAAACGAAAGTTCTGCCTGATAATTAAATTGGTTCAACAACATAAGGCAGTGCTTCAGGTTTTCATGGACTCGGCCAGAAATTTTACAGGATCAGAATTGGGAGGCCACATGCAATGAATGAAGGTGGATGAATTCAATCCTCTTTAACTCAATTTGAGACCATTTTGTAGAACATAGCGATGAGAAATATTCATATGGAATATTTTAAAGACCTCTTCTGATAATTTGTTGAGTAACTTGTTCATTCAATAAATATGCATGACATTTTTAGCATGTGAATGGGGAAAATTGTTATTACTATTATTATAACACAAATAATTGTCAATGTACTGATGTGTCTGGTACATTTACTTAGATCAAGGTGATATAATGTGGAGAATAATTAATTCTAACTAGGTTGCTATAGAAATATTTGCTTTCAGTATTGAAAGATGGACAATAGGCAATCTGGGCCATTGGCAAAGTGGTGGCAGAGGGGAGGTCAGGGGAAAACACTTGTTTAAAGATAGATTTTCCTTTTTAGCTTTATATGTTTAAACCATATCTAATCAATACGTTGGTACTACTTGCAAATTATGGAAGTCTATAAAGATGCACAAAGCCCTTGGATGACATACCAAATAGTTTAGATAATATTCTAAAGTTGATATGGACTTACTTTAGGTTTCCCAAATATAGTTAAAATTATATTATTATAACAGGTATATTTAGTAAATATTTCAAAGCAACAGAGCAACTATTTTTTAAATTGAGATTGTAGTGTCCAAAAAATAATATTTCTATAATCATTGTTTTTCTTTACAATTTGTAATGAACAGTACAAGGAAAGATACTTGAAGAACAATTATAAATAGATCCTTATATAGTGCTTGATATGAACACCTCTGTTCATAGTATCTCAAATCAAGAATCTGAATACCATCAGATAATCACTTTAGTGTCTTACCATTATTTTTCTAAAAATATAGTTTACAACTAAATAAAAACAACAGAGAACTTGAAAACTTTCCTATGACTTTCTTTTTAATGTAGTGTATTTTTTCAACGCTATATAGGTGGCATTCATTTTCTTTAGAATTCTTCTTAATAAGTTGATCCATTCTGGGAATTATTTGCATAAGATAATGAAGTAGGATTACAGAGGAATCAGGAGCAGTGTTATTAACATACCCCCACAAACACACACCAGCAGGGAAAAAATGGTGAGTGCTCTAGTTATTTTTTAAAGAAATTATAATAACTGTGTCTTAAATATTTTTATCTGTTAAACCAAAAATCCCTTAATATATTTCATGAAATGTCTAAAATTGTTGTTGGATATGTATTCCAGAGCATAATCACCTGTTATTCAAAAAGAATTAGAAATATTTAAAAATTCTTAATAGTATCATATCTTTTAATTCTGTTCATTGCATTTCTAAAATTTCTCTCATTTTAATTTGCATTTTCTTCTTCTAAGTCAACATGTTTTGATCTTGTGGTAAATGTTGTTTATAACCTGAATGTGATTATAAAACTACATCCTACTTATTGCTTAATAGATCTTCAATTTAGAATCAGTGCACTCAATTTTTCTCCACTGCATTTAAACAAATACTTTATTATAAAATTTAGACCTGACTGACACAAGTAAACAAGTAATCTTGATAAAATCTCATTAAGGAGAAGCATTTTTTCCACCCTCAGTGAAGTTGCTCTTCAGAAATAATTGAACAGTAATTAGTCATTTTTCATTGGTATGCGTTATTTATTAATGCAAAATAATCTGTTTAGAATGAGGTCAAATTAGATTACCGTTTTTTCCTTGAAGTCTAGCATATGTATATGTTTATGTGCTTTTAATTTAAAGCCTATATAGAAGAACTATGAACCAATGGCTCTAGAGCAGCCATGGGCAAACTACAGCCCGCGGGCCAGATCCGGCCCATTTGAAATGAATAAAACTAAAAAAAAAAAAGACGGTACCCTTTTATGTAATGATGTTTACTTTGAATTTATATTAGTTCACACAAACACTCTATCCATGCTTTTGTTCCGGCCCTCCGGTCCAGTTTCAGAACCCATTGTGGCCCTCGAGTCAAAAAGTTTGCCCACCCCTGCTCTAGAGGTAGATATGAGTAGAAAAGAGTTGTTAGTTATGGTTAAATATTGAACATATACACTAAGTGCAAAACACAGTTGATTAGATGATAAACTTGAAATCAAATCAAATACCCTTCATCAGTACCATGTTAAGAAACTAGTCACTATTTTTTTTTCAAGTGAAAATATTCTAGTAAAATCTAGATATGTTTAAAAAGTTTTATTTTCAGGTACAATTTAATAGTGGTTAAACATAGTTTTCCATTTTGTACTTTTATACAAAGGTATAACTTTCCTTCTGGAAAAGTTGATTGCTCTGCCAAATATGGTTTTTCGTATCTACAGCAAAAATAGCTTATTCCCTCTATTAAATTCCTGTTGCTATCTGTGGCCTTCACAAAACTGCAGACATCATTGTATCTTCTCCGATGTGTCATGTCATGATGAATGTATACTTCCTTGTTCTGCTACTTTTCTGCTAAGTTTTAGGCAATCATTAATTTCCTGGGACATTAGAGAGGTAATTTCAAAAGATAAAATTAGTGAATTGTGCTATTATTAGCAAAATTTAAAGTGTTTTTGTTCCTTTGAGGTTTTAATATCTTAATTCTATTAAAAAATAACAGTTTAGCCCTAGCCAGTTTTACTCAGTGGATAGACCATCCGCCTATAGAGTGAAGGGTCCCGGGTTCAATTCTGGTCAAGGGCACATACCTAGGTTGCAGGCTCTTCCCAGGTATGAGCCCTGATCAGGGCTCATACAGGAGGCAACGAATCAATGTGTTTCTCTCACTTCAATATTTCTCTCTGTCTTTCCCTCTCTCTTCCACTCTCTCTAAAAATCAATGGAAAAAATATCCTCAGGTGAGAATTTAAAAAAATAATAATATTAACAGTTTAACTGTGATGCATACAGATGTGGGAGATGAGGACTTCCGTCGTACTCACCAGGGTACACTGTACATCCTGAAATTTCTGAAATAACTGAGTGGGTGTGTTAAAAATAATGCCTACACTTAGGGCTGCCCAAAATTTATAAAACTGAATCTGTAGTAATCTTTGATGCAGAATCCAGCATTATTTTCTAAAGGACAGAGAGAATATACTACCTGTTGGATTCAGCCCTGGGAGAAGATAGGAAGGATAGGAAAATTTCCCCAGAGACTTCCAAACCCACCTCTTATCTCCTCCTAAAGAATCTAGCAGGGAATAAGAGGTTTTGGCCATGATGTGAATATGATTCAATCACTTAATTCAGCAGCATCTCGGTTTATTTTTTGTTTGTTTTTCTTTTCTAGACCAACTTAAGGATCAATGGAGATTTATAAGAATACAGTCTAAACATTGACATGGTTGTACATTGCATAACACAAGAATGATTCCTTCACTCTTTGACCCTTGAGTACTCCTCATTTCCTTTCACTTCGTATTCTATAACCCCCTTATCTAGAGACCCACCCCTCTCCCAGTATGCAACATAGCTCTGCCCTCCTCTGCTTCAAATTTGTCCCTTAACAAACCTTAATAGGATTTTCATATTTTTAGGTTACAGCAGGTCCTAAGGTTGGGGGAGGATCCTGGTGCTCCATGTGTAGAGAGAGGAAGAAAAGTGGGCTATGGAAGCTGCTGGATCCCAGTGATGACTGATGGTTTACTCCTAAATTCCCTAAGGACTGGCACAGCCTGCCATTTGGGATACAAATTTGCCTTTGTATAACTTAGAATATGCTCACATAAGAAACAATATTTTACCAGTTAACATGATTTTTTTCTCCCATTTCCAGCAAAAAGGATTATTGAATAGTATTAAAAAAAAATCCATGGCATTTAAAAATGTCTTATGTTCCTGAAAAAGATAATAGTTGCTTCATCTTTCTGGACCTTCCCATGCTTCTAAAACATAACTCCCTCCTTGGTCTTCTTGGTTACACCAGTAATTTCTTCTCAATCACTTCTAGTAATATTTTTTCTCATTTTCTCAAATGTGAACATTATAGGTCAAGGTCAGGATTCTGAATTTGTTTTAATCTCTCACCTTTTTAGTGACCTCATATAGATAGATTTATATACCTTCTTTGTGCTGATAAATATCAGATTATCTTTGCAAAACTGACTCATGTAACATCTCAGTGAGCATCTCTAATATGGTGCCTAATTGGAATGTCAGATGTAAACTGACTGCCCTGCACAAATACTTCCTCTCTCTCTCTCTCTCTCCCTCTCTCTCTCTCTCTCTCTCTCTCTCTCTCTCTCTCTCTCTCTCTCTCTCTCTCTCCACTGTAAGCACATGAACTTGCTTCTTTCAGGTGTTTTTTCTTCTCAGAAAATGGCAGTGGCTTCATTCCCATTACTTACACTGAAAAGCCTGTTGTCATGAGTGAGTCATCTCTTCCTGTCACACTTTCTTGGCCAATCCACCAGCAAATGCTGAAGACTCTACAACCTAAATATATACTATCTCTTTAACTAGTCTTAACCACCCTCATCCCTCAACTTGACCCTGCAATAGCTACCTCATCTTTTTTTCCCACCTTGTACTCACCCAGACTGTTGTAGTCACAACGATCTTTCTAAGGTTTAACCCAACTCATGTCACTTTGCTCTGAAACCCCAGAGGTCACTCAGTGTGCAAGTTCTGAGTCTGCTGTGCAAGAGCCTGGTCTCTCTGATCCGCCTCACTTTCCTCACCTTGCAGGGGCCTACCTTGGTTCTCTTAGAAAAGGCAGACCTCTTGTTATTACTTCTGCCTGAAATGAACTATATGCCATCATGGATTCCTTACTCATTTTTTCCAATTCTCTGAAATTCACAACTAACTCCATTTTCACTCCTTGCCCAATATCTAATGTATTTGCACTATAGTATCTTCCAACTTTTAAGATATTTATCTGTGCATGTGTTTATTCTTTAGAATTTCACTAACTAGGAGGCAAGTTCCATGAAAATAAAACTTGGTCTGTTGTGTTGTGTGCCAAATCAAGCACTTAAGAATCTTTGTTCTTTTTTTTAATGTTTTTATTGATTTTTTTTTATCAATTAAAGGGAGAGGGATAGAGAGATAGAAACATAAATGAGAGAAAAACATCATCAATGGGCTGCCCCTGCATGCCCCCCATGTGGGATTGAGCCCATATCCTGGGCATGTGCCCTGACCAGTAATCAAACCAGGGGCCTCTTGTTTCCTGGGTCAATGCACAACTGCTAAGCTACACCAGCTGGGCAAGGATCTTTGTTCTTAATGTTGATTTTAAATGGCTTTATCTTTGTCTAAACCTCTAATTACACAAATATTTTGCAGTGATCTTCTAAGGGTTTCTCTTTGTTCTTCCAATTATATTTGGATAGTAGATGAGGGTAAGAGCAGGGAGACAAAGGATTGGTTCATACCAAGACAGGAATATTACTGGGCTGAAGTTGCAAATTAGAATGCATTTCTTATTTCTAAAAATACTTCCAGGTTACTTTTAGGTAGAGATTATGAGTCACAGTGGCTGCTGCAACTTCTATTCCCCTTGATTTAATAAGTTAGTTGATTAGCTTGAATATGCCTTGGTCATTTTGAGGCAAGAGCCATCCACTGACAGATAAGAACAACACATGAATGCCTCTGAAACAATTAAAAACAACAAAAATCAAACAATAACAATTCAAATGAAACAATTCAATTCCAAGCAGATATTAATAATGATAATATAGGTCTTGAAGACACACACACACAAAATAGGAAAATTTTCAGAAAACCCTTTTTAAAAAGACCTCTTTTTTTCTGAACGTTTTCATTAACCCTGTTCTCCATCATCTTCATGCTTCCCTGTATCTCCTTTCTCTATACGTTCTCAGCTTCTCTCTGGAGTGACTGTTCTAGTCTACTCTCTGCAATATTTCCCTCAAAATTGATGTTATGATTGTTGACATTTTTACTTAAGTTCTTTCCTCTCTTACTACTTTTTTCAGTTCCTTTACATTTATTTATTTTTATCTTTATTGTTGAAAGTATTACATATGTCCCCCTTTTTCCCTCATTGGCCCCTTTAGTCCTCCCACCCCCTTCCATGGGTTATGCATATATGCATACAAGTTCTTTGGTTAATCTCTTCCAATCCACCCACCTCTCTCAGCATTGCCTTACCTCTGAGATAATAACCCTTCAGGAAAACTTTTGCACTGACCTTATTATTTTCTAGCTAACCCATGAAGTTGCCATTGCTAATAACACTTTTGAAATGCCATTTATTGAAATACTCTGATCAAGAGCTACGTTAGAAAACCAGTTTCATACTTTATCACCTTGCCTTTTTATCACAGCTAAATTCTGAAATCAGGCTCTTGGCATCAATCAGAAGGCAATCAGTCTGCCAGAGACGGAATTGTGAAGTGGTTTGTTGTTTTTGTTTGGGCCAGGAGAGAGGTATTGCATGTTTTGAATACAAAATGCTTTAAATAAAGTTGCAAACTGAAAGCATAGCTTCCTTAGACAGAGAACAAGAAGAAAAATACTAAGGACCCAAATGTTGACTTCAAATAAGAGCGTCCCAGTGTGGAAAAATGCATGTAATTCGTCTTTCAATAATTGGGAACGTTGTGGCATTCTACCCCTGAAAGCAGATGCCAGAAATGCATCTTCTAAATGTTCCAATATGGTGAATTTTGACTCAGTATTTCTCAGAATGAAAACCTTTGAAAAATATGACTATGTGCTAACGTGAAGGATTTGTTAAGATATCATTAGCATATTAGAAACATTTGTGTTCACCTTTGTGTCAGAACAAAAGAGTGGGTTCACCAAGTACAGGGAAGAAACAAGTCCCTACTGATTATGTTGTGTCTTATGTTAAGCCAAAGCAGCCTGAATTTTATGAAAATGTTAATTTTTTAAAAAATCAGTAGAAATATTCTACTCACATTAGGATCTCAGTCTCAGAGCAAAATTTCAAATTGTGCTAAAAATAATATTTGCAGTATCAGCTCCACAATTAAGTTAAAAATTCCCCCACAAATATAATTTTACATTTTTAAAATTTCAGTCAATGATAAGGGATATACGTGGTTATATATATGTTTGAACAGAGAATACATGAATCATTTGCATCATGAAGAGTGATTATATTGTTTTAGTGTTAATTAACAATCTAATTAAATTACACATATTTATTTACCAATTACCATAGTTATACTTGTCAGTAAAGCAAAATTCTTCATACATTTGACTAATTATATGACAGTGTTTGATGGCATACTACTATGTCAATGAATAGTGTTAGGCCTTAAGAGAAAATGCCCTTAGGTAAAAATCAAAACAACTATGAAAGGTTGTAAAGTTTGCATATCTATTAAAATTTTAAGTATACATTTCACATAAAATATGTATCCTTAGCGAAGATGATTTCTGTGACCCTAATGTATATGTGAAACCCTCACTTGTCAGAGCAAGAACTCACTATTAGTTAATAACTTTTTGTGAAACCCCAAGTAATCATTTCTGACTTTATACTGTTATCTATGTTACTTTACTATGATCTCTACAGCTAATGGTAACAGAGAAACAGAATCCTGCCTTATGAATCCGCTAATTATTTATAATGGCTGCACTTTTTAAAGCAAGGGGCACTATATAATTCGGGTTCAGATATGAGATTTCTATTTCTGTATACTTGGCAATTATAGTTTTTGCCATGTGTGGATATAAAGTTCTTTAAAAGGTGGCTGGCCCTTACCAGGTGCCTTATTAGTTAGACGAAGTCTCACTAATTTTTTAAAAAAATATATATATATTCTCACTATATTTAAAAAATAAATAAATCCCCATATCTCCGTGGCTTAGTCCATTGTAAATGTGTTCCTTGCTCACCTTTTATGGTAGTGTACATGAACCTTTCTTCCAGACAGCCCTTCTCCAAGAGGTGACTCAGACATCCAGGCTTCTTCCGTGGGTCAGTTTTTTTTCTTGGCTTTCAGCATTTGAGTAGACACAGAGTGCACAAAGTAATACTAAGGGTCAGGCTTAGAGGAACTTTGTATCTCTTCTGCTCACATCACTTTGACCAGCCCCACCCTAACTGCAAAAGGGGCTTGCAAATATACATTTTCTATGCTCTTGAGGAAAGGAAACTAGACTGAAACACATCTGCCTAGTTCCATCCAAGTAAAAGAAAAAAAATGTTGGCAGGTGAATGATTCTTTCTCCCAAGCCTGTTTCTATATAAAATGCATATATATAATAGGAGTTCCTCTCAAACTTTAACTCAGGCAGAAAGAGAATTTAGGATGAGAAAAAAAATCTTATATGCAAAGGTAACACATTTGTTCTACTTTGATGGACCCCTCCCTTTCTTAAAGAAGGGAAGATGGTATTTAAGGATTAATACAATAGAGGGAATTTTTAAAAATCACTATTATAAAAACTCCTAGAGTCCTTTTGCACGAAATTTGTGCACGGGGTGGGGGTGGGGGGGGGCGCACCCTCAGCTTGTCCTGCATCCTCTCCAGTCCGGGACCCCCTCAGAGGATGTTTGACTGACTGTTTAAGCCCGATAAACAGGCAGTCAGACATCCCTCTCACAATCCAGGACCGCTGGCTCCTAACTGCTCACCTGCCTGCCTGCTTAATCACCCTAACCACTCTGCCTGCCTGCCAGATCACCCCTAACCACTCTGCCTGCCTGCCAGATCACCCCTAACTACTCTGCCTGCCTGCCAGATCACCCCTAACCACTCTGCCTGCCTGCCAGATCACCCCTAACCACTCTGCCTGCCAGATCACCCCTAACCACTCTGCCTGCCTGCCTGATCACCCCTAACCACTCTGCCTGCATGCCAGATCACCGCTAACCACTCTGCCTGCCTGCCTAATCACCCTTAACTACTCTGCCTGCTGGCCTGGTCACCTCTAACTGCTCTCCCCAGCTGGCCTGGTCACCCCTAACCTCCTCTGCCTCAGTCCTTGCCACGGTGGCTTTGTCCAGATGGATTTCTGGCCTAATTAGCATATTACCCTTTTATTAATATAGATTCTTGTGTAGTTATATTCTCACTCGAAAATTAACCTTTTGAGCAGTTGAAAGCACTGACCAAAAAAAAGATTAAAAAAAAAAAAAAGGCTTACCGAATCCAATTGCTAATGGCTAATTAATATAAACAGGAATCTTTTCTCCTTAATTATTATTATTATTATTTTAAAGATTTTTTTAAAATATATTTTATTGATTTTCCACAGAGAGGAAGGGAGAGGGACAGAGAGCTAGAAACATCGATGAGAGAGAAACATTAACCAGCTGCCTCCTGCACAAGGGGATGTGCCCGCAACCAAAGCACATGCCCCTGACCGGAATCGAACCCGGGACCCCTCGGTCCCCAGGCCAACGCTCTATCCACTGAGCCAAACCGATCAGGGCGATCTTTTCTTTTTTTAAAAAATATATTTTATTGATTTTTTACAGAGAGGAAGGGAAAGGGATAGAGAGCCAGAAACATCAATGAGAGAGAAACATTGATCAGCTGCCTCCTGCACACTCCCCACTGGGGATGTGCCCGCAACCAAGGTACATGCCCTTGACCGGAATTGAACTTGGGACCCTCCAGTCCGCAGGCTGATGCTCTATCCACTGAGCCAAACCAGCCAGGGCTTTTCTCCTTAATTATGAGGCACTGTCAGGTAGGGGAAAATTTCCACTTATCCCTCTTCACTCTTTTGGATATTCTAGTCATTAAATTGACATAAGACAGATTAACAGGAGAAAACAAATGTTAATTTTGTATGTGTAGAAGCCCATAGAAATATGGGACGCGAAAGTGACAAAAGCAGACAGCTTTTATACATGTTAGACAAAGAACAATACATTGTGAAGAACTGACAAGACAAAGAAACTTAGTCATGGTGACTAATTAGCGAAGGAACTAGGCAGCGCTTGTAGACCCAGCCTGTCTGCCCGGAATGCCCTATCTGTGGCGACAAGGGTGTCTCACTACCTCTGGGTTTGGGGAGGTTACCTTTCACGTGAAAGTTTTATTTCCTGCCTTCAGGGGGACAGAAAGGAGGGTCAGAGGATGCTCCTGGCACAAGCTGTTTCCCAAGTAACTTTAATACAAAATAATTAATATGCCAGTGTCACATCTTGTGTGGCCTGCCCAGCACTCCTACAACATCAAAGTACTAAGACAATCAGAGGACTAATCTGCATGCAGTTGAGGCTTTTATTCCAAGGAACATCATTTTCTTTAAACATCTTTGTTTGTTTGTTTGTTCTGGTATGAATAATAGATTTCATTAGAGAAAAGTACAAATACATTTTCAGCAGTCCAGGTTTTCAACACTTTTTTTGTTATTCCACCGTTACCTTGGATGAGAAGTTGATATAAATATTAGGGAAGGTAATAGTTCTTCATATTTCATACACAAAATCATAAGGGTCTTTGAAGTAATGTTTGAAAAATATTGGATGTTTTCAAAAGTGTAAAATGGAATAATCATGAAAGCAGGAGCTGAGTAGTGAAAAGCACACATTCTACGATTTGGTAGATTTTCTTAAGTGGAAGCTCTGATTAAACTACCTTTTACCATTCTAATTAGCTAGCTATTAATGATAGGAAAATTGTAAATGGGAAGCCAGACATTCTAGGGATGTCCTTTGGGCAGCTTCACTGGGAAGCTGCAATTTCCCCAGGGAACCACTGACCCATTCCCTGCAGAATCATTGTGTGTAAAGGGTCCAACAAAGAAGAGATAGACACGTGTGCAGTGAAGTTGGGGTGACATAGGGAAGGTGCTTGTAGTCAATCAAACCTTAGAACAGAGATCATTGGTCAGAGTAGGCAGGCCCAAAAAATTTGTGGATATATAATCCCCCCAAAATTTGTGGATATATAATCCCCAAAACAGAGGAATTATCTCTCTCTCTTGGTTCTTGGCTCACTGTTGGCTCTCCCATTATTTTGGCTTTGCTCTTGCCCATATTCCTCCATAGCCACATGGCCCATAGCCATGAGGACCCCAGGTGCAATGGACTGATGGGCTGTAGCTAGGAACACAAACTAAGCTAGCTGGATGCCGGATTGGATTGCTCCAAAATGGACCAGAAGCTCTGGACACTGGCTTTGATGCTAGTCCTATTGAAGTCACAGCCACACTTCTTCCTGGAGGGTGTACAAAGGGAAGTGGAACGTTGGGCATTCAGGGTGTAATTCCACAGAAATAAAGCTTTCTACAATATCTCACCCTCCTGTGCAAGTCTCAGAAAATTATTTTTCTCAGGATAGCCCAAGACCACTCCTATGAACAACAAGTGTGGATTAGAACCTCTTCCCACCCACTGGTAAAATATCTATAGGTAATCCAAGGTTAACAACAACAAAGCGAGTATTAATTTTAGTGCATTATATACTTTGGTAGACAGATATTCAAATGGGGGTTCATGGAAGGGAAGACCTGGCAGCTATCAACTTCAGTGCTGGGGAATACATTATTTTCTGTATGTTTTCCAAGTACATGATTTCCTTTATGTTTCTACATGGCAACCCCAGATGGAGAAAGTGTGAATGCTGACAGGTTACATGAATGCTTCTTGTCATGATCTCTCCCTCCCTCTCTATCTAGATTATATAATAACATTAAGAGCTATAGGGGAGGAAAAATAATTTCCCATTACCATTCTAGGTTCTTGACTGAGACTCCCGTGTAGTAAAAGGCAGATTAAGAGGGGAAAAAATCCACAGAAGCTTAATAACATGTATACCTCCTACACACATGGGAGATTTCCAGGAAACTGAATAACTCACTGAAATGTTGGAAGGAATCAATTTAAATACCATCTCCAGCTAAAGAGAAAGATGATGTAGGGTGTGGGAGCCAGTTATAGAAGGATATCAGGAAAAGAATAGCAGACAGAATACGACTGCTATAAAAAATTAAGTCAGTTGACTTCTCCATTAATAAAAGTCTCTAGTGATTTATGTACTCATCTCTCTCTTCTTGGTATAGAGAGGCACACATCCTAACAAATGGAGTTTGCTCTTATCACTGTAAATTTTTCTTACGAAAAGGTAACTTCTACTTAGTTTTCAGAGCCTCTGCTAAAGAGGCATATTTTGGAGTGGTAAGTTTTGGTCACTTTTAAAAACATACAAAAATGTTGCTGCACCTTCTAACACAAGTATCTACCTTCAAGGGACTTAACTTACTTTGCATTTCTGTATTTCTAAAGAAACCAACTTAACCATATGTCTTTCTTTTTTTACTCCAAAAATGTTTCTTTATTATTCAAAACTCTTTTGAAGTTGGAAAGGAACAAGCAGTAGGGAGAAAATCAAATATTCAAGAAAATCTTCTGTTGTTGCAAAAAATGAAACAAAACGCTAAAGTAACTACCCCCTAAATCATCATACTAAGAAAAAAAAAAAGAGCCTGGCCAGTGTTGCTCAGTGGTTGAGCATCCACAGATGAACCATGAGGTCATGGGTTCAATTCCTGGTCAGGGCACATGCCTGGATAGTAGGCTCAATCTCTATGTAGGGGGGTGTGCAGTAGGCAGTTGATCAATGATGTTTCTCTCTCAAGGATGTTTCTATCTCTCTATTCCTCCCTGTCTCTCTCTAAAAATAACTTTAAAAATAATAAAAGAAACTCAAAATGGTTATACATCCTAGCCTTCAAAAATAGTATGGAAGGACTTAGGAGGAACTTGCCTTGAGGGGGTCAGCAGGGAAGCTACTAGTTAAGTGGGCATTTGCCAAGTCTGCCAGCTGCTTTGGGCTGCTGGCTCAGCACCACCAGTCATACCCTTCCTTCATCCCGACCTTACTGCTTTTGTGCATGCAGTGTGCACATTGCAACGTTTGTTTGTTTTTTTAAAAATATATTTTATTGATTTTTTACAGAGAGGAAGAGAGAGTTAGAAACATCGATCAGCTGCCTCCTGCACACTCCCTACTGGGGATGTGCCTGCAACCAAGGTACATGCCCTTGGCCGGAATCGAACCTGGGACCTTTCAGTCTGCAGGCCGACGCTCTATCCACTGAGCCAAACTGGTTAGGGCTGCAGTGTTTATTTTAAATGTATAGCCTTTCCTTTATTAATTCAGTTCTTTTTTTTCTACTTAAGTCTTTGCTGTTTTTGCCAGTGTGTCTACTGGAGCTGGATTGAAAATTAAAAACATGCTGTTTTTTGGTTTGATTTGGTTTTTTAAATATAGTTGCTATGTTTGACCCCCAGAGCATTTCTCTGTAGAAGATGTCTACTTCTAACCTGCAACCCTGAACTCTTTCTTCAAAATTATTTTCAGGACTAATCTCAATTAGTATTTACAGTCCAATTATAAAAGGCCAGACTGTTCTATGTCTTTGTCATTATTCAATGCACCCATATATATGGGAAACATATTGCATGTAAGCCCTGCACAGGGCGTTAGGGATCTAACAGCTAGCACAGCAAACTTGCTTCTGGACTTTATGAAGGTCATAGTTCATGGGGGTAGATGGAAGATTAAATGAGTCCTATGAGTTAACACTTCTTTACAACTTACTAAGTGTCAGACACAGTTCTAAGTAATTTAATATGGTTTATATAATTTAAGTTTCACTGCATACAAAAATAAAAAAATATTTTCCTCCTACCACTTTTAAAGTCTACTGGCTAGACTAATAATCAAATAAACATAAGAGATAAACAGGAGAAAATGCCCAAATTTACTATGTATTTACCTAGGGGAGTCCATAAGAACATGGGGCCTGAGCACAGATCAGACAGTTAAGACTTTCATGCCCTCATCTTGACCTAAGGACAGAGGTGATGGTTGAAAACTCAAAGGGCAGAAATGTGTGGGCGTTCAGAAGGAGACACCCCAGGATGCGCCTTGGCAATATGCAGATTACTTTGAACTATAGGCAATGTTAGCTTCAGGTTCAAGAGAAACCTCTACCCCTCTCTTTACCTAGAAAAATTAAGTTAGGGGCCTCGTGCATAATAAAGAGATTATCAGACATGACCTTTTTGACTTATGTCTAGGGCAGGACAAACTTCTGTTTACTAAAGGTCTGTTCTTATCATCCTGCAGTGACTCTTTGAAGCCCCCTGAGGCACATACCCCACCCCTAACTGCGATGTCTTACACATTCCATGCCCCTTTCTACCGCTGAACCTCTCCAGCCATGGAGTCTCTGACTCTCTCCTGTATGCAGGGTTCCCATACATACGTATGATCTAAATTTAATTACTTTTTCTTGCTAATCTGCCTCATGATTATTAGACCAGCCAGAAAAACCTGAGGGTGGAGAGGAAGGTTTGTTTCTCCCCCACAAAGGCAGTTCACTTGGAGACAGAAAACCAGATGTTTTTAAATAAATGCTTGCCAGGCCATCTTTAACACTGGGACACTGAGAGGACTTTGGTCACACAGCATCACTAGGTTTCTCCCAGGCTGTCACACCAGTTGATATTAAACTATATAGCTCCTTTCTTGGAGCATGTTCTCTACCTAAATTATTGTAAGCCGTTGTGAGAAGGTCAAAGTTTCTTGCTGGGACTGATTTCTTTTAAAATAACCCCCTTAAAATAAGCATTATCCCCCCCCCCGGGCCCCCACCCCCACCCGCAAATACACTAGGGTGTCAAACTCTTCCTCTCCTCACATTTGAGATTAATTCCCTTTACAAATGGGAAAACTAAGGCATAGAGAGTTTGAGTAACTTTCCTGAGGTTTAATATGTAGTGAGGGGTTTTGAACCCTAGCAGTATGAGTCCACCATATATGTGTATACACATACTATGGGCATGCATATTTTATATAGATATATATTTGTACATATAAACAAATTATAAATATGTATATAGAGAGTATTAGGAGAATTATTTAATATAAAATATTAATTAGCACCATATTGGTATATATATCTGTGTGTATTATACTTACAAACTTACCTGTATATGCACATGTATATATATATATATGAATATTACCTAAGAGTGGGATCTGAGGATTGTCTGTTTCAAGATGAGTTAGAATCTATCTGTTAGTCAGGGGTCCTCAAACTACGGCCCGCAGGCCACATGCAAATACAAATATTGTATTTGTTCCCGTTTTGTTTTTTTACTTCAAAATAAGATATGTGCAGTGTGCATAGGAATTTGTTCATGGTTTTTTTTTTAAACTATAGTCCGGCCCTCCAACGGTCTGAGGGACAGTGAACTGGCCCCCTGTTTAAAAAGTTTGAGGACCCCTGTATTAGATCATTCTAATTTGCCCCCAGGGTTGATAAAAACTCACTTGGGAGAAAAAAGAGAGAAGAATAAATTCGGCCATGGGCTGAGGCTTTGGGAACCAAAACAGAGATAGCTGTATACAACTTAAAGTTCAGTCTCCAAATAAAATAAATGTTTCTTTGTCTAAGTGTTCTTTCTTTGGGCTCATCTGTACAAAGTTGCCACATTAATTTCTTTATTAAGGTATGGGAAATAAATATCTCAGTTGAAGGCGTGATCCTTCATCTACTTCCTGTGTGTATGTGTGTGTTCTCCTTTCAAAATGCAGTCACAAATGTTGCTTTTATAAATCCTTTAGGCCAATGATATGTGAGTCTGAATTACTTTTCAAGAGGATATTTGAAAGTATTTCAGGCAAATTGTCAGTTTTGAAGAGCACTGCAATCAACTACTGCAAAAACAGAGAAGACTAAAAAGATACACGTTTCAGTACATTTCTTAAAAAACAATTTGACAATGGCTTTACAAGAATTCTTGTCTGTACTGAATGGACACATGACACAGCAACACAGAAATATAATTAGTTTCAAAAGGCATTTTCTAAGGCTTTGAGTTTCTGGGATGCTCAGTCTGGGTTCTAGACTTTTGACTGAAGCTATTACTTTGGAACAGTTAGTTGAGACAGTTTTTAGACACATGCAGGATTTTGTTTCTGTGCTGATGTGTGTTCTATTCCACAACCTGTAAGATCAAAAGATCTTACTAGTTAAGGAGCAAAGAACTGGTGCTTTTTGTAGGAAGGTGTTCTTAACTTTTCCTCTTCCTATTATTCTAGTCACAGGTGGTTTATAATATTATCTCTCCTTTCTGCTAATTTCAATGGTTTGTGAAATTCTTCACAAACCATTTCCCATTTTCACTGCTTTCCCAAGGGCCCTGCCTTCCATCCTCCTTTGTTCTAGTTTTGATTCTACTGGTTTCTGAAAATCCATCAAATTTGTGTCTGTAGAGTCCAATTAAATTGATTATCAAGAGAAATGCAAGATGCATTCTCAGCCCCAATGAGATCCAGGTTCGGGGCAGTTGCAGCTGACCCATACTTTAGATCAGTGGTTCTCAACCTTGGCTGCACATTAGAATCACCTGGGAATCTTTTTTAAAATCCCGACTTCTGGGCCTCATCCTCCAGAAATTCTCTTTCTTTGTTACTAATGTTGTGGCCCCAGCCATAACAAAGAAACAGAATTTCCAGAGATGAGGCCCAGAAATCAGGATTTTAAAAAAAGATTCCCAGGTGATTCTAATGTGCAGCCAAGGTTGAGAACCACTGCGCTAGGTAGTCCTGTTTCTGCATGAGTCCCACACATGTTTTAACTTACGGGTCTTCTGGCCCCCAGGCCCGCAGCTCAGCACATCACCGTCCAACGCACGGAAGACACCGAATTTCCTTTTGCTGAACCCCAGCGAGTGACGACACCACACTCTCTGCTGAAGCCTCCAGTCCATTGATTTTGCTGAAAAGCCCCTTAGAAGTCAGGGAAGAAGGTAAGGCCTTGGGGATCACAGTACAGGGGCTTCAAGATGAAGCAGAGCAAATATTCAGTGTCTTAAGTTATTATTCCAGCATAGTTATCACGTTTACTTCGTCAAACATTTGGAAATGACAAAAGTCAATCCAATGAATCACCCGCGTAGTAATGAGTGAAATTCTATCGTGCACATGCCAACACCAGGAACACTCAAACCAAAACCTGGGCTGATGTGCAGGAGTGTGTTGTTCTAAATCAGCTTATGAGGAGGCAGTGAGAGTTTATTCTTCATAGTAATTGGTTATAATTTTAGTATTTTCTTAAATCATGGGGAATTGGTTAGTAGTTACTTCAAACCACTCTGGGAAGCAACTTAATTTTCTTTAATGATTTCCAGAGGCATAAACAAGAATTAACCCAGGTCAAGTTATCTTGCAAAATAAGCTCAATTGAGCTGTGGTTGCATGACTAGACTGGTTTTGTGTGCTACCGGAATTTTAAGGCTGCTGTGTTTGTTTTCTATTTTACTAACTTCTACGTAGGTCTTTCAATTTAAGAGACTGATGTAAAATGTTATCAGTACAAAATGAAGGCTCAGCTTTGTTGGTAATCTCGTCATATTGGCTCATTGTCTATCCTTCTGTGATCCTCATTTGTGTCTTAAATTGCAACCAGCTCTGCTGTTTTGTCTGTCGGGCCACTGGTTTATGAACTGCAGGAATTTCTCAGTCTTGTTTTCATTGATTAAAATTCCACACTCATAACAGTCATTATGACCTGTATTTCCATGGTTTCAGTTTATGATTTTCCTAGTTTGATGCTTTATGGGTCCTAACAACAGTGGAAATGAGCTGGGTCTCATATGTTCATTTCGAGTTGGTTTGTGGCAGGAGCCTGGATCTGCTGGTAGATTTATTTATTTTTAAAATTTTAATCTGCTGGTGCCCCGGAAGGTTTGTCAACTACCAGCAGGTTTACTAAATGAGAGTGTCTTTCCCATAACCCAAAATGATTATCTCTGAGTCCTTCCTGAATCGCCTTGTCAACAATTCTTAATGGCTGCAGATATCTGGAATTTTATTCTTTAATGACACAAACCTTATTACAGGCAGAAAAATACTCAGATTTATATAAATAGTCATAATCATATAAACATTATTTATATTTACTCACTTGATTAGACTTATAATTAAATAAGGGATTATTTCTAAATGTATTAAAGCACAGCATAAAATCCATACTAACAAGTAAGGGACAGATAAGCACACACGTTCTTTTTTGCTCAATGTAACTATTTGTAGTGGTATGAGGGGAATATGATGCACATTAGTATATTAAGTATCTTTTAAAACACTTGGAAAAGGGGATCTGAAAATGCAGGCCAGGTGTACAGAACCGAGGGCTAATTTTAAATGCTATAAAATTATGTTCTGACATAAACACCTAAGTAAAACTCAGCATGTAACATGTGAGGAAATAGTGTTTACTAAAATCAGTATACACAATGGCGACAAACAATAAAATCCCAGGAGGAAATTCTTTTGTAAACACAGTTATACAGGTGTTGGGAAAGGAGATTAAAATAGATATCAAGCTGGCTCTATTGATGTATTTTAATTTCCTATGAACTATAATTTTCCCTGATATTAGAAAAATGTTGTTTAAACAAGGTTAATAGTACTTCCAAGTAGGTATACGATTTATGTGGATAGGAAAATAAAAATGGTTGATAATAATTCCTTCCTGAAAATAACTTAAAATTAATTTTAAAAGAGTACCTTCTTATCAGAAGTGCAAAAGCCCGAAGTAGATTGTTATCCTTATTTTGGGTCATGTCAAAATTATTATAGCAAGAGGCACACTGTTAAAACTTTGCTGTCACCTAATTCAGACTTTGTTAAAATGGCATGGGCACTGAAATGACTAATAAATACACTGTCATTTTGTTCTTAGAAATCAGGATTGTTAATCGCTATTATCATCCAACCAGTGATTATACTCTCTCTTTAAAAAATTGAAAATCAGAGGAAAAATGTCATTTTGGTGTAATTGAGATTATGTTTATTCATAAAGTATTTTGTTTTCTTTAGAGCTGCCACACATCTGGATAAGACTGAAAAATTTAGCAAAATATTAACATCTTTCCAAGTGTGTCAATGTTGATTGCATTTTATGTTTCACTGTAAATGTTTGGTAAACTATAGTTCTAGCTACAAAATATATATTATGTTGCCTTATTATCTTTGACTCTAGCATTCCAAAGCTAGAATATTGTATCTTTTGAAGAGAAAGAATAAATATAGTAAGGAATTTTAGACTTGGAAAAAATTAAAATAAGGTTAGCCAACATTAATATTTGTGCTTAATAATTTTAAGAATTAAAAATGTACTTTTATAAATCATTAGTAGTTTTTATAGTATAACAAGTACCTCTGCCTTATGCAATAAATGCTATTTAATTTTCTCTCAATTAAACAGCCTTACACTCTAAAATTATTAACATTAAAATGAGAAACTGTACAAGGGATTACCTGTTAGTCTCATTACTGGGTAGCACATTCTTCAGAGTTTCTTGATTGGAATCATAAAATAAATTACTTAATAAAAATTTTAAAATTATTCAAAATGTTATATTTTGCTGAAGATATTTATTATGCAGATCCAGTAAAACACTTTTGTAAGCTTTGAAAAATATAATGGGTAAATTGTATTAAACAATTTTAATCTCTATTCTAATTCTACCTAAAAATGAAAATGGGAAATATATCCCATCTTCTTTAATCCTATATAATAAAAGGCCAGAGGCATCATGACCAAAGCAACCAGAAACCAGACCACCACAGCCCCTCATGGGCTTGCCCTACCCCAAGCAAGCAGTTAGGGGCAATTAGGCAGGCAGGCAGAGTGGTGAGGGGTGATCAGGTAGGCAGGTAAGTGGTTAGGGGCGATCAGGTAGGCAGGCCAGCAGTTAGGGGAGATCAGGTAGGAAGATGGCCTCTCGCTGGGCTGGCTTCACCCCCAAGCAAGCAGTTAGGGGCAATCAGGCAGGCAGGCAGCGTGGTTAGGGGTGATCAGGTAGGCAGGCCAGCAGTTAGGGGCAATCAGGTAGGCAGAGGGCCCCTCACAGGGCTGGCCCTGCCCCCCAGCAAAGAAAGAGGGAGGCCCAGGCCAAACAAGCCGTCGTACCCCAGCCTGTCGCCTGCAGAGGGAGGCCACCGGTGGCAGGGGAGGGGGAGCAGAGCTGCACAGATGGCAAGCAGTGGTAGTGGCAGGGGTGGGGCCAGCTGCCTGCAGCCTGGGGAAGGAAAGCCCCCATAGGCCCTGATCTCAGGCCAGGCCTAGGGACCCGATCTGAGGGGTCCCAGATTGTGAGAGGATGCAGACCGGGCTGAGCCCCGCCCCCCCCCAAGTGCACAAATTTTCATGCACTGGGCCTCTAGTGTAGAAATAAATAAAATGGAGTTATAAATAACAAGTTGGAAGAGAATCCATGTAAAGAAATTATATAATTTAATGGTAGAATATAAAATTTTATCAGAATAAGTGAAAAATAACTCCGCAATATCAAGAAATATAAAACTTACTGTCATAAAAGCCTATTTCCCCAATTTAATATAGTATAAGCTAAATACATTTTCAATAAAATTAAAACAGTAATTTTTATATTTAGACAAAATAATATTAAATATATGTTAAATGATAGTTATTTAAAAGCAATCCAGAAAACTTATAAAGAAGCATATCAGGAATATTGTTTATCACTCATTGATGACATTTTCTTGATCACCCTATATATTTTCAATTGATCTATTTTCCCAGTTTATTGTTTCTCTCCTCCCCCCCCCCAGTCCATTAAATAATCAATTCTCTCAATTTGGATTACTTTATTTTTTTAGTTCAAGAATTCCATTTAGTTTCTTTGAATAGATTATAGTTTTGTGGTAAACTTCTACATTCTTTTAATGATTTTTGAACATATTAGGCAAAGTTAATTAAAGTTTATTACTGATAACTTTAATATTACAGTTCTGTGTAGATCTGATCCTGTTGTCTTTATATTCTCCTGTTCTGGCATTTTAAAAATAAATACAGTATAAGTCATAAAAATTACTTCCTTCTGGTGAATATTTACCAACTTGTCCTTTCTTGTAGCTAAACTGGAGACACATCACACAATCTGGTACTGACTAAACAGATTCCACACTGGGTTATAGTTCTTATAATACTCAATTTACATCTCAGCTTGCTTACTGCTAGTCTAAAGATCTCTCAGTCTCAAATGAGAGCATGAAACATTTACTGGGTTACTACTTAGAACTTCATGGGAAAATAGTATTGTTTTGTCAGTTTCAAGGGGGAGCATAGTATTATGTATATTATGTATTTTTTATCACTATAAAAAATTTACAGGTTTAAGTTGGTAGTCAATAAATTAAATTTAAAATGATATTATTTATATATTAATATTGAATCTCATTTAAAAATTTTCCCACAGTGAATGCAATCTCAATTATATTTAGCATATGTGAACATATTACATTAGTCATTCTTTCCATTTCAATGTCATAATTATTAATTTTTTCTTTCACACATTTGGACTCATATAAAAAATGCTATCTGATGCATTGAGGAGGGCCAACAATAATTTAAGTTATATGCTATTTGCCTAATACAGAAAGCAAAATAAAAATAATTTATTATAAAGAATTGAAAGGAAGTATCTGTGGAGGAGGTCGGAGATAAGATGGACCTGGAAAGAAAACATAAATGCTTCCATGCTTATTCAAAGTTTTAAAAAGAGAGCACCGTTTACCTTCAATAATGGTGTGGAAATATGTAAATCATTTATTACATGCTCAAACATTTAAAAACATACTTAGAGATATATTAAAAGCATATAAACATATATTTTGAAATATATAAACATTTCAAAATTCAAAATGTTTTCTTTATAGGCCATTTTTGCCAACTCACAATCTCAGCTAAAATGTTGTAAGACTTTTCCCTTCATTTATTCTGCAATGATAATGCCTTTTGGTATATTTTCCTGGTTCAGCAAAATACAAATTCCAAAGTCTATAAAACGACAAGGAAAATAATTGTGTGTCAGTTTCAAATGGATCATTATTTTTTCCACTATAGGGGAAAGCTTATTTTGCATCCAGTGGAGTCATGGAGAGTAACAATCTACAATACAAGGGAAGATGGGCAACATGTTTTTCAGTGATCTGAACATTGCTATATTCTTTATGCCCTGATGACATCTTTCTGTGTTATTTTACATGGATGCAGCACCTTGCAGAAATGTGCTGAAAAATGCCACCAGCTTAATAATGAAATCCCTTAACAGTATTTCAATCTAGTGTAGTAGCAGAAAGAATCAATATCCTTCTTTAACTATAGTTCTAAAATTGCATGGTTTGGCAGCAAAACAAAGCCCCTTGATTTGAAGTAACCTTTCCTATAATCATTGAAACTTCAGCTCTGGCTATGCCTAATCTGAAGGTACTGTGATACTTGAATGTTATTTCTATTGAACAGTTTTACTTTTTTACAAAAAAGAATCACCTTCTGTCTTCATTTTAAGCAAAAACAAACAATGTATAAGCCTTACAAACTACAAAATAGGGGATTGTTACTGACTTATAAGATGAATCTAACGAAACACTTAATAAATGAATAAAGAAGTCACTGGTAGTCTAGTATCTCAAGTAAATTAGTAACTACAAAAACCCAGGAGATCCAGAATTAAGGGGAAAAAATCTCTCAGAGATTATTAGTTAAGCTGTATTATTTTAAATAGTCATATTGAAGTTCTTACTTTACATGCTTTTTGCATATTATAATCTAACTTTTAAAAAGTAATTTTACCTTCACCTTTGCATTTATATTATGATTCCTGAATTATTGAAGGTCATGAATATCTTTCGGTTTTCCATTTTAGAATTGGCACCATAGCACAGGTTCATGAGTTTGAAAGAGAAATTCATTCATTTTTGGTCTGCATGCATCTTTGGAGATCTAAATGAAGTCAACATGTTTGTACCTTTTTATTACAGAACGATTAATTGTTTTTTTTATTTCCTGTTTTCATTTATAGACCTTTACAAATTGCCACAATCACCTAATTTCACCAACAGGTATAATTGTATCTAAGGATTGCATTTAATCTATTGACAATACAAATATTTTAAGTATATATTTTAAAGGATTATTATTCATCAGGTTTATAAACTTTTTTAAAAAATATATTTTATTGATTTTTTACAGAGAGGAAGGGAGAGGGATAGAGAGTTAGAAACATCGATGAGAGAGAAACATCAATCAGCTGCCTCCTGCACACCTCCCACTGGGGATGTGCCCGCAACCAAGGTACATGCCCTTGACTGGAATCGAACCTGGGACCTTTCAGTCCGCAGGCCGATGCTCTATCCACAGAGCCAAACCTGTCAGGGCAAGTTATAAAAACTTTGACACTATCAAGGTCATTTTGTGTAAATATTCAAAGGAACATTAGGAAAATAATATATGTTGCTGATTATTAACTACTGCAAGTCATGATGAAGCTAGTAACAAGTTGTGTGACAAAACTGAACTAACTTTTTTAAAATATGTTTTTATTAATTTCAGAGAGAGGAAGGGAGAGGGAGAGAGATAAAAACATCAATGATGAGAGAAGATAATCAAGCAGTTGCCCCCTCATGCCCCCTACAGGGGCTTGAGCCAATAACCAGTCATGTGCCCTGACCAGGAATCGAACCAGTGACCTCCTGGTTCCTGGGTTGATGCTCAACTGCTGAGCCACGCTGGGCTGAACTAACTTTTTAAAATGATAATAAAATAAAATATTTTACAGGAAGCAAAGTTTTATTATACCAAGTACTTAGGATACAACTATGGATATTTGGCCACTGCTCTGCTCTAGGGAAATTTTATAATAACAATAATACTGCCATAAAGTAATATAATGGCAGACAAAGTGGTAATTCTCTGTATTGCTTGTGCCAAATTCTTGATAATTTTAAAAAGAAGAAGCAGATTGAAATGAGATACTCCTCTGGGGTTTTCACTTTAACACTTTTCTATGTAAATAGCACTTATCCCAAATGTTAGCATGAAAGATTTACTTTGAATCAAAACGCAACAATTGAAAACTACAATGCGTTAATTTTCTTGGCATTTGATTTGTTGATCTTGAAAACACCAGAAAGAATTATATTGAAGAAGCTAGTTATTAATATTAGAAAAAGAGCAACTATTAATATGTAGGTTAAGATAGAAGAAACATTTATATAGGTTTATTTCAATAACTGGGATAAGAACCAAACTGAGAAGAAAATGTGTGAGATCATTTTTCAAGATTTACTTCCACAAATAGTCTAAATAACTTTTCTATTTGCCATTAAATCATGTGGTTAATGTGTAGTTTAAAAAATAAGATAAAGAAATTCAGGAAAGTCTACAAAGAAAATTCAAATGTTCTATTAAACCATGGTACCATATTGTATTTTACACTAGCTTTTTTAAAAACTTCATGTTGGGTTTGTTTTACCTGGTATATTCAAAACCAAATGATTACTCAGTTATATTCTTCATTAATTCATGGTAGCAAAATTGAAGTTTTAAAAAAATCATAATAGGCTGTGGGGCTTTTTCTTTTTATCAAAATATCTCTATACTCTTCAGAAATATATGGTAGTTTCTCTCTCTTCTCTGTTCTTATATTACCAGATTTCCAGAAAAGACAACAATATAAGCTGATTTTGTCAAGCATTGTTTTACTCAAAAGCCATGGGGACACCAAATCATAATAAATCTAAATGTCTCAGTGTTAACTTCAAGACACCTTTTAGATCTTTTTAGAAAGGAATGAAGAGTATGTAGTGAGCCATGGAGACTGGAATTAAAGACAATAGACCAACTTTAGCATTATGATCATGAACTCACCATTTGAATTTGCTTTGCTCCTGCGTAAAATTGAAATAGTTCTATTTGTTAGCATGCTTTCAGGGGCAAGTTATAGAAACACTACTGAAAAAAGCTTTAACAGTAAAGAACTTTATTAACCCATAAAGGAGGGAGTTTAGGGATACTTCTTGGTCAGAGCCTATCTGTGTTCTGATCCTGTTTCTCTCCTACTGTCCTGTCTGCATGTTCTTCCATATGCTGGCCATGTCTCTCCGTCTGGCTTCACTCATGGACAGAAGTTCCCGTCCAGAAACCTTCAGGACCAAATGTTTCCATCATCACATTAGCAGGAAGGAAATAATACGTATTTCTCTGGGTTTTCTTTTTAAGATTGAGAAACTACAGGGTGTCTCCCAAAATGTATACACACTTTAACAGCTGATAGCTCAATTTTGAAAATGAAATGTATTTTAATAAGCACTGCCTTTATAGTTATTCAAAGTGTGTGTATACATTTTTGGGGGACACCCTGAATATTTTAAGAAATCTCTAGCAATGCAATGGACTAATTGATAGCAGCAGAAAACACAAGCGAAGCTAGCCTGATGCTGGACTGGGCCCAGCTCCCACATGGAAAGGAAACTCTGGACATTGGCTCTAATTTTAGCCCTACTGAGGCCCCAGCTACACTTCTTCTCTGACTGGACTAAGGGAAATGGGACTTTGAAAACCAAGGAATATAATTGCATGGAAATAAAGCTTTCTACTCTACCTCATCCTCCCCTAGGGATCTCCAAAAATCCTCATTCCATCAGTACCCCAAGGACCCCACTTCCACTTGCAACCAGTGGAGATTGGCCCCTCTCCTATCCTGTACCACTAGGAATGAGAATAGTAATGGTCATGGTGTCTATTCAATATTCATTGATCTGTATTTTTCATCAAATTGCTGGGTTGTTATTTATAAACTTTTATTCTCTTTTAGTCGTATTTATTTTCTTGCCCATATATTAAAACAATCTAGTTGTGATATTTGTAACTGCCGAATGCCAGGCTCATTGCATTATTGTGGCAGATTAAATCTCTATCATCTCTAGTTCTATCCCTATCTCTACGACATCTATACTCTTTATTTATCATAATTATATTTAGGACACCTTAAGTCTATGAACTTTAATGAAAGGGACCAGTATCCTGGTTACAGGAGTCTGTTCTTCACTCTAAGATATTCATGACCAATAAGGGCTTTACTCTCTAAGTTAAGCTTAATTAACCCTTATATACATTATTGCTTTCCCCTCTCAGTAAGTATGTTCTTTGCCTTAAATTCCCACCTAAAACTGGAGCAGCCTCTAATTGGACAATTCCATTTCTAAGTGCTCATTGGGCACCCACTTTAAATCCTTGTTTAAATATTGTGTGCAATGACCTTTTTGGTTCATTAATTGCTTTATAATACTATTTGTTGGAAATTAGATTAAAAGCAATTGACTTATTTACCAAATCCTGAGAAATGAGGTCTATAAGTTTCCTAGAAATGCTGCATGAAGTACCAAAAGTTGGGTGCCTAAAATGACATAAATTTATTGTCCCACATTTCTGGAGGCTGTAAGTCCAAAATCAAGGTTTTGGCAGGGTTAGTTCTTTTTTTTTTATTTTGTTTTTGTTAATACTCACTTCAGGATTAACAAAAATGAATTTTCCATTTTTTTTTCCCTGAGGGAGTGAAAGGGATGGAGAGAAAGAGAGAGAGAGAGAGATTGAGGGAGAGAGAAACATTGATGTGAGAGAGACATATTGATTGGTTGCCTCCTGCATGCATCTCACACTCACACCAACTGGGGCAGGAATCAAACCAGTGAACCTTCGGTGCATGGACTGATAAAAAATCCAGCCAGGGCAGGGTTAGTTCCTTCTGAGGGCTGGGAAGAAAAATTTGTTCTATGATTTTCTCCTATCTTCTGGTAGCTTTAGGCCTTCCCAGGCTGACAAGATGGTGTTTCCCCTGTGTCTGTACATTGTCTTTCCTCAGTATGAATCTTTCTTTGCATTCATTTATCATTTTATTTTATTTTATAAAGACATTAACCATATTGTACTAGGAATATCCCTCATGACCTCATTTTAACTGAATTACCTCTGTAAAAACCCTATTTCTAAATAACATCACATTATGAGATATGGGGTTTAGATTCAATACTACATCTTTTTAAAATAGTTTTTTAAATGTATTTTTCAATTATGATTTACATACAATATTATTTTCATGTATACAACATAGTGATTAGACATTTATTTACTTTATGAAATGATCACTCTCATAAGTCTAGCATACACACATAGTTATTACAATATTATTGCCTATATTCCCTATGCTGTACTTCCCAAGCTCATGACTATTTTAATAACTGGAAATTTGTTTTGCTTTAATCTCTTTCACCTTTTACCCTCCCCATAACTCTGCTCTCATCTGGAAATTATCAATTTGTTCTCTGTATCTATATAGAGTTTTTTTCAAGAACCAGTTTTTGTTTAGGTTCACAGCAAAATTGAGCAGAAGGTACAGAGATTTTCCATACACTGCTTTTCCCAACATGCATAGATTACCCCATTAGCAATAGATTGCCCCAACATGCATAGATTGCCCCATCAGCAATAGATTGCCCCAACATGCATAGATTGCCCCATCAGCAATAGATTGCCCCAACATGCATAGATTGCCCCATCAGCAATAGATTGCCCCATCAGCAATAGATTGCCCCATCAGCAATAGATTGCCCAAACATGCATAGATTGCCCCATCAGCAATAGATTGCCCCAACATGCATAGATTGCCCCATCAGCAATAGATTGCCCCAACATGCATAGATTGCCCCATCAGCAATAGATTGCCCCAACATGCATAGATTGCCCCCTCCAGAGTGGTACGTTTTCTAAAATTGATGAACCTATATTATTGACTTATTACCCCAAATCCATAGTTACTTTGCGGGTCTGCCTTGGTGATGCGCATCCTATGGATTTGGACAAATTTGGGCAAATGATATTGTCACCATTATAGTATCTTACAAAATATTTTCACTGCTATACAAACCCTCTTCCTATTTATCTCTTCCTCTCCACAAATATAACTTTATTTTATAGAAAGAATTCAACTCAAAATAGGGGAAATTTTTAAATCAAAGGATCAAAAAATTGAAGAACTGCTGAAATTTCCTTTTTGTATATTATCTCTCAGCATAGGTTTATGAAAAAATGCATAAAAACAAGTAGCCTTAAAATTGAGAAAAATAACATTAGAAACTACTATATTCATTTATCTTCTTTAAATGAAATTCTACACTTCGAGTATGATGATAAAATGTAACATTATTAATTAAATGACCCAAATCAAATGCATTCCCATTTCATAAGAGCTTTTGCAAACAAAAATTTATTTTTGTACATTGAAAAAGCTGCCATAGTCTAATTTATTCTTCCAAATTTTTAAAAACAACCTACCCTTCTCACCAACCAGTAATCACATAAACTAAATTTGGAAGAAAAGTTTTTTGTTATTTTTTTCCCGACACACTCTTTCATGTTTGTTTTGTCTTTGGTATTTCACAGCCTATAAATCAAAATCCTTGAGGGATTGCTGCCATTCCAGCCCAGGGAACTGATTTAGATTGACCCCAAGTTCATTGATGGGGTGTATTCTCCTAAACTCTGCATTGGCAGTTTGCTGTGTCATCAATCTTGTTCAGCTGAACAGCACAACAATTTGTCAGGATTGTACCACATAAATGATAGCAAAAGGTTACTATTAGGTTATGAAGTTTTCTGACAAATGCAACATGCCAAGGTTTATATAAGTGTAAAACAAACCTTAAACTCAGGAATTGCTTTGTAAAGGAGACTTCTGCTTCTGTTCTATAGAGATTTTGAAGTCCAAGTTTATATACTTCAGGTTTGAGGGATGCAACCTGAGCCATAGCAGTTGACTACATTATATCTTTTATAATATCATCTAATATTATTGTACTGGACTAGGTGATGCAAGAGAGTTTTGATATCAACCTCAATGTCAAAGGCACAGGAATATGGTTCCATTATTCTTAGTAGTAAAGACCCATGAAAATTCAAACCAATTGGATTATCATGTATTTGACATTCTTTGCTAACCAGTACAAATGATTTACAAAGATGTGTAGCATTTTTTTTTTAATTGAGGGTGAGAATATGCTGAAAGACTGCTGATCCATACTTTTTGTTATTCTTATAATCTACTTATACTATCCAGAAAATAAAAATTTGTCAATTCTCACAAAATAAGTTGATAATGGAAAAGTTGATAAAGCCTCAGTATTTTCATTCTAAACTTTTGATATGTAAATATCCTATATAATAAAAGTGTAATATGCAAATTGACCAAACATCCAAACAGCAGAACTACCATCTGGATCACTATCTGGGACCACACTATGACAGCCACTGGCGCCAGGCCAGCCAAGTGTGGTGCAATGTGATTGGTTGAGGCCCAGCCATTGCCCCATGGTTGCCCCACAAAGGAAGGCGCAGGCCACTGGCCAGCAGGGCAATCAATATGGGGGCTCCATGATCACCTCAAAGAGAGAGGCCGAGGCCACCAACCAGTGGGCTTCAACGGATGGGAAGGGCCTCCCTCTGCAAAGGAAGCCCAGGTCCCAGGTGCCGGAGGGAAGCTGGTGCCAGTAGCCGGGGGAAGGAAGGCCTACTCTTGCACAAATTTTGTGTATCAGACCTCTAGTTTTAAAATATTAAAACATTTACCTCTTTCAGAAGGTATGTAGAGAACATCAATGCAAATTTAAGAGATTCATTAAATATATTGGGAAATCAAATACTCATGTAGTTGAGGAAGCCTGAAACTCATGTCCATTTATATTACTTATCTTTAATTAATCACAGTACTTAGTCATTGTACTTGCTTTTATAACTTGGTCCTGTTCATTTTGGGGGGGGAAATCTATTTAAAGATATTAATTTATTTTATTGCCTACTAATGTAATTTTAATGACACATTATATAAAAGGTTAAAATCCTATATAATAAAAGAGAAACATGCAAATTAATCGTCCCTCCACTATACTCAAGCCATGCCCACAAGCCACACCCACCAGCCAATGAGGAATGAGTATGCAAATTAACCTGACAAAGATGGCAGGTAATTTGCATACACAGAGCAGAGTGAGAGAGCTGGCAGCTTGGGGGGACATGGCTCCCTTGGTCACCAGACAGAGAGCAGAGCAGGAGAGCTGGAGGCTTTGAGGGACGTGGCTCCCTCAGTCAGGGAAAACCCAGAGCATGGGGAGCACCAGGAATTCTGGGAATGGTAGTTTTGGTGGCAGCCCCAGGACCAGAAGCAGAAGCCCAGAGTGCAGGGAGCACCAAGAATGCTAGGAATCATAGTTCTGGTGGCAGATGGATCTCCTAGACCAGTGGTCAGCAAACTCATTAGTCAACAGAGCCAAATAGCAACAGTACAATGATTGAAATTTCTTTTGAGAGCCAAATTTTTTAAACTTAAACTATATAGGTAGGTACATTGTTATTAACTTAATTAGGGTACTCCTAAGCTGGTCTTTGCTAAAAACGTCCTCAATCTGTTGAGGTACGTTCGCTGAGGTTGACCCTTTCCAACTCTCCCATACATACTTGTCTTGTATTCTTGTTTCAGATAGATGAGTGTGGATGGGAGAGTTGGAAGGGGTTGACCTCAGCGAACATACCTCAAAAAAATATACCTCCCCCGTGCTGCATATCCCACGGCCCACCTGCTCCAGCGTCTCCCGTTGCCCGACTGACCGTCACCCCCCACTTCTTCTAACACCACTTCTTCAAAATAGACTCGCCCAGGCCAAAAACTGACTTCTGCTCATGGGCCACGAAGTTTCAATCGCACTGTACGTGCACGCCCACACGTGGTATTTTGTGGAAGAGCCACACTCAAGGGACTAAAGAGCCACATATGGCTCGCGAGCCACAGTTTGCCGACCACTGTCCTAGACACTAGCAAAGTGAGCCTGGAGCAAGTTACTGTTGTGGTTGGGGATGGAGGGAAAGCAAAGGTGAGAGACATAAGTAAAATCAGTGTCTAGGAAAAATGAAAGGGAAGATATCCTAAAACTTCCAGGAAATATCCACCAATGGAGGAAAGAAAAAAAAAAAGCCTCTATTATTCTGTGAGCAACAAACCAAACTGGGTTGGGGTCTCAGACAATTCACTCATATGATTGAAAGACAAACAGAAACTCGCGGATTGGAGAGGGCTCCCCTGAGGGCTCCCACATTGGAGAGGGTGCAGGTCAGGCTGGGGGGCCCCCCTCCACCCCGCCCCCCCCGCCCAGTGCATGAATCTTTGTGCACTGGGCCCCTAGTTTTAATATAAAATTAATAGTAGATTTTTCTATTGTGATTTCATCCAAATTGTCATCAACAAAGGGAAATTTTACATTAGAAAATCACAGACTTCAGATACAGATATAGGACAGGGTTCTGCTTCCCCACCTTGAATTTTGTGCAAACTTCTTAGCCTTCTCTTCATGTGAAGATGAAAATATTGAAAGTTGCATTATAATGTTCTTTTAGTTTTAAATTTCTATTCAGACCTAAATGTTAAGGCCTTATCTCATGGCCAGACTCTGTTATTACAGAGGTATAGCACTCTCCAGGGTTTGATGTCATTTTCATTCAGTGAGGTCCAAGGACCCAAGAAATTAATGGGAAATTTGTCATATGTGATCTTTCTTGGCTTGACCCACAAAATTCTAGTCATGATCAAGACGCCTAAAGAAAGGAAAAAAAAAACAGTGGTGTGCATACTATAAAGGCTATCATGATGATTTAGTTCACCAGCCCATTCTCTGTCCTTTGATTTTCCATCCCAAGAGATACCAGTCTACACAAGTTCAGGATATTCTGTATGAATAGGTGAAATTTAAAATCAACATATTGCTTTACTAATAATGAAAATAAGTACAGACAACTATTGTTACATATAAAACATGTACTAGTATAGCTCTATTATTTCAATGTTGAGGCAACCATAGCCTTCAGACTATTTCACTGCAGAAACTGCACTTAAAAATAATAAGAAATTAACAACCTTATAGATGCAAAAGCATTGCATTAAAAGCCATTAAACCATTCTCATGTAGTGGTGTGCATTGCCTATTCTGATTGTAGGGTCATTCTTATTCCTACCTAATTTTGAAAGCACAAATATAATCACCATTTATTATCCAAAGTGAAATAAGAATATGCATCTTTATTGGTTCTTATTCTGCAGGTCTCTTCTGTCATCTAAATGCAAATATGTTATTTTATAACTGTTAATTTGGAATATTACTTCATTATTTGACTAACTTTTTTTCAAGGAGTATTTAGACATTTTATTTAGCTATTTTTTCCCCAAAGCCCAAAGCAATTATTTTCAAATCTATACACAAGACATTATTTCAAGAGATAGTTATTAGTGGGTCAACAGTCAATTTTAAACCTATCTTGTGCATAAGAGCTATGCTTAGTTATTAAAGAATAAAAGTAAAAGCACTCACAAGTAAATGCAAAATACAGAACATATGATAATTGTGCACATGTTAGATATTACGGTAGCAGAGACATCCAAATGTGTGACCTATATTCCCATCTGTATGTGTGTATATACATGAATAACTGCCATTATTATTATCACTATATTTGTCATTACTTGAAAAAAAGTTTACTTGACCTGATAAGTTTATAGACAGTTATGAGATTTTGACTATCCTATATAATAAGAGTCTAATATGCTAAGTGCCTGGTCATCCAGTCATCTGTTCAACCAATCAAAGCATACTATGCTAATGATATGCTAAGGCTGCTGAACCACTCGCTATGATGTGCACTGACCACCAGGGGACAGACAGTCAACTGGTCAACCAGTCGCTATGATGTGCACTGACCACCAGGGGGCAGATGCTCTGAATGGTAGGTTAGCTTGCTGCTGGGGTCTGGCTGATCAGGACTGAGCGAGATGGGCCGGACATGCCCTGGAGCTCTCCCGTAGTTCCTCCCTGGCTAACCAACCTCCTGCGTCCGTCCTGGACCTGATTGTGCACTAGTGGGGTCCCTTGGCCTGACCTGCGCCTTCTCGCAATCTGGGACCCCGATCTGGATGTTGCAGAGCTGGTTTTAGCCTGGTCCCACAGGCCAGGCTAGGGACCCCACTGGTGCACGATTTTGTGCACTGGGCCTCTAGTTTTAATATAATTTGCTCAAACCTAAAAAGGCTGTAGTATATGAGGCAGAATTTATGTGTCTGAGCATCTTTAATTTCTTAAAGGCAAATTCAGCCCAACATAACTGGTCAATACAGGAAATATATTCTTCAAAAGTATGTCCCTTCTAAAGTAAAGAAATTGGCTTTACATGAGGTGATACTTTTTCAGTGTAAATGATAGGATTGCCTAAGTATTCGCCGAAAATATTGAGACAAGAAAATACATCGATACTATTATTTTTTCTCAACATCCTTTCATTTTTGTTACCTCGTTCTTTTTGAATTTCCTTATTTTTCTGTTTGCAGCAGATGTGTGTTAGAAATCTGGTTACTCTGATGCAAGGGTTTCTGTGGTAAATGTAGCTCTTACAGTGGTTGTCAACCTTCCTAATGCCGCACCCTTTCATACAGTTCCTCATGTTGTGGTGACCCCCAACCATAAAATTATTTTCGTTGCTACATCATAACTGTAATTTTGCTACTGTTATAAATCGTAATGTAAATATCTGATATGCAGGATGTATTTTCAGGGGTCGCGGCCCACAGGTTGAGAACCGATGCTACTGGCTTCTCTCTCCCATTCTGAACATTTCTAAATCTTATATTTAATCAACAAATATTAAATAACCAATACTAAGCATGATTCCTATGGCTCAGCAACATAAGGAAATTTCATTTATTTAAAAAAAATGAATTTTGCTTCAAGATGCAGTTAAAGTTTGCCTTGGGAAATACACAGAATTGTCACTAAGGGGGAACTATATGTAAAATAAAATTTATATGATGACTTTTTTGGTATGCAGAGTTGGGTATGGTACTGCATTCCTGCCCCCACTAAAAAAATGGGACAAAGAAAAGAATTATTTTCAGAGACATGAAAGTGAAATATTAGGTCAGGTCACAAAATTTGTGTTGCAATCAGCAAAATTTTAAAAATGTTGCTTCCATCTCAGAATATTTTTCTCAAATTTCAGATGGCTGTGAGTGTAAATTTGATGCTAGCATAGGTTTAAGAAAAGTTTCAACTGACATTTCAAAATGAGGACACACTGCAAGTGCAACTGCATTGGAATGAAATTACATGTATGCAAAAGTGCCAGAACCCACAGCAGAACTACTATATAGGCCATGGGTTAGTAAACATTGACGTTTGGATCAAGTCCTATCTGAAATTTTTTAATTCAGATAATAAATTTGCTAGTTGTTCTTAATTTTTAGAGCATCCTGAAGTTGATATCTAATGATTCTAAAGACTTTTGATGTACATTTTTCCCCAATAGCCTCAATAATGAGAAAAACATTAAAAACATATGCTTTAGAACTAATGACCCAATTTCTGTCATCCTCATATTAACAAAAGTGTAAACATCATTTCCTGATCCATCATCTGTAAAACAAGCATCCAGATGATTTCTAATGATCTCTCAGCCATAAATGTCTACAGATATATGAAAATATTTTAAACCCGTTCTATCAAAATTTCATGGAAATATGTATTTCAGTCAAAATACTAAATTATATTAATGTTATTAACCATGGATCAATTTGCCAAATTTCCCATTTGCCATAAGAAATGATACTGTTTAAATTGTTAAAATATTTTGAATTCTCTGGAGCTCCAGATGTTTTCAAAACAATTAGGAACTGACACCATAGGACACGCACTGGATCTTCACGGGAGAATTTGTGAGGGGAGTTTTCTTTTGGTTAAAGATCATTGATTTGTGTTAAAGTATCACTCCTCTATAATCACACCACTCTCTCTCCTTTTCTACATGTTCTGAGACCTCTGTGTTCTTGTAAAATCCATTTTATTTTTCTCCACAATTAGAGTAGTCCCCAGGAGCATCTAAAAGGTGTGAATGTTTAATCTTCCACTCTATTAAAAGTTCCATGCAGTTACTGTCAACATAATTGAATGTATCAAGCAATTTAATCCTCGCATACATGGTGGAGTACAATGATTCCCTTTAAACTGGGGGAAAACAACACGGGAGGAGAAAGTCATGGAATGGATCCTGTAACGTGCCTCGGGCTTCCTATTGTCCATGTCTCAACTCAGCTTTCAGTTACTGTATGGTTTTCCTCGAAGACCTTCCTGTTGCTTCATCATCCTGTTCACGTTAAGATCTAAGACGGGATCACGTACTTGAGGTAAAATTGAGAGAAAGAACAGTTGTGAGAATTGTGAAACCTGTCATGTCCCAAGTTAGGTATCCTGCCTTAGTTTTGTGAAAAATACCAATTCATTAAGGAGACATAAGATGGCACTTTATTTTCTAAGGCTACTCTCAGCTAAGGTGTGGTCCTCAAGTTGGCAATTGACTTCTCTTTAACTTACAATAGGAAGAAAGTGTCTACTTTCTGGGAAGGTGAAAGGCAGACCTGAGAATCTTAGAAGTACGATGCAGAAAACAGCACGTGAAACTTGAAAATGTGGCTGTGTATGAGAGAAAAAGACTTCAAAGGAATGTATGGCCTATGTGTTCAACTTACAAAATCAGTTTATAACACTCAAATTTTCCAAATCATCATTGAAGAGTACAGGAACAGGGCAGTATATTTTATTCTCTTGCAGTTTACATATTAATAGTTATCAGGCACTTAGAGTTCTAATTTAATATTTAAATATTAGAAAAGGGTAATATATTTTACTTTGTTGTATACCCTGTGTTTGTTAATAATTAAAGGAAAAATAGCAATTCAATCATGTAGCTATCGCCTTATATTTAATAAATCAGGTGGCTGTTTACAAATTTTTCGTGCCCTAAATCATGGTGATTTAAAAATGTGGTGGGGTGCCCCAAATACAATCATTTTGGGGAGTTGTATCAAAATATTAAAAACTGAGTGATAGATTTTGTCTTGGTACCTTTCGTTTAGCCTATGTCATTTTAATATTCCTTTTGCTAATTTAGGGGAAATTATAACACTCTCAACCACCCTAAGGAAGGCTACAGAGCAATGTTTCTAGGGATTTAAATCTTTAACTAAATCTTAACAGGATTTTAAATATTATTTCAGTAGCAACAGAGAAGAAAAGATAATCTACTACATGAAGCTTAAAGATATTTTCCAGATCTGAAATTCTGATTTGTCTGTAACTCCTCATTCCATCACATTTCATCAGATATATTCAAGTGACTGAGACCAGTTATTTGCACATTAATTTCAAACCTCAATTTCATTTGCATGTGTTTACATAGCCTCACAAAATTATAATACCTTTATTCTCTAGACAAATCAGGATGAATGAGTCCATTAACCCTTTTCGGTCCAACCTGGAGGCTGACTTGACAGACCGGGCACTAGGAGCATGTCCAACGTCGAGCAATAAGAACATTAAAAAGTTCAACATTCAATCCCATCAATTAATTTGGACCAGACTCTTTGAATTCCAAAAATAACATTGGACCGCAAAGGGTTAAATGTATTCACTAAGATTGTAGGAAAATGGGATAAAAGATCTCTTCAATACATCAGTTTTAAAACTTTTTCATCTCATGGGACATATCAACTACTTATGTACTGAAATGCTGTGACACACCAAAAATATATTTTTTGCCTATCTGACAAAAAATAGGTATAATTTTGATTCACATAAGATGACTATTGTATAGGCAGTTGTAATTTTTTTTTTTTTATTTGACAACTTAAGGGAAAAAGGTCAGTGCCCCTAAGTAGTCAGGTATGTCATGTTTATAAAATTCTCTCTGCACACTGGTTGAAAATCACTGCTTTAATACCATTATATATCGCTTCTCGGCCTTTTGGCTAAGATCAAGTGTAGTATCTGTTCTTATCAGTTTAATACCATTATATGAGCTGATGAATAATGTTTTATTACAAGTTAGTACTAACAACTACTAGACCAAGAATTGATTAAATAATTATTTTTTCTTGAGTTTATCAAACTTACCTTCTTTCTCTTTTCCTTTTTTATTTTTATTTTTTGCTGTATTTCTTCTATCCTAAAAACATTGCTTGAGGTTAGCAGCCTTTACTTCACTGAATAAATTTTATTCTTTAACAACTTCTATATCTCATACTTAGTTCTAGAATGCTGAAATACATTTGGAAACAAAAGAAGATAAGCTTCCTTCTATTGATTTTAATTTCTAACAAGGGAGGTGTAAGTTACAACACACATAGATATACACTTCATTTAAAATAAGAAATGCTATGAAGATAATGAAACAAGATAATGGGTAGAGTGTGAGTAAGCAAGAGGTCTTTTTGAGAAAGTCACAATTAAAAATCAGATGCTAGACAGCGCTATCCAATCATAGAGTCTGAGGAAAGGAATCTTAGATAGAAGCATAGCATGTACAGAGGTCCTGAGGTGGGGTCAAGCTTGGCATGTTTGGAAATTTTGACATAGTACAACATGGATGTAATGAACATTATGTTATGTGGAAAAAGCCAGTCACTAAAAGATAAATACTGTATGACTCCACTTATATAAGTTACATAGACCAGTCAAAACGATAGGGGCTGGAGAGAAAGAATGAATGGAAAGTAAGTTTTTTTAATGGGCATAGAGTTTCAATTTCATAAGTTGAATAAAAGTTCTGAAGATGGATGATGGTAACGGTAGCACAATGATATGCATGTATTTAGTACCACTGAGCACTACTCTTAAAAGCAGTTGAAGTGTTAAATGTTATGTGTACTAGTGTTGTACCTAAAACAGTGTTGGGAAAAGAAAGCACTACTTTTATGCGGTGGCAGCTTTTCTTGCTTATCTTACTTTTATCAATAAATTATCTAAGAGAATGCAGCGAGAACTTAACTTAAAATCTACTTTGAAAGTGTGTATATGGCGGGAGTTTATATTATAATACAAGGTTTTCAAACCAGATAAACAAAAGGAGAGGGACAACGCTCCTATTTTGATAGTCACAGTGCAATCCTAGAAATAAACCCACAGTTTATTTTATTCGGTCTTGAATGATAGCAAAAAGACAAAATTATCAGAAGAGAAAAGGAAAAAAAAACTTGCCAGAATAGCAGATAACATTTCTGATTCATTTCTTATTTACTTAGAAACAAAATGCATAATATACATGAGTGTCTATATAATGATAAAATATGGGAATATTAATCATTAATGAGCAACTTTCTTTAATTTATATTTGGGTTAAAAATTAATTAGCCCTTGGATGCTGGAAGACCTTTATATAATTAAAATCACTAATGGCCTGAGGAGCAATGCTATAGTACACTGCAAGTCTGAATTCATAATTAGTTGGATGCTGAAAATAAGTATAAACTATCAATATAGTAACAGGTTTGTTTAAGTGTGGTTTATCTGTGATTAGCTGAGTCTTACAACAAAGGCCACAGATAAGTATATTTATTCTATTATGCCACATGGATAGTGTTAAGAATTTATTGATAGTGGTTATAATTTTTAATGTTATTTTTAAATTACAGTTGAAATTCAATATTATTTTATATTAGTTTTAGGTGTACAGCACAGTGGTTAGACCAGCAGTTCTCAACCTGTGGGTCGCGACCCCTTTGGGAGTTGAATGACCTTTTCACAGGGGTCGCTTAAGACCATTGTAAACACATATATAATTACATATTGTTTTTGTGATTAATCACTATGCTTTAATTATGTTCAATTTGTAACAATGAAATTGGGGATCACCACAACATGAGTTACTGTATTAAAAGGTTGCGGCATTAGGAAGGTTGAGAATCACTGGGTTAGACAATCATATAACTTACCAAATGATTCCTGTGATATTTCAAGTACCCACTTGGCACCATTCATATCTATTACAACCTTATTGACTATATTCCCTATGTTGTACTTTATACTCTGTGACTATATAGCAACTTCCAATTTGTACTTCTTAATCCCTTCACTTTTTCACCCATCCCCCAAACCCTCCTCCCCTTTGGCAATTATTAGTTTATTTTTTGTATCTAGGAGTCTGTTTCTGCTTTGTTTGCTTTGTTTTTTAGATTCCACATATATGTGAAATCATATTGTATTTGTCTTTCTCTGTCTGACTTATTCCACTTAGCATAATATCCTCTAGATTCATTCATGCTGTTGGAAATGATAAAACTCTGTTCTTTTTCATGGCCAAGTAATATTCCATTGTATTTATGTACCACAGCTTTTTTATCTACTTATCTATTGATGGGTTGATTCCCTGTCTTGGCTTTTGTAAATAACATAGCAATTAAGAAAGGGGTGCATATATCTATCCAAAATAGTGTTTGGGTTTTCTTTCGGATTATACCCAGAAATGGGAATGTTGACTCATAAGGCCATTCCATTTTTAATTTTTTAAGGAACCTCCATACTGTTTTCCATAATGGCTGCACCAATGTGCATTGCCACCAAAAGTTTCCTTTTCTCAAATTATAATACAAGGCTATAGTAATCAAAACAGCATGGCACTGGCTTAAAAACAGACACATAGGTCAATCCACCAGATTAGAGAACCCAGAAATTAACCCACATCTATATGGTCAATTAATATATGACAAAGAAGGCAAGAACATACAGTCGTGTAAAGACAGTCTAGTCAACAAATGGTGTTGGGGAAATTGGACTGATACATGCCAAAAGAACTGAAACTAGACCACTTTTGTATACAATATTAAAAAACTAAACTCAAAATGGATTAAAGAGTGAGAAGTTAGACCTGAAACTATAAAATTCCTAGAAGAAAATATTGGTAGTAAACTCTCTGACATTTCTCTTAACAATATTTTGTTATATCTCCTTGGGCAAGAATTGTTTTTGATGGTGAGATTTTTCCTTTTATTTTTGTTGTAATTGTTTTTAATGATACCTTCAAAATACTCTAGGTCAGTAAACAAACAAACAAACAAACAAACAAACAAAATCTAAATAACTATTGGGGAGATCTAAAGTGCCCGAAGAATTTGTAATATAAATTCAGAAAGTTTGATTTAATTAGATATCACATTAAAAATAATGTTCAAATATTTAATTAAATATCATGTTCAAAATACTATTACTATTTCACTGTAACTAAAAATGCTTCTGAACATATTGGTGCACACTTACATGTAAATTGAGCCCATTTTTTTCTGATGGACAATGTTAGTATAAACTGTTAAATTTAATTTGGGTGTGTCAACAATTAAAATTGTCATATTTTTTATACCTGTAAAATCAGGAAACGTCTGAGAATCTCAAATATTATCCTTCCTTTCCTCATTCTCTAGGTCTATTTATTCATTTTTTTTTTTTTGCTGTTGGCTTTTAAAGAAAGGGAAATATAATATCATGTTTTAGTCACAATCAATATTGCTGGAAAAAAACTCCCACAAAATTAGATATTTTAGATGAAATTTACACTTGAGGGTATTTTATGTTATTCCATGGAGACTAAATTTCACCAGCAACCTTAATGAGAGACCTTTGACTGTAACCTTGCCTGGATGGATATATTTACTTTGGGTTTATCTCATCCCTCATCGATTCTGAGGCATGAGTGGTAACCCAGCATTATACAAAATAACAACTAAATTGAAAGTTACATATCAATTACATAATTAAAGTAATTATACTGTTCTAAAGCTTAATATTTTATCTGGTGTCTAGATGAGTAGTTATCAAATGAGGCTGCACATTATAATCATTGGGGATAGGGAGAGAGAGGATGAAAAAGAAATGAAAGGGAGAGAGAGAAAGAAAGAGTTAGAGATCCTCATATTACAAATCTCTGTCAGATCTGAGAAAGCAGAGATCCTGAGACTCCACATTCCAAAAAAATTTCTTTATGTGCCTCAGAAGAAAGGTAGCCAGAAAAATTTATGCTGATATTATTAAATATCAGCTTTTTAAATATGAAGAAAATCCTATCTAATAAAAGAGAAACATGCAAATTGACCATACCCCCGAATGCTTCCCATTGGCTAATCAGCAGGATATGCAAATTACCTGCCAACCAAGATGGCGTCCAGCAGCCAGGCAGCTGAAGCAAACAGGAGGCTTGCTTGCTCCAGTGAAGGAGGAAGCCAAGGTTCCCGGCCTGCAGCAGCCCAGCTCTGAGTTCCAGATGCAACAATGTTGCAATTATAGAAGCTAAACAAGCTCCAGATAGCTGCTTTCAGCCAGCAGTGGGCTCAGAGCTTAGAGCGGTAGTGATGGCAACAGAGTTTCAATTATAGAAGCTAAACAAAGCCCAGATATCTGCTTTCAGCAGCCGAGGCCTCAAGCTGGAGCTGGCCTCAGAGCTAAAGCCGGCTCTCAGCTCCAGTGACAGGCATAGAAAGTAAGTAAATCCCAGAATAAAAAAAAAAAAGAAAGAAAAAAAGGAGAGGCTGGGAACTTCAGTCACCTGCCAGCCTGAAAACGGCCCTCAGCCCCTCATCCAGACTGGCCAGGCACCCCAGTGAGGACCCCCACCCTAAAGGGGGTGCGGGCAGCCTAAAAACAGCCATCAGCCCGTCATCCAGGCTGGCCAGACACCCAAGCGGGACCTCCAACCTGATCTGGGACACCCTTCAGGGCAAACCAGCCAGCCCCCACCCATGCACAGGCCTCTATCCTATACTACAGGCAGGGTGGGACAGCACAAGCTGCCATCCGGGCCCCATGTGCAGCCCTGGGCAGCGGGGCATAAGCCCCGCCCCCAGCCGGGACTCCTATGTGCCACCTGAGCCCCCAGCTGGGACCCCCGTGCCGCGTAAGCCCTGCATTGCTAAGCCCTGCCCCCAGCCGGGACCCTATGACTATTGGAGAGAAGGAAAGTGCCGCTGGGTCCTGGGTCTCTGTGGTGAACCAGCCATCGGTAAGTAGAAAGTGTGGCCTGTAGGCAGCCCCCAGCTGTACCTGATCAGGGAGTAGGAAAGCCCGGCCTGAGGGCAGCCCCCAGCTGGGCCTGCTCCCCCGTCGCAATGGCGATCCTGGAGCAGGAAAGCCCAGCTTGCAAGCAGCACCCCCATCCTGGCCATAGCTCAAGGGAGAGTACAACATGCAGTGGAGGCCAGGAGCCTGAGAGATCAACACAGAGGGGCTCTTGCTCCCAGACTCCATCGTATGGCTGGGGGCAGGCCCCCAGCAGACACACAGTGCCTACTCTGAGCCTCCAATGTGGCTGGGGGCAGACCCCCAGTGGGGACACACACACACACACACACACACACACACACACACACACACACACACGGGACGCCTGCTCCGAGCCTCTGCTGCCAGACTGGCCATCAGTAGGACATCCACTCAGGGCTCCCAGACTGTGATAGGGGCAGGCTGGGCTGAGGGAACCCCCACCACCCAGTGCACGAATTTTGTGCACTGGGCCTCTAGTATTATAATAAGTTTCTAATATCCTTCTAAATTGTCATAAAATAACATTTTAAGTATCTAATCTACTGTGCAAGGTATTTGGCTTATTTATTATAATATATTTAGTTTAAGGAAATTGCCAGAAAACTATTTTTAAATTACATCACTAAATTATTTACAATCTTATTCTTGACTCAGGACTCAAACAATATCATAATTCATATTTTAGTTTGGCCTTTCAGAGTTAATTCTCAATTGATGCAGATTTTGTTACTAGATCTATCCTGTACAGTTTTGTAATATTGGTTTTCCAGTATTTATCATTTTCATTATTACATATTTTATAATAATACATAAAACTACTTTGAAAGTGCAATCAGTAAAAACAGCTCCATTTTAAAGTTGCTGCCAGTGAATTTCATGTAATTCTAATATATTTTGAAAAATAAGTAAATTCATGTTATGTACTGCAAGAATTGCCATTATATTAAATGTAAGCTTTTTTTTAATCTGAAGAAAATATAATATTATAATAATTTTCTAATATTCTTCATTATTGTCATAAAATAAAATTTTAAGTATCTAATCTACTGTGCAAGTTATTTGGCTTATTTATTATAATAAACTTAGTTAAAGGAAGTTATCAGAAAACTATTTTTAAATTACATTGCTAAATTATTTACAATCTTATTCTTGATTTTATACTAAAATTTATAGACCAAATCAATTGTATCTGTTTAACATAAATAGAAATGGGAAACCTGACAAATTATATCCCCCAGGTAAAATTTTATTATATATGAATCTTTTTAAAAACTCATTTTTAACTTAGTAGAAAAAAAAACACAAAAACAAATGTGAAATCAACTCAAACATTGAAGAGTGTAAGTTGCCCCAATATTTTGATAAAAACGTGGAAATTATAAACCTTCAGGAAGAGAATATCATAGGAAAGCTAGGACAATAAACTATGTCATTTACTTGATAACATTCAGTGTATTGAAGCAAGACAAGGCAATTTGGATGGGTCACAATGCAGGGACATGGCCTCAACATGGGAGAGCAAACTAGGTTATTAATCTGCAGAGCCTTATTCCAAGGCCTTTGGGGAAACTTTAATTACAAGGACCAACAAGTACACAACTGTTACATGAAAATCTTACTCCTGGTCATAAATTTAGTATGTACCCAAACTAGTTACACAAACATATAATATAAAAAACTGTGCATTGTATTTATAAGGGGGTTTATGTGCACTGTAAGGTCACGGGTTTGATTCCTGATTGGGGCACACACCTAGGTTGCAGTTTGATCCCAGGTATGGGTGCATACTGGAGGCAAGTGATCAATGTGTCATCCGTCGTCTTCTTCTTCTTCTTTTTCTCCCCCCCCCCCTCCTCCTCCTCCTCCTCCTCCTCCTCCTCCTCCTCCTCCTCCTCCTCCTCCTCCTCCTCCTCCTTCTTCTTCTTCTTTCTCTCTCTCTCTCTCTCTCTCATTCCTTTCCTCCATCTCAAAAAAATTACTAATAATTAAAAATATATTTATGGGGGATTTATTTTGTGTTTTTTTACCTTATGTGGGCAGAAGATTTTATAAATTTACAAAGATGTTTTCATAGGAATTATCTCATTTGATCGTCACAACAGTCGTATATATTAAGCGGAGCAGATAAAATGTCTTTACACAAGCTCTGCCAAAACCTATGATCAGAGTTTAAATGGCTTTTGTAAGGTCACATGTCTGTAAGCCTCAGTCATCAAAAGAAGCAGGGTCTTTAGTTAAATACTATGCTGCCTATAGTTATCTGAAAACTCAACTAATGGAAATGATAATTTAAAAAATTTCTCAAGTAAACTGCATCTATAAATACAAAGATAAAAGCACACAGAAATTTAAAAGAAGATAACATTTATTTTCTAATCATGACAAATGGAAGTTGAGTTGTAGACATGTAATTTCATATAGAAGTGAAAGCTTACCCTTTAAAACAACAGCCCCCAATTAAGAACAACACAAGAATCAAGATAAAGAGTAGTGCTGAAGCATTTTATTTGTCAACTTTTCTTGATAAATTGTCATTTTATTTGTCAATTCATCTTTTGCTCTTCAGTTTGTCCATATATGAAATGGAGGGAAAATGATCATCAGGTTTTTGTGTTATATTCTAAACCCAATAGCTAACTTTCAATCATGTGTTTTCAATTTATAAAGTCAAGAAATTGTCACTGACAGCCTTAATGCATTGTGGTTCTGAGGCTATAGAAAAAGGTTTAACTGATGACAAATAGTGATTTTTTTCACAAAACAAAATAAAGTTATGCTTAAGCTTTATGTTATTTTAGATTATTTTTATTCTGGACACTGAATTTTATGCTAAGTACTGTACTTACCCATGAAGAGCACCAAGTCTAGATTTAGAGACAGACAAGTGTACAGGTAAGATGTAATATGTATTCAGTGCTGACTTGAGGATGGCTTTGTGCTAGTTGAGGAATATCTATATATCTATATCTATATCTATCTATATCTATATCATCTATATCTATATATCTATATGGAATATATCAGGGGAAATATGTGGTGCATTTATAACTAAAGATATTTAGGAGGCAAATTGTCTAATTCTTATAGAGAAAGGGAGATTTAGTATCTTGCTTAGTATGTAGCCTTCACACGGTGTCTGGTACACAGAATTAGCCAATGCAATTACACTATTTGAAAGACATATCAAACAATAGCCAAAGTGACTTTTCAGTTAAGTAGGACATTAGACTAGTTATTAAAATTCAGTACCAAAATGTGGTATTTGTCATTGTCCATGTAGCTCAATCAAATGTTTTCTTCTCTGTGGCTCACATTAGAATTCTGGCTCTTTGGAATTCCTATTATTGTATGTAATAGTAACAAATAATTGGAGATGCAGAGAATTGCTGCTTATTCCACAAAGCCCTGCTTACAATCTGTCAACACCATAGCTAATTCCTGGCATGTGGAGCTCATGAAATTTATTATTGTTGAAAAGACAATAAAGGATTTGCAGAATCATTTAATAAGGTGAAAATGATTATAAAAAATAAAGTACTGTGGCTCCTGTTTTTATTTTTATAAGTGAATAATATTTTCTGATATAATTGTATAAACATTTAATGAAAATATTGATCCACAGTGTTCATAAGCTGATCAATAATGTTTGGAAAAAGATTGTAAATAAAAAGTTCTCATTTGATGTAGTACTAGATCAAATTCAATGCGCATTATACTAAAAAACACCAATTTAGAATGAGATTTACATGAAGAAGGATTTAAAATAATAAATTGAGAACATTGATCAATTGTGTCTTATCTTTTGCAAAATAATATTTTGCTTAGCGGTTTGTCTGTTGTTTGAAGGGTTTGATTTGAGCATTTTGTCTAATTTTAATGTATTTGAGAGGATTTGGAATGTGTATATGTGCATAGTTTTGGAATAAATATTTTTAAGAGAAAAGGAGCACAGTTCTGTCTCCCTCTTGACAGTGTTCCCATGGCATTGAAGGCTCATTTGGTGAAATCTAAAAACAAATCAAGGCTCTTTTCATTAGCTTACAAGCCAGGAAGATAGCGACATTTTCTCATATGTTGATTATTTTATGTAATAAAATACCTTCATTATCAACCTGTGTGTGCTGTGGTTGAGGATTAATACTGTGCTGTCTCATCGAGGTTTCCAAGGGATCAGCCAGGTTGCTGCTGCATTTGTGTTTGTTGGTAATTAAGAAAACTGAGTCTACACTTCACTTCTATGTTCTTATGCTGGTTTTGCTTCTTTTGAGCTGTATGATATTAGGGAATTTATTTAGACTCTCTGATCCTCAGTTTCTCTTGTGTGTGGTAGGGAAAATAACAGTGCCTTCATCATTGTTTTTGTGAGGATTAAATTAGTGAACATAACTAACTAGAGGTCCAGTGCATGAGAACGGGGGGTTGCTGGGAGTGTCCCTCAGCCCAGCTTGCACCCTCTCCAATCTGGGACCCCTCAGGGGCTGTCCAACTGCTGCTTTAGGCCTGATCCCTCTCATAATCTGGGACTGCTGGCTCCCAACTGCTCGCCTGCCTGCCTTCCTGATCACCCCCTAACCACTCCCCTGCCAGCCTGATCGATGCCTAACTGGTCCCCTGCTGGCCTGATTGCCCCCAACTGCCCTCCCCTCCCGGCCCAATTGCCCCCAACTGCCCTCCCCTGCCAGCCATCTTGTGGTGGCCATCTTTGACCACATGGGGCTGGCCATCTTATACGAGGGTGTGATGGTCAATTTGCATATTACCTCTTTATTATATAGGATGGATTTAAAACAGTAGCTGGCATGCAGTGAGTACCATGAAAGTGTAGTGATTGTCATTGTTTCTTAACCACTTCAGATCTAATTCATGAAATGACCTCTCATGCTATTTGGTAGTGCACATCAAACTGAAATAAAAGAGTAAATGGCATTCAAATTTTAAAGGAAGCCTGATTAGCAGCTGAGTGCTTACCAAAGCAATACTATATCTAATTTACCACTTTTATGAAATGGATATAGATAAGTCATTTTAGTATTTTAATCACATGCTAATATTTTACTAATCTCATTATTTTGATTTAAATATAATTTTACTACATATTTTTAAACAAATTTTAATAATGTAGAAGCAATCCAATGATTCCTATTCATCAAATATTAAGACTGGTAATGTTTGGCAAATAGATTTCAAAATATTTTGCTACGTACATCCAAATATGTGCTGAAGTTCATTTAAGAAAGACTGACTTTATAGTCTGGCTGATGTGGCTCAGTGAGCATCAACCTATAAACCAGGAGATCACAGTTCAATTCCTGATCAGGGCATATACATTGTTTTTTTTCTATGCTGTTTTACTAGAACAAAATTTAATTTTAGAAAACCATTATATTTGCCAATCATACCTTAATGCATCTATCTTTACAGTTTTTATATTTTCTTTCAGAGCCATTTATTATATACTTTAAATGGTATAATGAATATTACTTGAGTGACTTTAACTTATGTAGAATTAAGCACAGAGGGTAGTACATAATTTCCTATTAAATTATGTAAGTTTAATTTAAATAGACTACCACCATATCTTTTTTATATAAAAACTAGAGGCCTGATGCATAAAATTTGTGTAAGAGTAGGTCCCGGCGGCCCCGACTGCCTTGCAGTCCTGTGGCCCCACTCCCCCCCACCCACTACTCATTCCAGAAGGTTGTTCCGGAAGATCATTCCGGAAGGTCATTCCACTGTCTGGTCTAATTAGCATATTAGCTCTTTATTATATAAGACAGTTAATTAGATTTTCAAAAGTAGCATTTTATGCTTTAAAACTAATTTATTTTGCTAAATAATGCATGCATCCCTAAACTGAGTTCATATTTCTACCATGCATTTCATATTTTTTTCAGAATTTTATAGTTAATATAAAGGATAGTATGACATATACTGGTATATTTGTGCAACTAAAAAGTTATTAGTAAGAATATCAACTGCTAACTTTATTCATGTTATTTTAATTGTGATTTTTGAGTTGTTGATATGAGTCATAACAAGTTAGCAAGGTAAAACTAGGCCAGTTAAATAATTATAACTAACACAGCCCTTTGTAATATATTAACTGTGAACTTGTGATCCAGGGTTTGCTACATCATATTTTTCAGTTAATATAAATAATGTTGATACACTCATTAAAGATCTGCTTTCCATTCCTTTACAATATATTATCTACAAGTATATTTGATTTTAATTTTTATGAGAATTTTGCTTTTATACTGATTTTGTAGGTTAAGATAAGAAACTTGACTATAATATTATAGAATGTTATTACAGTGAGAAAAAAGACTTAATCTCTACTTTTCCTGAATGCTGCCTGAAATCATATGACATATGAAGTAAAGTGTAATAATTACTCCTGAAAATAATACGAACTTTTCTGTTTTATTATGAAGCCCTTATATAGATCTGAAACTTAAAGACATTTTTTTTTTTTTTACTAAGATGCTCATGAGTTAGCTTATACCATTTAATCATATTGAAGGTAACAAAACCTGAGTTGTAAACTTAGAAAAATCAAACTGGTATAATAATTTTTCCTTTAAGATATGGCTTAAAAATTCTATTAACAAAAGTATAATGTTTATTTCACATATTTATTTATTTATTTGGTTGTGAGAAGAACCTTTTCTAATATAACTAGTTATCATTTGATATTCATATTCATTTGAGACAACAATCTCTGACATTTGAGTGATAACCAATGCAAGAATATTACACACTTCAGTTAAGAGAAATTAGCGTTATGGTCAATAGCTTTTAAGCATAACCAATAGACAGAGACAGTAGGGATGTGCTGGGTGTAGGAGTGGCCAGGGAGAGGTCAATGGGGGGAAAAAGGAGACATATGTAGTACTTTCAACAACAAAAATTTTAAATAAATTAAAAAAAAAATACTTAGGCCCTGGCCAGGTAGCTGCATTGGTTAGAGCATCACCTGGATATGCCAGGGTTGCTGTTTTGATCCCCAGTCATGCACATACAAGAATCAACCAATGAATGCATAAATAAGTAGAACAATAAATCAGTGTTTCTCTCTCTCTCTCTCTCAAATCAATAAATAAAAATATAAAAAATAAAATACTTAGGAATTAACTTTAAAAAGAGCGAGAGAAATTAGCATTATGGTCAACAGCTTTTTAATTTAGGTAAGGTTTTGTCAAAAGATACACATTTTTTATCTTAACAGAGTGTAGGCCAGAGTAATAATAACCTCTCAATCTGTTTCTTATATCATAGAATTCATATATATATATATATATATATATATATATATATATATATTCTCTAAGTATTTTAATAATTATTATGCTGCTATAATTGTCATAAGCATATATTGAAAAATGCCTTTTTCTTTTAACTCTATGATCACTTCATTTTTAGCAATATACTTACTTGTAAAAGGATCTATTTTCATTGATGGGTGAAACCATTTCATTTTTATGCAATGTTGGGAGGGTCTTTAACAATGATATATATATTATGGAAGTAAACATGGTTTCAGCATGTCACGTTCTGAACATGCAAGTCTTTATCATTTAAAGAAAGCTAAGGAAAGAATATCTTCTACTCAGAATTGCTGAAACAAATCAGGAATATAGAATTCAGTTCCATATTCTCAAAGAATAGAAGAATAGATATAGTTGACCTCTCTGTTTCTTTATGTAACTTAAGATGTCACCCATATATAAACAAAAGCCATGTTATTAAAAAGTAATTAAAAATGACAAATACTTTAAAATATAGTGAAGTTATAGGTGCTCAGTTTCATGAGAGCAGTCTTTGTCCAGGGTTTTGTAACCCCAGTGCCTAGAACAGTATCTGGCACAGTGTCTAGAACAAATATATTGTTAATTTAATAAATACATTTTTAAATGAGTGATGGGTGAATAAGTTAATACATAATTAAAGAGGGTGTATATTGATTCTTATATAAATTCATAATTTTGTTGCAGTAGGTTAAAAGAAGAAATCTATCTAAATTATAGAATTGCCTGTAATTATTCCTAATAGGCAATTCAAAAGTATATGAAGAAAAGATGTAGGCTCTTTTCAAACATTGAAATATATTCATAATCTTCCTGTTTTAGTTATTAAGATTGTATGTGGGCCAAGTGTTCATGATAGGAATTGATAAAGGGTATAGTCATAAGTTATAATTTAATTCACATGCTGAACAAATGTTTTGTTGCTTTTGCTGTCTGATGGAATCTGTGCTAAACGCTGGGGAGATAGCCATGAATCTGTGCTTTTGTCTTCATGAAGTCGACGTGTTAGTCCAGTGGCTGTCATTTACTCAGGGATGACCCTTAGGTCTACACGAAGAAACAAGGAATGCAATCGTAGACACTACCTTTTTTGTTTGAGAATATGGAGCTCAACTATCATCTGCCTGGTTTGTCTCAGCAATTCTGGGGAGAGCATATTTTTTTCTTCCTTCAAAGCCAAAAGAAGACTACCTGTATGGGATTACAATCTGACACTACATTTACTGAGACAAAACAAACGGGGACTCAAACACAAAACAACAACAAAATGAAAAATAAAGTGGAAATTTATATAGAGGGTAAAGATTTATTTTTTAAGAAGCATCCCATCCATTCCTGCATATGAAAGCGCATGCTTATAAATTTAGAACATACAGAAACCTTTTGGACTCTACATTTAGCAACAAGCCGAATGTGCAAGTTATATTTAATGCTGGCCAGGAGCCAGTCGCTTTCTTCCACAGACAGCTGTGGCTATTGCTCATAATGACCTTAGAAGCAGGTGCTTATACATTTCTGTCATTAGTACAAAGGACATCCTAACTCAAGTCGGATAATAAAAATGAGAGTCTAAAAATTGATTCCAGTACCTCCAGATTCCTTCCAAAAGGCACCTGTATGTTAAACTCATTAGGAGAATATTCCACACTGTTCTATCTGTTCACTTCATTCATTTCCTTCAGACAGAGGAGCTTCATCTCTGAAACAGCAGCAAATGAAGTAAAGCAGGCTTTCCTGAAAGCCAGTTGTTGGACTATTTTATTTACTTATTTTATAAATGCACACTTTGTCTGACTCCCTGAGTACGGGTGAAGAATATAAAGATTCAGACCAAGAAAATTAGACCATATAGAGGCTGCACCGGTGGGGTCCTTCGGGGTGTCCTGCTGGGATTGGGACCCTAGTTCTTGCCCCCAGGCTCATAGCCCTAGCTCGCGCCCCCAGTTTGCAACCACGCAGTCCTGCCTGACATCCCACTGTGACCTGGTTCTGCCCCCTCACCTGCTCCACTATCCCACCTTTGGGGCGAGTGATAGGGGTCGGGCCCTCCACCTGACTCCCTCAGTGTCTGGGAACCAGGCAGCAGTCCCACCCCAACCGCTGCTGCTGGTCACCATCTGCAGGGCAATTGGAAGGGCGATCAGGCCCCCGCTCACACCTGCTTTGGCCTGGCGCCACCTGCTCTCATCAGGGCCCATCTGGGCTGGCAGCACCGTGTTGCTGACACCAACCATGTTTTGCACTGCCTCCTAGTGGTCAGCACACATCATAGCGAGTGGCCAAACTCCTGATCGAACTCCAGAGGGGACAATTTCCATATTAGGCTTTTATTATATAGGATGCTTTCCTGATGTGGAATGTTTCTAAGCACTTTGCAGAATTTATCACACTTGCCTATTGACAAACCCATCCATTTCAAACATTCTCTCTACTTGGCTTACACTTATAAGCTGACTCCACAATTTAAAAGAAAAAAATCATCTGAAAAAATAGGTGTTTTTGGAATTCAGTATTTGAGAATTTAGAACTCAGTTTATGTGGCTGCCAAACTTGAACATGAGGATATTTCACAAATAAAGAATGCTTTGCATTTGATTTTATGTGTCAATGGCCTTGAACTGATTCCAAAGGGGGCTGCATATTTTCCATTGATAATAGTTAGAAACAGATCTTAAAAGTTTGTAAAAATTTTATTACCTCAGATTTAAAAAAATATTCCGTTACATAAAACAAAATCATAATTTTGTTATGTTACAGGGGAAATTAAGACAGAAAAAAAGCATACTCTTATCTATGTTGGTTGTCTTTCACAAAATATAGGTGACGGTGAGGCATTTGAGTTGTGGCACTTGTACTTCTGAAATAAAAATATTACGCATTTCCATTGCCAGGGCTGCTATGCTTGCAGCCTTTTTGTAGGGATTCTGTCTTTTCTGAAGCTCTGACTTCAGATGCAGACTTAGTCTTTTTTATTATCTGACTTTGCTCCCTATGGCCACGATTGATTAGACTCCACTAAGTATATGTCTCAAAGCAGTCAATTCATAGCTAATTGATAAAATATGAAAAACAAACAAACAGGTGAACTTTTTTCCCCAAGGAATCTGAGAAATTCATGAATTGAGACAACCTGGACATAGTAAATGCTGTATTTCAAAGTATGTACACCGTCAGAGGGGGTTCATGAACAACCATGGAGAATCCATGTTATGTGTGTATGCAATATGCACGTAAGGGGGTACAGAAGCTACGAGGCAGCAATAATTATATGGGCGAGGAGAGATAGGAAGTAGAAGAAAAAGTTGTTTAATTGGTAAGATAAAAAGATAAAGATCCTAAGCACATAAATATACACAGTCCTAACAGAAGTTTCTCACAAGGAAATAAAGTTTCCTTGGGCTAATATAATTTTCAGGCATCTGAGACCAGCCTGGCCATACAACTGGTTGTGTTTTTAACACACACACACACATACACACACGCACACACACACACACAAGTTATATATAAAAAAAGAAAGGGCCCATCAGGGGGTTGGGGTGCCCAAATTTTTATTTCCTCACTCAGTTCATGGCAATCCATAGAATATAGACTGCCTCCTGGGAGGAAGAATGATCTTGAGCATGAATATTCTCTTCAGTTCAAGACTGTTTCTGGAAAAGAACTCATTAGAGGGCTATTGACAGCCCCAGGCGCTGGGGAATGAATCCTGCAGGGGGTTCTGGATACCGTATCATAGAATCCAATACAGTACATTGAAACCTGACAGGTGCTATCAAAATAGATTTGGGTAAGAGGAATCCAGATTATTGGGATGTTATTTGCAATTTAAATATTGAGAAGAGAGTAAGAGATGTTGAGCGAAGAGTTGAATCAGATGAGATTGTTATATGGACAGCTAGAGGGAGAGAGTTTCATGCAGAAGGGACAGATGAAGCAAATACACACCTGACATGTTCAAGCCATGTCGATGCAGTTTGGCTAGAATAAGATAAAGGTCGAGTATTAGGAGATGCATTCAAGATGAAATCTGGGGCTATTCTTTTGGGATCTGTAGGTTATGGAAAAACTGTCTGTAATAGAAATGTAGACTGAATAAGATCATTGTAGTTTTTTGAGCAGCAGAGTGAAATGGTTTAATCTATTTTAATAGCATCACTTTGCTATAGTATAGAGAATGAAATAGGTGAGGATGAAGTTCTAGTGAAGAGTAAAAACAAAAGACCTTTAGGACAATAAGAATTGATGAGAGTTGTTGGTGAGATTGGATGAGATTTGATGGTGTCTTGAACTAGATCTATTCCTTTGAAGTTAGTACAAAGTGGTCAAAATGTGTAAGTATTCTGAAGTACAGGTAATGAGATTCATTCAGTATTTGTGAGAAAAAAGAAAAAGAAAGGCATCAAGGATGCCTCTAAGAAATTCAATTTGATCAACTGGAACTATGCAATCAGTATTAACGAAGATAGAGAGGGGATGAAGATGAGGTTGATTTTCCTGTAGATGGTATTTCAATCATCAGATTGAATGACCTCACCAAGGAATTATGGAATAATGTAGGGGGGAGGGGGCGCGACCAGAGAAAGAGCCTCAAGAGTGATAAATGAGAAATACAGATTTTTTTTCCCCATTTTAAAAATGTTTCAGAAACTTGAAAGTAGCTGTTTAAAAGTTACCATGTGGCCTTAAATCCTTTTCTGGCTGGCCAAATCACCTTACTATTTTCACAACGGGAGCCTGCAATATACAGATTTAGAAACCCCATATATAAGGCACTCTTCTTAAGGACAAAATATCATGTCTTATTGGTAAATCCATTCATAGATTATATGTGTTTCCTCCCCCTCCACCCACCACCCCCCAAAAATATTAGCTAGAGTGTCCCCTTTAGACGGGAAACTTTTCTTTTTTTAATATTATCTTTATAAATGTTACACATTCAATAAGAGATACTGTTGACTTACAATGAAAGTCATCAGGCAAGAGATATTAAGAGCTTTATATATGATCACCTCAATAGTTTTTGCTATGGTTTGGATAGTAATAAACCCCTCCCCTAATTACCAATAATGAATTTTGTGAGGGCTTTAGAAATAAAGAAACTTAACACACTCAGTACAGGAATACAGACACCTATGTTGCTATCATTATTTATGTTTAACATAAATGTTATGATATTTGAAACATTGAACGAAGACTCCTGGATACACCCAAGCAACATCCTATGGATATCGCTAATGTCATATATTTTGGAACTGACCTACAGTGTAGGGGTCACAATAAGACTGAGTTGTAGAAATAACATCATTTAGCCCTTGATGGACACTATGTCTCATGTTGCACTGCAGCCCTGACATACCATTTCTCTATAGTTGCAGGTAAAATTTGGAAGCTAAGCAAGTCTTCTTTAATGTTTTAATCCCTGTAGAATTCAGTCACTTTTCCAAATGCAAGCCTATTTAGCTCTGTCCTTGTGTCAACCTCTCAGAAACTATGGCATGGCCTTTTGGACTAAGGTACTTCATAATTTAATCAATTTAAACCTGGGACCTTGTAGTTATGTGTACAGTCAACAGAAACATTCTTTTTGTTAGTGGCCCACCCAACTGAAAATCTAAGAGTAAGAGCTGAGTGAGACCATGGTAAACCAAGGAGCCTAAACAGTGATATCTGGAATCTCTCTTCAGCCATTTACGTGTGGTTTCCCCTGCATTGGAGTGATGTTTCTCACCCAACACATCCTCTGTTAGAAACAAACCAGGTCCACACTTTCACCTCCTCTGATAAAAGAATAATTTCCAAAGCTGTTGATTATTCCTATTTCTCCAATACTAATTATTTTAACCCATACAAATTCCCAGGTATTCTCTGCTCTATCTGTATCTGTATTAGTATACCCCATAGGCTTCCTATCATAATTCTCCTCTCCACAAACCTGGTCTGTGTTGTGAACTCGCACAACCGCACATCCATTTATTTGTTTGTGTCATAAACTTCATGTCGGTCACAAAGCATTTTTATTATTAAAACATTAAAATATTTTAAAGAAATAAAATCAACCTTAAAAACACTTCAGAATTAATTTTTCCTTAGAAATATTATCTTTATTTTAACATAGTACAATTATAACTCAAGGCATTTACAATTATCTAGAAAAATATTAGGAAAAATTACAGTGGTAGAATTACTGTAGAAGAAACATCACACAAACTGACTCTGCTCATATCAGAATTACAGTGAAGAACATATTGTAGAAAAATGAGTAAGGATGCATATGTATTTCAGATTTTGAGTTTTCAGTGTACACACAACCTTCATTACTAAAACACTTTTGCCTTAAGCCCTCAAATAGGAAACCCATTTTATTCCCTATTGCATAAGAAAATGTTTACCCTTATGCAATTAATTATAAATCACACTTGTCACAATTAATAGAAGACATGTACTACATTTTGATCCTATCTTTCTTTTCTGGGTAATAAGCAAGTGTGATAAAGTGAAAGTGCATTTTTATTGCAGAACTCTGTTGCCTTTTTCTGAATCAAGCTCTTTTAAAATTATATAGATCACTGTAAATTGCAAGAGAGTGAGCTGTAGAGAGCAAAAGCCTCACCCGTGATACTGCTACCAAAAAAGGAAAAACAAAGGCACAGTTTCCAAAGAGCTAAATGCCAGACTGTGTCCTGACATTCACAGGTTAAAAATAAGACTGCCTTGGTTAGAATCAGTCATTATTTTGTGTTATTTTGGTTACTAAGGGCTGTCATTATTCTGCTTAACTGACATTTCAGCCGTACTTAAACTGACTATGGCTAAGCATTACCCTTCTCATGACCTCAGTAGAAAAATATAGTAATATGAAGAATCTTGAAGTATCTTATTATGTCTGTGCAAAAAAATTATTATTCTGTCAAATTAAGTGATATTTGTGTTTTAACATATTTAGCTCATTAAGACTTATAAATGTCTTTAAAGATTCATTGAAAGCACCAAATTTACCCATTTACATTTCAGAAATACATTATGAACTAAAATATTTGTTAATCAATAGTTTTTATCCTATCCTAACACAGGCTGACTAGAGTCCTCTGATCAGAAACACAGGGCATGTGTACAGTTGGGAGAAAACTGCCGCTAATATTCCGCCTCCCTCCTGTGGTATCCATGCTCTTCAAGTTCCAGTGGCCACAAGTGCCACAGCTGTTTAGCTTTAGCATAATGAGACCAAGAGCGATGCAACAGAATAACCATTTAGCATTAAAAGTCAAAATAATAAATGTTAAATACAAACTGCAACAGAAACTCTTACAAGGAAGAGGTCCTCTAGCAGCAAGTTGCCCAGAGTTAAAACTACTAATGTGTCTGTCTATCATGAGGGTTAGGGTTGGGATACCTTTCCATCCATGAATAAGACATTTTATGATACTATTTTTTATTTATTTTTCTTTAAATATATTTTTATTGATTTCATGGAGGAAGAGAGAGAGGGAAAGAGAGATAGAAACATCAATGATGAGAGAGAATCATTGATCAGCTGCCTCATGCTCATCCCCTACTAGGGATTAAGCCTGCCACCCTGGGCATGTGCCCTGACTGGGAATCGACCTGGTGACCTCTTAGTTCCTGGGTCAACACTCAATTGCTGAGCCACACCAACTGGGCCATGATACCATTTCTTGCTGAACCACTTTACTCATTATTTATTTAGTTCCTATTTTTAGAGGAAAGGCTTTGGCTTATACTCCTTATTCACTTTTCCTCAATTTCATAGTTTTAATTGTTGTGACAACAATTTTTGTTCTTTTCTCAGTTTTATTTTCAACTTTAATAAATATAATTAAATTTATTTATCTCATTTCTAATGTTTCAACTCTTGATGCCATTTGAGCATGTGAGTCAGTGCTCCTGATTTTCTTTCCAATTCTGTTCTTTCCCTCTGGCTTTTAGTAACCTTACAAGCCATTGCTTACCTATTACAATGTTAAGGTTGATAACATGGCCATTTTCCCTGAATTAAGGTTCATGCATGATTTATAGAGGTTTGGTTAAAATCTATTTAGGTCAGTTAGTATGACTATAAAAATATCACAAGGAGCCAAAAAGTAGAAATGTGCTGCTCAAAGGAGATTCCTCTTAGGTCAACATGGAATGTGTTATTTTTTAACATTCATCTCTCTAATATTTGATATGTTTTAGCATTTCTTTACTTCTTATGTTTGAATCATTTTTTTTTGCAAGGATTTTTGGTGGTTCTCATCAGTTCTTATTAATTTACTAGAAGCCCGGTGCACAAAAATTTGTGCACTCGGCGGGAAGCGGGGGTCCCTCAGCCCGGCCTGTGCCCTCTCGCAGTCTGGGACCCCTTGGGGAGATAACGACCTGCTGGCTTAGGCCTGCTCCCGGGTGGCAGAGGGCAGGCCCAATCCCTAGGTGCAGCCCCTGGTAGGGCTCAGAGCAGGGCCAATTGGGGAGTTGGGGCGCCGCCCCCTGTCATGTACAAGGCAGGGTGATTGGGAGGTTGTGATGCCACCCTCAGTCACGCTCAGGGTAGGGCCAATTGGGGGGTTGGGGCACCGTCCCCTGTCACACTCAAGGCAGGGTCGATGGGGAGGTTGCTGCGCCACCCCCTGTCACGTAAAGAGCAGGGCCAATCAGGGGGTTGGGGCACTTCCCCCTGCCACTCACAGAGCAGGGCCCATCAGGGGGGTTGGGGCTCTGTACCCTGTCACGCACAGAGCAGGGCCAATCACGGGGTTGGGGCGCCACCCTCTATCACCCACAGAGCAGGGCCGATCAGGGGGTTGGGGCGCCGCCACTCTCACACTCAGGGCAGGGCTGATGGGGAGGTTATGGCTCTACCCTGTCACACACACAGAGCAGGGCCCATTGGGGGGGCGGTGCTTGGGGCACTGCACCCTGTCACACACAGAGCAGGGCCAATCAGGGGGTTGGGGCGCCGCACCCTGTCACACACAGAGCCGCAGAGCGATCAGGGGTTTGGGGAGCTCCCTGCATCAGGCACAGAGCAGGGCTGATCAGGGGGTTGGGACGCCTTCCCCTGTCAGGAACAGAGCAGGGCGGATAGGGAGGTTGTGGCCTTGCCCCCTGTCACACACAGAGCCGCAGGGCAATCAGGGGGTTTGGGCGCTGCCCCCTGTCATGCTGATCCCGGTGCCGGGAGGCATATTACCCTTTTACTATATAGGGTAGAGGTCTGGTGCATGGGTGGGTGCCGGCTGGTTTGCCCTGAAGGGTGTCCTGGATCAGGGTGGGGGTCCCCACTGGGGTGCCGGCCAGCCTGGGTGAGAGGATGATGGCTGTTTGCACCTGGCTCACATCCTTCAGGGTGGGGGTCCCCACTGGGGTGCCTGGCCAGCCTGGGTGAGGGGATGATGGCTGTTTGCAGCTGGTCACACACCCTTCAGGGTGGGGGTCCCCACTGGGGTGCCTGGCCAGTCTGGGTGAGGGGCTGAGGGCTGTTTTCAGGCTGGGTGTGACTGAAGCTCCCAACCACTCCTTTTTTTTCTTTTTTTCTTTTCTATTCTGGGCCAGCTTTAGCTTTGAGGCTTGGCTCCAGCTCTTAGGCCTCCGGTGCTGAAAGTAGGTTTTTGGCCTTTGCTTACAATGTTGCGATCCTGCTGGCTGAAGCACAGCGGACTAAAGCAGGTTTCTGGGGTTTTGTTTAGCTTCTATATTTGTTACATAGTTGCTTAGAGTTGCAGCTCAGAGTCCTGCAGCGGCAGGCGGTGAACATTGGAGTCCTCTGTCACTGAAGCAAGCAAGCCTCATGTTAGTTTCAAGCTGCCTGGCTGCCGGCCGCCATCTTGGCTGGCAGTTAATTTGCATATTGCCCTGATTAGCCAATGGGAAGGGTAGCGGTCGTATGCCAATTACCGTGTTTCTCTTTTATTAGATAGGATTGTCTTGTTGAGATTCCAGGGCAACGTTAACCGTCATTACCTTTTGATGCCCTGGTTTCCAGCAGGCATTTTAGGAACTCTCTGCTCCATGCTGTTGTGTGACTGCCTTTTAGCTATCTCTATAATATGATTTGATTTGACCCATTTTTGATTCATAATATGATATATCACTTAGTAAATAAATGTAGTTGATAATTATCAACTCATAGTACCACTACAATGAAATAATAAATTTACTTTTCAGTAATGCATTGAGTACTTCACATTTTACTAGCAAACAAATGGTATGACTTATATTTTCTTTAAAACAATATGAATACCTTGCACTAAAAATACAGATATTTCAGGCAGTATTTTATTTTGAAATCAATTCTGCTTTGAAATTTTGTTCTAGTGGTAACCGTGCTGTATTTAACAGGAACTGGTGAAAAAGGAAAACTAAATATTTACAACTGTAATAAAGAACTGTGGGAACACAAACATGCCACCATTTATGTAGAAGGGACTGCTAAGTATTTTATAATAATAAATCAGAAATATCACTTAACTTTTATAGACTGACCAATGCTAGGGACTGGAAATGTGTAATTCTGTATAGTCCTTACCAACCAATCACCTCTGAGTAACTAGTGGAACTTATGTAAAAAGAAGAGCCAACTGCAGCTCAGATCCTCAGTCATTTAATTACTGCCTGGAAGTTCTTGCCAGATTACTTCATAAACTCTCTGTGTTCAGGTTACACTTATAAACATGGGTGTAAGAATGCCTATACTTTAGCTTCTATTGAAATCTAAATGTGATAAGGCATAAATGGTCAAATAAAAGAATAGGTGCATAGTTGGAACTCAAAAGAATATTTTTTTTAAATCTTCACCTAAGGATATTTTTCCATTGAATTTTAGAGTGGAAGAGATAGGGAAAGACAGAGAGAAACCACATCGATTGGTTGCCTCCTGCAGGAACCCAGACCAGGACCCAGTCCGGGAGGAGCCTGCAACCAAGGTACATGCCCTTGCCCAGAATCAAACCTGGGACCCGTGGGTCTGCATGCTGATGTTCTATCCACTGAGCAAAACCAGCCAGGGCTGGAACTCAAAATTTATGTTGAATACTGTTATTACCTAAAGAGGATGGTGTCTATCTTCTACCATTGTACCAAACATTTTTTTAAAAAAAAAACACAAAAACGTAGGCATTTTATGAGGCAGTATTCCTCAGACTGGTTTTATGACACACTCACTCATGTGTAAGCGTTTTGAGTGAAGAGAGAGAAAGAAAGAGAGCGTTAGTTCATTTGACTGGTTCCTTCTTCAGCAACTAATGTACTAAAAATATAGCATAGTTCCAAATGCTAAAAAGAATATAAATTTATATCTTCTTATTTATTTTGTCACACCCAATTTTATCAGCCTACTTAAAAAGTAAAAATTTAATAAAACGTCTGATTAAATCTCAATAGTGACTAAAAACATTAAAATTATATGAAATTCCTTTTACTAATAGTAAAAATCATACTATACACAGGTAAGCTCTGGCTGTCCACAGTGTTGAAACATGTTTCATAAATTATGCATTGAAATCAATACTGTAAGGGACCCAGGAACAAGGTTTCCTAAACATCCTATTAGTTTTACATAATTAGTGCCCTCAACTGCATATTGATGATTTTTAAAGCTAAAAGAAATAATATGGCACTGCAGTTTGTTCAAAGAATATCAAAGATTTAATAGAATACTTAGAAAGCCATTTAAATCTAATTAGAACTGTATATAGAAATGGGACTTTTCACATCTGCAAGGTTGACGGTAAATATTTATTTTCTGAGTGATAATTGCTAATACTCTGCTTCCCAATTGCTTTTCTGTATTGAGTAGCAGACTCAAAAGCAGTTTGAAGAGATTGCACTTTTCAAACCTTAATAACAGACTATCTAAAAGCAAACATTTGCTCACTGGAGTGCTATGGTTCTATTTTAAGTTACTTTGAAATTGGGTTAATAAGACTGCAAACCTTTGTTTCCAACATGTTGCAGTTAGCAGCAATTTAAAAGGGTAATGTTTCCCTCACCTCTTTCAAGGATTTCCGAACTCTCTCTCAGTTATAGTATTTTTTATTCTTGTATTTAAAAAATGAAAACAGCACTAAGGTGCTTTACAGTTTAAATAAAAGTGTACAGGTAATATCCATTGGCTATCTATCTATTTCTATGAAAAACATACATTTCTGAAGAACTGTTTTTCCTTCGGGGCTATAGACATTCACCTGATAATTTTTACCACAAAATCTACCAGCATAAACACATCTGCTAATATGCCCTCTGATATTTTCTGTTTGTTACATTAGTTGCACACAATTCTATCTAATCCCAAGCCCTTCTAACTTTGGTCTTTCTTGCTTTTTCATCTTTGCTGGTATAGTATATTATTCTCATCAACATGTGAACAGGCTGTCGTATCTACCATTTTAAAACTTGCTTTTTTTCAGAACCCACTCCAGTTTGGATTCCCTTTTCCTCCTATCCTTCCTCATCACAAAATTCCTTGAAAGAGTTGCTCCTCATTGTCACCTTTCTCTACCTGGAAAGAGTTGCTTCTCATTGTCATCTATCTGTATCTACGCCTTTTTGAACAGACAACACTCAGGTTTTCTTTCCCAGAAATATACCAAAACTACCCTTGAAAAGCATTGTGAAATTCACTGGTCAGGTCTTCATCAGCACTAGCTTGACCTATTCATGACATTTGGCCTTTGTGTTGCTTCCGCATCGTTTACTTTTGTTTGTTTGTTTGTTTATTTGTCCTCTGGGACATTCTCCCCTCACATCACTGGCTAATTCTCTCAGTCTCTTTTACATATCTTCCTTGAAAATCATCTGTATAAATGTTTGGTGTCCAAATAAACGGTGATGTTTATTTTTGACCCAAATACCTCTGCTAGGCTCACATGCACCAATCATCTTAGAGATCTCCACTGGGAATTCAAAATTAATACATCCAAAACTTAATTCTTGTTTTGCACCCCTGCCTGATAGGCTTCTCTCCTGTTGTTCCTCATCTCAGTAAATGCGGTCGGTTTATAATGCTGTGCACTTAGAATAACATTGAAGCATGATGTTGAGAATCTTTATAGCAGTGGGCATGATGGTTTTTATAGAGAAAACTCCATCTTTTCCAGTTACTAAAGACAAAAACATGTGGTGTAATCATGAACTTCTGTATTTCTTTCAACCCTCACATTAATCTATTGGTAAGTCCCATGGGCTCTATCTTCAAAATATTTTCAGATTTGACTGATTTTTACTATCATCACAGCTATCCTCTAAGTTCAAGTTACTATACTTTCTACCATGGATCTTTAAAATAGCATCCTTTCTTCTTTTTCCATTTTCTCTCCTAAATGGTCTACTATACACAGATCAAATCCAGTGTCTGTAAATAGCTTGCAGTGGCCTACAACCTTCCTTCTGTCTTGTACTCTCACTGCTCTGGGTATCCTACACCTGCCACACTGGCTCCCTTAATTTTCCATTGAGTTTCCAAGGGTGTCTCTACCTCAGGGCCTTACATTATCTTTACTGTGGCTTAATTGTTCTTTCCCCCATAGTTGGCTCCCTCGCTTTTTTTATAGCTGTGTTCAAATCTCTTCCCAGGTGAGATGATCTTGACAACACTATCTAAAAATCTCTATTCTTAGCTAGATCTCTCTCTCTCTATTTCCTTAGCCTCTCTTTATTTACACTTAGAAATCATTGTCCAGTAATGTTCTTATGGTTACATCTAGTTTAAAGGGAGAATGGGAAATATCTGTATTCTTAGGAGCCATCTATTTAGCTGATAAAGAAGTAAAAGAAAAAGACAGTGGGTGGGGTGTACTTATGAGGAGATAATAGGCAATCTGGCAATCTGTACTATACACTCTTTTTTAAAAATATTTTATTGACCTTTTACAGAGAGGAAGGGAGAGGGATAGAAAGTTAGAAACATCAATGAGAAACATCGATCAGCTGCCTCCTGCACGCCCCCTACTGGGGATGTGCCGGCAACCAAGGTACATGCCCTTGACCAGAATCGAACCTGGGACCTTTCAGTCCTCAGGCCGATGCTCTATCTACTGAGCCAAACCAGTTAGGGCCATATACTCTTTTTATAAAAATAAAGGGATAAACCTGCCTAGGCAAATAAATTTTTCTTTTCTTTTTTTAATATTTTTTATTTATTTCAGAGAGGAAGGGAGAGGGAGAGAGAGAGAGAGAGACATCAATGAGAGAGAATCGTTGATTGGCTGCCTCCTGCACTCCCCACACTGAGGATCGTGCCCATAACCTGGGCGTATGCCCTGACTGGGAATCCAACTGTGACCTCCTGTTCGTAGGTTGACATTCAACCACTGAGTCATGCTGGGCGGGCTACATTTTTCTTAATGTTAAAGAAAGTGCCAGGATTTGGTGAGTTCACCAATTTCTGAACATTTCAGTTAAAAGAAACTTGATTCTATTATACTTCCTGCAAATATTATAGAAAAGAAAATAAAAGACATCTGATGGTGTTGAGTTACAGGGATAGAGACATAAATCCAATAGAAAGTTTTCTTCTGACTCAATCATGAGAGTTTTCAAGGCAGAGATAACACGACGGCTTCACCATAACATAATGCCTGGAAGACTTTTTATAATTTTAGAAAGGGTTAACAAGTGAAAGTAATGATTAAATGCTTCATTGCTCTTTGGTTAAATTAATCTTCTCAATTCTGATTTTGCATAATTACATATTATAACTAAATATGTGGGTGAACAGTACATAATTAGGTCAGTCACACTTACAATGGCTATAGGAGGTGAAAAAGATATACATAACTATTCATGCCTTTTGCAATTATTCACAGGGAATATCTTAATAAAGAACCTTCTCCAACCTATTTTATTCCTAGAGTTATTTCTCTCAATCCTCCTCCAGATTTAAAAACTCTTAAGGGCCTAGCCAGCACCGCCAGAGGTTGAATGTCCACCTATGAACTAGGAGTTAATGGTTTGATTACTCATCAGGGCACATGCCCAGGTTGTGGGCTTAATCCCCAGTAGGGGGCATGCAGGAGGCAGCTGATTGATGATTCTCTCTCATCATTTCTGTTTCTATCTCTCTCTTCCTTTCCCTTTCTCTCTAAAATCAATAAAAATATATTAAATAAAAAAAAACTTCAAAGGACATGAATCATGTCTTGATCACCTGTGTGGTCACTACCACACCTGGTATATTGACTTTTATCCAAGTAGGCTCTTTTTTTTTAAATAATCAAATAGATCTTTTTTTCTTCTTTATTAATTACGGGATTACATATGTGTCCTTATTCCCCCATTGCCTCCCTACCACCTGCTCATGCCCTTATCCCCCTGGTGTGTGTGTCCATCGGTTATGCTTATATGCATGCATACAAGTCCTTTGGTTGATCTCTCCCTCTTCCTCTTCCCCTCCCCTCCCCTACTTAATGTGTTACTCTGTGTTGTTGTTGCTGTTTTTGAAGACAGTGAGGCAGAATCTTAGGTTATAAAAATCACCTCTTTGAAATACAAATGATTGTAAAAGTATGAAGTCAATAATCATGCATCTATTTATATATTAATTAACTAATACTTAGTGTTTACAGGGAATAGCAGTCTATATATTACTCTGTTCACTTGCTGTCATTTTATTTTTCAAATTTCATGTCTCTAAAGGAAAATATGCTTTCATGTGTGAAGAATAAGCATGAGATAACTATAAGGAACTTTTGTAAATATAAGTTCTGGGGCATTGACAAACTGGCATAGATAAACTGAGACATTTTGATTTAAATATTTTAAAATTTATTTATTTGAGAGCGCGAGCATTGACTTGTTGTTCCACCCATCCACACATTCACTGGTTGATTCCTGCATGTGGCCTGACCAGGTATCCAATCCACAGCCTTGGCACACAGGAATTACACTCCAACCAACTGAGAAACCCAGCCAGGGTGCCATTATTTTATCCTATATAATAAAAGCCTAATATGCTAAGTGTCTTGTCATCAGTTCAACCAATCAAATGTAATATGCTAACAGTATGCTAAGGCTGATCAACTGCTTGCTACGATGTGTACTGACCACCAGGGGGCAGATGCTCAGACTGGTAGGTTAGCTTGCTGCTGGGGTTCGGCCAATCGGGACTGAGTGAGATGGGCCTGACATGCCCAGGAGCCCTCCTGCAGTCCCTCCCTGGCTAGCCAACCTCCTAAGACCCTCCCCGGCCCCATCGTGCACTGGTGGGGTCCCTCAGTCTGGCCCAGGGGTGAGCAAACTTTTTGACTCCTCGAGGGACACAATGGGTTCTTAAACTGGACCGGAGGGCCGGAACAAAAGCATGGATGGAGTGTTTGTGTGAACTAATATAAATTCAAAGTAAACATCATTACATAAAAGGGTATGGTCATTTTTTTTTTTAGTTTTATTCATTTCAAACGGGCCCGATCCGGCCCGTGGGCCGTAGTTTGCCCACGGCTGGTCTGGCCTGTGCCCTCTCACAATCAGGGATCCCTTGGGGGATGGTGGAGAGCCAGTTTCGGCCCAATCTCGCTGAACACAGGAGTTGTCCCCTGGTGGTCAGTGCACTCCCACAGGGGGAGCACTACTCAGCCAGAAGTCAGGCTCATGGCTGGAGAGGGCAGTGGCAATGGCAGGAGCCTCTCCAGCCTCTGAGGCAGTCAGACATCCCCCGAGGGCTCCCAGATGCCAGAGGGTGCAGGCCTGGCTGAGGGACCTTCCCCAAGAGCAATAATTTCGTTCACCAGGCCTCTAGTGTGTGTGTGTATATATATATATATGTATATATATATATGTGTGTGTATGTATATATATATATATATATATATATATATATATATATACATATATATATATATTAATCAAACTGGGTCAGAGTAAAGGCCCAATGTGCCGCTAAAACTCCCAGAATGGACAGAGCACTTCTCACATCAAATAATTAACAAATCCAAAATGCTAATAGCATTAAGGTTGAGAAACCATACTCTAAATCAGCAGTTCTCAACCTGTGGGTTGAGACCCCTTTGGGGATCGAATGACCATTTCACAGGGTTTGCCTAAGACCATCGGACAACACATATATAATTACATATTGTTTTTGTGATTAATCAGTATGCTTTAATTATGTTCAATTTGTAACAATGAAAATACATCCTGCATATCAGATATTTACATTACAACTCATAACAGTAGCAAAATTACAGTTATGAAGTAGCAACGAAAATAATTTTATGGTTGGGGGGTCACCACAACATGAGGAACTGTATTAAAGGGTTATAGCATTAGGAAGGTTGAGAACCACTGCTCTAAATGACCATACACAGTGTTATAATGAGAGTTCAGTGATAAGAAGAAATAAAGGTTTTTCTGAAAGGCTATTGGCACTATCAGATTTTGTTTGACATATTATTTTTCCTTAAAATTAAATATTTTGTTATTTAGCCATTGTTTTATGCTGTTCAATTAGCTGCCATGTAACGCTTTTATGTGAAAGCAAAATAATAATAACAATAATAATAATAATAAAACAACCAACAACGGCAATAAAACACGGGTCTCCGGGTTCCAAACTTTTTTCTTTCTCAAAAAGTAACAGATTTTTTTCTGTTTTGAAGTATGCCACTTTCTAAGATTGCTGTGCAAATAAGAACTCTAAATCTCAGGAGAATTTCCGCTTGCTGTCTTGATCCATTCATTTTTATATAGAATTGTTACTGGAAACTCTTCACTGAAGTTTAAAATATGGAAGTCGGAGGATGCTCTGCAAAGATACTCAGTCTCAGCTAAAAAACACACAATAAATGCTAAAATAGAAATTATGTGGGAAATAAGTTTAATTCATTCAGTTTGATTCCAGATTTTATTCACAGCAAAAGTATACTCCTCATCCTGTATCATTAAGCGAAATCTTGGCTGGAGAAAGCATCGTTTTGCTTTAGAACAGGGAAGTGTGAGAAGTGTTTCTGTGCCTTGAACTTTGGGTGACACTGCTCACAACTACACTCATTTGTAAACACAGGTGATGTACCCATAAATGTGAACTCCAAGTAGTTCTAAGTATCTGTACTTGTATTTCCATAAAGCATAGTATACTTCTTGCTTTTTAAATAGCAAAGGTGTATGGAATTACAGTTTTACAATCCTCAATTCTAAATAATATGAATGATCTGTTACTGGGTATTGTTTACTTGGTTATGTTCAACAGAATTATTATTCTGACTCTTTTTGTCTGCAAAATGTTGTTTAATACACTGGCATTGCAATTGCTAACTCATCACAAAGGATATGAAGGCATTATGCTGGCAGTTAAGAGAGATTTGCTGTTTAAAACAAAATTATTCATTCTTCCAAACATTTAAAAGCACCTTTGGACAGTACGAAAGTGCCAAGACCATCACTGGAACTACCTGGCCATCACTCTCACTTCCACTTTATTCCTTTCCATGTGGATATCACTACATTGTTTTATCACATAAGCCAAGCAGCTTAAACATAAGGGGAAAGAAAACCTCATTTTATATTGTCAGGTCATTTAATTAGAGGAGACAAGTGAAGTCTGAGATGTTAGCAGTCTGTGAAACACAACTAACAACATTTAAAAGAAAGTGTCCTAAACCCTAGGCCTGATTTCTAAATCAGTTTTCCATACTGAAGTTCATAAAGACGAAAAGAAAGACAATAAAATAGGAACTAAGCTACACTGAATCAAGGATGTGTAGTGTGTCCTAATGCATATAGCATGAGGACTCAAGAAATAAAATGCAGTGTCATTGTATTATGATTCTACAAATAAGGCACAGCTTCATGAGAAACACTGTTTACAGTTTAGAAGGAAAAGAATTGGATAATCCAAATTTTAGAGTCCTTTTGCTGGGCTTCTTTTACCATTTAGTAGCTTGTGATGGTGCACACACTATTTAACGTCTTTATATTTCACAGGCCTCATGTGTTGTTGCTTGTTTTGTTTTGTTTAAGATAATGTTACCTTTCTCATAAGTTAAATGAAGTGATGAATGTGTATCGCCAGCTCATAGTGCCATAGCCGTAGTAAGCGCTGAATAAATACTTGAGGAATCTCGGAGTAACACTGAACAGAGATATAGAAGGGTAATCTTATTTCATAGCGTGAAGGATCCTTTAAGATCAACTGGCCATTCTCCCCATGAATGCTGTTCTCTCCTTTGGCTCTCACAAGAGGGCAGAATAGCAACTGCTGACCTGTCTTTGACAAAAGATTTACTACTCCAGAAAACACATATGTCATGATGACTAGTTCCTAGGATCCTATTTAGATAACTCTAACATTTAAGAAATGTTTTCTTTGAATGAGCAATAAATACCACTCTCCAAATGGTTTGTTTATTGAAGCCGAAAACAGGGCCTTTTCTTCAGGATCCTTCTCATTTGCTGGAAGCCGGCACTCATGCCCACTGGGAAGCTTGTCTTTATTTTGAAATGAAACATTTCTGGTTACCTTTTCATGACAAATTCCAAAATGCTATGTACCTGGCTTGCTTTCAGATTCAAAGCCGTCTTCAAACACAACATGCTTCAATAGACACAGTGTTTTTGTTGTTTGTTTGAAGCCCAGTATAAGTGCCTTTTGTTGTTTAGCCTTTGGGGATATTCAGTGCTTTTCAACCTGCATTTATTTAATTGTTGTTTTCATTTGATTTTGTTATAATTTGGTTTTGTTTGTTTATCTGAGCCACATCCCCCTATTTGAGCCATGTTAAACAGAATACCTAAAGAATTTGTTTATTTCATTTATTTTTATTTTTTATTGTTATTGTAGACACTATTATGGATTCCCCCCCCCCACCTTTGCCTGTCTCCACCCAGCCCTGGACCCCACCTTCCCTCTGGCCACCACCACACTGTTGTCTGTGTCTGTGTGTTGTGCATGTATGTTCTTTGGCCAATCCCTTCACCTTCTTTCATCTACCACGCCCTCCCCCCGCCCCCCACCTGTCTCTCCCATCTGACAGCTGTCAGATTGTTTCCATGTATTCATGCTTCTGTTTATTTTGTTCATCAGTTTATTTTGTTTATTAGTTTCCAAATATAAATAGTGAGATCATATGGTGTTTGTCTTTCTCTGACTGGTTTATTTCACTTAGCACAATAATCTTCAGGTCCATCCATGCTGTCACAAACAGTGAGATTTCCTTCTTGTTTATGGCTGTGGAATATTCCACATGTGCATATTTGTGAATCATCCAAAATCAGTGTGTCACACCTTCAGGGTTCTCTCTAGTCATTAACAAGCTTTGAATAAGGCAGCCCTAAAGACTGAGTTTTGGTGCCTCTTCCTCCTGTTTCATCTTTTTCTCTTCCTCCTTCTCCTTCTTTTTCATTCTTGTTATCTTGTAAAAAAAAAAAAAAAAAACAAAAAAACAACAACAAAACAAAAAACCAAAAAACATTATTGAGGGTGTATTATTTGCCAGACTGAATAATTTAACTACATTATTTTATTTAATTCTTACAACCAGTAGACAAGGATGTTACTATTATTGTTCAAAATAAAAAAAAAAAAGACTGATACACAAACAGGTTGTCACTTTCTCAGTTCCAGTCTGTTTGACATTGAAGCTCAGGAACTTCCCCAGGGAGGAAATTGTGGACAAGCAACTTTGGGACATACCTTTGTAAACAGTTGTGCATATAGTTTATTTTACTTTTAAAAATATATTTTTACTGATTTCAGAGAGGAAGGGAGAGGGGAAAAGAGATAGAAACATCAAGAGGAGAGAGAAACATTGATTGGCTGCTTCCTGCATTCCTGCAAGCTCCCTCCCCCCCGCACCTCCCCCGCCTGCCTCCAGGCATGTGCCCTGACTGGAAATCGAACTATGACCTCCTCGTTCATAGGTCAACACTCAACCACTGAACCATGCCATTTAGACTATTGCACTTTTTCAGTCTATATTTTAGCCACTGTATATTCATCACAATTTTATGAATGACTTGCCAAATATCTTAATGACTTTTCAATATCCTTTCCTGAGGGGCAAGTGACTAAATATTATTCACCTCTCAAACCTCAACAAAAAATAACTGCAATCAGAACAATAAGATATTCAACCACAAGCCTGTGTCTTTCCTGTTATAAAGTGAAACCAGAAGCAAGAACAAAAACAGCAAACAGTAGTTACTAGGGCAAATTAGGAAGGGCATTAGACACACCTGACTTTGGTGTCAGGCTTTTTACCTTCAACAAATTATTTAATATTTCCAAGATTCATTTGCTTAAAAAAATATTGTATGTGTTCTACAGTCTGCAAAACTACTAGAAATACAGTACCTGGCACATTATTATTAAAATAAGCAATGCTAAAATTCAGCACATGGTAGATTGCACAAGCATGGTAGGAATTTAACAGTTGGCATAGGCTAGTCTATGCAATGGTAACAAATCTCCCAAATTCGGTGGCTGATGTTATGCAAGTTTATGTCTAACTAACCGCGTGTGTCTAATGTGCAATGACAGGGGATTTTACTCATTGGAATCATTGACAAATCCAGGATGACAGAGGTTCTTCCAACATCCTTGCCCCATTGCTGACACAGAAAAAAGAAAGGAACTATGGCCAATCATACGATGACTTTTAAAGTTTCCATGTGGATGCGATTAGTACACTTACAGTCACCGGCCATTCAAATCTTATATGCTTTGCATGATTTACTAAGCAGTCCATGGAGGGAGGAGAAGGACAGGAATGCTTGTTGAACTGTGTATTCGTCGGGGTTCTCCAGAGAAACAGAGCCAATAGGATGCCTGTGTGTACACATATATTCACATGTGTGTGTAAAACAATTCATTGTATGAAACTAGATCACATGATTATGAAGACAGAGAAGTCCAGACCCAGGAGAGCTGGTGATCTAGTTTTAGCAAACAGCCTGGTCTGAAGGCAGCAGGAGGCCAATATCCGAGCTCAAAGAGATTAGGCAGAGAGAAGGAAACATTCTTCCTTCCTCGGTCTGTTCCATTCAGGCCTTCAGTGGGGTGGACAGCCCACCCACATCGGGGAGGTCAGTCTGCCTTACTCAGTCTGCCAATTCAAGTGTTAACCTCATCATGTTAACATCCTCACAGGCTCATCGAGAAATGATACCGTAAGCCACTATCTGGGCACCCCGTAGCCCTGTCAAGTTTAACACATAAAATTAACCGTCACGAACTGTGAATCCAAAAGACTGTAGATTTGAAATATCTGTGAGAATTTTCAGAAAAATAATCCAGACAATCAAATGATTTTAAATAAATAGGAAAAGGAAAGTTACTACTGTGAATTTTAAAGCTCATTTACATAAGAAGAACCTTCCTTTTTTTTTTGGTGTTAGGAAATTACTTAATGTAAATGAATAGGATCCTTGTGTTTTAATCTCATGGTAGAGAGGCCTGGACTCTATCAATTTCTTATTTTTATGTACAGTCACAGTTCTTCCCCCTACACACTCCATAATCCTATCTGCATATGTGTCTAACACACTTCAGAAATTATACCACACAGCTGCTTCTGTAGCCATCTGTTTTAATGTAAGTTCTTCTTTTCAATATTATGTTATTTCTGAGAATTGTGTCATTCTTGTGTGAGGTTCCTCTTTTATAGTGTGCCACTTTAGGATCAGAGGATTTTAAATAAACATGCATAAAATTTTATGTTGCATTTATGTGCTTATATTTTCATTAGAATAACATTTAATCACCATGAAGTGCTTAGAATTTCATAGCCAATAATTGATGCTCGCTCAGAGAAAGCAATTTCTATAAACCAAGGACAAACTACACACAACTACATTTTGGTTGTCTAAACATTATTAACATTAATGGAATAGATTAGTCTTTATGTGAACTGAAATGCTCATACATGGTTTGCCAATGGCATAGCCGAATATAAAGAACCTCATTGTTGGTAGAAACAGATATATTGAAAAAATAAAAGTTTTGCTTTTTGACTTGATAACTGGTTCCACCATTCCAAATAAGAAATTAAACTTTTCAAATCAAACAGAAGAAATAAATACTTGTAGCCACATTAGGAATAAACAACTCTAGAATCTAAGTGTTGAAGTCATTTTATTCCAAAGGGTGAAACACTGGAATTATGGATTTGAGAAAATCTGCTTTCTTCCTGGTGAGCCGTTCATTCCATCTCATTTGATCCTGGATATTTTGGCCAGCTAAACACAGTTGTTATGCCCAGTCTGTTTGATCAGAGACACACCTGCCCTTCAGATGTTTCAATGTTCTCTGATAGTTGTGGTGCACAATACAAAGGCATTTTAGATGACAAAAAGTTTTAGAAATTACCTAGCATGACCTCATCGCTTTGTAGAAGAGGAAACATTTTTATAAAATAGACAGATGCAGCTTCTGTCACTAACAGAAGTATCATTAATAGCTTCTTCTTTCTTAACATCTTACTGAGCATGCATTGCATTTAAATGAAGACTGCTTTAGAGCTGTGGAAAGGTGACAGGTTTGTTCTACAATATCTTATGCACGGAAAAGATCAAGGGAAAATGTTGTTTATGTTCCCTTTGCTTTCCAACCTTTCAACCTTGGTACTTTCAGAGACTTAACTTTATGTAATAGATCTCAGCATACTGACACCACAAAATTAAGAGACCACCAAAGGATGAGTTGGGAGCCCTGGGTCTTTTACAAATATACTACCAATTTGTCACTTGACCTGGGGCACATTGATCTAGCTCTCATCTGATAAAGGAAAAATTGTTATACCCTAATTTTTAAACCTTTTAAAACACAGACGTCTTAAGATTCCAGTGAAATGAGCAAAATCACTTTTCAGAGAAAGGACCATCATCCACATCTTATATATCAAATTAGATTGTCAAATTGAAGAGTGGAATTCTCTCACAGGGAAAACAGCCTCTGACAGCAAATGAATCACATGTTGCTGGAAATTATATAACTCTAAACAGCCAAGATCATTCAAATATCTAATCCAGGGCCTGGCACATTCAGTTGAAGGCAATAAGACAGCAAAATATTAAGATTGAAGACACACACTTAGGTTTAAATATTGACTTAGACCCTTATAAGATAATAAACTGTCCAAACCTTGATTCTGTATCTACTATTTTCATCTGGATGTGGAGGTAAGCTATCACATATCTAAGCAAATGATGACAGTACTACACTCTACATAAACATTTGAATTATAACAGGGAGATTAGGACATGGATATTCTGGGGAGATCATCATTCTTCTGTTCACCACACTAATAATTTCTCGATCTCTGCTTGTTGGAGTTTTCTATTCTCTCTAAAAGGCTAGTTTTATACCTACCTTCTCTGTAACATAAATCTTGCTCATTCCTACTGCAAAAGATATTGCTGTTTTGAGATCTTAATAGATCCTATTATCTGAGTCATTCATTGGTATCCTCTGTACTCTGAACTTCATATGTATATATCTAAACCAATTTTGATTTATTATATTTTATTAGGCACCACATTCACATTTTCTTCCTTAAAAATCCAGATGTGACAGTCATCTCAAAAACATCTTCAAAAGAGAGAAAGTGCCATATTCTCAGGCTAGTACTTAGGAAAATGGCTTCTACTGCATGAAATGATAGGTTGGTCTTGTCATCGTGTGTCTTTCTATCTCTTAATAACAACCACCCACACTCCAAAGATGCCATATTTTCTTATTACAGATGTTGGACCTTCAATTTGCTATGAAATAGATGAACTCTTCCTCTCTATTTATTGGTGAAAAGTGAATTTACTCCATCTCTCTTTTATAGTGTCTTAACATATGCTTCCATAGCACATCCTTGCGTCCATCAATTCTCTGCAAGGATATTTATAAATTGTGGTATTTGAAATATCTATTATCTGCCTTAAATAAGTATCCTAATCCTGTTTCTTCACAAACATCAAGCAAAGGTTACAGATTCTCAAGAACTCAAAGTAGTTTATGCATGAGCATCTTGGATTTCCTTCACAATCAGTGTCACTACTTGGCTTCCCAATTAAAGAAAATAGAAACAGGAGCAGAAGAATCAGCAGGGGTGAAACTGAGGTCTCCCTTTATGAGGTGTAAGTGAAGTAGTTAGCCAACTCCCTAGTGCTCTTGAGAAATTACATGAGGTCACTGGGGAACTCTTACCTCTTTTGTTACCTGCCAATTTCGATTTGTTAATCTGTTCCCCCACGATACCATACCCAGACACCTGTGATGACACCAGTCCCATCTAAAGCTTGCTAATACACCAACATTTTAAACCATTAATTTTCCAAGCCCTTCTTCTCTTTCTATTATATATAGGTTAAGGAGTCCTAGGTCTTTCTGGTGATCATCATCATAGTAATTCAGCCATAGCAACCTTTCTGTAACAGATAAAATTAAGTCTAACATAAACATGAATGAATACGCTCAGAGCAGCTTACAGAATTGTAGAACTATTCCATCCATAAATCTTTTTCATGCACAGTATCAATAATGATAGAATCAAGATATTTCATGACTTTCTTGGACTTCTGTGAATTTTTGAAAAAATAAAGGAAATGTATATAGACACTTAGGTCGTCTGCCATAAGGAGATGGACTATTTAACTAGCTATTTCTTCTGACTGCTAGCAAAACTCCTTCTGACAGAGCAAATATGATTATATTAGATCAGCCCCATCATTTAACAGTATTTATACAACCTTTTTAATATATATATATATATATATATATGTATATCTATATCTATATCTATATCATCTATATCTATATCTATATCTATATCTATATCTATATCTATATCTATATCTATATCTATATCTATATCTATATCTATCTATCTATCTATATATATATATATATATATATATATATATATATATTGATTTCAGAGAGGAGATGGAAGGAGAAAGAGATAGAAATATCAATGATGAGAGAGAATCATTGATTGGCTGCCTCCTGCTTGTCCCCTGCTGGAGATTGAGCCAGTAACCCGGGCATGTACCTTGACCGGGAATCAAACTGTGACCTCCAGGTTCATAGGTTGACGCTCAACCACTGAGCCACCCTAGCTGGGCTGTACAACTTTTTCATAATTCTACTTTTCCTTGTGTTTATGCAGGTGTAGCTAGTACATAAAAGTTAAATTTGTTCAGATTACTTAGGATCCTTTGTGAGGTCTACTTACTAATTCCTGATTAGACAACTTTCATTGGGATGTGAATAATTATCTTTTCTATTGTCCAAATTACATCTCAGTATTTCCAAATTCTTTACATCCTTAACCAATATTTATTACCCACATCAATATAACTCAACCACTTTTTTCTTCTTTTTTTTTTGATCCATTACTACTTTTTACTTTCTTGAAAATGTAACATGGCCAATCATTGCAGCTTTTTTCATAAATAGCAATGATGATTTTCAGTTGATCCTGAAGCAAATATGTATTGGTATATACTAGAAAATCTACAGTAATCATATGTGTATATATACTTATGATCATGTCAGCATCTTGACAGACATAACATTTTTGTCCATGTGCTTCTATGGAGATAGCCTTAGGGTTAACACTACATGGATGTGAGAGTCTTTCTTCTACACATATAGCACATACTGAGATGTCCTCTCAGACCTCTTTTCAGGGGGTAGGGTTAGCTGACAGCCTCTGGCCATTCACAACTAAAGAGTCCATCGCATCTTTTGATGCCCTTCTTGAATGCCCCTCTGCTAACAACAGAACAAGATACTTATACAGGGCCTAGACATTTTTGCCTAACACAAGACTTTAGTGGCCACTTTTGCCTGAAGCTCTTGGTTCATGTGGAAGATCTTGACCCAAAAGTTTATCATGGACCCTGTTAGAGTAAGGGCTTATTGAGTTAGAGAATAAATGGATTTTTAAAGTAAAAGGAAAATCAATTGCCCTAACCGGTTTGGCTCAGTGGATAGAGCGTCGGCCTGGGGACTGAAGGGTCCCAGGTTTGATTCCGGTCAAGGGCATGTACCTTGGTTGTAGGCACATCCCCAGTATGAGGTGGGCAGGAGGCAGCTCATCAATGTTTCTAACTCTCTATTCCTCTCCCTTCCTCTCTGTAAAATATCAATAAATTATATATTTTTTTAAAAAGGAAAATTAATCAATAATTGTTTAAAGAAACCAGTACAAAATCCATATTTTATTCATTTATTTCTAGACTCTCATAAACTCTTAGGGGAGAAAAAAATCTACCAGACTGAAAAAGAAGAAAAAAATTATTAGTTTTTGTGTGTTTTAATTTTACTCAAACACTCAGTTATAAGACAAAACAAAGGCACACTTTTTGTTTTTTTTGTTTCGTTATTTTTAATTATCTGCTTCTTTTGCATGGTGATTAAAAATTCACATAAAGCTATAAGTAGATATAAACATATTATCTCCATTTGAAATGTCAAGAGTTCTAAAACGGATACATCTTAATGAATGATTCACACTATTATTTATCTTTGCAATGGCATCATTACAAAGATCATTTTGAGCAGCTATAGAATTTGAGAACCCTAGAAGCTCCATGACTCACTCTCAGTGTTAGAATTCTAAGATGCCTTTAAGATTTCTATCCCTTTGTTGTACTGGTACAATGCAATACCTAAAGCTGTAGAAATGATGGATTTTATTCCCATGAATAGGTTACTTTATAAGGCACAGTTGACCTTAAGATAGTGAAGTAATCCAGGTGGACATGACGTAATTACATGAGCCCTTGGGGAAAACACACAACACACACACACACACAAAAAAAAACACACACCAAAAACAAGAGTAAAGAGTTTTCTTAGGCTGGAAACAGAGAGGAAGTCTTAGATTTGAAGCAAGCAAAGGATTCAAAGTACCATTGCTGGCTTGAATATAGACAAAGCCATGTAGCAAAAAATGGAGGCAGCTTTTTAGAGTTAAGAGTGGCCCCCAATAAACCAATCTCAAGGATAAATAAAGAGACCTCAATACTGTAACTACAGGAAACTCAATTCTGACAATGACTAGAATGAAGTTGGAGCAGATTTTTTCCCCACTCCTCCAGGTGAGAACTTGGACTAGCATATACCTTGATTTCAGCCTTGTGATACCTTGAACAGAGAACTCAGTAATGCCATCAATTTGCTTCTTACCTACAGAACCATATTGTTTTATAACCCTTAGTTTGTGGTAACTCATTATGTAACAATATAAATTAATATAGCTATATTATTTCATGCGTTGGAAATGATTAGAAAAAAAATGAACTCTCCAAAAATAAATTGTATAATTCACTATTTTGTGTCATAGAGAAAGAATTTTAAAAATTAGCCATTTTTCCATAAATAATTAGCACTGATAATATCACAACCAGATGGAAACACTCTTATTCACAACTTGATAGTAGAAATTCAATAACTTTTCTGTAAACTTTGCAAGAAACTATTTTTCATTTACGTTATGTCCAAATAAGGTAAATGACTTTTTCCAGAAAGATGAGCAAGCATTTTATATGTTCTAATAAGAGTGTAACAGAAAGATTTATTTGTGAAATTATAAAAATGCACAGATATTCAATTCATAATATGACATAGCATAACATTTCTGAGCCTACTTCTTTAAGGGTAGGCTATTCTGTAGGCATCTACCTGCTTCTGACCATGAAGATTCTCTTAAGGCTTTGCAATAATCGCTTTGCATAAATAGTAATATTCACTAATACAACATATTGTTTATACCACAACGTAATGGAAGGAGTATGTAAAGAAAGTTGTGATATGAGAATAATTTGTTGAGTGGCTATCTGAGAAAACAGATTTGAACATTATAATTTTGAATTTGTATTAAAAAGTGGGGAATGTCTGTACTGATTACAGGAAAATGAGGCTTAGGACAGAACAACTGATTAAGAGGAAATTTTAGTACTTAATAATGACATGGGCCTTCACCACACATTATTCTGTTAAAATAAAAGAAAACCATATTTTGGAAATTAAACTGGTCATGTTTGGCCAAAGACTGAAATACAATGTTGATTGGCCTTTGCTAATTAACCAAATGATAAACTGTGGTTCACTAGCTTGAAAGTATTTGAATTTATTTTATATGTTTGTAATATCCCCTAATGGGAAACATGTCTAATTAAGTATAAAAAGAGAATGGAGAAGTTGAAAACATTCTGACATGTTAATTATCTTGGTATTTTTCGTAGGCTTCCCTTTGTATCCCAGAAAAATTTGTACACTTTTCATTAATTTATATACATTTTCTGTGTTTTCTCCCCAAATCTCCTACATTCTACAAGTTAAGACATAACCCTCACCCCTCCGAAACTCATAGCCAAGCGGGAATGTAGACCACACACGAATTCTTACAGTGAATAAGATCTGTAGTTTTACTTAGGAAAAAAGACAGACTCCTTCATGCACTGAAGAGGGAACGTCCATCACTGCGTCAGAGTGTGAAGAAAGATTTACAAAGCAAAGCCCTTTGAGCTGCATCTTGTTAGAAAACTGAGCAGAGAAGAGCGATAGGTTATTCCAGACAGAGAGAAAGGAAGGTACAGAGACATGAAACAAATGCTATGGCCCAGAAAGCAGATTAATTCAGAATCACTGGAGAGGGATATGGGAAATTATCAGTAAATACGCCGCCATATTGAAGACCATCCAAATAGATGATATTACTATATCCTCATTTGTTTATAATGAATTGGCTTCCTCCAATAATCAAAACCACAGTGTGAATTTGAATTTAACCTTAGAATAATTGCTTCTAGGAGTACTACATGATTTTAGCCTCACCACTTTTCAGTCTGTGTTCCTAGTACTCACAGAAAGAACTTCACATTCATCTCTTTGTTTAATTCTCTTCAGTGGTGCTCATCCACTTACAAGACACCCTTTTGTAGAGGAGATGAATTTTTCTTCATCTGCTTAGAGCCTCATCATGTCAACATATAAAACCAAGTATTTAGTCATTTCTAAGATCATTAAGGGCAAAGATGTATCACCCTAGCTGGTTTGGCTCAGTGGATAGAGCTTCAGCCTGTGTACTGAAAAGTGCTGGGTTCAGTTTGGGTTAAAGGAACATGCCTGGGCTGCCAGCTTGATCCCTAGTAGGGGGCGTGCAGGAGGCAGCCAATCAAAAATTCTCTCTCATCATTGATGTTTCTCTCTCTCTCTCCCTTCCTCTCTGAAATCAATATCCTATCTAATAATAGAGAAACATGGTAATTAGCGTATGTCCGCTACCCTTTTCATTGGCTAATCAGGGCAATATGCAAATTAACCGCCAGCCAAGATGGCAGCTAATTTGCATACTGCAGGAAGGGCGGGACAGTGCCAACGCCAGCTCGCCTCTATCAGGGGCTGGTGGCAGAGGTCCCCGCCCTCACCCGGGCCTCCTGCGGGGGACCCGGGGATGGCGGGTGGGACCGCGGTGATTGGGCACCCTCCCCTGTATCCCCTGTGTGAAGGGACACAGCGCGGCAGCAGTGTTCGGCTGGCCAGCGCATCCTATGTGCCACCCAACCCGGGGTGGGTAGGTCGCTGGCAGCCTCCATCAGTGCCTCAAGCCCCAGCAGCAGCAGCAGCAGCAGCAGCAGCAGCAGCAGCAGCAGTGGCAGTAGTGGTGGCGGCAGTGCCCTCGACCTGCCTGCCCAGGTGTGAGTGGCCCCAAGCGAGCAGTGCATTCCATCAGCCACCACCCGGGCACACATGCATGCAGTTGAAGAACACCGGCTCAGGCCTGTGGGAAAGCAGGTGCTGTGAGCTGGTGATCCCAAAGGCCTGATAGCCCGGCAGTGGAGGCGGTGTTGGGACTGGGGAGTGGTGAGCGGGCAGAACATGGCCCTTATTGGGCCAGTCGCTATGACACCCACTGTAGCCAGCACACCGCCTGATCAGTTGGTGGGGCCAGCAGCCAACCTCGCAGCCCCTCCCCGCTGCAGGCCTTCCCCTGATCAGACTCTCCCATCCACATCAAGAGCAGGGCGAACAGAGCCTGGACCCTTCCTGGCAGCCCTGAGTTCCTGGTGTTGAGAATTCTGATGGCCCTGCCCAGAGAGTAGAGGTGCCTAAGGGGCAGGGACAGGAAACACAGGCCTCCAGGGAGCACTGCAGAGTTGGCGATGAGAGGAGAGGGCCTGTGAAGGGGGAGAAGGTGAAGCCAGTGGACATCGGCCCAGAATCCAGCCCTTCCCCTCCAGAGGCAGCAGGACCTAAACCCAGAACCCCAGCCCAAATTGGAAGAGCCTGAGGGAGCTTCAGGAAGCTCTATGCAAAGCTGCACATTGAGAACGAGAGACTTCGTGAGGCCCTGACCCAGACCACACTGCGGCTGGCGCAGCTCAAGGTAGAGCTGGAGCGCACCATGCAGAGGCAAGAGTGCTTTGCAGAGAGGCCGGCCATCCTGGAGCTGGCGAGATTCGAGTGCAGGGCCCTGGAGTGCAAGGCCGCTGAACTGGAAGAGGAGCTAAAGGGCCTGTTCAATCTCCGAGCTGTCAACCAGCGCCTCAAGGATGAGAATGTGGCCCTGATCTGCATCATCAGCAAACTGTCCAAGTGACCCCAGAGGACTTGCCCCTGCACCCGCATTTATACAGCTGCTTTTGCCACATGCACCCCTTCCCTGTGTGAACATGAGTGACAGGGCTGTCGAGGAGTCTCTGAGAAGCCATAAACCTTCCTTGAGATCTCCAGGTTAGGAGGGGAGGACAGAGCCCCCAGGAGCCAAGGGGGCCATCTGAGTCCAGGATGGAGACAGGAGGCTGAGCCAGGTAGGGGGACCAGGGCTGCAGGAGGGACCAGAAAGGAACTGCCAAGATCAGTAGCCAGGACCAGAGTGGTCACCCAGAGGTCCCCTCTCACGTGTGCTGCCACCAGTCACCCCTCCAGCCCCTGAGCAGGGATCCTAGAATGTGCCACGCATCCTGCCGGCCTAGGCCAGGTGAGCCTGCATTAAGGGGCAGGGCTGGCTGGCCAACCATCCATGGCTCCTCCCCCAGGCCACTGGCCCCGATCGCCACCCCCAATCCATTTGGGGGGGGGTGGCTGCCCAGCCCACCAACCACAGCCTCTCCCCATGGCCAGCCCCTCCCCCAATCGGCCCCCCAACCCCAATCAGGCTGGTGATGGGGGGCAGTGGGGAGCAATCAGGGCGGTGGCAGGGGGTAGTTGGGGGCAAACAGGCTGGCAGGGGAGGCAGTTGGGGGGATCAGGGCGGCAGTTGGGGGTGGTCAGATTGGCAAACAGAGTGGTTAGGGCAATCAGGCAGCCAGGCAGGCAGGTGAGTGGTTAAGAGCCAGTGGTCCTGAATTGCGAGAGGGATGTCCGACTACTGGTGCAGGATCGGGCCTAAACCGGCAGTCTGACATCCCCCAAGAAGTCCCAGATTGGAGAGGGTGCAGGCCAGGCTGAGGGACCCCCTCCCCCCAGTGCACGAATTTCGTGCACCGGGCCTCTACTATATATATATATTAAAGAAAAGAGTAAAGATGTATCACTAGAGACTAAGGCTAAATTATCTATACCCTCATATTCCCATTTATTGTATGCAGCTGCAAAAATTAGAGAAGGCTGATAGGAAAAACAAAACACTGGTTCACTTAAAATACAGTGTTGGAGGGTGCTCTATGGATAGTCTGGATTGCCAGAAAGACAAACAAGTGGGTTGTGGAACAAATTAAGCCTAAAATATCACTGAAGTAAAAAAAAAAATGGTAAAACTGAAGTCTCCTACTTCAAGCACATCATAAACATGTAGGTTCTTTACAAAGACAATAATGCTGGAAAAAAATAGAAGAAAAATGGAGAAGAGTACGACCAAATATTAGATGGAGTAACTCCGTAAGAGAGGCCGAGCAAGGCTGTTGAGGACAAGACTCCGTGGACATCATTCAGTCACCAGGAGTTGGGGCTGAATCAACAGCATGGAACACACATACACAAGGACTTACTTCTTTGACTTTTCCACATTTTTGTATCTTTACAAAAGTCTGTAAATTCTGCTTTTCTCTGTCTCTCTACACTGTGTTAAAAGACAAACAGGCCAACACATGTTTATGGTTCAAAAACTTGCTGGAATACCACTGGCTCTTTGAATAGTTTCTTCACCTCTGCCTTTTTAAAGCTCAGATTGCCCCTTTTAGGTCTCATAGGACAATTTATGTAACTTTATTATATCATCCCAGCTTTTTCTGTTGCTTTTTACTTATTTTACATAGCACCCTACCTACAGTCTAAATTCTTTGATAGTAGGGAAACATATCTTATTTCATGGAATAAGAGTATAGAAAAATACTAAGCAAAATTACAATCTATGGAAAGTTTTTGAGCAAATAAATGGTTATATAAAGAAATATTCATAAGAACGTTTGGAATTTAAACTGTAGGCAATGGTTAATTAAGACATTTTGTCAGAAGAATAGTAGTTTCACAATGAGATTAGGTTTTTAGCAATATAATTTGTTTACAATGTGATGACTATTGTGAATTCACTTTTCTTTTTTTAAAAATATATTTTATTGATTTTTTACAGAGAGGAAGGGAGAGAGATAGTTAGAAACATCGATCAGCTGCCTCCTGCACATCTCCCACTGGGGATATGCCTGCAACCCAGGTACATGCCCCTGACTGGAATCAAACCTGGGACCTTTCAGTCCTCAGGCCGACTCTTTATCCACTGAGCCAAACCAGTTTCGGCGTGAATTCACTTTTCAATACTTACTCCTTCTAGTATCCCCTCCTTGTACTGCCTTGACTGGTAAAGCAAAATACTGCATTTCCCAGGATCCACTGCAACAAGAGATCCAGGTGGAATTTCAGTTTCTCTAATCAGTACACTAATGGGAGGGAGGCTGTGAAGGTCTGTTATTGGTTTGGGAGAGAGACAGAGTGATTTGTTGTCTTAGATTAGATCATTGGCAGTATTATTTTGGAATACTTTACTATCATGATCATGGCTAAAGTTGCTCATTTAGTGGCCCCACTTCTGTGATGAAATTTTGGAAAATTTTCCTAGAAGTGTAGCCTACAATCTATTTTTTTTTTTTAGCTCCATTAAAGATTATGTGAGCTATCTATACTTAATAAATCTCTTTTCCTTTAGCTAGAATAGATTATTTTTTTCTATAACTAGGAACCCTGGCCGATGAAGCATGTAAACAATTTAATAAGAGTAGTGAAGAAAGGAGACAGCAGGTACAGTTGCAACAGTTGAGACACAAAGAGTGCCTTACAAAAGGAAAGCTGAGGCCTGTGGATACTGAATTTCGGGATATAATTTGAGAGGCATCTCTGAAATAGATATGCAGGTTACAAATTAATTGACTGGAGAAGAAATGATCTTTAACAGAGGTTAGCAAAATTTTACTATAAAGATCTATATATGATCTCTGTTGCAACTATTTATAATAATAAAAGTGTAATATGCTAATTAGACCGGAAGTCTTCCAGACATCATTCTGGATGTCCTTCCTGGTGAAGCCAGGGCAGGAGGGAAGTGGGCCAGGTCCCAGGTGCCCGAGGGCGGCCGGAGGAGGGAAGCAGCCTGGGTCCCAGGTGCCAGAGGGAAGCCGGTGCTGGCAGCCGGTGGGAAGGAAGGCCTACTCTTGCATGAATTTTCATGCATCGGGCCTCTAGTTACCTATGTAAATGTAAAACCTATTCTTAGCTCTTGACCTGTAGAAATAGAGAAAGGGGGTAGTGTTGCTGCTTTTGGTTGAGGGCATAATATTCTGACTTCTGATCTAGAAGGGCACTGGGAGGAAAAAAGATGTGATATCAGAATATCATTGATACTAGAGATCGGATGCACAAAATTCCTGCAAGAGTAGGCCTTCCTTCCCCTGGCTGCTGGCACCAGCTTCCCTCTTGAACCCAGGACCTAGGCTTCCCTGTGGCTTCCCTCCGGCTGCCAGCAGGCACCCTGGGACCCAGGCTTCCCTCTCAGCCCCAGCTTCATCCAGAAGGTTGTCTGGAAAGACGTCTGGAAGGATGTCTGTTATAATTAGCATATTACACTTTTATTATTATAGATAGAAAGGAATTACAAGGAGGAGCAGATATTTGGGAAAAAAGGAACTCTATTAGTTTGGAGATTATATATATATATATATATATATATATATATATATATATATATATATATATCAAGAAATGAGTAGCAGATATTAAAGATAGATTCTGTGGAAGAAAATATGAATATTTTTACAGACCTTGAAACTGATCCTTTACCTATCTGATATAAACTTGTAAACTACAAATATTACTACATTGAAAGTTCTAGAAAAGACGCTAAAATGTAGCAGTTTATAGACCTCGGTTGAAGTATAGACCAGTGGAAAATCAAGTCAATTATATATGCATGGTATTTTTTTCCCTTTCTAATTTCATAAAATTATATGAAACATAAATCAACTCTCGTATAAACTTTGGAGTCCTGTAGAGCCACTGTTGGGTAGTGGTTGAGCATCAACCCATGACCCAGGAGGTCACGATTTGATTCTGGGTCAGGGCACATGCCCGGTTGCAGGCTCCATCCCCTGTAGGAGACAGCTGATCCTTGATTCTCTCTCACCATTGATGTTTCTAACTCTCTGTTCCTCTCTTTTCCTCTCTCTGAAATAAATTTTTAAAAAAGTCAAGTCTGAAAAAAAAACACAAAAAAACTATGGAATCCTTTGATTTTTATTCTAATTTTCATATCTCAACCTATTTTTTTGTGTGTGGCGGGGGGGGGGGGGTTGGGGTTGCTTAAATTGTTAAAATCTTTTCAAAATGAACAATTAAGGAAAATATTTAGAGGGGGTCAGCTAGCTAATTGACCCTTTATATTAAAGGTGTGGATCTGTTTAAAATATGTAGCAAAAAATGTATTTTTGTATCTGTCCCATGTTTATTGCCAAACCTTGTATATTTACTTAAGGCATTGATTAAATGCTTTTTAAAGATGTTATTCCTAGGGTCCCCTCAGGAACAGATAGTGGTATTATTCATCTAAATTTCAGAGTAGAAACAGAATCAATTTTATTAGATTTTATAGAATCAATGCATTGTATAACCCCTATACTGTCAAATCATCTCTCAATTCTTACTAACTACTTCCTTATTATTATTTTCATTAAATCATTTCACTAAAACCAGCTCAAGAAAAGCAAATAACAACAATGAAACAAGAGGTCCTTACTAAATAAAAAAAAATCAATGGAATTGTCAATATCCAGGGTGTTCTGTGGTTAAGTTATAAAAATGGGTTTTTAGTGAAATACTACTCGACCAGAGCAGAGGAGGACATAAATAATAAAAATGAGAAAAAAGAATCTATATAAAACAGAATCTCTGTGTGATCTGTTGAAAAGTGAGTTGCTTTGTGATATCCTTAAAATCGTTGTTTTCTGGGGAGAAAATCCCCTTAACCACACTATTTTTATTAAGTAAGTATTTATCAACTGCTGCGTTTATGGCTTCTGCTTGTTGAGAGAAGAAAAAAAAAAAGTGGTCCCAAATGTCTGTGAGTAATAGTATGCTATTCTCTACTGTTCTCATTTAATTAAAATGCTTATGGGAAAAATATCAAATAAAATTTTATAGTGATCATGTGCCATTTTATAATGACTATATTACTACATATCATTGGTAAAAAAGTATGTAAACTTGTTTAGTTAGTAGTATGTCACTTTTAAGCCAACATTTCTTAACTTTAGCTACTCTATTTTCTGCTTCAAATGGCATAATCATTCTCATTTTATTGTCTAGATATAAACAATACAATAATCGCTCCTTGTTTAGTGATATTTTCTTGGTGCTTAAAACCATGAAAATAACAAGGCATTGCTCACCTCCTCAAGTTCATTAATAGTGCCTATTCTGAGATGACTCCATTAATGGTCTTGTATCTAACATGCCAAACTTTGCTTTTGCCCCATCTGAATGTTCTAGTTAATCATTTTCATTCCATTGGAGAAAACTCTTGGATCTCCTCACTTTCATTGTTTTATTAATTGTAGCTATTACCTTATAATATAGCTTTAGGAAACCTATAGAAAAACATAATATACCATAAATATCTCCTCTCTCTTTTATTTTCTTAAAATTCCTTGCACCCAAATAGTAAATAACCTTTTTGATGCAAAATGGTTTACTTTATGTACATAAACTCTATATTATACTTACTCATAAGCAAAGCTCAATATTGAAAAATTATCCAAATGATAACGCTTTGTAGTGTATTTTATTCTGGACAACAGAATCTTGTTTCAAAAAATCATGCCTTGGATCCTGGTAGCTCCAGACATACCTAAAATGATCTCTACCTGTTTCATTTTAATATGGACCAAATAGGAGAGTATTTATGTAACTAGACTCTGGATCTAGGATGCCTGAATTGGCCTCCCAGGTCCACCTCTATATGGCATTGGCAAGTTATTTAACCTCTTAGGCCTCAGTTACAGCCATGAAATAGAGAATAATAGTAATTTTCCTATCAATGTTATTAAAATCAAATGATAAATACTCTAAAGTGTTTAGGTATATTCTGACATAGATTGAATACACACACACACACACACACACACACGTCTATTACCTATTCTTTCTTTCTTACTCCCAATGTCCCAAATTTTTCTCCTTCTCTCCTGCCTTAGAATGAATTCTTGTGTCAAAATCTCATTGAGCCCGGCTGGAGTGGCTCAGCAGTTGAGTGTTGATCTATGAACTAGGAAGTCACAGTTTGATTCCTGGTCAGGGAACATGCCCGGGTTGCAGGCTCCATCCCCAGTGTGGGGCATGCAGTTGCTGGCCGATCAATGGCTCTCTCAACATTGATGTTTCTACCTCTCTCACCTTCTCCCTTCCTCTCAGAAATCAATAAAAATATTTTTTTTTAAATCTCATTGAGAATGTAGAACTCATACAGTGTATAGAAACCTATACATTCATTTAATATATGTATTCTTATATAACTAATCTTAAAGCATAAGGCATGGAACCCAGTTTGGATTCACTTTGGGAAGTGGTTATTGTGTGGCTAAGAAAAAGTTTTAATCCACTAGGTATCCTATTCTGCTATATATTTTTTTTCTTGTTTACATTCTAAGGCTACTGAGAGATGCCCACTTCTTTCCTCAAGACTCAAGAATCTTATGCCTTGTTTTTTGTTTGTTTTGTTTTTGCTTATACACTTTCTCCAAACTATATTTCTTTTTTGTTGTTGTTGTTCTTATTTTACTTATCTATTTATTTATTTTTATTGCTTAAAGTATTACAAAGGGTATTACATATGTGTCCTTTTTTCCCCCCGCCCTGGACAGTCCCCTAGCCTCCCCTAACCCCCCAGTGTCTTATGTCCATTGGTTATGCTTATATTTAGTAGTAGTCCAAACTATATCTCTTACGTATGGTATCTTCACCAATGTTTTCTAGAAAAGGAACTAGTTCTTCCATATGCTGTACCAATTGTTGGCAACTGGTTTGACAGCAGAGTTCTCTCTACAGTTGTCAGATGAATTTTAAAAAATTAAGCCACTCAAAAATGTATGTGATATGGGAAGTTTAGTGATTTTTTTTTTTTAATTTCAAAGGACATTTCAGTGTTTTGCCAATGTTAGTTTTTTTGCAATATTTTTTTCTTTCTACCATGAAATGTTCAGCTTTTAATGATTTTGTATGAAAAGTAACATTTCTTTCCTCAAAGGACAAAAGGAGGGGAAACAGGATATCTAAAAAAATGGCAGATTTGACTTTTTCTTTTTTCTGGATTTGAAAATGTTCTTATAAAAAGAATTTGGAGAGGACTTTTATTTTCATCCCAGACTGGCATATAAAGACGTGAATTTCAGAAAGAAGATGCCTCTCAATTAGTCAAAGCCAATTTTCTAAGAAAAAGACTTTCTTAAGTATTTAAGGGTTTTCCAGTACCTATATATTTCCCTTATAAGTAAATATACTGAACATACTTGTTGAAAATGATTTGTTATTTTAAGGCAGAACTTTATTTTTAAAAATCTTCAATATCTTTCCTTCAGGAATTTTGCATTTAAGGATATTTTTACAATGTAGACAGTCTTCTATTGATAATGCCATTTACTTTAAAAAAAGGAAGGACACGGAGGCATAATGTAACCAAATGAAAGGCATTAGTATTAAAAATGTACATTTATAATACACATAAATTATTAATTGTTGTTTTCTCTTTACCGGTAGGCAATTGTAATATAACTTGGAAACGACAAACAACTGGCCCCAGGGCTGTGGTCTAGAGAGGCAGACCTGCATTTATGCACCAGTAGAGCTTATGAATTAAAGGAGAAGCCTGCAATCCCTGCCTAGAGATTTATAAAAAGTGAAAGATAAAAATGTTTTTATATATTCCTTCTGGAACAAAGGCTAAATACTATACTGTATTCTTAAAGCTGGAAAATAAAATCTGCCTCTCTACCTCTTTTCATACCTCTTTCACAACCAGCACTCTGACTGCCACTGTAAGCATTGAGTTTCTGTTGATGTAAAGAATGTCCATTTTTTTGAAAAACCACAACTGAAAAGGTAGTGTTCAGTATCTTTTCTAAAAAAAAAAAAATATTTTTATTGCTTTTTAGAGAGAGAGGAGGAAGACGGAGAGAGAGAGAGAAACATTAATGTGAGAGGGAAACATCACTGGGCTGCCTCCTGCATGTTCCCCATCAGGAATCGTGCTGGAAATCCAGGCGCCCACCGGGAATCAAACCAGCAATCCTTCAGATGCATGGGTCAACACCCAGTCAACTGAGCCAAACCAGCCAGGGCAGTATCTTCTTGTTTTACTTCTACACTGGTTGCTCCTACACATTTTCCTTCATCCCCAAACCTTCAATCCCTTGATTTAAATGTTTCCCCTCTTAAATCATTCCCTCCCAACAGAGTGAAGACCTCATTCATCTATAATCCCATTACATCTTACCAAAGCAAACTTCTTTGCTCTCTTGTCTTTTACCACACCAAATGGACAACACGTTGATTACCCAAACTCTTTACCATTCTGCTGATGAAATACAAACTTATTCTCTCCAGTTGAGACTGGGCACACTCAATAATCCCTGGAAACCTTTCATAATTATTCTATTTAGTTGTTTCATTATCCATTCAGCTCTCTATTATGTTTGATATAACAGAGTGGTAACTGACATATAAATTTATCAAATACAATTCAGTCAGCATAGAATAGTAAATGTTCACATTAATTTCACTCTAAATTTACATTATTTGCCACATGTGTAAACATGGTATTAATCATCCCATATTGTCATAGATCAAGTACCCTTATAGTTGATCAAGTTCTGCTTTGACTCTCATATATGACTACTTCTATGAGATGAAGGTGTTCTACGCTCTTGATCCTTCGTATGTGCTGTTTGTACCACATCCTTCAGCTGGCGGTCTATGCTCATCAGTTTTGCCTTCCGGGAGACATGTCAAGCTCTCTTTCTCTCTTATTTGTCTAGGTCCAGGCACCCTTTTTATCAATTTGGAAACTTGACCCAAGGAAGGCAGTCCATTGTCTTATGGTTTAATATGCACCATCTCCATTTCTGAGCCAGAGTGTATAATCAACATGAAGTGCAATTCTACCATTCATGAAAATCCCTGGAAATTCCATCAAAAACTGGTTAATTCTACTATTATCCCCACTCTGCAAGATTCTATCCTTATTGATATAGACCTTTTTGATCCAGGATATATGTATTTTTTTCTTTCATCTCATCACCAACTGTAGAGAACTCCAGAGCTCCTCTCATCACGTTACAGTAATAATCTCAGTGGCCAGATTATTATGACCACCTGAAGTTTGTTAGCAAATTAGCCATACACTGAATCATATGGGATATGGAAGCCGGAGGCCTGTTTAAACACCTTTGCTGTCTGCAGTTACCAAGATAAAACAATTCACACAGGAACACAAGGATTGGACAGTCGAGCATTGGAAAAAAGTCATGTGGTCTGATGAATCACATTTCCAGTTGCAGCATGCAGATGGCAGAGTGAGAATTTGGTGGAAACAGCATGAAAGCATGCACCCCACATGCATGAGTACAACCCTTCAAGCTGGTGGGGGCAGTGTTATGCTTTGGGGCATGTTTTCCTGGCATGATTTGGGCCCTTTAATTCATGTGGAACAATGTCTAAATAGCACAACATACCTAAGTATTGTTGCTGATCAAATTCATCCTATCATGTTGATGGAGTATCCCAATGGAGATGGCTTCTTCCAACAAGACAATGCGCCATGCCATGGTGCTCATATTGTGCAGGAGTGGTTTCAAGAACATGAGGGATACTTTACCTTGCTTAGGTGGCTCCCACAATCACCAGATCTCAATCCAATTGAGCATTTGTGGGACGAAGTTAAAAGAGCCATCAGGCAGCTGGTTCCACAACCATCAAATCTCACAGAACTGGACAGTGCTATTCATCAGGGATGGTGTCAGATTCCTCACATCATCTTTCAACATCTCATGGAGTCAATGGCAAGAAGAATCACCGCAGTATTGAAGGCAAAAGGTGGCCCAACGAAGTACTGATGGGGTGGTCATAATAATCTGGCCACTCAGTGTATGTGTCCTGGGTTGTTGAGGGATAATCTCTATATGAAAGGTGACATCTGAGGTCAGACAACATTTTTCTCCTGACCAAATGATCAACAGTTGAACAGTTTACTACCATCAAATACTTGTCCAGTTGGCAAGAAAGCAGACATTGTTATGCTTACACACATGCCTGCCTCTAACTCAGTGGCACTATTTCTTAATGGTGCTTCATGGGATGAGGCTCCAACTTCCTGGATTCACACTCCTGCTTCCACTTCACTTCCCCATCTATAACATTTTTAATCTTGTCTGCTGTTAGAGAAAAAAATGACTATAAAAAGATGACTGAATCTTTCTTTTGTTTAGCCTTTGGCTTTTAAACTGCATACACTAGAATTGGTATCTTTTGCTTTCTTATTTACACAGCTGAAACCTTAGAGGAAGCTGCTTGTCTTGGAAGGTCCTGGCTGTCTCATGCCCTCATTACATGATTATCTCTTGTATGCGCTTCCGGTATCAGCATAATACATCTTCTCTGGGAAGATGTTTCCATTCCTCTTAGACTGGATTAAATGCCTTTTGGGAAAGCGTTTTCATCCTAATATTATCCCTTCATAGTAATACTTATCAAATGGGCCAGCGTATGTTTCGGTTTCTCTCTGTTCAATGCACTGTAGGCTTGCAAGTAGAAACTGGGTTTTTCTTTCTTGTATCCTAAAATTAGAGGCAGGACTTCGCACAGAGCCTTCCCTTGTAAACATTTGCCTCTCTCTGTCATATTTGGAGAACCTCTATCCTTATGCTCTCTAAGTATTAGAACAATGTTGTGAATATTCTGCCATTGGCATTTTTGCACCACTGCAGTCTTGTACGTTCTCTAAAATGGCACATTAAGCAGCAGGGTATCTATTGACTTAAATAAGTAATCTAAAAATATTTTAGACCTCACCATAAACAACTTTCCTTACTGTTAATAGCATTTGGGGAAAGCACATCAGAAATACATTTGGCTGCATAAAACAAAGTGACAGTCTAATTTTAGGACTCAAAATACAGTTATAATCATGTATCTACAAAAGAATTTTTGGTTCCCTTAAGGTTTAGTATATAAAAATAACTCAATAGTTGTGAATTTAAGTATCCCTGTTGTACCCTGAAGCTTGTTTGTAACATCTATGTTAAAATGTGTAAGTGTAAATAGAGGAAATGATGAAATAGAATCCTTAACTATTGGTAACTAAGAATAAAATTCAACAAAATATTAGCCAATCAATCTAAATATATAGAGTCAGATACTAAGAGGAATTGAAAATAATATTTCCTTTCCTTAATGTCCTAGACAAAAATGGTTCAAAGGCATTCTAAATTAATTTGTCTTCAATCTAATAAATTAACATATTTTTGAGCTGCAATGCAGAGGCAAAAGGTGGCCAACCAGGGTCGTAATGGTCTGCCCATTAATACAGACTGTCCTTGGAACTATAGAGAGGGCCCAGTAAGAAAGGGACCCACGGAGAGAGGAACCCAATGAGATGTGGACCCAGTGATGGCATTCCGCATATTGAAACAGGGACCCTCTTGACGTTATTTTTCTGCATTTGCACTGCAAATGCCCCTCCATGTTGATTGTTTTTACAATAGCAACACTATTATATTTTACAAAACACACATTCACGTACATACAATATAAATGCTTATAGGGAAGAATCCAACATGTGAAAGTTGACAGATTATTAAAGTTTTCTATTTTTAGATGCATTTATTAAAACTATGATTTCTTATTATTTGAAAGTATTGATAATATTCTAGCATCATTCCAGATTATTGTGATCATCAAACTTTTTTTTCAAAAGCCTGTTTTGCATCTGTAATCTTGTTGTTCAGATAAAAAAAAATGTAAAAAAGCTCTGAATACTATGGAAGTAGTTCCAGATGATTATCATTTGCTAGTTATGAAAAACATCCAGTTCATAAAAAATCTTTATGGGAAAAATATTAATGACATTGTCAATTAAAAACAAAATAACTAAACTCATGTAGACATTGTTTGAAATAATAGGGGTGATCTAGGTGATTCTTCAGTAATGTTTATTGCCCCAGATAATACGTCTCAACTTCTTATAAAGGACTTACAAAAAATAAAACAAAAAATACACAGACACATTGGAAAACATACAACTCATAGTATATCTTTGTCAAAGGTGCTCATGAGTTAGAATTTTTAAATAACAGTAGTTCCAGTGACTTTATTTTAAATGTTTATTATCTCCAGATTTTTAAGTAACTCAGAATGAGTCCCAATATTCATTGTATCTATTTAGGGAAGTCAAGCCTTAACTTCTAAAAATAAAAAAAGCAGAATCTGAAAAAACTAAAAATCTCTTTCAAATCATTTTTTTCTTCACATATGGATGGTGCCTTAAACATTGAAATTTCAATGTGTCTTACACACATGTTCAGATTTCATAGGAATCACAATTATTTTTTTGCTGAGTATATTACTTCACTGATATTAGCAAGAATGTTGAATGTACTTACGGTAGCACAAATATATTTCTTGATTGTAGGATATGTGTTACAACTACCACAAATACTTAGTGATTTTGTCATTGTCTTAGTATTTACTCAAGTATTTTTATCTACTGGAATATTACATAAGATTTATTTTATTTTTTTTATTATATTTTTGTTGATTTCAGAGAGGAAGGGAGAGGGAGAGAGTGAGAGAAACATCAATAAGACAGAATCATTGATTGGCTGCCTCCTGCACGCCCCCTACTGGGAATTGAGCCTGCAACCAGACATGTGCCCTTGACCAGAATAGAACCTGGGACCCTTCAGTCTGCAGGCCAACGCTCTACCCACTGAGCCAAACTAGTCAGGGCCATAAGAGTTATTTAAATATTCTTACATGAGAGTAAACAAATTGAAAATTAGGAATTGATTTGACTCTTCTTGGGAACCTTCTTGATTTTTCCTCTAAATAAGAAAATGAAGTACTGCTGTTTTTGTTGTTTTATATTTTTGCCAATTTTTTCTGGGATCTCAGTAGAGAAGTTTTGTTATATCTTTACAAAGCAGCAAAAAGAACTTACTTCAGGGAGAGTGCTTTGGTGACAAGCATGAAAACATTTAGATAATGTGACTCTTCTGGTGTCATGCCCAATTTTGATCCCTCCTAGTCCAAATAAAATATTTTGCAATGCTAACTACCTTTGTTCATGTTCCTCCTTGGACTAAAATGTCCTCTCCAAGTTCTTGTCATAACAAATATCTCCTTATCCTTCATAAGCAAACTAGTTAGGAAACTATTTCTGTAATTTAGAGGAAAGCTGGTGATAAACAGAGAGATGTCTGTTGAAATGGAAGGCAGTGAATGGAATTGAAATGTTACTTTAGGGCAGTGGTTCTCAACCTTAGCTACACATTTAGAATCACCTGGGAATCTTGTTAAAATCCTGATTTCTGGGCCTCATCATTAGTAACAAAGAAACAGAATTTCAGGAGGATGAGGCCCAGAAATCAGGATTTTAACAAGATTCTCAGGTGATTCTAATGTGCAACCAAGTTTGAGAACCACTGCTTTAGGGGCTAAAATGATTGTGTATGATGATACATTAGATGTTTGAGGGGAGTGCACCAAGAGAGAAATAAAAGTTGATTCCTAGGTCCTTAGAATGTGTGACTAGATCAACAATTATGCCATTCATTAAAATAGGAAATTACAGGGGGAAGGCCAGTGTTAGGGATTAAGGAGATCATTATTTTAGTCCTAAAATGCTAGTTTTTTGGTGCCTTAGAGATATCTAAGGAGAAATTCAAGTAAGCTGTTGGATATACAAGTCTGAGCAAAGGCACTGGTTACATTACACATGTGAGAATTATTGGCAAAGAAATTGAGTCAATCCCTGTCTCAACAAGGGTGCCTAGATTTGAGTACTGAGTAAGAAACAGAGGGAGACATGAAGAATTCCAACATTTAAACATAGAAAAAAGTGGGTCTGCAAAGAAGTTTGGGAAGATGCAACTAGAGAAATGGGAGTAGAATTTGAAATAAATGTACTTTGTTTCAAAACTTAAGAAGAAAAAAAAAAGCTTTTTTGTTAAATAAAAGTTTGGTGTTTTTTGTTTGTTTGTTTGTTTTTGGTATGGTCAGTGTTACTGCAAATTCAAGTAAGAAAGAGACTAAATATGTCCATTGGAATGAATGGTATGTAAATCTTTGTAAGAAATTCATTGGGTGAAAGAAGAGTAGCAAAAATGAAATGAGAATAATCTAAAGAAAAGAAAGTTTAAAAAAAGTATCACCACTTTCCAGAATGTGTGGTTAAAAGATCCATTATCCTATATAATAAAAGCCTAATATGCTAAGTGTTTGGTCCACTGGTTGGCCTTTCAACAAATCAAAGCGTAATATGCTAATGATATGTTAAGGCTGCTCAACCGATCGCTATGACATGCACTGACCACTAGGGGGAAGATGCTCCAACCAGTAGGTTAGCTTGCTGCTGGGGTCCAGCCAACTGGGACTGAGCAAGAGGGGCTGGACACACCCTGGGGCCCTCCCATGGTCCCTCCCCGACTGGCCAACCTCCTGTGTCTCTCCCAGACCCTGATTGTGCATTGGTAGGGTCCTCCGGCCCGGCCTGCACCCTCTTGCAATCCGGGACTCCTTTGGGGATGTTGAAGAGCCAATCCCACAGGGCAAGCGCTGCTCAGCCAGAAGCTGGGCTCACAGCTGGCGAGTGCAGTGGTGGTGGCAGAAGTCTCTCACCGCTCCATGGCAGCAGTAAGGCTATCCAACTGATGGCTTAGGCCTGCTCCCCTTGGGGAACGGGCCTAAGCTATCAGTCGGACATCCCCCAAGGGCTCCAGGACTGCGAGAAGGTGCAGGCCGGACTGAGGGACCCCCCCCCCCCAAGTGCACATATTTCATGCACCAGGCCTCTAGTTTATTTATGTAAACACATGGAGGTTTTATTGACGTATATTCCAAGAAGAGGCTAGAATAACACTCAGTCCAGTGAAATATAAATGCAACCATATTAAATTAGTTCAATTTTAAAAATCAAGGTTGTATTTGTATCTTTAAGAACAGGGCATTTACCAACCACAGAAACAGAGAATAAGAACCAAATATTAACATTATCCACCAATGAAGGGCTTACCATGGCCAGGAAGACATTATTTGCTTGGTCACAAACTCTGTATTTGATTTGATACATATTATTAATTTACTTATCTTTTGAAGAAACATAAATTAGGTTGTCTTAGTTTGATACCATTGAACATTTGAATGGTATTATTAATGTCCTTTGCTTTCCTTCTGTTATCACAAAATTATCTTTAGATAATATTGACTTCTTTCTTTTTTCAACAGAGAATATATATATATATGGCTATAGCTAATATACAAAGTGTCCCCATAGGAGGTCAACCAGGAGTTCTATCACTCGCTATGATGCACACTGACCACCAGGGGGCAGCATGGAACAAAGAAGGCCCCAGCTGGAAGCTGGAATGCCCCGATTCGCTCTGATTGCCGACCAGGCCTAGGGACCCTACCTGTGCACAAATTTCGTGCACCAGGTCTCTAGTACTAATATAAGAACTTGCTACTTTGGTCTCTTTAGCTGCTATAGGTATCTACATAGATTAACCCCTCACCATTTTGATTTTATGTATCAGGCTTTTGAGCTTGGTTAATGGCAGTTTGTTCTTGAGCAGTGAACTTAGTCTTAGCCGAATCAGATTTCTGAGTATACAGTCCTAAGGACGGATACTAAAATCTGGTTAAGATACCATGGTTTAGGCCTCCAGGTGAATTGATGGTAGAAAACTATTTTATGCATATTCTGCTTTATATCTGTCATCAGATACAAAATTTTCCTATTTCCATTTTTATGTTTACAAGTCTATATCTCATGTATTGTTACAAGTACTTTGTGGGCAGATACCATTCATTTTTCCATAGCACCTAGCAAATTGCTCTATACATATTGACTACTGGAAATAACATAGAAATTTTAAGTGTTTGTATAATTTTATTGTTATGACTTGAGCATAGGGAAGACATTATTTTCTTGGTCACAAACTCTGTATTTGATACATATTATTAGTTTACTTATTGAATGCTCCTGAACTGGAAATTAAAACTCTGAGAGCAGGGTATTATTGTGAATATGACATGTTTTTGAGATCTTGGGCTTTAACTGATAGATAATAATTAAACATGAAAAAGTTGAATGCTTTAGCGGAATTAACATTCTTATGAGAGATGGTGGTTATGTACCCTCAAAGAACAGATTGCCCATAACATGCTCTGTTTGTGATGAGATATTAAAGACCAGCTCTCATAATTTTTCACTCCACATTTATAGATTTGTTTCTGCTGACAGAATACTGGAAATGTAATTAAATGTGCAGTTTAATTAAAATGGAAAATAAAGCCGTGTTTCTCAGAAATTCAGTAGAGCCCAAAGTATAGCAAATGTGAGTGATTATGTATCTCAATAGCATGTACACTGATTTTTTACACACATATATTTTTCTAATACTCAAATATAATTACTTATATATTGCATGATCCTCCAAATAACTGTGCAATGTTATCACAAAAAAAGTTGTACTTCCAGAATTCATATAAAGTTTAGAGTAATATTTACATATGAACATTTATCACGTTTTGCTTATCAAGTTGACAGGATGTTGTATGGATTGAGAAACCCACAAAAGATATGTCTACACTAGATTTCAGCCCATTTTTTATTTTTTTATTTTGTAAAGGGCCAGATAGTAAATGTTTTCAGCTTTGTGGGCCATATGGTCTCTGTCAAAACTACTTTATTCTGTTATTGTAACATGAAAGCAGCCACAAACTATAATTACATGGGCATGACTGTGTTCCAATCAGTCTTTATTTATGGACACTGAAATTTAAATTTCATATAATCTCATTTAGTTAGTCTTATTACTTTTATTTTTAACCATTTAAAAAATGTAAAAACTCATTCTTAGCCTACATTCTGTACAAAAACAGGTGGCAGACCTAATATTCTCATAAGTCTTTGCAGATGTATGGTCTACAATCACCATCATCCTCTTGTAGGCCAAGGCCCTTGCACCCACACACAAAAATACCACTATTTCTACTTCAGGCTATTAAATAAACATCTATGATTTCAGTTCCTGCTATTCTCTGCTTTGCTCATTCTGTTTGTTCTAGTTTACTTTGGTGTGTGTGTGTGTTTTCTGATTCCAGGAACACTTACTCTGTTGTTTCTATTTTTTCAGTCATGCTTAAAAATTCCTTCCACATTCACCTATTTTATAGACATTTAACAAACTTTTTCTCAGCATTTTTATGTGTTAATTTTTTCATGAAATCATTCATTATTCAACAAATTAGTCATGCATAAATCAGCTCAATACTTTGTTCTTATGGAAATGTATCTAAATTAACACTCTCATTTTTAAGTATTTGTTCCTGGAATGTGTTGTCATTTGTGTCAGATCAGAACTAGGATTTGTTTTTTGTTCCAAATGGTTATTCAGTTCACCCTCTATAGTTAATTGAATAATCCATCCTTCAGTTTTCTAATTTTTTTTGGCATTTTGCAATCATCTGGTATCTATTTCTGAATTGATTTTGATTGCATTGAATCATTTCTTTACTTATGTATAATTTATATTTAAGAATTTCAATGTATATTTGAAGTTTATTGGCCAAGTCCATATGACTTCCCTTTTCAAAATTGTCTTGGTACCTCCAGTGAATTAATCTTAAAATCATCTTTCAAGTAAAAAAACATTTCATTCAAATGTTGCTTGTATAAAGCTCTTAAAATATTTACCTGAAAATTGGCATAATTTTTCAACAAAAGAAAGAAAACATATCTTTCTTTCAAGTTCTCCAAAAATGTTGTTTGTTTTCTTATAAATAAAATACTTTTTTAAAGTTATAAACGCTAATGTCAGTCAGTTTTCTTTTATTTCCTAGTAGACCATCTACTTTATTTTATTCTATCTGAATATAGATTTTTCTATCTAGTTCTGGTATTTTAAAATTTCACCAGAATTTTTTTTTCATTTTTCTTTTTCCCCCCCAATTACAGTTTACTTTCAATATTATTTTGCATTGGTCTCAGGTGTGCAGCATAGGCACTAGGAAACCATAGGTTTCTAGATTTTCTGACAAGAAGGAAATATTTATACAAAGTGTTCCTCCCAACATTTCCAATACCCACCCGGCACCATGCACAGTTATCACAATGTTATGGACTATGTTCCCTCTGCTGTACTTTATATCTCCATCTGTACCTCTCAATCCCTTCACCACTTTCATCCAGTCCTCCAACCTCACTCCAGTTTGGCAATCACGAGTCCATTCTCTGTCTATGGGTCTGTTACAATTCTTTTTGTTCATTTATTTTGTTCTGTAGATTTCACATGTAAGTGAATTCATATATTATTTGTCTTTCTCTGACTTATTTCAGTTAGCATTATACCCTCAAGATGCATCCATGCTGTTGCAAATAGACAAGACTTCATTCTTTTTTGTGGTTGAGTAATATTCTATAGAATATATGTACTACAGTTTTCTTATCCACTCATCTATTGCTGGACCCTTGGGTTGCTTCCATATCTTGGCTATTGTGAATAACAATGCAATGAACATAAGAGTGCATATACTATTTTGAATTCGTGTTTTGGATTTCTTCAAATAAATACCCAGAGGTAGATTTGCTGGGTCATAATGAGTTATCTCTTCACACCTATAAGAATGGCTATCAATAAATCTACAAAGGCAAGTGTTGGTGAAGATTTGGAGAAAAGGGAACCATTGTGCACTATTGATAGGAATGCAAATTGGTGCAGCTACCATGTGTATATTTTTTCATTATTTTCATTTACAATTTCATGGTCTAGTTCAGTAGTCAGCAAACCGCGGCTCGGGAGCTACATGAGGCTTTTTGGCCCCTTGAGTGTGGCTCTTCCACAAAATACCACGTGTGGGCGTGCATGTACAGTGCAATTGAAACTTCATGGCCCATGTGCAGAAGTTGGTTTTCGGAAAGGAGATAGACGAAACAAGTATGCTAGATGAGTGTGGATGGGAGAGTTGGAAGGGGTCAACCTCAGCGAACGTACCTCAATCAGTTTGAGGACGTTTTTAGCAAAGGCCAGCTTAGGATCACCCTAATTAAGTTAATAACAATGTACCTACCTATATAGTTTAAGTTTAAAAAATTTGGCTCTCAAAAGAAATTTCAATCATTGTACTGTTGATATTTGGCTCTGTTGACTACTGAGTTTGCTGACCACTGGTCTAGTTCAACTTAAAGATTTATATTATCGCTGAATCTAGGGAATTTGTATTTTATTTACCCTTCAAAGTTATTATTAATTTCCTTGTATTTTTTAATTTTTTAGTTAGATAGCTGAATTTAATACACTACCTGTTTATCTTCTTACTCATATGGTTTGTCTCTTCATATTACATTCTTATACTTAATAAATTTCTCATTTTTTTCTTCTGGATGAACAATGTGTTGTTTTGTATGGCCATTCTATTTCCTAGCCTATGTATTGATTTGTTTTTTAAATTTATAAGTGCTTTCTATTCCAGAGTGGTATCTATTTATTTCTAAGTTTACTACTCTTTCACATCTTGGATTTCTCATTTCTGTTTTTAGTTTTCCTCAAATGCTCCCTGATCCTCGATTCATATTTATGGAAAATAAAGTTGGTTAATGAATGTAGAAAACATTAGGTTGCCATACAATTGGGCAAAGCATTCTCTCCAATCTACCTCTCACTTCAAAGATAGGGCTGCTCTCAGTAATTATATAATTTAAAGAAGATAGGTATTTAGATCTCCCTTTACATTTCATGTACAGAAAACAAGGTCAGGAACATGCTCAATTGCCACAATACAGAATTTTATTCTGATGCAGTTGTCACTCTTCTTTCTGCATGAGAAATGGGAGATACCTTAGGAAGCTGTTGCTGGAGTTCTGGAGAGACAGGATAGTGGCTTGGGCCAGGGAAGATAGTGGGGAGCAGTCCGGCCAAATTCAGAACACGTTGAGGACTTCTGGAGTATTAGAAGATTAAAAGTGAGATATCTATAACAATAACTAACACATTGGATCAAGAGCAAAAGTAAGCAGTTGAGGTTAGCTAAAGTAGACCTATGATTGTAAAATGACAAGATTAAGAATATGAGTATAATATATTAGATGCAAATAGTTTTCTAGATTTTCTGACAAGAAGGAAATATTTATTTATTTACTTATTTATTCATAATTTCAGAGAGGAAGAAAGAGGGAAAGAGAGATAGAAACATCAATGATGACAGAGAATCATTGATTGGCTGCCTCCTGCATACCTCCTACTGGGGATTGAGCCCACAATCCCGGGTATGTGCCCTGACTGGTAATTAAACCCTGACCTCCTGTTTCATGGGCGTATGATCAATTACTGAGTCCATGGGCCAGGCAGTAGTTATTTTGTAGTCATTTCTGTTTTGTCAATGGAATTGATATAAGGTCACTAACTGACAGTGAGAAGAGAAATAAAATTGTAGGATAGAGACAAGAAGTTGAGAAGTGATCATTCTGGAAAATTTAGTTGGGAAATTTAGTTGGGAAATACACAGGGTGTGGCAAAAGTAGGTTTCTAGTTGTGAGTACATGAAATAAGAATTTATTCTTGTAATAAATTTTACTATTTATTTATTATTGCATTATTTTCCATCTGAACACCTGGAAACCTACTTTGGCTTACCCTACAGTACAATTACTAGGAAAAATTCATCATTTGCAATCTGTGTTTTAAATTTAAAGACAATAACTTATAGAGTATTGTGATATTTCTCTGGCAACTTAAATCTTTAATAGAAGTATTTATTTTTATCTTCCATCTACAAATCTCATACCCCTTCCCTCTCTCTTTCACACACATAGACACACACACATACACATACATACACAGATATTTATGTGTTGTCATTTTCTGAAAAGTTTAAATACATGACTTTTGTGGTCTTTTCAGCACCTTTTCAACTTTCTAAAAATGGAGAAACATTGCTTGTTTGACTCCTTTAAAATGGTGTTAAAGCACAATTGTCTTTCTTTCCACATCCTAATGCATAGTTTTCTGATTTGATGTAAAATCAGACAAAATTTGGTAGAAGCAACAATGATAATGTCCTAAAATAATTAAGTTCATGGTAATGAATTTAAATGTAAATAGTAACAACTTTGCAGGAAATACATCCAACAGGTGAGTCGTCTCTTTTTGCTCAGGTTCCTTTTCTCACTTTTTCTCCGTTTCACTTACTTACTCACTGTTGTGCTCTGTAGGTTCTGTGATTGGCAAACCAATCCTCTTTATCTCTGAGCTCTGATTTTTGTCCTCTGGAACTCTGAAAGAGAGGAAACCTGTATCTTCCCTGAACAGAGTGTGCATGGCAGCAGATCCCTTCTTAAGTTCTGCCTTTCACTTTTCAGAGAAGTTGGTAATCACAATAGCACAAGTGTCAACAAATGAACCATATCGCTATCGCCCCAGATCATCACCCGCTTTTCTCCTGTAATGTGTTCTCTTCTTTTGTGCACTCACTTTTAACTTAGTAACATCTAGGAAGAGGCCATTTATGTGAATATATTTTCAGAAAATCATAATTGTAACTTGAGAGGTCGTGACTATTTTTATCACTGCTGTTTACTGAGTGTATATTGTGAACCAGATACTGTGAGAGTGAATTATATAAATTATCTCCTTCATTATATGCAATCACCACAACCTCTCCTCCGGAAATGTACAATTATACTACCAAAGATGAGCAAGCTGAGAGCCATTGCTCATCAATAGCAACACACCAAATAAGTGGCAATGCCAGTATTAGACCCAAAGTGGTTTCTAGCCAAATTCTAAACATTTGTTTCCAATTTCTGGGGGGTGGGGGGTGGGAGGGGGTGGAGGGGAGAGAAGGGAAATGACATAACGATTTTACAGTAAAGACCTGCATTATACAATATATTCAGTACATTTCTAATGAAAATTCAGAAATCAGTAACTAAATGGGCTCAACACTTTGAATATGAAAGTCATACTATTGGATTCCTGATATGTAAGAAGTAAAATTCAAAACAGTAGAAATGTACTAGAAAGATTTATGGAACTTTAGAAAGAAAAGATTCTGGCTTGGAGAATGTAATGAGAAAATCATCAATGCCAGTAATGAGTAGTTAGTAATGATGGGCAGAACATATGGTTACTGACAATATGTGTTAAACTGTGATATATGAATACTAGAAGCTTGAGGAATCTTTAAATCAGCATAGAAGGGCAATGACAGCTCTTTTCTTGCAATGATTTCAGTACTACATACGTGTTTCAGTAGGAATGCAATATTCTGGGAATAACCTAACCCTACCTACAGTCTATGTTGCCACTCTCAGCGCCAACTATTGAGCAGGGTAATGAATGAACAGTCTGAATTTTTACTGGCCTCCTGAGTCCATTATGAAATTCTTCCAGCTTATAGTGACCAAAAGATTGGCTTACACATCATATGAGCCCAACAGAGAAATTATTTTAGCACAACACATGCACTTGACGTGCAGTAAAAAAGGAAGAGAATAATAACCTAAGGCATCCAAGGATATAGTTATTTAAAATAACTTTAGATTTAAGCAATCATCCCAGACTCCCAAATTACCATTGGCAATATGAAATTTAGTTTGAACGCACTTTCTAGACAATACTTGAGACTCTGTTCTCTTCCTAGCTTTTTGTGTTCTTTAAGGGGTGGATGGCCTCTATAAAATTTTCTCTCAGTTAAATGTAACCAGGCTTTATGTGGCAATCCATGTTTTCTTTTCATGTATCAATATAAATAACCTTTTATATAGAAGAGCAGTGCTTACTATTGTGCATTCAAACACATATACATCTATACTTTCAGGATAATAGAAAGTGATTGTGTTCACATTTCAATTTCTTGCTTTAAATACAGCCTTGCATTTATTTTATGAGTAATTATATATCCTTGTAACTGGGAAATCGTTTTATTGAGCCACTCTGAATAAGCTAGGAAATTGTCAAGTATAGCTAACAACACCTTCTTAAAGATCAAGCTTTTCATGCATTAACATAAAAAGAAAGTATAGATTTCATTTGTCAATTTTGAAAGCTATAGATGCAAATCTTTCCCATAGTAAGACTTACTTTCATCTATTTTTAGTTAGACATTATTTTCCATAGTGATAGAACTTTGTATTGAGTTGCCAACATTTTTATGTTGCCAACTTTTGTGGATATGAGAAAAGTTCTATTTACTAATCAGTAATATCAAGTTCATATTATTAAAATGACTTTTTAAAATCATATCAACTTAAGATTTTTCTAACATTTTCTGTCCATATCTTCTGACTTTTATTTTTTTTAAACATATTTTATTGATTTTTTTACAGAGAGGAAGGGAGAGGGATAGAGAGTTAGAAACATCAATGAGAGAGAAACATCGATCAGCTGCTTCCTGCACACTCCCCACTGGGGATGTGCCCGCAACCAAGGTACATGCCCTTGACTGGAATTGAACCCAGGACCCTTCAGTCCGCAGGCCGACGCTCTATCCACTGAGCCAAACCAGTCAGGATATATTCTGACTTTTAATTACAGTCTCTCTCCTTTCATTCCATATCTCTTCTCTCTTTCCTATTCTCTTTTGTCATCTAGCATGTCTTTATCATTCATCCAATAGAAAATTTTATTCTGTCCTTTAGGGGCTATAACATATTTTGTCATTAGTATTATTATTTGTGGATGACTCATACAAGTATGTCTCCCACTCAAAACTATTTCCCAAGCTGCAGTCTCATATTGTCAGGTGACTCGCATGTAATACCTGGTAATGTCTACCTAAAACCTCAACATCAACATATTCCAATCTGAATCTATTATATTTCCTAACCAGATATTACTATTTCCTTCCCTCTTTCTACTAGTGACAGTATCATCTTTTTCCTGGACCACACTTAAAAACTCTGACCCATTCTTAGTTCCATTATGTTATGGTTTATTATTTCTTTAAATAACTACAGTAAATGTACCTTTCCTTTCTTTCTGTTTTTGTGCTAAGTTAACGGCATTCATTAGATCTTTCCAGAGTTTAACTATAAATTTGCTGCAGCGTTTTCATCCCACAGTTCAGCATGCAAAGTGATAATCAACTATCATGTATTCAATCAATGTATTTTGGTTATTCTATTAAGTCTTAGAAAGCGTGGACAGTGTTCTCACTCTTTATTACACAGGGCTCTTGTTCTGATTTTTCCACTCTTATATCTAAAGTTCAAAAACCACTAAAAATGTTTTCCTCGTACTTTTTACCCCTCACTACGTGGTTTGGTAGCATCACAATGGCATGAAGTTAAGCACTCATGTTAATTGACAGTCATCCTACCTGACTAATTAGCAAATATTTAGCTAAGTACTAATGTTGGAATGTGGTAGACTGTATGAAGATAGGAACATTGAAATAGAACTCAATGAATGATTTCAGGATTATCAATAAAGAAAGGTGAGTTGTATCAGGTTTATTGGAATTAATGTAGTGGAGAGTAGAGCTGGTTCATGAGTATGCAACATGCATAGTCTCACAAGGCCTCACATTCAGGAAGGTCCCATGCTTTGTTTAATGCTTGCTGTGGCCGTCTTAAAACCCATGACAATTTTTGTATAAGAGTCCCCATGTTTCATTTTTCACTCTTGATCCAATTGTACAACCGGTCCTGCTATCAATGGCAAGAAAAGTATCAAGGCTAATGCCAGGATTTTGTGTAGACCATTGTGTGTGTGTGTGTGTGTGTGTGTGTGTGTGTGTGTGTGTGTGTGTATGCTTAATCAACTCCATTCTCCCACCTCATCTCAAACAAGGTGTTATTAAAAGTAACTTCTTAATATGTGAAAAACTTTGTCTCTATAAAGATACTAGAGGCCCAATGCATGAAATTCGTGCAAGAGTAGGCCTTCCTTTCTCCGGCTGCCGTCACCGGCTTCCCCCTGGCACCGGGACCCAGACTTCCCTCTGGCTGCTGGCAGGCACCTGGGACTTGGGCTTCCTTTGCAGCTCCAGCTTTGTCCAGAAGGTCATCAGGAAGGACACCTGGAAGGATGTCTGGTCTAATTAGCATATTATGCTATTATTATTATAGATAGAATTTATAGTGTTGCATTGCATTTTAGTATTTTGTTTATTCATATCTTAAAGCTAGAGAATCTGCCTTACTTTTCTTTTTATTCCTCAATGGAAACTTTATCAGTGTTTTCAATATAGTGCTATGTATTTTCTGAATACATCTATTCATGCACACATGCATACTAAAACATTACATATACATATAAACATATATAAAGTTGTAAAAATGTATAAAGTTAAAGCATATATATATATATATATATACACACAATATTTTTTGCTAAATATGAAAAAAGTGTAGAAACTTTTGTTCAACTTAATTTTCTAAATGTCTTCCATTGAGCATTAAAACAATTTAAGTTCTGTTGTATTTCTCAATTAGCAAGAACATGTTAGGGAAATGAATATGGACAGAAAATTAGGAGAGAAAAACAAGGACACAGTCAATAAATATTTCAGTAATCACATGAATAGAAATTAAAATGAGATATTAATTTTCAGCTATTGAATAAGCAAATTGAAAAATATCCTCTTGCTCAGGAGCAGTGAGGGGTCAATTCATCTTTTCTCTAATGGCGTTGAGGAGCAATAGGGTTATCATGTGTTTTGAAAAATGTTCATATATTTTGCTTAGTAATTCCGCTTCCAACAGTCTATCCAAATGCAATAGTGATTCAGGAAAAGATTTATAAACAGATGTTCATACAAGCATTATTTATATCAAAATCTTACACACATCATTAATGTGTAGTGCGGGGAGAAAGATTAAATAAAATATATTACATATATGTTATACATTTTTTTCTTTATTTAGATTTGAAAACATTGCATAGCCTCCTGAATTTCCAGGGTCAAATTCAGCATGAGATGTCATCTACAGAGGGAATTTGCTGAGTCTGTCTCTCAGAGAACTATCAGAGTCTAGCATTACATTTTTATCTTCCTAGTTTCTATAGCCTGACCAGCATCAATCGTATGTTGGATGCTTCTCTGTCACCAGTGAAAATGATCCTTATAACTCTTCCAGGGTAACATAAGAGGGGACTCAGGATCAGAAGTGTCCAAGCTTTCAGTTTCAGCGATTACCTCTGTAATAAATTCTGCTGACTGATACATTGTTCAGTTTTCTGAAGTCATCTTTGACATAAAGAGAAAAGCACAAAACAAAACCAAAAACCACCTGCCTACTGCCTGGCTTTCCCCAAGCAGCATGCTCTGCCTGCGTTGGCTCACTTACTTCCTTCTTTTGAACCTGCAAACACAGAGACACACTAAGTGGATGACAGCTTCACCTTTGAGTGGCTAGAGGAAGTTGGCGTGGTTTCAGAATAGCAAACTTCAGAAGTCGTTTAAAACCAGTGTACATTGCATCATTGGTTTTGTGGAGAATCTAGAGCCCCTTAATCTCAGTACAGTCTCATAGATACAAAATCCCCTTTGGTGGATGGATTCTTTTTCTAGAAATGGGTTGTATTGCTTGGTGATGCTGACAAATCCCTCTGCGTGTCATCCAAGTAAGGAGCACGTTGCCTGTTGAGTTCATTGTGACTGTCCGCTGGACGTGCTTACAGGGACAGTCCCCAAGAAGGCCAGCAGAAACACATTTTGCTTTCAAGTTTGTCCCTAGGATGCTCATTGCTGGTGTCTCAGCAAAAGCTTCAGGTTTATTTTATTTCATTTCATTCAACTAGAGGAAGCCAAATAAACAGTCTTCTCTAGAAAATGCCATAATGTGAAGTTTTAAAATTAAATTACATGACCACTGATAGATCAAAAGTTCTTCTTTATATCCTTTTCCCCCCTCATAACTTATCCTTCCTTTGAATTCCCAGGGTTTCATCAACACCGAAAGATTCAAAATTATTTCTTTTCAATCACCAAAAATGAATAAGAACTTATTCCTGGATACTATGCAAGGAAAATCTCATTTAAATCAGAAGGTCATGAGGGAGAATATAAAAAATATAATACAACATTGGCTCATTATTCTGATGCTATTGTTTCTGCTTTGCTTTTCGTTGAGACTTTAGATTTTTGGAGACTTCCAAATTCTAATTGACTTCTAACAACTTGTTTAGGAGTAACTACGCATTTAACTGCGCAATTCCTTCACACTTAAAAAACACACAACCTAAAAGCAATCCAGTAAAGTGCTTCTTTCATTGTGTCTGTTGGTTTGTTTAATCATACCAAAACCCCAAACCAATTAAATCCCTCCACATTTTGCATCATTCAAGCTAAATAAAGGTAGTCAAATATAGCCCCATTGTATCCAAAACATTCCCTCCTAGGCCCTTTAAGGGTTTTTTTTTTTTTGAAATAGACATACGTTTTGACTCAGGTTGCTGAGGGTCCTGTCCTCTCGATCTCTTTGACTTTTCTTGAGGCAGGTGAAGAGAAGAGGGAAGGATGATTAGAAATAAACTAACGTTTATTAAGTTTGCTACAGCTGCACCGATTTTTGTTATTAATCACAGAAACCTTCTTAAGTGAGGATTACCTCCTCGATTTTAAAGAGAAGCCTCCTGAGGCTCAGAGAAGTGACACAGCTTACATGGGTTCAGGGAAAGGGAAGTCCCAGTGAGGATTCGCATCCATGTCTCCTGGCCTAAGAGAACTTGTCCCCTCTTGCATAGCACCAGACCTGTTAAGCGTCAATCTTCCTGCTCCTTTGAACCTCTGGACATGAGCATTTTTAGTACCAACTCACCAGAGCGCATAATGCTGCTCTCTCACTGGTTGCAATGACTTAGGGTCCCACATAATTCTAAATATATCTGCCAGTGATCCCTGCAATAGCCATCCCATTGGCATTAACTCCTACACATGTTTACAACACTGCTTTAAACGGGGCTGCGCCACGATGCAGTTAATGAGCGAATGGGGGGTGACTTTGTGTTGGGAGAAAGTGCTGAAGTTATTTCAACTGTTCACATCAATTTTGAATACAGCCACTCAGTCCCGGAATCCCTGTTTCCAAAGCTATGTACAGTACAGATTGTTTTAGTTTATTCTGGAGTCGTAAGAGGGAGAGATGTGTATATGTTACAATTTTCCTGGCACAAGCCAAGATGGGTAGGAGAGGCACTGCAGTTCCTATTCATCTTCACAAATGCAATGCTGACCTGCAAGGCGAAGCCCTATCTCTCAGAAACCCTCCATGCCTTGAGTACTTTGGGGTGAGGCATGAAAGGGCATCCCTCAAGTTCAATCTCACGGCTACCCCCGGACTGTGGATCACTGAGGAATGAGCCGGCAGTTAAATGTTTAGCAGGCTGTGACGACTTCACAGGGAAATAGAAAAAATGTATTACCAGCCTGCCACATCCGTGCCTGCCCTGCCTGCTTTTACTCCGGTCTCCCCCCCCCCCCCCCATGTCTACTCCCACTCCCTTTGACAGTCAAAACCTTTCTGGCTCCCTAGTTCCCCCTCCCTCCCCCGCAGGAAACTGACAGTAAACTGTCACGGAGTCCTGGTCGTCATATTTCAAGAGCCTTGGTACTAAAGAGGATGCTGTGGGTCCAGGGTATTTATTTTATTTTATTTTATTCTTTTGTTATTATTATTGATGGCATTGCTTTCCCCATGACCTTGCTCAAGGGGCTAAAGGGTGTCCGATCTGCATACTATAGAATTTGTGCAGCCGTCAAATATGTACGATGTGGGGGAGAAGGAAAAAAAAAAAAAGAGGCAGTGGGAACGACAGGACCTGAGAGAAGGGAGGAGAGGAAGGAGGAGAGACTGAGAGGAGAGGATCAGGCGGACAGGCTGCGCCAGCCAATCAGAGGCGCGCTCGGAGCTGCAGGAGCCGGAGCCGCGAGCGGCTCGCAGGAGCGGGGAGCCCAGTCCGGGGCTCTCGGAGGACGGAGCTGCCGCCGCTGAGCCGGAGCCCTGGGAAAGTCCCCTCCGCTTCTCGTACATTAAGTTCCTTTGCACCAGTTAGGGCAAGTCCGCCAGGTAAGGCTTCAGTAAATGCCACTTTGCTATGTAGTGACATTAATATTGTACAACGGGGCTGCTGATGCAGTTCTGAGTCAAAAAATATATAGCTGATATATTTGGGGAGATCTTCCTCTGGGATTGGTTTCACAGGATCTGCTGCCAGTGGGAAAGTTGTAGCTGATGTTCCCTAAGCCTTAGCGCTAGCATACATATATATATTTTTTAAATTTTGCTTACCCAGGAATGTTGCTATAGAGCCTATGGAATGAGAGCCTAATAACCCAGCTGGTCTCTGTTTATGTTTGTCTGTGGTGGTGCCCTGCCCCTGAAGAAGTTGGAAGGAGACTCTGCAAGGCACATCTGAATAGTGATGGCATCAGAATCAGCTGTCATGTCTGTCTGTGCAAGTGAGGGAAATCATGGTCAGAATAGAAACGGAGAAGCTGAAATTGAAATTTTGATAGTGCTCTTTAATTATTGCCTTTCCAGTATCCTCTAAAATTACATGCTATCTGAGCACCAGAGCTGCAGCAAAGGAAGGCTCATTTTCTCTTTTCTTTTCATTCTTTTTTGCACAAATCACTTTCATAAATGCTTATTAAAGCTTAAGATGAAACTTTTACTTCTTTTAAAGGGCACTATAAATGATGCATGAAAAGGAACTAGGTAGGCTCCTGTGATCTGTAACATACTTTATATATATTTAGTACATGTACTTATGTATGTTAACTCTGATTCATTCCCTTTTCTTAACTTCCTCAACCTGATTTGTTAGGGTCTGGGAATAACAATTATTTTGTCTTCATTTTAATGTCTTACAAACAAGGTACAATTATGCTCTATGCATGTTTATATGTTGTGTGTGTGTGTGTGTGTGTGTGTGTGTGTGTGTGTGTGTTGTGCGTACAGATGCAGAACTGGGAAAAGCTATCCTATGTAACAGGTGAAAAAATAGAATTTTATTAGCTAGTTATTAAAGTATTACCTTATATTAATACCTACTGTATTTAATGCACTTTTAGGTTAATCAATAGCAAATGCTCCTTGCTATTTCCCTGCTGGAAGTTAAGAAATACTAAAATAAAAATCTTAGCTAAAATTATTATGGTCTTCCGTTTGCTCAGGTGATGGCATCAGTGCTTTCAGCCAAGAGAGACAGATCAGAGAAAGGTTTTATTATGCAGCCACCTCACCCCCCCCCCCCCGCACACACACACACACAAAAAAACAACAACATAAAAAACACACACACCAAAAAACAAAATCTGCAGGCTCTGACTATGTTTTTGGAACCTTTATTTTCCACTCTAGGATCACCCACAGATTTTTCAAAGCAGGGGCCTTTCCTTCTGCAGTAATTGCTCTGCTCTGTTTTAGTGGACTTGTCTCATCAGAGAAGGATTTATTTCTAAATCAAGAGTTTGAAGTACAGACTAGATCTCGTATGAACCTTGCTGTCTGTGAGAGGAGAAAGGAGGGAGAGTTGATACTAGTAGGAATTAGTTCTGTAGTCTTAGCACTCTGGTCCAAGCACCAGTCATCATTTCAGTTTCTTTCAAGCCTCCTGTTATCTATGCAATTTTGGATTCCCTGATTATAAATTAACCTAGTGTAGGGCAAGCCATTTATTCACTTCATTCGATGGGCCTTGGTAATAAGTGTTTTATAAACCACAGTGCTGATGCTTTTTCACAGAGTTAGCCAACTTAAGGGGAGATGGAAACAAATGTATACTCATGGCCAAGTTGGAGCTCCTACACTGACCACAGTGGGAGGTAGAAAATGAGGATTTCCTATTTCAGATTCAACAGAAATGTCCAAATGCAGATAACCCAATAGCAATAAGGGAAATAACAGTAGAATGAAGATAAATGACAAGAAACTCTAGCTTTAAATCTCTTTCCAGTGAATGTTGGATAGAATTAGTTATAGTGGTTGCAAGCTTGGTGAATAGCAACCAATGCTTGAATAAAGGCTATACATTGAGCAAGTTGGAAATTATTATTCCTCCTGATGACCTGTTTCAGATGGTATAGTGGAATCATGAGAATGAATGAGTCATTTAGTCTAAGGTTATAAATTCTTTCTATGAAGGATGCTATATAAAGTAAATATAAAGTGCCTTTTCCATTTGGCTCATATAAATAGCAATCTTACACTTCTTTTTATTTTTATTTTTGTGGTCTATTGAATACAGACCACAGGTTTAAAAGTGTGTGTGTCCCACTTCTCCTGTATGGGACTTGTTGGTGGTTAGAAGAATGCAGTATTCCATATATATTTGCAGCCTGATACAATTGTCCTTTGGAATCTACACAAGCATGTGCACTTCAACAGGTCAAGGATAAAGCATATTTAACTTACTGACCTGGAATAATTTACTTTTCCTGAATGAATACATCAGTTGTAGTGGAGTCCAGTGAAAAGTAAGAGAAAGTGATTGAGAAATTAAAGATAGCAAGTGTGAAACATGTTCTTTTGCTTTTCTTAATAAGGACTTCAAAATCTTTGATTTCATTAATGATATACCTTCCTTATAGTATATAATTAGACATTAGCCATAAAACTGTATTCTATATTAGAGCTGCTAGACTTTGGTACCATTGACATTTTGGGTTGAATAATTCGCATGCTAGGATGACTGTGCTGTGATTTGTAGGATGCCTAGCAGAGTCCTTTTTCTAACTACTAGATAACAATAGCAACACCCCCAAATTGTAGCAACCCCAAATATTTTTAGACATTATTAACTATTCCCCATGGAAGGGGGCAAGATTGTGCCCCTCTTCTATTGGAAACTACTGCTCTAGGACAAAAACAATTTGCATGCAACAAACTGAGTCAGCAACTGACTATATATACAGCTTGGGTGTTCTATGATAATCCTTCTTCTCTTGCTTTGAATGAATTTCAACTTTAAGGTGGTTCATTAGGTCACAAATAAAAAAGTGTGGAAGAGCTTATCTATATATTATTTTCCTGTAAGCTGTGAGACGTGTATATGTATTATCAAATACCATATAGCTTTATATTATAATATATATATATATATATATATATAATATAGTATATTATCATATACTAACTTTTATGGGAACAAAAGGAAATAAAAACTGGGAAAAGGAAAGTGTAGAGATGTTGAGTCTGAAGACAAATTTCACTTGTATTTGTTATTTCAGATGAGTATTATTAATGATAAATGGAAGACACTGAATCTCTCTTCTCTGATTGTTTTAATTTGTTTCTTTTTTTTTAGTATGTATATGTGTAGGGTCTCAGAAGAAATCTTCACTCTGGTTATCCCATGAGCTTGGAATAGTTTATGATGTTCAAAGACTCTAGAAATAAAATATTTTGGTTTCAAAAGCCCAGTTCATAACTGGTAGTGATGTTAAGCATAATGGAATAAAATACCAAGCTTAATGATTTTCAAACATGGCAGAACTTAGATCCTGCCATGGATTACTTGTATCACATGTCACTTGTACATATAAGCCATTTTTCCGCATCTGCAAAAGGAAATAAGAATAGGCATGGGAACCAAATAACAGAAAGTGTTGTAATGGGTTGTAATTTATAAAGATCTATACCAATCACAAATTCAATGTCTTATGTGGCTTATATTATGAGAATTGACTTAACATGATAAATCTTCCATCTATTCTGGGGTAGGGGAGGTAAAATCATCTCCAATAAATGCTAATATTAACTCTTAAATGCTTTTTTCATTGGTGAAGTAATACATCTTCATTTTGAAATAATGTGATTTTAATTATGGATAAACCTCAATTTACTCACATATTTCCCTCCTTTCTCATAGTATGCACATTTATAATTTGTTTAAAATATAGAAATGTAAAATATGGAATGTGCCTTGTAATATACTCTTCAAGAAAAGCCACTATTACCAATTTGGTATATTTTTAAATGATTTTTTAATATGGGCAGCTACATATAAGTCTGAAAAGAATATAGATTTAAAGTAAAAATTGTATAGAGATGTATTCATTCAAATAGTATATGTAAACAAACATATATTTAGATAAAATAAACATAATTTGATATGACGCCCAACTAATTTTATAGCATGTTTACTTTTCCATGTAAACATGGAACTATATCGAGAATTCATGGATATTTAAGAAGAATCCAGTACGCCTTTATGCACAGAACCGATATTGAACTCTGGTTCAGTGTTAGGGACACACTTTTGTTTACAACTTTTTCTGCTCATTAGGTCAGGGAAATTTTAGATTGGACATATAGTTTTATAGATATACTATCATTCATTTAATTAATCTATATATTTTATTATTAAATTAAGAGTAAGAGAAAGCCGACACAAATTAAATAATTTAGAATCTATTATTGCTGACAGTGTTTTGACTTTTAAGTGTGGTATGAGTTCCAGGGAAATAAATGGACAGTGGGGGATGTAGGAGCAGATGCAAGAGGGTCATTTGCTTTAGAGTACCCTGATGTGCCCTGATGTTTCTGTAGATACCAGAAATTCTGATATGCAAACTTCTACATTGATGAGCTACATCAATTTAGGAAACATTTTGGTAAGCTGAGAATAAAATTAACAAAGTATGATCCCTAAATCTATTTGAGTGAAATATATGAATAAAGGACATATTTCACTTATCTGAGCTCTGAAGGACTATGTCTTATTCAGTATTTTACTTGCACTGTGTGGATATGATAGATGAATTGTCAGTAAAATTAATTTGGGTATCACAGTTACCTTCACTGAAAAGAGGAATTGAGCTACCATTTCCATTTCATTTTATCTTTAAGTGACCATAAGTATCTTAAAATAAATATTAATTGTCATTATCTTTAGGCCTTTAGGGCCAACATATGTGACTTACATATAACAATGCACAATGTGATGTGACTGGCAGTTTCACTTAATCCCATTATTTTTGCTCATTATAACTGCTACCAAAAGTTTTAAAAATAAAATATTTCTATTTGGGTTCAACTCACAGTTACCAGTGGGATTTAAATGAAGACAGGATGTCATTGAGCCTATTCAATGATATTTATTAAGTCATCATATGACTAAGAATTTTTGAAACCAATATTGGCATTAGCAAAAGTGTGACAAAACTCTTATTTACAGTTACTCCAGATGGAAATGAAAATTAGTATACCAGGTATGAAAAACAATTTGCAATCCACTGCCAGAGACAGGAAAAGGCAAATTCACTTTCATGCAACTTCTGGGAATGAATCACTAGGAAGTAATCCAAAATATAAAAAATGAAGAAATCCCTCAAAAGTTAAGATTTATTTAAGAATATGAATCAACATAAATAATGATAAATTTATGGAAATTTAGTGTAACATATTAAACTTGATACAGAAATTTATATGTACTGTGATTTCAAAGAATTCCATTTAGTTTGATAATGTGTTGGGACAGGAATGTGTATCCTCCCCAATTTCTCTATATGCACATTATCTGTATATTTTAAATATGTAATTAGTACCTTGTAGCTCTAATGTGCAATATGATGTAAATGAGTCATGAAAATATAAACAAAAATTATTTTAGTGGTATGCAATTTTCATGCTTTATGGAGAGCCTGCTTGTTGGCTGATTCAATTTAACTTAGTAATAGATGAGAAAGCTTTGTGTTATTGATTGTACAGTAAACCAGTGCCAAAAGACTATTCAGTAAGATTTTCAATTCTGGTGATTGAAATTCTACTGTTGGGAAGGGTGAGAATTCCCCCCTTTTACCATTCTTTAGTTCTTACAACTGGGCTAATAAAATTGACATGAGACTGGATTAATGGAGGAAAAAGCAATTTAATGGGTGTGCATGGGAGAAACAATATGATGCTCAGATCATAAAATGTGGCTCAAATAATGATGAAACTAGGCACCTTTTTATATTGTTTAGACAAAGAAACAATAACTTTGTGAAAAATTGATAGTACAAAGAATGTTCTCAGTAGAAAGAAGTCAAAGCAATGTTTGGACTTGAGTAATACAGTGGCAAAGGTTTATTTATACAGGGTTTTTAGACTCTGGATTTTATAACTCTCGTGATAAAGTTGTCTTGATGTTGTATAGGACATAGAGATGGTGGGGGAAAGTGAGGGTAAAGGACACATTTTGTTTTATGTAGGATAGAGCTCCTAGGGCCCATGAAGGGAAATGATTGGGGAGAAGGAAGTATAGCAGTAGATAGGAAGAACTTGGTTTTGTACATTTTTAGATATAGGTGTCCAAGTGGGGATGGAATGGAGTTAGTTGAATACATAAGTGGGGAGTTCAGAGGACAGCTATCTGTTGGATTTAGGAAATCAAGTCATCACACATAGACTGCATTTTAAAGTACAGGGACTGAATGGGAATGAAAAATGAAAAAACAAGAGGGACAGAATCTGCAGCAACCAGACACCTATCAGTTGGGAAAATTAAGACAAAACAGCACAAACAGTTAAGAAGCAGTATCTGGAGAGGAAGCAGGGAACCCCACAAGTGAAGTATCTTGAAAGACAGGGAGCCCTCGCTGGCTTGGCTTAGTGGATAGAGTGTAGTTCTACGGACTGAAGAGTCCCGGGTTCAATTCCAGTCAAGGGCACATGCCAGGATTTCAGGCTCGATCCCCAGTAGGGGGCACACGCAGGAGGCAGCCCATTAATGATTCTCATCATTGATGTTTCATCACTTTCCCTCTCCCTTCTTCTCTGAAATCAATAAAAATATATTAAAAATAAAAGCCCGAGAAGATGGATTTCAAGGAAGACGCTGTTATTGAAATGAAACTTTCAAATAAACATTCTGGACATTTTCATTTTCTGTATAAAAATTTCACTTAATGGTGTTTTTAAAAAATTCACCTTCAAAGGACTTTATTTAGTATAGCTGCTTAGTTTTTTAAGACTTATCTCTCTATTTATAGTTATCATTTTCAAGTCGATATGAGCCTGACATTAGAAGCAACTGGAAAGTTTCTTGATGTCATAAAAGCAAATATTGACACAAAGTTATTGGTATAATTATTATGGATTTTATGCATTAATATAGATCTTATCTGCTAATGTTTTTATTGACTGTATATAAGATTTGATGTTATAATTATTGCTTTTCACTTCTGAAATTAGCAAAAATATATTTTCTTTATTGATAACTCTGAAAATGTTGTTTCTTGCCAACTCAAAATTATACTACAAATAATTGTAATAAAATAAGAGTAGATATGAAAACTTTGCTGTAACCAATATTAAAATTAAGGGACTGTATATTTGACTCCACTGTCCTACAAGTGAACTATGTCCAGCCTTTGAAGTGGGGAGAAAAACATTGAAAACAGATATAAATCTATAGTTTTAGCTGCAGTTATGAGATGACTATGTTGTTGTGAAACTGATTTATAAACACATTTTATTTCAGTGATTCTCACATCAGTTGAAGTGTTCTTTTCATACAAGTATTCTAATACACACACCCTGTTATGCCCAGATTTCAAGATCCCCCAAAGGACATCACTAGGAAGCACCAAGTCCGATGCTAAAGCATAGAGTCTTTATTCAAGCCCGGGGCTTGGTCCCTCTGCCTCCCCTACCGATGCAGCGATAGGGTGCGAGAGAGAGAGCCTCGAGTTCCAAGAGAACAAAGAATTTATAGGGCTTGGGGTCGGGGGGGGGGGTGTGGGGGCACACTCTGACCACTGATTTGGCTGATTCCGGTTGGTTGAGTGAGGGGCGGGGGCTAGTGACGCAAGGGCAGGGTGCAGCTAGGGTCTGGTTACACAAAGACAGGGGGGTGGCTAGCATACTTTTGGCCTTGGGCTAGTTTCCCCCACTTTCCCATTGGCCCAAATAAGGGCAGGCTGAGTAACTGATACATTCTGTGGCTTTTTCTTGGAAGAGGGGTTAAGGACACAACTATCAGTCCTGCTCTGTCCTTTCAACCCATACACAGACACACACACACAGAGAAAAAGAGAGAGAAACCTCTTAATCTAAACAGACAATAATCAATTTTATTAACTAATGCCTTATCAATCAAGCTTCCCTGAAAATATTTATATTCTCTGATATATTAGGAGATGTTACTTCTGAAGCTCAGTTTTATGAAAGGAGTCACAATACTTTGAACAATTTCAATATGTAAGTGCTTTATATGACTATATTGAAAACTAATGGGGTAGGCAAAACAATGGCCCTCAAAGATACCCAAATCCTAATTCCTGGAAGCTGTAAACATGTTATATTCCATGGCAAAGGAGGATTAAGAATGAAGAAGGAATTAAGGTTGCTAATCAGTTGACCTAAACAGGGAGATGGAATATAGGGGCAGGCAGGAGATCAGTGTGAAGACATGTGACAAGAACTCCAACTGACTTTGTGAGATTGGAATATGTATGAAGAGTGTCAAGAACCTCGTGCTTTGGGCAGCCTCTAGCAACTGGAAAAGACATGGAAATGGATTCTGCCCTAAACCTCCAGAGGGAAATGCAGCCATGCTGATACCTTGATTTTAGTCGGTGTGACTCATTTCAGATTCTGACCTGACGCTTGTCGAACTTCTGACCTCAGGAACTGTAAGATAATAACGTTGTAATGTTGGAAGCCACTAAGTTTGTGGTACTGTGTTATAGTAGCAATAGGAAACTAATATAGCTAGCATAAGGAGGTATATTAAGTTCTGTCTTTTTAATAAGCAACACATCATGTGAGTGTTCTGAGAATGAAGATATAACATTTATACCATTAACCTGATGTTATATTATTTGTTATTAAATTGATGAAAAATTTATTCTATAGAACCTGAAGGATGTTTCCTAAAAGAAATTGTAAGTGCCCTCGATGGATAGGTCAGTTGGATAGAGCATTGTCTCAAGGTGGTGGGTTCAGACCACAGACAGGGCACATACAAGAGTCAACTAATGAATGCATCAAAAGTGGAACAAAAAATCAATGTTCCTCTCTCTCTCTCTCTTTCTCTCTATCTATTTTTCTACCTTTTTCACTCTAAAATCAATCAATCAATAAAAAAGAATATAAAGTACATTTTTCCTAATGAAAGAAAATGATGATTCCTACCTAATCTGTACTCTCTTGTCCTCAATAAGTATATTGCACTGTTATTTATGTGATTTTACTGAATTTCTGGTTCCTATGTCCAACTGTGGTTTAAAACATATTGAATTATTTTATACAGCTATTTTAGAAAGATTATTTATATTACAGTACAAATGTTGACACACAAATAAAGTAAAATATAGAATGTACAACATAATAAACAAATAACCCTCTCCTTGTTACATGCTAGCAGTGTAGGACATATTTATTCAAATTTGAACAATTTCATTTTTATAAAAGCAAAGCTAAATACCATAGAACATGCTATAGCTGGCAACGTACAAAAGATATAACCCAGTGTGATTAATAAAGATGGATTTAAAATGAGGATGTAGAAATCTGTGTTCTTTTTGTGATGTAACTACTTTTTAAGTAAGTGCCTGAGATACTGCTTAACCTCAAAATTCTTAAATAGGGAAAAGGTTATTTATTCTCCTAGCTTGAATGGCTTTTTCTCATGTTTAAAGCATACCATTTATGAGAAAAGTGTTGAGCACAATTTAGGTGTATACAAAAAATAAAAGAATGCAGTAAGGCAAATTATCTAGGAATGTTTGGCTGCTTACACTTTTAATTCAATCTTTAAAATGTCCCATGGATATTGTTTGCTCACAACTGGTGACAAAACCCTTTTTTAATATGTGGTCCTAACAGTGGCAGTATATCCTGCCCACCTGCAGATGAGCTAGCCTATGACAGGAGGTAGAACCCAAAATAGTAATGCAGACCAGTCTTCCCCACTCAGGCAGGTCGGTGATGTTAGAGGCACTCGGACAAATTCCCTATCTCGGCTCTTTGTTCTTGGTGAGTGTGGTGGTCTGCTTCCAAAGGCCCAAGTAGTCACCCAGAGGCAGACCAACTATGAGTCACACATTCATCCCTGGTACATGATCAAGGATTATTTTATTTCCTCTTAAGTGCGTGGCTTTTCTGATTTGTTGTATTCATTCCATTAATTTCTTAAGTGGTAGATGTGCAGTATAACAAGCCAAACAATGAGAATAGTCTCTGTTTCTCTTCAATCCATTCTCAGCTGAAATCTTTAAAAATGATAATTTTTATACAACTCTGCCTTTCTCTGTACACCTATAAAACATGTATGTGTATACATATGCTATATAATAAAAGCGTAGTATGCCAATTGTCCCCTCAACAGAGAGGTCTTCCAGGAGTTTGACCAGGGGGTGGGCCATCCAGGGAAAGGGAGGGAAGCCCTGGCAGGCAGCCTGCAGCCTCTAGGAGCCCTATCAGTGCACAAAGGTCATGTGCTGGGTCTCTAGTATATGTTTATTTACATACATATAGATAGAAAATGTCTATATAGACTTTTTCAACATTTTTAAATAATCCTCACCCTTTTTTCAGCCTTGTTTCTGTCTTTATGTCCTTCCACACCACATCATATCCTCCTAAATTTTGTGTTCCTGAATTAGCTCAGGCAGCAATAAAAAAAAACAAAAAAAAACAAACAAACAAACAAAAAAACACCATAGACTGGGTGGCTTAAACAACAGGAATTGATTTCTCACAGTTCTAGAGTTTGGAAAGCTCAAGATTAAGGTGCCAGCCAATTTGGTCCCATTGTGAGAGCTCTCTTCCTAGCTTATAGATGGCCCCTCCTTGCTGTGTCCTCACACAGCAGAAAGGCAGAGATCAAACTCTCTGGTGTCTATTCTAATAAGGGCACTAATCCCATCACGAGGGGCCCATATAAACCAAATTACCTTACTAAGGCCCATCACAAAGTACTATCACATTGGGGGGTAGAGTGTCAACATAGGAATATTCCCTATTTTCAATTATTATTATTATTTCTAAACATTGTATTTCTCCCTGCTGCCATTTTTTATTGTACCAAGCATTCTAACCTCTTCAGTCAACTCCAGTCCTCATTCACTTCTGTCTCCAAAGTCACCCTGTGTGACTCCTAAAGAATATGCCTAGATATTAGTTATAGTCAGCTATTCTTCTGAAACCTTTCCATTGTAAAGACTAGTCCACACTCCTTCCCTGTACTGTTTCAAGTAAAATTCATCAGGTAGGTCATTCTTCAATACAGTTGAAAGGTCATGAACTCTTAACTACTGTACTCACTCTATACTGTAAAGTGATGCATATTCAACTCTTTTTCCTGTATAATATATAGTAGATTGCCAAAATCTGTGGTACTTTGTGCTGTTAACTATAGTGTGTCCCAAAATTCACGCAAGATTTGAATTTTGCGTGAGCATTAACAACAACAACAAAAAATAAAAGCCTAATTTTACTTGGTTTTTTGAATCAGATTCTAATATCCGTTGCCCTTTGATTTCAATCTCTTCAATTTGATAAGCATTACCAAGTACCAATTATGGCCCAGGAGCAGGGACAATGAAGACCAATGAAGACCACAGCTTTGCATATGTGCCAGCAAAGCCGTGGAGGCCATTTACCCGATGTGCTATTCCATAAATAACCTTATACTGTATACTTTATGAATCAATAAAAAAATTTACAATTGTTAATTATAAACCTGTGTTTTCTATCAAAATTACTTCTTGTGTGAGTTTTGGGACACCCTATATATCTACATGCCCCCCCCCCCAGGTTTATTGGATGTATTATGCAAAATAAAGTTCAGAATTATTGTCTGAGAGTTTTTAAACAGAATTTCTGGTACTTTCATTAAGGAAATTTTACTTTGAGCATTTAGCACTCAGTTGAGTAATAAAAGGAAAAACTCCTGAAATGACTAGGATTGGTAGCATATGAATATCAGTGGTTTGAAACTGCCAAGGCATGAATCACCTTTTCAGATGAGATGCTCTCACCAACTTCAAAGGCAGCTCTTGTGTGACTCAGGAGATATGTAACAGTGAAGAAGAGCTTGTTTCTCTGATTAGGCATCCCACTCCTTCCCAGTTCAGTGCTAAGAAGATTTCATGTGTATGCAAAAAAGTATTTTTAACACAAATTAAGTATTAGCATGCTGGAAATGCTGACTCTTAGAAGTGTAAAATTGTGGCTTTCAGAGAGAAGTAAAGAGGACACTCTGTCAGCATCCTGGAAATGATACTTATTCTTTCACTAAGGGAAATGCCAAACGTTTAGAATGAAAAAGCAACACATTAGCTCAATGAAAAGGCTAGATTGCCCTAATCAATAAACACAAGAATAGTTTATTCTTAGCTAATATGTGTTTATGTCTCCAATGTATTAACAACAAAAAGCATTCTTTGTAAAAAATTTGATTCTCTAAGAGATATAAAATATTTAAAATAACAATTGCTTCCAATCAGATTGTGTTTAATTGTTATTGATCTTTCTGCTGTAGCTAAATGTTCAACTCAAAGTCTGCCCTTCAGATCTTTATCAAAGTACACATTTTTCTAAGGAACTCCGCCATTCACTTTTGTGTGTATTAAGTTTACATGTAATACCATTACATTTTATCCAGCTTATTTCATTCAATTTGCTGCATAAAAAATAACACATTTATGAAATATAAAAGTTGAACATTTGGGTAAAACATGTTTCAGTGGACACAAATGATGAATTTAGGTGTAATTTCGTTGTTGTTGTTAATCCTCACCAGAAGATATTTTTCTATTGATTTTTAGAGAGTAGAAGGGAGGGATAGAGACAGAGAGAGAGAAACATGGATGTGAGAGAGAACATTGATTAGGGCTATAGATCGTGCCTGCAACTGAAGTCCGCGCCACTAACCATAATCAAACTCTCAACCCTTCAGTCGATGAGGGGGCACTCTATCCACTAGGCCAAACTGGCTAGGGCTAGGTATAATTTTTATAGAGTATAGAAACTTTATATACTGAAAACATTTTAGGCAAATTATTTAATTGTGCTTTGAACTCAGATTTTATCTAACTTATTGTATAGTTAGCCTTGTTAACTGGAAGTCCTTTCTGGAACCTCTGGAGGTGGGGCAGGTATTATTAACTTCATTTAGTGTAAAAGTAAACTAAAGCCATAGAAGTTAGAAGCATAGACTTGCTCAGAGGAGCACACTTCCTATTAACTGAATCAGAATGGAGCTGGCCCTGCCTCTTCTATCTTCATGCACCTTAAACACCCGGCCGCCTGAACCCTTGACACTGGTTCTCAGCTGATGGCCTGCCTCACGTTACCATTATAAAATTTCTAGAACCAATAGGACAGTTACTGTCTCCTGCCACCTCCACCAAATCTGTACACGCAGTGGTACATATACTTCCATCCCTTGTCTCTGCTCAAATTATAGTAAAGGAAGATCTCTGCTAATAGCCACACCCTGTTCCCAGGGTTCCCTCTCCAGACCCTCCCTAAATCCTCCCCTTAATTGACTGCATTATCGAAGTATCCCTCCTTAATGGACCATTCCCTAAGTGTGCTTGGATAACTCCATCTTCGAAAAAAAAAATCTCAGGACCCCCAACACTCATTTACTTTGCCCTGATTTAACATAGTTCAGTCATCTCAGCAAACGATGCACCATTGGCACAAATCAGAAAAGTAAGAGATCTCCTTTATGCCTTTCTCATCCTCGTCCCTCACATAATTATCAAGTCCTAAATATTCTACCCCTAAACTTTATTTAATATATATGCACTACTTTCATTTCTGCTGCCACCTCACTAGTTCACATCACCGTGACCTTTCCTACCACGGTTTCTTCTAGTCTGCTTGTACCAGCGAATGTCCTTTAAATTGTTTACCATATACTGCCAGCAGAATCCTCTTAAAAATATAAATCATTCTATGTCAATACAAACCCTTAAGTAAACCCCTATTTTATGGATAATAAAAGGTAACATTTTTGCTATGGCCTCTAAAACCCTATATGAACTCACCCAGCATTCCTCTCCAACTTGACCTCTGATTATACCCACTAAGCAATACTTACATGCTTTCTCCTCCTCAAACATGCCAAGCCTGCCTTGGGGCATTTGAACTAACTTGCTGTTCTTAAGTCTGAAATATCCTTCCTTCGTATTTTTCTAAGGCTAGCTCTTTATCTTCCATGCTTAATCTAATCCTTTGAAAAATAATGCCCTCTTCCCTAAAGTAATTATTTATCATTCTAGCTTATTTTCTCATGCTCTTCAATGATACTTTTTTATTTATTAGTTTATTCACTTCTGTATTTCTCACCTCCAAGCACAATGTAAACCCTACTTGAGCCAGGTTCTTGTAAGTTCATTTATCTTTGGATCCCCAGTGTTATTGTCTGGCAGGTAGCCCAGAATATATTCCAGAAAAAATATAAGACAAATATATTTATAGACTACAGGCTATAAACATCAGGCTTTATAAAGGGTAGTTTTCAAAAATTTTAATTGAAGAATACCACCCATAGACATAGTGCACAAATCATAGTGCACAAATCAAATAACTACCACAGACTGAAATACCCAGGTATCTACCACTTATATGAAATAAAATATTACCTTCATTCCAATAGCCTTTTGCCTGTGTCTTCACCATTCCTTCCTCTTCTCTAGATATTGTGTTTTTCCTGACTTCTTACAATATAAATAGATTTTTTATGTTTATTTTATATAGTAGAGTCATACATGTATAGTATTTTTTCATTGGGTATCTTCTCAATATTACTTTTATAAAATTCATTCATTTTGTTGAGTGAATCAATAGCTTAATCAGTTTACTGCTCTTAATTATTCTATTGTATGAATATATTAAAGTTATTTATTTTATTGTTGAAAGACATCTGGGCTGTTTCAGTTATTGACTATTATAAAAAATAAAGCACATACTTGTGCTTAAATTCTGGAGAACATAATGTGTGCCATTTTATTGGGTATCTACTGGGGTGGAATGCTGTGTTATAGGGTATGCATATGTTCAACATTAATAGATGTATCCAAATGCTTTCCAAAATTGCTGTACTAATATAAATTCTCACATCCTCATATGAGCATCATTGTTATTATTTTCAATCTTGTTCTTTTAATCAGAACACAGTACTTCATTGAGTTCCTCCCCAAACTGCACTTTTAATCTTTAAAGCTACAGTATAATTACACCAATAATGCATTAACATTTGTGTCCTGCAACTGGATTTATCATGTGCCTTTTTTGCAATTTTTTTACCTTAGTGATAAGTAACCATATTTATTTTTCTGAATATTGCCAACAATTTTTAGACATTAGATACCGACTTTCAATGATTGGAAACTGAAAGACTTTCTGAATTTAGAGATTGGGCAATTTTGACATTTATTGAACATTTTCTTGATTTACTTTGACAGTTTTTCAAGTAGCATGGTAAGATGCAATATAATTACACTGTACTAAGTATATTTATTTCAGATACTAGAGAAACATATTATGCTTTGCAACTTGTGAGGATACCATATAAATGAGAAAAAACAAAGGCGTGCTAAAAAGAAACAAGCCTGATTCATTTTGTGCATCATATTTAAAACCTGAATCAGGCTTGAAATACCATTTGGAGAATATGCCACCCTAGGGACAAAAAAAGAATACCGCTTTTTTTTATATAATCCCTCGTTAAATAATACAAAGGTAGTTATTAACCACCAAAAAATAGTAGTAGGGGCTTCAGGAAGCAAATGTTTGCATTTTTTAAAAACACATATTTTCTCTTTTTTGTAATGTTTACTGGCATAATGGGACAACCAAATAGTTGTGTCAGTGGCGCTGGTGATCAGCAAGATGAGGTTCTTGCCTCTTGGAGGAAAGACTTCAACACGAGAGACAGAATATTGTAGCAAGAGGCAAAGTTTTATATAGAAGTGAATGTACATCTGAGAGACATTCAAATGAACCTCAAGCGAGGTTCCATTGTCCCGAATGGGTCCAGTTCCTGGCTCTTTATCATACTCTTGTCCCTCCTAGGTTCTGTCCTTTTAAAATAATATATTTATCTTTATTATTGAAAGTATTACAGATGCTCCCCCCAGCTTTTTTGTCCTCATTGACCCGCTCCACTCTGCACCCACTCCCCCACAGGCCTTCTCCACACTATTGTCTGTGAACATGGGCCATGCATATATGCATATATGTTATTTGCTTAATCTCTTCCCACCCACTACCTCCCCTCTGAGATTCATCAGTCTGTTCCATGCTTCTATGTCCCTCTATCTATTTTGTTCATCAGTTTATTTTGTTCACTAGGTTCCGTATATGAGTGAGATCATGTGATATTTGTCTTTCTCCGACTAGCTCATTTTACTTAGCATAATACTCTACAAGTCCCTCCATGCTGTCTCAAATGGTAAGAGATCTTTCTTTTTTATAGCTGCATAATATTCCATTATGTAAATGTACCATGTTTTTTTTTTAATCCACTTATCTACTGATGGGCACTTGGGCTGTTTCCAGATCTTAGCTATTATAAATAGTGCTGCTATTAGCATAGGGGAACATATAGGATTTTTAGGATATATTCATAGAAGTGGGATCACTGGGTCAAATGGCAATTTCATTTTTAATTATGTGAGGAATCTCCATACTGTTTTCCATAATGGCTGCATCAGTCTGCATTCCCACCAGCTATGTGCTAGGGTTCCCCTTTTTTTCCACAACCTCACCAGCACTTGTCATTTATTGATTTTTTTAAGGTAACCATTTGATAGGTATGAGGTGATACCTTAGTGTCATTTTAATTTGCATCTCTCTGATGGTTAGTGACTTTGAGCATTTTTCATATCTCTCTTAGATATCTATATATTCAATGAACTTAGTAGTCTTAGCATTTCAATTTTTATTCTGTTAGATCTCTTACAGTTGGCATCATTTTATTCACAAACTATATAGCCTCCTTTCTTTCTTGTCTTCATCACATTGTTGTCTGTGTCCATGTGCTATCAACATATGCATATAAATTCTTTGGTTAATCTTTTCCCATCCCCCAAAACCCCTCTTCTCAGACAACTGTCAGTCTGTTCCACGTATCCATGCCTCTGGTCCTATTTTGTTCATCATTTGATTTTGTTCATTAGATGCACACATAAGTGAGATCACATGGTATTTGTCTTTCTCTGGCTTATTTCATTTAGCACAATAATCTTAGGTCATCCATGCTGTCACAAAGGGTAAGAGTTCCTTCTTTTTTAGTATTCCATTGTGTAAATGGACCACATCTCTTTAAATATGTAGATGGGCCCTAACTGGTTTGTCTCAGTGGATAGAGCGCTGGCCTGTGGACTGAAGGGTCCCAGGTTCAACTCCAGTCAAGGGCATGTACCTTGGTTGCGGGCACATCCCCAGTAGGGGGTGTGCAGGAGGCAGCTGATCGATGTTTCTCTCCCACTGATGTTTCTAACTCTCTATCCATCTTCCTTCCTCTCTGTAAAAAATCAATAAAATATATTAAATAAATAAATAAATATGTAGATGGTCCCCAACTTATAGTAGTTTGACTTATGATTTTTTGTTTCTTTTACGTTAGAGTGCTGTGAAAGTGATACACATTCAGCAGATACTATACTTCAGATTTTGCATTTTGATCTTTTCTCAGGCTGGTGATATGTAGTATGATACTCTGATTATTCTGGGCAGTGGAAGCAGGCTAAACTTCTGTTAGCTACACTATCGTTAGGGTAAAAATCTGAAACTCTACAGTATATCCATTGTGTTAGACGATTGTGCCAAACTAGGTTAATGTAAGTGTTCTGAGCACATTTAAGGTAGGCTAAGCTACGCTATGATGTTTGGTAGTTTAGATATATTAAATGCTTTTTTGACATATGATATTTACAATTTATGATTGATTAATAGGGATGTAAGTAAAGAGTGTTTGTAAGAAAAAGGTGCTCGACCTCCCTTGATTTTTCTGAGACCAACAGGATGTAGTATAGAAAGAGTAAGCTTATAATCAATCAGAAATTTTTTAAAAATATATTTTTATTGATTTCAGAGAGGAAAGGAGAGGGATAGAGAGAAAGAAACATTGATAAGAGAGGAACATCATTGATTGGCTGTCTCTTTCACACCCCCTCCCCACTGGGCATTTACCGGCAATCTGGACATGTGCCCTTGACCAGAACAGAACTCAGTACCCTTCAGTCCTCAGGCCAACACTCTATCACCTGAGCCAAACCAGCTAAGGTTTAGTCAAACATTTTTGAAGCTTGATTATATTAATATGTGTATCACCACAGGCACATTGTTTAATTTTCTATTTATTAAATATGCACAACACTAACTGAAAGTATGGAAATGTTATGCTGATGGCTCAGAGCACAGTGTCAAGCAGTGGGAAGGAAGGTGGTCAGTGAACATGGCTCTTCATCATTTCTCTTCCAATGTAATTAATCTTCTGATTTTCCTACTTATAACATTGGCAGCACCATGATTCCACTAAAGTCAAAAGTCTAAAATAATAGTTGAATATTCCTTCTCTGATCTGTTTCCAATTCTGTCATTGTGTCATCAAAGTATCTTGTACATAACCAAATTTTCTTTACTTCAATGACTATCACTGGTCATTATCCTTAATCGTTCCTTTTTGGTTTACAGTATTGCATTTGTTCATTTTTTCTTTAATATTATTGGTTTTTCTAAGCTAATTATTTTTTTTACAACTTAAGTGTTTTGCAAACTTCTTGAGGGCAAATATCACATTAATTTCTCTTGTGTGTCATGCTGCCCTGATAGTGACTATATTATGTGGATGATATGCACTTTAATTGGTTGACTTGGAATTAGTACATCTAATTCTGTTTCCACATTTAGGTCTGATGCATACTGAACATAATTCTATCTTTTGGTTACCTAAATATCTTTTATAGTTTTTTATTTTTAAATCCTCTCAAAGTATGAAAATATTCTGAAATGACTTTAAATATCTCACCAGACCATGTATTAAATGCATTGCTTTTATTCATTTCTTCATTATTTATTACATAAAAAGTATGCATAATACTTTTGAAAATACTGTTTAGTTTGCTAATGGAAATAGAAGTTTATCCATAAAAAGCAAGTCACTATTGGATTTCATTTCAATGAGTAAAATGCTCAGCAATTAGAATATTTTTATTAAAAAAAGAGTTGTTTTTTTCTATTTAATGATGTAACAATTTTGCTACTTTTTATAACTTTTTATTTAATATGGTTTCACTCAATATATCATTTATCTTTTTCTGGTATAATATAGAGAGCCAAATAATAAATCTATAGTACCTGATTAGAATAAAAAGTTATTTGTATAGCTAATGTAATATTACAAGTTGATACACTTTTTCCTTTCTTTTTTAAAATATATTTTATTGATTTCAGAGAGGAAGGGGGAGGGAGAGAAGGTGAGAGAGAGAGAGAGAGAGAGAGAGAGAGAGAGAGAGAGAGAGAGAGAGAGAGACACGCATCAATGATGAGAGAAAATCATTGATCGGCTGCCTCCTGCATGCCTTACACTGGAGTCAAGCCTGCAACCTGGGCAGGTGCCCTGACTGGGAATCCAACCATTACCTCCTGGCTCCTAGGTCATTACCCAACCACTGAGCCATGTCAGCTGGGCCACTTTTCCTTTCTTTTCCAGACTTGTGAGCTCTTAATCTTCTCTCAGACTTCCATGTTTTTAGTTATTAAAGATTAGAAGTCCAACTAATATTCATAAAATAGTGTCCTTTTTGTTCTGAGCAAGAGCATCATCAAATTTGTCATTTGTGCATCATCATAATTGAATTAAATAATCTAAACAGAACAGTTGCCCAGATTTAAGCATGCATTATATTTTAATGACCAGTAACCTTTACTTATGTACCAAGTTTCAAGTGTTCTTTCTATAGTCTTTCTTTTTCACATAAATCAAGTTAGAATGTATAGCAGTCAGTTCAAACTCACAATATATATTTTTTACTTCCTGAAACACATTGCTTTTTTTATGATAGACACCTACCATCTGTTCAGTATTTATAATAGATTATTGTCATTGTAGTAAAAGAAAACAGAGCCCTAACTGGTTTGGCTCAGTGGACTCAAGGGTCCCAGGTTCGATTCCAGTCAAGGGTATGTACCTTGGTTGCGGTCACATACCCAGTAGGGAGTGTGAAGGAGGCAGCTGATGATGTTTCTCTCTCATCGATGTTTCTAACTATCCCTCTCCCTTCCTCTCTGTAAAAATAAATAAAATATATTTTTAAAAAAAGAAGAAAAGAAAACAGAAATGCGTGTTCCATTGTACTGCATCGCACCTTCTCCATTGTGGAAGCATAGCTGAGATTGATAGAGCTGTTTATTGCCATTGCAATTCTGTTCTCTGTCTGGTCAAACTCTCTCTTCCCAACAATGTAACAACCCTCTCTTTTTCTAGTCTTATTCTCTTTTTTCCCTCTCTCCTTTAACCTTACCACATGGGAAAATACAAACTGCAGGACAGTGAAAGTGGTGATATCCTATACAGTTTTTGTACTGCCCCTCACTAATTAGCAGAGTAAAAAATATATATATATATATTTATAATTATATAAATATATATATATATATATATATATATATATATATATATATATATATAATGTAATCCCATAATTCTAGCTCATGGATTCAACTTTAACAGGTACTTTGCCAATATATATTGCTATTTATTTATCTACTCATTAAAATTATTTTGTTGGTGTTCATCTTTATCAAGACAATTTGCTTCAAAATTTTTAATTATGCTAATTTTATTTACACATCGTTCATTTTAGACTTTCTCAAATGTTTGATAGAATTTTCCAGTGAAGCAAATTGGTCCTGGGATTTTCTGTTGGGGGTTTTTGATTACTGATTCAATCCCTTTACCCATTAATCGTCAGTCAGATTTTCTATTGCTTCCTTTCTCAGTCTTGGAAGATTCCATGTCTAGAACTGTATCCATTTTTTCTACTATGTACCATTTTGTTGGTATATAGTTGTTTATATTACTTTCTTATCCTATGTATTTTCTGTGCAATCAGCTGTAATGTCATCTCTTTCACTTCTAATTTTATTTATTTGAGTCTTCTCTCTTTATATCTTAGCATAGTTAAAGGTTTGTCAATTTTATTTATTTAAAAATTCAGCTTAGTTTTGTTGATCCTTTCTATTGTTTTTCTGGTTTTTATTTCATTAATATCCACTCTGATCTGTATTATTTCCTACCTTCTACTGATGTGCTTAATTTGTTCTTCTTCTAGTTCTTTGAGTTGTAAACTTAGGTTGTTTACCTGAGACATTTGGTATTTCTTAATAGTTTCTGTTGCTTTTCAGAATTGTGGAGAAACTCTATTTTGTTGTGTCCCTCCCTGTATATTCCCACATAATATTATACTTATTCACTTATATTCAAACTAGAGGCCTGGTGCATGAAATTTGTGCACTTGTGGGGGGTCCCTCAGCCCAGCCTGTGCCCTCTTGCAGTCCAGGAGCCCTTGGGGGATGTCCAACTGCCGGCTTAGGCTTGCTCCCCCCATAGGGAGCGAGCCTAAGCTGGCAGTCAGACATCCTTAGCGCTGCCACGGATGTGGGAGAGGCTCCCACCATCACTGCTGCACTTAGCCGTGAGCCTGGCTTCTGGCTAAGCAGCACTCCCCCTGTGGGAGCACACTGACCACCAGTGGGCAGTTCCTGCATTGAGCATCTGCCCCTTGGTGGTCAGTGCGTGTCATAGTGACCGGCCATTCTGCTGTTTGGTCAATTTGCATATTAGCCTTTTATTATATAGGATAGGACTTATTATGTATTATAAATTTCCAGAGGATTAGAGTTTTAATTTTTATAGAATAGATTATAGCACTAAGATATGGTTGCATTGTTTATTTTTATTTAGCTCTATGTAAAGTAATACAGATTTATTTTTAAAAGCCAAGTATAGAAAATGCATAAAGTACAAAATAAAGACCCCCTAAAGCTCACTTCTTAAAGATAATCTTTGAAATTGTGAATATTCTTCAAAGCACATATAAATACTAGAGGCCTGGTGCATGAATTTGTGCATGGGTTGGGCCTGGCCGGCTGGGGGGAGGAGCCATGGGCAGTTGGCTGGCCGGCCCTGCCCTGATTAGGGTAGGGGGTTGATCAGGGGGCAGGGTCAGCTGGGGGAGGGGCCTCAGAGGGTTGGCCAGTCGGCTCAACCCACGATTGGGGTTGGGGGGCCTGATTGGAGATGGGGCCAGCTGAGGGGAGGAGCTGCAGGCAGTTGGCCCCACACCCTGGTCGAACTCCTGGTCGAGGGGACAATTTGCATTTATTATATAGGATAGAATAATCAATTTATTATGTTATATACAGCTTTTAAATACTTTTGTGCCAAATAATGCACAGTTGAATGTTCCAATAGCCTTAAATATTTCAATATAATTTAATTTAATGTTTTTATCCATTGAATGGATATATCAAAATGCATTAATCTAAACCATTATGTCTGTCTCTTTAGTTTATTTCTGTTGCTACTGCCAACATTCTTGCATTATTTTTGTTCATATATATTTTTGCATTTCTAATTATTTTTCTTAGCTTAGTTCTTATAGTGGAATTACCCAAGACATGAATATTTTTAGATTCTAAATGTATAGTTCCATATAATACTTTAAAACATTTGAAAATTGAGGGCATTTCTTTGTGTCTTTGTCTTTCACACTACCTTTATTACTTTTTAACAGCATCTTAGTTCTATACATTCAAATGAAAAAATAGATTGGAATGAAAATCACTTAATAATTTTCATCCTTTACAGAAATCTTTGGAAAATACATAAAATAATGCATGAAAATATATTGTGGAAACTCAAAAAATAAAGTTTCTAAAAGTTTTATCAAGACTGATAAATAGGAATTATGTAAACTTATAATTTTATAAGAGGAATTATGTGATTTTAATGAATGAACAGTCCATGTGACATATGCTTATTAGCTATGTTGTTGCTGTTTCTGCTTTTCCTTCAGATCTCTTAAAAGCAATAATCTGGTCCAATTTTAAACTTGACATAAAAAATAAATTTTAAAAATCTAATACCCAAGGAAATACAATCACTTCCTTTGTCATTACATAGTGTCAGTGAGTCATAAAGAGAGATGATAATAAGTTCAATAATATCTTTTCTGCCTTGGTGAATTACATGGAAAGTCATATAATTTTAAATGGATTATGTATAATGAATACTTTAAATAGTATTTTCTGAGACTAAAGGATTATACAAAATCTCTCCAAATTTTTTTTTTGCAAAATACAGGATAATACCATCTGACATGAAGTTTGATACCAGACCTAAATATGTCACATAATCAGAAAGGAAATGAATCTCTTGATTCTTTTATCTTATGGGTTTATCACTTTGTGAATTTATCATTACTTACAGATAATGATAAATTCATTAAATATGGGTTTATTACTGGGTCCATATTATTTATCTTTTCAAATTAACTTATTACATGTTTATAAATAATAAATATGACTTGCAAATATATATTTTAATCATTATAAACTAGAAACTGACACTAGTGTAAGTAGGACAGAAGAGACAAATCAAGATAACAATATTCTCTAAATAAATATTTTTACACATAAGCCTTTATCAGGCAATCATGGAGATGCCACACTCAAAGTTAAAAAGAAATCATACAATAAAGTATGACAATATTGTAGAAACCAATTAAAATCTTAGCTTTTCAAAAAAAGTACTGATGTACTGGGAATTGATTATAAACTGTAAAATCATAGAAAACCAGAAGTAATTATGATGGAATATGTATAATACCTGTGGGAGGGAATGTTAGCATACACTTAAAACTTTTAGGAAAAAAAAATGTTGCAGATGAAACTTGGTTATGTTTAAAAATATATGTCTTAAAACTCTAAAGAATAAACTTTATGCAGCTAATATACTTACTTCAATCTTGATAAAGGACCAAAAATTTTATTATGTGATAATAATAAACATTTGGAAACCTCACGATCCATAGTCTTAATTATAAAGTAACATTGTTATATAACTAATACATAGAAATGTGAAAATAAAAATAGGCAACAAACAAAATAAAATAATGCAATCACAAAGAATATAATCACTATGAACTCCAGCCTTATATATAATCAATACCAGTAACATTATGTCTAGATATTATTTTTCCAAGTTTAACTTTGAAACAAATAGAAAGTACAGTGCTAGTGACATTGTGTTGAAGTGACCACCCTCCTACATGGCCCAGGACACACTGTTTTTAGCACTTGGAAGGCAATTCAACAACTGATATTGAAAGCAATGCAATGCCTAAATACTTTTGCTCACTCTTTCCACTTTCAGAAACTCATCTCCAAGCAACAGCCTTAAGTATGAAAAATATATGTTTAAGGCACCTGCTTTTATAATAACGAAACAATGGAAATAATCTAACTTTTAACAAAACCTGGGACCCTTCAGTCAAAGCTCTGTCCACTGAGCCAAAATGGCTAGGGCAAGAAAATATTTTTTTAATTACATGCATTATACACATCATCCCTTCCTCTCTGGAATAAATTAAAAATAAATAAAATATTTTCACATATATTACATATATGTTTCTAATATACTTACATATTTCCAGAGGTGTGAAATCAGTACACATGTAAAAATGATTCTCAATGGTTCTCTTGCCCATGCTTCATCAAATTAAATACAGATTCCTCAGGATTGCTATCTCTTTAAAATGATCAGTGAAATGATCAGAGATAATCAATATCTATGGCATGAGAATCATCAAAAGAGACTTCTCAACATTTAACCAAAAAGGAATAGATTTTCTTTCCCCATAATTTCCCTTTATTAGGGCAGAAATAGTGAAAACCTAATTAAAAGGAGCAATCTTAATATATATTTATATTTATATTTATATTTATATTTATATTTATATTTATATTTATATGTATATTTATATTTATATTTATATGTATATGTATATGTATATTTATATTGATTTTTAAATATTTTTATTTTATAAATCAGATTTATATTTACCTTTACTACTTGAGAGTTTACTAAAGTATTCTTAGTTTACAGTTTTGTGCTCTTGAGATTTGTCTATGAATTATGTATGACAATTGAAACAAGAAGAGGTGAAGTGTGAAAATCTGTGAGAGGGATTAACACCCATGAATAGTCTAAGGATAAAGCTGCATATGATTCTCTACTCTACATCAATATTTATCATATTTGTTAAGGTTATGAAACTTTATGATATTTAATGACAAATGTGTTTCATTTCAAAATATAGCAGGCGTATGAAAAAGTGGCCTGATAGCTTGTCAGTGCTGATCTCTATTGCACTGGAAATGAAATAGGATGGACCAACAAGCTGCCATCTTTTAAAGAGAGACTGTAGTCTATCTGAGGCCGGGGATTAGGTCTTGAATCTTACTCTTGTGCCCTTTGTGCTTACCACATGCCAAAAATTCAGTAGGCACCAAGCAGTATTGGCAGAACTGCCAATACATAAAAAACAAAAATGTAAAAAAGTGCAAATTAAATAGTCGCTGTAACATACTTCAAGCCTGGAAGGATGATCCTAAAAATCCCCAGGTAAAAGACAAGCATCCTTTCAACTCTAAATAGAGTGTTCCCTTGCCAGTTTGTTTAAGTTTAGGGACACTGGGAATAACAAGATGTAAACACATGTATGATGCTGTGTGTTTAACCATTTCTGGTGTTATATTTGTCACTGGAGCTGAGAGCCGGCTTTAGCTCTGAGACTCGGCTCCAGCTTGAGGCCTCCACTGCTGAAAGCAGGTATCTGGGTTTGTTTGGCTTTTATAATTGAAACACTGTTGCAACTCCAGCTCTGAGGCCGGCTGGCTGAGAGCAGGTTTTTGGGGTTTGTTTAGCTCAGGGGTGGGCAAACTTTTTGACTCGAGGGCCACAATGGGTTCTTAAACTGGCCCGGAGGGCTGGAACAAAAGCATGGATGGAGTGTTTGTGTGAACTAATATAAATTCAAAGTAAACATCATTACATAAAAGGGTACGGTCTTTTTTTCAATAGTTTTATTCATTTCAAATGGGCCGGATCTGGCCCGCGGGCCGTAGTTTGCCCACGGCTGGTTTAGCTTCTATAATTGCAACATTGTTTCTTAGAGTGCAGCTCAGAGGCCGGCAGCAGCAGGCAGGGAACCTTGGCTTCCTCCATCTCTGGAGCAAGCAAGCCTCCTATTCGCTTCAGCCGCCTGGCTGCCGGCCGCCAATTTGGTTGGCAGTTAATTTGCATATCACCCTGATTAGCCAATGGGAAGCATGTCGGAGGTACGGTTAATTACCATGTTTGTCTATTATTAGATAGGATATGTAAATTCTGTTTGATTTCTGGAACTCTGTTCAGATTGTTCATCTTGATCTCTTCTTCCTGCTGTGTGTTTTCTGTAGATGTGTGGAGATTTTATTATTCCAACGTATTTATCAATTAAGGACATGTTTACTATAACCTCCATAGGGTTATATCTATAGTTGTGCTGGGCTGATTCCCAAATATGACAGCCCAATGTGGGATCGTTTTCATTGTACTAAATAAGAACTTGTCATAGTTCAGATATCTACAATAATAAAAGCATAATATGCTAATTAGACCAGACTACGACCTTCCTGAAGAAGCCGGGACTGCCAGAGGGAAGCCCGGGTCCTGGGTGCCGGAGAGAACCTGGTGCTGGCATCCGGGGAAAGGAAGGCCTACTCTTGCACAAATTTCGTGCATTGGGCCTCTAGTAGATTGATATGTCTAGATTTTTTCTCAATTTTAATAGTGAATATACATTTATAGGCTATAAAGCTTAATTGCTGCTTCTTGTCACCAGATTAATGTATACATCTATAAAACAAAACAAAATAAAATAAAATCAATGCTGTTTCCAACTTTTTTACCTATTTTTTTTCTAAAGTTAAATTTGTCATATTAACAAATGTCAGCATGTAGTTAATAGTAGCTCTTTGAAAAGCAACATTTATTTGTGGATATCAGTTCAAAATTATAAATGATCCAAGTGCTAGATTTAGTTGGAATTTTTAGAGTAATTACTAAGTACAGATAACATAATAGAGTCTGAAATGAATACAAAGACATGGTAGAATCAAACTTCATAAATTTATTGATTACGGTTTCCTGAAAATAGATACTTAAGTGATAGCTATGGCTTTAATGTCTTTCATTTAAAAATCCTTTTCAACTATTTTGTTTAAAATATTTTCCTTTTCCTAGAAACAACTAAATTGATTAAATTATTTTTTTTTTAATTTCCTGGCCCACTCAACCAGATACTCATTACACACAGACTGAGGCAGTCAAACTTTCCCATATTTTGACAAGACTCTAATACTCCAACTCTGCTTTGATGTGGAGACAAAAGCTATGTCAGGATGATATAATGCAACATCCTAGTTTTCTGTGCTGTTTTCCAGTCTGCAAAATAATCTATACCATTCAATCTACTTCAAGAAACAAACTATGTATCACTATATCAAAGCTAAAGATGAACAGCAAATGAATTTAGTTTTTCTGTCAGTGAAGAATACACATGTTATTCATTAGTTATGGTGTTGTCTGTTTTTAAAACTCTAATCATTTGATATTTTTATTTGAATGGAACTATTGTCCCTACTAATAGGGCCTATCAACAAACTAAAAAAATATTAACAAGTATAATTAATAAACCAGAGAAATTCTAAGGATTACCATTCATTGCATTGAGTCAAATTAATGTAAACCAATCACAAAACTATAAACTGTATGCCAATTAATTCATTCATTGAGTTTTTTCTTTTGTGGGTATTAAACTCATCTATTTTTTGGCCTTAACATACTCAGTATTGCTTCTGAACACAGACTTCATGTATTTTTATTTTTAACTCTACTCTATAAATAATTTATAGGATACTTGTGAATATGTGTTTATTAGTAAATATTCTAGGATTTTAGGATACTGCTGAGATTTTATGTTCTTTCAAAGTAATCTGTGAGTATTGTGCAAACATTTCTGCCTTGGATCTTTACATAAAATAAATATTTGTGATTCAATTTAAATGGTAAAGTTTTTATAAATTTATATTCTGTTTTAGAGCTTCTATTTTCAAGCAGTTGAACAACCTTAAAATTAAATTTTATGGTTGGAATAAAATTTCCTTTTTCTATGACAGAACTCTCCTCCATATTATTCCCATATAGGTAAATATATTAATGGGGTTTGAACATATATTGAATATTTGGAGCTATGGAATTGCTAACATTGCTATGTAATGGCCAATTGTATGTACTGTAAAAATGCTGACAGTTTAAAAGTGAAATACACTATATTGAAATGCAGTTTCACAAGTTATTTCAGTAAAATACTCCTTTTTATTTTGAAGCACATAAATGTTTGCTTATTCTATGAAACAAACCAAAGAGATTGCATGTGTTAATAATGAATGATGGAATGTCATAGAGAGAGCCACATAATCAACGGGCATGATTTGTGTTTATTCGTCTTCTATGTATTGTGGCTTCAGGCTCTCGGAAGGTAGTGGAGACACAGAAACAGATAAGTAAGTCAGAAGTCTTGGAACACTGATCCTGGAAGTAGAGCCACTAGGTTACAGTTCAGCCTCTGTTGTAGCTTGAAATTGGAATAGAATAATCAGGATGATCATACAGAATAACAAAAATCCTTTTGGATTCATAAATATATGTGTGTATATAATATATATTTACTTATATCTTTCAATATATGAAACCTGAAGTATGTGTGTGTGTATGTGTGTGTATGTATGTGTATGTATGTGTGTGTGTGTATGTGAAGGAAAGTTACCCTGCTCATTTTATTATATATATATATATATATATATATATATATATATATATATTCCCAAAAATGTATACACAAACTTTGAATAATTATAAAGGCAGTGCTTATAAAAATATATTTTATTTTTATTTAACAGCTATCAGTTGTTCAAGAATGCATATTTTTGGGACACCCTGTATATTGCTTCTGTGGTTTTTTTTTTTTTAGCTTTTTATTGAATTTATTACGGTGACACTGGTTAATGAAATTATACAGGTTTCAGGTGCACAGTCCCATATCATCTGTTCACTGTATTGTGTGTTCACTACCCCAAGTTAAGTCTCCTTTCATCACCATTTATCCCCTCTATACTCTCCTCCTCCACCTTCCCCTAGCTTTCCCCCCAGAAATCACCACACTGTTGTCAGTGTCCATGAGTTTTTCTCTTATTTTTTTATTTTTGCTCAATCCCTCTACCCCTCATCTTGATTTTCAAATAAATGAGTTGAGAATTACTGAGTTGCATTTGTATTTAGAATCAACAGATTCCATGACTGAAATGCTTCCGATTCCTAAATATTTATAACCATCTGGATACCTCTGAATGGTGAGAAGTCAAAAGCAAAGTAGGAAAATGATAACAAACAACTACAACCTTGCCTCACACTCCCCCACCCTCACTATATAATTGAAAAACAGTGAGTATCCAAAGATACAAGTGTGTATTCTTATGCAAAGTGTCAAAATGTCCTTACAATGCAATAATTTCAGCACTTTTAGAAGACATATATGTATTACTTCAGAATTATATGCATCATAATATAGTGTACCATAATTAACTCAGTTTTATGACATCAGATCCCCAATTAAGTCTGTTTAGGTTTCTCAGGTACAACATAAGCAGGCTCCAAATTCGACTACATTCCCCACACTTACTATATTCTTGAGGATAACTTTAAAAATAAAGTACACCATGTCAAATAATAAGTGTTGTCAATTACTAATATCTTCTAAAGAAATAAAAAAACTATGAATAAATACCAGAGAAAAAACAAACACAAAAGCTTGTGGATTCATAATCCTTTAAAATATTTTATTTCATTCAGTTTAAGATTTCTGTTACATAAAAGGAAGTTTGTTTTGTCACAAATATACAAGCTTCCATCCTCATTTATATTTATGGTATTTAAATGTCTCACCAATCAGAAAAAAAATACTAGCTAGTATGCCAGGACAGGCATGGTCTCATACTTGGAATACATCTCTAATCTTCTCTAATGAACCTTGGATTTCTTCTCAAAATTGCACTCAAGGCTGCCACAGCCAATTGAATAGAGCAAACAGTGAAGTTGAAACCTATTCACCCCAATTCTAATGATCGTTCATTCTTAAAGTAGCCAATCACTGTCACTGAACCAAATCAACCAATAACTAATCCAAGTGAAGGAAAGTTACCCTGCTCATTTTATTTAGTACATTGTAATGTGATTTTAGTAGAGGAATGTGTTAGTTATAAATATTTCTGTAAGCTGACAAACTTGGTAAGTATTTTTAAACCTTATAGTAAAAGTAACATTTACTTTAAATTAATATTTATGTGCAATATAACACAATGCATTGAATATTTGTTATTTTCAATAACTATTTGCAGTAGAGTTCTTTTTACTTTTTTATTGATTTCAGAGAGGAAGGGAGAGGGAGAGAGAGGCAGAAACACCAACAATGAGAGAGAATCATTAATCAGCTGCCTCCTGCACAACTCCCACTGGGGATCGAGTCCACAACCTGGGCAAGTGACCTTGACCGGAATCGAACCTGGGACCCTTCATTCAGTCTGCAGGCTGACTCTCTATCCACTGAGCCAAACCGGCTAGGGCTGAAGTAGGGTTCTTGATTTATGATTTAATGCACTGAATTGTTTCTTGAAATCAAATTTGTATAATTTATCTGTTAACTTAAATTCCAGTGATTAACAGAGATTATTGGTAAGAAGAAAAGTTTTGGTCACAAAATATTTTCATGGTTGTATTTAATATTTTCCATGTCATGAAACTGAGTTATCTTCATGGTAACTTTTTGAAAAATATTATAAACCAAGAGTTTTTTTTTGTTGTTTGTTTTTTAACTGGAGGCCTTTGGTAGACCAAAAGTGACCAAATAATTTGTAACCACATTTTAACTAAGCAAAGTAGATATATTCTGGTTTGGCCAAAATTTACTTTCCAGCAAAATTGCAGCAAAGGAATTCAATTTGAAAAAGAATAATGTAGTCATTTAAAATATTTTCCTCCCAGCCTAAATTCTAAAAAGAAGGATACATTGATTTGCTTTATATTCTCTTTTGAATCTGGAGGGGATATTATTTAAATTCAAAACTTACATATGGTTTCTAAATGGAGGAGATGGCCCTGAGAGTGCAGATCGAGCCTATATACTGTTAAGCTCTTTAAACAGGAGTGAGATATCCCATCTATATGCCTCTATGTCAAAGACTATGCCAGGAAGTAGGAAGTGGCTGTGAAGTCCAATCTGTCAAACACTTTGATGGGTTTCTCTCATGAAGCCTTGAACGGGGAAAAATTCACACACCTCAACACTTTTTTTTTTCCTTTTTCTAAGTACAAGACTCAGATCTCATTGTGAGCCTAAGGAAAATTCATTTTGAGGTAGAGTCTTCGGGGAAATATTAAGAATAGACTTAGTGTTATTTCGTTTATGCCTAGGGAAGAAAGGGCCTGAGGAAATACAATTTGGTGATTATAGCTAAGGTAATATTTGATTCCATATGTTTAGCTGTTTTACCTTTATTTGTAAAACATATCTTTCTTATGATTATGAAGTAGGTTAACATTTCAGTCATATGTAAAGACGGAAATCTTGAACTGATGTATAGCTTAATCATAGGTATTATGGAGAAGAGCAGTCTTGACCACTTTGATACACATTAAACTTTCAATAGTTTGCTAGTTTTCTTTTACATGCTTGAGTTCTTGAGCAGTCTTCGGGCACATGTAATGCATTTTTCTTACAAATTTATTTTTTAAACATATATTTTTATTGATTTCAGAGAAGAAGGGAGAGGGAGAGAGATATACAAACATCAATGATGAGAGAGAATCATCAATCAGCTGCCTCCTGCATGCCCAACCCGGAGGATTGAGCCCAGAACCCAGGCATGTGCCCTGCCCGAGAATCGAACCTTGACCTAATTCATAGGTTGATGCTCAACCACTGAGCCATGCCAGCTGGGCCACATTTATTTTGAAATTATTATAGATTCACAGAAAGTTTTAAAATGTAGAAGGAGCCCAGCCAGCATGGCTCAGTGGTTGAGCATGGAACTATGAGCCAGGTTGGGGGCTCAACCCCCAGTACGGGGCATGCAGTAGGCAGCCAATCAATGATTCTCTCTCATCCTTGAAGTTTCAATCTTGTTCCCTTTCCCTTACTCTCTGAAATAAATAAAAATATATTTTTAAAAATGTAGAAGGAAATCCCGTGCACTCTTTATCCTTTCTACCCCAACATTAACACCTTGCATAAATATAGAATTCATATCAGTACAATCCACAAAGCCAATTCCAATTCCAACAATTGTATATGCATTCATTGGTGTATGTCTGTATGCATAGTCTTTGCAATTTTGTCACTTGTATAGTTTATGTAAATACAGCAGCAATCAAAATGCAGAACTGTTCTTTCATCCAGGCTCCCTACTGCTACCCTTTATAGCCACTTCCCAAATTTAAACCCATGCACATGGCAACCAATAATATGTTCTCCAGCTCTATAATTACTTTGTTTCAAGGAGGTTATATAATTCCCTTGAGGTCTTTCAAAGTTGTTGCATTTATCAATATAGCATTCTCCTTTATTGTGGGTAGTATTCCATGGTATGAATAACTCAAGTTTGTTTAATCATTTACACATCAAAAGGTGTTATTTTTCATTTTTTATTATTAAATTTTAAAGGATTTCAAATTCTTGTCATGTAATTCCAAGATCTGATTCATGGCTGTGTTGGTGTTAGTCAAATAGTCTTTTCTCATCAGATAGTGAATGTTTCCATTCTTGTTATGACTAGAGATTTTTTATTTTATCCTGGATATTTGAATAGTATGTTAGGAGTCTCGATCCTGTTTAAATCTGCTATTTCAGCAGTGACCCTTTTAAGCTTATGGTGTATGTTCTGGCTTTCTTTGTGGGCTGTGGTTCCAAATTAATTTTCAGAAACTTTGTGATGTTTTTTTATCTGCATTTTTACTGGTACTCCTGGGTCTCTGTCTTGATCACGGATGGTGGGGCAGAGTCCATGTGGGGAAAAGCCACCAGGCTTCCTTTATTCCCTTTCACTGATGGGGTGCTGGCTGATGTGGGACTGGGTCTCCTCATGCCACAGGTGGAAGTCTGGAGACACCAGGCTCTGCTCCCACTGTGAAAGGAACAGCCCATCACCACCCTGGATATGGATCGGAGGAGGGGGGTCTCCTACATGGTGTCTGTTGGGCTTTTATTCTGGTCATTTGGCCAGAAAGGCAGGCTCCTAATGGTTTGTTATGATTGGTTGCTGGTTGTAGGTTTCTCTGGTGCCTGAGCCAAGATTAATGGTAAATAAAAAGTAAGCCCAGGCAATTCACTATGATGCTCTTCCTTGAGTCTTGAAGTCCTTAGCCAGTCACCCTTTGTCCAGCTTTCAGAGCCTTTTTATAGTTGTCTTCTGGATTATTTCCAGGGTGTTTAGTTGTATTTAGAATGAAAAAATAGGTGAAAAAAACTGAATCTACATAATCTCATCTGGGTATATGTAATACTTATTGAAGAAACAGATATAGCATGTGTTTATCCAGATCAGTAAATATACTTCATATGCAGCTGTTAATTAAGTAGGTAGTTCATTTTCAACAAAGATATTGAGTGAAATGGGGAGAGAACAGAAAGATGAACTCCACAAATGGAGGCTACCATCACAAAGTACAATGCATTCCCCAGGTGTGTACAAAATTGAAAGAACTTGGGGATTCATATGTTCCTATCTTTAAATCCATCTTAACAAATAGTCACCACTAAAAGCCAAATTTTAGTAGGAGAAATGATAAATCTAGTGCCATTATCAAATTATATGCAGGATTTAGTGATACCAGTTTTTCTGTGATTGATATATTGTCTATTAAGCATAGGATTTTGTTTTATTTTATTTTTTACCTAATCCTAAATTAATGTTGAATAGGTGGACTTTTGCTTTTTTTATTTCTCATAAAATATCATGCTCTTAAAAGACATAGGACAGTTAGATTTTTAGTTATAAATAAATCAAAAGCTTGATAGCAAAGGTATTGAAAATTACTTATTAGGAGGTTTAGTGTGAGACCAGAACAATCATCTGGAGAGTATAAGACATATGTTAAAATGGAAAAGGGAAAACAAAAGATATCAAGAGGTACTTTCATCCCCACATCTTCAACTCATATAGATCTTTAAGTTATAAGTAAATATTATTTTGTTTTACTGGTTGAAATAATTAACTTGGTGTTTGTGATAGTGGTGTTTGGAATATCTGCAGTCAGAATGGATACAAGTAATTACTGCTTTTGTTAGCAATACAAAATGATTATTGAGAAAAGAAAACCCTGCTTATATTTCATTTCTTGCAATTTCTTTTTTATGAATCAATGAAAACTATGTCTAGAAGTGGCACAGCATTGGATGTTTTTCTTTAAGGAAAATGTTTAAATACTTTACTAGTTTTTTTTTTTCTGTTAGTAATTAATTAAAAATAGAACACTGTAATTCTCTTTACTTATCTTTAAGTTATAAGTAAATATTATTTTGTTTTACTGGTTGAAATAGTTAACTTGGTGTTTGTGATAGTCGTGTTTGGAATGTCTGCAGTCAGAATGGATACAAATAATTACTGCTTTTGTTAGCAATACAAAATGATAATTGAGAAAAGAAAACCCTGTCTATATTTCATTTCTTGCAATTTCTTTTTTATGAATCAATGAAAACTATGTCTAGAAGTGGCACAGCATTGGATGTTTTTCTTTAAGGAAAATGTTTAAATACCTTACTAGTGTTTTTTTTTTCTGTTAGTAATTAATTAAAAATAGAACACTGTAATTCTCTAAGTGCTAAGGAATCAGGAAATGGATATGTATTAAAAAGTACTCACTGGGACCAGGTTCTTGATTCTTAAAGGTTCATAGGCTATTACAGAAAATTTATATGTTGGCATGAAAAAGGGTTAACTTGTTTGTTTTCATTTTCTGTAAAATGAGATCTTCAAATGTATGACAGATGATGGATCAGAGGACTGTTATTCAAATATGACATTTAAATTACATCTCAGTTTAGAGCTTGGAATGGTTTTCATATCTTGACAAGATTGGTTATTTACAACCTGAGCTCTATCTCAGGATTCATATGTTTGGATTCATTCTATCTCTCTTTGAAATATTGCATTTAGCTTCATGTTTCCTTTCAATTCACTTGGAGAACTGAATTACTTAGACTAATATGGGATAGTGGAATGAAAATGGCATTGGCATTCAGGAGACCACATGTGAATTCCAACTTAACCACATAGCAACCGCATACTCTTGCCAAAAGCTTTTAGCCTCTCTGCTTCTTACATTCCTTACTGAAAAATAAGGATTACAGGTATTTCTGCCCTTTGTACTTTGAGGTCTTGTTATGAGGATCGAGATGAAATGAGATGCTGTAAACACACTGTGTAAATTATTGTGTTATTACTATGGTTTCTACAATAGTCTCTTTACAACAAAGTCATGGTTTTATAAAATTAAGCTTAAAGAGGCAGCGTGCTTTCTTTAGGCGTAAGGGTCAGCTAGCAGAGTATGTCAGAAGGCAGTCTTACCATCTTTGCCATGGGTCACCCAGCCCCATCTCCAAATCCTCACTTTGGTGGGTGCCAGTAATCAAGTCCTATCAGTGACAAGACGTGCGGTCTACTTGCTGCCTAGACTGCTTTTCTCTGAGGGCCAGGGCTTTGCATGGTGCTGCCTGTGCACTGAGGTTTGCCACCTGCTTCTGCCTTGACTTCTATTTTGTTCTCAAACCTTCCTCTGGCTTTTGGCCTGATAGCAAATCAAAGTCTCATAACTTAATCTGTTTCCCATAAACATTCAATGGGGAAGGTCAAAAGGGGGCAAGGAATGTGACATCTGCCAGCCTTTTGGGATCCATTTGGAAAAGGACTCAGCCTGTGTGTTGACTTGTTTTACGAAAATATTAGTAAAGTGGCAGATTGAATCCCGAGGTCAAGGATCAAATAACACTGTAGCGTATTTCAGAACGGACACGTTTTCCTTTGCAAATTCAATACTTTATGGAAACATTGCTCCCCTGTTAAAATAAAGATGGGTTTTATATGTGTATATGAACCCAGGGCCAGAGAGTCACTTCTCCACGGCAGGGCTCTTTATTTGGCTGTCAGTGATTCAGTGGCTGAAGTAAATTGCACTTAGTTTCAAGGGCCAAGGCTGTAAGCAGTTCGAGGCTGATTTAGCTTACTCTAGGTAGGCGAGAATCTCTTGAAGAGAAATCATGTCTGACTCAAGTCAGGAAAAATGGCCTAAGTGAAGGCTGCAAATTCTTCATCCAAAATGGGTTCTGTATGCTCCTGAAAGTTCAGTGCTGTTTGAATAAGGAAGCACAGATCATCATAATTTCAATCCCTGGCTTAATATACTTCTGGGTGCTGAGTCATTATTTAACTGCCTTCTTTGTATCAGTGCCTATTTGAAATCCACTTTGCTGATCATGTCCTCAGGCCCTCGGCTTAAACTCAACTGCCATCCCGTGGCTCACATGAAACTCCAGGAGTGGCTTGAAAGGAAACAGAGTGAAATGAAATGAGCAGGAAGGGGAAGACTGGTCATTCACCTCGGTCAGGTTCTCAGCGAACTTGATACATGTTCTTAGGCAAAAGTGTCAATGATGCATCTTCCTTTCTCACTTGCAAAACGAGGAGTTAGACAGGATTTTTGAGGAGGTTGTTAAATATAAAAGGAGCTGGTCTATAGCAGATACTCAGGTCCTGGGCAGTGAAGCAAGACCACCTGTGTTCAATCCTGTCTCAACCAGATTCTTACTTTGTGACCTTTGTCAAGTGCATTACCTTCCCTCAACCTTTTTTATACCCTCTTTTTATTATGAGGATGATAGAGGAGATTGTATTGATTCCTGCAATTGGAAATATGAAAGTAGACAAGAAAAATATAGCCCCCACATTCTAGAACTTTCCATTTGGAGTAAATAAGCAAACAAACAAGATAATGGGTGAATAGTTTTTGTCTTTGTTGGTAAATGCTATGAAAAAAATAAATAGGTGCTTAGAGAAAATATACTGAGTGAGGGACCTCATTTTAAGCAGGGTGGTTAGAGAATCCCTCTTTGAGGCGATGCTGTTTCAGAGCACCATGAAAAGTGAGAAGGAACTAGCGAAAGAATGTTCTAGATCAGCAGTTCTCAACCTGTGGGTTCACGACCCCTTTGGGGGTCGAACGACCCTTTCACCGGGGTCGCCTAAGACCATCGGAAAACACATATATAATTACATATTGTTTTTGTGATTAATCACTATGCTTTAATTATGTTCAATTTGTAACAATGAAATTGGGGGTCACCACAACATGAGGAACTGTATTAAAGGGTCATGGCATTAGGAAGGTTGAGAATCACTGTTCTAGATCCATAGGCCAATAAGTGCAGATTTTTTAAGGGTCTTGATTGGTTGAAGCAAATGAAAAAAGAAAGAAAAGTGTTTGAGTGAACAAAATTTTCTTATTTTATTCTGTGTTAAATAATATATATTAGTCATGCGGCATTTTCCCATTTCCATGCCTGAAAAGTTTACCAATTCTTAGGCACTTGCCTCATAAACAAATATTAAAAAGATGACTTTTACATCATTAACATATTTTAGACTTTTTACTTTAAAATGCTTAGTTCCTCAAAACTTAAAGGAGCCAGGACTATATTTAAAGTAGAAATATTGTTATTAGGGAGTAAAGATAGCCCTCATATCTAGATCTCAATTTTAGTCACATTTATGGGAAGAATATTCATCACAATTTTTACTGCACATGTTAATTTCAGAGGAAAATAGAATTTTTTTTTTCAAAATCAAGTTTGTTTTTTTTTTTCTATTTAAGACTATAGAACTGAGAGAGAAAATTTAGGTGTAGATATGTGTTAGCATTTTAACTAAGTTGAAGTTATTTTAATAGATGAAATCACAACTGATGTTAGATTGGGAAGACAAACAATTATCATTGCAGAATCCTGTATCAGAACTAAGAAACTAAGAGGAATGATTTGCATCATCATATATGAGAAGGATTATGATGTTCTTAAATAATAAGATATGACAAAATTAGCAAAGCAGTTTACCTAAATGCTGTACCTCGTGTGAGTTTATTGGCATTGTATGCATGATACTAGTTTTCTAACATGTCAAACATATGTGTGTACACAGTGAAGCAACACATGACTGCAGTGTGTAATTAGAGTAGTCTAGATAATAAGAGGTGTTGAGAAAGTTAGACAGGTGCATGCAAAAAAACCTGAAAGTAGACCACCTTCTTACACCATACACAAGAAGAAACTCAAAATAGACTTAAGACTTTTAAATGTTAGACTCAAAAGCATAAAAATTCTCAAAGAAACCAAAGGCATTAAAATCTTAGCCATTTCTCCAAGCAGTAGTTTTTTTTTTATATATATTACCTCAGACAAGGGAAACAAGAAAAAACTTCAAGGAAACCATCAATGAAATGAAAAGATAACCCATTAAGTGGAATAGCATATTTGTCAAGGATACATCTGATAAGGGGTTGATGTCCAAATAAAGAACTTGCAAAACTCAACACACACAAAAGCAAGTCACCCAATTTAAAAAAATGGACAAAGGACCTGAATAGACACTTCTCCAAAGAGGACATACAGATGACCAATAGACATAAGAAAGGATGGTCAATGTCTGTAATCATCAGAGACATGGAAATTAAACAATGAGATATCACCTCACATGTGTCATAATGGCTATCATCAATAAATCAATAAAAAATAGGTGTTGGTGCCCGGCCTGCATGGCTCAGTAGTTGAGCATCGACCTATGAACCAAGAAGTCATGTTTTGTTTCCCAGTTAAGACACAAGTCCAGGTCTGGGCTCGATCCCCAATGGGGGACGTGCAGGAGGCAACCAATCAATGATTCTCTCTCATCATTGATGTTGCTATCTCTTTCCCTCTTCTCCCTTCCTTTCTTAAATAACTAAAAATATATTTTAAAAAAACAGGTATTGGTGATGATGCTGAAAAAAGGAAACACTCATGCATTATGTGTGGAATGCAGATTGGTGCAGCCGTTGTGGAAAGCATCATGAAGTTACCTCAAAAAATTAAAAAAGAAACTGCCTTATGACCCAGTGATTCCACTTCTGGGAATATATCCAAAGAAACTTGAAATACACGTTTAAAAAAGACTTTATTTACCCCTATGTTCATTGCAGCATTATTTACAATAGCCAAGATTTGTAAGCAGCCCAGTGTCCATTAGTAAATGAGTGGATAAAACAATTTTAATACACTTTTAAAAAAGATTTTATTTACCCCTATGTTCATTGCAGCATTATTTACAATAGCCAAGATTTGTAAGCAGCCCAGTGTCCATTAGTAAATGAGTGGATAAAACAATTTTAGTACATTTACACAATGGAATACTACTTGGCCACAAAAATGAAGGAAATCTTACCCTTTGCAACATCATGGATGGAGCTACGGAGCATTATATTAAGTGAAATGAGCCAGTCAGAGGAAGACGTGTACCATATGAACAAAATTAACAAACAAAACAGAAACAGACTCACAGAGAACAAACTGACACTGTCAAAAAGAAAAGGGTTTACAGGGCTGGATGAAAAAGGTGAAGGAATTTATAAAAAACAAACAAACAAAAAAAACCCACCAAAACACAAAAACTCATAGACACAGACAGCAATATGGTGATTATCAGAGGGAAAGGGTATGTGAGGGACATAGAAGAAGGTATAGGTGATAAAGGGTCATGGAAGGAGATTGGGCTTGGGGTGGTGAACACACATTACAATCTACAGATGATTTATTATAGAACTAGGGGCCCGGTGCACGAAATTCGTGCACTGGGTGTGGGGGGGGGGAGTGTCCCTCAGCCCAGCCTGCCCCCTCTCACATACTGGGAGCCCTCAGGCATTGACCCCCATCACCCTCCAATCGCAGGATCGGCCCCTTTTCAGAGGCGTCAGGCCTGGGCAGGGGACCCTCATTTCCCCCCATCACTGGTTCTGCCCCCAGCCCAGGCCTGATGCCTCTGGCCCAGGCATCAGGCCTGGACAGGGGACCCCCAGACCCCTCCGATTGCTGGCTCTGCCCCTTGCCCAGGCCTGATGCCTCGGCCAGAGGCATAGACCCCCATCACCCTCCGATCGCCTGATCGGCCCCTTGCCCAGGCCTAACGCCTCCGCCAGAGATGTCAGGCTTGGACAGGGGACCCCCATCCCCCCCCGATCACTGGCTCTGACCCCCGCCCAGGCCTGAGGCCTCTGGCCCAGGAATCATGCCTGGGCAGGGGACCCCCATCTCCCTCTGATCACTTGCTCCACCCCCCGCCCAAGCCTGACGCCTCTGACCCAGGCTTCAGGCCTGGGCAAGGGGACCATCATATCCCCCCAACCCCCAGCTCTGCCCCCCGCCCAGGCCTGATGCCTCGGCCAGAGGAGTTGACCCTCATCACCCTCTGATCTCCAATCACCGGATCGGCCCCTTGACCAGGCCTGAGGCCTCCGGCAGAGGTGTCAGGCCTGGGCAGGGGAGCCCCAGCTCCCCGCGGTTGCAGGCTCTGCCCCTGCCCAGGCCTAACGCCTCTGGCCTAGGCGTCCAGCCCGGGCAGCAGGGACCTGCAGTGGCAGCAGGGGGTGCCACTATCGCGAGGGCTCTGCCCCTGCCCCTGCAGGATGCCTCTGGCCTAGGCATCCGGCCCGGGGAGCGGGGACCCGCAGCTGCAGGGGCCCCGCGATCGTGGGCTTCGCTTTAGGCCCAGGCAAGGGACCCCTAGCTCCTGGGACTGCCAGCTTCGACCGTGCCCAGCTCCCATCGCTGGCTCCACCCCTACTTCCTGCCATCACTGGCCAAGGCGGCAAAGGTGCCTGATTCTCAGATCATGGCTAGGGGGCAGGGCAAAGGCGGCCCCAGGGCCTTTGCCCTGCCCCCCAGCTCTTAGCTCCCCCCTGGGTTTCAGATCACTGTCAGTGGCAGGGGGCTTCTTCCTGCTTTCCCTTTCGCCTCCCTGCATTGTGCCTACCATATGCAAATTAACTGCCATCTTGTTGGCAGTTAACTGCCAATCTTAGTTGGCAGTTAATTTGCATATAGCCCTGATTAGCCAATGAAAAGGGTAGCGTCTTATGCCGATTACCATTTTTCTCTTTTATTAGTGTAGATTGTACACCTGAAACCTATATAATTTTATTAACCTATGTCACCCCAATAAATTCAATAAAAAATTAAAAATAAATTATATCTTTCAAGATTTCATACATGACAAAGACTTGATCACCTTTCCATTTTCAGGTTTATTTTTTATTCTTAGATTTAATTTCCTTCTCAGATTCCCCCCCCCCCTTTTGTATTTTCCTGTATTAAAGTTCAGAAATATCTTAAGATATAGATTTTTAAAATTCGTTTTAATTTTGAATTTTTTTACTTTGTAAGCAATGATGTCCCAGATCTCCTTTAAATATATGAAAGATCTTATGCGATACAAGCAAGGCCCGTTTTATAAGCTGAGCTGTAGATTTATGGTTGGCTCGCATCCAGCTTGGTCCCTTAGCAACATGCTAGGCGTCTTATTATTGAACCACTCTGAAGTCTTTGCACTGACTATCTTACCTTTTTATGTCTTCTCACGTACCTGTATCCCTTGGAGCTTTATGGAGCCTCTTAGATGGTAACCACATGATCAATATTTCCTCCTTGATTGATAGGTCATAGAAAACAAATTGCTACAGAAAATGTAGGAGGAACTTCTGTATCATGTTTCAGTTTTCATAGGATGGGGGGGATTTCTTTTTTTTCAATATGGGTTATCTCTCACTCCCAACTTTTCTTTCTCTTTTCATCTTGTCTTTACTCCTATGTTGTGACTATGCTTCTTCAGTTTATATACATGTGTGTTTCTCCCCCCCACCCATATGTTTTTATGGATTTTTAGAGAGAGAGGAAGGAAGAGGGATAGAGAGATAGAAACATCCATGAGAGAGAAACATCATCAATTGTCTGCCTCCTGCATGCCCCCTACTGGGGATCAAGCTGAGACCTGGGTATGTGCCTTCACCGGGAATTGAACCCGTGACTTCTTGGTTCATGGGTTGATGCTCAACCATTGAACCTCCCTGGCCTGGCATCTTCTATCTGGATCTACATTTAGCTTCTTAACACATCCCATCGGTGATATTTGACAGTCATTAAGAATGTACACTTTAGCCCCAGGTTCCCTGAGTTGGAATCCCAGAATTACTCATTATTAGGGGTGTGTGTGTGTGACCTTGTTAAATTACGGAGCTTCTCTGTGATCCATTCTTGGTGTTCATTTAGGATGTGGCCCTTAAGGCTCTTTTAAGACCAAATGAACTAATCCTTGAAAGATCTTTGAACATTGCCTGCATGCGCTATCAGCCTCTTTGAAGTGGGTGTTAGTCACCATTCTTGTCTTGTACTCTGCCCTCTCATTATGCATTTGAAACTATTTCTCCCATTTAAGTTTCTATTTCAGCCACTATTCACTGTGAATGCAGATCCTAACCAACAATAACCCTGCCATAGAAAGCCGTTGTGCTTTTATTTCCAGTAAGTCACTGGAAATATGGGCATGCTGAGATGAACATTTATGGTTATAATATGAAAATTCAACCTATATAAATAAATTTTAATGATTCCAAACTTAAAGAAGCAGTGCAATAAGAAGTAAGGCCGCTCTAACCAGTTTGGCTCAGTGGATAGAGCGTCAGCCTGCGGACTGAAAGGTCCCACGTTCGATTCCAGTCAAGGGCATGTACCTTGGCTGCGGGCACATCCCCAGTAGGAGGTATGCAGGAGGCAGCTGATGGATGTTTCTCTCTCATCGATATTTCTAACTCTCTATCCCTCTCCCTTCCTCTCTGTAAAAAAATCAATAAAATGTATATATTTTTAAAAAGAAGTAAGGCCTAGGGTACAAAACTCGGCTTACAGTGGTCACAGTAACACACCAAGATGTAAAGCTTTGATATATCAGGATCTTTCTTGATTTAAATGTCCTATTTTTTAATGTATTTTTAGTTATCTAGTACTGATGAGAAGGAACAATTGGTGACTCATCATTATGACAGTGTTTGTCCCAAAGATGGGTCAGGGACTTTTTCTTTTCATTGATCATAGAAAACATAAACAGATGTGTACATGGCAGGCTTGATGAATCCCACTGATTAAAATGTTAGAAAACATTTTTTGTAGTACTAAATGTTCCAAGGAATTTTATGGAAGATTACTTCTACTACACAACGAGGCATAGAAACCATTTGTTTGTGAGGCTGAAACCTGAAAACAATAGAAGGAAAATGCTGTATGTTTCTTTCAACCCAGTTTCTGAAATTTTCTCTGACTACATTTCTTCAGCTGTAAAATGGGTGGTGAAGATTAAACAAGGGAACATATGAAAAGAGCTTAGCAGAGCCTGACACTGAGTAAGTAGTTAATAAGTTTATTAACAGATATTGAGGTTTAAGGTTTGCATTCAGCTGAGAGATGATTCATTGTAGTACCATTTTTAGACTCTTATCTTCCAAGGGCCAGTCTTGCATCTCTTCCTAGTACTTTGCCCTCTCTTTCTACTCTTAGTCATTGTTTATTTCCTTCTGTAAACATGTTCTGTTGCTTGCATGCAAGTATCTTGCATCTGGGCATACTGCATTATATGTTTTATAGGGCATTTAGGAAAATTGTTTATTTTTTTCCATGTGGCATTTCTATAATGTTTGGCGATTTTTAAACCAAATACAAAACTAAATAGCCTTGAATGTATTTGAATTCCCCATCTTTTATTTTGTTTAACCAAATCATATGGTTTTTGCATCAAGCTCTCTATGCCAAGCAATGTTCTAAGTGTATACAGACATTAATTTATTTATATTCAGAGTTTCTAACACTGAAAAAAACAATAACACATCGATGAGTAGCATATTTAATAAAACCCTGCTTCAGTAGTATTCATACTAAGTATCTGCGTGCAGTTTAATCTGGTTTAAGTATCTTTGGACTGCAGCCATTGAGAGCCATGAGGGTGCTCACATGTGATCCGGGGAAGCTTTTGTCCTCCTTGCAGAGTTTGGGATTTACTGGGCTTCTCCATGGCAATTAATCATGCAGCATAGGGCCTGGCGTGCTGTGTTTTTAGGAGCTCTGTGTGATCAAAGAACAAGCTGTGTAAATAAATAGATTTATCTCAAATAAACACAGCAAAATAGAATGAATTTCATAGACACAAAATCTCTTGTAGGCTCAGTGGCCAAATTCTCTGTTTAAAGGCTCAGAATTACAATAAAGCAGAATTTGGAAGAGGCATGCTGACTCCTGGGTCGCAGACAGAGTAGAGACTTGCAATTTATTTACATGCTCAGTAGATAAATGTGTGCATCATATAAATTGTTCTGTATGCTAGGGATAAATTGAAACTGACATTCTCAAACATTTTCTTGCCCATGTCAAATTTGTAATTTTTTTTCCATAAAAAGAACTTTTTCATACATTGTGTTGACAACATCACATTCCTTCATCAGAAGGTATTTAAGCTACACTTCATTAAAATATGATTTCACTAAAACCATATATATCACAATAATTTTTAATGTGTTCATATTTTTTCAGAACTATGTATCTTTAATAATAAAGGACATTTTTAAAGTTATTATTATTACTGCTAGTTTGCTGGATACTTTAAAGGGTCAATGCAGTGTAATGTTTAAGAGTCTAGTATCCATAATTAGAATTTCTGAGATCAGGTAAAGACTCAACTACTGTACAACATTTTGACTTGGGCAAGTTACTTAATCTCCTCTACAAACTTAGTACAAGATTCAAAACTATCTCATAGAGTCTTGTGAGGATGAATCAAGTTATTGCATACAAACTAGTTAGCAGGCTACCTGGAACATGTTTGGGGAAATAATCCTATATAATAAAAGCTTAATATGCTAAGTGTCTGGTTGACTGGTCGGCCATTCAACCAATCAAAGTGTAATATGCTAATGATATGCTAAGGCCACTCAACCGCTCACTATGATGTGCACTAACCACAGGGGACAGACGCGCCAACTGGTAAGTTAGCTTGCTGCTGGGGTCTGGCCAATCAGGACTGAGCGAGATGGGCTGGACATGCCCTGGAGCCCTCCTATGGTCCCTCCCCAGCTGGCCATCCTCCCGTATCCCTCGTCAGTAACAATCATGCACTGGTGGGGGCCCTTGGCCTGGCCTGCACCCTCTTGCAATTCAGGACCCCTCGAGGGATGTTGGAGAGCCAGTTTAAGCCCAATACTGCAGGCCAGGCCACGGGACCCCACTGGTGCATGAATTTGTGCACCGGGCCTCTAGTTCTATAATAAGTCTCCTGTGTTTCTGCACATCTTCTGAGCAAAAGGGATTGGCATCCTTATATAAACCATAGACCAGAGATAGAACAGAGATAGGTAGAACCATAGATCATAGTGATCAAATATTTCTTCAAGGAAAAGGAAAGATTTATTTTCTCACCAGTGTAATAAAGATGATGTCTCCTTCTGTGGAAAGATTGAGCTTGCGGCTAGGAGCTAGCTTGAAAAGATCAGGGTTTTATAATCTTAGGGTTCCTTAATATGTATATGCTTATACAGTATACACACGAGCTGTTTCACATGGTTCCGTGACACTTGTGAGGCAAGGATAACTAATGTGAACATGCAGCCCACGTTTCCTGCCGTGTCCTGAGTAGTGATGTTCTTTAGCTATGAGTTAAGAAACCCATGTTGTATGCCACCATTTATAAAACCGGTAAGCAGGTTAACTTAGAATATAAGTGAGTAAAATCTTAAACCCTTCACAGTCATTGATTACATGTAAAGCACTCAATAATCGTTGGTTATAATAATAATTAGTAGCAGTGTTTATTATATAAGGAGATCATAACATAAGAAGTACTTAGTGTTAAATTTCCCAAAGCATAATGACCAACAGTGTGCCAACTGACTGAAACAGTCCTGCAACAATCCATTTAATTTTGGTTTTCCTTGTTCTTTTTTTTAATGAATGACAATTTGTTTCAGTTAATAAGATTATGGTCTAGTTATTTTGTTTCTTCCTTTAAATAATGCCTTTCCTGTGCAAATGTTTTCAGTATTGAAAATAAAAATTATTATTATATTCCTTTCTAAAGATTTTGTTGATTTGCTTTCTAGCCATGAAAATCTGAAATCCCCAGGCATACTTTTCCTAAGAAAATAAAACAAAATAAAACACACACAAAAAAACCCCAAAACAAGCAACAGTAAATACAATTTGGAAATTGGGTCACTGATTTGTATTTTGGTAACAAAAGGAAGCCTAATGTTATACCAAATATTTTGTAGACTCTTTACCTAGAAAACAAAACAGAACATTAAAATCATACTTAAGAGTCAAGTTTATTACCTATTTTGTATAGAGTCACTTAATTAAAATGATACTCTTTGATATAAAAGTTGGAAACTAGGGCTTATCAATAAAAATAGGAACTTTATATTAATTTTAGTCTTCAAAGCATCCTTTTGCTTTTTTATTTTTTGCATTTGTAAAATTGAGAAAAATCTTGATTACCAGATAAGTAATTACATGTAGTCAGTGTTTTAAGACCACACTCAGCAAACTCAGGATACTCTTCAGTTAAGCAGGGATAGTTGAAGTAGCCTTATTCTGAGGTCAGCACAAAAGTGAATTAGCTGGAATTAATGTACAGTGAACTTATGTTTCCCTGTATGTTCAAAGATATTTATTTTATTTTCATTATATTTTCAAAAATTATTCTAAAACTATTTTTAAATTATTTTGTACGGTAAAATTATCTTACAAATGAAATTAGGAGCAAAGATTGAATTTCTAAAGCTTCTCCAAATTTCAGCAGAATATTTTAAAAAGCCACTGTGCCACTGGGCCTTGGCTCAGTGCTTGAGTGTTGAACTATAAACCAGGAGGTCAGGGTTTGATTCCATTCAGGGCACATGCCCAGCTTGCTTTTGGGCTCAATCCCAGTAGGAGGGCGTGCAGGAGGCAGACAATCAATGATTCTCTCTCATCATGGATGCTTCTATCCTTCTCCCTTCCTCTCTGAAATGAATAAAAATATATTTTTAAAAATAAAAATAAGATAAAAAGCCACTGTGCCAAATAGGTAGTGTACAGGCAGTATTCAGACTGTATTCACTGTAGGAGATGTTTGACTTGCATGTGTGATTTTCTTCACAGGCTCCTGTTCTCTTCAGTCATCCCCTCCCTGTGCTCGTATGCTCACCCAGCTGCCTTCTTCTGATAACTGCTTTGCTTCCTATACTTACCCGAACTTTAGCCTGGTATTAGATGATTCCTAATATCCTACTTAAATCAAAATTTAAAGTGCTATAATTTTAGGAATTTGAAAACAGGGGCAAAGATGCCGGGAGCCAGTCCATGCTTGCTGTTTCAAGGGACCTGGCATATATGGCATACTGTTCTTAATATGTTTGCTCACCTTCTTGGCACTATGTGTTTTAACCAAGGTCTCTGAGAAAGGTTGTTTCCCCAGGTAGGGATTTTCCCCTGAAGTTAGGGAGGGAATAAAACCCCTCAACTAAGTGCCAGGCGGGTAATTAATCACTTTAACTACGAACAATCATGCTTAAGCTACATAATCTTTACTCCCTGGAATGGAGATAAGAAACGCCCTAACTTTTGTAATAGAGATTGATAGGATTGAATCAACTGGTATAAATACAGATGTAACAAGACATTGAGAGACAGAACTTAGAAGACAGAACCAAGAGGCACAGAACTTAGAAGAAAGAACCTACACAGAACCTAGAGACAGAAGAACTTTGCTGGAGAGAACATGGCAAAAGATCCTGGACAGAAACTGGCAACAGAACCTAGAGACAGAACCTAGCGAGAGAACTTGGCTGAAGAACCTAGAGACAGAACCTGGCTACAGAACCTGGATAGAACATGGCAAGAGAACCTGACTAGAACCTGGTGACTGAACCTGGCTGGAGAACCTGGACAGAACCTGGCTGGAGAACCTAGCAAGGGAACATGGACACAGAACCTGGCTGGAGAACCTGGAGAACCTAGCAAGAGAACATGGATACAGAACCTGGCTGGAGATCCTAACCAGAACTTTGCTGGAGATCCTGACCAGAAATTCGCCAGAGATCCTGAACAGAACTTGGCTGGAGATCCTGGCTAGAGATCCTGTCTAGGCTGCTGATCAACTGAATGCTGTCTCTGTGTTATTCCTTCTTCGTCGACTCTGTCCACACCTTTGGGGACCCCTGGACCCGCTGGGGCTGGACCCCAGCACAAAGAAAAATAGAAAACAATACAAGGAGGTATTTTTAAAACAGAGAATGAATCTGAGTGGGGGGAGAAGAAGGAATATGTATGCTGGATGGTTGATCGAGGAAAAAGAATCAAGTGTCAAAAAAGCATAACTCTGGAAGTTTATCTCTCCTATTGTTGTTCCTCTTATCAAGTAAAGACAATAGTTTTTCTGTTAATAAGTGTTTGTTTTAAAGTAATGATTGAAAAACCATTATATTTATAGCTTTTCTCAGTGTATGTCAGTTGCATTGCATGATATAAAATGTTAATGCAATGGCCCCTTGAAAATCATTATGTTACAGCTTCACTATACAGCACACTCTTCTTGCCTGTTCATCACTTGGCACAACTCAGACCTTGTCTCACTGGGGGATGGTGTGACACTAGCTTGGTAGCCTCTTTTCCATAAGAGGAGAACAACCAACTGCTTTAGGTGGCTGCAGGATTCCTCCAGTCTAAGCATGAATCTTTCAGAAGCTATCCATTTGAGAAGAGTATGTTATGATATAATGGGAAATCCTTTAAATATGGTTTCAGATTTTTAAAGGGTTTTGAGCATGATCTTTAGGGTTTATAAATAACTGCATTGTTGGTTTAAGATACTATCTAGTATATTCATATTTAATACTAGAGGCCCGGTGCACAAGATTCATGCACAGGGGAGGGGGGGATTCCTCAGCCCAGCCTGCGCCCTCTCACAGTCCAGAACCCCCCCAGGGGTCAGGCCTAAGCTGGCAGTCAGACACCCCTCTCCTAAGCTGGCAGTCAGACACCCCTCTCACAGTCCGGGACCCCTTGCTCCTTACCGCCTGCCTGCAGCAGAGGCAGGAGAGGCTCCCACCACAGCTGCTGTGCTTGCCAGCCATGAGCCTGGCTTTTGGGTGAGCGGGGCTCCCCCTGTGGGAGTGCACTGACCACCAGCGGACAGCTCCTGTATTGAGCGTCTGCCCCTTGGTGGTCAGTGCGTGTCATAGCAACCAGTCATTCAGCTGTTCAGTTGATTTGCATATTAGGCTTTTATTATATAGGATACTATACAATATACTATCAGTTCTTTGGCTTGAAGTAGAGATATGGTGATAAGAAGTATTGGAAGCTGAAACTAGCTGACTTTTTCAGAACTTACTTTTTGAGGATGCATTTTTATATTCTTAATAGAATCCAAAGTCTAGAATCATAGGCTTGAATTTTTCTGCTGTATGCATGATGTTAAAGATGCAGTAACAAAGGGAACACAAATTCAACTTATCCATAGTGACAAAAATATTTAAGAGAAATAATGTCTTCCAGATATCTATCTATGTGTAACAAAATGACCCATACTTACTGCTGTAGGGCAACGACCTTTGTTTTTGCTCACAGTGTCTGTGGATCAGGAAATCAGACATGCAGAAAGGGCATGACTTGTCCCTGCTATGTTTGTTTCTGGAACCTCATAAGCAAATACTTGAAAGCCTTGAGGTTAGTACCTACTACTTGGCTGCTGATATTGGAAGGCTTCTTCGCTCACGTATCTGGGGTTGAGGTTGAGACAACTTGAAGGCTGGGCTCTTATGGTCCTGTCAGTTGGAGTGCCAATACATAGCCTCTTCATGTGACTTGGGCTTCCTTGCAATATGGCATCCTAAGGATGGTGGCTCAGGGCTCAAATTGCTGAGAGGAAGTTGCAGAGCCTTCTGAGGCCTAGCCTTGCAAGTCACAGGAGTCACTTTTGCTTAGGCTCTTGCTCAGTGCAACCACAAGTCTGCCCTGATCCAAAAGGAGGTACGGAGGTGCCACTTTACTGTTGGAGGACTGTTACAGAGTTCATATTAAAAGTGTAACTTAATCTAATTTTTTTTTTTAAAAGAGAGAAGGGATATCTTATCAATCGCTTAAGAATATTGAAATATATAATTAGAGGATAAATCAATGTTTTTCCTTTTCCTCCAAAATATCTTATAAAGTGGGAGCATCTTGGTCATTTTTAATGGTACAAGAAGGTGTATAATAATTTTTGGTTCAATTTTTTAACTCGTTTTTACTTATGCATATATTCTTCAGCAGAATCATGGCAAGATAAGTGTTTCAAAGGCTAGTCAAATTAAACACAGGGAGTTTAAACAAATTTCCAAGGATGAAAGAGCAATTCCCAGGTAGAGAAGTAAGATTAAAAGTAAATTTACTAAATTGCATGACATCCCAGTGCATTTTCTTTTTTTTTCTTTTCATTTTTCTGTAACAAGTCCACAGGGTATGGTTAACAACAGGCTAGGGGAGGAGGTTTGGCTTCATTTTTATGTCAAAAACTTAGATCTGATAGGATAAAAGTATAATATTAAGCTGCATGATATCATTTGATGCTTATAGGTAATATCCACAAAACTCTTTAACTGAAGAAAGTTTGATGCTTCTATATTTAGCATTTGTGGACATTTCAGTGCTTTTTTTTAAAGCACCATTTTGTAGTAATTTCAAGCTCATTTAACCAACTCACAACCTGGAGAGAGGTATTAATACTGCTTCAGGTGACTGACTAAAGCAGATTACCTGTGAAACATGAGTAGAACGAGAATTGTTTTGGTTTACAGTCCTCTATCAACTACTTCTATTGACAGTTTATTTTATGTCAGAGGGATGGAATTAATTACTCTGAATGAAGAAAAAAAAATTACTCTCTACTTGCAAAGTGAGATTACTAGTTGTGATAATTCACTGAGAGAAAAATAGTTCATCTGTAAAACAATGTTAAGTTAGAAATACTCTCCATCTTCCAGCCCTTCAACCTCACATTCCTAGAATGACCTGATGTTGTTGTTATCTTTCTCCGCAACAAGAGTCAGAGATTAATGTGATGGACCTTTACACGTGGTGGTCTTCAAACATTTTGTTTTCGGTACCTTTTTATACGTTTGAAAATTACAGAAGACCCTAAGGAGCCATTTTTTATATGGGATTTATCTATTTTATCTATACTAATAATAGGGTAATAGGCAAATTGGTCAGGACGCCCTCATGGGTAACAACCAATCAGAAGGCTGCGTTCACAGCAGGTGCGGGTGGGTGGGAACTTGCAGTGTTGGGGACTGTGGTGGGGCGACGGTGGAGGCCTCTCCACGCGCCTGCGCCAGGGGTCCACAGGCCTCCCCTGGCTCCGGCCTCCCTCTTTGGGGCAATCCATTGAGGAGCCCCAGATGGATGGGTAGGGCCTACCTATTGAGGCGATGGATCACAGGGCTCCTGTACTGTGAAAGGGCACAGGCCAGGCTGAGGGAACCCCCCTGCCAATGCATGAATTTCATGCACTGGGCCACTAGTTTATTATATTAAAATTTAAACAAGAATTCTTATAATTTCTCTCTTCATATTTTACTACCAACAGAGTTTTTAAATAACTATTTTTGCCAGTTTAAAAAGTAAAAATATCAGCAGTTTTTATAAAATCTTTATTGTTGAGAGTATTATAGATGCCCCTCATTTTCCCCCCATTATCTCCCTCCACCCAATTCCTGCCCACCCCAGGCCTTCACCACACTATTCAAGTTTTGCTAATTATACTGAGGTTGTATGTCTCTTCATAAAATTTAGTTTTTGTGATAAAACTTATAAATGCACAATTACATATTAAGATTTCAATTTTTCTTTACTTTTTCAGGAACTTGTATATTTCAAGAAATTAAGTTTATTCATGAGATTAATTGAAAATGTTTATCTAGTTTGTTTTTTACTTTATGTCATTATTCTTGCTTTCTGGGGGCATTGATATATTTTTGTTTATATATCAGTATTTTCACTTGTGTTTTCTAGTTTATAATTACAATGTTCTTTTGACTTCATGTCAAAAAGTTTATTCTAATGGTTCTATTAGTGCAGTTTTTACTTGTGTCTAAGTTTTTGGTATCTCCAGAATTTAGTTTTGAATCATATTTGAGGTAGTAATCAAATTTTATTTTTTATAGATGACTAACCAATTGCTAGTTAGAAATAATTTATTTTTTCCATTGCTTTTAAATGATATTCTCTCACTAAATCCCCCGGTGGTTGTGTGTGTGAATGTGTTTGCCTACTTTGTTCTCTGTCCTGTAATTTCAGAGTAGAATGAAGTAAGGTTTTATACATATATAGTTTAATGTGTATTATTTGATAAAAAGAAAGTCATGTGAATATACTGTTGACAAATGGTGATTTTAGATGAGGCAGTGGTAGCAACAGCAGTGATATAATTGTATATCTGGGACCAAACTGGTACCTCCTAATATCCAATCTACAAATTGTACCTGTTCAGCATACTATAGACAATAAATTTTCATCTCTTTTATTATTATTTATTCAAAATGGTTGAAATTAAATTATTAATTTGCTTATAATTTTTTATATTAATTGTGTAATGAAATTCAAAGGCAAAATAGGATTTTCTATAAGATTTTATGAATTACAGATTTGAAGTTTCAAAAATAGCAAGATTTTAACCAAAGTTTTGTTATGGTACTGTAAATATCTATATATATAAAAGGCTAATATGCAGTGTGTCCCCTCGGGAGTTTGACCAGGAGACCGGGAAATTGATTGCTTGCTATGACATGCACTGACCACCAGGGGGTGGCACGGAATATGGCGGGTGACCAGCAGCTGTGGCAGGTCGCTGAGAGAGTGAGAGAAGGAGGAGGCAGGGAGGCAGGAAACCTGATCAGCCCTGATCACTGCCCAGGCCTAGGGACCCTACCCATGCACGAATTTCATGCACTGGGTTTCTAGTTATATCATAGAAACTAATATTTTCTAATGTGTGTCTGCAATTACTTTAAAATGGGTTTTGAGAGATAAACTAAAACTGTAAAGTGATTTACTAGTGCGTAACTTGCCACTTATTAGGCCCCGCTGTATCCTTATAGTATAGAAATAACTGTTCTCCGTTGTAATGTAAAAAGGAAGAGAATCAGCATACAGACACTTCAATATGCTTGGTTTTTATAGGCCTATTTCTTCTTTCACTTTTTTTGTCTCCATTTGTGTACAGAAAACATAACCCAGAAAGCCTTTGTAATCCATAGTTTGTAATCACATCCTCATCTTTGTATTCATACCACCATTTTTTGCTAACATTAGATCAGAAATTCAATCAGATATTCAAAAGAGAAATGAATATTCTTTCTTCCATGAAAACATTTGACATCTGTAAAAATTTAAGTACAATAACTGGTCCACCACCTGAAAAATCTCAATTTTAACTTTATTTACATGGTGATTTTGAGATCTTTTTATATTTTTTCAAGGGATATTCTAATTTTGATAAAGTCACCTTATTTATTTAATTATAAGATTTTTCTACTATAATCTTTTGTAGTTGATTTTTGTGGAGGACATGGATAGTGCAGCTATTAGTGTACTTCCAAACAAAAAATATAATCTTTGTGTTAACCTATGTCTATGAGTCTTGGTACATTAGGACAATACCTAAGCACATACCATGATGGATTATGTTCACTAACAGAGAAATTATTAAGGCATATTGTATGTTGCCTAAATTTTAAAGCCTCATTTCTCATGTATGAAAATTCTGATGATGAGTGCAATAAAATCAAATCAGCAAATGCTAATTTTTTAAATGTGGATTAATATTATCTTAGAGTGTATAAATGTTCTACAGTTAAACTTTTATATTGGAAATTATTCATTTTCTGAAATCATCCCATTTTAAATAAGAGATTTAGGCTGACATTGACATATTTTGACAGTATACCTGTGCCCTAGTAAATGTGCAAGTTTTCATAAGTACATAAGATGCTCTTTATTTTTAAAAATGATACTAAAACATTTAGGCAGATAGCATTTTGAAGAATTGTAACACTACTCACTTCCCTACAGAATTATGAGCTTCTGGAGACAAGATTCCCCATACTGTTGCTTTCTTCCTCAACTCCCTTCTCTCTTTCACTATCTAAGGATGAACACCTATTGGCACTTGCCTATATAAAGGCTTTATTCAAATTTGTTGAGCTGCATCAAAAAGCTAAATAATACAAATGGATTTTTTGTCCCCCATTGTGTAAAGCATTATCGTTCAGCACACATCATTAGAGTATCAACATGTATACTCTTTCAGGTTTTGAGGAAATGTGACAATAAATAATGTAGTGCTCTTTCTTCAAAGAGCTTACAATGTAAGGTCTTGCCTTACTATGATGTGTATTAATGTGCATCAGCATCCATTAGTTCTTGTTGATTCATGTGAGGTATGCTGAATGAATATTTCTTGTTGCCTTTATATAGAAGAAGACATTGCACCTCAGAGATATTATCCAAATCTCAGGACCATTAACTGGGGACACATGGATGTAAAACCAGGCTTTTAAAATCTTAACCTAAAGTCTTTCCTAGTATTCTAAACTAGCTCACAGCTGGGAAGCTGAGCCCTTCAGCTGCCTAAAGTAGCTTAAATCATAAGGACCATGATTCTAAAAGAACACGCAAATATTATTTTTAAATCCTCACTACTACCCCCCCATGAGAAATACGGAAGAATAAAAAGGCCTAGAATATATTTGGTATAAAACATTTCCCATTTTTAAAGCACATAAAAAGTAAATTCTGTCCCTAACCAGTTTGGTTCAGTGGATAGAGCGTGGGCCTTCGGACTGAAAGGTCCCAGGTTCAATTCCGGTCAAGAGCATGTACCTTGGTTGTGGGCACATCCCCAGTAGGACGTGTGCAGGAGGCAGCTGATCAATGTGTCTCTCTCATCGATGTTTCTAACTCTCTATCCCTCTCCCTTCCTCTCTGTAAAAAATCAATAAAATATTTTAAAAAAAGTAAATTCTGATCACTGTATGTCAATGTATTTTTTAAATTCACAGATAATTTGTGAACACTTATAACAGGAAATGAACATTTTTGGATGTCATCATGTGCAGTTATGTCAAACTGGGAAAAATGGTATTGTGGAATGAGTAAACAAAGTTAAAATGTAGGCATGTTATATGTGACACATGTCATACAGCTGACACATTTTCTCAAAATAGTTTGGGAAAACTTTTACGAAATGAGGATTGCACTGATTACTAATGTGCATACTATTTTAATAGAATAAAAAAGTGCTTCTAGTGGCAGTGCCATCTTGGTTAACATGTGCATATTGCGCTACTATCCTTGGCCTCGCCTGTAAGAAACATAAATTCTTAGTATCAAATTCTGTTGAAATCATGTATATAAAATACCCAGTTCACCAAAGTCACTAGGCTTTTATTTTTTACATTCTTTATTGTCTTACTAGATATCCATTCACATTTGTAACCACTTTTGCCAACATCAATCACACACAAAAAGCTAAAATATTTCCCAGCATGTGTGTAGATATATTCAGGTGGATGGATAGATCCAGATATTAAAATAAGCAAGTATTTGATTTCTTAACCTATCAATGTCTTGCTAAGTGCATGTTCTAACAGGGAGCATGGGGTCGGGGGGCGGTGTGGGGGTGGCGCTTACAAGATTGGGTAGAGTATATACCTCTATATAATTGATTTGGGCCCAGACTTTTTACATTGCTGTAAAACTGATATAATAGGATGATTTTCTTCTTTCCTGTAGTAAAAGATACTGGAGGTCATGGTATTTTTTGCCCTGCGGGACACTATCGGATTTTGTTTCTAGCATAACAAATGTATCATAACATTTCTTTCCTTTTTTTTTTTTTTTTTTTTTAGATGGGACATCATTTTTAATCTAATTATGTATAAACTAGAGACCTGGCTCATGAATGTGTTCACGGGTGGGGTCCCTCAAGGTGGCCTGTGGGGATCGGGCCCCAGCTTGGGCCCCCAGCCTCGCAGCCCTGCCTGGCACCCCACTGTGGCCTGGCACTGCCAGCTCATCTGCTCCACCATCCCGCCGGGGTCCCACTCTTGTCAGGGCCCATCGGGGCTGGCAGTACCTCCACTGCTGCCACCAATGCCCACCATGTTCCGTGCCAACCCCTGGTGATCAGCGCACGTCATAGCAAGTGGTCAAACTCCCAGTTGAACAATTTGCTTATTAAGCTTTTATTATAGATGATGATTCTGAAGAGTCACTTTCTGACCTTACAGGCGCATAGTCATAACATCCTCATAGCTTCTTGCACTGCCATTGACACATACCAGTCCTCTAATTTTAGACCCAGGTTGCAACCATGAAAGAAAAAATATTTCTTTGTTTTACTGACCAATTATCTAGGCAAAGTCAAGGTCAGTGAAAATCCAGAATCTAGAATTCATTTGCATTTTCAATATAAATCTCTTTCTAATTCTTTCCTCTTACAAGTTCAATATTTCTCACTCTGTCCCTTTCTCTCTTGATTCCTTCTAAAAAGCTTAGGAATAACTATGATTTCAGTGGATGCATTTGTATGTTTTCTCTTTCTAGAATCAGAAATTTCATAAGACAAGGAGTATGACAAGCATTTTCATGTTCTTTAATTTATTATCTGACTTAAATTATTCATAATTTTAGATACTCTTATAATAAGGCTAATATGATGACAGCCCATTTTTTCTAATACAAAATATAAATATAGAGTCTTGTATACATACTTAGTGCACCAAATTCTGCTTTTAAAATGTCACTACCTCTTCTGTCTTGTTACTTGATCTTTCCACAGTGATGGACAAAGGAATTGATTTTCTTTAAAATACTCATATTCTTCCTACCACTTTCCTGACCAAATGTTTCAAAGGTGGCTCACTATCTCTAAGAAGTGCCTAAAACCCTGTGTCTGGCTCTCAAGCTTCTTGAGAATCGTGGAGATGCAGCAACTTCCTCAGCCTCAGGGTCCCATCTTCTCTTTGAGGTACCCTCATGGCCCAGTATCTTCTCACCGATAGAAACTTCCACTCCACTGGGACTTTAGACCCTGAGCACTCTAGCATTTCCTCTTACCCACTGCATTTTCCATGGTGCCATTCATTCTTCGGCTAAGCTCCAACTCATCTCTGTCATTATGCCGCTTTTCATCATTCTTCCCTGCACACATTACCCTTCCCACAGCATGTGCCACCTATGAATTCACAACACAGAACAGGTTGTTAGCAAACTAATTCAACTCTTCTTTCCTTACTCACAAATGGAACATTGCTGGGAAGCAGGGAAACATTGACATGAAGGTACGATGAGATGATCTCTAAAATTAGTTTCCCTGACAAAATTGTTTGATTTTATTCTCTAAGTGGGACACTATTCCCAACCTAGTATGTGGCCTCATTGCTTCATGCTAATGATTCCGCACAAGGTGGCCATGTCCCCCGGTGACTAAATCCATGGGCTCTCACAGTTTTCATCCCCCTTAATCTCTTAGAGGCCCAGACACTGATTTGTCTGCCTTATTCATGATCACTTCCAGTGAAGTCATTGGATACACCTCCTCCTCTGCCTCTTCCTCTGCGGCTGCTCTTTTAATCAGCTTTGCTCCTACAAAGCCTTTTAATGCTGTAGGTTGTTCATAGACAACCCTCGATCTCATGCCTTTAATTATTATCTCGAACTGATGACTCCCAAAGAGTATCTGTAACCCAGACACAGTCTCTCACTTTCCAGAGCTTCTAGCTCAGTGGTTCTCAACCTTCCTAATGCCGCGACCCTTTAATCCAGTTCCTCCTGTTGTGGTGACCCCCAACCATAAAATTATTTTCGTTGCTACTTCATAACTGTGATTTTGCTACTGTTATGAATCATAATGTACATATCTGATATGCAGGATGTATTTTCATTGTTACAAATTGAACATAATTAAAGCATAGTGATTAATCATAAAAACAATATGTAATTATATATGTGTTTTCCGATGGTCTTAGGCGACCCCTGTGAAAGGGTCATTCGACCCCCAAAGGGGTCGCGACCCACAGGTTGAGAGCCGCTGTGCTAGCTGCTTAGCTGGTCCCCCACATCTTAAAATCACAAGGGCAGCTCCGGTTCCACCACATCTAAATGTGTGCCTATCACCCCTCAGCCACCAACCTCAATGTAGGCTGTCCCATGGCTCTTTTTTCTCTATGGTTTTTATTGCTCAAGGCATTTGTCCAAAAAAAATAACCCCCAGCAACTCACTCCTTACTCCTATATTCAGTTTATTTCTTCTATGGTATTGTTTAATGAGTTCATTGCTGTAACAAAATATTATAGGTTAGGTGGCTTCCAGGACAGACATTTATTTCCCATAGTTCTGAAGCCCGGGAAGGCCACCTTAAGGGTCTTCACATGGCCCATAGAGTGAGCACTGATATTCCTTTTTATTTATAAGGAAGCTAATCTCATTGTGGGGGCCCCATCCTTATGATCTCCCAAAAGTCCTCATTATCTCCCAAAGGTCCTACTTCTAAATATTATCATATTAGAGGTTAATGCTTCAATATATGAATTGGGTGTGGGGGGGCACACAACATTCAGTCTATGAGAGATCTTATTGTCTAATGATCTCTGAGATCTGACCCGTTCTCTCCATCTTCACCATCAGCACTCTTTTTTATATCACTATCCTATTTTATCTAGACTTAATCCTCCTTCCCCTCCCTTGCTACAAGAAAACAGACGTTTCAATAAGAATGTGAATCTAATCATGACACTGAGATACCAATAGGTTTCCATGGCTTCTCACTGTGAGCATAACCTGAGCATAACCTAAGAGATCGCCTGGAGCTGGCACTCACTTAGATCTCAGCTTCTGTTCACACCTGATTCTCCCACCCGCCAATCTTTTGTTCTATCATGAGGCAGACACAACAGCTTTTTTTTTTTTTTTTTTTTTTTTTTTTTCTCAGTTCCTTAATATTTGAAGGCATTTGAAAATGCTCTGTTCTCTGCCTGGAATTTTCTCCCTGCTTCTAATCTGATTACTTAGTTAAGTACCAACTTATCTTTAACACATCAGCTCAGCTGTCACTTCTGCTCATGGATAGATAAATCCCCCTTTATATGTGTCACTAGATATTTCTTCCCAACAATTTGAAATATTTTAAAATGATAATTGTTTACATGGTTATTACCTTAATATCTGTCTTCACCTCCACACATACCATAAGATCCAAAAGAATTGAGTCTTTTTCTAGCTGGCTTACCTTTTACCTCCATTTCCTGGGACACATCATGGGCCTTACTTAGATACTTCTGACTAGGTGAGTCTATTGCCTTTAGATATGCTTGTATTTTTATTTGACTTTTGAAGTACAATCCATTCTTAGAATACATACTTTGTCTCCAAGTTTCCTTCCCATCATGCCTATAAAGTTTATTAATTATTAATATAAGTAAAGGAGTATTGATTGATTGCCCAGAAATATCTTTGACCAAATCCATTTGTGAAGCCATAATAAGTGAATTTAGATATGAACGCAACTGTGATAGACAAATTCTGAAGACAGGAAAAAAGCAAATAAATCCCCACAAATTCAGTTCATAATACTAGAGGTTAATGCAGCACAGGCTACTGCTGTTGCATCCTTAAGGAAATTATGCTTGTTTGTACTCTGGAGGAATCTAAACCTGTATAGAGTTTTTATTTAGGTAGCTGAGATTCTTTAAAAGAGTGATTGTGGTGTTGCTGACTAATTTGGGTTCCAGTTCATTAGGATATATTTCATAATATATTGTATTTCCTCAATAAATGTAAATAATACCAATTTGCAAGCAGCACTTTTTACATTTCCTCATTATATCCCACTTTGGCCACAGTTATTGAGCAGCACTGGGACTGATTTATTTTCTGAGAAGAAAATAAACTATCCTCGATTTGGAGGTTAACTGATACATTAGCTGGAGAGAAAATCTATTTAATGGACCCCTACAGGATGTTTGCCACAGCAAGGATGAACGCGCAGACAGAAACAAAGTTCGTCTCTGTAGGAAAGAGAAGAGAGAAATGGCATACCATTCAGCACACATATTCTGAGTTTTAAACTGTGGTAATTATTCCTGAAAGAAAAACAAAAGCAGGCGGTAGCATCCTCACACTATACTTATTTTATTAAGATTACTAAGTCCATTATATATTTACTATCACATGATATTTGGGGAGAGGACGTGTATCTGCTAGGAGTTGTATATAGTGAGAATAGTTGGAGATGGTGTTCCTCTCCTTTTGCAATGATCATTTAAGTCAGTGGTTCTCAACCTTCCTAATGCCGCGACCCTTTAATACAGTTCCTCATGTTGTGGTGACCCCCAATTTTATTGTTACAAATTGAACATAATTAAAGCATAGTAATTAATCACAAAAGCAATATGTAATTATATATGTGTTTTCCGATGGTCTTAGGTGACCCCTAAAGGGTCACGACCCACAGGTTGAGAACCACTGATTTAAGTGAAGGCAAATTCAAAACACACACTAAATAGGTTTACTTTTTTTTTTTTTTAATTGATAACATCTCCTGCAAACTTGAAGTAAATGATGATGCAAGATAAGAATAACTACATGCCGATATTCACATGTGTATTTTTTTTCCCCATTTCCCCTACTGATCATTGTAACAGGAGAGAAACGCCATCTTTGGCATCAAATTTCTAATGCAATAATAACCAGTACAATAATAAGAACTTTCACCAATGAGTTCCAACTGAACAGAAATGTAGGAAACCACTTTACTTGCATCGTTTCATTTAACCTCACAACCACTCTGCAGAGTTATTGTTATTCCCGTGGCTGAGGCACATTAACAAAAGCTTGTGAAGTTGCTGACTAATTTAGGTTCCAGTTCACTAGGATAGATGTCATTGTGTGTTATATTTTCTCAATAAATGTACCAAACACAGATTTCTCTTCCCTGCACCACCAAGATTCTCATTTTGTAGTCAATAAAGCTGACGTTTCTGAGGTGAGGAGACATGCCCAAAATAACAACACGGAGCTAATAGGCGGCTGAGTCAGGCTACGGATCTAAGTCTGTCCAACCGACTCTGCTCTTACCCACTGTCCTGATCTGACTTTTAGCATAAATGTTCAAACTAATGACCAGACATTAATCTTTTTATTCCATTTGGTATTTAGGGAAACCAGCTCTCTAGCAAGCAGATTTAATTATTAGATTTTGTGTTAGCGTTCTGGCCTGATAAACTATAGTAGTTAAATTTACCACTGTAAACAATAGTCCTTATACTACTGCTTACTTAGAAGAACTGGAAATCTCAGCTCAGATGAACATTGATCATGGGACTGGCCACTGGTAGCCAATGTCTTTGGCATTTACAGCGCTCTCAGGAAGGGCTGTCAACAACCTGGAAAGATGTGACTAAATTCTAGAATTTTTGTTTTAACTTTTTAATACCCTCCAACTGTAAGAAAGCAGAGTTTGTAAAATTACACAAATTCTTTTAGAAGAATAAAATTTTATTGTAGCAAATATTAACTTTATTTTTAATTGTTTTAGAATCAAGTATAATTAAATTTTTATTTATATATAGTTATTATTTGTTATGTATATACATATATATAATTTTTTCTTCTGAATTCTCATTATACATCTATAATTTTAGGCTAGGATTGTGCTAGATATGCATACCATAAAATAGAACATTTTTAATTAAATGAGATTAAAGTTTCCATGTATCTTATATTATAAAAGCCTAATATGCAAATTGACCGAACAGCAGAATGACTGGTTGGCGGGGGGTGGGACCAGCGAGTGGGCAGTGCCAGGCCAGCCAAGGAGGTGCCAGTGGGTAGAGGGAGGGGACAGCAATGGGGGGGCAGCAGTGACAGGGGGTGATCAGGGGGTGGGCTGACCACTCACCAGCTGGTGCTGTCCCCCGATTGCCCCACCGGTCGCCTCCCACAGAGGGAGGCCACTTGTGGCGGCAAGGCGATGGGGGATGGGGTCATCTGCTCGCCAGCCAGCGCTGTCCCCTGATTGGCCTGCAGATCGCAGCCCACAGAGCCAATCAGTCGGACATCCCCCGAGTGTTCCTGCTCTGTGAGGAGGCGCAGGTCAGGCTGAGGGACTCCCCCTGAGTGCATGAATTTTCATGCACCAGGCCTCTAGTATGTCTTAATAAGAAACATGGTCATTATCAATATTGGAACTCATCAAAACAATCTTGCTTTGAAACACATGAGTAGTTGGATTCCCCTTTATATCAGACATTTAATCACATTAGTTATGTTGGCCTTTTTTCCCATCAAAAAGAAATGTTAAATGAATGATTAGGTATTTCTGACAATTTTCATAATGATAGTAAGTAAGTCTTCTAAGACAAGGTTTTTATTTCCTTACCAACTAGAGCAGAAAGCAAAGTAGAGACTAGCCTTTCATTGTTGCTGAGATACATCCTTGAGAAATAATAAGGGGAAATTATATATTAGTCTGATTAGTGCTTCCTTATCTGCAATCAAAAATTTTAAAGCTTACATTTTAGGTTGCTAATTATAAGATGTTATTTTATTTTGAGTTAAAAAATTTAAAAATTGCTCCTAAATATTGAATGAGTAATTGGTTAAAAAAATATGATAGTTCAAGAAAGTAATATAATCCTTGAACTTGGCAAATTCTCTAAGTAAATTAAGTGAGGCAGAATACAATGTTATTTTATAAATATGTTGTTTCTAATTTTTTAGATCAGCTTTTTGTGGTAAAGACACACAAAAGAATGATCAGAAATCGTAGGAGGGAAAAGTTTACAAAAATGTATCTATCATCATACTTTCTTTAGCTTTTAGTATATAGTTATTTAAATATTTATAATGCTATATTTCCAACCAAATACAAAATACATTGTCTGTCAATCCACAAAAGTGGTTTTAGCAGGCAGCCTTTCTCAAACATACATACATAACCATAGATTTTCTTAAATAAAGATATCTTGCTACAATGGTATTTGTAAGAGCCTATTAAGGGAAATGTCACAAAGGCAAACATAGAATAAAAACCTTTCTTTTGAATTTGTTGACAATTTTGAGCAATTATTATTTTTTTAATATATTTTTATGATTTTTTACAGAGAGGAAGGGAGAGGGATAGAAAGAAACATCAATGAGAGAGAAACATCAATCAGCTGTCTCCTGCACACCCCCTACTGGGGATGTGCCCACAACCAAGGTACATGCCCTTGACCAGAATCGAACCTGGGACCCTTCAGTCCGTAGGCCGACACTCTATCCACTGAGCCAAACCGGTTAGGGCCAATTTTGAGCAATTATGTTCTCTTTGAATTTTAGGCATCTTATGATGTACAAACCACTGTAATTTTATCATGAGTCACTAAACATTTCTCACTGACCTTTATCCATTAAGTTATCTATTACTGTGTTTTAGTTACCAACTTCTGACATCTGATATATATGGTAGCATAAAGAGAAAGACAGACTGGGCAGATGATTATTAATCATATTGATTGGTTATTGGTTTATTTGTCATTCCTTGGTCCAATCATGGAAATAATTATATATTCTCAAGCACTCAGTCTTTAATAATTGATATTAGAATGATGAAGAGTTTACCTTATTTTCTATTTACGTAGTAGCCATGCTACATTGAATAGGTGAATGAGACGGGTTGCTTTTCTAAATAATTGTATGCTTCTTCAAATGAGTTTGAGTAAAAATCAGAACTCTATGGTTCAAAGTCTTGGAATCTTGGATATTGTGAGCGGTCCATTTTGATACTAAATTTACAATAAAAAGAAATGTAGGATTAAAAGTTGCAGTGAATATGTTGTCAAGATATAGATCTCACTGGTAATATTCTGCTTAGGTTAATGGAAAATATTTTATTATGGTCAATTATTATTTTGTATATTTTCTATATAGACACAGATATAGATATATACAATTTAATAAGTTGCAAATTTCCATTAGGTATTTTGCATAACACTTTAAACAGATGTTGCACATTTCAACTTAATGGGAAAGATCAATGGTACACAATGTTTATTTGAAGGTTTTTTTAATTATTAGGAAATTATAGTCAATGCATATGGATTACATTAATCCTATGAAATTTCTGCTGTCATATAATTTTTACCAAGTTTCATTAATTAGTTTTAAGTCTTTTATTAGATATGAAAACTACTGATATCTGGTTTTCATTTTTCAGATGATTTTCTGTTCATTAATTAATGAAGTATTTTTTTTTTCCTACTATCTTTAGGGACTATTATAGTGAAGTTCAATTTCTGAAAACACACATTGTTGAGGAGTATGTTAATGGCTAGAGGAAGAAAATATAGTTTGTTAATTCTTATAAGTAAGTGTACTCACTTCATAATATAATTTTTATTGAATTTATTGGGGTGACATTGCTTAATAAGATTATATGTTTCAACTATACATTTCTATGATACATGACCTGTATATTACATTGAGTTTCCACCACCCCAAGCCAAATAATCTTTTAAAAAAATACAAGTGGTGTTATTAAGGATGACTGGTCTTAGTGCTTACATCTATATTTTCCCTATAAGAAACTTTGTAAAAATAATACCAATTGTAGTAAACATTATACAAATCTAACTGCTACTTCTCAGTTTCTTTCTGGGTTCTCTGCCAGTCTTTGTTTTTAATAATTCACAAGTACTGCTGATTTTAATGCAGCTCTTTTTATAACCCGAGGCCTAATGGGTCTGTATTAAGCTCCCCCAAGTCACACTTCCCATCACCTGTTAGACTTTTCTAAAGGGTTAAAAACAAGTATATGCTATAGGTGTGTGTGTGTGTGTGTGTGTGTGTGTGTGTGTGTGTATATATATATATATATATATATATATATATATATATATATAAATTACTTTTTCCTTCCTAGTATTTTTAATGAACTACTAAAAAATAAAGAATTGCTAGTCATTCTCAAATTGCAAACAGCTTGTACTCTGCAAGTTCATTTGTAAGCCACTGTTAGAACTTGAAACCTATGTCCCCATAAAGCCTGAGTGATGAATGTGGCTAGAACACAAAGCCAACCTGAAAGATTCTATCTAAATCAAAATGTAATTAAAATGTAACACCAGTATTATTATAGAACCTGGCCATTATTTATCCAGCTCTTCTTTGAGAAGCAGTTTCCAATTTTAAAATTGGAGCACTTGAACTTCATCTTTCTGCTCTGTATCTCCAATTGTTTGCAGACTTTCCCTTCCCTTTCTTCAGCCTCAAATTTCAGAAGCTCCCACTTTGATAATATAAATTGAGGTACTTTATCAGTATGGAGAAAGCATCTCTTGGCAAGAAACCATTTGAAGTTACAAGGTCTTCATAAATCCTATGGTTATCTTTCACTCTTGCCTTTAAGACTATATTCTGCTTTGTGATCATTTTTTCATATCTACATTTTTCAGGAAAGTAGATCCACAATTGCCATTATATTTTACACTTTTATAAGTGCAGGAAACTAATACATATCATACCTACATCATAGTCAAATTAAATCTGTATCACCATACAACATAATTTATCATAGGAAGATGTTTCAACACTTACTTTTGAGATGACAAAAGCTAAAGCCAAAGGCGGTACTCATTTAACCACGCATATGTACACATAGCTAATTTACACAGCTGCGTTCAAACACAGAGCAGTGATGTTATATCATATTATATTAATATATATGTATAAAATATTTGTGTTTTCTTTCCTCTGGTAATATTTTTCTATATTCATTTGGCCCTTGAATAACATAGAGTTTAGGGGCACTGATACCCCTTCACTCCCCTATACAGTTGAAAATCCACATACAACACTTCATTCTCCCAAAACTTAAGTTGTCCCTCAGAATCTGTGGGAGATTAGTTCCAGGACTCCTGTGGATGCCAATATGCGTGGATGCTTAAGTCCTTTGTATAACACTAGAGGCCCGGTGCATGAAATTCATGCACGGGTCGGGTCCTTAGGCCTGGCCTGTGATCAGGGCCTATGGGGCCTTCTGGCCTGGACCTTCCTTCAATCTACGCTGCCCTCTGGTGGTCAGTGCACATCATAGCAAGTGATAGAACTCTCGGTCTCCCAGTCAAATTCCTGCAGGAACACTTTGCATATTAGCCTTTAATATATATAGACAAGAGGCCTGATGCATGAAAATCATGCAAGAGTAGGCCTTCCTTCCCCTGGCTGCCGGCACCAGCTTCCCTCTGGCACGCAGGACCCAGGCTTCCCTGCAGCTGCCGGTAGGCACCTGGGACCTGGGCTTCCCTCGCAGCCCCAGCTTCGTCTGGAAGGATGGAAGGATGTCTGGTAGGATGTCCAGCCTAATTAGCATATTACATCTTTATTATAGACTAGAGGCCCGGTGCACAAAAATTTGTGCACTCGGGGGGGGGGGGGGGGCTCAGCCCGGCCTGTGCCCTCTTGCAGTCTGGGACCCCTCGGGAGATAACGACCTGCTGGCTTAGGCCTGCTCCCAGGTGGCAGAGGGCAGTCCTAATCCCTAGGTGCAGCCCCTGGTCGGGCTCAGAACAGGGCTGATTGGGGAGTTGGGGCACCGCCCCCTGTCATGCACAGAGCAGGGCGGATTGGGAGGTTGCGATGCCACCCTCAGTCACGCTCAGGGTAGGGCCGATTGTGGGGTTGAGGCACCGCCCCCTGTCACACTCAAGGCAGGGTCGATGGGGAGGTTGCGGCGCCACCCCCTGTCACGCACAGAGCAGGGCCAATCAGGGGGTTGGGGCGCTGCCCCCTGTCATGCACAGAGCAGGGCCCATCAGGAGGTTCAGGAGCTCCCCCCTGTCACTCACAGAGTAGGACCGATAGGGGAGTTGGGGCACCGCCCCCTGTCACACACAGAGCAGGGCGGATCAGGGGGTTGGGGCGCTGCCACTGTCACACCCAGGGCAGGGCCGATGGGGAGGTTATGGCTCTACCCCGTCACAGAGCAGGGCATGTGGGGTGGGGGTGGGGGGGTTGGGGCACCGCACCCTGTCACACACAGAGCTGCAGGGTAATCAGGGGGTTGGGGAGCTCCCCCTATCAGGCACAGAGCAGGGCCCATCAGGGGGTTGGGGCACCTTCCCCTGTCAGGAACAGAGCAGGGCCGATAGAGAGGTTGTAGCCCCGCCCCCTGTCACACACAGAGCCGCAAGGCGATCAGGGGGTTTGGGCGCTGCCCCCGTCACGCTGATCCCGATGCTGGGATGCCTCGCGGCTCTGCTGATCCCGGTGCTGGGAGGCATATTACCCTTTTACTATATAGAATAGAGGCCTGGTGTATGGGTGGGGGCTGGCTGGTTTGCCCTGAAGTATGTCCTAGATCAGGGTGGGGGTCCCCACTGGGGTACCTGGCCAGCCTGGGTGAGGGGATGATGGCTGTTTGTACCTGGTCACACACCCTTCAGGGTGGGGGTCCCCACTGGGGTGCCTGGCCAGCCTGGTTGAGGGGGTGATGGCTGTTTGCAGCTGGTCACACACCCTTCAGGGTGGGGGTCCCCACTGGGGTGCCTGGCCAGTCAGGGTGAGGGGCTGAGGGCTGTTTTCAGGCTGGGACTGAAGCTCCCAACTGCTCCTTTTTTTCTTTTCTTTTTTTATTCTGGGCCAGCTTTAGCTCTGGCTCCAGCTCTGAGGCCTGAGCTGCTGAAAGCAGGTATCTGGTTTGTTTGGGTTCTATAATCGAAACTCTGTATCAACTCCAGCTCTGAGATCCCAGCCAGCTGAAAGCTGGTTTCTGGGGTTTTGTTTAGCTTCTATATTTGTTACAATGTTTCAAACTGCAGGCTCAGAGGCCAGCAAGGCAGGCGGGAACGTTGGTTTCCTCCGTCACTGAAGCAAGCAAGCCTCATGGTAGTGTCAAGCTGCCTGGCTGCCGGCCGCCATCTTGGCTGGCAGTTAATTTGCATATCTCGCTGATTAGCCAATGGGAAGGGTAGCAGTCGTACGCTAATTACCATGTTTCTCTTTTATTAGATAGGATTGTATATATCAATGCATATAGTCATTCTTCTGTATTTATGGACTCCTAACCTTGGCTAAAAAAATAAGTACAGCCCTAACTGGTTTGGCTCAATGGATAGAGCATCAGCCTGCAGACTGAAGGGTCCCAGCTTTGATTTCAGTCAAGGACATGTACCTTGGTTCCAGGCACATCCCCAGTAAGGGGTATGCAGGAGGCAGCTGATTGATGTTTCTCATCGATATTTCTAACTCTCTATCCCTCTCCTTTCCTTCTGCAAAAAATCAATATAATATATTACAAAATAAAACTGTACAGGTATTTATTGAAAAAAAATGCCTGTGTGTGGACCTGCCTGTATGTTGTCCAAAAGTCCATGGTATATATTTATCTTATATTCTCAAGTGCTTCCCCAGATTCCCAATGCTAACAAGTTCTGACAACTTGTGGTCACATGTATAAATGCCTCTTCTTTCATATATGCTATTAGATTATGTCCTTTATGGGATGCATCCTCTTATAAAATAGAACCATTAAATTATCTAGCCCATAAATGTGCCAAGTATCATGCAATTCAGTTGTCATATCAGCAAATGACAAAAGAGATTGTTAGGAAGCTTGTGACTTCCTATAGTACAGCCCTTTTGGTGAGCATTCACCTGGAGGAAACCCGCTGGCTGTGTCCTCTGAAGTAGTGGGAGGAATGGGGACATTGTTTCTCTCTTAGAGTTGAGCAGAATCTTCTTCAGATACCTGTCTAAATTCTGTGCGCATATTTCAAAATTCTGTTCATTTGACTTAAATGCACAGCCCCTCGGAAAATTAATCAACAAAACAAAATCAACTTTGTTTGCATTACAGAAAAACTAGAATGAGAGCTGAAGGTCATGATTACATCTTTAAACATTTTCCTAATGTGTCGTTATTTTGAGTAGTAACTGTCAAAATAGTGTTACTGGGTATATGTTGCTCTGTTTATAAAAAGACACTTAACTCCTTTTTTCACCTACCTTTTCAAAACCACTTAGAAGCTAGAAGATAACAAAGCACACTCTCTTCTCAGCATTGTTTGGGAAGGAGAGAAGATCGGGTGCTCTTCCTAGTGGTAAGGTCAATCACCTACAAAAACGAAGTTCTAACCCTCTGCTTTTAGAAATCCCAAAGCATAAAAGGTTAAGATGACACTTTTCTTTTTAATTCTCAACTTAACAATGTCTAATGCTTTCTTATGATATTGAGATGGTTTACATTTTGTGGTGATATTATAGTTCTTTCTTAGCTTATCTAAATTTTTTATAGGTTTGGAACATATATGAAAATTATCCAAGCTAAACCCTAGTTATGAAACTCTGTTGGGTAGAGATATCATGGAATTACTTTATTTTTATTCTTCTGTTTTGAATAGTTTAACATAAAAATAAAATGTTTGGAATAATCTATGTATATAAAAGCCCTAGCAACCACCCATCCATTTTACCGGTGGCTATGACATGCACTGACCACTTGGGGCAGATGCTCAACACAAAGACATGAAAACGCCCTGACTAGTTTGGCTCAGTGGATAGAGCGTTGGCCTGAAGATTAAAAGTCCCAGGTTCAATTCCAGTCAAAGGCATGTACCTTGATTGCAGGCACATCCCCAGAAGGGGCTATGCAGGAGGCAGCTGCTCAATGTTTCTCTCTCATCGATGTTTCTAACTCTCTATCCCTCTCCCTTCCTCTCTGTAAAAAATCAATAAAAAATATAAAAAACAAAACAAAACATGGAACACACTGATGAATCTTAGAGAGAAGGGGGAGGGAGGAAGAGATTAACCAAAGGTCTTATATGCATACTAGAGACCCGGTGCACACATTTGTGCACCGGTGGGGGCCCTCGGCCTGGCCTGCGGAGATTGGGCTGAAACCAGCAGTCTGACATCCTCTAAGGGGTCCTGGATTGTGAGAGGGTGCAGGCCAGACTGAGGGACCCCATTGGTGTATGAATCCGTACACCGGGCTACTCATCCTCAATAAATCGTAATATATACCACTCCATAATATTTATCAAATTATAATATATACCACTTACTGATTTCTTTTTACATGCCCATTTTCTTGATAAAATATTGGATACTTGAGAATATTTAAACATCAGAATTACTCTGCAAGATATAGATAAATAAGACTTGTTTTTGAAAATGGGGAACAAAGTTCTAAAATGTAAAGTGACATATACCATAGCACTTGGGCATCCAAAGTTATATTAACAAATTCTATTTTTTCCTACCTGCATCAGTTTTTGCCAAACTTGATGGCTTAAAACATTATTTATTATCTCACACAATTTCTGAAGATTTGGAGTCTAGGAGTGGCTTAGTTGTGTGGTTTGTACTCTGGGCCTCTCACAACAGCTCAGTTGCCTGCATTCATCCTGAGGCTTAGTTAAGACTGGAAAATCCACTTCCAACCTCACACATAGTTGTCTGTAGGCTTCAGTTCCTCCCTGGTTATTGACTTAGGTTCCTAGCTCTTCAACACTTGGGTGCGCTTCTCTGTAAGGCAGTAGCTGACTTCTCTAAGAATGATTGATCTAAGAGGGAGGGAGGAAGAAAGAGAAAGACACACAAGATGAACACTGCAGACTTCTTGTAATAATTTTAGAAGGGATATGCCCTCAGTTCTGCTATATTGTTATTAGAAATCAGCCACTGAGTCTAGCACACACTCACAGGGTAGGATTAGAAAGTGTATAGTTTAATTTTCAAGATCACGCACTACTCTTATAGAATGCTTCCATATATGTTTTGTCACATATAAATTGCCATATTTAAAACAGAAGTTAATATTGTCCTCATCTATCCTATAAAATAAAGAGCTAATATGCTAATTAGACTAAACAGCAGAACGACCATCCAGATGACATTCTGGACGACTGTCTGGATGACCTTCTGGACGAAGCTGGGGCTGCAAGGGCTGAAGCAACTGGGGCTGTGAGGACCAAGCCCCTTGCACGAATTCCGTGCATCAGGCCTCTAGTCCTATCTAATAATAGACAAACATGGTAATTGACTGCACATTCGCTATGCCTCCCATTGGCTAATCAGAGCGATATGCAAATTAACCGCCAACAAAGATGGTGGCTAATTTGCATACTGTAGACAGGGTGGGACAGCGCAATCCCGCCTGCCCCACCGCCATCTGGGCCTAAAATTTGCGACCCCGGGCAGTGGGGCAAGACAATGCCATCCTGCCTGCCCTGCCGCCATCCAAGCCTGCTATCTGCAACCCAGGGCGGCGGGCGTCCATGTGCGACCTGACCCGGGGCGGCCGGGCGGGGCAGCAGTGATCGGCTGGCCCACCCGGGCATCCCGTGTACGACCCAACCCGGGGCATTGCCCCAACCCCCAGATCGGCCCTGCCGTGTGCGTGACCTGAGGAGGCAGGGCAGGCACCGAGGGATAGGGCCTGCCAACTGCCACCCAGGGAGCGGGCCTAAGCCTGCAGGTAGTTATCTCCCAAGAGGTCCCAAACTGTGAGAGGGCACAAGTGGGGCTGAGGGACACCCCTCCCCCCCACTTTGCCAGTGCACAAATTTTTGTGCACCGGGCCTCTAGTATATATATATATATAAGGCTAATATGCTAAGTGTCCCTCTGCCTGTCCGACTGGTTGCTATGACACACACTGACCACCCGGGGGCAGATGCTCGATGCAGGAGCTGCTGTGACACACACTGGCCATTTACAGAGAAACAACAGCGTGAACTTGGCACTGATAAAGCAACACTTGGCTTCCAACAAGTGGAACACAGGCCCCACCACCACCCTGGAGTGACAGCCCACCAAATCACAGCAGATGCTGCCGAGACCCCATGGTGCAATATGCAGCCCACAGCCCAGCCCAGCCTAGAAATGGTTGCTTTCGGTGCCGGGTGATGGGTAATGATATCACGTAGCAACGCCCAGCTTCCTTTCCCTAGCAACTAGCCTCCTTGCAGTTTCTTCAGTCCAGGAACATGACTTGCTTTACAGCCAGGTGGAAACATTTCACACTTTAACCAAATGTCTGTGAAGAGTTTTCCCATGCCTCATCTCATTTGATCCTCACAGAAGTCCTGGAGTAGGTAGATAGGAGAGTCGGTGGAATCCTATTTTCTTTTCATTAGCTGAAAAATGGAGATTTAGAAAGCTGAGAAACTTGACCCAACTGAAAAGAAGTAAATAGTTGACCTCAAAAATGGCTTCAGGTTTTCTCACTGCGCAGAATATAGTCAAACACTGCTGCAGGTCTAGTTAAGCAAGTTATATATATATATATATATATATATATATATATATATATATATATATAGCTAAGTTGATTTGCACATGGGAGATACATATAAAGCTCTCACTAGCGTCAATCACACATGTATGTTTCTGTCTGTCACTGTCGATTGTAAATTCGATGGACACTTCTATTATAGAGAAAGATTTGTGTACTGGACCACTAGTATTATTATAAGAGTAAATGTGAATTAACACAGTGATGGCTTAATGCATTTTCTTTGAATAAAGAAAAAGTAAAGCTATGAAAGGCAATGGTATTTGTGATGAATACTTATTTAGGGTACCATGATGTAATTCTGAAACATTAATTATTCCTTTATGTTAAAATTCACATGCTATTTATTTGGCTTTTGATTTAGATACTGGAATGTAGACCTCAATCATTTTGAATGTGAAAAAAATATGTATTCAGTGATTGAGTGATAATGGCCAGTTATTGTTTATTTCACAAAATGCCATATTTACCACAGAAAATGTCAGTGTTAACTTTCTTCTTGGTAATGGTAAAATATTCATCATCTTCATTTTATTTATAAAGTGTTTGTGTCTAATAGTTCCAATTTTATCTAGCAGTATAATCTGAGTTTATAACTTAAAGATATTTTATACTTTTTATGTGAACATTTATTTTCTAAGTAATAGTAAGTATATTTCAAACATATACCACTTCATACCCAAAACTTGTTTCAAATTCAGTGAGAAATCCAGACCTTCTAAAACTTGCAATTATCCATAGCAAATGTAAGGCTTATTCTCCACAGTTTATTTTGTTTCCAATGCAATTAATTTAAGGGATTCAAATGTAAGTAGATAAATTGAAGGATAATTAGTTTGGCTCATTTTAAGATGAAGAAGGATTTTTTGGAAAGAGTGAACAAAAAAGATAATGAAGTAATAAAAATGGAAATGCATGATTATATATACTTATCTGTGATAACTATTAAATTTAAAAATTATTTAGTTTCTTCTTTCTTCAATAATACAGGGCATTTAAAAGTATTATGTCAGAGTGAAGTAAAATATCTACTTAGATGTATAATGTGTTTATTTGTACTTAGAGAAGGTGGTCATTAATGTATTAAAATGTAATTCCTAAAGGCTTCTCCAGTATATTAATAATAATGACAATAATAATAATATAAGCTACAGTTTATTTAATACCAGACAATAATACACTGACCAAATCGTATGTGATTACTTTATTTGTTTTCAGATTTTAGAGAGGAGCATATACAGGGTCACAAAAGTTACTAGTAAATAAATTCCCCAAGGTACAAATAAGAGCCAAACTAGGATTTGAATTTCATCTGCTTGATTTCAGTCTGGTTTTGATTCTGCCTCTTACTCAGATGACATTTTTGGAAGGCTCCTCTTATACAAAGGCTTGATGAATATTTTACCATTGTCAATAGTAAGTACTAGTATGTATCCATTCAGATTTTTTTTACTTATGGATTTTTAAATGGATTCAACTGATACTTTGGCAAAATTGTTCCACTTAGCAATGATTTGTCCTCATTGTCCACATAATTAGGTGCTCATACACCATGTTATTTTTTAATATTTCCCTCATTTTTAAAATATTTTTTATTGATTTCAAAAAGAATCATTGATTGGCTGACTCCTGCAGGCCCCCACACGGGGGACCGAGCCCACAGCCCAGGCATGCGCCTTGACTGGGAATTGAACAGTGACCTCCTGATTCATAATTCAACACTCAGCCACTGAGCCATGCTGGCTAGCCACATCATGTCATTTTTACTGACTCATTATTCCTTTACATGCTTGTATCCATTTTATTTAAGCAATATTTTATTAGTAAAAAAATTTTCACTGGGATGAATCTCCATAAAGTTCTAAGTGTTTACACATCCATGATTATTTTTTATAGAAAGCATTTTGGAATTTGGAAAATATTTTCTACACATCTTTATTAGCCAATTAGAAAATGTGATAAACTGAAATGTTTATTTTACAATACAATGGTGATTGCTATACATGTAAAATTAAGAAAAACATCTGAGCAATACTTTTCATGGTCTTTTAAAGCCAGCTGCTACCCAACAAACTCAATCTTTCCACAGGAGGAGACATTATCTTTATTACTCTGGTCAGGAAATAAATCTTTCCTTTTCCTTGAAGAAATATTTGATCTCTATGATCTATGGTTCTACCTGTCTCTATTCTATCTCTGATATATGGCTTTTATAAGGACATCAATCCCTCTTGCTCATGTTCCAGGTAGCCTCTAAATAGTTTGCATGCAATAACTTGGTTCATCTTCACAAGACTCTAACAGTGGTTCTCAACCTTCTGGTCCTTTAAATACAGTTCCTCATGTTGTGACCCAATCATAAAATTATTTTCGTTGCTACTTCATCACTGTAATGTTGCTACTGTTATGAATCATAATGTAAATATCTGATATGCAGGATGGTCTTAGGCAACCCCTGTGAAAGGGTCATTTGACAGCCAAAGGGGTCGCGACCCACAGGTTGAGAACCGCTATTCTATAAGCTAATTCTGAATCTTGTACTAACTTTGTAGAGGAGATTAAGTAACTATGGCACGGCTTCAGTGAACTGATGAACATAATTTACACAAATATTTGCTATTTATACAAATAGTATATTTTACATGGTATCAGGTAGTTATTGCTGCATAACAAAACTCACCAACTTAAATAATAATAGTACTTAATATCTCTCTTTCTCTGTGTATGTCAAGAAATCAGGAACAGCCAAATTGGGTAGCTTTGGCCCAGGTTTTCTTATGAAGTCACATATAAAAAGTGTTGGCAGGAGCTTCCATCTTCTGAAATTTTAACTGGGTGTGAAAGACACTTACCTATCTGTTGCTGGTGGTTGGCAGGAGGCTTCAGCTTTTTTCCATTTGGGATTCTACTTGAGCCTCCACATGAGGTGGAAGCTAATTTTCCCTGGAGCAAACAATCCAAGAGAACACAGGTAGAAACCTTCATAAAAGTCACACTCCATAATTTCGATAATATTCTTATTGGTTGTACAGGTTGACCCTAATCAATATCAGAAGAGACTACACAAGCATGTAGGAGGCAAGACTTTTGGGGGTCACAGATAACTGGTGACTTTATCTTCACTCAAATGCCTAATTCTCATTCAAAGAATATTCAGCTGTGCCCTACATAAATGTTTGTTTCCAACCCATTCTTCACCCTGAAAAAGTAAAATTAAATTTTATTAACATATTTATATGTCAGAAAGTAATGGGTAGTATATATCACAGCATTATTTTTCCTACTAAACTCCTATTAACTAAAAGACTTTAAAGGTAGCATTGTACTTTGTCTACTAAGCAATTAGAATTCTAGTTGTATAGTTATTTAGCTATCAGACACTGTCACTGAACTTTTGTTTTGAATAGAGTTAATCACTTATTGTTTCTAATATTAATTATTGTATCTAATGTGCAAATTACATCTAGTTTTAATTTTGCTTCCTTATTCTCTCTGGTAGCACAAAATTCTGCATTTACTACTGACACTCACATCTCACATCTCACTAAGTACTAGGACTAAGAGAACAGAGAAGTTAGCTAAAAACACAGCCAATTGAAATATTGGTCAGGCAATGCCCTTTAAGGCATTTCATATGTGATAACTCTTCAAGTTATCTTTCTTCCCTTTTATTAAGACTCCCTCTCTTCTACTTTGCTCAAAATGCTTTTACAAATAAAATGTGTAATTATATTCCATTCTCTTGGTGAATGTGTGACTCAGTTAGAAGGCGAGTTTAAATATAACACGGAGATCAGCTCTGCCTAGGCTGGAGTTCGTATCTTTTCTAAAGCTGATATTTCTATTCTAAAAACAGAACATCTCAGCTTTGGGAGAAATTCAAAGGTTATAGGGACCTCACATGAATCTGAAGCTAGAAGCTTCTCTGCCAAAGGTAATTCAGTTAATGTTTGAGGTCTTTTAGTAACAGGGGACTCAATTATATCCTGAAGAAAGCTTGGTCAATTTGGGGCTAGAATAAGTTGTTCTGTGAGTTCTTCCTTTTACTGACTCAAAAATTAGACTGTTTTTTTCAGTGTGATCTTTTTTCATTTATGTGTAAAGCATATCATAAATGAGTGCCCATGCAGATGTAATATCTCTGCTTTCCACACTGTTTTTCATGAGGAGTCAGGGCCACGCTCATGGTCATGAACCTTTGACTCAGATGTGATTCCCGCTTGCACTTCATCCCCACCCCATTTCTCTGCTGCTCCAGAAATAAATGAAATATTGCTATTAGAAATTAAAACTCTAAAGCCAGCGCATTTCATAGTGGAGATGCACTGAGATTTTAATGAGGTAGAAGTATGCTCAGGCTAGTAAGCACAAGCATATTGGAGACTATCTTTTCTTGAGAAGAAGGATTGGTAAAAGGGGATGATACAGAGAACAGACCCAGAACCAAAGTTCATTATGCTAATGTTATAAATTCACAAGGAAGAAAGAATCTTCAGTAATGAATTATGAGTATTGTGACTTTTTAGTGATGTCATCTACTGTGATAGATGTGGATGTTTTATTATATGTTTTTTCATTAGCAGTAAAGCATTTTATTTTGTAACTAAATCTTTTTCTGATTGCATACTCAGAACCTATCATTTTTAAAATAGGTATTATTTTATTGATTTCAGAGAGGAAGAGAGAGGGAAAGAGAGAAGCATCAATGATGAGAGAGAATCATTGATTAGCTGCCTCCTGCATGCCCCCTGGGGGTGGAGCCTGCAACCAGAGTATGTGCCCTGACCAGAAATTGAACTGTGATATCCTGGTTCATAGGTTGATGCACAACCATTGACCCACACTGGCCAGCAGAACCTATCATTTTTTAATTGGCATTCTATGTAGTTCCATCTATAAGGAATGGGTTTTCTGCTTATTTTGAAAAAAGTATTGCAGTCTGATATTTTAGGTACATAAATTGGTGTTCTGGACTAAGACTACCCTGTGCCAGATTAACATTAGTAGGTTGCATTTTCTGTGTGACATCAAAATTATATTATTTCTCAGAAAGCCACCATTCTTTGGACTGAGCTTAGCCATTGAATATTTCTATACATTTAACAAATTCATGATGGCAGGCTGAATGATGATGCCCCCCAGGTGCCCCAGTCCTCAGGGTGTGTAAATACATTAATTTATACAGCAGAAAGGATTTTACAAATGTGTTTAAGGATCTTAAAAGTAGGAGGATTATTCAGATGGGCCTAATATAATCATGAGGGTCCATTTACTAGGGGAGTAGCCAGATCAAAGTTAGAGACAAGGTTATGTGACAGTAGAAGCAAAGGTTGGAGCAATAAGTTTTGAGATGGATAAAGGAGCTACAGGCTAGGGAATGTAGGTAGTTTCTAATCGCTAAAAACAGCAAGGAAACAGATTCTTCACAGTCTCCAGGAGGAACGCAGCTCTGCCAATTAATAGATTTCAGCCTGTAAAACTCATTATGGACTTTTGACCTCCAGAACTGCAAGCAATAAATTGGTGTTGCTTTAAGCCACCAACTCTGTGGTAACTTGTTATAGCAGCAATTAGAAACTAATACAACAATTCATCTTTTGACAACTTTTAGATGGTACTCAATTGGCCTTTTTCTTGTTAACAACTCCATCTTACAATTATTTTTTTTTCTTTCTAAATGTCTACATATATACCTGGTACCACACATAATTATTTTCTGAAATAAACCCAAAATGTTAGACACAGTCTGACATCTCTCATTCTTTTTTATTAGCTTCTACAGTGTATATTTGCATTTTAACATCACAACTGCATTGGAGGTGGCCACATGATCTGGTAAGGCATTATAAAATCCAACATAAATTGCTGTATCTCTTTATACTTAGAGATATTTTGACTTAAAAAGTCAGATACCACTAAAATCTTTCCCTAAAGAAAAAACCTAAGCCTTCCAGCATTAGCTACAAATACTTTCAAATATTTAAATTTGAAACAATAGCATTTTTAGAAAAATTTTCCTAGAAAATAGGAAAAATAAGAATGATTTATCAGGGCCAAGTAATGATATTACAAAAACACAAAAAACAGGATCCAGTTTTTCCTGTAAACATAAATGCAAAAATCCTAAAAATAGCAGCACAATGAATCAAGCAACATATAAAAATAATAAAATTGAGTCTGCTTCAGAAAAAACATGGTTGGTTTAAGTTTGAAATACAATAAATTTCAAAAATTGTATAGACTACAAGAGATTTCTTTCATTATTTTCTCAATACATAGGAAACAATATCAGATAAAATTTAACACAATTCATAATAAAATGTAAAGCCAACTAGATAGATAAGAGCAATTTCTTTAGCAGATACAGTATTTAAACTAAACATTTATATTTATTGGTAAAATAGTAGAAATAGCCCTGTATTTATTAGTCAGGGTTTCCCAAAAAACAAAAATAATAAGATAGACATGTTGAGAGATAGAGATAATATAAAGGAGATTATGGGAATTGGTTCATGCAATTGTGGAGGACAAGCTATACCACAATATAATACCTGCAACTGGAGAACCCAGAAAGCCGGTGGTATCACCCAGGGGAATTACTGGTGTAAGTCTTGGAGTTCAAATGCTGGAAGACCAGGAGCTGCTATGGCTGAAGGCAGGAGACTGTATGTCCCAATTCAAGAAGAAAGTGAGCTAATTTTCTCATGCCTCACCTTTTTGTTCTACCCAGGCCTTCAATGGATTGGATGAAGCATGCTTACATTGGTCAGGGCAGATCTTTACTTAATCTACTGAAAGAAATTCTCATCCCTTTGCAGAAACACCCTCATAGGCACCCAGAAATAATGTTTTATTTTATCAGTCAAGTTGAGGAATAACCCATTATACATCCTCTAGAAATCAACGGCAACTCAAGAATGATTCATCAAAAAAAAAAAAAAAAAAAAAAAAAAAAAAGAATGACTCATCAACACTTCCAGTTAACATTATATAAGAAGTTCCTATCAGTACAAAGAAAATGAAATAGGAATTGTGAGAAATGGCAAAGAAAAAATAAAAATGTTATTGAAGGTAAGAGGACTATGTACATAAGCAATTTAATAGATCTACAGATATAGAATTAAAATTGATAAGTTTAGCAGATTTGCTGATAAAATGCCAAAATATAAATACTAATTTTATATATTTTTACATATCAGCTAAGAATTAAAAATTAAACATACTATTTATATATACATTGGATAACATTAATTACTTAGGAATGTATTTAATGTAAGGTATGTAAGATCTCTAAACACAAAACCCCTCAAAATATTGTGCGGGAAAAACAAACAAAATGAATAAGAGGAGATACATGTTATGATCAAGGGTTATAAAAAAGTGAATATGAGAGTTCTTTCCAAATAGATTGTAGATCTGACCAATGTAAGCATGCTTCATCCAATCCATTGAAGGCCTGGGTAGAACAAAAAGGTGAGGCATGAGAAAATTAGCTCACTTTCTTCTTGAATTGGGACATACAGTCTCCTGCCTTCAGCCATAGCAGCTCCTGGTCTTCCAGCATTTGAACTCCAAGACTTACACCAGTAATTCCCCTGGGTGATACCACCAGCTTTCACTGAGTGATACCACCGGCTTTCTGGGTTCTCCATTTAAAATAATTCAGCAGCGTATATACACTTGTATGTTTGTGTAAATTGACAATCTGAATGTAAAATTTATGTGGAAATGCACATATTCAAGGATAGTCAAGACAATCCTGAAGGAAAATATGGTTGGAGGGCTAACGATGTTTGATATCCAAAGTAATTAGAATGCTACATAGTAAGAGAGGGAATAGTGTGATAAAGATTCAAGACCAAGCCAATAGAATAATGGAATAAACTGAGACCACAATCATTTCCCACATATACAGCCATCTGACTAATCCAATGTCAGTGTGGCCATGCCATGCAATGTTATAAACTTGATCTTTTTAACAAATGGTTCTTCATCAATTAAAAATACATTTCACAAAAAAAGTAGACCTTGACTCTCATTTAATTCTGTATTCAAAATAAACCCTATCTGAGTGGACTGTAGATCTAAAAGTGTATGTTAAAACAACACAGCTTTGGAAAAATACATATAGGAGAATATTGATGTGTTTTTGAATGGACACAGAAGTCACGGTTAAAGAAAACAGTATTAAACTGAAGTGTTTTTAAGTTAATAACTCTGTTCATCAAAACATGAAGAACGGAAAAAGCAAATCACAGGAAATTATATATATATATGCACACACACACACACACACACACACACACATAACTGTAATTATGGCAAAGTGATCATATCAGAATCTGTAGAGTCCTACAGTCCAATAAAAAAAGAGAGACATTGCAAAACTGGGAATATTTTCAGGCATTCTACTCCTAGATATAAGTGTATGTATCATAGAAATAACTCATATACATATCTGCATACAAAGATGAGAACATGGATGTTTATAGTGCCATTACTCATTATAGCTCCCAACCAGAAACATTGCAATGCGCATCAACAAATATTAATATATATACCCAATGCAATACTGTACAGCATTGAAAAGATTCAATTACTGCTCTATATTATGGCATAGGTAAATCTCATGTACACAATGTTATGTAGAAGAAGCCACTCACAGAGATAACATCTCATATCATTTAATTATTTCAGGTTCTGTATAACGGAGGTAATCTTTAGAGATAAGAGTTAAAGTAAAGGCTTTCTTTGGTAGGGGAACCAGTGACTTAAAGAAGGAATGTGCAAGGCATCTAGAATGCTAGTGATGTTTTAATTTTGGAGCTAGACAGTGACTACACAAATGCTTTTGCTTTGTAAACATCATTATTGTATATATTAAAATCTGTATGCCCTCCTATGTGTATTATATTTCAATGAAAATAAATGTATTACACAGAAAGATACATTCTCAATGTGATATATATCCAAAAGAGAAAGATCGATTAGAAAGAAACACAGCCAATTTAGGAACATCCTAAGTCAGGAATTAAAACTTAGGCAAGCCCAGGGAGACTGGGTCTGGATGTTGTTAATCAAGTTTGCTTTTTCTGACTTGGCAGAGAAATGATTGCCTCTGTTTCTCTCTTCATGGTCATTCACCTAGGCCCCTAGTCATCTTCTCATAGACACCCCCCTTTCCAGAGTATTGTAATGACTGATCCAATTCTTGTGGTTCTTTTTGTTGTTGTTGTTGATCCTTACCAGAAGATATTTTTCCATTGATTTTTTTTAGAGAGAGGGGAAGGAAGAGGGCAAGACAGAAGGAGAAACATCAATGTGAGAGAGAGACATTGATTGGGTTGCCTCCCGCATGCGCCCTGATCAGGGCCTGGATTTACCCTGCAACCTAGGTACCTGCCCTTGACCAGAATGGAACCCAAGACCCTTCAGTCCAAAGGCCAACTCTCTATCCACTGAGCCAAACCGGCTAGGGCTTGTGATTCTTATTATGAATGCAGTATCTATCAGGAAACTTTGACGGAAAAAAAAAGTTTATTATTTACTGCCCCTGAAGTATACAAAGCACCTGGTGAGGTGGAGGGGGGCATAGCAGGGTCACTGGAGGATGGGGGAGAGCGCATGGGCCTTGTGTTCTGCTTTTATTAGGGTCCAGGGTTGTGGGGGCTAGAGTTTTGTAGGCCACTTATTATTGGTGAATTCAAAACATAAGGGAGGGAATTTAGAGCTTGGAAGAAGGAAAAAAGAGAAAAGTAACCCAAATGGTCAGTTATCAAAATCAATCAAGATCTCTTGAAACAAAGGAGCTTCAATGGCTCTTTATCTTGAAATAGCCATCTTTGAAGCTGATGTCTTTTTGAAGTGAATGCCTTGGCAATCAAAGTTGAAGTCAAGCACTTGCATTACAAAAAGAAAAGCCAACTGTCAGGATTTTCACTGTACCTCTCCAGGATTTTGATTATTTTTGCAAACTGGCTTTCTTTGCTTACTCATGCTGTCTCCACTCGCGTGTAATTTTGGAGCTTGCATGTGACCTGTGACTATGGCTCACCAGGTCACCGAGGCTGGATCATATATTAGGTGAATTTTCATTTTAAGTTCTCACAGTAATTTAATTACTTTATCCATCAGAATCTAGATTCCCAGGGGAGAGTCTAGCTCAGTTCAGATGCCTAGGTTGGGCCCAGTCTTAGGTGAGGAAAACTGAATAGTCTAATAATTAGGAATACCTTAACCAAGGATGTGAGTTAAGCGGTTTTGGTGTTGTTTTTCTTAAAAAAACAACAACCTATGGTTGGGAAGAATCCATTGAAATACCTGTTGTACTCACCATCTGTGTGGCTGATTGAAATAAAATGGCATAGTGTATTGATTCTGAAGACTTATGTTCTCAGACATTCTTAAACATATACAGCTTTTGTTTATGTGGATTATATCTATTAATATTTTCCATATAAGAAATCAAAAATAAGGAATTTTAAAAATATTTATTTTAATTATGTAAAATAACAATAATCTCTTGTACATTAGCTTGTCACCTGTTTTTGAAAACTATATTTCCTGGAACAAAATATAGTAAGAAGAGTGATGTTATTTTACATTTTCAGATCTTTTTATTGTCTGACATAATAGAAGGCAACTCATGGATATTTCTCTCTGTACTTTCAATCTGTTGCAATAGCACATTTCTCATGACCTCTGGAGAAATCACGAGGGAATGAAAATGAAAAATGAATATAACATCTTAGTAGAGTTATACAACTAGTTTTGATCTGTCAGACCCCTTCAAGCACTCCCATGATTCCCTGGACAGCCCCACAATCTGCTGATGTAATGGAGGGAGGGTATTTCTGGGGCCAAATTGACTTGAGTTCAAATTCTAGATGAATCAACTATAATTTGTCTCTCTGAACCATGTTTTTCTCATCACTTAAGTGGTTCTGTTAATACATCAAGGAATTATTGAGAGATAATTCTCAACATGGCATGTGATAGAATAAGAAATTATACAGCACCACTCAGAACATTAACATTAATAGTTTCTCTTCCATTGAACCTTCACAACACCTCAGGCTTTGTTGTATTTGTTTTTCATGAATTAAATCGTGACAGGCCTGTGAGATTAGGTCTTGACTTCCATTTTATAGATAGAGAAACTGAGACAAAAACATTAGGTGCTTAAGATAACACAGCTAGTCAGTAAAATAATAGGGTATGAACTCAGGTATTCTAATGCCAGAACTCTTGTTCTTAGCTATGATATGCTAATTTGGGGGGGAATTAAGATGTAAACAAAACAAAAAAAATTAGTGCATTGTCTTTAATGACATACTTATATAAAACCTAAAAGGTATTCTTATTGTATCTAATTTAATTAAGTTCAGTAATGATTCCAATTTTCACTTGTGTTTGGACTCATGTGAAAGCACATCACTACAGATTTACTGTCCCTTGTTAGGCCTCATGCCAAATGCAAGTGATTTGCTTGATAATAACTAATACTTCAGCAGTGTTTAAGATAAGCTGGACACCATTCTAATTTAATGATCACAGCAACCTTCTCAAGTACATGTTATTTTGTGTACATTTTACAAGTGCAGAGGGAATTGGTATAACTTCTAAATCTTTATTTACCTATAATATTGTAGAGAGTGGGCAACAGAGACAGAACTGCGATCTCAATCTATAGCATTTTAGTAATAGCTTACTATTTTATTTGAACTGCTATCTCAAAACACCAACATTATGCAGCAGAAATATATAATGTCTGATAATGTGGAGTATTAATTGCAAAGTATCCCTTTCACCAGTTTACTTTCATTGATTGGTTATTCATAAGTGGTGATATTTGATAATGTTGTTTTTGTTGTGCTATGTTTGTTTATATTAAACTGCTTTAGTGGTAAACATTCAGTGAGTGGGAGGAAGCAGGAGGTGCCGGGGTCCAACCCCAGCAGGTCCAGGGGTCCAAAAAGGCATGGACGGAGTCGGCGAGGAAGGAATGACACGGAGACAGCGTTCAGTTGTTCAGCAGCCTAGCCAGGATCTCTAGCCAGGATCTCCAGCCAAGTTCTGGTCTGTATCTCCAGCGAAGTTCTGGTCTGTATCTCCAGCCAAGTTCTGGTCTGGATCTCCAGAGAGGTTCTGCTTTAGGATCTTCAGCCAGGTTCTGCCCAGGTTCTCCAGCCAGGTTCAGTCACTAGGTTCTAGTCAGGTTCTCTTGCCAGTTTCTGTAGTCAGGTTCAGTCCAGGATCTTTTGCCATGTTCTCTCCAGCGAAGTTCTTCTGTCTTCTGGTTCCTGTGTAGGTTCTGTCTTCTTAGTTCTGTGTTCTAAACTCTGTATTCTAAGTTCTGTGTTCTAAGTTCTGTGTTCTGTTGTCTTGTTACATCTGTATTTATACCAGTTGATTCCAATCCTATCAATCTCTATTCCAAAGGTTAGGGCATTTCTTATCTCCATTCCAGGGAGTAAAGATTATGTAGCTTAAGCATGATTGTTCGTAGTTAAAGTGATTAATTACCCGCCTGGCACTTAGTTGAGGTTTTATTCCCTCCCTAACTTCAGGGGAAAATCCCTACCTGGGGAAACAACCTTTCTCAGAGAGGAGACCTTGATTAAAACACATAGTGCCAAGAAGGTGAGCAAACATATTAAGAACAGTATGCCATATATGCCAGGTCCCTTGAAACAGCAAGCATGGACCGCTCCCGGCAAATTCCCCCTTTTTTATTTTTTAAAAGCAGGCATTAAAAAGAAAAACCCCAAATGCTCTCTTGTATCCATTTTAAGAGTAGGATTGGCACTTTCCGCTATTACCTGAGTCCTGATCTATCACCCCAGGGAGAACTTGCCAATCCTGCACTTTCCCGGGGTGGAAAGGCTGCAGTGGGGTTAAGGATAAGGCTCCTTGGGCCTACCTTCTCCCATGCCTCTACATTTACCTTTCCGGCACCTTTCCTTCCTCAGAAAAGCATGGACGTATTTCTTGTATAAAATGTTCCATCTGACTGGGAGTAACCTTCATTCCTCTGCTAGCAAGCATATGTGTTAAAAGATCAATACAGAGTCATTTCTTTAGACTCAGTATGGCACATCTTCTTAATCTAAAGATCAATACAGAGTCTTCTTTCTTTGGACTCAGTATGGCACATCTTCTCAATCTAAGTGCTGTACTATCCACCTTCTTACACTACTTATCCTCTATAGGGGGGTCTGCAGTACCCTGGTGGAGTCCTATCCGTCCCGAGTGTGGGGGTTCTCAATGGGGAGGGGGGCTTACCTAGGGGAATCCTGTTTCAGGAGTTCCCAAAGGTGTGGACGGAGTCGGCGAAGACTATCCACCCTCTTCCTACAGTGGAGTCCTATCTGTCCCGAGTGCGGGGCGCTTACCTAGGGGTCCCTGTTCGGGCGCCAGATGCCGGGGTCCAACCCCAGCAGGTCCAGCGGTACACAAAGGCGTGGACGGAGTTGGCGAGGAAGGAATGACACGGAGACAGCGTTCAGTTGTTCAGCAGCCTAGCCAGGATCTCTAGCCAGGATCTCCAGCCAAGTTCTGGTCTGTATCTCCAGCGAAGTTCTGGTCTGGATCTCCAGCCAAGTTCTGGTCTGGATCTCCAGAGAGGTTCTGCTTTAGTATCTCCAGCCAGGTTCTGTCCAGGTTCTCCAGCCAGGTTCAGTCACTAGGTTCTAGTCAGGTTCTCTTGCCAGTTTCTGTAGTCAGGTTCAGTCCAGGATCTTTTGCCATGTTCTCTCCAGCGAAGTTCTTCTGTCTTCTGGTTCCTGTGTAGGTTCTGTCTTCTGGTTCCTGTGTAGGTTCTGTCTTCTTCTTTTTTTTTTTTTAAATATATATTTTATTGATTTTTCACAGAGAGGAAGGGAGAGAGATAGAGAGTTAGAAACATCGATGAGAGAGAAACATCGACCAGCTGCCTCCTGCACATCTCCTACTGGGGATGTGCCCGCAACCAAGGTACATGCCCTTGACCGGAATCGAACCTGGGACCTGTCAGTCCACAGGCCGACGCTCTATCCACTGAGCCAAACCGGCTTCGGCGGTTCTGTCTTCTTAGTTCTGTGTTCTAAGCTCTGTATTCTAAGTTCTGTGTTCTAAGTTCTGTGTTCTGTTGTCTTGTTACATCTGTATTTATACCAGTTGATTCCAATCCTATCAATCTCTATTCCAAAGGTTAGGGCGTTTCTTATCTCCATTCCAGGGAGTAAAGATTATGCAGCTTAAGCATGATTGTTCGTAGTTAAAGTGATTAATTACCCGCCTGGCACTTAGTTGAGGTTTTATTCCCTCCCTAACTTCAGGGGAAAATCCCTACCTGGGGAATCAACCTTTCTCAGAGAGGAGACCTTGATTAAAACACATAGTGCCAAGAAGGTGAGCAAACATATTAAGAACAGTATGCCATATATGCCAGGTCCCTTGAAACAGCAAGCACGGACCGGCTCCCGGCAAGTAGGGATGGAGGGAGGGAGAGAGAGAGAGAAAGAGAGAGAGAGAGAAAAAAAAATTGAAATTCCTTACAGAACATTTCTAGGAATAATCCTTTTCTTTCCATTGACAATGAAATGATTCAATAACAGAGGAGGTCTGTGTTGGGAGGCCCATAGCTGGTGTATTAAATTAAAAATGCACAAATGCTGAGTGAGGAGGCACAAGCCACCTACACAGGGTGGGCATAACTTCCTCAGCATCCGAGCTCCTACTTAGGGAAGCAAAACCTCCAGGGTCATTTTGACTGAAGGTACAGTTTCAATGCACTCACACCCAAGAAGTCAAGTCGCAAGATTTGTTCCTTACAGATCCCAGAATGGGGGACACAGCCAGCCAGGGGAATGGCAGTCCAGTCCTCCATCCAGACCACACACAGGCAGGAGATGGTGAGCAGGGTAGCAAGCACTAGTTACTGAACAGCCAGTTGGGCGGAAGCCATTCACCTTTCTTGGGCTAACTGCAAGTGTTTTTTCTTTTTTAAATACATATTTTTATTGCTTTCTGCGGGGAAAAGAGAAGGAGAAAGAGATAGAAACATCAATGATGAGAGAGAATCATAAATCAGCTGCCTCCTGCATGTTCCCTACTGGGGATGGAGCCCACAACCTGGACATGTACCTTGACTGGAAATGGAACCATGGCCTCCTGGTTCATAGGTCAATACTCAACCACTGAACCATACTGGCCAGGCCAAGTGGTTATTTCAAAAGGTGCCCTGGGAAAAGCAAAGCAGGAACTGATGACCAGAATGGCAGAAATCCTAAACTCAAGTCCTTACATAAATGTCCATCCTGACTCTGGGTGTAAGCAGGTGGTCACACTGTAAAATACTTAGACAGCAACTCAAATAGCTGCTTCCTTCCTCATCACAAGGTCACCCACACAGATACTATTTTATTAAACACAGAGTTGTTAAGGTCTTTTCAAAATCACATGAGTAGTTTAGCGTATTTATATTATTTCCCATATCGCTTTTTTAATTTTACATATCATTATTGTTTATATAATAAGAGAATTGATGTGCAGTATACTTATCCCTCTTTGCATCGCTTGTTTCTATTTTTATGATTTTAATACTTTCTATAGGAATTCCTATTAGTAAGAAACAAAATGATAGATGCCAAGTTAAAATAGGAGCTAGCCTCAAGGGAAAATGAATAGTGGCTATGTTAGACAGTAGGTAATAACTTTTCCACATTTCTAATGTCTTGAAGGACTATTTAGTTCTCCTCCCAGGTTCTCACTCTATTCCATTAGAAGATCTTAAGTTTACCTCACAGTCTCAGCTGCCAAAATCATCGAAGGTTTAGTGAAAACAATTTTGTGAATAGTCTTTTAAATCAAGGGATAATCTGAAGCAGGCAAGCTTGCTGCGGAAGTTATTTTCACACTTTTTAATAAAACATGGGCTCCAACTGTAGCAGGAATTTTAACTTCCCATTGACTGTTAGTTGAAACTATATAGAAAAAGATGTGCTATTTGCAGAGTTCTTTATAAAAGTTTTAAAGATCATACATTTCAACATATTCAGCTGACAACTCATGCTTTACTGCACATAAAAATAATCAGACATTGGAAAGAAATAAACAATTTATGGACCATAAACCAAATGAAATAAATTGTATTCCTTAAGCATGTTTCTAAAGCCAAATGAAATTTAAATAAAGATGACATGAATAACAGTTCAATATTATATATTATAGTGAGGTAGCTTAATAGTAAACAATAGAATTATTTTAACATTTTAAAGAGTAAGCATATTTTTTTCAGTAAACCATCAGATCAACTCTTGTATATTTATAAGTAAAGATTTGTTTTTTGCATTTAGAAGTAAAAACTCAGCTACTATCCATATTTGGCCTTAAAAATGAACATTAAAACCCTTATTTTTCAGATTCCAGTTTATGATCATTACAAATTCTACTTAATGTTCAAAATTCAATCTTTATATAATACATGACATTGAATATATATAATGTAATTACTTTAAAGGAACTATATACAAATTTGTGAAACAAACAAAATGAATAATCCCAAACAATAATTCAAATAAAATGGTAACATAGAAATTTCAAACTATGCAAAATAAATTTGAAAATATAATGGATGAAGCAATTATGACTTTTTAAATCATTAGAAGTAATATAAGAGCAAAATTCATGCTTAAAAGACAAGTCACATATATCTAAAGAGAAAACAATTTAAGGACATTTTTGACATAGTAAATGATTGGTAGTCTTTTTGTGGAGTACAAAAAGTCCATGGCATGGTTTTAAACTATAAATTGCTTAGGACAATGCCCCAAAATTGTGATTCTTTAAGTCTAGGTTGGGGCTTTAGAATCTACATCTTGTGCTATCTGCAGCATTTAGTAAGTGCCGGAAGCCGGTCCATGCTTGCTGTTTCAAGGGACCTGGCATATATAGCATACTGTTCTTAATATGTTTGCTCACCTTCTTGGCACTATGTGTTTTAACCAAGGTCTCTGAGAAAGGTTGTTTCCCCAGGTAGGGATTTTCCCCTGAAGTTAGGGAGGGAATAAAACCTCTTAACTAAGTGCCAGGCCGGTAATTAATCACTTTAACTATGAACAATCATGCTTAAGCTACATAATCTTTACCCCCTGGAATGGAGATAAGAAACGCCCTAACCTTTGTAATAGAGATTGATAGGATTGAATCAACTGGTATAAATACAGATGTAATAAGACAGCAAGACACAGAACTTAGAATACAGAGCTTAGAACACAGAACTAAGAAGACAGAACCTACACAGAACTAGAGACAGAAGAACTTCGCTGGAGAGAACATGGCAAAAGATCCTGGACTGAACCTGACTACAGAAATTGGCAAGAGAACCTGACTAGAACCTGGTGACTGAACCTGGCTGGAGAACCTGGGCAGAACCTGGCTGGAGAACCTAGCGAGGGAACATGGCTACAGAACCTGGCTGGAGAACCTGGAGAACCTAGCAAGAGAACATGGACACAGACCCTGGCAGGAGATCCTAAGCAGAACCTCTCTGGAGATCCAGACCAGAACTTGGCTGGAGATCCTGGCTAGAGATCCTGGCTAGGCTGCTGATCAACTGAACACTGTCTCCGTGTCCTTCCTTCTTCGCCGACTCCATCCACACCTTTGGGGACCCCTGGACTTGCTGGGGTTGGACCCCAGCAAGTAAGCTGGGTATATTTGCAGGTTATTATTTGTTTGGGTTAAACTACCTTGAAAAGCAAAAGCATACATTTTCTTTTATGGGATTTAATGTATTCAGTAGCCTGTTACTCCCATGATCAATTTGAAAACACTCTGAGCATATACTAGTAAATATGATTATAATTTTATAAAGATAAAATGCATCCAATGATACCTTATAACTGATAAAATACAGTTGAATTTCACATTTCTCCTTTTATTTATTAGGGAAGGCTTATATACAGAAAAATCAACTCCTGATCATGCATTTGTGTTTTCTGTTTTGCTATTGACCTAGAGCATTACTTTTAAGATGGTAGAGATCACATATTAATGAAAAAAATTGTTGCCTTTTTTCCAAGTTTCGATATCTTCACTCATATCACAGTGAGTATGCATGAAAGCCATGCAGTCACAGTATTAATACGTCAGAGATTTTAGATACAAACTATTTTGAAACCAAAGTGAAACAGTGAAAAGAATCTTTGTGTTTTGTATTTTCAATTTTTACTTCCACCATTTATAGCTATAATTCAATCTATTATCCTAGTTCACAAAGTACTTAAAATATTTATAATTTTTAAAAATGTATATAAATTTATCTTACACAATTTACTTCAATTATCCTAAGAAAAACTTTAAAAATATGTATATCTTTATTGATTTCAGATAGGAAGGGAAAGGGAGAGAGAAATAGAAACAATGATGAGAGAGACTTGTTGGTTGGATGCCTCCTGTACAATCGATGATCAAGCCCGCAACCTGAGCATGTGCCCTGACTAGGAATTGAACTGTGACCTCTTGGTTCATAGGTTGACGCTCAACCACTGAACCACTACTATGGCTGGGCCTCAGAAAAACTTTTTGATATAACTTTGGAGATAACACATCCAGAAGAGAAGTTGGTTTATACATCATGCATGTATTTTTTATAATAAACATATATTTATTACTAAATGTACATCTATCCCAGTGGTTCTCAACCTGTGGGTCGCGACCCCTTTGGGGGTCAAACAACCCTTTCACAGGAGTCGCCTAAGACCATCGGAAAACACATATATAATTACATATTGTTTTTGTGATCAATCACTGTGCTTTAATTATGTTCAATTTGTAACAATGAAATTGGGGGTCACCACAACATGAGGAACTGTATTAAAGGGTCACGGCATTAGGAAGGTTGAGAACCACTGATCTATCCTAATGGTTTATGCTGTTAAATATCAAAAATTAAATTGGGTACATTTAAAGATCAATTTGCTCTATTAAAAGATTCAGGAATCAGGCAGCATCCCAACTAGCAAAAAGATAATTGCTCTGGCCTGGATGGCATGGCTCAGTGATTGAGACCTGACCTATGAACCAGGAGGTCATGGTTTGATTCCAGATTCCCAGTTAGGGTACATGCCAGGATTGCAGGCTAGATCCCTAGTAGGGGACATTCAGGAGGCAGCCGATCAATGATTCTCTCTAATCACTGATGTTTCTCTCTCTCTCTCTCTTTCTCTCTCTCTCCCTTTTCTTCTCTGAAATCAATGAAAATATATATTAAGAAAAGAAAGTTGCTCTGTCCAGCTGTAGAAAACAAAAATTTTAAAGTCATAAAGAGACGGGGAAAATGAAATTATTAGCAAAGAATGCATTGTTTCTGGAACGGTTGCCCTCCTAAGGGGAAAAGAAGGGGTATACTTGGTGGATTATCTCTCTAGTGCTGACCAGGTAATTTCCAGGTTGACCGGTTAAAGGTTACATTCTGGGAAACTGAAACTGCAATAGGTTAAGTATAAAATCTTGGCTTGCTTACATGGGGCTCGGCATAAGTGACTTCATTTTGTGACTGTTGCCTCTTTTTAACAATCATGACTCTCAGCTTAACGGAGAGATGTGATAAAAATGTAAGATGTAGTGCCACTCTCAGCTAGCACGCTCGTCTCTCAGCTTTATAAATTTCGTTGACTCTTTCTGTTGTATCCATAGGTCATGAAGTTTTGCTGTTGCTGTTTTAATGCCTATGATATTCAAAGGTCATGGTTTCAGATTCATATTTCTTAAGTCGATCATTCTCTTCTTTCTTTTCCTGACATTCAAGTCTCAGGGAGAACATTTGATTAGTGGTTAGAGGCTGCAAACACACATTTAAAGCTTTTGAGAGAATACAATGCATCTAAAGCTTATGATAATTATAAGCAGCATAATTCCTAATGTTTGGAATGCACTTTGAAGCGATGGTCCCCAAAACCCAGAACAATCGAAGTCAAATAATTCAAAGAAAAACCCCTCTGAAGGAGTTGTCTTTTAAGCAAAATGGCTTGCTCAGTGATCTTATATAACTGAGTTTCAACATCTCCAGAAGTGTTAACCCAGCTGCAGCAGGTGGTTGGCCACAGCATGGCCATCTCCTTGCTTAGCTAAAAGATCATCAAGGCTCCCATATTATCAAGGAAAACTTTGGCCATAATCTAAGGATCTATGTTGAACAGTAATTGTATTAGCAATGGTTCTACAATATTTTCAAGTGTTAAGGAGGGAGTTCTGATCATAGATTTATTTACATTTACTTCTAACCACAAAAGTATGGCCTGGACAAGGGAAGCAAATCATAAATCATAAATGCCTCCTGGAGGGTCATTCTAATACAATGATGTAAACCCATGGGTTTTGACTAATCAGGTATCTCACATCATTTTTGGAAATTTAGGGACACAGTTGGATAACCTCAGAGGCATTGCCCCGCTAAGCTCCAGCTAGCTAGACATTCATACGTCCAAGGAAAGTGATATCAACCACAGACAAAGGAAAACACTGTGAAGCACAAAGAATTCTGTTAGGGAACTACTGTTAATGGATTTATTTTTAGGGTTTGCAATGTGTACAAGTTCAAGCTGGGGGTCAGGTTTTTAGGTCATAGATGAAGAAAATCTGCTCGCCTGAAATGAAGAGTTGTTCTAGATACCCTGTAAAGATGTGAAATTTCTTGGTGCGTCTGGGCAGATCTATTCTAGATAATCATGAGGATGTGGGGGTGCAAGTGTTCTAAGATTTACAGACGGATTTGTGTGTAATTGGCTACATACAGTTTTAATTAGAGAAAGGTAAAAATGAGGCACAGGATGTTCCAGTCATAAAAGTGAAACTCTATAAAAGACGTCTAAGGAGGTTAATGATAATTTGTGGTGACATTGGAAATAGAAGAGAAATTGGTCACAGGGAGGACCAGGGTGACTTCAGCATCATGTATGGATAACAGTCTTTAATGGCTAAATTCAGCAGACTGAAAGTGTTCTGAAAATGTTATCTCTCCAGGGCAATCCAGAGTAAAAGAATGAAGAAGAAAGGGTTTTGTGTTTAGTGTCTTGGGTGAAAGCAGTCTACCCTAATACCAGCTGCTTTTCTTCCCCTCCATTTAATTTGGTTTTGTCCAACATTGTACCGAACCAGATGGCAGATGGAGCCTTCCTTAGCATTGATCTTCTTTAGCTCAATGCCTTTTAGTTTTCCAGCAGAGTCAGTGGTCAAGAGCATTCGGTAAGGCCCTTTCCAATAGGGCTCAAGAGCTGTTTTTCCCTGATGACATTTCCAGAATACCAATACCCAGTCACCAGGTTCTAAATGGTGACCAACAAGATTTTATGAATTTGGATCTGGGAGAGCATCTTTAATATCTTGATGATAGACTTTAGCATAAGACATTAGACTTAGAGTAGCTGGTCATACTAGCATGAGTCAACAAGGGATCCACAGTAAGTTGTATAGCATCATACATTGGTCCACCAGTGACTACCTCATGTGGAATGAGTTCATGTTTCCTAAAGGGGACACTGTGAATATCAGTAAGGCCAGGGGTAACACTTTAGGCTAAGGGAGTCCAGTAGTTTCAGCATATTAAAGATTTTAAATTTGAGGATCCCATTAGTGTTTTCAACCTTGCCTGATAATTGAGGGTGATAGTGACTGTGCTAATTCCAAAAGATTTGCATAGCTTACATGATTTTCCTAGTGAAGTGGGTACCTTGATCACTGGAGATAATAGAAGGTACACCTCAAGTGAAGATTAGCTTTGTGGCAGGGAAGGCTGGAAGGCTTCAGCCCATCCAGAAAACATACATTCAACAAGAACATTATGATAACCTGTACTAATGGCAACTGAATGAAGTCCAGCTGCAGATGCTCAATGGGAGGAGATTTGATGCCTATGGAAGCAAAAACTCATTTTTTTCCCCAGGATTATGGCCCTTACAAGACAGATATTGATGATAAACCATTTTGATGATTTTATAGAAGTCTCCCCAACCCCACCAATGTCTAATCATACTTTAAGTCATCTTAAAAGTACCATGATGGGTGAAGGTATGCAAAACCTGAAAATTGGAGTTTGCCAGGGAGCTTCGAAGAGTCAAGTGGTCATCTTGGGAATCCCATAGCCCTGACTCTGTTTAATTTACAACCATTGTTTTCCCATCTTCATGTCTCTGATTCAGTAGCATGCTGTTGACATGCTATAAGGACTTCATGAGGGCAAAAGTGTGGTAACAGGAGTGTCACTTTTATTTTTATTTTTATTTTTTGTAGAAGCAGAATGTGCCACAGCCTGTTCAGATTCTGTAGCTGCTGCCTTTGAATTAAAGCCAGCTAGCACATTTCCCTGATACCCAGGTTTAGTCTTTTTATTGTGCTCCTCAATTTTGATGACAAAAATTTCAGAAGAGGAGAGAATAGTAGTAAAAAGGTCATTTACTTTTCCATTTTGTTGTTGTTGTTAATCCTCACCTGAGGATATTTTTCCATAGATTTTTTAGAGAAAGTAGAAGAGAGGGGTAAAGACAGAGAGAGAAAGAAACATAGAAGTGAGAGAGACATATCAATGGGCTGCCTTCCACATCTGTCCTGACCAGGACCAGGGTTCAAGCCTGCAACTGAGGTACATGCCCTGGACCAGAATCAAAACCCAGACCTTTCAGTCCATGGACTGACACCCTATCCACTGAGCCAAACCTGCTAGGGCTAGTTGGGATCACAGGGAACATAAGAAAACACCTCTTTCCATAATATCCCCAAATCATGGATGACCCCAAAGGCATATCAGCTATCAACATAAATATTAATAATCTTCACTTTTGCTAACTGGCATGCTCTGGTAAGGGCACTGAAGTCTGCTCATTTGGCCAATTTAGCTTGTGGGAGATTTTTTCTCTCATGTAGTGCATACTTGGTGGCAATAGCATATAGCCAGCTTAAAATTTTTCTATCTCAGTTTTACAACATGATCCATCAACACACAAAATGAGATCAGGAAGAGTCAAAGGGGATGTCTCATATCAGGACACAGCGTCATGAAGTGGGACATTGCTACCTCCTAAGACATTATTACCAACCCCTTCTTCAACTTTGGATAATAACAGCAGGATAAAGAGTGTTGCAACAACGTTTACGATGCAGATTAGGCGGTGGGACTAGAAGGATCTCATAGGAGATTAGTCTGCTTATAGATAACTGCAGTGGGGCCTTGACTTAAAAGTGTCCTGACTAACGAGTTTTTTGAGATACCAGCTGTCTCTCAGGCGATTTTTTTGCATTGAGTTGACAGAGTAATTTGAGTTAATGAGCTCCTTAACGAGTTCGGTCTCAGAACAAATTAAACTTGTAAGTCAAGGCCCCACTGTATTCAGAGCTAAGAAGATCTGGACAACATGTGGAGTTTGTAAATAAATGCCATTGTCTAAGATTAAACCCGATGAGGCTTCTACTAACTTAGCAGCAGCAGCAGCAGCAGCAGCAGATATAGCCTTAAGGCAGTGGGGATAGGCATGGGAAACCAAATCAAGTTGTACGCCATAATAGGCAATAGACCTATGTTTATTGCAGTTTTCTTGCATGAGCATTCCCAGAGCTTGGTTTATTACTTTCATGTACAAATAAGGTGGGAAGTATTGTATAGCTAGGTAGTACTAGGGGAGACAGCTCTGTTTTAGTCTTATAAAGCCCTGCTTATGTTTATCTTCCCCAAAAAAGGGTTCAGGGACTGAAATTTTAGTAAGTTCTTAGAATGGGGAAGTCAGTAGAGACAAATTAGGAAACCACATCCTGCAGAAGCCAGAGAGGCCTAGTAATCCACAAATTTGCAATTTAGCTGTGGTTTTAGGACATTCTTGGATTAATTCTTTTTAGAGATAGCTGGATTCTTACAGTGCTTAGATTATCATGTAATTAACAATGTTTAGATATAATGGTAATTCTCCTTAGAGACTTTATGTCTGTTGTTATCAAATTGTTGTAATAAATGGAATAATATCTAATCTAATAAAAGAGAAACATGTAAATTGACTGTACCTTCGCTACACCCCCAAACCACACCCACCAGCCAATCAGAGCGACTGTATGCAAATTAACCCAACCAAGATGGCAGCCGGCAGCCACAGAGCTGGAGCAAGCAGGAGGCTTGGTTGCCCCGGCGATGGAGGAAGCCAAGCTTCCCGCCTGCCCTGGCCTGCTGTGGCCTCCGCTAAAGGCAACAAAGTTTCAATTATAGAAGACAAATAAATCCCAGATACCTGCTTCCAGCCAGCCTCCACTGGGAGCTTGGGTGGCTGGGGACCGTGGCCAGACTGCAAACAGCCATCAGCCCCTCACCCAGGCTAGCCACACCCTCCTGCGGTGAGGGTCCCGCTGGAGGGCTTGGCAGCCTGCAAACAGCCATCAGCCCCTCACCTAGGCTGGCCAGGCACCCCAGCAGGGACCCCCACCCTGAAGGGGCTGTGGCCAGCCTGCAAGCAGCCAATAGCCCCTCACCCAGGCTAGCCACACCCTTCTGGGGTGAGGGTCCCCGCTGGGGGGCTTGGCAGTCTGCAAACAGCCATCAGCTCCTCACCCAGGCTGGCCAGGCACCCCAGCGAGACACACACCCTGATCCGGGACACCTTTCAGGGCAAAGCAGCCAGCCCCCACCCATGAATCAGGCATATAATAAAAGGGTAATATGCAAATTGACCCTAACAGCAGAACGACTGGGAATGACTGGTCACTATGACACACACAGAGCACCAGGGGGCAGACGCTCAATGCAGGAGCTGCCCCAGGTGATCAGTGCACTCCCACAGGGGGAGCTCTGCTCAGCCACAAGCCAGGCTGATGGCTGCCAGCACAGCAGTGATGGCAGGAACCTCTCCCGCCCCCTCAGCAGTGCTAAGGATGTCTGACTGCAACTTAGGTCTGCTCCCCACTGGCAAGTGGACATCCCCTGAGGGCTGCCGGGCTGCCAGAGGGATGTCTGACTGCCAGCTTAGACCCGATCCCCTGGGGAGTGGGCCTAAGTCAGCAGGTGGACATCCCCCGAGGGGTCCCAGACTGCAAGAGGGCACAGGTCGGGCTGAGGAACTCCCCCGAGTGCACAAATTTTTGTTCACTGGGCCTCTAGTGTAATAATAATAATAAATGTAACAAATGGAATCCTTAATGTACTTTTTATCTAATTGTTATGACAAATACATAGAATTATTTGTGGATGCTTCTTTGGTTTGGTAACTGAGCATAGCAAGTTTTCCTGGGGAACTGGAGCATACCTAAATCTTGATGGAGCACTTGAAAGAAATAATAAAGGGACTTGGTGAACCCTTGGGGCATGACTGTTCTGGTGTATGTGTGTGCGTGTGTGTGTTTGTGTGTGCAGTTGATTGGTTGATTATTCCAAGTATAGCCAAATAGTTTTTGGCTGTTAGGGTTTACAGGAATACTTAAAAGGACTTAAAAAAAGGTCTAAGTTTTGAGTCAGGTGGAACTTGTGACAAAGGGTGTCGTTAATACATGCAGACCCTAAGGAAAAGCTCCACGAGTAAACATCTACTCTGTAAGCAGAGGACAGGGAAAGACCAAACAAAGAGGCTGGCCACTCAAGTCTCATAATTAATCGAGCTTTTCAAAGAAAAATTATATACGAGGCATGTCTTGGGCAGCTGCTAGCTGAAACTGACTCCTGTGCCACTTGGCAGGTGCTAAAAAATTATATAGAGCAAAGGAGGGGAACAGTCACAGGAACTAGTATGTGAATGCTACCAGGTACAGGAATTACATTCTTGTCCAGGTTAGGACAACAGCCTATCCCAGCCACCAGCACACAGCAATGGAAAGGTTCTGATTAATCACAGAATGAACATGAATTACGATAATTAGGATCAGAAAGTCTCTGCAGCAGGCGTGGGGGTAGGCGGTGAATTGCTGAAAACAACCTCTGTTCTAGCCTGGGTCCAGCTTACAGGGTAGATTACTTTCACTCATAAAATAATCTCTCCTCCAAAGGTGTTCAAGTTTGCAACAATAGGGAAAGGAGGAATAACTATCTTGTTAATAGCTCTCAAGTCCTGTACAAATCATCATCTCTACCTGTTAGGCCTCTGAATGGCAAAATCCACAGGTTAAAGGGACTGGTGCAAGGAATGATCAACTCCTAGGCCAGTGGTTCTAAACCTTCCTAATGCCGTGACCCTTTAATACAGTTCCTCATGTTGTGGTGACCCTCAACCATAAAATTATTTTTGTTGCTACTTCATAACTATAATTTTGCTACTGTTATAAATCGTAATGTAAATATCTGATATGCAGGATATATTTTCATTGTTACAAATTGAACATAATTAAAGCATAGTAATTAATCACAAAAGCAATATGTAATTATATATATGTTTTCCGATGGTCTTAAGGGACCCCTGTGAAAGGGTCATTCGACCCCCAAAGGCGTAGCAACCCACAGGTTGAGAACCGCTGCCCTAGGCAATTAGGTCTTCTACTGTGGGTGTAATGCCCAGTATGGCCTCAGGCTTGAATGGATATTGAGCCAATTTGGGAAGGGGTTTAATGATGTCTATTCAGGTTTTTATACACTCTGCACTTTTTATTCTCCCAAGGTCAGTATGAGAAGTAATGCACAGGCTTTAGGCAGCTTTGTTAAAGTGGAGGGCCTTTGGGGAAATACTTTCTTTCTCTACTGTAACAAGGACATATTGTAAAGAACATAAAAGATCTGGCTCAGGTTGGTCAGGAAATTCTAAGGTGAAGTCTCCATTGTATGCAAAATGTATTAGGCCTTTCAATTTAGAAAGGAGATTCCTACCTAATAGAGTGACCTAGAGTATATAATGTAGCAAAAAGGAATGTTTTTCAATAAAAGGTCTGAAAGTTATCTGTAATGGTTGAGAAAGAAATTCTCCTTAAACTGTATTAGATATCCTCACTATGAAAACTTTATTTTTTTTTCACTTTGAGGGTTTGTTTTCCTATGAGCCTGGGGCTTAAAGTGGAAAGCATAGCCTGGTATCTACCAGAATTCAGCAGTTTTGCATTAATTTTAATCTTACTTTCCCCTCGGCTGTCTAAGGGTATTGCTAGTAGTAGTTTATCAGGAGGTCCCTAAGAGTCCTATCAATTTGTGGAGGGGACATGTGGGAGCTCCCCTTTGAGGATTTTTGGAATTTTCATAGGATCTTTGAGGACAATTTTTTCTCAAGTGACTGAGTTGATTATAAATGAGACATTGCTTGGGCCAACCTTTTGATGATGGCCCCCTATCAGGGTTCTATGTGGGAGGCCCAAGTGTTATTCTAGGTCTCTGACCTTGGATTTATTGTAACCCTAAGGCCAATATTTTGTTATATCTTTGTTTGTGATCTTGTTATTTCAAAGTGCTCAGCCATGGTCATGAGTTCAGTCAAATTGGTGTCTTCCCATCCTGTTTTGTTTTGTGGTTTTGTTTGTGTGATTTTTTTTTTTTTGCCTTTTTATTAATCCACTAGTCTTAACAGATAATCTATTTACAAATTGAGCAGCTAGAGCAGGTTGGGTGACGTAGCTTATCATGTGGACTCCAGAAGGCCAGAGGAAGAGTACTTCCAAATGAGCTTTAATGTCTGCCACAAATTCATCTGCCTTTTTGTTTACATGTTTTAATAATAGACCAATCAGTATGATATTGGTGGGGAGAGGTCCTCATCCCCACCTGTGGCTTGTGGGAGTGGGCTTCTTGTGATATCCTGAGAAAAGGAATTTTCTGAGACTTACCTGGTAGGATGGGACACTGTAGAAAGCTTTATTGATGTGGAATGAAATCCCTGAGTTTACAAGGTCCCATTTCTCTCAGTCCCACCTTAGAAAAAGTCCCATTTTGCTTTTAGCAGAGCTAAAATCAAAACCAGTGTCCAGAGTTTCTGTTCCATGCAGGGGCACAGTCTAATCCAGCACCAGACTAGTTGTGTTCCCAACTGCAGTCCATTAGTCCATTGTGATTGGGGTCCACATGGAGACATGGCCATGAGGGAACACGTGTTGAGTGAATGCAAGGAAGCAGGAGCAAAACCAAATAAACCAGAGAGACAAAAGCCAACCGAGAAGAGAGGGAGGGAGGGAGGGAGGGAGGGAGAGAGAGAGAGAGAGAAAGAATTCCTTCCTTTGTTTGGAGGATTGCGTATTCTTACATATTCCCAAATTCTCATGGATTTGTGGAGTCTCTGCCTACTCTGGCCAATGATCACTGTTCCCAGGTTTGACTGACAGGCAAGTACCTTCCCTATGTCACCCCAACTTCACTGGACACCTTCCATCAGTGTTTTACAGGGACTGGGTGGTGGCTCCCTGGGGAGTATGAAATTGTCCAAATGTCCATATCAGAGATCTGGAATATTATCCTATAGATTACTTTCTTCTACTTCTTTCCTCTTCTTTTGGGCTTCCCTAGATCCTACCAATATATGCACAAGCTGATGACTATATGGTAGCCCAGGGTTATAGGACCTGATAAAGATTCTAAACTCTTCAAAAATCTTTTGAGGATCTAACTCTGGGTTTTTTAAAAAAATTAATTATGACCCTTACTTCACTCTTTGGCCAAGAAATGAAAGATATCTGAGGAGGATCACCTGTAACCATAGTTTTATTTTAAAAGGTAACTGTTAATAGTCATTTTAGAGTATAAAGATGGTTTATACAAAAAAAAAATAGTAGAATATGCAAGTTGTCCTATAAAGGAGGATAGTGAGGAATGGAAGGAGTCACGTCAGTCTTATTGTCTTTTAAGTATCTCTTGTGTGTTTAATTTTTCATTAGCCTTCTGTTATGAATCTTTCAATGAAGTTATTTTGGAATCTTTGAAGACTTTCAGAAGTGTGTGCATACCAATTAAAATAGCGATCCCATTCTGTTCGTTTAATTCTGGAACCCTCACTTTTAGGAGTACTTCTTAAATGATCTTCTCTAATTGGAGTGTTCCCAATAATGGACATTGCAATTCTGAGTTGTTTATAGTAGGATTTGGCCATTTTTTTTAGATATTTAAACTTTGAAGACCTTAGTTTTTAGATATAAAAGAAGCAGGTGTGCTGGAAGGTGGTGCACCTTCTTTACTAATAGAATTGAAGCATTCCTTAGCTAAGGGAAAGCCAATCAGATCAAGAGCTCAATGCAAAGAGGAAGGAGCTCAGAACAGGGAAAAACTTATGCAAAGCCCTCATAAATGGTGAGAAAAACAGTGAGCTCAAAAAAAAAAAAAAAGCCACTGATACTAAGCCTGTGTTTCTCATTGTCCTAAAAGCCCCAGGAGTTTCCTTTGGTTCTGCAGCTGCCAACAAATCTGTTTAATAACAAAAATTTAACGGAGTAGATTTAAAGATCAAATTGACTGTATTCACTGGTTCATGGATTGGGCAGCACCCCATCTAGCAAAGAGAAAGGAACTCTGCTGAGGTATAGAAAATGAAAAGTTTTTCTCCTGTCCTTGTATGAGGCTTTTCTCCAGCCCCTTCTTTCTCCTCTGAGGGGTCTAAACTGCATGACTAGTGACATGCTAGTGGAGGAAAGGTCAGGGTGTAAACCACATTGCCCTAGGGTGAGGCCCTAGCCTTTCTGTCCTGGTGACATTTGTACCTCGCTTATTGTGACTGTCTGCACATGACTGTCAAATTGCCAACTCTATTAACATTAGGAAATGGTTTTTCCTAAATTCAGATATTCAAAATGTATTACAAAATAGTAAAGATACAGTTGCCAGAGGATTGGGTGGGTGGAATTTCTCCATTGCTAGTGGGAGTGGGGTCCTTGTGATGTCTTCAGAAAAGGAATTTTCTAAGACTCGCATGGGAGAAAGAATGGTTTTTATTTTTGTGGAATTATATTGCTTGGTTTTCAAAGCCCCATGTTCCTTAATCCAGTCTTGGAAAAGGTGCAGCAGTGGATTCAGTAGAGCTAAAAGCAGGGCCAGTATACAGAGTTTCCATTTCATGGTGGAGCTGGGTCTGGTGTAGCATCAGGTGAAAGTCCATTGTGTGGAGTCCCACATGGCCGTGAGCAACGAGGGTGAATGTAGGGAAGTACACCCCCTGCAAAAGAGTCCCAAGAGAGCAAGAGGGCCCAGAGCCCAAGAGCCAAGTGAGAGAAGTGCCGAGGCTGACCAGCAGATCCAGAGTGACAGATGAATGATTACTCTGACACAACGTTTGCAGTGAGAGGGCTAAGGGACTGCCTGGCTAAAGGAACCAGACAGCCTCGATCGCCTGCCTTGTTAGGCTTTTATTGTAACAGCAGTTTGAGATAAAGTTTATATTTTAGATACAATCAGTAGGGTAAGTAATTTTGGGAGGACACATGTGTTTGTAGTGTCCTTAAAGAAGGACACCCAAAGATTAAGCATAAGGATTCCAGTAAATGCCTGGGATCTGCTTATGCACAGATTTGTTTGGAAAGGTCAAGGGATAATTAGGGGCACTGCCTTCGGTACTCCCCTAAGTTGAAATTCCGATAAACAGGGCAGGCTGCCTTCAGCACACTTTCTGTTTCTTGGAATATCCTCCTTACAAATTTTCCACCCAAGTCTCCTGTGCTTCCCAACAGAGAACTTTCTTTGTTTAGGCGTTAAATATCTCAGATTTCATTGCCTTGCAGTGGCCATGCCTATTCTGACCACTGACTCCCTTCTAGTTGTGACTGACAGATAAGCATCTTCTCATATCACCCAGATCTTACTGGGCATGCATATATTGTCCGGAATCTTCCCCCAGAGATCTGCAGGGTTCAGACTTGGAAAATGTTAACTGCAGCTTCCTGGCAAAGCTGTATAAATGCCATGCCTGTATTATTTAGTCTCTCCTTTGCTCCTTTCCTGTTGAATAATAACCAGGTTATTATAACAGTATCAGTACACATGAAGTTTAGGTTCAAAAATATAAAAATGTAGTCCCTTTTATCTCCTTACCAGGTACATTCCACCATGGTGATCAAATAATATATAATGCGCATTTACAGACTTTGAATAGACTTATCAGTGAGGGATACAACAGAATAAAAAAAGTATTTCAAACAGCTCTTGAAGATCTGAGTATTTATCACTATTTAAATGAATGTTAAATTAAAATAAGGTTACTTAGAGATCTAACTGATCAATGTCTTTCAGGACAATAAAGCCATAACCTTTGGTGTTATATTTTCTAATAGACAACTATTTGCATTTAACCTGCCAAAAACTACATGTAATCAAGTAACTTTACAGAGTATTGATCTTTAATCAATAGTAGATAACACATAAGACAAAGTAATATTCTTCTAGATCAGTGATGGCGAACCTATGACACGTGTGTCAGAGGTGACACGCAAACTCATTTTTTGGGTTGATTTTTCTTTGTTAAATGACATTTAAATATATAAAATAGATATCAAAAATATAAGTCTTTGTTTTACTATGGTTGCAAATATCAAAAAATTTCTATATGTGACACGGCACCAGAGTTAAGTTAGGGTTTTTCAAAATGCTGACACGCCGAGCTCAAAAGGTTCGCCATCACTGTTCTAGATACTTAGATAATCTTTGAGCTCCGTTAAAATATGGCATTGAAAAACCTATTATATTTCCATTGTCCTTTTCCCAAATTTTAGTAATTTTTTAATAACAATATTTCTTCTGGCTTCTTGTTTTATGCACCTCCCTTCTCTATTATTACTGTTTAGTTTGTGTCACCATTTCATAAATTCTTTCCCCTCTTCTTTTGACAGAATAACACTTCCCCAGGGAGAAGGAAGTAATTAACTGTGTGAATTTAAAAAGGGCTCCCTGCAGGGCTATAGGCATCATGCTAAGTAAGAGTAAATATAAATTGTTTGAGATGTCAACAACTGGAACACACACAGTCAATATGAATTTAGTGGTAAGATTATCAATAGATGATGGGTCACTAAATGTGAAATATTCCTTTTGAGTGTTAATGGAATCTTTATTTGTAACTTTCTGACATTCTTAGTGTTTCTCTGTGAGCAAACAAATGCTTCAAACAGATTTTTCATTCTAATTTTAGACATTTTGGATATTGCATTAACATTTTCTTCATGTTTTGAACAGATATAATTAAATGCTATTTAATGTGCCCTTCAAAATGAGACACTTCAATAATTTACTGTATTACATGGTACAGTGCTTAAGTCCAGAGCAATGATTATACCAAATTGATCTCTTGACATTTTTCATAGCACTTCATTTTCAAAATAGTTGATCTTGTACACATGCATATCAACCAAATATATTGCAACTCAAAGGTGCTCTTCAGCAAACTGTCAAACAAATCTATCCTTCTTCAATGTTTAATTCACTAGAATGCTAAATTCTATAGATTTGATGGATACCTAAATGAGTTTAATTACTCTTCATTTTAGGGCCTCTGAAAATGTTTCTTCTTGTTTAAAATTACTCAATTTGCATCCACCTCAATATGTGTGGTTGGTACTTGTCATTTGGAAACCTAATTTAAATAAAAATTTATTTAACATATTTGAGTGCCTGATACAGCTAAGGCTCTGGTTGTGATAGCTTGGGCTTTTTTCTGGTATAATTTCTAAATTATTTCATTTCTTGTTTCTTTGTCTTCAATTTTTGGTTAACTACTAGGAGATATGTTGGTTATATAGGATTGTATTTTATGGAAGCTTTTGTTTCCAACTTTTTCTATGCCTTCTTTTCTTGATTATTGCATTCTAATTTCATTATATTTTATGGCATGTTAACTCAATTCTTTTGGCCTCTCAAATTGGTAAGTACCCGTGTGATTGCGCTTATACACAAGCACCAATTACAGAGGCTCTATCTATAGTTTAAACAGGAAGTTCAGACTCTGGAGGGATTGTGCCCATAAAATATTGCTCAGATTTCTTAGTCTGCAATATCAGCCTATATTCCGCAATGGCAGATGCCAGAGAGCTGCATCCATGAGGCTCTATTACCTAGAGCATAATACCTAGAGCATAATCATACTATTGCTGGAGGTGAAGGAAATTTGAAACAGTAATGCCAAGGTAGCTTGTGTCCCTTAAAGCTCTGTAGAAATTTTTAGTGTTCCCAGAGGACTCTATCCCTCACTGGCCATGCCTGCACACTGTAGTGTCTTAATTCCCTTTGCTGCTGCCGCCACTGATGAGCTATCAACTATACAGGCTCAATGTCGTCTTTCAGTGAGATTTGTAGATCAGGACAAGGATGGTACTTAAGGTAAGGGGAAAGATTTTCCTTATCTCTGAACCAAGCTTAATTAGACTGCCCCCCGCCCTTGTCCCCACAACATGACTGCTTGAATTCCAAAAGCAAAGTACTCTGCATTAATACACATGGGCTTTCTCCCCCAAATTCCAGTAGAGTACCATGGCACCTGGGTTGATAATCAAAATTTGCCATAATTTATAACCTGAATGATCACTTCTTTCCAGCAACATAAAAAATTAGTTTTCAAATTTAGTCTCCAAAATGGATGCCCCCAATTATGTTTTATAGTTGTTGTTTGTTTTGTTGTTGTTGTTTTTTCCTGTTTTTTATAAAATTCCCATTTGATCACATCATTGAGTTCTTTTGAATTTGTTTTTGTTTCTTTGGAAGCCAACAGGTTGATGGCAGAGGAAAGCTAAAGTACAAAGATTTAGATTCTTGTCTCCAGAGAGTTATTCAGGGACTATGAACTTGAGGGATGGGGCATGTATTAGTTTCCTATTCCTGTATAACTAATCATCATACTTGAAACTAAACCCATTTATTATTTTTTAAGTTTTGTGCATTGGAAGTCAGGCACTACTTTACTGGGGCTCTTCTCAGGTTCCCATAAGGCTGCAATCAAGTCGCCAGTGTGACTGCATTCTCATCTGACAGCTTGAGTGAGGGAGAAACTGATTTCAAGCTCATTTCATTTTCTCCCAGTTACTGGACTCATGGTAGTTTGCTTCTTCAAGGCCAGAAGGACTATATGGAGGGTCCTTATCTCTCCTTTTACTAGATTAAGATAGGCCCACTGAGAATAATCTCCCTTTTGATTACCTCAAGTCAACCTATTTGGGACCTCAGTTAAATCTGCAAAATACTTTAACTTTTATCATATGAACAAACCTTTGCTCTACTTTTCTGACTAAAAGCAAGACATGTCTGTACTTAAGGAAATATTATAAATGACTCATTGGGGTTACCCTAGGGCAGCGATTTTCAACTTTTTCATCTCATGGCACACATAAACTAGTTACTAAAATTCTGTGGCTCACCAAAAAATATATTATATTTTTTGCCGACTTGACAAAAAAAAAAGGTGTAATTTTGATTCATTCACACCAGACGGCTCTTGTGTTGGCTCTTGTCATTTTTTTATTCAACAATCCAAGGAAAAAGAGGTCAGTGCCCCTCACTAAACAGTCAGGTATTGCATGTTTTAAAAATGCACACAGCATACTAGTGTGCCTGTGGGAAAAGGATGGAAAATTGCTGCCCTAGGGTATGTCTGCCATGGGGAGCTTCTGAGCTCTACCCGAATATATTTAGTACAGGCAATGACCTACTTCATCGGCCAATAGGATCTTAGTAGCAGGCTCTTTAACTTTGTTATATTGTTTTATTTATATTTGAATATGACATTTGAACACATGACAGATGCTTAAATAAATAATGCATTACTCAAATATAAATTCTAAGAAAATATGTATAAAACAGTTTTCATTAACACAAATGACTTGGCTCAAAGGTTTTTTCAATGTGAAGCAAGATTTCTCGAACATATGTCCTATCTCATTTTACTTTTACTGAGCCCAACAAAGTAATTTCTCATATTAGTAAGGGCTAGGAGGTTACAAAGCAAGTAAATGTTTAGGAATATAATAATACGTCCTAGGAAGGAGTTTGGAATCCAGGCTTTTCTAGAGTCTACCTCCAGACATTATGCTAAATTTTATTTCCTTGTACCCTTTTGTCTTTTGTGGTGAAGAAACTGAAGATGTTCTGATTCAAGGTATTATAAATACTGATGTGATAATTTCATGAACAGATCAACATAGACCTTAGAGCAGTGATTCTCAACCTGAGGGTTGCGGCCCCTTTGGGGGTCGAACGACCTTTCACAGGGGTTGCTTAAGACCATCGGAAAACACATATATAATTACATATTGTTTTTGTGATTAATCACTATGCTTTATGTTCAATTTGTAACAATGAAATTGGGGGTCACCACAACATGAGGACCTTTATTAAAGGGTCACGACATTAGGAAGGTGGAGAACCACTGCTGTAAGGTGACACTCTTCTCAGCAATGTTGACCTTTTTTAAAAAAAATCAGTTCCTCCACCGACAGATTTCAGAGATGCGGCATATTACTTCACCTTGCAAGTCTGTGGATGAAATATTAGTACTCATCTCATAGGATTATTAAAAAGGCAAGAGAAAGCCCTAAAGACTCCACAAAAAAGACTACCACATCTAATGAATAAATTCAGCACAGTAGCAGGATACAAAATTAATACCCAGAAGTCGCTGGCATTTTTATAAACCAATAATGAACTATCAAAGAGAAACTGAAAAAAAAAAATCCCGTTTGCTATTGCAATAACATAAAATAAAAATTTAAAAAAGGTATCCAGGAATAAACTTAACCAAGAAGATAAAAGACCTGTACTCAGAAAACTATAGGGCAACATGCCAGTCATAAAATCAGCAAGCCCGCCATCATAGAAAGCTTGTATTCCAAGTTTTTGCTTTAGCCAAAACTTTGTGGTACTTTGGAAATGCCACATATTCTGTAAAGCTTCCAAAATATTTTTAAAAAGTAGATAGGTAAATAGATATTTATATATTAATATTAATATATTATAGATATTAAATATATGGACATTAATATATTGTAGATATTAAATCTTTTTCTTTTCACTTCATTTTGTATCCGTTTGCTTTCTAATTATTTTATATCTGTATATTTAATTCTGTTCACTTCTACAAAATTATGCATCATATATATTCCTGGCATGGTCAGATTATGAAGGTAAGATTATTTAGTTCTGTCTACTAGTCCCTCAGATTATTAAAAAAATAAAATAAAAACTGTCAAGTGATGACATGAAGTAAAATAAGAATCTAATTTTTTCAATGATATCAATTTCAATACTCTTGAAATTATTAAGTATGAAATTATGTCATGGACATGTTTTCTTAGAAGGGATTGATGGTGTTGGCTAAGAGTGCATTTTTCATGTGCTAAGTATATGCTTGGATTGCCTATTAAGTAGAATGAGTATAATTTATTGCCAAACCCAGACACTTTTGAGAGTGGAAAGGGAAGATGTTAATCACCATGTCAGGACTACAAGGATAAAACGAGACTGTCCCCAGCAAACTGGGATGTGCTTACCATACAGAGAAATCCTGCCCCCAGAATAGCACATTCTTCTCTAACCTGCCTCTTGGCACCTTAAATGCTGCCCTACTTGCTAGCAGGTAGGATTTTCCACACATCTGTGCTTTACTCATCCTGTCTTTTCACCTGGTGCGCTCTCCTGCTTTCCTTCTTTATTGGACAAAACATAGTTGAGTGCCCTCCTCTTTCCCAAGTGACAGGTCCCCTCCCTGTGCCCTCCTACCCAAGACGCCTTTCTTCTGCATCCAGGCTAAATTGAGCAGTCACTAAATGCCTGCTGGCTTTTCCCAGAGGCTGAGTTTTGTGAGGACGCATTTCCTTCTTGACAGGATAATAATTTGATTATACTGATTATGTGTTCTTCAAGCACAATCCCCATTCCGGGCTGATTGCTCTCAGAGTTTTATTATAGAAACGCCTCAAGGCATAGTTAGTTTTGTAGACAGAAATGCTTTATGCATGTTAAAAGACTTGGCTTTTTGCTTTAAGAGCCGTACTGGAGAACTCTATCCACAAGTGTATGTCTTAAACAGCAAGTTTTCTGTGTTTGGTATTGTTTTCTCCACACACCAGGATTTGACAAAGATCCCAATGGCTGTGGAGGGGAGAAGAGCAAAGGAAAAGTGTAAAGTTAGACATGGTGGCATCTCTGAAAAACCGTCATATTCCCTGTTATCCCTGAACATGGACTAGGAAATGCAGCTGAAACAGGAAGAGAAACTTGGAGATTCAAAGGCAGAGGGGGCTCACCCTGTTTCCTACATGGATCCTAGGGAAACAAGTTCTGTCCATTACATACCAAAATGCTCTAGGCAGTGGTTCTCAACCTTCCTAATGCCGCGACCCTTTAATACAGTTCCTCATGTTGTGGTGATTCCCAACCATAAAATTATTTTCGTTGCTACTACATAACTGTAATTTTGGTACTTTTATGAATCGTAATGTAAATATCTGATATGCAGGATGTATTTTCATTGTTACAAATTGAACATAATTAAAGCATAGTGATTAATCATAAAAACAATATGTAATTATATGTGTATTTTCCGATGGTCTTAGGCGACCCCTGTGAAAGGGTCATTCGACCCCCAAAGTGGTCTCAACCCACAGGTTGAGAACGGCTGCTCTAGGGTCAGTATAATATAAATGATAGCACTCTATCTGAACTGGGCTTGAATATCTTTCTTCACACTTGTCATTTTCAATAGCTGATCAAATAAATAGGTAGCACAATTTTCTCTCTGACATACCATAAAATGATGTGTCCTTAAAAATTTTCCAGTAATTAGGAACATTTAGTACATGGGAACACACTTTTCCCAGTTGCTTAGCTCAAATTGTATTGGAGTTGTTTATATATATATTTCCCCTCTCCATATTTAACTTATCAACCAATTCTTTTGACTTGACCTTCAAAATATATCTAAAACGTGGCCTTCTCACTCTCTCAAGTCCAAAGTTGCCTTACCTCTCTCTCCCTTGGCCACTTGTTGCCATATTTCTGCCTTTGCCCTCTGTGGTCAGTTCTCAATGGAGCAGCAGCAGATTTACTGAGTTAAAGCAAGCCATGCCCCTCCTTGGCTTTAATCCACCTAGTATTCAGATTCAAAGCCAACTTCTTCCTGGGATCCTTATGTGATCTGCCCCTCCCTTACTTCTCGAACTGTATCTCCTTTCTGATTGTCCCACCCCCTGCTACCTCACTGCTCTTGGAAACAAATCTCAGAGTCAAGGCTAGTCCTGCCCTGATTCTCTTCCCTCAGTATCCCCACCACAAGCACTCACCTCCTGCAGCTCCTAGATTGATGCCAAAAGGGAAACAGAAGCTCGATTGTTAATTTATGTCCACAATTCCTCCCTACTGCCTCCAAGTTTACTGAGAGGTGTAGGAGACACTGAGACCCTCGGTTGATAAGAATCCAGGTTCTCTCTGTGGAAATAATTTAATAATCTGTAGAATAATGTATCTTCATTTCTTTTCAAAATAATGAAATTATAGTTTTATTATTTTAGTTAATTCTACCCACATATTGATGAAATATAAAATAAAGTCAGATGGAATAAGCTTTAGATTTTCATCCACACTTCTGCCTAACCTGAGAGGTACTTAAAAAAAAAATTATGAGCTAAGAAAAGAGAAACACATATTTTGGAAAATAATTTATTTTTTCAATCATATTGTACTAAGGTTATTAAGAGATATTTAGAAGTGCATTAATGTTATTAAGGGATATTTAGACGTGCATTTTGAATTATGCAATGAGGCTCACTTTTTTCTTCGTGTCAGTGTAATTCAGAGATATCTAGTATTGGAAGATATGTATCATCATTAGTCATAATAGTGCAATTTACACATGTGCCCAGTGTTATATTTTCTTATAGGAAGATGGCTCACAATTTTCAAGGTCATAAATAGGATACACTGTCACGTAAAATATTTTCGGATAGGACTTCTTAAATGTTAGTGAGTATCAGGATCCCTTGTTGAGACACAGACTCCTGGCCCCTGGAGTGCGACCTGGGAATTTGCATTTCTAATCGCTTCCTGGTTGAAGCTGATGCTGCTTGTGTATAGAGCATATTTTAGTAGCACGATTTAAGTCAGGAACACTGGCTCAAGTTATTTTTTTATTACTTTTTCTTGGCCACTTCATGAATTCATTGAGCACCTTTATTGAAACAAAGTGAAAGCTTCAGACAATTATTAGGAAAAATCTTTTGCTGTAACATGCCTTTGGCTTTAACTAAGCAAATGCAGTTCATCTCAATAAAGACAAGAATATCTTTGCTTTCTCTCCCATTACCTCTAAATCCTTCTCTTTGTCTAAAAACTACCTTGAAAATGTCTTAAATGAATTATCAGTTTGAAAGGGATTTTTAAAATATATAATTTGGGTTCCCAAATACAGTAACTTCTTAATCTACATATTAGTGGGTAAACTTTTCCTTGCTTTAGTGGAGTTGAATCAGCATGCAATTGTATCCTTTGCAGCTAAAAAGAATAGTAATTATTAAAACATTACTAGTGGAAAACATATTGTGTTTTGAGGACCCAGCACAGCTGGGCTCTGCATACTACCTCAAGCACCAGATGTTCCATTTGCTGTCATTTGTTTAGAATTATTTACACACATGGATGGGAGAACAGAAGGGTGGGGAGGCACCAGGCATTCTTATTATCACAAAATGTGTTGAATTTTGTAGATAATACATGGAAATGGCTTAAAATAATATAAAGCAAGAAAATATACACAGGAAAATGTCTTCTTATCCAGTCCATTTCATCTGGTTTCCACTTCTTTCCAAATAAGAGATACTGTTCATTTATCACATATTACTTTAAAGATTTTTTTGCATGAACAAGTACATACAAATGCATTGATTGCCCTGCTTTCAAACACCATTTAGCACACTATATATGGTATTCTGAACTATTTTCTTTTAACAATATATATATATATATATCTTGGTGATCTTTCCATACCCATACATGAGGGGCTACCTAGTGTTCCATTGCAAATGGACCTGTCATCTCTTCAACTAGTCATCTGTAGCCAGGCATAAGCAGGTAAATGTTAACAGGTAGGTAAACTTATGCTGTAACAGAACGATTCCATTGAACATGGTGTTAGCACAAAATAAATTCCACATAGATAATTTCCTACTTATGTGATTAAGTCTTAAAATGTCTCTCATATGAAATGAAAAGAATATGCTAACCACCTTTATTCTTCTTTTCAATTTTAAATGGCCTGGTTTAACAATCTGTAGAAGAAATTGCTAGAGTAGAATTTGTTAGAATTTATTTGCTTATAATATATGCTTTATATTTTTGTAGAAGTTGGCAAATGATCCTCCCATGGAATGGCCTATTTTACATAATTGCCAGCCATGTGTAAGAGGGTGCACCTCCTCCCACTGCCTTGCCAAATGAGTTAGCATTTGGATTTCTAACAAACTGGTGAGTGAGAAATTGGATGACAGTGTAGTTTTAATTTACATGTCTCTTATGATGAGTGAAATTGATGATTTTCTTAGTATGTTTAAAAGCTTTTTAATGTTTTCTTCCCTGTGAATTGCCCATTGTACACATTGCCCAATTTGGAGGAGTGAGGTTACTGAGCCCTTTGCCTGCTCTGCTTTTCAGCTTCATGCCATGTAGACATTTTCAGTTTTTATAAACTGATTTTAACAATCTTTTATTTTATTATTTCATAAGTAGTAAAACACACTCATACACACACACACACACACACACACACACACAAAGGTCTCCCATATTATAGCTGAATACAGTTTGTGGCTAGCACTATAGTTATCCAGATTAGTTGGCTTATTTATGTAGCTCCTCATTTCTTGCTAGAGAGAGGTTGCTTTCAGGAAATTTGCTGTTTGTGTGATCAGGAGGTGCAGGCTTACCTGCTCAGCCTTGCTGAACCACACTGGGTCCCAGAGGGTGTTTTGCCAACCTGACACCTTTCTCCCATACAATGTCCCATTGCACCCTCACCCTCAGAAAGTTTACTTTTTGCTGAAATTCACTACTAATGACTCCACTTGCTCCTGAGATCTCCTTCAATGGTTCCTTACCTCCATGTCCTTCATGTAGCACATGGAAATCACTTTGGTTCATTCCAAAAGTTTTTGAAAAATCTCATGTTATTTTTTTAAAGGGAGAGGGAGAAAGAGATAGAAGCATCAATGATAAGAGAGAATGATTGATCAGCTGTCTCCTGCACGTCCCCTACTGGGGACTGGGCCTAGAACCTGGGCATGAGCCCTGACTGGGAATTGAACCATGACCTTCTGGTTCATAGGTCAATGCTCAACCACTGACCCATACTGGCTGAGCACATATCATTTAGATTCTAGAGATTAAATGTTGTCAGGGACAGAATATTAACGTTCTATGTTGAAACCTCAACTTCCAGGGTGGCTGTATTGGGAGATGGGACCTCTAAGGAAGTAATAAGGTTAAATGAGGCCATAAGGATAGTGATCAGATAGGATTGCTGTCTTTATAAAAAGAGACAAAATGAGACACCACAGAGCTGTTCTTTCTCACTTTCTCCCTCTCTCCTCATTTTCATGAATCAAGAAATACAAAAAGGTTGACTCCTAAGATAGGTAATGGGGAAGGGAGAATATATGAGTTTTAATATAGCTATTAGAGCAGATGTGAATCAAAAGAACTTTAGGATCTCATGACCCTCCTATTTGGATGCAAGTGCTCGCAAGTAAATTCACATGGTCTAGTCCAACAGGGAGATGTTTTACAACTGTTTGGTTGCCTTACTCAAATCGACACAATTCTAATTACACTTGATAGATTTATACAGGCCAGGCAGTTGGAGATATTATCTTACGTAATAATTTTATCATCCATACTGAACAGTTGTTATTAGTCTTATTTCAGGCATGTGAACTCAGAGTCCAGCAGATATGTAGCTTGCCTAGTTAACACAGTTTACTAATGACGAGTGGCAGAGCCAAAATTCAAACTCAGATCAGACTGACTCCAAAGTCCTGCTTTTCAACTCCACCACCTGGCCAGTCCAGATAGTCTCTTCAAAAAGGACAAGCTATACAATAAAGAGTTTTCTCTCTAATTTGATAACTTACAAAGTTAACGCAATATAGGTGAAATAGTGTAAACAATTCTTTTTTCTATTTAACCACATTTAAAATGAGCTTAGTTCCAAAACCATGTAAAAATGCTAAGCCAAACACCATGCACAAATTAATTGCTTTAAAAAAAGAATGTAACAGAATATTCTAGCAGCTAATAATGAAAAACCCTGGTTTTCTCTTGGGTTTAAATGTGCAGGTTTTAAATTAATCTTTTGAGACAAAAGAGGCTTGTTGTCTACTGACTTGAAAGAGTAAATGCTTTCTGAGGATACAATGTTCATGGGGAAGATATTGAGTATTTAAATTATTGTACATTTTAAAAATTATGTGATATATATTAGTTGGAAATAATGTTAGGTCTATAGTCAACAGAAAAGTCTGGTTAGTATAATAAAATATCAACACAGATTTCTTCATTTTCTTCCTTCATCTCTATTTGTTTGGTGTAGCTGTCAATTGTTATTTTTAATATTCTGGGATATATATGCATATTAATTTTTATCTATGGGAAGAAGAACTTAGAATCCAGGGAAGAAACGGAGGATCTTTGTTTTGTTTTGTTTCCTAACTTTTCCCCCTTTATCCCAGTTCTATTGGTTTTATTTCTTTATTTTCTAATTATGAACAGGTAACATTTTTATAATAAGAACAAATAATAAAATCATAATAATGTTTTCAGGATAAAAAGCTAGACCAAGGGAATATGCATTTAATAATTTGGAAAGGAAAGGGGATATAAACACCTACTAAATATTCCCTATAATGATATGCCAGCTGGAAACCCTTTATTTTTGTAGTACCACAAAGTAGTGATAATATTAATAAATGTGGCAAATTCCCTGGTAAATATATTCACATTATCTAATAATACACTGTAGGCCATTATACAGTTTTGTTGTTTTATTTTCACCATGATTCAACAAAGTGATACTTTAGTAGCCAACAAGAGTTAACTGTCCACAGGGACTTGATTACAATCAGGAGAACTCTCCTTATATTCAGATTTTTAAAATAATTTCATTATGTGAACATATTACCTGTTTTATTTTCTAATTGCTAAGAACTATAAAATAGCATAAACAAGATAATGCAATAACTGGAAATATGAACATCAAGTTGCAAATAAAAATTCAATGAGTTTTCTGACAGTAAAACTAAATCCTTTTATTTTTTAGCTCCTTTAAAAGTTAGATATGGAGCCCAGCCTGGCCCATTGATTGAGCGTCGACCTATGAATCCGGAGGTCACGGTTCCATTCCTGGTCATTGCACATGCCTGGGTTATGGGTCCGATCCCCAAAAGGGGGTGTGCAGGAGGCAGCCGATCAATGATTCTCTCTCATCATTGATGTTTCTCTCTCTCTTTCTCCCTCTCCCTTCCTCTCTGAAATCAATAAAGATATATATATATATTTTTAAAAAGTTATGTATTGAATGTCTCATTCTATTATTATGTCAAAATTTAGTAATATCTGAAAAATATTAGGGTTAAATTTTTTATATAGGTCTGATAGACTGTTAGCAAAATAGTTGATGAAGTTCCTCTACAATTTCTCTATAGCCTTATTATTTACCATAAACCAACATCTAAAAGGAAAAACTCTCCTATTTAAATAACCCAGTTATGTTGAAGTAGTTCCTAGAGTTTATCCTACTTTATAAGGACAGGAGAATCAGATTCATTTAGGCCTTAAGCTCTTTATCTGATTGAACCTATTTGAAGACATTTAAATATGTATGACTTCCAGTTTTATAAGGTGGTAGAAACATAGATAATGGTAATGTGGGAGAAAAATGACATTTATTCTAAGCATTTGTATAGTTGATTATCATAATGTATAATCTCACTTTTGAATTTTAGGATAGTACACTGGATATAATAAAGACAAAGCATTCCTTATTTTTATCTTTAAATTTTGTGGATAGAAAAAAAGGTAACAAAAATAAATGAGTCAATTGCTGAAATGTGATATCTATATAACAAAATAAAATTACTTATTAACTCATATTAAGGGCATATTAATAAAAAAAAAGAGTTCTGATTTATTTTTTCTCGTATAATACTAACTACAATTTCTAGGGTAAGTACTATTACCATCCAGGAAACTGAAACTTTGAGATGTCAAATAGTTTTTTATTGTTTTTGTTTTGTAAAAAATGTATTTTTATTGATTTTAGAGAAGAAGGGAGAAGGAGAAAGAGCTAGAAACATCAATGATGAGAGAAAATCATAGATTGGGACACCCCTTACTAGGGATCAAGCCCGCAACCTGGACATATCCCCTGACCAGGAATCGAACTAGTGACCTCTTGGTTCCTGGGTCAACATTCAATCACTGAGCCACACCTGGCTGGGCTCAAATAGCTTAATCTCAAGGATCCATGGCAAGGAGACAGAAGCATAATGATTCAAACCTATGTGTAATTAAATCCAAGGGTAGAGAAAGAGATTGAACTCAAATAGAACTGGGTTTAAAGTCTCATCTCTCAGGCAAGCTAGTTCAATGCTATGCATTTTAGTAACTTCAAGTAGAAAATGATCATAAAAAATTGAAATAAGATAATTGCCTTAAGCATATAGCCCATTACATGGCATTTAGTATGTATATTTAAAAGGCTGATTTCTGTTACCTCTATTAATACATATAAATTAAATCTAATCTAAAAGATAGGTTATGGTATCTGGCTGTTGTATAAAGACACCGATTTAATTAGTGGTATTATTATTTTTCCCCTAAAACACTTTGTTCTCTAGGTTTTTATGGCACCCCACCTATCCTCACCCACAGCACCAAACTGCATACTTTTTAAAATTCTTTTTAAAAAATTTATTGAATTTATTGGGGTGACATTGGTTAAAAAAATATATATATATATAGGTTTCAATTGCACAATTCTATGACACATCATCTGTATATTGTATTGTGCGTTTGCCACCCAAGATCAAGTATCCTAACATCACCATTTATCCTCCCTTTACCTTCTACTTGCTCCCACCTCCTTTTCCCACTGGTAGTCACCATATTGTTGTCTGTGTCTATGAGTTTTTTGTTTGTTTTTTAGTTCATCCCTTCACCTTTCCCCACCCCCTCTCCCATCTGACAGCTGTCAGTCTGTACTCTGTATCTATGAGTCTATTTCTATTTTATTTGTTTATTTTGTTCATTAGATTCCACATACAAGTAAAATCATATGATATTTGTCTTCTGGCTTATTTCACTTAGCAGAATACTGTGCAGGTCCATCCATGTTCTTGCAAATCCTCTGCTTCTAATGCTAATGAATGTCTAGTACTCAGCCCCATGACCTACACCCTTCTCTACTTTAGTCTCTTCTAACATGCCTTTATTACTCTATGTCTTTAATTTCTGTCAGTATCACACTAATTCTCATGTGGTGACATCAGTGCACAGATCTGTTTGACTGTCTTCATCGTGTGATAGCATATAAGGGAATAGTGTCAGGGTGAAAGTGTTACCAGGTAGATATAATAGGCTTACAAGCTTATGTAAGAGTTGACTATAATGGCAAACATATGATTGTAATGGTTGAAGGTGAATTTGAACCTAAGTAGAAATATAAAATTCTATCAAACATCACATCATTTAAAAATATTTATAAAAGGCACCATGCATGCCTTTTCATTTGGGATACTTTATCACATTTTCTCATTAATTAGATTTTAGAAGTACAGTATTCAGAGTTAAACAATGTTAAGGCTTCCATAGACTTATATTTTCTGTAGAAAACTATAACACCATTTAAAATTCAAAGTATGTTTGGCTCCATATTTTACATGAAACTTTGGCATATAAATAGCATGATAAATTGTCTTATACATACTTTTCTACAAATAAGAATTAAGATGAGATATATTTTAGTTAAACCAACAAGTTTCTGTATACATTAAAGAAACTAAAATACCCCAGGAGGGAAGAATTATATTCCTATTTTTCATATGAGAAGATAAACCTGTTTGCTAATGAAGTGGTTGAAGGAAATATACTACAGAAAAGCTTACAATTTTCAGTTTCATTGTAGGCATATTATTCCCACCATAAAGTATCTTTTTGGGTATGAATCACTTTGGGGCATTTATGTTTTTACTTTCTAAAATGTATGTTTTCAAAAACCTTTTCAAAGCATATGGGAGACATTTTTAAATTCTGCATATATTATACATCACAAGAATAGAAAGCCAGAGCTCTAAGAAAAGACACACAGTATTACACAGTCATTATCAAGACATTATGCAAATACTGTTTCTTAATGTTTAGCTTTAATTTCTTTTCAGGGTATATAAAATCCACATTATAATTAAAATATATTCTTATGTTCAGATCATGGGAAATAATTCTAATACATTGACATGATGCATATAACACAATATTTCCTGTAAAGAGAATGCTGTTCTTACTTTTAAGAGCCATATATTTATTTTTATTTTCCCAGCAATTTTGACGGAATCATCCGGGTTCCCTTGATGGTGTCCATAACACTAACTAATTCTCATAAAGATGCCATGAGGTTATTAGTCCTATTCTATATGTAAGAAATTTGGCTAAGGTCACATGACTAGTACATGCGATGCTCAGAACTGATGCAAGCACAAATTGGTTTTATGTGTTCATGTAACTGAGCCTTGACTATTTGTACAAGATTGTGTTATCATTAAGATAACAGAGATCAAAGTTTAATTCTGGTAGGTGGTTACCTTCTAGTTTGGAAGACATACAAAGATGTGTATGTCATGTGATAAATATGACTGTAAGGGAGGAAAAAAAATCCTTTTACCTTTTAGGTTCTTTACTGGGGTTCCTGTAATAAGAAAGATTAACAAGACAAAAGCATATTACCATAGTTAATGTAATTTATACATGACATGGGGCCCTCATTAGGAAATGAAGACCCAGAGAAGCAGTTTAAGCTGGGCACTTATGAGTTAGACAAAGAGAGGAGTAAATTGTAGAAAAGCGACAGAGCATCCCTACTCGGTTTGGCCCAGTGGATACAGGTCCTGGGTTCAATTCCAGTCAAAGGCATGTACCTTGGTTGCAGGCTCCTCCCCAGCCCGGGCCTTCACCTGGGGGCAACCAATCAATGTGTTTCTCTCACATTGATATTTCTCTCTATCGTTCCCTCTCTTCCATTCTCTATAAAAATTAATGGGGAAAAAATATCCTCAGGTGAGGATTTAAAAAAAAAAGTGACAGGTCATAAGTTAGTTAATTGGTTAAAGAAGTGACTAGAAGGATAAGAGTTTACTTAGCAATGTTTACGCATACAGATTTCTGTTGGCCTTGACCATTCTTGGTGAAAGAATATTTCTTTCCTTCTTGTATAAGGAGAACATGTTCTATATGGGAGTTTTATTTCTTAATTTTAGGAAGTCAGAGTTCCTTTTTTGTATCTGACATTTTACAAGTGCCTTTAACTTAAAATAATATATATGCCAAAGTGGCCTGTTCTAAAGTGGCATATTCTGAATTCCTTCATGAGAATTAGAGAACAAGAGACTTTGGGAACAGAGTGGCTGGGATCTAAGGTCTTGCTTGGGAGACTGACATTTTTTAAATAATTAAAACAGAGAAATGGGCTTTTTATTTAGAAGAAAAAGCTTATACAGAGGCATCAAGGCTAGCAAGAGCACAGTATAGCCAAGAGATAGGGAGCATATTAAAATGTGAGCAGGTCATGGGATTTCCTGGATGAGAGATGGAGAAAGGTACCAAATATTGAAAAGCTATGAATTTCACAAGAAAGATTTTTTTAGTTATTCTGGAAGTGATGTCAACATAGAAGAATTTTTAAGCAGGGAGGGTGTTATATGTAGCTAGAGGAAATATATCAATGGGAAAGGCATTAGAGGAGACCTTTGGACAAGTGTCACCCCTGCCATGTGCATTGCATAAAATCTGTGTTGCCGATGACACAGATAAGCATAAAGTAGGACTTCTGACTTCAGAGGAAGAAGACAGGAAAGCAAGATCTGCATATTTTAATCTCTGTGATGATAATTGCAGAGCAGACTCTCACCGAAAATAAATTCTCAGGAATTTATAATAGAGCGCCATCCATTGTCTTCCCATGTTTTTCATTCCGACTTTTCTTTCCTTTCTTTCCTTCCCCTGTACTTTATTCCCCAAACCCCTACCCCAAATAAAAAACCATGGAGAATATCCTGCCTCAGCTCAGTGGTTGTTAAAGTAGCATTAAGTTCAGCTCTGAGAAATAGGAACACAAAATGATTGTGGCTTTATTTTTTAAAAAAAATTTATATATATATTCGATTTCAGAGAGGAAAAGAGAGGGAGAGAGAGAAGGAAACATAAATGATGAGAGAGAGAGTCATTGATTGGCTGCCTCCTGCACACCCCTCACTGGGGATCAAGCCCACAACCCAGGCATATGCCCTGACCGTGAATGGAACCATGACCTCCTGGTTCATAGGTCTATGCTCAACCACTGAGCCATGCTGGCAAGGCTGACTGTGGCTTTAAAAAGGCTGACTTTTTTTTTCTCTTAACTCAGAGGAAGGCAGCCCAGAGCTCATCTGACAGCTTCTTTGTAGGGTCCTCTGGGATCGAGTTACTTGGTTCTTCTCTCTCCAGGCCATGATACTCATTCTAGTCACACACCCAGGATTCATGTGGCAAAATAGAAGGAGGGGAAAGAGAACATAAAATGAATGTCAACAGTCTTCTGAGGAAGTTTCCTGGAAAGTTAACAGACACTACTTCTGCTTGTATGCCATGGGCTAGAACTTAGTAATTGAACAATATTCAACTACAAGTGAGGCTAGGAAACGTAGTCTTTGTACTGGGAAAGTGGAGTATAGGAACTTTTGTTTGGCAAGATGCATAGGATATTCAGTGACAGAAACCAGAGAGTGAGGACACTAGGAATCTTTGCACCAGTAGGATTCCTTTAGTATTTTTTATTTATAATATCAAACTAAATAACCATTTAAAGCTTACTTTTTAAATATACATTGATTTCAGAGAGGAAGGGAGAAGGAGAGAGAGATAGACGTTAATGATGAGATAGAATCATTGATTGGCTGCTTCCCTGCATGCTCCCCACTGGAGATTGAGCCAGCAACCAGGGCATGTTCCCTAACCAGGAATTGAACCAGCAAACTTTTGGTGTATGGGACTAAGCCCAACCAACAGACCCATACCCGCCAGGACTATTTTCATAGTGTTTTAGTCAACATAGTAGAAATATTTCATGCACATATTTTGCACCATGTAATGAATAAGATGTGACTGATAATGCTACAGAATACGAGCCATTGCAAAGTTTATTAATGCACATTTGACTCAATCTTTGAGTGACTTCCTTAATTTCTAATTTTCTCTATGTTAAAAGAACCTGAGAGAAAAAGCAGGTTTTTGTTGATAAAATGTAACTGTTTGTTTTCCAGTACTTTTGTTTCTTTGATTGTGACAGGCTTTTAAGTGAAAATCAAAGTATAATGTTAACCAAATCAAAGAGTGCTTTCTAAAAGTTTTTCTATAACATGTTCTTACAATTAATTACTTTCAATTGAAACTTGGCATTTTAACACCACTCGTGTTGTACAAACCCTGAATTAATTTGTCTATTTCCCATTTATTTATTACTACATTCAACAAATGTTTATTTAACGGTGACAATATGAAAGGGACTTCACTAGCCAATACTGGAGATGGAAATTGCATAGACATGGCATGAAAGCCCTACAAAATATGACACAAAGAACACATTAAATGGTTCCTATATAAATACTTAGAATGCTGGTCTGCAATATTGAGAAAGAGCAGTTACATTGAACTATGATAGCCAGAATTTTAAATGAAGGATTTGAGATCTTGCCTTACTTTCAAGCTAATAAGTTATGCTACAAAAGATTAATAGGTGCTGGCAGAGAATATGAGACTGCATCAGAAACAAGACTATCTTACCCATAGTGCAGAAGGTACCTTAAGTTTTCCTTGCTCCTCATATCCACTGGGGCAACTCGGAGAAGCCCAGGTACAGGCCACACACACACAGTTGAGAAATCCTGAATGATAAATTCCCAGTTTTGTATGGGGTCTGCTAGCCCATTTCTCCAACCTAGAAGAAGATCATCCCCTGTCAAAAAACAAATTTTCCCACTGCCTGGAAGGACGGTTCCAGCTTTCTTCCAAGGCTGTTTGTACACATATATCCTTGAAAAGAGAGCATGAAAGGAACCTCTGACTACCTTTCTCAGATGTGAAGAATGCAAAAGACCCAGAGAGAATTGTCTCTAAAACATAGACGTCTTTGTGGAGAAATACCCTTTAGTCTAGGTCTCAGAGGATAAGGTTTACTAAATAGAGTTTGGACAGTAAGGCTCTTAAGAAAATTAGAATTGAGCCTGGCCAGCATAGCTCAGTGGTTGAGCATCGATCAATGAACCAGGAGGTCACAGTTTGATTCCCAGTCAGGGGACATGCCTGGGTTGCAGGTTGGATCCCCAGTGGGTGGTTGTGCAGGAGGCAACCAGTCACTGATTTTCTCATCATTGATGTTTCTATGTCTCCCCCACTCCCCTCATCTCTGAAATCAATAAAAATATATTTAAAAAAAGAAAAAAATCAGAATTGAATGAGCCATTCAGGGAGCAATATCTGTAATCACAAATTTAATGTTTTCATCACCATCTCTATGAAGTTTAAGTGAATATTTCCAACAGAAAAACACAATATGTAAAAGTTAATGCTTCCTAATTTATTTGTCATTTACATTTTTCATCATATTTTAGAGTCACATTTTAATACATATGTACATATATGTATGTATACTTCAAGCAAATGCAATTTATTATGTCCAAATCTTGGTGCTATGAGAATATTTTGAAATGGTCAGATTACAAGTGAAAATATCTATTTGAGAGACAATTGGGGAATAAAATTGCAACAAATTTAGGTGGAGCCTTCTACACTTCCATGTGGTTTATGAGTATTGGATTTTGACTAAGCAGGAGCTATTTAATCCAATTGACACTGATGGAGAAGAGTATGATTAATTATTAAACATATAAATTATCAATTGAGAAGGAAAAATCCAGAGTTGTGGAGAAAATGTTAAATATAACGAGTAAAGGACAAGAAGGTGAAACAAAAATTCATAAGTCAATATCAATGGAAATTAAACAAGAGCTAGACTTAGGACAGGAGAATGATACTGATATTGTTGATCATTGGATCTGAAATGATGGAAACCGTAGATTCAGGGTCAGACAAATATCTGAGAATGCACCTTGCAAGCAGTGGGTGTTGGGCTTGTTATCACTAACTCAAAAAATAACTGAAAGTTTTAGAACACACATCCTGAACCTAAGTAAGTAAATCCATACATACATATATACAAACATATATTAAAAAATTATTTCTTAAAGTAAAACATTGGCTTCTGTTAAGGACTTATAACTTTCATCTTATATAAGTACATCAGAATTCAAACCTAATTTAAGTTTCCTTATACTTAAATCTGCCTGACAGTGTGATGGATTTTAATAATTCATCATGGGAGAGTTAAGTTTCATTCTTTTCAAGATGAGTCATCTTCTCATGCGGAACAGCCTTTTCATCTGATGGATTTGCAGTCTGACAAATGTGCATTAAGCAACATGTTCCCATTGACATGTGCTTCTCCATACAGGATATCCTATACATCTCACAGTGAAAGCAGTTCCAAAATATATGGACTTTCCATCATACTCTATCTTCCTTTGACAGTTTCTATTTAAACTAAGCTTGCTCTCTGCAAAGTCAGATACATTCCTACCAATAATGTATAATGCCATAGTTGGGAAAATGGTGGCAATTATAACTCTAGGCTTTTTGAATATGTAAAATAATATATCACCCCACACTTATGGAGAATGGAACGGCAGATTCATGAAATAAAATTGACAAAGTATTTTTTAAAAAAGACATTTTCAAAACAAGAAAAGAAGCAAAGAAAGTTTCTTATAAAACAAGAGAGAGAAAACCTAAGACATTCTCTACACCTCTTTGGAATCTCAAGTTTATAATCCAAGAACATATTGGTGAGAAAAGTCAGTGAAAAGACCAAGTTACAAGCAGTTACTTTTGGGGTAAATGTGAGAATTATTTTGTTGAAAATAGTGTTTCTTCAGTGCTCTCTGGCAGAATGACTGTATTGAAGAGTTATAAACGGCTGATATTTAACCTTGGGCAATGTGAGTAACTCTGTAAGTAAGAAAAGTCATTTGTAAATGAAGCATGGTTATGAAATCAGAAAGTCAAAGAATTAGATAGCTGAACATTCTTAAAGATAATTCAAATACAAATCTTTCTTCATAAATGAGAGCTGCGAAGCTCAGAGAGTAAAATGCTCACATAAATGTGATAGTTTTCTATAAAATGGACATTTGAGGTCATGTTCTTGACTAAGTACAGTGTTACCAATTCTACTGCCATAGAGGGAATAGCCACAGAAGCAAGAGGACTAGTCTCTTGCAGCAAAGTTGCATCACTGAGATTAAGTGCTGAACAGAGGAGAGAGGCCTGCATTACACACTATTACAAGTAATGCATTATTTGGAAATACTTTTTTGTTTTATGAAAATAATGCTTTTTACAGAGAAGATTATTGTTTTCAAATAGTAAAAGTCAACTTGGCTGTGGACAGCAGCAAATACATTTATTGGAAGCATATTGTATAGCCATCAAAACTGATGAGGAGCCTTAAGTATTAGGTTTATCAAAGAGTAAATACCAATAGAAATGAGGCAGTAAGAAGCAATATTAAGTACTTGCCACTGAAACTGTGTAGAATGACTCTTAATTTGTACAGCTGTCACTGACTTTATCCATCATAGCTGCCAGACTGGCCACCACTACATCTGGCTGTTGAGACCCTTACCCTGCTGTGAAATGTTTCTTAATGTTCACTACATACATCCATCATCTGTTCCAGGGTGTTGGAGTGTGTGACCGACTTGTATGTCACAAATGCAATTTCTGATTAAAAAGTTAGAAGATGAGCCTGATTGGCGTGGCTCAGTGGTTGAGTGTTGACCTCTGAATGTCACAATTGGATTCCCGGTCAGGGCATATGCCTGGGTTGTGGGCTCAATCCCCAGTGTGGGGGCGTGCAGGAAGCAGCCAATCAATGATTCTCTCTCATTCTTGACGTTTCTATTTCTCTCTTCCTCTCTCCTCCTCTCTGAAATCAATGAAAATATATTGAAAAAAAAAAGTTAGAAGAAGAATGTGTCTGGTTCCTAGGTGTTTCGAGGTGAAAGTTAAGGCTCTGTCATCAGAATTTCCATATTGGAATGTTCCATGAAAAGAGGATGGGTATTTAAATGCTGCATAGAAAAAAAAAAAATGACAAGAGTCTACAGTGTATTTCTATTGTGGTATTCTCATTCATTGGTTTTATTATTTTTATTTTTATTCTTAATTTATTTTTTATTTTTTTTATTTTTATTTTTTTATTGCTTAAAGTATTACAAAGGGTATTAAAGAATATTTTTATTCTTTCTCACCTATGCAAGGGTTGATTTCCAGAAGTAGAGCAGAACATTTTCATATATGGAGTCTGTCCTCTCATGATATATTAAATAAAATTAGTATCAAAAGTACAGTAGTTCTTTCATTCCACATATCCTTATTCACCACTTTTTATAACTGTTGTAATAGATATTCACAAGCATGTCATGAATATATAGATGGTATTTATATATTTTTAGAATGGCACATAAGATCATTATTTTTTATTTTTTTAAAAATATATTTTATTGATTTTTTACAGAGAGAAAGGGAGAGGGATAGAGAGTTAGAAACATCGACGAGAGAGAAACATCGATCAGCTGCCTCCTGCACACTCCCCACTGGGAATGTGCCTCCAACCAAGGTACATGCCCTTGACCGGAATCGAACCTGGGACCCTTGAGTCCACAGGCCGATGCTCTATCCGCTGAGCCAAACCGGTTAGGGCAAGATCATTATTTTTTAAAAATATCATTCAATATATCAGTAATGCATTACAAAAGCCACTTTTTCACCCTTTACTCATGAATTATGCTTTGTAAAACAACTTAGCATAAAAAGAAAAGATGTTAATTTCATTTAACAATCACGCCAAGTGGTGTGAAAGTATTAAGATAAAACATTCTGTATATTCATCAACTTTACTTTAAAGAAGAAAGGCTAGTTAAAGTTTCTTATTTTGAAATTTGTTATTTAAAAGAAGAAAGAAAACTTCAATGTAAAGTCGTCCAATTTATTAGATAAACTGGAAAGGATATTAAAATTACTTACACCACAATGAGAAAATTGAGACTTGAAGAAATTATATGATTCATATAAGTACGTATAGTAAGTAAATTGTCAAAAAGAGGAAGAAAACCTATATTTTCTGACTTTTCTATGCTCTTACTATGTTGGAACTAGAATTGCATTTCTCTTTTTAAGTCTTTTTATTTTTTATTTTTTAATCTTTATTGTTGAAAGCATTACATATGTCCTCTTATTTTTCTCATTGAGTGAAAAAATGTTCTTTACTTTCAAAAGTATCACAAAATTTAATTTTATTTGCCAGATGATTAAAATGAATTCCCAGTTCTTGTCCAATACAATACTTGCACAACTGTGAAGTCAACATTACTGTTAACCCTAATTTGTGGACAAATATACTGGTAGGGAAAGCACCTTGCTCTGGGCCTCATGTGATTTAAAAAGAAAAAAAAAAAAGTATCATTTTTTATTAATTTCAGAGATGAAGGAAGAAGGAGAGACATAAAAACATCAATGATGAGAAAGAAACATTGACAGGCTGCCTCCTGCTTGTCCCACAGTGGGGATCAAACCCACAACTTGAGCAAGTGTCCTGACAGGCAATTGAACTGTGACCTCCTGGTTCATAGGTTGGTGCTCAGCCACTGATCCACGCCAGCCAGGCTCATGTGATTTTTTTATTCATTTCCTACTTATTATAAACATTTTTACCAACTGTATAAAAGAGGTATATAATGACATTATTTATGCTCAATTTTTGAAATAATTTATATTGTCATGTCAAACATTTTGTGATTCATTTAGATCCACATTTCAGTTTGTGCTGATTTATAGGGTTGAATTTAATAGACTGAGAAAGTGATTCATCTAATATTTTTGCAAGATGGAATAGCTATAATCTTGAATCAGGATAATTTTTCTAAACACATACTGAAATACACACATACACAAAGGCAGTAGAACTTGCTACACAGTTTTATTTTTCAGTAAGCTAATAATATCAGTCACCATTTTCTCTACCAACTAATTTCTTATCTTCCATGAATCGTTCTCAAGTTTTACTTTATTGTCCAATTGTACTAAAACCTAAGTCCAAATCAGCAACATTTCATTTGAAAAACAAAACCTTTTTTCTTCATGTTCTTTTTGCCACCCTCTTTTTTTCCTTACAACTTACCTTGGAAGGCTACAAATATACAATTAATAACACTACAATTTTGTGTAGTGTTATTCCCATTCTTTAATATATGCCTCACCTATATGTTAAGACTGCGCCATAGAGTAGTTATCTGCGGGCCTATCAAAATCCATGCAAGCCATGACCGAGCCAGTTGATATTCTTACTTACAATCGATTGTGCCAATCTGCTTTCTGAGGATGGAGTAACTTTCAGTTTCATTTTTTCAGCCATCGTCCTTTTTTGTTTTATTTTACTTATTAAGCAGCTTAAGTGCCTGTTGGATTGTTGTGAAGGTCTGTGACAATTTTTCAACTCTTTGGTATATTTTGTTGAAGTTCAGTGAGTCACATGTAGTAGACAATTAATGTCCAGTACAGTTTTATCACATCCAACAAAACTGAATAAAAATAAACAAGCAAAACATTTGCACTTACCATGGAGTCCCTAATAGATCATGTATTGTAAACAATCATACTACACTCAGGCATGTGCACACACTCATCATCAGTTTTTGAACATTTAAACACTCCCTAGGGCTGCATTTTTGTTGTTTCAAGAAACATATAAATATCCTAAATATATGTTTAGTCTAAATGTATATGAAGATTAGTAGTAAAGATAGGAAGGTCCATGAAAAACATGTGCAGTGTACAGGCTTATGGATGTCTATAAAATAATCTGCACATGTTCTTTCCTATTAGCATCACACTGCATAATAGTATATTTTGCATTCAGAGCAAATACTTAAACCTATCAAGTTTTGTTCTGTATATAATTTTCTCTCTTTCCATTAGGTGGAAAATGGTTGCCTGTGTTCACCTACTGTGAAGACTAAGAATCAGACCACTGCAGTTTTGAATCTCTGAAGTGTTTCAGGATGTAAATGCCATCTGACCTTTCCCTGGTGGACGGTTAAATCATGGACACGCTAAACACTTTACTTTGGACTGTCCTTCCAAAGGATGCTTTGGCTTCTCTCCTGAATGCTCATTAAGCATTTGTAGCCAACAAGGAAAAGAAAGAAAACTGTGAACTGGAAAGTTATCTTACAATGAAAATTACGAGCACATCTTGCATCTGTCCAGTCCTCGTGTGTCTCTGTTTTGTGCAGAGGTGTTATGGAACTGCTCACCACAGCTCCGTCAAGGTGACCAGAAATCAGACCAAGCACATCGAAGGAGAGACCGAAGTCCACCATCGTCCCAAAAGGGGATGGGTTTGGAATCAGTTCTTTGTTTTAGAAGAACATATGGGACCCGATCCACAATATGTTGGAAAGGTAAGTTTTTGATGTTGGGTTTGTTTTTCCTTCTTGGGGAAATTTCGAGGTGTTATTAGGGTTAAATGGGAGTTGGATTTAAGAGATATGGAGTGGTAAGTGAATTATGTTATGGAATGCTACAAGTTAAACTAAACAGTTTAAAATAAAGATTGCAAAAAATGAACTTTACCAATCAAGTCACATCTCTCTAAACATTGGTGCATGCATTCTACACTGAATGTTCTTTACCAACATATTACTCTTTCTGTTCTCATATATAAAATGAAAACACTTAATTGAATGCACAATTAAGTAATTGTATCTTTATTACCATGCAGGTATATTCACAATGTCATTTATCAGTACATTAATATTTGCATTTTAAAAATTTATTGCAAATACTCATGAGGCTAAAAAGAAGATGCTATATCATCACTATATTAATAAGTATAGTTCTATTACAGAGATTGTACTTGAATTTGTCAGCCTTTATAAGCACATGGATTTTTTTCTAACCCCCCAAATTATATTCCATAAAATTGCTGATATATTTTAAATAAATTAAATATACATTACATGAACAGGTTTGGTTAAATGAAGTTGATAAAATGATCAGTAAATTCAGGCCAACTTTCCTTTCTCTCATACCAGACAAAACAACTTAATGGCTTACCAAACCCTATAGGAAATTGTGTGCTCAGTAAATGGGACAGTTTAAGCATGTGTCATCGGGCTCTAGGGAGAACAATTGAGTGGGAAGTGCAGAGGTCTTCTGATGAATTACTCATCGATCTAGGAAGCAGCCCCACTTAGGTTAGCTCTGTACCTATGAGAGAAACAGCAAGCACAGCGGTTGAATCTCCATGGCTGCAGGCTCCATCTCCCTGCTTGACGATTTATTTTCACTTTACCATTGTCAGTACCAAAAAAAAAAATGTACTTAATCCAAGCCATGGTGCTGCCTTAATGTGTAGGCAGTACAAGATCACAAGCCATCTGTTCCCCTCTTCGTCCTACAGGGGCTGGGTTGCAGCTGTATTTTCCATACAAGGCAGGAGCTGTGGAGTCAGAATATGGAACACACAAAAAAAGATCTCAAACAATTCCATCATCCTCATATGCATATGAAAACGAGACCAAAAAACTTATTTTCATCCCATATTTTGTTCTGCCTATAAAGTATTCCATGAAGTAAATGGGAAAACATGTATAAAATAAAAGCATAGCATATTGCATTATTAGAAAATTATTTTTGATATGAACTTCATAGTCCCTTTACTATAATCTTTAAAAAGGAGAGGAAAAAAGAACAAAAAATTTGCCATCAGGAGTATCCTTAAGTTCTTCATTTTAATTTTTTATGCATAGTTATATTTCACATTATGAAGCAAACTAGAAGCCCGATGCATGAAAATTCGTGCAAGAGTAGCCCTTCCTTCCCCCTACTGCCGGCACCGGCTTCCCTCCGGCACTGGCTTCCCTCCAGCACCTGGAACCCAGGCTGGCTTCCCTCAGTCTGCCCACGGACACCCAGGACCCAGACTGGCTTCCCTCGGGCTGCCTACAGGCACCCGGGACCCAGGCTGGCTTCCCTCTGGCCCCGACTTCGTCAGGAAGGATGCCCAGAATGACATCCGGAAGATGTTGGGTCCAATTAGCATATTACTCTTTTATTATAGACTAGTGGCCCAGTACACGAAATTCGTGCACGAGGAGGGTGTCCTTCAATCAAGCCTGCACCCTCTTCAATCTGGGATCCCTGTGGGGATCGGGCTTAAACCGGCAGTCGGACATCCCTCTCGCAATCCAGAACTGCTGGCTCCTAACCACTCACCTACCTGCCTGCCTGCCTGACAGCCCCTAACAACTCTGCCTGCCAGCCTGATTGCCCCCAACTGCCCCCACCACCGGCCTACTCACCCCCAACTGCCCCCCCTACCGACCTGATAACCCCCAACTGCCACCCCTTCCAGCCTGCTTACTCCCCACTGCCCCCCCCCACTTGCCTGCTCGCTCCCAACTGCTACCCCCTGCTGGCCTGATCACTCCCAACTGCTCACCCCTGCCAGCCTGCTCACCCCCAACTACCCCCCTTGCTGGCCTGATCTCCCCAAACTCCCCCCCTCCCCCGTCGGGCTGCTCTCCCCCAACTTCCCCACCACCACAGGCCTAATTGCCCCCAACTTCCCTCCCCAGCAAGCCTCATGGCTCCCAACTGCCCTCCCCTGCAGGCCTCATGGCCCCCAACTGGCCTCCCAGCTGGTCTCCTGGTCTAATTACCATATTACCCTTTTATTAGTATAGATAACACTGGGCTTTTGATAAAAACTAAAACCTGAGTATTTTTTTGATACATGTCAACTTCTCATATTTTTATGATAATTTTTTAGTCAATGATTGGATTTATAATGAGGGAATTTATTTTGTTGACATCTGTCAATATATGTTGACATCTGTCAATATATATTCACTACTCAGACATTTATATATGGCTAAGGCCATGATCATAAGGCCATTTCTAATGGTAAATAGTATAACTAATATATATATATATATATATATATATATATATATATATATATTATATACAAATTATATATATTTTATATGTATGTATATTTGATGCTCCATAATTTTTTCCAGAATGAAATGGTCATGAGAAATCCAATACCAAAACTAACATGTGTCTATATCTTATTAATTTAAACTCATAGACTTGTTAAAGATATTTTTAAATAATTGAATATTTAGTATACTGAAGATATAATAGCATATTTTTTAGAGAGTAAACTCTTCACTCCTGGAACAAATTATATGGTAATATCATTATAGTTTAAAAACAAAAGGGTTCTCTTTTTTTTAAATTTATTTATTTTTATTGATTTTAGAGAGGAAGGGAGAGGAAGGGAGAAAGAAAAATCAATGATGAGAAAGAATCATTGATCAGCTGCCTCTTGCATGCGCCACAGTGGGGATTGAGCCCACAACCTGGACATGTACCCTGACCAGGAATCAAACCGTGACCTCCTGGTTCAGAGGTTGATGCTCAACCACTAAGCAAAACCAGGCAGGCAGGGTTCTCTCTTTTTGAAAATCATTTTAAAACACCATAGACCATGTAGTCTATTTTTCAGTTGTTCAAAAGTTGAACAGTGTGGAGTAAATCCCATTAAAACAAGAATATAATTTTATTTAAGATGTCACACATAACCTAAAAGGGCTACCATACATCACACCTATTGTTGAGTAGAGTCATTGCCTTCATGAGATAATAATGATTAGGGAGCAAAGAGCTGGGTTTGAGTTACAGCTTCTCTGCTTATTATCTGTATTAAAACTGGCAAGTCTATTTATTTTCCTGCATTTCTATTCCCTTACATGTAAAACCGGGAAATACTGTTTGACATTTCAATTACTAATTCAAGTATATTAGAGAGTTTGGTTTATTGTTTAGATCATAGGTAATTTAAACTACAGCCTATATGCCTAATTCAGCCAGTTGCATTTTTAGTTTTACTTGCTTACTAAAGAAGTTTTGTTTTATTTTTGGATTGGTAAAAACAGCTTTTAAGTTTTTAAAATAATATTTTGTGACACTCAAAATTAATATGAAATCCAATTTCAGTTTGCATAAATAATGTTTTATTAGCATACAGCTACACTCAGCATTTATGTTTTGCATGGGGCTATTTTTAAGCTTCAGTGGTAGAACTGAGTAGTGGCAAGAAAGAATAAGGCCTGCAAAGTCTACAGTATTGACTAATGGTGATTTACAGGACGTGTTTGTGAGCTTCCGGTTAAAATGTCTATCTTACCTACTCTGCTGTGAATACTTTCAAAGCCGGTGTTGGGACTATTTCATCTTTGTTCACACAGTATCAATCTCAGTTCCCATTATAATGAGCAAATGTGGTAATTCACTGGGAAGTACTCCATGAACTGTAATCATTTGTAGTCATGTTAGATTGTGATAATTATTGATACAAAAAATATCTCACTAATCACTGCTTTTATGGGAGAGATAATTTTTTGGAGGTCTTTACTTCATCAGTTTTGCTGGCATACTACTTCCCCATATTTATTCTAATGAATGAATGTTCATTAACTGTGATGTAATGTTTTTATTGGTGTTTTGTTACATTACATGCAAGAGTATAGCAAATGTCCTGGTACACATACACTTTAGCATATATATATATATATATATATATAAGTATATCTACAGAGAGATTTCTAGAAGTGAGATTCTGATTCAAAGATCAATGAATCTTTAATTTTGGTAGAAATTACTTGATCTCTCTCTATAGGTATTGTAGTATTTGCAGAACTCTCAGTGATGTATAAGAGGGATTGTATTTTTAAGCAATACCCACAAATAGGAGTGTAAAAGTTGGAATTTTGTAAATATATCAGTGAAAAATTACATCTTCTTGTAATGTTGACATCCATTTCTCTTATTATGAATAAAATTGATCATGTTTTTCATATTTTTGGGGCTATGAATATTTTTACTATCACTTCATGGCCCTTCATTTTATATATATATATATATATATATATATATTTTAATCTTATATTTTTTTTAGTCTCTTTAACTTACCAATTAGTACTGTTGTACATAATAGTACAATTATTATTTGCCAGTAATATGTTACCCATAATTTTTCACAGTTACCATTTGTTTTTGAATTTATGATTTTTACTTTAAAAGAGTTTATTATTTCAACATAGTAATTCTTAGCATTATTTTGACTAAAACTGTATTTTTATTTAATTTGGATACTTCTGAAATTTTAGAATATTGATTCAGTTAGAGGCATTAGATAAAAATGCATTTTTTAAAACTTAATATCTACAGTTTATCTCGTATATTAGAACATATTACCAATTAAAAAAAGAATGGTTCAAAAATGGAATGCTATGTTACATAGCAGAAAGTATTATTTTGAATACATTTGAATCCTTATTTTTAGCACTATCCATTGGCTGTATTGCATGTATCTCATATTTGCTAAAAAAAATATATCCTTGATATTCAGGTTGTAGTTGCAAAAAGTAGTATTCCTTACTGGTGTACATTTGAAATATTTAATCATATCTAACTGGTAAAATTTAACCAAGTGTACACACTAGAAGTATTTCTATCAACACACAACTACTGGTAATAAGCTTTCTATACTTCAAGTAGTAAATGTGATTAGCTAAATGTTGTGCTCCATAAGTACATATTATTTCCATTTTAATAACATTATAAATGACTTCTTTAACTGGCAAAACATTCTTATATAAGAAATAAAGGAAATTCTGTGTTTACTCAGAATATCTCAAAGCAGATATTGTCCACATTGCATTATCTCTATATATAAAAGCCTAAGCAACCATTATGACCGAACTACCAGAACAACCAGAAAAACCAGTCGACCAGCCACTATAACACACACTGACCACCAGGGGGTAGATGTTCAATCCCCCTGGTGGTCAGTGTGCTTCCACAGCCAACCTCCTGTGGACCCTCCCCCTAGCTGGCACAGCCCCTACCCCCCACCAACCAAACTCTGTGTCCCCTCCCTCCTGTTGGTGGGCTCCCAGGTAGGCGTTGATTGCTGGCCAGACCAAGGGACCCCACCCGTGCACAAATTCATGCACCAGGCCTCTAGTTTGATATATAAAAGAGAAGGGAATTGACATAATAAACAAGAGGTAAGATACCAAAATTTGTATTCCTACTTAACGCACTATTAACAATATTATGCTAGGTTTAGGGGTACATTGATATTAACATATAGTTTATAATAAAAGCTTATAAAAACTTAAAAATTTTCAAGATAAACATATGAATTACATTCTTCATATTTACTTTCCAGCATTTTTGGTGTATCTGCTTATAACTTAGAATTTTTTAGATATAAACCATAATATGTAGAAGATATTGCTTATATCTGTTAAGAGGTTAGTTCTAAAATTCTACCAGTCTCCCTCACCTCCCTACCTACATCTTACATTTGTGTGTAGAGGAGTATAGATTCTATGGAATTATTCACAATTTGTTTTATGGAAAAACAGCAAACATATGGAGGGTAAGCAAGGAATTCTGGCAATATAATGGAACTAAGAAATCATTTTGCCAAGTCCCTCAAGTAATAAAAACCAGTGATGCTTGAAACAGTTAAGTGACCTCTTCGTGGGAAGAGGGATTAGTTACGGCACTGCCAAAGGAGAAATCGCAACACATATGATTCTTTAATGAAAATTAGTTTCTAGTAATAGTGCATGCAATCCCCGTTTCATCATCACTATTACTGTCATTATCCTATATTTTTTCTTTCTTTAAAAGAGAACCTTCAAATATCTTTGAATATGGAGTACTGTAGTTTTAAATTAAAGGATGGTTTTGAGATTAAAAAGAGACTACATTATGTAAAAATGAATGGCAAGGTTTAAGCTTTTTGGAAAAAAAATATGATAGCTTTAATGTCATCATGAACTCTGAATTTAAATTAAATGCACAGCAAGAAATGGTCCCAATTGTCATTTAATATTGTCAAGATGATAATTTTATGAACACTTTTTTATCATAACTTTCTTAAAATGGAAAACTTTCTGTATCAAAACATGACATTTAAATTTTATACAGATGACAGTGTGATGACATGATGGCATGTGAAATTAATTATGGTACTCAGTTTTATATGGATATAACTTTCTCAATAGTTGTAATAGAAATTTAACTATTTAGATCCATCCTATAGGAACTTGAAAGCATTAAAAAGAAACATGGTTTGGCTTATATTTCATTTAATTTGTAATGCTTTATAATTTAGTCATATTTTTAGAGAATAAATGGTATTTTATTTGCATAATTTAAAAATGTTTAAGTGATTAAACAGCTGTAGCATTCATTATATAGCCTTCCTTAACGCTACACTGACAATTTTATTTTTTAATATATTTTTATTGATTTTTTACAGAGAGGAAGAGAGAGGGATAGAGAATTAGAAACATTGATGAGAGGCAAACATCGATCAGCTGCCTCCTGCCCACCCCCCACTGGGGATGTGCCCACAACCAAGGCACATGCCCTTGACCAGAATCAAACCTGGGACCCTTCAGTCTGCAGGCCGACGCTCTATCCACTGAGCCAAACCAGTTAGGACTACACTGACAATTTTTAAAAGGTCATCAATGCAAAGCAATAAATATATTATGGGTGCATCATATGTATTTATTCATATTATACTGCTATATAATTGTACCCACCTGTGTGTGTGTCTGTGCGAATATTGCTAAACTAGAGGTGACTTTGACCCCTGGGGGCATTTGTCAATATCTGGATACTTTTTTTGCAGCTCCACTAAATTATCTATTAGTTACAGTTGGCATAATAACTAAGGTCAAAAATACTTAAAGGAAAAATCTTTAATGCATTTTAAAATAAGAATAAAATTTGAGCCCTAGCCAGTTTGGCTCAATGGATAGAGCATGGGCCTGTGGACCAAAGTGTCCTGGGTTTGATTCTGGTCAAGGGCACCTACCTTGGCTGCAAGCTCCTCCCTGGCCTGGGCCCTGGTCAGGGCATGTACAAGAAGAGGCAACCAATCAATGTGTTTCTTTCATATCGATGCTTCTCTCACTCGGTCTTTCCCTTTCTCTTCCATTCTCTCTAAAAGATCAATGGAAAAATATTCTCAGGTGAGGATTAACAAGAAAAAGAAAAAAAGAAAAAAAAGAATAAAATATGAAAGTAAATATAATCCAGTATACATTATATTAGTCTTCATATTAATAAACCTATAAATAGAATTTATTATTTTAATTAAAAAACAAGGCCATAAAGTCAAAAGGGCCAGTTGTTGAAAGTTCTAATGTGACAAGCGGGGATGTGGTTTTATTGGCAGTTAGTTATTAGAGGCCAGGGATACTGCTACACATTCTGTAACATCTAGACAGGATCCCTCTCCCCTGCCCAGCAAATAATTATTCAGCCCAAAATGGCAATAAGTGTCAGTGTTTACCTGAAATTGACATCCTCATAACGTGTTTTTCTTGGTCAAAGTGTTTTAGAATATTTTGTCCATGCTATTATATCACTAGAAGGATATTTTACATGCTTCTTTTATAATACACATACAGATTAGTTTTAACTTTTAGCTTTTTTATACATTCTGAAAATTTATTTTTCTAAGGTATAATTTTATTCCATTGTTTAATGTGAATTCCAATATACATTGGCTTATTACTGACAATTTATTTTGTATTGTATGTGCACTATGTGTTTGTCTTGTTTGTTGTTGTTGTTGTTATTTTTTTTCTGTTTTTATTTTCCCATAATGATGTCTATTGGGATTTCGCTCTACCAGTTTGGAATTTTTATATTGTATGTTTTTTATATTTGTGTTTGTTTGTAATTTTTTGCATGCATTTTTTACCTCAGTGGTCAAAACTTCATATCTCTACCTTCGTCCTGAATAATAAGAACATAAAATGGTCAAAATTTATCACTTAATGTGTTTTCTAGTTTTACATGCCTACTATGCCAAATTGTTTTTAAGCTATTACTTACTGTTTTTCTTCTTAGTAGTAGTATTGTATTAAGTGTATACTTATTTATATGCCTAACATACTTAACAGCATTTAACTCCTGTTTGATTCTATGTTAAACTTTTTGGGTTCAGTTTACTGCTTTCTGAAAGATGAGGATGCCCTATTTCCTTTTAATGGGTACTTTATAAAGTTTAAAGTTGATAACTTTATTCTATTACAGTTATCCTAAACAATACAACTATCATAGGGTGTTTAAACATTAATCACTTCTTTTTTATGTCAAATTTGTCTAGTATCTTTCTCATTTTTTTAAAGTACCTTCTTGATTTTTCATTATTATTAAAACCATTTCAACATTTTTTTTCTGAAATTTACCCACATTTATCAATATATTTGTTCCTCATTGCTCCTACCTTTGTTCTTTCTCTGGGTTTGATTTTTTCATTGCCTATACCAGTGATGGCGAACCTATGACATGCGTGTCAGAGGTGACACACGAACTCATTCTTTTGGTTGATTTTTCTTTGTTAAATGGCATATAAATATATAAAATAAATATCAAAAATATAAGTCTTTGTTTTACTATGGTTTCAAATATCAAAAAATTTCTATATTTGACACAGCACCAGAGTTAAGTTAGGGTTTTTCAAAATGCTGACACGCTGAGCTCAAAAGGTTCGCCATCACTGGCCTATACACAACCTTTACTCTCTTTTTTAAAAAATTAATTCACTAATTTTAAATATATTTTTATTGATTTCAGAGAGGAAGGGAGAGGGAAAGAGAGATAGAAACATCAATGATGAGAGAGAATCATTGATCAGCGGCCTCCTGCACGCCCCACACTGGGGATTGAGCCTGCAACCCAGGCATGTGCCCTGACCAGGGATTGAACCTCTACCTCCTGGTTCATAGGTCCATCCTCAACCGCTAAGCCACACTGGCTGGGCTGTTTTTGTTTTTTAATTCAAACTGTGGATAGTAAACGCTTTCTTTCTTTTTTTAATTGAATCATTATTTTTTGTGTATAGGATTCTAGGATCAGTTTTTCATTATTGTTTTATATCTGGACTCTAATTTTGATAATGAGAAATTTGATGAAATTCCATTTTAAATTGCACAAATAACTTTCCAAATGGATGTTGGGTAGCCCATAGAATTGGCAGAAAAGCCATTGCATCAGTGTGGAAATAAAGCAGGGACTCAGGGAAGAAGATGCTACCCAAGGAAAAATGTCAGAAAATTGACACAGACACCTCTGCCTCTGGACTTGCACTGCTGTCGCCATTGTGTTGTTGAAAACATGGACATAAATAATATCTACTTTGTCCGTTGGTCTTTGTCACTGACCAACAGTTTCAAAGCTCCAGACGGGAGCATGTGTTGGCCTTGCCTAAGTCATATGCCTGTGGCTTGGCTGCTCCCAGGAGGAAGATGCAGGGAAGATGCAGTCTGGCTCTTGAGGTTCCATAATTGAGACAAAGCTCTCTCTTCTGTCAAGTCTCACAATGGGGTACTGATTTTTCCCAAGTCAGATGTGGAGTGCACAAAAGACACTTAAAATACATGCATGTACATGCGCACGTGTGCACACACCCATGCACACACACACACACACAGTATATAGTTTAAAATAATTCCCAGTCTATATGGGAAAGTTTAATATATTTGAATTTTATTTTACTTCATTATCTTATTTTATTGATTGTGTCACCAAGATACAGTCAGTACATTCCATTTTAAAATACATCCTATTTTTAAAGAAATAGAACTCAGACTAATTAGAGGTCACTATCTTTCCTTTTTGAATTCTCTTCAGTGACTACCATTTTTTTTAAGAAAGGGATTATCACTATATATATTTTATAATGTATGTTTATAATGATTCATAAACTTGTTCTGAAATACCTTGTCTGCTCGGTAATTGCTTGTTCAGTTCATTAGCTGCTTTGCATGCATGAGTTCTTTCTATTGTTATATCAAAATTATGAGAAGTATTAAATGCGTCTGTAGAATTCAAAACAATATAAACTACTTTTAATTAAAATGAGAGCACACTAAACAGGAAGGAGATGCGGTAAGAGAGACGTATATATATTTTTTTTACTTGGAATTACATTCTGCTCTTCCATGACCTGTATTATGAGTTTATGTTGTGTTTCTTCTTCTGGCATTGCCATTGTTAGTCTTGTTCTTTGAACCCTGTTATTATTGTCCCATTGAATTAAATTGGCCAAGAAGAGGTTTGATTTTTATTACTATTTTTATAAACATTTAGATGCAGAAGGATAAAATAATATCTAATTATCATCAATCATCGGCACAAACGTTAAGTAAATATTTATATTTCTGGGGGAGGAGCATCAAAGGCAGTGCAGCTGTGCAAGACAGACTTTCTGGAGAGCGGTTAATTTGCATGTAAGTAGTTTCTTCTATGCTTTGAGGCTGCATTTATCTTTGTGTCTATAAGAAAAGTTGAAAATAGCAAGGAGATAAGTGTATGGTACATGAAGTTAATGTATTAAAAACAAATCTTTGATCTGGGATATTTTACTCTGGCACAAACATTGATGAGGGGCATAGCTGTAGTTTTCAACCTTTCTTGGATGTTAGGATTAGGTGGGAAGGGAAGTTCATAAAAACCCTCAAATTCAAACTGTACATTGGATCAATTAATTCAGGAAATCTGAAAACAGAAGCCAATATCAGCAGTTTTAAAGTAAGCAACACTGTCCTAAATGAGTGTTTTTCAGAACCACTAGTTTTTAGGCTCAGTTTAATAATGCTACATAAGGATACCCTGAGTAAAATGAGAAGAATCTTCATTGGTCTTGAAAATAGCTATACTATCTCTTAATAATGGCACCTGAAAAATAATGATTATCTTAATGGAACATATATGAGCTTAATCTTTTTGCATGATCCTGAATAATGCTGAAACTTCTAAATAAAAGAATTCTCCCCCTTTAAAGATGTATTGTTAATAAGACTGAGCATTTTTCCTCTACATACATGTCTTTATGTTATCTTTATTATTTTATGTTTATTTTAATTTTTATTGATATTATACATGTACATGGGGGGAATACAAATTAGCACAAAAGCACATAACAAAATCAGTATTCTTCTTGACTAGCATTCCCTTCTCACAGCCCTTCTTTAAAAATAAAAGTCACTTTGTAATATTTTAGTTCTTTTATTTTAACATGACTAGATTTTATCTTGATTTCCTACTTTGGTATATGAGATCTACTGGTTTACATATCCTATCTCTTTTTTTGTTCTTTCCATATAATTTTATCATTAACTATATAGTTCTTCCATTGGTTGTCTTCTTAACATATGTAAATTATTGACATGTTCATTTCTTCCCCATTTAATTATAGATAGGCACAGTCACTTCTACTTTTGGGGATAAGAATAAAGGAAGCCCTAACATTGACTACAGAAGCATTAGGCATTGATATAGATGACAGGAATTTAGTCTACCTTCATCACTAGTACCCTTGGTTACTTCTCCTAGGCATCTTAAGTTACGTTACATTTTTTCCTAAGAATATGAACTATTTTGGGGAGAGGTTGATGACTGGTTTTCTTCTTGGAGAAATCAAGTGTTTTTTCTGTAATTTTTCCATTATTATCACAACCAGGATATTGACATTGATACAATCTGCTGCTTTTATTCAGATTTCCAAAAATCTTCTTGTACTGATTTATGTCTCTCTGTGAGCTTTAAGTTCTATAAAAACAGTTATCATCTGCATAGGCCTACATGTGCCATACTGAACAATTCCAACACCACAAGGATTCCTCATTTTCCTCTGGTAACCACACCAATTTTCCCTGCCGCCACCACTCCATCCCCCAATATCACTAACCCTAACAAAAGTCAATGTGGTCTTTTCTACAATTTTGTCATTTCATGTATTGTAGAAATATATAACTTGTAACCATTTGGGATTGGCTGCTGTTCATTCAGGATAAGTCTGGAGATTCACTCAAGTTGTTGTTGTGTGTATCAATCTTTTGCTCTAGGATAGAAATGTGCCACAGATTGCTTAATTACTCATCTGCTGAAGGACATCTGGGCTGATTTCATTTTGGGGCTATTACCTGGTACAAATAAAGCTCTGAACAGTTATTTACAGGTGTTTGTGTGAACACAGTTTCTTTTCTTCAGGATAAATGTTAGGGTATACAATTGCTGAGTTGAATAGTAATAGCATATTTACTCTTTGTAAGGAAGTGTCAAATTTTCTAGAGTGGTTGTAATATTTTATATCCTCACCAGCAATATCTCAGTGATCTAATGCTTTACATCTTCCCCAGTATTTAATGTTGTTGCTGTTTTTTATTTCAGCTATTCTGGTAAGTGAGTTGTGATAGCTCATGGGATTCTAATTTATCTTTTACCTAATGCCCAATGATATTTAACACCTTTCCACATGCTTCTTTGCAATGCATATCTTGGATTAACTATCTTTCCAGGTCCTTTATTCACTTTCAATTTTTTTAACTGATAAGTCTTGGGAGTTCTTAAATATGATAAGCACCATTTTTTGGATATTTCATTTGCAAATTCTTGTTCCTAGTCTCTAGGGAACAGTTATCTTTTTAATCTCTTCACATAGGTTTTATAAAGAAAATTTTTTAAAAATTTCAATTAGCTCCAGTTTATCTTTTATGCATGATGCTTTTGATGCCAAATCTAAGATTTTTTTCTCCTAGTACTAGGTACCAACACTTTCTCTTCTTTTCCCCTTGCTATCCCAAAATTGAATAGTTGTAGGTTTTACATTTATGTCTAAAATGCAGTTTGATTTAACATTTTAAACACAGTAGGTGTTTATGCAAACGTCAATTTAAAAAAAAATGTTGCCTAACCTGCCCTAACCGGTTTGGCTCAGTGGATACAGTGTCGGCCTGTGGACTGAAGAGTCCCAGGTTCGATTCCGGTCAAGGACATGTACCTTGGTTGCGGGCACATCCCCAGTAGGGGATGTACAAGAGGCAGCTGATTGATGTTTCTCTCTCATTGATGTTTCTAACTCTCTATCCCTCTCCCTTCCTCTCTGTAAAAAATCAATAAAATATATTAAAAAATAAAATAAAATAAAAAATGTTGCCTATAGAAGTCAAAATAGGTAGAACCAGCATAATATATTGTAAAGACTATCCTTCCTCTGAATTGGTTTTGTACCTTTGTTAAAATTCAGTAGAGTGTATTTGTGAGGGTCTATTTCTGGGTCATTTTTCTATTCTAATGATCTGTATATAGATCTCTCTCAACCAATACCACGCCTTCTTGGTTACTGTAGCTGTAGAATCATCATTAATATAAAAAATATAATTTTTCTTTGTCAAGATTGTTTTAACTAAGGTAAGGCCTGTGTCTTCACATAGAAATTTTGGAATAAGCTTGGTTATGTCTAGAAAACATATTTCTGGGATTTCGATAGGCATTTCAGTAAACCTATAGATCAACTTGGGAAGAACTGACATTTTACAGTGTTGAGTTCTCCAATTCATGAACATGATATCTTTATTTATTTGGTCTTTAATTTCTTTCATTAGCATTTTTAATTTTCATTGTATAGTACATCAAACATCCTGTGCATGTTTTATTATCATGCTATTTATGAAGTGTATGGTTTCTTTGGAGTGATTGTGTTTTATCTTTAGTTTCTGTATGTTCATTATTACTATTGATTTGTGTTTCTTCATTTTCTAAACTGCGAACTTCCTAATTCAATTATTAGTTGTAAGGGTTCTTGTTTCCTGTTTGTTTTGTAGGTTTTCTACATTGATAATGGTATTCTCTATAAACATGGAGAATTTTAATCCTACCCCTTGACCTGTATGCATTTTTATTTTCTGTTTTTGCCTTTTTGCTGCACTTATTAGAACACTAGAGGCCTGGTGCACAAAATTCACTCAAAGGTAGGGTCCCTAGGCCTGGCTGGTAATCAGGGCCGATCTGTGGGGTGATCAGGGGGACCCTACTGGCACCTGCCTTGACTGGCATGGTGCCACCTGTTCACTAGCCTGCTCCCTGCCACCAGGCACCTCCCTCTACAGGGTGACTGATGGAACTATTGGGGTGTCCCCACTGGCACCCGCCTTGGCTAGCCTGGGGCCTGTGGGCTGGGGGAAGCTCCTGCATTGAGCATCTGACCCCTGGTCACTCTGACAGTTTTTCTGTCTTTTGATTGATTTGCATATTAGGCTTTTATTATATAGGATAGACAATACTATGTTGAATAAGAGTGATGAGACATGACATTATTGCCATGTTCCTAATCTTAGGGGAAGGATATTCAGTTCTTCATTATTAGGTACAATGTTACATTCAGGTTTATTTTAGATAATTTTTTATCAAGTGGAGTCAATTCCTCTCTATTTCAAACTTGCTGAGACTTTTTATAATGAATAGATGTTGGGGTTTGCCAGAAGCTTTCTGCATTGATTGGTATGACCATGTGTTTTTTCTTCCTTATCTTATTGATAGAGTGGATTACATTGATTGATTTTTTAAAAGCCAAACCCAAGCCTTTCCTACATGGACAAAATTTCACTTCATCTTTTTATACACTGACTAGAGGCCTGGTGCACAAATTTGTGCATGGATGGGGGACGATTGGCCAGGCTGGTGGGAGGTAGGGGCCGCAGGCCATTGGCCAGCCAGTCCCGCCACTGATCCAGCATGGGCCGGCCAGGGGGAGGGGCCGCCCCCAGATCAGGCCAGTTGGTCAGCCGCAGTGAGCACCATAGCAACTGGTTGTTCCAGTTGTTCAGGTTGTTCCAGCATTCCAGTCGCTTGGCTTTTATATATATAGACAAGTGGCCTGTTGCATGATGATTAGCGCAATAGGCCTTCCTTCCTCTGGCTGCTGGCACTGGTTTTCCTCTGGCAACCAGGACCCAGGCCTTTGGACCAGCCGCAGCAGCGAGGCTTGGCTTCTCCTGTCTGGCTGCTTCCAGCCCTGCCTTTTTTTCCCCCCCAGCTCCTTGAGTGGAGGCCAGGGCTGGCTGGAAGCCTGGGTCGACCCTGGTGACCCAGCCCCCAGCCCCTCTTTGAGCAAAGCCCAGGGCGGGCTGGAAACTTGGCTTCCTCCATCACTGGAGCAACCCAAGCCTCCTGCTTGCTCCACCTCCATGGCCGCCGCCATCTTCAGTCGTCTTCAGTCTTCACTCTGTGCCTGTGTTTGCAAATTAACTTCCATCTTTGTTGGGTTAATTTGCATGGTCGCTCTGATTGGCTGGTGGGTGTAGCAGAGTGGCAGAGTGACCGAGTGATGGTTAATTTGCATGTCTCTCTTTTATTATATAGGACTAGTGGCCCAGTGCACAAAATTCCTGCATGGAGGTGGGGGTTCCCTCAGCCCAGCCTGCACCCTCTCCAATCAGGGACCCTTTTGGGGAATGTCCGACTGCCGGTTTAGGCCCAATCCACACAGGTATCAGGCCTAAACTGGCAGTCAGACATCCCTCTCCTAATCTGGGACTGCTGGCTCCTAACTACTCACCTGCCTGCCAGCCTGATCGCCCCTAGCTGCCTCTGCCTGCCTGCCTGATTGCCTCTAACCCCTTTGCCTTCCTGATTGATCACCCCTAAATTCTCTGCCTGCCTGCCTGATCATTCCTAACCGCCTCTGCCTGCCTGCCTGATTGTTCCTAACTGCTCTCCCCTGCTGGCCTTATCTCACCCCCAACTGCCCACCCCTGCCAGCCTGGTTGCCCCCAACTGCCCTCCCTTGCTAGCCTGCTCTTTCCCCCAAATACCCTCTCCTGCTGGCCTGGTTGCTCCCAAATGCCCTCCCATGCTGGCTTGATCTCGCTCCCAATTGCCCTCCCTTGCTGGCATGATCTCACCCCCAACTGCCCTCCCCTGCCGGCCTGGTTGCCCCTAACTGCCCTCCCCTGCTGGCCTGATCTTGCCCCCAGCTGCCCTGCCCTGCCAGCCAATTTGGTTCTGATTGGTCAGTTTCTATGCCAGTCAGTATCAAAAGCTCCACCTCTTAGGCAGCCATTGTCTCCTCATAGTTCACCTGGATTTGGTTCTGATTAGTCGATTTCTATGCCAGTCAGTGTTAAAAGCTCTGCCTCCTAGGCAGCCATTGGCTCCTCACATTCACCCGAATTTGGTTCTGATTGGTCGGTCTCTATGCCAGTCAGTGTCAAATGCTCTGCCTCCAAGGCAGCTATTGGCTCCTCACACTTCACTCAGATTTGGTTTTGATTGGTTGGTTTTGATGCCAGTCAGCATCTCTGGGCCTATCTCCCGGCCTGATCAGAGAGGCAGGTCTGATCAGCAGCCCCTGTGGAGGCTGGAGAGAAATACGCGCGACTGCTGGCAAATCCAGGAGAGAAAGAGAAAGGCAACAGCTGATCAACCGCTGCCATGGAGGCTGCGGATCAGATCCTGCCTCTCTCTCTGGGCCTGATCCACAGCCCCCTTGGCAATCAGTGCTGGTTCGCTGTGCCTGCAGTGGCAGCAGTCAGTGCTGGGACTGACTGCAGGACTGACTTCTGGTGTTCGGTCAAGCCTTTGGTCGGTCATTACAAACCCTGGGTTTTTATATATTAGGATGATTCAGTTTGTTAAAATGTGTTGAGGATTATTACATTTAATTTCATGAGAGATATCAGTGGGTAGAGTTATTTTTGTTTTGTTTTTGTATTGTCTTTTCTTTTGGTATCAAGGTAATATTGGCTTATTAAATTACTTGGAAAATGTTCTCTCTTTTTATATATTCTGAAGGATATTTTATAAAATTGATATTACTGGGTCTTTAAATATTTAGTGAAATTATTCAGTGATACCATCCAATGTAGAGCTACCACCTTGAATTTTTAGTTATGAATACAATTTCTTTGATGGTTATAGGCAATTTGGATCACTTGTTTCACTGTGGTAGTTTGTGGTTTTTTTTGAGGAAATGGCCCATTTCTCTGAAGTTTTCAAATATATTAACATACATTTTTCATAGTATACTTCTATTATCTTTTTAAAGGCCTGGGTATCTATAGTATTATCCCATATTTTATTCTGAATTAGTGATTTTTGAATTCTCCCTTTAAAAATATTTTTAATCTTTCTACGTGTTTATCAGTTTAAGCTATTTAAAGAATCAGAAATTTGTTTCATTTATTTTTAATAGTTTTTCTTGTGTTTAATTTTATTGAGTTCTGCTTTTATCTTTATTGCTTATTTCCTTCTATTTACTTGAGCTTGTTTTATTCTTTTTCTAGTTCTTAAGGTAGGAACTAACGTTATTGATATCAGTTTTCTAATGGAAGCTATAAATTTAACTATAAATTTAGCTATAACTTTCCTTCTCAGCACTGCTTTTGATGGATCCCACATATTTTGATATACAGTATTTTTTTTTCATTTAGGTTCAAATATTTTTATTTCCTTTTGGTCTTACCTATGAATAATTTATAGATGCCTTTTTAAATTTTCAGATGTTTAGAGAATTTGTTCTGTTATCTTTCTGCTCTTCATTTCTAGCTTGATTCTATTTAAGTCAGATAACACATTCTGTATGATTTCAATATTTTTAAAATTTTTGTGTTTTGCTTTATGGTCTATCTTGATGAATGTTTCATGGGTACTTGGATAAATATACACATACTATGTATGTAATATTTTTATTAAATAGATTATCCTATCTATATCAATTAAATTCTTTTGGAGTTTCCTGTTGTTCACATTTGAATCCTTGCTGACTTTCTGCCTTTAGTTCTATGAGTTGATGAGAGCAGGTATAGAAGTTCCCAACTGAATTGGTGAATTTGTCAGGTTCTCACTTTAACTCTGTCAGCTTTTGTTTTATGGAGTTTGAATCTCACCTCTCTGGTGCTTCCAATGTCTTTGATGTCTTTGGACAGGGATAGAGAACCTCAAGACAATAAAGTCAAAAAGCTTCCTGGATCAGACCACCTGGGGTAGGGTCTCTCCATAAAATGTCTCCAAAATGCACTACAATGGTGCATTATCTTCTTCCAGAATATGTTGAAGCCATGCTTCTCAAGAATGCAGTAGCAAGACCCTCGTTTTAATATGTTTTGCTCTTTCTCTTTTAAAAAATATATTTTTTTTATTTAATGGATAAAGGGAGATGGAGAGGGAGATATAAGCATCAATGATGAGAGATAATCATTGATTAGAAAACTCCTACGCACCTCCTACTGGGGAGTGAGCCCACAACCCTGGCATGTGCCCTTGACTGGAATTGAACCGTGAACTCTGGTTCATAGGTTGATGCTCAACCACTGAGCCACCAGCTGGGCTGCTCTCTCTCTTTCCTAAGGCTAAATTGCAAACAAATGCTGTCCACTCTCTTGTCCTTCAAACCTTAAATTTTCTTTCATAGTAAATAGAACAATAGTAGTTGTAGAAATAGTAAATAATTATCACTTGTTGATTGTCCTGCACCAGGCTCTATAAAATGGTTTTATTCTAAATGCCATGCGATGAAGGCGATTAAAACATCAATGAAGTTACAATGATTGTGCTTGTAATCTGATACATTTATAAGTGTGTCTCTGCATAGGTGTCTAAAGGACTTATCCTTCTATAGAAGTAGAAGTAAGCTTTCTACCATATTTACTCCATATCTATGAAAGAATATAGAATTTATTTATTCACATTAAGGCACAGTTTGTTGTATGCTAGATCTAAGTTTATATTCTACCATCTATTGTCATATTTTTAGTAAATCTTTTTTAATGTTATACTTTATCATGCACTTATGATCCAGCTTGACTTGGTGTAACTATTTCTAAAAAAAACTGTGACAAACCTATTTTTAGTTTTAATCAACTGAAATCCAGACACCAAATAATTCCTGCCATATAGCTCTACCCATCATATGTGGTGTCAAAATTATGTAAATTTTAAGTTCCGTAATATTTCTCCAAAAGCAGTCTGTTGTGGAACACCACAAAATAAATAAAGTGAAGATGGAACAAGAGCTGTGAAAATGGGGGGAATGTCTTGCTGAATTTTTCAGAGTATTGACCCGGCTTTAGCTAGTGTAAATGAATAAGGAAATCTATTTCTTTTCCTCCTGTTTCTGTCGCATTGCCTGTGAGAATCTAATTCACATTCGGAGTTTGAAATGGAAAATAAAAATAGAGCTCTGTTTGGCTTCTGCTGTGTCAGATAATTACTTTCAAAATTCTGTAACTGAAAGCCAATTGGGATTGGAACTGTTTTTGCTCCTGAGAAACAGCAATTCTGTCATGTGCAGCTACGGGTCTGACTGATTCTGCTAGAAGTTACCTTTCTGCTTAGTGAGCGTGAGTGACTAGTCTGTCCAGTTACAAGTAATGGGAAAGCTGTTAAGGGAAAGAGAAAGCTAGAAAGTTCACATAGAACGAATATTATGAAGGGTGGGCTACAAGTTGGTTTACAGTTGTTTGTATGGACAATAATACAATAATTAATAAATAATAATACAAGAATAAACTGCATTTCATATACTCATTTATTTTGAATATAGAAAATATATAACTTTTTAAAAAACGTATTTTTTTAGCCTCACCCAAGGATCTGTTTATTGATTTTTAGAGAGAGAGAGGAAGGGGAGGAGAGAGACGGGAAGAGAGAGAGACAAAAAAACAAAACAAAAAAACAACCCACATCCATGTGAGAGAGACGTCAATTGGTGAACTCCCGTATGCGCCCCTGCCTGAGATCAAACAGGCAAGCTAGGTATGTGCCTGACCTGAAATCAAACTTGCAACATTTTTTTGGTGTGTGGGACAATGCTCCAACCAACTCGGGCAGGGCAATTAAAGAAAGATTTTTCTTCCTCCCCTAGTAAATACATAATACATGTTAATAGTGTGTGTGTGTGTGTGTGTGTGTGTGTGTGTGTGTGTGTGTGTTCTAGAAACATCAATCTCATATCTAATGTCTGTGCCCATTGTTAGTGCTTGGCATTTGGTACATTTCAGTGTTTACTACCACAAACAGCGCCACCCTAATTTTCAATTGAGAGAACTAACTTTTATGCATGGTCTGTTTGGTGATGATTTAGAGATTTATATTTCTAACCAAAACCTCTCTTCTGAGCATGAGACTCCTATAGGTATTTAAAATGTCAATTACACGCTTGGAGGCTTTGTTTCCATCTCAAATCAACCTGGATGAAACTGAACTCTAAGTCTTTATCCTCACAGAGGTCATACCTGGTTTCCCTGAAGAATCCTCTTAGCAGTAATCACATCTCCATCCACTCAAGTGTTCAAGCAACATACCTGGTAATCATTCTTGACACCTCTTCACACTTACCTCTCAGTAAACCCAGTCTGTGAGTGAGTGCTGTCAGCTCCTCATCTAAAATGTATCTCATATCTGCCTAGTCCTCTTCATTTCAAACCTCCCCACCCTAACTTATTCTGTCAGTATCCCCCACCCTAAATACTGCACAAGCTTCCTAATTGATATCCCACTTCTCTTGAACTATTCAGAATCTTCCCGATCTGGGGGCCAGACTGATCCTTTATAAATAGAATTCTGGCCCCATCATTCTAGGGCTTGAAATCCTTCTGTGGCTACCAAGTGCATTGAGATTAAATCCCAGTTCTGTATACACAGGCTAAATGGCATGGTCACCTCTGGAAGATTCCCAGCCTCTTTTGCTTCAAGTCCTTTTAGCTCTCTCAGCTCCCCTGGCTTTTTATCTCATCTCAGAACAACATCTGTCATTCCTCTAAACCTTCCAAATTAGAATGTCTCAATGGTCTGTGTATCAACAGCTGGAATCCTCACTGGATTCTAAACTTCTTCAATGCAGGCATGCTCCATCTTTTATTCATCGTGTGCCTCTGGATAGTCAGTAGATAGCCAAGTACTGGCACATAATATATAATCTATAGTCATTGAATAAAGAATGGAAGGAAGGAAGAAAAAATCTCATAATTTACATACATAGTAAAAGGTAGAACCAGAAATTAAGCACTGACGTCCTGGTTTCCATGGTTTCTGGTTTCATATATTATATTGATTTAAAAAGCTTAAGGTCAGATTTTTAAAAAATCAGGAATGTTTAGCGAGGGGAGTAAAGAAGACTCAAGGGATAGCGGGGATATTCTGACCATATATTCATCCCATGCAAAAGCCTGAAATATAGTTGAAATAAAAAACAGTTCAATGTGTCTGGTAAGATTGACATTTATGTATATATTGCATGAGGGTAATAATAATAATAATAATAATAATAATAATAATAATGCAATTATATATAGTTGTGTCCAATACTTTGTCTGCATCTGAGATCGCCATGTGTTTTTTTATCCTTCATCCTGTAGTGCACTGCATCACATTGATTGATTTGTATATATTGAACCATTCTTGTATCCCAAACTCCTTTTATGAGGCCAGCATCAACCTGATACCAATACCAGACAAAGACACCCCCCAACAAAAGTTACTGGCCAATATCCCTGATGAACATGGATGCAAAAATCCTCAACATAATATTAGCCAACAAAACTCAGTAGCATACTAAAACGATCAAACCACATGAGCAACATCTAATTGATAACAGTAAAAATATGAGAGCAACAACTATTCAGAACCCGGATATTTGTTTTGCATATATGATGCAGGAACGTTCTTTTGAATTTTTTATTGCTCGTTGGAATTGGCTTTCTAATTGACTCCTGTGTTGAGTACTTTCTAGTTGACCTCATAATTGACTACTGACATACATAAACTGGAATTACAAATGTATTATTATTAATAATCACTGCAATTGCGATGTCCAGTATTTATGAAGTGATTCTTCATGCTTTGAACTATTTTAAATGCTTTACATGCATGAATTCATATCTACTTCATTGCAACACTTTGTGGGAGGTAGTACTATTATTTTCACTTTACAGATAAAATAACTGAAACCCAGTGAGGATAAGAAACTTGCCTAAGAACATACCACCCGCAAATGGAACAGTCAGAATTTTCAGATGTAGTCTGGCTTCAGAACCATGAGAAATTAGTATTTTAAAGGAATCTCCTTATGACAGTTAGGGGGAAAGAACATTCATTTTAATTTTAGAGCAGTGAAGACTGCTTCCATAGATGCTTGAACTCATTCAGAACCCAGAAAGGTGGAGAAATGACAAACATGATTCAGAAGGTTGCCCTTCCCCCCAAAGCAAGTCTCTCACCATTTACTGAAAATGTATTGATACTCTCATAACTAGTCCCTATCATTAGCTAAAAGCGGCTAAAAGCTCAGGTTGTGGAAACAAGCAGGAAAGGCCTTGGTAAATGATGAGATATAAATACATTTTGAAAGTCAATTCCAAAAAGTTCAAAATTCCAAAGAATTCAAACTTCTCCACTAAGAGTAAGTCACTATTTCAGATCGTGACTAAAATATATTGGAAGTTAGAGTCATTGTTGCAAAGTGGGCACATGATCCTTTATTCATTCCATTATTGTTTTGATATTTAAATTATAAAAGATTATGTATTTTATATCACTTTAGTACTTAACATCAACCTTATCAATGACAAAGCATTAATGTATAATCTGGTAAGAAGCTCATTTTACTATAAAGCCCATGCAGTTGGGGAGATGGATCCCATGAATGTAGATGCTAAGTGTAAATTTGAATGGGTATAAATTAGCAGCATCCACTTCCTAGTCAAATTTAAAAACTATCCCCAGAATATATGCTTAGATAAAAATGTTTTAAAAACCATATTCAACTATATATATATTTACTTATTGTGTCTCAGTAAACACTTGAAATTAAAATTTTATTTTTATCATAATGTAATGATATAAATGAATTAACTGACAAATTTCACCAAATCTTTTGCAAAAATGAATTTTATCTTGTCATCTCACTATGGCCTTCTTAAAAAATGTATCTATATATCTCCAAAGTAAACAAATTGCAACCTCAGCTGCAGTTGCTTGGTTACTCCGTTCAGCAACCAGAGTAACAGGATATTTGAGGATTTGAAAATAACAGAGGTTCATTTTTTCCCACTGCTTGCTCTCTACCTGATTATAAACAAAATGGTAAGCACAGTCTAACAGGATTTTCCATGAGCATTGGTTAATTGTAGGCAATGAACAGTAGATATTAAGAGATTTGGAGGGATTCCACAAACTGGTAAATATTAATGAGTGCTTTATCTAATTAAAATAATTATTACTTGCCTGACAAAACTTCTGACACAATTATTTTATATTGGTTTTTAAAATATTTTCTAAAAAATTCTTTGGGCATTTGTTACAGAAGGTGTCTTTAAATTGATCTGATTTTTGTCACCTACCTTGAATTTTTGTCTGTCACTATTTTACTTTCTGCTGGGGTCGAGGCCCAGCAGGTCCAGGGGTTCCCCATAGGTGAGGACGGAGTCGGCGAAGAAGGAATGACACGGAGACAGCGTTCAGTTGATCAGCAGCCTAGCCAGGATCTCTAGCCAAGTTCTGGTCAGGATCTCCAGTGAAGTTCTGGTTAGGATCTCCAGCCAGGTTCTGTGTCCATGTTCTCTTGCTAGGTTCTCCAGCCAGGTTCTGTAGCCATGTTCCCTCACTAGGTTCTCCAGCCAGGTTCTGTCCAAGTTCTCCAGCCAGGTTCAGTCCAGGTTCTCCAGCCAGGTTCAGTCACCAGGGTCTAGTCAGGTTCTCTTGCCAATTTCTGTAGTCAGGTTCAGTCCAGGATCTTTTGCCATGTTCTCTCAATCTAAGTTCTGTGTTCTAAGTTCTGTGTTCTAAGTTCTGGCTCTCTTGGTTCCGTATTCTAAGTTCTGTGTCTTGCTGTCTTATTACATCTGTATTTATACCAGTTGATTCAATCCTATCAATCTCTATTACAAAGGTTAGGGCGTTTCTTATCTCCATTCCAGGGAGTAAAGATTATGTAGCTTAAGCATGATTGTTTGTAGTTAAAGTGATTAATTACCCACCTGGCACTAGTTAAGAGGTTTTATTCCCTCCCTAACTTCAGGGGAAAGTCCCTACCTGGGGAAACAACCTTTCTCAGAGACCTTGGTTAAAACACATAGTGCCAAGAAGGTGAGCAAACATATTAAGAACAGTATGCCATATATGCCAGGTCCCTTGAAACAGCAAGCATGGACTGGCTCCCGGCAACTTTCTCTTTCTCTTCTCTCTTTTCTCACTAGATTTTTTTTAGGTCTTTTAACTTTTAACTTTCCTGCTTTGTTATATAGCACTAAGAGCCCATCGCGCGATATGGCGCAATAGGCCGCCCGGCTTCCCCGGGAGCTGGTGGGAGCCACAGCGCGCAGCTGGGAGCCCTACTGCTTCCACGGGAGCTAGGAGGGACCTGCGCCAATTCCCCGGGAGGCGGGGTGGGGTGGGGGTGGGGGTGGGGAGCCAAGCTACCTCCTCAGAGGTGGGGCCACTAGAGCTGGGGCACGGTGGCTTGCCAGCCCCCTGTCTCTGTCTCCATCTCCACTCTGGGCCTCACCAGCCCGCACAAGCTCCTTCTGTCTGGCTGTGACTCATTAGGGCATCCTGGCCTAATTTGCATATTCTATATTTTCTCTCTCTCTCAATCTCTCTCTCTCTCTCTAGAGAGAGAGAATATGCAAATCCAAGCTTGGTACACATTAATTTAGTCTTCATTTGCTTTGTTTGACTTCTCTTAACTTCATTCCACTCTTGGAGACATTGCCAGCTGCAGAGGTGGCATCATTAGGTCATTTTGATACCATTGTAATTAGCTAGTTATTAATAACTAGAGGCCTGGTGCACAAAAATTTGTGCACTCGGGGGGAGGGGGGGTCCCTCAGCCCGGCCTGTGCCCTCTCGCAGTCTGGGACGCCTCGGGAGATAACGACCTGCTGGCTTAGGCCTACTCCCAGGTGGCAGAGGGCAGGCCCAATCCCTAGGTGCAGCCCCTGGTCTGGCTCAGAGCAGGGCCGATTGGGGAGTTGGGGCGCCGCCCCCTGTCATGCACAGAGCAGGGCGGATTGGGAGGTTGCGATGCCACCCTCAGTCACCCTCAGGGTACGGCCGATTGGGGGGTTGGGGCACCGCCCCCTGTCACACTCAAGGCAGGGTCGATGGGGAGGTTGCGGCGCCACCCCCTGTCACGCACAGAGCAGGACCAATCAGGGGGTTGGGGAGCTCCCCCCTGTCACTCACAGAGTAGGGCCGATAGGGGAGTTGGGGCAGCATCCCCTGTCACCCACAGAGCAGGGCTGATCAGGGGGTTGGGGCGCCGCCACTCTCACACTCAGGGCAGGGCCGATGGGGAGGTTATGGCTCTACCCCATCACACACAGAGCAGGGCCCGGTGGGGGGGTGGGGTTGTGGCCCCGCCCCCGGTCACACACAGAGCCGCAGGGCGATCAGGGGGTTTGGGCGCTGCCCCCTGTCAAGCTGATCCCATTGCCGGGAGGCCTCTCGGCTCCACTGATCCCGGTGCTGGGAGGCATATTACCCTTTTACTATATAGAATAGAGGCCTGGTGCATGGGTGGGGGCCGGCTGGTTTGCCCTGAAGGGTGTCCTGGATCAGGGTGGGGGTCCCCACTGGGGTGTCTGGCCAGCCTGGGTGAGGGGATGATGGCTGTTTGCAGCTGGTCACACACCCTTCAGGGTGGGGGTCCCCACTGGGGTGCCTGGCCAGTCTGGGTGAGGGGCTGAGGGCTGTTTTCAGGCTGGCGGGTGACTGAAGCTCCCAACCGCTCCTTTTTTCCTTTTTTTTTTTTTTTATTCTGGGACAGCTTTACCTTGAGGCTTGGCTCCAGCTCTTAGCCTCCGCTGCTGAAAGTAGGTTTCTGGCCTTTGCATACAATGTTGCAATTCTGCTGGCTGAAGTCCGGCAGTATTTGTTACAATGTTTCTTAAACTGCCCGCTCAGAGGCCTGCAGCCGCAGGTGGGGAACGTTGGTTTCCTCCAACATCCTCCGTCACTGAAGCAACCAAGCCTCATGTTAGTTTCAAGCTGCCTGGCTGCAGGCCGCCATCTTGGCTGACAGTTAATTTGCATATCTCGCTGATTAGCCAATGAAAAGGGTAGCGGTCTTACGCCAATTACCATGTTTCTCTTTTATTAGTGTAGATAGAAAGTGAGCCAAACTTTATAGGCATGTCATTTGGGTAGCTCCACTAGGAAGCTGTAACTTGCACTTCCCAGGGAACCAGCATACTATTCCCTGCAAAACACTGGAGGAAGGGGCCAACAAAGGGAAAATAAAGGCATGCCTGGTACAGTCAGGGTGACATAGGGAAGGCATCTGTCTGTCAATCACAACTGGGAACCAAAATTATTGGCAAGAATGGGCATGGCCACTGCAAGCACTTGAAAATTTGGGAATACTTTATCTCCTAAACAAAGAAATTCTCTCTCTTGTACTCTTGGCTTCCTTGCATTCACTCTTATTTCCTCCATCGCCATGTGGGCCTGTGGACCCCGCATGCAATTGACTGATGGACTACAGTGGGGAAACAAATTAAACTAGCCTGATGCTGTTTTGGACTGTGCAGACATGGAAAGGAAGTTCTGTATACTGGCTCTTATTTTAGCTCTACTAAAGCTCCAGCTACACTTCCTCTATGACTGGACTAAGGGAAATGGGACTTTGGAAACTCGGGGATTTAATTCCACGGAAATAAAGCTTTCCACAATATTGCATCCTCCCATGCGAGTTTCAGAAAATTCCTTTTCTAGGGAAATAGCAAGAATTCCACTCCCTCTAGTAACAGGGAAGAATAGGCCCTTTTCACACTGTTAGCAATTTGTGAAAAGCTACTTTAAATAGTAAGCACAAGAAGAGCAGAAAGTTTACTGCTAAAGAATTCTGAAGAAACAGAATTTAGTGCTAATGTACAATGTCACAGAAGGCATATATTTTTACTTTTAAATGTTCATAATATGATGAAAGTTATTGATACCAGTAATACATTGTTTTGATTTTCAACTGTAATAAAATAATGGTTGATGATATCCTTTTGGAAGGCATACAAGATATTTTCTTAAATGTGCCAAGTTTTTTATATCAATTATTTTAGTGGCTAAAAAATATTAAATTTATTGCATCAATGATTTTGAAATTATAGTTCATTAAATGTGATTTTATTTCAATTCTCTGACAATAATACATATTGAAATTTTATCTAGTATAATACCAATGTGCAGTGTATGGTTAAGTGGATAAGTGTGTGTGGATTGCAATGAGGACATGGTGGACTTAGAGTTCAAATATATATCAGGAGGATTGAGGAAATTATTTTAGAATTGACAGGAGCCTATAGCATGCTATTTTCTTCTCTTCACCTTTCTTTCATTTAAAGTTTTTTTATTTTTCCATTTTTAGGTAGGGTTAAAGTCCCATATATTCAAGGAGGTTGATTGTAGCTATACAGGTCAAACTATAACATGTTACTTTCATTTTAATAAATTTGCTTTTTAAAATGTAGGTGAAGCAGCACAGCTAGTGTGGCTCAGTGGTTGAGCATTGACCTATGAACCAAGAGGTCATGGTTCAATTCCTGGTCAGGGCACGTGCCCAGGTTGTGAGGAGTGTGGGGTATGCAGGAGGCAGCTAATCAATGACTCTGTCATCATTGATTTTTCTCTCTCTCTCCCTCTTCCTTCCTCTCTAAAATCAATAAAAAAGGTATTTTAAAACATGTATGTGAAACAGTTGCTCTATTTTGCTAAAATCAAAGTTAACAAATGTGCGTAGCAATATGGGGACTGCAAAAAAAATACTCAGTGCATATAATAAAGTAGTCTGGCCTATTGACATATTTATATCAGTGTCAACACACCAGGGTCATCTTAATTTAGAAAGAATCGTAGGCTTTTATTTTTAGCATGAGCTATTGACTTTTTTTCCTTATGCTTTTCTTAATTGATTATCTAATCTAATACAGTCTTAAAAGTGGACCATGGTGAAAAAGCTGAAACCTAAAGATTTTTTTCTTATCATTTTGTTGTGGTAATTACTTAAAAAATAGAAGAACACTATTTTGATTCTTTATGAAAGTTGTAAAAGTTTCTTTTCTAAATTCATTCCAGTTCTGAATGTTTACAAGAGCAGTGCTCTCTTATTAATGTGCCAAGTGTTTCACATTGCTTTTTGAAATATAAAAAATGAATTAAGTAAAGTTCAGGAACTCACTCATTATGGCTGAGTTCCTGAACTTTACTGAAAATCACAGTTTATATGTCAGGATTATGTTAGTTGTGGCATGTTACGATATATTAATTATAGATGCACTGTAGTTTTTTTTAAATTTCACAAGTAATGAATGTATTCATTGTAGGGATATTGAAAAATGCAGAAAAAATTAAAGAAGAATTTAGAACTCATTATTTGTAGTATATTTCAAAAATATTTTATTAACATTTTTATGCCATTGTAGAGCTTTCTATGTATATTTACATTGAACAATAGGATAATTTCTACCGAAATAATTTCTAGATTTTTTTTACTTTTAAAAACTTGTATAATTATCTTTTAATTACTAAACATATGGATACAATAGCATTCTAAGTTGCTAGACAACATTTAATTTTAAAATATTCCATAATTTGTCTATTTATCTATTATTTAACATTTTATTTGTTTTCAATGACTCATTATTATATAGAATAATGCAATAAATCTTATTATACACCCAACATTGTAATCCAACTTTGATTTTATTTTAATTTTGCATTTGACACTTTCAGTATATCAAGAATTGTATTATGACCTGAGTCAGGTGCCAATGACTTTAATTAGTGCAGATTGAAAAGTCAGGTCTCGTAAATATGAACTGCTTACTAGCTATTTCACCTTTGGCAAAGCATTTAACCATTTGTCATAGGAAGTGTAGTTATTGCTCTTTTTGAAATGAATGAAGTGAAAGAAAGAGTGGTAAGAATGAATATGGTACGGTGGAAGGACAATGCCTGCGGCAGTTGAAACTGTTGATAAGACACCATATAGAAACCTAAGACATCAGCTACACAACAGACTGGGGCTTCCAGTTAGTTCAGGAACCCGTTGTAAGATCTATAGTGAAGGGAGAATTTGGAAATATATATGATTATTTTCAAAATGACAAGAAAACACAAGGGCATGGAGACAAGTATGCTTTTGTTCAACAATTTTGTAAATGATTTTGTAAAATTAAAATTACTGGCTCAAGAGCTGTGCATAGCATACAGTATAATAAATTAGTATTTATCTATGTCATTGTATATAAATCTTTATTCCATGAGATAATTTTCCTTCTAGTTTTTTTAAATATCAAACATCACAGTATTTTATCCACTATTAATGTTTAATACATGGTTAATATTGAATAATTCTCACACATTTAAAAATTCAGGTCAATGAATGTTTACGGATGTTTACATCCTAGTAACCACCCCCTTGACCAAGGTGTAGAGATGCATTGTTCAATACTCTAGCAAGTGTCTTCTGAACATTTGAAGTGTTGCTAGTTCAGATTAAGATTTTCTGTAGTGTAAAAGGTGCATCAGGCCTGGTTTAGTTGATTGGAACATTATCCCATAAACCAAAAAAGGTTGTGGGTTAGATCCCTGGTCCGGGAGTGTACAAGAGGCAACTGATTGATGTTTCTCTCTCACATCTATCTCTCTCTCTCTCTCTCTCTCTTTATCAAATCAATAAAAACATATCCTTGGATGAGGATAAATAGATAAATAAATAATAAAAAGTGTATTAGATTTTAAAGACAAAATGAAATAAATAATGTATCTCATATTTTTAAATTTTGATTATAAGAATAATGATAATATTTTAGATATAATAGGTTAAATTAATGTATTATTAAAATGATGTTTACTTGCTATTTTTAAAATGTTTTGAATGTAGCTGGTGGAAAATTTTAAATTGTATATATGGCTTGGATGATTTTTCAGTTGGCCAGCACTGATAGAGATCACTGCTAACTTCCCAAGTAGTATTTGAATTTTTATTGCACATCTATTTGGGCTCACCTGAATTCACTGGTCAGATCATTGAAAGGTGAATTCTTGGTTTCCAGAGAATGAAAACAACTTTTTAGATCTTACCTACTTATATCTGTACTGTGAATTTTGGAAGTATTATGTTTTCCTAATTTTGCATTCTATTAAGTTTAGTTTTCGTGTAGATATTTCTCCAATTCAGCATATTATGTTTATAAAACACAGCCTGTACCTTTTTTAAAAACATAAATTTGCTCAAAACAATGTAGAATATTATACACATGGTACATAATTAAAATTTACAAATGACTGCTGAATGAATAAATAAATAAAATGTTGAAGTACAAAAGTTAGAAATATAATGTTTTTAGTCATATATAACCTGAAGAAAATAATGGCTACCTGTATGATTTTTTGTATATAATATTGTGCCTGGCAAAAAGTGCGCACTCAATAAATAGCACAGAGCATTTTAACGTTAGTATTGTATAATTTAAAATGCATGAAAAGCATATTACTACAAAGTACTCTTTATTTTATTGTTTTTTCCTTTATTGATTAAGGTATTACATATGTGCCCTTATCCTGCCATTGCTCCCCCACCCTCTCATGCCCTCACCCCCTAATGTCTGTGTCCATTGGTTAGGCTTATATGCACACATACAAGTCCTTTGGTTGATCTCTCCCCCTTCCCCCCCACCCTCCCCTGCCTTCCCTCTGAGGTTTGACAGTCTGATGGATACTTCTCTGTCTCTGGGTCTGTTTTTGTTCATTGATTTATGTTGTTCGCTATATTCCACAAATGAGTGATATCATGATATTCATCTTTCTCTGACTGACTTATTTCGCTTAGCATAATGCTCTCCAGTTCCATCCATGCTGTTGGGAATGGTAGGAATTCCTTCCTTTTTTATAGCAGCATAGTATTTCATTGTGTGGATGTACCACAGTTTTCTAATCCACTCATCTGCTGATGGGCACTTAGGCTGTTTCCAAATCTTAACTATGGTAAATTGTGCTGCTATGAACATGGGGGTGCATATATCCCTTATGATTGGTGTTTCTCGTTTCTTGGGATATATTCCTAGAAGTGGAATCACTGGGCCAAATAGGAGTTCCATTTTTAGTTTTTTGAGGGAACTCCATACTGTTCTCCACAGTGGCTGCACCAGCCTGCCTTCCCACCAGCAGTGCACAAAAGTACTCTTTTTCTGAAATTCCCCTAGTAAGTGTTTCCTTGTCTTATGAGTCAAATGGGATGTCATTGTTTGTACTCAACGATATGACATTATATTCCTGTGCCAAGGCAATCATGATACATGTGGATAGAGTACACAATTCATAACGGGCTCTAACAAATGAAACAGAAGGATCCCTAACAACCTGTGAGAGTGGCAGAGAGAGGGGAGCAGCAGTGACAGGCTTGCCTGCAGCCCCACCTGGTGAATGAGCTTTTGTTGGCTGAACACCTGTTTAGCATTGTCACCTAAGGATTCCTAGTTGAAAGGGTATTAAGTTGGGAATGTAAGAGCAACATCTCACGGGTTACAGTGAGAGATGATTATTTAAAATCTAGTCGTGTGTTTCTTTTTCCTTCACTCTTGCTGCTCTGAAAGTTGAAAACACCTAATATATTAATATGTAGATATATGTTTTAGAATGTTAATTTATGTCTTTCATGGTTTTATTATGTCTGATCCATTCTTTCCACATCCATCACTCTGTATAGCACTCACCCAGGGAGGTTAAGAGACTTATCTAAGTGTGCCTTATGAATACATGGTGGGAGCAGGATGTGAACAGAAGCCTGTCAGACTCAATGTCATGTTCTTTCCACTGCTGCATCCAGCCTTCATGTTGCATATGGGCACACAGCGGATGAATTTATAATTCTGGTGCATAGACCCGCAAAAGCTCTAAAGGGTTTTATCAGGATCTGTCCCTATTAATTAGGCAGAAGCAAAGTTAATGCAGCTTAGAGCAGCAAAGAACATTCATTCAAATACATTTTGCATCTGTAAACCAGATGTCACATTTAAATGTCTTAGACTACACAAAATTTTAAACCACTGTCAAGAACACAAAGGCATTTAGTGAAATTAAAATATTTAAATCAACAATTATTGCTATATAGGCAACACAAAGTAAAAAGATCCCGTCCTTCAAAAGCTGTCCTGCTGAATTGAGAAAGGTCTGAAGGATTAGCCAGGTTTAGAGTGACATTTCCATGCAGAGCTTTTTTAGAACTAGAATACGAATTATTTCTGTCATTAAAAATGAGGTTTGAACCCAGCAACACTTGTAAGTTAGGGATAATGTGATCATCCTCATTTTACAGAGGAGGAACTGAGTCACAAGGCAGTTAAGTAACTGATTCAGCTCCCAAGACAAGTAAGCATAAGGCTGCTCGTGAAAATTCCAGAACGAGACTGCTTACTGCCTCTACACCTGCTGTAGTGTGATATATCCTCAAGGACATGGCTTTTTCTTCCATAAATCTGGATTTGCTTTTCTCTTTATCACAACCCATTAACTTAGACTGTACTGCATGAAAGTCCATTTTGTCCTCCCTCAGTGCCATGGAAAGATGTGCTCTTTCACTTTTTTATTATTGATTAAGTTATTACATATGTGTCCTTATCCCCACGTTACTTTTGCATTAATATGTCCCATGCCAATCTAATGTTTGCATTTAAAATAGATTTTAAAATCAAACTATATATTTCCTTTGCAGAGAAGAGTTTAAATGACTTTAAACATCAGTAAATATGTATTCTAGGAGAGATATAGCATCTTTGTATGGTAATGAAGGATGCCTTAGATGCAGCAAAGAAATGCAGAAAGTAGCAAAACATCACAGATGTGCAAAACAATGCTGCCTCTTGCTTTTCATTTCAAATGAGGCATTGCCAGCATTCTTTTCTCCTCTGTTCCCATCACATTTTCTCTTTTCACCTGCAGTTCTCTCTGGAACTCATCTATGTTGAGTGTTTAATTCGTATGTTAGAAACTGATGTTGAGAAAGAAAAAAACTATGGCAGATATCAAATCTTTAGCAATCATTCTTCATTATGTAATGCAGCTTCTCTTAAGGTGGTTTCAGTAAAACCATATTTTATATAAATAGAAGGTAAATAATGTAACAATTTTTAAATGTCTTACATCAATCCTTTAGACACGGAGAGAACTTTGCTATTGCTTACACTATTTGTCTTTTTGTTACTTTGTCATTTATGGTGATCATAATTAATTATTCAAGAAGGTTCTAGGGCATACATATGTTTCTATTTTCTAATATCACCTTTACAGTTAATGTACCTATTTTTTGCTGTCATATGTAAATTTTAAATATTTTTTTTATTTTTAAATATATTTTTATTGATTTCAGAGAGGAAGGAGAGGGAGAGAGATAGAAACATCAATGATGAGAGAGAATCATCGATTGATTGTCTCCTGTGGTGGGAGTGGGGCCCACAACCTGGGCATGTGCCCTTGACTGGAATCAAACCTGGGACCCTTCATTCTGAAGGCAGATGCTCTATCCACTGAGCCAAACCAGCTAGGGCTAAATATTTTTTTTATTATATGTGACTTGTAATAACACATTTATTTGTGAATTTTTTTCTTCTAAAGGCATTTTACATAACGATTTTTCCAATTTATTTTTGATAATCCAATAAGAAAAACACTCAGGAAGCTGGATGTGATCACTTTAGCAATATTATCTGACAGGAAATATACATTCCTTCAATCATGCCATAACAATTTCCACGAGCAAACTTTTGTCCAAGGCCAGTAAAATGTGACTTGAGAGTAACTATAAACTGTATTTTAATTTAGGAAACATTATTAACAATCTAAAAAAAAATTACCATATAGAAATCATCAAGGAGAGAGATTACAGTAAAGCTAGAAAAATAAGTGAATGTTGCCTTCAGTGAATTTGCAGCTAGTGATGGAAAATCATTTTACTCTTCAGGGAAGTTATTGAAGCAGAAATGGAAGTCCACGTGAACCAGGCTGTGATGTTCTGCTGTTTGGTAAATTAGATAACCAAGGGAAAACATGTTTAGAAGCAGGGTAAAGGATTGCCAAGATAAAGTTGTGGGTTTTTTATTTTATTTTATTTTATTTAAACTCTTAAACTAATAAGATATATTTAATTATTTTGTGAAAAATAATGAAGATGATAGTGATGTAATTTAATATAGTGATAAAATCAGACTAAAAATTAGCTTGTGAAAATGAGATACTCTATTTATTTACAAGGAATGGGAAAATGTTAGGAAAAATACTGGCGTAAGAAGGATTCCTTGTTACTTTCTATTGACAAGAAAACACATAGATACTCTTTTTATACAATTAAGCTCAAGACCTAATAGAGCAGTTGAGTTTGGTTTCCGTAACTCTACCCAGTTAAATGATGAGCACCTTCTGTATTTATGAAAATGGAAGTGGTGCCTGAAGATATGGGTAACTTCAACAAATGGTTAAAAAATAACAACTACAGTTATGTATTGAAAATTAGGCAGCAGATTGTTGTTATTATTATTTTTTAACTGGCAGAAATTTGTAATCAGTTCCCTCCTCAGCTCATTTACCTTCCTAACTTGTCATGTATAGAAGCTAATTTCTGCTGATTCACCATTGTGAGTTAGTTTTGTATATGAAGTCAGCTTGGGATGCAATTTCTTTCTTTTGCATAATGAATACCCTGTTGTAGTTTCAAAATTTATTAAAAGGTTTATTGCTTCCTCCATCAAATTATCTTGGAATCTATTGAAAACCAATTCACAATGAAGGCATGGGTTTATTTTTGAATTTTTTTTCTATTCCAGTAATCTTTACTGCAAAAGCACATTGTCTTGATTACTGTAGCTTTGTAGTAAGTTTTGACATCTAGAATATACAGTCTTCCTAATTTGTTCTTTTTCATTGTTGTCATCTGTTTACTGTCTGCTTCTCCTGACTGGGATACATGTAGGCTGTAGCAGGGCAGGGACCCCTGCATGCTTGCTCTTTGACATGTACCCATATTGAGCTCCATGACTGGCATATGGTAGGTGACCCAAAAATATGTGTTAGATGAATAGTCTCCTATAAGTGATTGTGAGATAAAACAATAATGTAACATTTTCTTGTCAGATGAATTTCCCAAAGCGTTAAAGCCATTCACACTTTCATCATCTTCCTTCCCTCTCCCCCTATATGCAGTTACTGCTTTCTTATTTAGACAAAAAATGAGGCTAAAAGAAACAGTAGAGGCAGAGTTTTAATGGGGATGAAATCACAACCTACTTTAATATGTGGGCAATAGTTTGAGCCATTGTTTTTCTGGAATTGTAGTACTGTTTAGTACACTCTTGAGATTTTTTCTTTTTTAAAAGTAGCTGCCAGAGGTACCTTTTTGTCAATTAGGTCCTGCTTGGGAGATAAGAACAGACATTAATTTTTATAGAGGTAGGTATTCTTGTTCCTTATTTATCTCACTCCAATTCCAACCGATTGCTCTCTTTTAGCAGTGAAATTCTCAACTATTGATTGACTCCTTCAGTGCCCAAATATTTGGCACACCTCATGGAGCTCTCAAAAGTAAAGCTGCTGGGTATGGAATTATGCAATCTTCAAATCTAACAGATATTTTACAATTTTTCATCTTACATCATTACAGGCCAAGGCTAAGGTCATCCACACCTTTGTATTCCCAATTACTATGTGCACATGCAAAAAAGTTGGACAATGAAGAAAGCTGATAGGGAAACACAAAGATTCCTTTGAAATATGGTGTAGGAGGAGAGCTCTACCCTAGATGACCAGAAAGACAAGTGAGTCCTAGAGAAAATAAAGCCTGAAACACTGAAACATCCCTGGAGGCAAACACGACAAAGCTGAAGCTGTTCAACTTTGGGCATATGGTGAGAAGGCAGGGTTCTTTGTAAAGACTGTAAAAATAGAAATCTGCAGGAAAATAGGAAGCCCAAATAAGAGATGGTTGACTCCCTAATAGGCATGAGTCTACAGGAGCTGAGCAGGGCTGTTGAAAACAGGACATTGGACGTTGGGCACATCACTCATTTTTAGGGCTGCCATGAGCTGAAGCCACTCAATGGCATGTAACAGATACACACATTGTCATATCCCTAATCTGGGAGTCAGGGGATGTCATGGTCAAACAGGTGGTACCTCTTGCGCCTTTCCCCTCCTCCTCTTCATTTACAAGATTCTCTAAGAATACTCAGAAAAAAGTTAAAAGCTAAACACTGAAATTCAACAGGCCATTGCATGTCTGTGAAAACCTCTGATTTTCTAGTGAAATTATTGCATTACTTATTTTCTTACCTTTATGTATTTTTCCTAATCTTTTCATTGTTAGCATTAGTTTTGTGATTGAACAAAGTGCTTTAAGGACACCATACCATTTTACATATTAATTGATGCCAATTTAAAGCTGACGGTTATGTATTTTTTTTCTTTTTAGCAGCAAGTGACTGATGTATTAGTGACCAAGTGACTGTTGTTACTTATGTTTTTTTTTTCTTCACATCAATCCCTTATTAATAATTCAATCGAGTTTTATTCCACATGCTTATGGTTTATGTATAATATATCACATTCTGGAATGAAGAACACATACATTTTAAAGATACCATCTTATGATCATTCCTCTCACCTTGCATCATTAGTCTTTTATGTGTTGGAGAAAATGGTAATAGTGGGATTACTATATAATATTTCTGAATTTATTTCTGGCTTCCACTGGAATATGGTCAACATAAGTTCTTGCTCAAAAAATGTACATAAATTATGTAGTCCAAAATACAATTTTAAATCAGTGACCTCTCTCTTTAGCATATCTTGAAATCCTAGCTAAAAGTAACTACCACCATCTTCGTAACCTTTTGAAGTTATTGTCCCCCAAAATGATAGAATATTATCTTGGCAAGGAATTCTGCATTAGACTGAAAGCTATACATTTTTAGGCACTGATCCTAACATGGTCCAGGGTGAATAGTTTTCTAGGTAAGTTACATTAGCTTTCTAAGTGCCATAGGTTACTAGTTAACAGTCAGTGTATTAACGCAATTCCAGAGAAAGATTCATGTTGCTTTACTTGAGTGACTAAATTTTCTTCATTCTCTCACTTTTTCTGTTCTCTAAAGAGCAGCAGCTCATTAACCTTTGTTAATATGTGATCAGATACACAAGGATTACCTAGTCTTGCTTTTGAGCAGTATAACATCTGTCCTTCAGCACAAAAATATCACTCATGTTGCAAAATCTCAGGACTCTAAGAGTATATTCCCACCACTGTGTGCTATGATCAGATTCTGCTACTGCTTTCTCACTAGCTCTTCAAAATTGACTGCTAAAAAGGACTCATTATATATGACTAAAAATCAGCTTTATCTTTTAAATATTTTCCCATAATTCAATGTAAAAATAATGAAAATTTCTCAAATAATGTAGTAGCTAGTTAGACTTACAATGTAATATTTTACTGGTTAGTAAATCAGTACCCTGTGTGTACACAGAATAATTCTACTTCTCATGCCTTCCTTCTAATCCCTTTCATTTGGTGTCTCATGGCTGTCCAACTTAAAGATTTGTGTCTGATTATCTGTATTTCCTGATTACCTGTGTGTAAAAGCTTTCTCTGCATGTTTTAAAATTTTTACCTGTACTATCGCCACTATTGCTCACTCACTGAATGAATGAATGAATGAATGAATGAATGAATGAATTTATTCATTCACTTTTAGTCATAATTTCTTGCCTTACAAAATCTAATACAGAACGTGTGCTTTTCCAGGATCTTAAAATCCACTTATTAAGACAAACAAGACAATATACTAGCCAGTGTTTTTCTCAGGCTTTACCTATGTTGCAGACTGTGTGTTGCAAAAAGAACTGAATATTTGAGAACAGGTATGGTAGAGACGAGGTAATCTTGAGAGTACATCACTTTGTTGCTTCACAAATGGTTATTATCATACTCATATGAACTATTAATCAATTGACTAAATGTTCCCGTGGTGGTTTCCCATTGGTGTTACATGAATTTAATTATTTCAAGATTTAACCAGACCAGCTGAGAGTTTAAATAATCCATTCATAAAATGATCATCTAAAAATCACTTAACTGATTATATAAATACTTAAAATGAGTATTAACAACACCTACTATATTCCAAATACATTTTATAGTATTTTAATGTAGCTTTTACTATGTTAGGCAACAATATAAATACTTTTAAATTACAATTCACATATATTTTCAAATTAGACATAATTTCTGAAACATTTCAACTAAGTGGTTTATTTATTCTAAAAACTTTATGGAAACAGATCCAAATCTTAAAGGCTAAAGCATATAAATTACTAGAATTTTCCTCTTATTAGAATTCTAATTTGTATTAGAATTACCTACCAGATGTATATAAAGCGTAGAGTATATAATATTTTTAACACTTTGGATTGACAACTTAACCATTTATTTTAACTACTGTTGCTGGTCACCATAGGTAAGCCCTTTCTCTTTTAAATATAAATATACTAGAGGGCTGGTGCACGAAATTTGTGCATGGGTACTGTCCCTAGGCCTGGCCTGCAATCAGGGTCATCTTCCCTGGCTGCCAGCAGCTGGCCCTGCCCCCCGCTGCCAACCACCCCAGTTCTCCATTTGCCATGGGGCGATTGGAGCCTGCTGGCCGGGGGGAGGGACCAAGAGGTCGGCCATTCCTGCCTGTTTGCCGGCCCTGCCCCCGCCACAGGCCACCCTCTGTCTGTGGGGTGACTGGTGGGGCTTTGGCCTGTCACCACCCATATCCCCCGCCACCCACCCCTGGTTTCCCATTCACCATCAGGCAATGGGAGCCTGCCGGCGGGATGAGGGGAAGGGACCAAGAGTTGCTCAGTGCACCTTATAGTGAATGGTCGAGTAGTCATTCTGGTCGTTCCACTGTTAGGATCAATTTGCATATTACCCTTTTATTATTATGATTTTATTATATCAACTTTTAATCCAAAACTAAATCATATCATGTCAACTTCACTAAAAAACATAGAAGAGCACACAAATATATCCTGAAGATAAATCAATTGTAACCATTGTTATTTCTTTATGAAATTAGTTGATAAAAGGCATACCACTTTTCCCCAAAAGCATGTTTAATTACTTATTTTTGTTTTACACAGGCTTATAATTTATATATATATATATATATATATATATATATATATATATATATACACATATATATATCATAACAATAGCTAATATTGCTATCTCACCTCTTATTTAATTTATTAACAAGAATATTTCAGAAAAGGTTCTAAAAATATTTGTGCAGTGAATTTGTTGCTTTACTTTGCTATTTTCTAGTCAGAAACTGATGCCAAGTCAGAGAATATGAAATAGGCTGCCTGTTGATGAAATAATTGATCTTTTCTTCTAGGTGCTAAAATGATGTCAAGAGACATAGAGAAACAAGTACAGTTTTATACATGCACATAACTGTCTTCATGCAACTCATTCTGCATTCTTCTCTTAGTAGTTAATTGACTAATGAAGTGTGACTCTTTGAAAACTATGTCTCATATTTTTCTAACGTAGTTTTAATTCTTTTTATAAAAGCAGTTATGAAATAATTTTATTTGTTCAATCTTGCTGAGTGCTTCTCATCAGAAGTTTGTCCCTAGTTATGTCTTATTTTCAAAAAAGCAGTAAAATTATTCCTGATGTTCTATAATTTGTTTCAGTTGACTTCATTTCCCTAAAAAACCCTCCTTTCCTCATGCTGTATAGCCTTTTTTCTACATTGTATCTTTTTTAAAAAGTCATCTAAAAGTTCAGAGACTTTAAAATAAACCTTGAATATTTTCACTTTACTGTGGCAGGAAACCAAAATGCTATGTGAACAGGTTATATTTTTCAATGTCCCCAAGTGTCAGAAATGAACAAAAGGTAAGTAGTGGAGGTTATGTGACCAAAAGGTTTCAGATAAAGGATAACTGTTCCGATCTCGAGGGAGAAACAACTCTTTAAATACATGGTTGTGATTTGATAAAATACTGAAGTTGTTCCCAGCCAAAAATATAGCGGTGGCATTCTCTGAAATTTTTAACTGAGCTTTGATATTATGAGTTATAATAGAATATTAAATATGAACTATACACAATTTAAAAACTATTACTAATATGTGAGTGACAAAATGTAGGGTAAAATTGTCTTAATGCTATTTGTCAGTCTTATTGAAAACTTCCTTTCTCCTGAAATATTACTTTTCTAATTAATATCTGCTCAAAGAATATTCTGTCATTTTAATTTTAATAAGTGAGGCTTAAGGAGTACACCTCAATTAATTAAAATTGGGGCCTACTTATTGGTTAAATCTTTAATACTGTTTAAATTTTGAGTGAAATTTTATAATTTTGAAAGAGAGAAAACATTCTACCATGAAGTTTTTATCATTCAAATTGAATAATTTATCTAGAAATATATATATAATTTAAAATTATTGTCTCTGTGACAAACATGTATCTCTTGTGGTAATTTTAATAACTTTAATCTGAAATTTTCTAACATATTTTACCGAGTTTTAACTATAAAATACAATGTCAGACAAATTAAAACAAAATAAAATACAATACAACATTTTTCTACAAGTATGGAAACAGTATTCTTCCCAGGGATTTGCTGGTCATTTATTTTCCCTATTCTATGTAGGTAGTAAAATATTTATTTGGTAGAGTAACAGCAAAGGTTATTGTTTTTATTTTATAAGTATTATTAATTTCTCTTAAATCAATCAGTGGATGTCTTTTACACATCTTGGAAAATATCCGTATTAATTGCATGTGGAGCAAAATGTCAGAAAAATAAATGATTGTAGTAACTCACAAGACACTATGGGAAGAATTCATATTCAAAGTAAGTATTAAATCACTGATAGGTAGGTATCAGAGAATAGCAAGTAAGGTTGGAATATAATTGTATGTTAAATTATTCCATTTGTATCTTATAGCTGCACTCCAATTCTGACAAAGGTGATGGGTCTGTCAAGTACATCCTTACTGGAGAAGGTGCTGGGACCATATTTATCATTGATGATACCACAGGTGACATCCACTCAACGAAAAGCCTGGACAGAGAGCAGAAGACCCACTATGTGCTCCATGCCCAGGCTATTGACAGACGGACAAACAAGCCTCTTGAACCCGAGTCCGAGTTCATCATCAAAGTGCAAGACATCAATGACAATGCTCCAAAGTTCACAGATGGACCATATATCGTTACCGTGCCTGAAATGTCAGATATGGGTAAGAAAAATCATTTTATACTTTGACTTAATATATTTTTGAGGATCTACAAATATATTTTGAACACATGTTTTAATGTGTGTGTGTGTGTGTGTACGAGTGTGTGTGTAGAAATTTGAAGAAGTTCTAAAATAGCGTAATACTTTCCCGTGGCCTAAAGTATTAAGGAATATTGGTTCTAGTTATTATTATATTTAGTAAAATTAAACTTCTGAGTATACTGTATATGTAAGTAATGGTTTGATCTGAGGAAAACACTATCATAACTTGGAAAAAATAGCAATTCTTGATTAACTGACAGGTTTTTCTGGCCATGTAAATTTTTCTAGTATATTGTTAAGAACATAGCAACACATTCAAAGCGACAATTTGCATAGAAAAGAAAAGACAATATAACATCATAAGTCTTTTGATATGTCTTTTAAGCTTATAGTTTATGAACCAATTAAAATAGTATTGATAGTACAAATAATAGCTACATTAATCAGTAAAACTTTACACACACTCTTAAACATTTATATAACATACATTTTTAAATATACAATAACCCTGTGAAGTATTTTGAATACCACTTTTAAAATGTATGAGTGACATAAGCCAGTTAAAGAAAGACAAATATTACATGATTGCACTTAGTTGTGGAATCTAATGAACAAAGTTAGCTGACAAACAAAATAGATCGAGAGGTATGATGCATGGAACAGAATAACAGATCTCAGTGGGGGTGGTGTGTGGGAGGGGACAGGAACATATATGCATAACCTATGGATAAAGACAGTAGTGTGGGGAAAGCCTGGAGTTGGTGGAGGGGGTAAAAAATTATAATAATAATGTACAAAATGGCATACAGTACTTAAGTAACTTGTCTAAATTCTCATGTCTAGAAATGGGCCAAAAAAAAAAAAATCAACTCCAGCTTCTTCTGAATGCAAAGCTTACACAGCAGTTAATAACTTATAGTCTAGGTCTCCAGTCACCTGATGATCTGGCAATTTCCCCACCACTCACAGATGTCTGTTGTCCAACTATTTTATTTTATCTTTATCTCATGTGATTAATTTCCCAAATGTAATTAAAGTTCATCTATAATAATAATAATAATTTTGATCATTCCTGAGACTTAAAGCTTAGATTTAAAATATATGATTTGAATAAAGATTATTTTCCATGTGTGTACATTAGAGGCATTAGAATATGAATGTATGGAAGGTCATGTGAAAGTGGAAGGAGAAACTCACATTACATTGGGAGCCTAAGAATAGGTGATACATCAACTCTAATCCATATTAATAAAAGCATAATATGCTAATTGGACCGGATGTCCTTCCAGATGACCTTCCGGATGAAGCCGGGGCTATGAGGGAAGCCCAGGTCCTGGTTGCCAGAGGAAAGCCAGTGCTGGGACCCGGAGGAAGGAAGGCCTATTCTTGCACGAATTTTGTGGACTAGGCCTCTAGTTTTAGAAATAAAAAGCTAGCAATTCTGTAGATCAGGACCAGCAAACAATGGCAGGGAGACAAAGCCAGCCTGCCATTTGATTTTGGAAGTAATGTTTTACTGGAACACAGTCATAGCCATTCATCTATGCTGTGCCTGCGGTAGTCTGGGTACTGCTGCGGCAGAGTTGAGTAGTTGCAGTCAAGACTGACTCACAGAGCCTAAAACTCTTCCTGTGTTGTAAAAGACAGAAAAGTTTGCCAACCTCCACTGTAAGGGCTTTCAGGAAACGAGGCCAGAGGTAGGGGGGATTAATGTGAGGATGGTGGTGTAGTCCTGGTAATAGACCCGGCATCTGTTGATTTAAGGCAGTCCGTGTTCTGCCAGCCTTGCTGAATACGCATCTACGCAGAAATATGGCACTTGTTACAAATAATAGGACCATTCTTATTCCCTTCACACAGGCACTGTCAGTGATCTAATACTCAGCCTTACCTTCTGTGTTACTAACAGAACTCAGTTTTGTTCAGGGTGGCACTTTGCAGAGTCAAATGTTCATCTCCCATCACTCCTTTTCATCTAGGAGTGGCCATGTGACTTAATTCTAGCTGGCACGATGTAATTGGAGTCCAAAGAGGGAGCTTCCAGGAAAGATGTAAGTCCGTGGACTAAAAGCCGTAGCTGGCACACATATGTCACCACTGCCATGTTCCTTTCTTGCTGCCTATAATGCAGATGTGGTGTGGAACTGCAGCAGCTGCTAACAACCACAGGAGCAAAGGCCTTGCTAAGTGAGATGGAGCAGAGAGAGAAAAGGGCCTGGAACAGATGCTCCAGTCCTGGCCTGCCCATCCCCAAACCTTTCTTCTGAAAATAAACCTCTTTCTATTTAAGCTCTTCCATTCAATCTCAGATACATGAAGGTACATTGAACCTGAATTGGCACTTGGCCAACTTCTAGGTTTCTACATGGACCTAATAAGCAAAAAGTAGGACCTAATACTGAATCTAAAGGAACAGGGAGCGAGGTTTCCGCAGCAGATAAGAAACAGCCATGCCATTTTCCATGAGGTGCTTTGGTTTGCAAATAATACAGGAAGTCCTCACACCTTTCTCCTTTCACTGTGTAATTAGGATGCTAGTTCATTTTGCTATGAGAGCAATGTTTCTTTCTGGCTGTGGTGTTGCTAAGAGTTTTCAGAGACCTAAATCTTGCTTGCCATCAACTGTGGAATCAATTCCATCTGTACAAGTTCTGATCAGTGGATAAAAGGAGATTGAACATTTTGCATTTAGACTTGGAGTTCTACAGAAAATCTAAAATTGATCCCCACAAAGCAAGTTAGTTTTGTCAGAGTCTGTGACTACAAGTTGCCACAGCAGTTGTGATAATGACCACTGAAATAGCTCCAGGGAATATTTATTGAGCACTTAGCATGTGTCAGGCTTGGCATGCTGTTTGCAATAATTTCATGCTTAAATAATCATGAAGGCAGCATTAAAATGATCTTTGTTTTACAGAGGATGAAACAGATATATAGAATTAAGTAATTTGCCCAAGATTGCATGTTTAGTGAGAAGTGCAATTGGAAAATATTTCTAAGCTAGGCAGAGCTTTACCTTTTGAGTTTCCTTTTTTTAACATAGTACTAAAAAGTACTAAAATCTGGATCAATATATTTTTTGAGTCATTACAACAAAATAGTAGGTGTTCCAGAAGCCATATGTTTACTAAACCAGCAGTGGGGGGTCTTATTTTTGACCCAGTAGATTAGATTGGATGTTATTATAATGTTCCTTTTGTTTAAAAGATAGGATTTGGGGATGGCCAAATACTATGAAAAGAAAAATTCTTCATAATTGCCTAGAAGAATGGGAATAGCCATTTATTTATTCTAGAATCGAATCCCTAAGGACTCCAACAAGTACATGCTTTTGAAAAGAAATCATCTGAAAATCTTAAAATTATGTACATTAGGCATAGTGTGGATAAAGATAATGGACCAGTTCTAGGTAGGCATTTTTACCCAAAGCTGAGAAACCTTTGTAACATGGATGGTGTGGAGTAGTCCAGGGCCATTTTCTGGAGTAGAAAGTAGCCTCATTAACTCAGCTAAGGAGTGGAGTTCAGATGGAGGACCAAGCATGCTCAAGATATTGGGACAGTGTGAAAGAGTGTATTTTTCTCCATGCTTAAGAACAAAGTAGCCTGGCCTGTGTGGATCACGGGCTGAGCATTGACCTATGAACCAGGAAGTCACGGTTTGATATCCCATCATGGCACATGCCTGGGTTGTGGGCTAGAACCCCAGTATGAGGCATGCAGGAGACAACTGAACAATGATTCTCTCTCATCATTAATGTTTCTATCTCTTCCTCCATCTTCCTTTCTCTCTGAAATCAATGAAAATATTTTTAAAAGAGCAAAGTAAATGATTAAGCAATAAAAACAGAAACTTTCAATCTGCTAATAAAGACATAACCACTAAACAACAAAACAAACACTGCTGATAAAATACTTTAATATAAGCTATGAATCCAATAACCAATAAGAAATGACATGAATTTAAGTGAATTAGCATTTGAAAATACAGATGTCACATAAGAATACTAAAGCTAATACGATAAAAGATAAATACATATGTGTAAACATCATGGATGGCAGACAGAGGACTAATTTTTATTACTTAAGGGCCTTTCTGTTTCTTTGTCTGTTGTTTATTGAGGTGCCATTGGTTAATAACATTATATAAGTTTCAGGTGTCCAACATTATAATTTGGTATCTGTATCACCAGCAAAATCTAGTTTCCATTCATCATCATATATTTCCCCCTTCCAACCACTCCCATAACCCTCTCGTTACCATCGTTCTGTTGTCTGTATCTATGAGTTTGTTCTAATTTTGTTTTCTTAGTTTATGTTTTTGTTTGTTTTCGATTCCACATATGTATGTGTGAAATCATACATTTTTTTGGCCAGTTCCATCTGACATTTCACTTAGCATAATACCCTCAATATCCATCTCTGTTGTCACAAATGGCAATATTTTATCTCTTTAAGAATGAGTAGTAGTTCATTGTATTTATATATCATATCTTCTTTATCCAATCATCTATTGATGGGCGCTTAGATTGTTTCCATATCCAGGCTATGTAAGTAAGCTACAATTAACAAAGGGTACATGTATCTTTCTGAACTAGGGTTTTTATAGTCTTCTGATAAATATCCCAAAGTAGGATTGCTGGATCACTTATTTATTTGTTTTTTAAAATCCTCACCTGAGGACATTTTTTCCATTCGTGTTTCGAGAGAGTGGAATGGAGAGGGAGAGACCAAGAGAAACACTGATGTGAGAGAGACACATCAATTGGTTTCCTCTCACAAGCCCCTGACCAGGGCCAGGAACCTGCAACTGAGGTATATGCCCTTGACCAGAATAGAACCTGGGACCCTTCAATCGCAGGCCGATGCTCTACCCACTGAGTCAAACAGACTATGGTGGGGATTGCAAGATCATAAGGTAGCTTTATTATTTTATTTTTTGAGGAAATTCCTCATTGTTTTCCATACTGGCTGTAACAATTTATAATCCCACCAACTTCTATATGGGGATATATATATATATATATATATATATATATATATATATATAATCACTCAAATTAAAATGGCAGAAATTATATTCAAGGAGATTCATAGAAAAAATAAACACACTGTAATTATCCCCTCCAAAATCTCAAATTTTACTAGTAATTTAAGAAACCACAAAGGAGAAGGAGATACTAATGTTTACCTACCAATTATGCAGGTTTGATAATCACAGAATTGTTAATGTACAGAGCTATTAGTAGAAGAGTAAATTCCCTTAGGTTTTGATAGGAATTTGGCAATGTATATTAATATTTAAAAACAAACATACTAATTTGTTGGAAAATCTCTATCATAGATAACTACTCTATAGGTACACCCAAATGGATATGGTAAAAAGAGTGCCCACTGCAGTATCATTCATAATATTCCAAAATTGGAAACATGCTTAAAGTACGGATAAGGAAGTTTTCAAATAAATGCTTCTTCAAACATACACAGATACCCCATGCAACCTTAAAATAAATGGATTTGTATGTATATGCTGAAACACAGAGATCTCTATTATTTTTGTAAGAAAAGAGTTTTCAGAAATGCATTTGGAATAGCCTTCAGTTTGAGAAAATAAGTGTGTATTGCAGAATATGTGTGGTTGACATGAATACTTAATTTAAAAATGTCAGTTTTTAATACTAATAAAGGCCAACAGTATAGATAGGTGACAACAAAATTTTCCCCAGTATATGGTGCTTTATGAAATCACTGTGCTTATCATAATCTCATTAACTGAGTCTTGAATTAGCTAGTAATTTAAAAAAAAATGTTGTTGTCGTCGTTGTTTTCTCTCCTTATATCTCTCCAGTTCTCTCTGGAGAGAGGGAGAAAGATTGAAAGCATGTAATCTACTGAGAAATGTTGATAGTGGCCAGTAGTAAAATGGTAAATTAAACAATGACCCTAAGTTTGAGCAGCTTGCAGACATAAAAACAGAAAATTTTAATGTAGTGTTTGATAAGCAAAATATAGGGGAACTCTAGAGTGAGCAGAGTCTAGCTGGCAGATAAGAGAAGACGTCCTCTGTGAATCTAACATAATAAATAGGGGTTTGTCAGTTGGACTAGAAAAAAAGGGCATTTCTCCTAGAGAATACAATGATGAGAAATACTCCTCCCTCCCCTGTGAGTTGAAGGGAGTGTGTGTGTGTGTGTGTGTGTGTGTGTGTGTGTGTGTGTGTGTGGTGTATTTAAAGGTGGATAAGCAGGATCATCATGCAAATGATGAATTCCCTTCATAGCTTAGCAAAATATGCTATGAGAATACAGAGAAGATAGCACCGGAGACTCTCAGGGTGCACAGTTTTTTATCAGATTATTATTTCTTGTGTATCTGTAGTGCTAAGTAATGGTCATGGAGCCCTCCAAGTAATTGCTGTGCGCTGTACTGCCAGGGAAAAAGCCTAATGTGCTTACATATTTCTTGTCAGTGGGTAATATAAGCAGACAAAGTCTCTGGGATTCTGGATGGTTTAATAAAGAAAGATAGAAAATAAACTGTAGTGGTTTTCAATGCATGTTTTAATAAAGTTTTTCTTTATCTCTCTGATTTACATCATGTAATTTCAACCACTATCTAGGGAATCATATCCCTGAGGACCGGGTTTTTTCATCCAGACACTTTGGACTGGATTATTCTTTGTCTTGGGAGCTGGCTTGTGCATTGTAGGATTTTAGCAGCATCCCTGGTCTCTGCCCACTAAATGGCCATAGCATCCTTCCCACCGCTGCCATATCATGATGTGTTCAGGCATTGCCAAATGCTCTCTGGGGGGCAAAACTGCTCTCAGTTGAGAACATCTGTCCTAGGGAACATACAAGAGAAAAGAAGGAAAACATTTTGCAGTAGAATCATGAATTGAAGAATATGGTATTTTTCACATTTATAGTCACTTACAAAAAGAATGCCATAATGTTAGAATGTTCATGTTATATATTTTATGAACAAAAACCATCCTGTCTGCCCAGGTAAGTATTTTTTATGTTGAAATATGAATTGCCACATTCAAATGCACAATGTGATGACAATAGCAGCAAAAACATTTGCATAAGTTTTCTGTGCTGAAAGAACAGTCACATGGCTACTTTAATGGCACAGCTCTTATTTAAAAATAATTACATTTACCTTTTTAAAACATTAATTGAGAAAAGGATCATTTGAATCACGGTCAGTGTCTAGCAAGCTATTGGCTGTCGTATTGCTTTTTTCATTACTTATCTAGAAACTAGAGGCCCAGTGCATGGAATTCATGCATGGTGTGTGTGTGTGTGTGTGTGTGTGTGTGTGTGAGTGTGTGTGCGCGTGCAAGTGCACGCGCACGTGTGTGTTCCTCAGTCCAGCCTGCACCCTCTCGAATCTTGGACCCTTCAAGGGATGTCCAACTGCCCAGTGGGATTTTGCCTAAATGGGCAGTTGGACATCCCTCTCACAATCCAGGACTTCTGGCTCCCAACCACTTGCCTGCCAGCCTGCCTGATTGCCCCTAACTGCTTCTGCCTGCCAGCCTGATCACCCCCTAACCACTCCCCTGCCAACCTGATCACCTCCTAACCACTCTCCTGCCAGCCTGATCAACACCTAACTGCTCCCTGCTGGCCTGATTGCCCCTAACTGCCCCTACCATGCAGGCCTGATCACCCACAACGGCTCTCCCCTGTGGGCCATCTTGTGATGGCCATCTTTGACCACATGGGGGCAGTCATCTTGTGTATTGGAGTGATGGTCAGTTTGCATATTACCTCTTTATTGGCTAGGATGGAAACAGATTAAACAAAGTGAACATATACTAGTATGGACAGAATGACAGTGTGATGATATGAAGGGCCAGTGTAATCTGCGTAGACCACAAAGAGACTGGCCCACATTGTACTGATGCACATTTGACATTTTCTCCTGTGACATACAGTCCATGATCGTCCCAACTGTGATGACTTTACTATCTTCTATAAATTATTCTATAGAAATGCTTTTTAAATTTGGTTTTACATAATTTTACTAAATGTCTAATTTTTCAGAAATGAGACTAGGAATTGAAAAGTCAATAATGTTGTCATATGGAGCAAAGAGGAACATTACCATGAGTTAAAATTATTCCTGCTTTTGGAGTCAGCATTTAAGCTCCTGTGTGGCAGTTTAGGAATGAAGACAGAAGGAATGAAGTTGTATATGCCAGCAGTATCCCATTCTCAGATGAAAAGGGTGGTATATGTCTTAACACATTTAGTGATGTTCCAAGGACATATTATTATTTAAAAAGTTCCCTTCTATTTGTATGTACATATACCTAGATTTCTGCAACAATAGTCTTGCTTTCACCAGGAATCAGGAGTGTTTAGTATAAATTTAAATATGGTTGCATTGCAGTCACTTTAAATTTTTTAAAAATGCTTTATATCTAAAGTTGTTTCAAAGGAAACCATACCAAATCACAATCCAATTTGCCTGAAAATAAATGTCATATCTTCTTTGTTTTTCACTGAAGCATATTTATAAGAAAATATATAAATCTCTACCTGTTCTCTTCTGTATATTAATAAATATACCTATAATTGAACATTATGTAAAAGCTCTTTAGAAATGATAACATATGATATAAATAATGTTTTTAATTTACTAGAGAGATCAACATATTACTTTATATGAAAATTGCATGCATTATTTAAAAACTTTAACTTCCATTAATTACTGGAACTTAGTTTGGGATACATAAAAAAAGATATAAATTTCATATAGTAAAATTTCTACTATGTGAACCTTAAGTTCTGCGAGGTTCATTATTTGGAGATGTACTGAAACATCCCTAATCATTTTCCTGTCGTCTTTGTTCCCCTCTCCGATCTCACACCCACAGGCTCATTTCTGTTTGCAGCTGTGTTCTGTGTTGCACAGCAACAAGTAGGGACACCAGCTGTGCTTACTTTATTGCACTGTTTGTAGGGGGACTGATTTAGTTCTGCCCAAACATCCAGGGAGCTTCACCCTGGATCTCTTCCAAGATTCTAGTAGACGTTTTTAAATCACTACCCTGGGGCATAATCTTCCAAATGAGGCCATTTCTGTACTTGTACATGGTAACTTAGAGTGCATTTGAGTCCTAACACAAGACAACTGATAAATCATAAGTTGTACAAAAATGTCTAAGGTTCATACTTTTTTCTTCTCGTTTTCTATCCTACATCTTTTTGTCTATGTCAGTTAGCTATTGTGTAACAAACCAAAGTACAACTTAGCGGCTCAAAAAATCATTTACAGCAGACTGTCAGAAAAACAAATTAGGAAAACAATCTCACTTACAAATCCATTAAGAACTACAAAATACTTAGGAATAAATCTAATCAAGGAGGCAAAAATCTGCACAATGAAAACTATAATACATGTCTGCAAGAAAATGAAAATACACACAAATGGAAAGATATTTCATGCTCATGGATTAGGAGAAATAATATTGGTGAACTGTCTATACTACCCAAAGCAATCTGTAGATTCAGGCTAATTCCTATCAATATCCCAGCGGCATTTTCCCAAAGAAGTAGAAAAATCAATATAAAATTTGTATGGAACCCCTAAAGACCCAAAGTGGAAGAAATCTTAAGAAGTAACAAAGATGGAGACATCACATTTCCAGATTGCAAACTATATTACATAGCTATGTTAATAAAAACAGTATGGTATCAGCATTAAAACAAATACGTAGGTCAATGGGACATGCTAAGAGAGACCAGAAATAAACCTATGTGTATATCTACTCAGGTAATCGCTGACAAAGAGCCAAGAATATATAGTGGGGAAAGAATAGTCTCTTTGTCAAATGGTGCTGGGAAAATCGGACAGCCATATGCAAAACAATAACACTGGACCCCTATCTTATACCACACACAAAAATAAACTCAAAGTGGATTAGAGAGTTGGGTGTAAGACCTGAAACTAAAACTCCTAGAAGAATACATATATTTTAATGACACTTTTGTTTAATGGTTGATTGATCTACCAGGTTATATTTTATGATACTTCTGATTCCGAAGTTTCTCCACTAACTTTTATGAAAGTAGAGCTGATTTGGGACTCCCCAAAATAACTGATTAATTTATAACATAAATTACTTTAATGGAATAAATAGTTTCACCATAAGTTGAACCCAATTCACAAATCACTGCATTAGAGTATATGCTTCCCAAATTCCATTCTAAAAATTAGATGTGCAATGAACTCTCCCATGCAGATGCATCTGGACTGCCCTGACGTACTGCCAAGGGAGAAAACAAGAAAAAGGCAGGAGATAATGTGACTATTAAATAGGATTCAACAAATCATGAATGAGTGGAACAAAAGAGTGTATGAGAAAGAATGGCATAGAGCATAATAGACAGGCCCAAGCTCGAATGCTGCCTTTTACAACTGTCAACTGTAGAACCTTTGAAACCTCCGTGCCTACATCTGTAAAATGGTTTGAAATGTAATTTTTTCAATAGGTTAATCTCATTCAAATAAATGGCATAGAGCAGAGGGCTTTCCTTATCATTGCCATTCAATACATTTAATTTTTTAATTGTTTTTTATTCAAGAAATATAATATAAAATTTACTTGAGTAATATGGAATTTAGCATTAGGTATTCTTATAAAAAATAAAAGGATATAATTGAAGATACACAGAGATTAACACTAGCCAAGATTTAAAATAGAAGAGTAACTTTTGTTTTGGTGCCTAGTTGTTTCATAAGTGTTGTTGAAAAGTATTTTTCTTTAATCAAATGATTCTTGGGTGAATACTCAAAGCATTATAGAATGGCACGATGACTAGAACCCTGTGCTACCGCTCTCTTTGGTGAAATTACAGCCCTCCTGTGTAGAATGACATTTAAACTATAGCTTGATGACTATTGCTTTTTCACTTCCTCTGGGATAATCTTCTGAGAATTAGGCCTTAAGAGATTTCTTTGGAGAGGTACTCACAGGCTTCCTAAGTCCTCAGCTTATTTTTACCCAATTTTCTGGCCCCACATTGAGTCACTTGAGATTTTATCAAAGCTGTGAACCCTGACAAGTCATGCATAACGATTTGCGATCTCAGAGAATATTTGCTTGGTATTAAAATGGCTTATTAAATATTTCAAATTGGTCTTCAGAGACGTTCAAGAAAGTCCACTCTTTCTGCTTCTCATTGGCATGTAACTTTATAAAATGTGTGCAATTTATAAAGCTGTAGTACAAAAAGACACTGAATCAAAGGAATGACACAGGGCAATCCGCAAAGGAAACAGGGTTTCAGTTTTTTGTAGAAAAGATATCTTGAAAGCTTTTTTATGTACTTAAATCATTTTCAGATTTGTATAAGACATCAGCTGAGGGACGCTGATCCGTAGCATGGGAACAGTTAAGAGTGCACCATAGAAAATATTTACCAAAAAAGATTGCACACTAAGTAACTAATGAAACTTTGAAATGCAATGCTTCTATATTGTTTGTAATGGAAACTGTTGTGAAAGTTAAGAAACATGTAGCACTTTTACGTTTGTTTGGTTTTTTTTAATGAAAACTAAATATGTAGGGAAGGGACTGTTGATTTAGTATCTCTTGACCAAATCCATATAATAATATTCATAAAAAATGGAATTATTATTTTAATATTCTGGTGGAATAATGATCTTATAGTTATCACTTTATATATTTTCATTTGCAAATCTAGCACAGGAGAGGATAATAATTATTTCTTTTCTACTATTTATGCAATTAGGGCACAAAGCATGAATAAATGAATGGTCCAATATAGGACATTTTACATAGACATAGATATATAAATAAATATTGATGATTTTTTTCATTAAACTTTTATAAAAATTCATTAAAATGACCAACATAACTCATTAATTTATTTAAAAGTGCCAACAGGCTATATTACAAATAGTGTCTAATGTTTTAAAAAATCAAATACTATTGCCTTAGGTGGTTTGGCTCAGTGGATAGAGAGTCAGCCTGCAGATTGAAGGGTCCTGGGTTCAATTCTGGCCAAGGGCACATGCCTGGGTTGTGGGCTGAATCCCCAGTGTGGGGTGTTTAGAAGTCATCCAATCAATGATTCTCTCTCATCATTGATGTTTCTATCTATCTATCTATCTATCCATCCATCCATCTATCTCTCCCTCTCCCTTCCTCTCTGAAATAAAAATAAATAAATAAATAAATAAAAATTTAAAAAAAAATCATTATTTTTTGCTTACTTTAATTTTTCTCTTGTGAGAGTAACTTTTAATTTCACCTCATTTATGGTGTATCTGGTATCAAATAGTACAGGAAATTATGCCTCATTTTTCCTTGACTTGTAACCTCAGACTCTTGCTCAGAATCTGTTAAAGGAACAACCGTGAATTCTGAGAATAAATGTGATTCTTCCCACTGCAATTGTCACACACAGTGTTAGTTTGCTAGGACCGCTGTACCAAAGTACTACCAAGTGGGTGGCTAAAACAGCAGAAGTTTATTGTGTCACTGTTCCTGAAGCTAGAAGTCTGAGGTCCAGGTGAGAGCAGGCCGTGCTCCCTCCTAAATCACTGGGGAAGGATATGTTCCAAGCCTCTCCGCTGGCTTCTAGTGGTTTGCTGGACATGCTTGACTTCCCTTGGCTTGTGGAAGTATCACCCCAAGCTCTGCCTCCATGTTCATATATACTTCACCGTGTGTGTGTGTGTGTGTGTGTTCGAATTTCCCATTTCTATAAGGACACCAGTCCTGTTGGATTAGGGGCCCACTCTATTCCAGAATGATCTCATCTAAACCAATTACATCGACAGTGACCTTATTTCCAGGTCATTGTACTGGAATTTAAAACTCCAACATATAAAATTCCAGGGGAAATAGTCCAACTCATAGCACATACTTTAAGCATTCTTAATTTTTGATTACTTATATGTTTTAAATGAAAAAGAAAGCATTTTTTTTCTAATTTAAATACATCCCAAAGCACCAGTGGTTCTTATAATTTTCCCATCTGAACTTTAAATTAATTAGAGTGTAGGTAATTTTCGTTTGGCCTGAAACTTCCTTATTAATTCTCTTTGGTAAGATATCCTTGAACACCTGAGTAAGAGATTTATTTTCCATCCCTCTTGTTTATCTCTCCTGCTGCTGTCTCCTGGGGCAAGCTGACTTTGCCTTGCTCTGTGCTATGCATATACCTCTGCTCCCTTCAGCCAGCTATCCGTTACTCAAAGTGGCAGCCTGATACCTTCAGATGCCACCAAAGTACAGTGAGAGAGACAATTTGCTGTTCCTTGTTTCACACACAAATAGAACCGCCCGGTACCCGTGTGGTCTGCAGCACAGAGATGTGTTAAGGACTGTAGTTTGTGACCCGAGTAGAGGGCTATCATATTTTCTTTTCTTCCCCTAAAGCCCTTTCCTGCTGTTTACTTAACTCTTCTACTTTAACCATCACTCAGCCAATACCTCCAGTCTACCTTTCTTTCTTTTCTATCTCCTTTCCTACCTTGTTCTTTCGTCCATTTGTCACTGCATTCTGCTTCTCAGCTTTCACTTAACAAGGTTGGGTTTTATAGACACCTCAAGCCAAGCAGAGCACGCTTTGTCCTTCATGCGGTGATCCAGCCCATCGCCATCAATGAGGTGTGATCTTGTACTGTTTCTTTTTCTCAGCTTTCTCCATGAATGGTTGCTTGGGGACTATTTTAAGATGTTAAAAAACGATTTAGACTTAAATCACTATTGCAAAACCAGAGCAAGTTTCAATAGCTTGGGATTGTGTAAGTGTGGCTTCTTAATGGCCATTATTTTACAACATTCTATCCTGTTTTCTCTTTTTTGAATCTTAGTCATCTCTATAAGCCAGGTATTATTAGCATTTTTCCTATCAGGTCAAAGATTTGACTGGTAATATTTTATAATAGTTTTCCACTGTTATAGCTTGACCAGGGAAATTACTACAGATTTTAATTAGTTTCAGTGAGGTACCAATGAAAATGTCTCCTAAATCAACATTTCTCTGTAAATATCTACCTACTGAAATTCTCTAAACAAGTTGGAGAGATGAATATTGGAGCATGTGTCATTAATATTCTATAATAGTACTAATCATACTTAGTAGTAGGAGAGATAGTTTACATATGATTAGCTCTGGTAAGTATAATAAAGCCAGAACATGTAGTGCTAGAATCTGAAAATTCATGGTACACAGAAATAAGGCTTTCTAAGAATGGACTAGTACTGAGGCAAAAATACTTTTATTTTACTTTTAATTTTGAGATCATAGATTCACATGCAGTCATGAGAAATGATATGGAGAGATTCCTTATGCCTATATCCTTTACACAGTTTTTTCCCAATGGTAACATATTGCAAAACTATAAAATGATATTATTAGTGGATGTCCTCTGTGTCCCCATGGCTGCCTGTAGAAGTGGGTTTCCTGGGTGCTGCTGAAATAAGAATTTCCGGAGGCCTCCACGGGAGGATGAGGTATTCTTGAAAGTTTTATTTCTGTGGAATTAAACCCCTCAGTTTCCAAGGTCCCATCTCTGGCTTTTTTCACTGGGTATAATTCTCTGAAGATTCATTTCAGTTGTCACAAATATCAATAGTCTGTTTATTTTTATTGCTAAGTAGTTTTTGATAGTATGAATGTACCATAGTTTGTTTAATCATTGCCCCATTGAAGGCTATCTGGGTTGTGTTAATCTGCGAGCTACTATGAATGATGTAACTATGAATATTTGTAAACAGGTTTTTATGTGAACATATATTTTTATTACTTTAATATGAATGCCCAAGAGTACAACTTGCTGGGTTATATGGTAAATGTATGTTCAGTTTTACAAGAATCTGCTAAACTTACATTTCCAGCAGTATAAGGGTGACCTAGTTTCTCAGCATTCTCACCAGCATTTGGTGTTGCAATTGTATTTTTATTACCCATAATTAGAGATTTCTTTTAGAAATAACACAGTCAGTCCTCCTTTTCTGGGTATGCCTAATTACTAATTATATCTCTGCTTAGAATATCAATGTAACAATACTATTTATCCCAGAATCATAGCGTATTACTAAAAGTCATACATTTTTGGTCTGCTGATAAGAATTTTCAGTTGCACTTCTCATACGAATGCTTTTAAGTTCTCTAGGATCCCTTGTAGGCAAAGGACAAGCTTTGTTTAAAGTTCTGTTGGAATTTAGACTCATAATAGGTGTGTCATACCTACATATTTGAAGTAATTACTAAAATTAAAGACTGACAATTGTCAGTACTTCCATAGTCAAGTACCAAAATGAATGCAAAATTTTATAGAGGCTTACTTGGTTGTGAAAATATTTTTGTTTGATATAAAACCTGGGCTAGTAGGTAGACTTTTCTAGTGTGGCAAATTAAATATCAAGTCTGCACTTGTAGATGACTCATCAAATACATGTTATAAATAAATGAGAGCTCTTAACCACTAATTCTACAGTGAAGTTGTATTGCCCTTAATAGATGGTTGTCATGTTACACTTAGATCAGTTTTATTTGGGAATAACTGGATATTAGATTGATTTGCCTAACCATTCAAATAATGTTTAAAAGGTGTAAACATAAAGAAACTAGCATAATAGATCCAAAAAATTAGTACCACGATATATTTTAAAGCTTATAAATTACTTTAAAATGCATTTTAATCACCAAAAAGTTAGTGTGGTAGGAAAATTCTGATACCCATTGTGTTAAGATAATTATATTGGTACTGTGTAAAAGAGACTAAAAGAATGCTAACTGAACCATGGGAACCCGTTAGGAGTCTCATTAACTGTCCGTGTATGAAATAAAAAGATCATGAATGACGGAAATGATTTGAATGGGCTGTTTTGATGGTATTAATAATAATTTGTCAACTCAATCACCTTCCCAAACCATTCCACCCCTGGTTTTCTGAACAGTCATGTAGCAGGCAATATACACTCTCATCACAACTTTGACTTTGCCCCACAATTAACACCGATTTGACTTTTAAACATCAACCCAACCCAAACCTAATTATGTGAGTCTTATTAGCATAGAGAGTCATATCATATTCTATTTTGGACTCAGGCAAAGAAAGTAAGGAATAGGTTTGTCCTATAAATCCAAGAATTAAATTTAGTGGGACAAATCCATTATGGTTCTCTATAGATATCGCAATATAACTCCTTCTGTGTATAAGTTACTCACATGCTGAATGTCATAACATACTAAAATTTGTTTTCCTGAATGCACAGGTACCTCTGTTCTGCAGGTGACAGCTACCGACGCAGATGACCCTACCTATGGAAACAGTGCCCGGGTGGTTTACAGCATTCTCCAGGGACAGCCCTACTTCTCCGTAGACCCGAAAACAGGTTAGTGCATTTCTCTATAACTTGTGTGCAGGTGCATGTACAGGAAAGAAAACAGTGTTTTACTAATTGACCATTGAACAACATGAGTTGGAATTATGCTGGTTCACTTAGATGTGTGTGTGTTTTTTCCAATGATTACATACAGTACTATAAATGTATTTAATTTCTCACTTTCTTAATGACACTTTCTTGTCTCTAGCATACTTCATATAAGAATACAGAATATAATACATGTAACATACAAAATATGTGACAATCAACTGTTTATATTATCAGTAAGACTTCTGGTCAACAGAAGGCTATTAGCAGTTAAGTTTTGAGGGAGTCAAGAGTTATCACATATGTTTATAGTGTTTGCAGGGGGGATCAGCACCTCTAACCCTTGCATTGATCACGAGTCAGCTGTATTTCTGTGTACTCTTCTATATCTGACATTGTTATTGTAGCACACTTGAAAATGACCTCACTTTTATAAAACAATGTGATTGAATAATTAAAGATAAATTAACAGCTTTCCTCAGGACTTTGATCATCCAATATTCATACCTACACCAGTAAAAGCTCCTAATATTAGCTTATTCCTGAAACACTTAGTGAAATACTTTTCCTTAAAACAAACATGGGGCATTATGGGAAATGAGATTTTCAAGTTTATTGTATGTTTTATTTACATATTAGTTTTAATTCTTTGCAAAAGAAGGTAAATGACTTAGTTTTATTATTTTATATTTTATTTAAATTTGTCACACAAGTTGTTGTATATTACATTGGAGAATTGTATTGAACTGCCATTTTTTCCTAATGAGAAATAATTTTCAGCCCTTAAATATTGTTTTAATTATGAGAAATTAACTGAGAATAAATCCAAATACATATCAACATTTTTTTTCAGGAAAACATGAATCTGCCCTTTTTCCTCTCTATTTTTCTGGCCAAAACAATCATATGCTATTATATCATTTGATGTGATGCCAAAATGGAAGTGAAGGATATTAAATAATACATTATAGGGTTATGTTACAACAGCATAATCTAAAAACCACTGAAAGCTCTGGCCTCATTGACAATTTGTTAATAAAAACTTGGCTAAATATAAAACTCATTTTTTAATCTAGCCAGCTGTACAGTACCAATAAGTCTCAAATTTACTAATAATTTCAAAGATATACATAATCATGAGACATAGATGAAGTGAGGAGAGAGATCCAGGATGTTCCTAAGTCACATTTGATGCCTTCTGAGTAAGGTTAACAAGTGGGGTCTTCAAGCAAAGGGCAATACCACAGAACTAGTGCAGAGAGGCACCTTTGGTCCTAACTACCCCCTTATATTCATATACATAATAAACAAAATAATTTTTCTGGAACCTTGCTCCACAAGTCTGTAGACTCCAGGTTTGTTTATCGTTATCTTAGACAATGAGGTACATCTAACTGAAGAGATATTATAGACAATAACACTTTCAATGATTAATACCATTAGATTGCTAAGAGTATTATCACCATCGTATTTACAGAGATTCAACTAAGTTACTTGTTCTCTCGTCCTTGTTATGCTCCAACACAGAAGTGAAGAATAGATATCAGGCATACTGGTTAGCCCCGTAATTCTCAAAACTTATGAATAAAATAATGAAGAATATATGTGGATATGTTTATGTAAATGAAAAATATACACACATATATACACTGAGTGGCCAGATTATTATGACCACCCCATCAATACTTCGTTGGGCCACCTTTTGCCTTCAATACTGCAGCGATTCTTCTTGACATTGACTCCACGAGATGTTGAAAGGTGATGCAAGGAATCTGACACCATGCCTGATGAATAGCACTGTCCAGTTCTGTGAGATTTGATGGTTGTGGAACCAGCTGCCTGATGGCTCTTTTAACTTCGTCCCACAAATGCTCAATTGGATGGAGATCTGGTGATTGTGGGGGCCACCTAAGCAAGGTAAAGTCTCCCTCATGTTCTTGAAACCACTCCTGCACAATATGAGCACCATGGCATAGTGCATTGTCTTATTGGAAGAAGCTATCCCCATTGGGATATGCCATCAACATGATAGGATGAACTTAATCAGCAAAGATACTTAGGTATGTTGTGCTATTCAGACATTGTTCCACATGAATTAAAGGGCCCAAATCATGCCAGGAAAACATGCCCCAAAGCATAACACTGCCCCCACCAGCTTGAAGGGTTGTACTCATGCATATGGGGTGCATGCTTTCATGCTGTTTCCACCAAATTCTCACTCTGTCATCTGCATGATGCAACTGGAAATGTGATTCATCGGACCACATGACTTTTTTCCAATGCTCGACTGTCCAATCCTTGTGTTCCTGTACGAATTGGAGACATTTTATCTTGGTAACTGCAGACAGCAAAGGTGTTGGAACAGTTCTTCGGCTTCCATATCCCATATGATGCAGTGTATGGCTAATTTGCCTACGAATGTCAGGTGGTCATAATAATCTGGCCACTCAGTGTATCCATATATTATATATGCATTTTAATTATAGAATAAATTATGTAATTAAATTAAGTAAAAATAGAAATTAGGAGATTATAAAAATAAGTAATGTAATATTACCTAAAATGAATGTGATATACAAGTTTTTAGTACCATGATATTACTAAATATTTAGAAATAAAATATTTATTTATCTGGCAATCAGAATTTTGGGACAAAAATATGTATACATATGAATAAACATTTTTAATCTGGTAGGGAGGTTTGGAATTAGTTGAACATATTTTTATTAAAATATATTTACACTATAACACTGTAAATTTAAGGTGTTTGACATAGATTTGATTATTTCTATGTTGTAATAGTATTGCCATTGTAGTGATAGAAAATCTTAAGACATCTCATTATTTGATATTATTGTTGCTCCTTTTGTTCTATTTTCCCAATAATCATGGTTGTTTTACATATGAAAAAGATATATTTCTCACTTTAAATATGCATCACCCTAAAGGAAGGAAACAAGAAGACTGTGTTTCAATTACCTTGGTTAGTATTGCACACACACACACACACACACACACACACACACACTTACATGCAGGCACACACATGCATAAATATGCAAACACACACATGGACTTTAGCCCAGTGATTTTCAACCAGTGTGCCGTCTGTAAAAATTTTTAAAACATGCAATACCTGACTATTTAATAAGGGACTCTGACCTCTTTTCCCTAAGATTGTCCAATAGAAAACTGACAACAGCCAACACAACAATAGCCGCCTAGTGTGAATGAATCAAAACTATACCTATTTTTTGTCAGATCAGGAAAAAATATATGTTTTGGTGTGCCACAGAATTTTAGTAATTAGTTTTTGTAGGCCAGGAGGTGAAAAAGGTAAAAAAAATCACTGCTTTAGCCCATTAACCATCCTATACATAGCCAAATGTTTATTTTTTAAAAACGTTACAGTTACTTAAAATAATAATTAATGGTATAAATGTCCTATATGTATTTTGAAAATTTTCTATCCGCTGTTTTAACTTGTTAGAAAGCAAATGCTAATTCTGTGTGTGTATGTGTGTCTAAATGTCTATCTGAATGTTTGCACATGTTGGGTGTGTGCGTGTATATGCTTTGGTTACAGCAGGATTCTGAGAACAAGATTTGACTAGGGCTGTACTCTGCTGTAATTTGTGCATTAGTGCAGCAAATGTATCTGTAACACAATCTTTAAATAAATATTGCAGTTGGTTATACATATTTGTAGGTTAATTAAGTACTTCATTAAACAAAAATATTATTTATAACTTAAAATAGGCTCTGCTCACATACTGCTCTATGAAATTATTTTGGCTCTTAAATTTTTTTTGCTCTTGTCTTTAAGCAAAATAATTCATTGTGTGAAATGTATGCCCACATGTTGATGTTTTAATTTCAATATTATAGTAGCTGAAGCATCATGGGAAACTATGGATATATGTACTACTATAAAGATTCTTTAAATATGCAATGTCTTAGTTGTCTGTGGTGATAGGTATTATAACATAGAATGCTCATTATTGTCTTTAAAGCTAAGAATTTTTTGGTAATTTAAACTTAAGAAGATCTATTACCATGTCATTATACACCCTCAGAAGTAATGAATTTAGTGGAAGTTGTGCTTAAAATGTCTGGAATAAAGTACAAATAAACATACTAAAAACTTAATCAGCTGCTATGGAAGGGATGTTATATAAGAAATGTTGGCATAGTAGTTACTTATAAATGTACATTTTAATAGTAACACTTGCATTCTATCCTCTTATTTGGCATGATTGTATTTCAACACGTTTCCAATTACTTTCAATGAATACCAAATATCATAAAGCAGAACTTTTGTGCTCATATAGTGCTGTGAGTGCTTATGGTTAAGATCAGGACTTTGGGTTATATTATTTTATTATCTTAAAAGGGACATTTTGGTACTCACAATGACTTTCTAATGCTGAGCTGCCTTTGAGGCCTTGTTTCCTATTTTATAACAATCTAAGAATCACTGCATCCATACATTTGAATTATTGGACCCTTGAGTGTGACCATTAATAAATCCTGGAATGTTTGACACTGAAATCCCATTAATCAATATGAAACAAATCTTGTGAATAATTTATTGTTTTGAATAATCTTTGTCCAGGTAACTCTTTTATGTCATTTGCTTTGTGTATAACAATGAAAGTAATGATATCTTACATTACCATTTTTAAGGTGCAGAAGACAATGAAAGGATAAATTATAGCAGATGACAATGGAATATAAAAGACATACATCATTGCTGCCCAGATTTAAGTAAAATCATGTTAATGTAAAATTAATGAGGTTAATTTTGTTTGAATATATTGATTTTAATTCAGCTAGAAAACACATCAGAGTTATCAATGAAAGAAACCATTTTCATGTTTATGAACAGTGCTAACCCTAAACAAGGCATTTTGAGGAAGGCAGCCGAGTGCAGAAGTCATATGTATGAACAGGTTAGGGAACCAAAGTCAAGAGAAATCTGGGCTGATAGTTGTTTATTATTACAACTCAAATCTTAGTCCTAGTCCAGTTAATATAGTGCTAACTTCATTAAATATGAATTAATATGTTCAAAGTTCCTATGCCTCTTTATAAACTATGCAATTTCTCTTAGGTAGCAATAGCAGAAGCTGAATGATTGAAGTGCTACAAAAAGGAAGTACTTTTCCTGTCTTAGGTCAAAGACAAAAACAGAAATGTACTCTGTCTTTCCAGGGTCTTAGAAACAGAATGGGGTATTCACAAGGAGCAGTTGTGCAGTTTTTATTTATTATTTTTAAAAATTATATTTTTATTGATTTCAGGGAGGGAGGGAAGGAGAGATAAATATCAATGATGAGAGAGAATCATTGATTGGCTGCCTCCTGTATGCCCCCCCCCCCCACACACACACCTCAGGGATCAAGCCCGCAACCTGGGCATGTGCCCTAACCTGGAATCCAATGGTGACCTACCTGGAATCCAATGGTGACCTCCTGATTCATAGGTCTCTGCTCAAGCTCAACCACTGAGCTATGCCTGCTGAGAGGTTGTGCAGTTTTAAATTAAGAATGCAAGTCTGTTTAGGGTCATGTCATTTATAGCCATCTGATGATTCTCTACACTAGCTGTTTCATGTCAACAGTTTATGAATAACTCCGTGATTTTAGTTAGTGCAGAGATGTCAAGTCTGTGCTTATGTTACACAGGTTGAATCTTCCTGATGGTCCATTCTGGAAACCTAAAATTTGGGATAAAAACCTAATGTCAGGGAAAACGGAAGAATATAATGGTTTACAAAATTCTAGTTAAGCTTTATTTACAATTTTTACAATCTGACAATGGTGAAGATCAGATATTTCGACCATAATATGAAACAATAAGTGAGGCCCTAGTGGGTTTGGCTCAGTGGATAGAGCATTGGCCTGCGGACTCAAGGGTCCCAGGTTCGATTCCAGTCAAGGGCATGTACCTTGGTTGTGGTTATATCCACAGTAGGGGGTGTGCAGGAGGCAGCTGATTGATATTTCTCTCTCATCAATGTTTCTAACTCTCTATCCCTCTCCCTTCCTCTCTGTAAAAAATCAAGAAAATATATTTAAAAAACAATCATAGTTATTTTTAGCCACACACTTGTCTTCTTCCATCACCATTTATCTCCTCTTTACCCTCTCCTACCTCTCCTTAACCCCCCTTTCCCTCAGGCAATCACCATACCATTGTCTGTCTATTACGTTTTTCTTATTTTTGTTTTTTTCTTATCCCTTTACCTTTTTTTTTTTAAAAAAAATATTTTTATTGATTTCATAGAGGAAGGAGAGGGAGAAAAAGAGAGAGAAACATCAATGATGAGAGAGAATCATTGATTGGCTGCTTCCTGCACATTCCTCATTAGGGATCAAGCCCACAACCAGGGCATGTGCCCTCACCAGGTATCAAATCATGACCTCCTGGTTCTTAGGTTGATGCTCAACCATTGAACCATGCCAGCCAGGGCCATTTACCTTTTTTACCCCCTTTCCCTCTGACAGCTGTCAGTCTGTTCTCTGTATCTGAGCCTGTTTTTATCTTGTTAGTAAATTTTGTTCATTAGATTCTATATCTGAGTGAAATCATATGGTATGTGTATTTCTCTGACTGGCTAATTTCACTTAGCGTAATACTCTCCAGATCCATCCATGCTGTTGCAAAAGGTAAGATTTCCTTCTTGTTTACAGTTGAGTAATATGAAAACCTACCTGAAAATAGTTTTCTTTCCCCCACAGCAATGCTTCATATTTATTAATAGCTAAGAAGTTAAGAGCAGAGAATAACACTGATAGGAAAAATTGATTCGTTTGAAATATGGTATCAGAGGAGGGCTCTATAGATACCCTGAACCACCAGAAAATGTGGATCCTAGAGCAGATTAAGCCTGAAATATTCCTGGAGGCCAAAATGAGAAAACTGAAACTGTTTACTTCGGTCACATCATATAAAAGCAGGGGGTCTGGGAAAATAGAAGGCGGGAGGAACCAAAGAAGGCCACGTAAGAGATGAAATGACTCCAAAAAGAAGCCGTAGGCATGAGTCTACTGGAGCTGAGCAGGGCTGCTGAGGACAGGACATCGTGGGCATCACTCATTCAAAGGGTTGCAAGGAGTGGGCGCTGACTCAATGGCACAAAACGCACACAAGAAGTTAATATATTTAAAGTAGGGTCCACAAGATCTGCAAAAGGTAGAATATTCCACAGTAGAATATGGTTTGTCAATTTTTCTTTTTCATAGCCCATCCCCAATTGATATAATAACAATAATAATAAGTGCAGGCACAAATAATTATAGATACATTTTCATTCACTCAACTGCATAGGAAACAAAAATAGTTAATTGTTAAACTCGTTGCTAAAACATTTGCTTCCCCGATGGAAAAGTGGAATGCATTAATTCAAAACTATGTCATATTATTAATTTACTTTAAAAATTGTCATATGTTATCTCTTTTAGAAAGAATCTAAATAGTTCCTGAACTGCAGACATGTGTATGGGATTTAATAACTTAATGGAAAAGTCTTTTATATATTTCATTTAAGAAATTAAGATTCAATGAAATATAGTAGACACTAGTGGTTGTCCATTCAATATCAATTTCTCATTTTGCTCATCCAATTAGAACTCTTATTTTGTTCATTATAGTAACAGACTCACTTGAAAAGCTAGATTTCAAGCCTCCCTGTAGCTGCAGTGGCGTAGTTCGGCCAGTGAGATATAAAGGATCCGGTTGGGTTATTTTTACACGCAGACACATAAAATGCTGATACCTGGATCTTTGTGAAATGCACTTTCCAGACCAATAAATCAACTTCAAAGTACAATGCACTGCCCAGGCAGGTGTGGCACAGACTCCCTGAGACCACTTTTATTCCTCTCAACCCCAAAGCCACCTTCTAGAGAGAGCATACAGCTGTCTGTGTATGAGTAGCCACTTCATACTTCCAGTGCCAGCACTAAACCAGAAAAGGAGATTGGTTACAATAACTTAAATCAGATATCAACAGTTATGTTAATTGTTGATATTTGGAGGATGAGAGAATGGAACCAAAGGCATTTTATTCTGATACTCCATTGAGAATGCATTTCTAAAAAAAAATAAAAATTACTTTGCTGCTACTTGCTGCCAAAGTAGCAGCAATGTCCTTTATAGGCACTATAGATATCAGATAACTCTCTGAATCAGGAGCAAGGAAATCATCACGTCATATTGACATGAATAGAATTAATAATATCTATTGAACTTAACTGCTGTGGGTATAGTCCTAATGGAACAAAATTATAGATTAGTGTTCTATATAAGTCAGTTAAACTATTTGTTGCTGTCTTAGAGGGATCCATGCAATTGAATTAACTTGAATTTGGCACTTAATGAATTTTATGGCATGTAAATTAAATATAAATAAACTGTTAAGCAAACAAATAGATGAACCAAATTGAATATGTTTTTAAATAAATATTAACTTCTTGCAACAAAATTGACCAGCTATTATTTGGAAGGAAACAATTAATCTCGTGGTCTATAAAATAGGAGTTACAGGAAATGGTAGAAATCAATGTTGGTTAATTGTAATGAGTTTTATACTATTTCTTCCTGGGGAAATATAGACTTAGCTTTTTCTTTTGTAACTTTATTCCATGTATCCTACACCTAAACAGTTGCTGTTGAGGAAATTTTCAGGAATTGATATATTGGTATCTCTAATCTTTAGCTAATAGTCTGATAAATATATTAGGTGAATGATGATTGTCAGATATTGAAGAGCTGTATGACATGAAAGATTACAAATTTAAACCAGACTAAGGATCATCTATGGAGTGTAACCACTAAGCAATTCAAATGTTCCCCTTGTCCTTTAAATTTTTTCTGAGAGGCTATTGTTTCTCTGGTCCAAGGACAGAATGTATTTCAATCCCATTGACAGCCTTTGATTTTTCCCTAATCAAATAGCTTAGTTATTTAAACTGAATCTCGATTGCCTTAGGATAATATTCATTAGTATTATCTATCTACCCATCTAATCTTCCACCAACTTCTGTATTTCAGCCAAGCATGACTTGGGCATTATTTTTCTACTTAGGCTGTTACTCTACTCTGGCATGTCCATCCCAGGCCAACTTCTACACATATGGATGGTTCCCAGCACTCTTTAGTCAGAACTAACCCCTCTGATCTTTGAGCTCATTTTTTGTATACCTCACAACACATAACAAGTACTTCTTTCGCTCACATGAGACTCCTTTAGGGCATAACATGACCATGTTTCTGTTGTGCTCTGCACCAGGTCCTGCACAGTGCCTTACACATGAAGTCATGTTCCTAATTATCTTTACTAAAGGGATATATTATCAAAATGTATAACATTAATTTTGTAAAAGTTCAATATAAATAAATGGCTTATGTTAATTGCAGATTTTAATATTGATTGTAATTAGTATTATTTTTTACTACGCTGCATAACAAGCCTCATGTTTTGTCTTTTATAAACATTTAAAAAATCTTTCTATTTCTGTCAATCATGTAATCTAACTTAGGATCTTTCTCAAATGATTGCCATAACATTAGTATATAACTGCTGTTAGAATACTAAGTATTTGTGATATCATAATTTAAAAAAAATTGTTAGTGAGTTTTAAGGTCACAAACTTTTCCTGAGGAACAAGACATGTCTAGAACATGAAACTTTTGAGACCTTCCATTATTCATTCCTGTGTCTTTCAAAATGATTAATATGACATGTAGAAGACAGCACTAGTCATTTTTAGGGATAAAATATGATTTGTGGAGAGTTGTTTTCAAATAATACCTGATCCTAATATTAAATCTCTTTTTTGTTATTACCATAATTGTTTCATTTTTCAAAAAAAAACAACTTCTTTCTCATATTAAATTTAGACATGTTGAATATCTGAACCAGAAAAGAATAATGAAATTGAGGTTTAAAAAATATTTGTTTAATCGTTTTAGCTCTCATATATTTTTTCTTTTTTCTTGGTCTAAAGTTCCTGCCTCTCCCAACTTTTGGGATAAGTCTTCCCTTTAAAATCCAAATACCAGTAAATGGCTCATGTTCCCATCCCAACAAGTATGGAAAGAAAATGCCTTCCTCACCCCACCTCCAATATTTTGCAGGTTCCTAATGTGGAAAAAAGTGGGGAGGCAGCTTCTCCTCTACTTGCCAGGTCCTACCTCCCAGTTGTAGGTCTCAGGGCTATTGTCCTCTCTCTGATTCTGCTGAAGGACAGAGTGTCTCTTCATGCCCCTAAACGTTGCTAACACAGGGTTCTGGGGGAACCAGAATATTCTGAATGTTGAGGAATTGTAGTGGAGACTTATGATACACGCGAAAGGAATCAACTTGAAACTGAAAATTAAATATTTCAAATGTTTCATCAATCTGTGTGATAGGAGAGTTAAAGTGCCATTTTATTTCAAAGGGGTCCTCTCTCCTCACTCTCTGGGGAACGTTTTCTTGTTTCTATCTTTCTAACATCTTCCAGAATGTTCCATAGAACCCCTATTGTTATCATGCAGAGAAACATGGGCCTTCTTTTGTGTCCCGTTGGCTCACCTGGCGCGTGGAAGGGAAGGAGCGTCAACTTTCCCAGGCGACATGGAGCAACTGGGTCCTTCCTTCACAGAAATGCCTGGCAGCCTTTTAACCCACATACATTTCCCACTTTGCTAAGTAAATATTTCCCCAAATATGCACAGCTTAAACGTTTAATATTCTACTGTATTTCTCATCCTTTCCTCTAGTTCTACAACTAGTTACCATTTTCGTTTATAATAATCTGCTCACCACAATCACTTGTTTTCTTTGCATTTCTTGACTCTTGCTTATTTTTCTTATCTTCTGCTTTTTAAAATTAAATGTGTGGGTTTTTTAAAAATATGTTTGGATTGATTTAAGAGAGGGAGAGAAAGAGAGATAGAAACGTTACTGATGAGAGAGAATCATTGATTGGCTTCCTCCTGCTCACCCCCTTCTGGGGATTGAGTCCACCACCTGGATTTGTGCCCTGACCTGACCAGGAATCGAACTGTGACCTCCTGTTTCATAGGTCGATGCTCAACCACTGAGAAACACCAGCCGGGCTTGTCTTCTGTTTCTCCTTTTTATTTCTCTTGCTTTTCTCCACTTTCGTCATTCAAATTTCTTACGCTTTGCTTAAAAAATAAATACAAAAACAAAACTTCCTGAGTTTTCCTGTGAATTGGAGGATGACTAAAAAGTTTCACGAATGAGACTTGTAAAGAAACTGTTAGGATAGCAACAGGCCCGTGGGCTATTTTTGTGAGAAAAAATAAAAGCCCTCCCTATGGGGAAAGTTCAGGTGTATGCAGCCGTGCACAAGCCCGGGAGTGCACCAGAATGTACTGACAGGCAGGCTTTGCCACTGGCACATCTGTGCTTGCAAAAGACCCACAGGAGACTGTCATTCTCAGTTTGTGAAGCATTCATCCGTAGCAGGAGTAATTTCAGTATTAAGAGACAAGGGCTTTATGGTCCCAGTCCTTTCCCTGTGCAGAATTTGTGTATGAAAACCTCAGAAAATTAAAGTACATGCAAATATGTCGTATAAACCACTTTGAAAAGCTTATTTATAATTAAAGTATAAATTATATTTGTATTATTTGTATTTCATTACATGCATATATAGATTAGCTTCCTATACAGTTATGACCCATAATTGACATTTGTTCCACATTCTTAAAACATATAGCAATACATTCATTATGTAAATAAATATTTATGATGACTTGTATGTGGTATTTCCTGTTAGCTGAGCATTTATGGTTATACTGATCGCTTCATTACACTCAAAATGCTCAGCTCCCTCTATCATCACTTGAAAACAAGTAAAGCAATAGCATTATGCTTTTCAAATGCTTCATTGTTGCTCACATACCCTCACCCTCTAAGCACTGGTGAGCTGCTCTCTCCAGGTGACTGCTTGATAGACTACACGATGTAGCTGATTGATGGGGTGGCAAATCCATAGGAAGAGTCTTTTGTTTAAAGCACTTGATGGTTATATGTAAATACAGTCAATAATATTAATACCCTGGGCTCTATGACTCTTTAATTCCAGTAACTACCATCATAGATTTTATTTTTCTATATTTCTACGGCATTAGAACACATTGGGCTATAAAAAAAAATCAATGTGGCAAAATTAAAAAGTGAAAATAATGTTCTTAGAAAAAGTAAATGAAAAGACGTTTTTTCAGAGGACATCCATATTTTCAACGTGTAAGTCCGCATCAATTATTCACCAAGATAATCTCAGTATAAGATTGTGACCTATTCTGCAATATAGGCTAGAGTGTCTGGTTCCCAAATGAGTACTGCTCTTTGCAGAACTGATGAAACAGTCCCTGAGTTAGGAAAAAAAAAGGCATAGGCATATATAAACAGGCAACAGAACTTTAGTGAGATTGAGAAGGTGCGGCATTTATAATATTTAAAAATGTTCACAGAAGAAAGATTCCGTGTAGGTTACAGTAAGGCATCCTTGACTAAGGGACCTGGAGCAGGAAAGCCTAAAAAGTGCTTCCCTTGACAGGGCCCATGTTCATCTGAGGAAGATAGAGGCGGTTCACCGGAGCAATACTCTAAAGATTTGGATGGATTGACTATTCTCTCTCCCTGGGAACACATTAAATACACTCATGGCTGGCTGTCCACATGACCTTTGTATGGTTTTCTAATCTTTTATTAAATTTTATTTTTACTAACTTATTGTGGTAAAATTGGTTAACAAACTACCTGGGTTTCAAGTGTACAATTCTAGAAAATATCATCTATATATTGCATCGTGTGAAATAAAGTCAAATCTTTTTCCATCATCATACAGTAATCTTCATAAAGCCTTTTTATTACCAGGCCCATCATGGGGGTTATTAGAGTGAAATTATTCAATTTGTGACCAGAAAATAATTTTATTCTCCTATTCTAGAAATATTTAACTTTTATCTGTATATTTTCTTCCTTTCTTAAAAAGCTGAGGCCTTTTTCTAAGAGTATTCAATTAAACCACTGTGTCAAATTTTCTTCAGATGATTTTCTGTAGTATTATGAGAAGATATTGTCAGATTTATGGATAAACCTTGAATAGAATTATCTACGCTTTATGGTTTGCTAGTGCCCTGATTAATAAAATGGAATTATTTAAATCATACATTAGGAATTAAAACATAAACCCTTTATGATAACTGATATGCATGTAGTAAAAATGAATATACATTTAATACATAATTTTGCATTTACAAGTAATTTAAAAAATGCATCAGCCTTATGTAGTTCTAGTAATATGAATTATGTGAAATATGTAACTGATATTGATCTATCACTAATTGTTCTCATCCAAATAAACCATGAGGCTAAATTCACTTTATACTTGAAAAGTCAGAAAATCACCTGAAGCAACTGTTAAGTATTGGGATATATCTGGGAGGAGGGGTCATATTTTTAGTACATAAAGCATGTTATTTTCTACTTCCCTGCAAAGTTAATTTGTTTTTTAATAGGCATTACATTATGTGTTTCACCTGGAGCTTCCAGTTATTTCTATAACTCATATAAAAGCAAAATTGCTCATTGTAAAACTCACTTCAACTGATTCATTCATTGTCAGTATTTATTGCTTGCCCCGTGTGTGCAAGACTATGTGAAATGCTAAATTTTGTTCGGTTAATGGAAGGAAATTAGGGTGTAAATTTCTGACAGTCTTACTTCTTGGATTAAAAAAAAAATTACCAGGACACAAAAACAAAATTTCCAATCCAGCCCTCACAATTATTCAAATGAACAAGGTGCATCATATTTTCTCAGTAAACTCAGATGATGTTTGATGTTATTTGAAACAACTTTTGTAAATAATAAATGTACTTAGTATTATTAAAACTGACTGGATCCTGTGATATTTCTATAGATTTTGTCATTTTATTTCTTTTAAAATATGTTTTTATTGATTTCAGAGAGAGGAAGGGAGAGGGAGAGAGAGATAGAAACATCAATGATGAGAGAGAATCATTGACTGGCTGTCTCCCGCATGCCCCCTACTGGGGATCAACCCCACAACCCAGGCATGTACCCTGCCTGACCAGGAATGGAACTATGATCTCCTGGTTCATGGGTCAATGCTTAACCACTGAGAAACACTGGCCCTGCGATGTCATTTAAAACAGGATTCAACCTTAAAAATCTTATCAGTGGAGACAGTATTTAAACAAATGTAGCCTCTGTGCCACTAAAGCTTATGTTGGTTATGATACATCCTTATATGCTGACACAATTGATTCTCGGTTACTCATAAATGTATTTTTTTAACCTCCAAATGAGGATACAAGTTTTAAAAACAAGTTTTTAGTTTATTTACATGAAAGCTTTAGAGAAACAATAAAAATATACACTTAAGCTAATGCTATGAATTAAAAATTGATTAAAATCCATAAAATTATGACTACCATAGCTTATTAAACCATTTTTAGATCAGAACAAAGTAATGAGACTGGTTTATATGGTACAAGGAATGGGATTACATCAAGATTGAGTAATTTATTATGATTAACTGAAACATTTATGAATGGTTGATAGTTATCTAATATTTGAAGTCTATGAAATAGAGCAATTGATGTGCTTTCAGTGATTAAAGGTATTTTTATTGAAGATATATAATACTATGGTGTTTAACAAAACTCCTTCAAATTCCAATAAGGCTCAAATTTGCTTATTGGGATCCAATTTAAAGGACAGTTACAAGAACAAAATGTAATGCTAGCATTTTCTTTGAAGTCCAGACCTCATCTAGAAAACATATAAATGATGGTGAGCTCCTGGAAGCAGGAGTTTATAAAGGGGAGAGTACTGAAACCCTATTTAGATGATAAAGATGTATTTCTGCTCTACCATATACTTCCCATTTGGTCCAATTTCACCAACACAGGACCCTGAGCTTGTTTTCTCCCCCATAAAATGGGAATAACAATATCTGCCCTAATTCCCTGTCAGTTATGAACATTAAAAAATGTATACAAACCCTATCAAAGACACACTCATCTAAATCTCTATACATATGAATGAATTCTTACGATGACATAATTTAATTGCAGTAAAGCCATATGCCAATGCATATTAAAAGTAAATGTCCAAATATTTAATCTTATTTTACAGTAAATCAATAGAGCAAGCACAGTGTAGTCAATCCTATTTTGACTTCCAAGTTTGAGGCTATATTCCAGCTTTTGATTGCTGATATTAAAGATGGACTAATTTCTAGAAGTTCTTTAGGCTCCTCACACACATAAGGATACTTCACTTTGGTTGTAGTCGCAAAGTTTGCCTTACCCAGTGCTTGCAGTAAATTCTGACTTAGATTCTTAGAATTGAAGTTATTTGAAGTGTCAACTGGGAGAGCACTAGCCAGTTCCTGATTGCAGCCCCCAGGATGCTGATTGCAATGCTGAACCCTGGGTAAGGGACAAGCCCATGAGCTATTGTCAGTGAACTTCTGAACAATAATTGCAATTTTGTGGCTATTTTTATAACTGACTGTATATCAGGCAAACACACACACACACACACACACACACACACACACACACACTCACACAGCCTCATGCATTTTTAGACTTTTAAATTTTCCTAAATTTTACATGAAGTAGAATATAGAAGAGCTATTTCTGTTGTATAAGCAGATACACTAATCATTCATTTGGTCTTTTTCTGGTTGGCAAGGTGCTATTTAATATTAAAGAGCCCTGCATCCTTAGATTTAATACTGAAGTGATATTTAAATATTACCCTTTGTAGCAAAGATACAACACAACCACAAATTATGCCCTTAATGTGTACTTGTTCAATAAACAAATCATTAGTTTAAGACAGAAGGTCAATGCAGAAAAAATAATAATTATAGCTGTATCCTTCCAGTCGATTGCTGCATGTTTTTTTATGCACACACACAGACCTGGAGCTATAATACTGCTCCCTAGCCCTTTCACTCATGCATGCACGAATGTGTGCATAGTCACACACCACGAGAAAGGTATTGTTTTGCTCCATGGGCAATCAAGAGGAATAAAAGGACAACACTTTCACACTAATGATCTGAGCCCCACTCTGACTCAGGCACTGTTCTAGGTGTTGCCTCGCACTGTTTTGAAGCTGCATCAAGATCTCTTTTCCTCTTAACATCATTTTTCTCCTAGGCATCCTTCACCTGAACCTAATCTTATTACATTATGTCATCCATCATACATAGTTGACCTTGTCATTCCTGCATTCAGCAAATATTCATTAACATTCAATAAACATTCATTAGCATTCATCTCTTACACAGAGCCAGAGACTCTAGTAGGTTATAGAGATAAAAGAGAAAAAATTACTGCACACACACACACACACACACACACACACACAGAACTTAATTATGAGTTAGCTTGAGAAACCATGTGCTAGGGACAGCAGCAAGATAATTGTTAAACTAGAGAAATATGGACTCAGAAATTCTAAATATCTTTTAATGTCTATCAAATATTATATTTTAGCTTTAAGACTTTCTATGTTGGCTTTAAAATATGTACAAGTTAATTGCCTTATTTTCTTGTCAGATAATATACAATCCAAATTATATGGGGATATGGAAAAAATACATCATTAATGTTCATTAAAATATTTTATTCAGTTTCCTAAGTAGGCTTTTAAATTTGCTAAGTAGGCTTTTCATTACCTCCTCTTTATTTTTCAGTCACTATTACTCAGAACAGACTTTAAAACAGCGGCCAGTTGTGATGAGAATATGCAGCTTGAGAAAAAAAAGCCTGAAAAACTTAAATACGCTTTTTTGTTCATTAACCATTGAGAAGACTAGACCAATTGATGTTGTAGAAATTCTTTCTTATACCTGGAGGCTGGGATTGTGTTAGTGTGAATGTTTTGTACATGTATGTACATGCACATGCTTAGGTATGTAAAGTGTGCACAACAGCAATGTGGAAAAGTGTTCCCAAGCTGTGATGGATCAGATAATATTTGGAATGGAACTTGACCTGGTTAGCTCAGCTTCAACTTTCCTGGTAATATTTCTTAGAGGCATCATTCAATTTTATTTGTATTTACTTACAATCTTTATTTTCTATGCAAAATATAAGTCCAGTTTGAGAAAGATTGAAATACATGTCCCAAGTGAGATACCAAGATTTTTCAGGAATGGATGTGGAAAGGGGCATATCTTACTAATTATATGGAACCTAGAGGCCTGATGCACAAACTTCATGCAAGGGGCTTGGCCCTCACAACCGTGGCAGCTTGCCTTGGCCCTCGCAGCCCTCGCTTTGTCTGGAAGGTTGTCTGGAAGGATGTCCAGAAGGTCTTTTGGCTGTGCGGTCTAATTAGCATATTATGCTTTTATTATTATAGATTACTAGAGGCCCAGTGCATGAAATTCATGCATGGGGGGTGAGGGGTTCAGGTAGGGAAGTCCCTCAGCCCGACCTGCACCCTCTCCAATTTGGGAGCCCTCAGGGGATGTGCTACTGACGGCTTGGGCCCACTCCCCATGGTTCTCTGCTCTCTGCAGGGCCTGCCTGCTCCACACCACAGGGATGGGCAAGTAGACCCTGCTGGGTGCTGCCTGCGGCCCCCCTTGCCTGCTGGACTCATGTTGCCAGGGTGATGCCGCCAGCGTCCTGCCCAGCCACTATGGGCTCAGTCATCTTTGTCAGGGAATGACAGTTAATTTGCATATTACTCTTTTATTAGATAGGATTATAGATAATGAAATCCTGCCCAATCAAAATTTCCCAGGAAAGATACACTTTAGTTATTTTAGATGGTTTTAATCTACTTTTTTAAAAAAACTTTTTAAAACATTAAGTTCATTTCAACTCTTTTACTCAACTTTAGGAAATAGTAATTGCTTGAAATTGAAAACTAGTTATCTTTATTAATTCTAAAAGTGGAGTAAGAAGTAATAAGAATGTAACACACAGTAAGAGAATTGTAGTAATTATATATTTTGAATCTTAATTTTAAAAGTGTTTATAAACACTCTAAACTTCAGAGATGATTTAAATGATATTTTACAGTGCTCTCTGTTTTTTCTGAGTGTTCTTTGTATTTTAAAATAATTTTACATAATAGTGAAACAAGTTCTCTGAAGCTCAGAAGTCTAGATAGTTTACAATACTTAAGGTCATATAATGAACTCCTCCTTCAATAGTTTGGTATATTCTCTTCCATTACCCAAATTATATTTAAAATAATTTTTAAGACTACTTTTGTGGATACTGAATCATGTCTTTCTTCTTAGGTGATTGTCTTTGATTAATTGAAATCGGCAAGATTTTTCATTTTTCCAAATATGTGGTGATAGAAGATGAATTGACTTTGAGTGGTGGGCACACAATGCCATATACAGATCATGTATTCTAGAAATCTTCACTTTAAACCTATGCAATCTTATCAACCAATGTCAGCCCAATAAATGTAATTGAAAAGAAAAGCTTAAATCACAAAAATTCTGAATACAAACCAGAACCACAACATGTCTAAAATATAATCATCTCAATAAAATATATAAATTCTACTGGATTTCCTCATGCTTGTTGAGCAGTGGTCCTAGAATGGGTTTCAAAAGGTATATAAATCTCCAAATGCTTTTGGAAAAATTGGTATTTCCACCCACGAACATAGACTTCATATTTATACAGCGCTAGAATGACCTTATTAACATATATTATATCATGTTATGTACTTACTTCAATTCTTCAGTATTTCCCAGTCCTGAGAGATGAAAGTTGAATTTGCCCTAAATGTTAAAGAGGGCCTTTTTACATCCACATATTTGCTTCAGCCTCTAAGCACACATTTAACCATCCTTGAATGCAGTTACACTAACTGTTGGATTCCATTATATGCCCTCCCTTATGTTTTAAAATCCATGAAAATATACTGGTTATTTAATATACTTTATCTTCTCACTAAAAACCATTATTTAAATTTCTGTGTTGAAAGCATAACACATTTTCAGTATTTATTTAGTGTCTTCAAGCCATTGAATCATTTTCATATTTTATTGGAAAACAGCTTTTAGTAATTTTTAATGAAAGGCATTTATCTTCATGAAGTTAACCAACTTTATCTTTTTTGTCTCTCACTGCTAATCCTTTGTACAGAATTCTCTCTATGACTAATGTTCCCCAAACCTCTGCAGTGGTCGGCAAACTGCGGCTCGCGAGCCACATGCGGCTTTTTGGCCCCTTGAGTGTGGCTCTTCCACAAAATACCGACTACTGCGCATGGGCCACAAAGTTTCAATTGTACTGTACATGCGCGCCCGCACGTGGTATTTTGTGGAAGAGCCACAGTCAAAGGGCCAAAGAGCCACATGTGGCTCGCAAACTACAGTTTGCGGACCACTGCGTCTAGGGAAATCTACCCACCCTCTTTACCTAGTTTACTCCTGTTCATTTTTCAGACCTCCTCCCAGATGTGACTTTCCCATGTGCCAGGTTCCCCTGTCAGTATTTCCCAAATTGCTGGACCCTGGACCAGCAGCATCAGCATTGCCTGCGAAATTGCTAGACATGAAAATCTCAAGCCCCACTCAGACCCCCACATAGACCTAGACACTAAGATCTAGGATATAAAAATTCATTTGGATTTTTTGTTTCTTTGTTTTTCCCTTAGGGTTGTTATTAACTGACATATTTGCTGTACTTGTACAAGGCCTGGCATAGAGTAGGAACTCTGTAAATTTTTTCTGAATAATGAACACACAGGTGACATCATTTCTTTTTTCTTTATCATATGTGTGTATCACATACACACATATCACATTATTGAGATACACTGAATTTTTCAGCAATACAAATGTTCCTCCTCCCCGCCCCCCCCAGATAAAGTAACCATTACAAAAGATTGCACAAGCCAAGCTTAATGTAATATTCTGTCTTGATAATTTCGATGTTTTACTCTATGAATGCCTATACAAACAGCGAGTGAAAAAATAGCTGAGTACAAAAGGAAATTATACTTAGTATTTCAGATTTGGATGTTACTTAATTTCTTATTTAAATATAGCCTCAAAACCAAACATGGTTAAATATAGCAAAATAGACTAGTTTGAAACTGATCTATATTACTAAAATATGTGTTTATATAGGTGCCGGTGCTAACACAGGAAACACATGTTCGCATTGGTATGAATTGTTCATGGCTGAGGTGTCATCCCGTCAGGGACATAATGACACTGAGCCTTATAGCCACCTTTATTGCATGTTTTTGACAATTAATTAGAAACATTCATTACAAGACCATTTTTAATTATTAAAGAATCCCTTTCATTCACACATCATTTAAACCACACTGACCTCTTTGACTTTCATTTATTTTTATTAAAAACTGAGCTAAGCTGATGTCTTTTATTATTTTATATAGTACTGACTATAATTCTCTGCAGCCATTCCTGATAGACAGTTATAGTTATCTCTTATTAATTAAATAGATAGCATTTACACTTTAAATTACTATAACAGGTCTTTTGATGATAGTGGTCTAATGCCCTAGAAGAATACAGAAACATTTAAAATAAGTGGAAAATCATTATTATCTTATATGTTTCTTCAATGCTAATGAGAATCATAGAAATAAATAGAATATTAAACAGAATTTGTGTCAATTTAAAAGTCTGGGTGAAATTATTCTTACAATACTTATTCACTGGCTTTCACAAGTTCATACAAAAACCGCACAGGCACAGACTCATAGAGAATATCCCAGAATTATCTCATTCAAAGCTCACTGTAAAACTGAAACTTATTGCATATAAAGGTTTCTAATTTGTAACTACCCAGGCATTCATTTCTGATAATTTGTCTCATCTCATGTATTTAAATAATAGAGGCCCGGTGCATGAAATTTGTGCACAGGGAGAGTGTGTCCCTCATCCCAGCCTGCACCCTCTCCAATCTGGGACACCTCGAGGGATGTCCGACTGCCTGTTTCGGCCCGATACCGGTGGTATCGGGCTTAAATGGGCAGTCGGACATTCCTCTCACAATCCAGACTGCTGGCTCCAAACTGCTCACCTGCCTGCCTCTCTGATTGTCCCTAACTGCTTTTGCCTGCCAGCCTGATAACTCCCTACTCACTCCCCTGTCAGCCTGTTCACCCCCTAACCACTCCCCTGCTAGTGTGATCAGTGCCTAACTGCTCCCCTGCAGGCCTGATTGCCCACAACTGTCCTCCCCTGCAGGCACGGTCACCCCTAACTTCCCTCACTTGCCAGCCCAGTCACCACTCCCTGCCCTCCCTTGCCAGCCTGGTCACCCCTACCCGCCCTCCCCTGCAGGCCTGGTACCCCCCAACTGCCCTCCCCTGCAGGCCTGGTCACCCCTAACTGCCCTCCCCTACAGGCCTGGTCACTTCTAACTGCCCTCCCCTGCAGGCCTGGTCACCCCTAACTGCCCTGCCCTGCAGGCTTGATTGCTCCCAAATACCCTCCCTTTCAGGCCTGGTCCCTCCCAACTGCCCTCCCCTGCTGGCTTGATTGCCCACAACTGCCCTCCCCTACCGGCCATCTTGTGTGTTGGAGTGATGGTCAATTTGCATATTACTCTCTTATTAGATAGGATATATTTTTAAATGAACAAAGTCCATGTCACTATCCTAAATAAATCAATAAAACAACTTTAATTTTGAGAGAAAAGGAAAAAGCTTTTTGTAATTTTTATTAGCTGTGTTATTATTGATAAAACTGAATATCCAAAAATATGTTTAAACTAATCTTTTATTATTGTATATGTTAATTAGAGAATAAGAAATGCAACTGAAATGGTGATCTAGCATGGGGAGTTTCTATTGCAGATGGTATGTATAAGGGTGCCTGTTTGGACTACTAGCCACATTAGCAAGAGAACTATTTTTAATGGGATTTTTAATATAAGGTTAAAATAATCAATTTTTGGATATTCAAATATATAAAACTTTGTAGAACAGAATACGTTAGTACAAATACATGTGGATCTTTTAATAAAATAATGTAAGTACATGCATATATTTGTCTGCTATTTAAGTTGTCAAATAATATATAAATTATGCATAAAAATTAATATTTAAATAGTTGATTTAATTATGTTGAATATCATTCTTGTATTTGTATCAATAAAGATTAGCAAACTTGTTTATGTATATATGTGTGCATATTGTAAACACACACACACACATATATATGTATATATATACATATATACATATATATATATATATATATATATGTATTATAGTTATCAGTCTCATGAATAGACAGCAGTATTGTGATTGCCAGAGAGAAGAAGGGATGGGGAAAGATAGAAGAATGTAAGGGGGTAAATGGTAATGGAAGAAGACGACTTGGAGTGACAAACACACAATACAATATACAGATGCTGTTTTATAGAATTGTACATCTGAAATCTATATAATTTTATTATCCAATTTCACAATAAATTCAATTAAAGATGATGTGAAAAACTATAAAAAATATTAGATTTTGAAATCCTGAAAGAGGTCATATGATTTTAGCATATGAACAATGAAAATTTATCTTAATAATTAGCTGAGGAAATATTAAGTGTGTTTATTTACAAAAAGAAAATAATTTTGACAATAAAGTACTGAATGTTTAATTTATTGAACTGTTATTTCAGATAGTAAGACAGTTTTACTTATGTTTTACGGATAAAATATTGTGAAATACTGAAATGATTTAAATACATGTTGTTGCCTGACCGGGGTGACTCAGTAGTTGAGCATCTACCCATGAGCCAGGAGATCACTGGTCAGGGCACATGCTCTGGTTTCAGGCTTGATCCCCAGTAGGAGGCATGCACAATTCAATTGTATTTATTTTTATCACTTATTAATTTAATTTGGGGGAAATTATTTTTTTCAGCAAAATCTTTATTGCTAATTTAATAATGAAAGTAGCCCTAGCCTGTTTGACTTAGTGGATAGAGTGTCAGACTGTGGAACAAAGGGTCCAGGGTTTGATTCCAGTCAAGGGCAGGTACCTTGGTTGGAAGGGGAAGAGATCAACCAAAGGGCTTGTATACACGCATATAAACCTAATCAATGGACACAGACACCAGGGGTGTGAGGGCATGATTTTTTTCTTATATTTTATTTTCAATTACAGCTTACATTCAATATAATTTTGTATTAGTTCTAGTTATATAGCATAGTGGTTAGACAATCATATACTTTACAAAATATTCTCCCTGATATTTCTAGTACCCACCAGGCACCATATATAGTTATTACTACATTATTAATGACATTCCCTATGCTGTACTTTACATTCTGATAACTATATGGTAACTGCCAATTTGTACTTCTTAACCCTTTCATCTAGTCTTCCAACCCCCTTCCTTCTGACAACCATAGGTCTCTTCTCTGTCTGAGTCTGTTTCAATTTTGTTCATTCATTTATTTTGTTCTTTACAAAGTAAACATTTCTATTTAATAAAAAAAAATCCATATGCCAATTTATACCATAATTTGAATTAATGATTTTTTGAGACTGATTATTTTTTATACATATCTTTCCCTTGTATAACAGCCCAATCCTCCAACAGAAACTTAAAACTAGGGCATAAATAACTCTTTCTTTAAATGTAATGGCCTCTATAAACTCTGAATCTCCTCCCACTTTTCCAGCTTTGTGCCCTTACTTCTTGTATATCTTACCTCATCCACATTACAGTGTTTGTGCATTGATCTATTCTAGTTCTCTTTGGATGCAGACATTTTGGCAAAAATCAAGTTGCTTTTGGGGGATCAGTTTGAATCAAATTTATTTTTGGAGAAATGACCTAGAGCTGTCTTATCTGTTTATAAAACAGCTTTCTTAAATGTTTTACCAGGGCCTACAACAGCCAGAACTTCCTCTTTAAATACTTTGTGATCATGTTTTTCATTGGCTGGTGTTGTAATCTTTTACCTATTGGAGCTGAGCAGACACTGGGAGATATATTTGATTATTTCTTTTTATTTCTCATCTAAGATGAGTCATCAAAACTAATTTTTCTTGTATAAAATATGGGATAGATATTCACACCTGCTCAAGTTCATTATTACATCTTCCTTAGCTTTTCTCAATCATCTAAATAAGATGAAATTAAATTTTGACTCTTTTTACTCAATTCATCCTATATAACAATGCAAGGTTTTACATACTAATCATTGTCCTATGTATCATATACTGTGTCACAGTATCTTAAATTTAAAATTTTATTTATGTTTATTTTTATGTATTTTTTCACATCTATATTTTAAATTTATGTCTCACATATACATTTTAAAAAAATATATTTTATTGATTTCTTTACAGAGAGGAAGGGAGAGGGATAGAGAGTTAGAAACATCGATGAGAGAGAAACATTGATTCAACTGCCTCCTGCACACTTCCCACTGGGGCTGTGCCTGCAACCAAGGTACATGCCCTTGACCGGAATCGAACCTGGGACCCTTCAGTCCTCAGGCCGATGCTTTATCCACTGATCCAAACCTGTTAGGGCTCACATATACTTTTATAAAATTAAACAGTACAACATCCAAAACAGTACTTTGTCTTTTACCTCCAAAAGGTGCCTAAAGCAGAAAATTCACATAGAATCTTGTTTGTTGACTATACATTCTATACAAATTTTCAAGCAATGCCTTTTTTCTAATTTAAATTCTTTATTGTTGAAAGTATTACATGCCTCCTTTTTCCCCTATTGACCTCTCCTTGCCCACTCCTGCCCCCAGCACATGCCCTCACCCCGCTAGTGTCTGCGTCTATTTGTTATGCTTATATTCATGCATACACGTCCTTTGGTTGATCTCTTACCCTCCCTTCCCACAGCCCCCGTGCCTTCCTCATAGGTTGGATGGTCTGTTTGATGCTTCTCTGTCTCTGGATCTGTTTTTGTTCATCAGTTTATGTTGTTCATAATATTCCACAAATGAGTGAGATCGTGTGATATTTATCTTTCTCTGACTGGCTTATTTCACTTAGCATAATGCTCTCCAGTTGCATCCATGCTGTGGCGAATGGTAAGAATTCCTTTTATAGCAGCATAGTATTCCATTGTGTAGATATACCAGAGTTTTATTAATCCACTCATCTGCTGATGAGCACTTAGGCTGTTTCCAAATCTTAGCTATTATAAATTGGGCTGCTATGAACATAGGGGTACATATATTCTTTCTGATTCGTGTTTCTGATTTCTTGGGATATATTCCTAAAAGTGGGATCCCTGGGTCAAATGGGAGTTCCATTTTTAATAAAATTTAAAATTTTATATTATACAGTCTTTTCTTAAACACTCACTACCATAATGATTTTTCCCCCACTGTACAATTACACTTTTCTCTTTGGCCAACTTCTTCACTGTTTCCTTATCCATGAGCAAATGATTTCTATTGTTAAAAAAATATCTTTTTCATATAAATCTCCTGTCTTCCTCCATTTCCACTCATAATTTCCATATTTCCTAAGCTTAGAAAATTTGAAGATAAAAATAAGTTTCCTTTTTTAGTGAAAACCTCCAAAGACTTAATCGGTAGCACAGAATTCTATTCATGTATGCCACTGTTGCCTAAGTAACATAATTAAAAATTGCCACTAGGAATAAACATTTATTAAACTACCAGGTATTTTTTAGTGTTCCATTGTGAAAAAAGGATTGAACACATAGCAACTATATGAATATTAATAAACTTTTTTTTTTTTTTTTTGGTTAACACTCACCCAAGGATATTTTTCCATTGATTTTTAAGGAGAGTGGAAGTGAGAGGGAAAGACAGAGAGAAACATTAATGTGAGGGAAACACACCGATTGGTTGCCTCCTGCATGAGCCCAGAGCAGGGCCTGGGCCATGGAGGAGCCTGCAATCAAGAAATGTGCCCTTGACTAGAATCAATCCCAGGACCCTTTGGTCCTCAGTCTGACGCTCTATTCACTGAGCCAAACTGGCTAGGGCTATCAATAAACTATTTTAAAGTTAAATCTTTTTAGGCAATAAAGTATAAATATACATTTATTTAACTATTTATTTCCCAGCTTATAACTTATAGAGAAAATAATTTTACCCCAGAAGACAAAAAAACAAATGAATCAAACAAAGGAATCTAGAAAATGTTTCATTTATTTTCAAATAGTTTATGTATTTTTCTAATGTATTATTCATTACTTCATAAAATAAAATATACTATAAGAAAATAATCTTAAACACTTTCTACAGCATCCCTTATAGTTGATAATGCAGTTCTAAGGTGCATGTTTAAATGTTTATTCTTATACATATGTTGAAAATTATTTTATAAAAATCTTCTACCAATTATTAATTACAATATCATAATTGTTGTCTATCTTGTGGAAGTCTTCTTGCTTGTGCCAATATTTTTTCATCCATGCACTCTTTCAGAAATATTTGTGAATACCCAACATTATGTCAATCATTCTACATATAGATATACATTGAAAAGTAAAACTGAAATGGCCATTTCCCTCTAGGGAAATTATAGAAATTCCCCATGGCTTAGTTTCAATAACTCTAAAATAGGGATAATGGTTTCAACATGAGGTTTGACTTGAGAATTAACTCATTTAATGTAGTGAAGGGCAATGGATTGTTCTCATGCATCACAACATTTAATAACAGCCGATTTCATTGCAACCTAAGATAGCATTGATATTTTTGATGGTAGGTTGTAGAGGAGACTCACTTAGAACATATGTCTAATCAAATATTTAAAATGTCTTTGCACATATCTTGGGGCCATTTTGTAATATAAGTAAGTAGATGATTTCTTCATAACTACACTTGAAATTTCACATTATTTTTTTCAGACACAGTCCATATGTCTACCAAGATTAGATTTTGATTTCACGAGCCTGCATTTCTTTCATTTTTGCCTCATAAACATATGTGATCAGCTTTCTACCTATTTCAGTATATTAATTGCAAGTACAATGATAATATTGATAGGACTAATTAATCATCTAAAGCCCTTTTAAATGTTTCTCTAAATTTATCTTGAGTTCACACTAATTTCCCCATAAAATTTGATCACAGAAGATCGGTGCAATATACTTTTAAGTGTCACTAAATATTGTTTTCTCTGGAACACATATCTCTATTTTTAAAAGGCTGTTATAAGTAATAATGTCAAATGAATTATTAAAATCAAGGTCAGTATAACTTTTAAGATTCTACTGTATATTGAATTATATTAACATACCTTCACTTGTTGCTAATGTAAGTACCTTCACAGAGATCATTTCACTTCTTCAAAATTGTTGCACACTGTTACTTTAATAGTTTATTCCACTGTGTTATGTAGACTGATGTCATGTTCACCATTCATTTTTTTAATATATATTTTTTATTGATTTCAGAGAGGGAGAGAGAGATAGAAACATCAATGATGAGACACATCCACAACCCAGGCATGTCTCCTGACTGGGAATCGAACTGTGACTTCCTGTTTCACAGGTTGACGTTTAACCACTGAACCATGCTGGCTGAGTGGTCATCATTCATTTTATAGAATCAACCTAAGAAGCTAAACTGGCAATGTACTCAATATAAATTATTTTAAAATTTATAATGTATTTTTTCATTGCAAATCCATAAAGTATATGCAAAAGTTAAGGTATGAGAGTATTTAGCTTTTTTGTGTAAGTTCCTCTTATTAAAGGCTAAAGATCTTCCTAAGAATTTCATTCTGTAATATGAATTGCCAATTCTAAAAACATTTCATGTGAAATGTTAATAAATTAATTAAAATAGATAAAATAAAAACCATTGTCACTGGTCAAATAAATTGAGAATCAGGTTAAACAAAGTTAAACAGATTTATTCAGTGCAGGATATCAGTGCCTTTAGCACATAATGCAAAGTGAAATTGTCTTCCATTTTCTTGCTCATTGTAAATTACTCATCAAACAATATTCTCATCTCCATTTTTTCAGAGATGATCTTTTAGGATTTGTTTTCTCAAAGATTCACTGCTAAAATTCTTAATTTATAATTTCTCCCATACTCACTCTTGCAGGCTAATAATTTAAGAAGCAGGTATAGAAGCATTCAAAATTGATCCCATCAATCAGTTTTCATGTACTTTAGTCATACTTACAAAACTTGCAGACATAGGAGATAATCAGGTTCATATTTATAAATATCAGCTAGCATCAATATATATTTTGCATATTGTAAAGATTTCAAAAATAAAAGATAAAACTGTAAGTTATAAAGTTACAGGGAAATAGAACCATTATATTGCCTCACTAAGGCATTTTGCTCTTATAAAATTGTTGTTGTTTGAAAGGTTCCAAAAATGTCCAAATGACTGTTTGCAACATAAAGGAAAAGGTTTTTGAGAGTGTATTGTTAGCTTTAATATACAGTTGCATTATTATAATAATTAACCATCCAGAAAAACAGTCCTGCTAGATGAGTACTTTAGTGTAATTTACAGCTTCTCAGAATTTTAGATGACCTTTCCTCATCTATGTTTCACAAAATAGAGAATGACAGCACATTCATTCCCAATTTTTTTTACTATTTTCCCGAAGTTCTCTTTGTTCATTTTGCATTCTTTCTAAAATTATACCAGCAAAATAAGCATGTGCATTTATTATTCTCACATAGATAGTATTTTGCTTGTTATAGCAATGAAAGTATAGGAGCAGTATGCTATAATTTTAAAGACAGCTATACATTGTTTTATTCTGCACAGTTTTGCATTAATTTATACACTATACATGTCATGGGTAAAACACAACTCAAAATTAATCCATGCATAGAGAAAAATAGGGCAGATACAGTGGTATGTGATTTATAGTTCATCACGCTGTTATAAACTAAATAGGAAAGCTATAATAGATAGTTAATAGAAAAGAGATTGTAAGTATTTTATCAAACAGGTTAGGGGATCCTAAGCATCTAGAACTGAAATGTGCACATGATACAAACCATGCAATTATGTACCTTTCAAGCTATAAACCATACATCTATGACATTGAAGTATAAATTTGCAGTAAGAATTCTTGTACGGTGATATTTACCTCTATTCTGCATAGTAAAAAACAGCATTCTAAAAGACTAGATGACCCATTGTTCTTTTTCCCCCCTTAAAATATCTGTGGAATTTCATCAGTACCACACCATTGTTCATATGGGTAACATATGATAGCTTGAAATAAAAGCCAGCATATTTAGACAAATTTAAAAGGCATAAGAATAGTGAGCATCTTGGACTATCTGGGCAAGTGCTTATATTTTTATGTGTAAAAGGGTGATAAATTTTTAAAAAGAACTTACATCCTGTGTGTAAATATCTATCATCTATCTACCATCTATCTATCTATCTATCTATCTATCTATCTATCTATCTATCTATCTATCTATCTGCTAATATGCTAAGTGTCCAACCGTCTGACCGGTTGCTATGATGCACACTGACCACCAGGGGGTAGACACTCAATGCAGGAGCTGCCGTGATGTGCACTGGCACCACGGACCTGGTGCCCACAAAGCAACACTCGGCTTTCTCCAAGTAGGACACGGGCCTTGCCACCACCCAGGAGCAATGTCCCACCAAATGCAGCAGACACTGCTGAGACCCCATGGCACAAAATGCAGCCCAAAGCCCAGCCCAACCCAGAAATGGTCGCTGTGGGCACCTGGTAATGATGTCACGTAACAACACCCGGGTTGGCTTCCTCTCCCTACTGACTAGCCTCCTTACAGTTTCTTCAGCCCAGGAACACAACTTGCTTCATAGCCAGGTGGAAACATTTCACACTTTTACCAAATGTCTGTGAAGCATTTTTCTGTGCCTCATCTTATTTGATCCTCCCAGGAGTCCTGGAGTAGGTAGATAGGATCCTATTTTCTTTTCATTAGCCAAAAAATGGAGATTTAGAAAGCTCAGAAACTTGACCCAACTGAAAAGAAGTAAGAAATGGTGGACCTTGAAAATGACTTCAGGTTTTCTCACTGTGCAGAATATAGTCAAACACTGCTACAGTTAAATATTTTACCCTTTTTCTCTCTGTGTGATCTACAATAATAATCTGCTTTGTATTGATATTTACTGCTGTGTTGCTGACAATTACCTGAAATAGAAGTTGGGGTGCTTCACTGGGCTGGAAAAAAATTAGCTACATCAGAAAGCAGGTCTAATTAAGCTAGTTTATTCCAAATCTATAAAAGGCTAAATTGACTCGCACATGTGCGATACATATAAAGCTCTCGCTGGCGCCAATTGCACGCTTGTGTTTCGATCTCTCATTGTCGATCATGAATTTGGTTTACACTTCTATAATAGAGAAAGGCAAATAGTGATATTAAAATATTTCTTCTAATTAATTTTCTTTCAGTGTGCACAGATTAATACATCAGGCCACTAGTATTATTATACGAGTAAAAGTGAATTAACACAGTGATGGCTTAATGTATTTTCTTTGAATAAAGAAAAAGTAGGGCAATGAAAGGCCCAAGATGGAACCAGCCTTGCGAGGAATCGGGCTCCCTCCACTCTGGTTTTAGGGTGCGTCACCCGAGAACTGCGGCTGCCAAGTCACTGAAGAGCAGCAGCTCCTGGGTTGAGCGTCTGCCCCCGATGGTCAGTGAGCATCATAGTGACTAGTCAGATGTTCGGACATTTAGCATATTAGCCCATATATATATATTTTTTTTCTACTGATGCTTAGCTAAATACCACACACTACACACACTAAGATGCTTGAGACAGTAACAATGTATTATCTCGTGGCTCTGAAGACCAGAATTCCAGGGGGACTGCACTGGGTTTTCTGCTTAGTTTCACAAAGCTGAAATCAACATGTCAGCTGGCTGGGTTCTTGTCAAAAAGGCTCTGGGGAGGAGCTTGCTCAGGCTGTTGGCAGAATCCAGGTCCAAGCAGTTGTATGACCCAGGTCCATGTTTTCTTGCTGGCTATGAGCAGGGATCACCCTCAGCTCAGCACAATTTTATAAAAAACAAATATTAAATATTTTAGGAGCTCATAATTATCAAATAAATGCACTGAGCAAAATAAATTTACTCAAACTTGGTACTTGTTATTATCAGCAATTGTATAATTAAAAGAAATAATATAACTACCTACCCTGGGTGCCTTTTATATTCAAAATAGATTCATAGACAGTTTGCATACATTATATAAATAATATTGGAAAAAACATACTGTATTACTTTTAGAGTTTATTAAATGGTTTTAGTAAGAAACTTGATGAAACAGCACCATATAATTTTAGTTATATGTGGAATTTTATGAACAAATTAAATTACCAAGCAAAATGGAGATAGACTCTTAGATAGAGAGCAGGCAGACAGCACTGGTGAGAGGGGTGGGATGTCAGAGGAGTGGAGGGGTTGGGCAAAAAACAGAGAGAACTCATGGATATGGACAGTAGTGTGGTGAGGGCGTGGTGGAGGGAGTAGAGGTGGAAGAGGGGATAAATGGTGATGAAAAATAAAGTTGATCTGTACATATTAAAAAAGAAAATAAATAAACTTGATGAGTCATATAGGTAACAAGTCCAATACAGTTTTTGCTATGTTTATTCAAGAGCCAATGTTGCAATAAGTCACCTTGACAAGCCATGATGTGTAATACAGAACATGTCATGTGGAGACATGATATGCACATGCTGTCATTTCTTGCTTGGAAGAACATAATATTTTATGATTAGATATAAAAATGAATACAAAAATGCAAACATAGATGCTATACACAAAAATGCAAGTACAAAATTTTAGTATAAGAAGATAATTAAAGTAACCGCTAAGAAATAACAGTGATTCAGGAGAATAATAATATGTGAGTTTAGAAATATTTGCAATAGTAGCTTTGGTTTTGAATAAAAGAAATGTTCTAGTTATCAGAAGAATAATTTTAGATACAAAGCATCCTCAATTCTCTGTAGTGCAATTTGTCCCTGGGTAGGGCTCTTACAGAAGTGATAAGAGATAAGAGTTGTACATGGGAAGAGGCCCTACACTCAAAACCTCAGCTGGCTAGCCCACAGTCCCTTTGGGCAAACTGTAAACTTTCTGTTAAGAATTAGAAAGGACTTTTGGGTGTTAATTTTGTATCCTGCTATATTGCCCAATTCATTTATTAATTCTAGTAGCTTTTTGATGGAGTCTTTAGGGTTTTCTGTGTACAATATTATGTCATCTGCGAATAATGACGATTTTACTTCTTTTCCAATTTGGATGCCTTTTATTTCTTCTTCTTGTCTGATCACTGTGGCTAGCACTTCCAGTACTATGTGAAACAGGAGTGGTGAAAGTGGGCATCCCTGCCTTGTTCCTGTTCTTAGCGGAAATGGTTTTAGTTTTTGTCCATTGAGTATGATGTTGGCTGTGGGTTTGTCATATATGGCTTTTATTATGTTGAGGTGTGATCCTTCTATTTTCACCTTGCTGAGAGTTTTTATCAGAAATGGGTGTTGGATTTTGTCAAATGCTTTTTCTGCATCAATTGATAGGACTATGTGATTTTTGTCTCTCAGTTTGTTTATGTGATGTATCACGTTTATTGATTTGCAGATATTGTACCATCCTTGCATCCCTGGAATTAATCCCACTTGGTCATGGTGTATGATCTTTCTAATGTAATGCTGGATCCGGTTTGCTAGAATTTTGTTGAAGGTTTTAGCATCTGTGTTCATCAGGGATATTGGCCTGTAGTTCTCTTTCTTTGTGGTGTCTTTATCTGGTTTTGGAATTAGGGTAATGCTGGCTTCATAGAAAGAGCTTGGAAGTGTGCCTTCCTCTTGAATTTTTTGGAATAGTCTGAGAAGAATAGGTGTTATTTCTTCTCAAATGCCTGCAGGAGAAATTGCTATTCCTCACCTGGTCTAAGAAACACGAGCTTCCAAGAGTGATGAAAATAAGTAATGGTTTTCAAGTTGTTTCAAGGTATAACTCCCTTGATGATAGAGAAGCCAATTGTTTTATTGAAATTAATTATACTGTTTTTCAGTCAGAAAATGCATTTAAAGCTGATTCAACAAAACTAAAAGTATACTTTCTAGACAAATTATTTCCAAATACACAATATTTAAAATAAATGGTATTGCAATTTCTTTGGAGACCATGATTACCATTAGCATCAGCTATCTAAACAAATTTATTCAAACTAATTGAAAAATAGTTGTATTGTGTTACAAAATGTATTTCATATAATACTTTGAACACAACAGTATTTTCTAAGAGCATATATTTCTCATAAGGCTTGTATGAAGGCATTGACAATACCAACTCTTGATTATGAGATTTATTTTTTAAAGTTTTATGTGGAGAGTTATGTTATTGGAAAACTGGCATCTTCTACATATTATACAGATTAATTTTTAAACATATGATGTTAAATGATTATTTCTAATTACAAGTTATCATTTTTCCAGTTTGATACATTCTCCCCCAAGTTAAAAAGCTCATATACAGATAGATTTTGACCGAGGTAGGTAGTAAACTGAATATTAATGGCACAGGAGAATACAGGTTTATTTAACGAAATTCTGATATAGCATTTATACTTTTCATACACAAAAGTGATTATTGCTATTCTAACCTTGGCTTTTAATATGTTACATATCCTTCTAGACCAGCAGTTCTCAACCTATGGGTCGCGACCCCTTTGGCGGTCAAAGGATCCTTTCACAGGGTTCGCCTAAGACCATCCTGCATATCAGATATTTACATTACGATTCATAACAGTAGCAACATTATAGTTATAAAGTAGCAACAAAAATAATTTTATGGTTGGGTCACAACATGAGGAACTGTATTTAAAGGGCCAGAAGTTTGAGAACCACTGTTCTAGACCAAAGACCAATGCGAAACTTCCAAATGTATTTAATTGTCCTACCTGTTCATTCCTACACTATGCTATTGTTATTTTTATTATTGTAATCAGCTTAGCCTTACTTTTTACTAGGCAGTTATATAAACAGTTACTCTTTACCAACACACACATACACAAGCTAAATTGGCATTTATCTTTTCCATCTTTATTGAAATATAGTTGCTATATAACATTGTGAATTTTTTTTTTCCAATGCGCATGTACAGTGTGATGATTTGATGCACAAATATGGTAAGAATTCATTACCATAGTAGAGTTAATACCTCCATAATCTCCAATAATCATGGAGATTTTTTCTCTGTATGTGATTTTTTTTCTGTATGTGATTAAAATATTCAAGATCTACTCTCTCGTCAACATTTAAGTATATAAAACAGTATTGTTAACAGTAGTCATTATGCTTTATCGTAGGTTCCAAGAGTTATTGAGCTTGTAACTAGAATTTGTACCCTTTACAACATCTCTCCATTTCTCCCACCACCCATCTCTGGCCACCAGTATTTTACTCTCTGTTTCTATGAATGTAGCTCTTTCAAATTCCATGTAAAGGTGATATAACCATTCATTCATACATAGACACTTAGTTTGTTTCCATAGTGTAGTTATTGTAAATAATACTGTGATGGACATGGGACTACAGATAACTCTCTGAGGTCCTGATTTAATTTCCTTTGGATATTTGATTTTATTTCCTTTGGATATATAACCAAACATGAGATTTCTGTATCAAGTATTAGTCCTACTTTTAACTTTTTGAGGAACTTCCATACTGTTTTCCACAGTTGCTATCCTGGTATTCATTACCATCAACAGCAAACATGGGTTTTCTCTCCACATTCTTACCACTAATCCCTTTCTTTTTGGTAACAGCTCTTCTAAAGAGGGGAAGTGATTTTTCATTTTGGTTTTGATTTGCATTTCTGATGATCAGTGATATTGAGCATCTTTCCATGTACCTGAAGCCATTGTATGTTTTCTTCAGAAAAATGTCTATTCAGTTCCTCCAGCCATTTTTGAATAGGATTAATTGTTGTTGTTGTTTTGTTTTGTTGTGGTTTTGTTTGTTTGTTTTTTGCCATTGAGTTGCATCAATTTTTAAAAATATTTTGAATGCTACTCTCTTATCAAATATGTGATTTGCAAATATAGTAGTCTCCCTTTAAATGCAGCTCAGGTTTCAGATACCCACAGTCAATGCCAGTTCAAAATATATATTAGAAAACCCCGGAATATACAACTCCTAAGTTTTCAATAAATTACACACCATTCTGTGTAGAGTGATGAAACCTCACATCATCTCACTCCATCCTGCCTGGGATGCGAATTGTCCCTTTGTCCAGCTTATCTGATTGTCTATGCTCCCACCATTGTCACTCAGAGGCTGTCTGGGATGTCAGATTGACTGCCTTTGAGAAAGCCTAAGGGTTGCTGTGGCACTTGGCCTGGTATATTGCAGGATCCAGAGAAGGCATACAAATTTATGATTTCTGCCACAAGAACAAGCGAGAAGCATGAAGCAGGCATTTCCACAGAAGGTCTGAGGAACCACAGAGTTCCTAGCAGGGTTGGCAGGAGGTGTTTCTCCCCAGAAGTCAGTCAGTGAAGACGGCAAGAGGAGACTCCTACTGAAAATGCAACATCACAGACTTTTTGCTTTGGGCATGATGGTCATGGTGTTGACATTTCGGTGTCTAGTCTGCACTCCAGGTCCTTAGATGTTTTTCCAGGTTGGATACTGGCCCTTCTCAATTTTTTGTTAATCTCCTTACTTTCAATGAGCAGATCTTTTGACAATTTCCATCACTTTGGTCTTGTTCTTTAAGATCGTGGCTGTGGTGGAATGGGGAATGCTTGAATGGCAAGCAGTAACCATCACTGATTTTCTGCCTTTGTAGTTTTTAATCACTTTTAATTTGCTTTCCTGGTCAATCATTTGTTGTGGACTCTTGCTTAAAGCATTAATTGTAGATTTTGTACCCTTAGGGGCCACGGTGACAAACAGTATTAAGCACTGTATATAATTGTATTTACAAACTCAAAAGAGTGGTCAGCCCTAACAGGTTTGGTTTGGTGGATAGAACGTCTGCCTGCGGTCTCAAGGGTCCTGGGTTCAATTCCAGTCAAGGGCATGTACCTTGGATGCAGGCACATCCCCAGTAGGGAGTGTGCAGGAGGCAGCTGATCAATGTTTCTCTCTCATCGATGTTTCTAACTCTCTATCCCTCTCCCTTCCTCTCTGTAAAAATCAATAAAATATATGTATTTTTAAAAAAGAGTGGTCAGCATGCATGTACATATTTAATAGAAATTTAGTGTTTTTTATATTCTATTAGTTTCTATTTTTGTTTGATCGCTTTTTTTTTGTTTGTTTGTTTTCTTCTTTAGTAATGTTTAGTCACTTCTACCTGGCATTTTATTTAGTTATGTACCTTTAGTAAATTCTAATTTAGTTTAAATAATTCTCTTAAATTCATCTACATGTCAGTGCTGCTCAAAAGGAGGAAGAAACTGTAGTCCTATGACCTCACTTTCCTTATAGAAAACTTCAGTAGATCTTGTTTAAATGGCCACATAATCCACCGGTGGTTGTTTGCAAGTGGTTTTGTTTGGCTTTATAATATGTTCTCTACTAAGAATTTATATTTTAAGAAAAAGTTTATTAAAATATTTTAAATGCTGATTCTGAATTTTTTCAATTCAATTAAAGAAAAAGATAAAAATGAGATTATCAGTAGATTTTGGAAGATAATGTAAAATTATATTTAATATGACATCCCGGTAGTAATGGTAATTCCAATTAAAATGTTGGAAAGTGTTGCTTCTTCTTTCTTCTTCTTTTTTTAATGTGCTCAGAACTAAGCGGCTCAGAAGTAAATTCCCTGCTTACTTGCATGGACGGTAGCTTGAAGGGAAATAGCACTCATGTTGGTTATGCCTGAATATATTTCACAGCCAGAATTTCAATTACTAAGAACCTTACATTAGCGAGCCAGGAGAAATCTGTCAGTAAAAAAAAAAAAATGAAGTGAGTATACTAAAAGTATCTCTTCTCTTGGGCTTCCTCTGTGTATGGGAAGAATCAATTTGCTTTCATCTTAATTCCAAATAGAAGGAGCAATTGACTTTGGGGAAATCCTGTAAAATATATTGCTGACAGCCCATGAGAGAAGACTTTGTAAGGATGACAGAGCAGATGAATTGGTCATGCTTCCAGTGACACCACGATAACTGATTCTCTCAGCCCCTAGTGCAGCTCTGCAGTGTGCTGTCACTTTTCCTTGCAGTTTGAAAGGTTTATATCAAACATGTGGGAGGACCATTTGAGAGAAGACATCCAATTTGGTACTTAATTAGTACGAGGCATCCACTGACTTTACCTGTACACAGGTGATAATGGAGAGAAACAGTTGACTAAATATGTGAGAAAGGAAATGTTGAATTTAATATAACAACAGCATTTAAACATTGGCAAACACATTAATGAACAAAATAATGTATTTAAGTTCACAAATACTAACTAAAACCAACTTTAAGAAAGATATAATTTAGAAAGAAATCATCTCTTATTTATATATGCGTTTTTCCTTATTCATCATGTTTGACACCTATAATATACAAATCATATAATTATCAAATATAGTTGATTTTGAAAGATTGTTCTAAGTGAAACTTTTCTTGGGTAAATAGTATTTATGCCCCATCACCTTTATGGATTTGTGTGCATAGATGTATGGGCATATACATATACATATATGCACAGTATGATGTACATATATATGATATATATCTGTGTATGTAAATTAATTAATATACATTGAACCCTATATATCTATGCATATATGTTCACATGCATTTATATATTCACACATGCATGTAATCTATTTTATATACTCACATATAGTTTACATATTTTAAAGTTCTTTCAAAAACATATGCTATAGACAGGACATTTTTTGTAGCTGCAAAATATAAGACAAAAAGAATATTATAGATGTTTTCCCACTTCTTTTTTCCTCCCCATCAGGGTTCTGATACCCTACCTAAACTCACAGGAATCAAAATGCACATATTCTATAGCTAAAGACATCTTTAACAGGTTGTAAATTATCCTCATTCAATTGTCTCAAAGTTTCTGCAAAGGACTGTAAAGGAAGGCTGAGAAGAACAACAGCAGTGCCGTTTCACCTTCCTCTAGTGAGAAGTAGAAAATGTTTGCACATTACCTCTCAGAGAAATTACTCAAGTGTCCTTTGAGGAACATTCATCAGTCACCTGCCTCCTCTAAGAGAGGTGGTGGTTGAAAATATTGGAAGAGAGGACCTTATTATAGAAAATTGGCAGCATACGGCCCATTGACCACTGCTTCCAATCCGTTCTTGGACCAAGGCAGGGAATGTTTCCCTTCACCTTAGCCCAATAAAGAAGGTTCCATGGCAGTCACAGTAAGGGTATGTCATCTGTTCACCGGAGCTTGAGGACCAATGAGCTGGTAGCAAAGGCTACAGAACATAGGCTAAAGTAGCCAAGTCTTTATTTCCAGCAAGATGAAATGTGCTCTGCCTACCAGAAAATAAAAGGACATCGGGGATCCCGCTCAGGAGGACACTCTAAAAGGTTAACCTTTAATCAGAAAAGTGCTAGGCTCCCTTGATCCAAAGGATGAAATAGAAATGCTAAGTGAAGTGCCAGAAAAGTTTTGGAGATTGTCTATATTAAGGTGACTGCCATTGCAGGTCCCTAATGGGTAATGTCAGAGTCTGCAGAAATGGTCCCTGGAAAATATCAAGCAAGAGAGCATCAATGATTGGGAGGCACCAACCCAATATTATAGTCAACTCTCACCTGTGTGACTGTGCTGCTTTCAGCAAACCCTTCCCTTCATCTGGGACAAATTCTTGGACAGCTAAAATAATATAGCAAAAATAAACCAACTAGTTCATGTCCCATGGACGCTTCCAGGCCTTGAGTAGATCCAAACTTTGGGTCCACTGTTCTGGATCAGACTATTGTTATGTAATGAATAATTTGGTCTGGAATTTTTAATGCCTAAACAAAAACGTTTTATAGTATATATTATACAGAGTACCTGAAACGCTCTGGGACTTGTCTGAGGTTCTAACCAGGAGTATCAAAAAGGTTTAGCTCCCAAAACAGATGGAAAGAGATGATGGAAGTAAAAGTAGTTTGATTTCTGGTTACAAGACAGAATCTAAATCTAGGTCATTAAAATATCCAACTGAATGCCCCAAAGTCTTTAACCTGAAATATGAAGCCATTTCACTTTTTAGCAACCCTTCTTGAAAAGAAATGCGTTATTTTAAGTAAGTTAAAGAAATATTTATTTCCTACCTTAATTTTGAACATAATTTTCCAGTCCTGATATCTCCTTAGCTCATACCATCACATCTCCTTTATCCTTCCGAATGGCTTTTTTACTTGCGGTCTCAGAATTCTCAATCTGTACTCCACACTCTCTCCAGCCTGGTATTTCAAATACTCAGAAAGCAATCATTTCACTTTTTCTTTATAAGCTTTAATCTTCTCCTTTCCCTCCCAACATCATCAGAAAAGAAGCCAAACTTTTTCACAGCACGTATCAGACCTTTTTATAGTCTAGTTACCTTCTGGGGAGCATGCTTCCCATCCCTATATAAACTATTTATTGCTGCAATCTTTTCTCAAAAAAAGGTTGCCTGTACTCTCTTTTAAAAAGGGAAGTTCCACTGCCTGATTCCTTGCCCAGTTTCTTACCTGCTAATGTCTACTTTTGCATCAAAATTGGTCTCAGGGGCACATCTACTGGTGACTTCCTTGAGGGCCTTCAGTAAGATTTCCCAACCATCACTCTGAGCTAAATCTACCTACTCTGCTATGTTAACCTTTGACAAATTTCTGTCAGACCAGGTCTGCCATAAGGAAGTAATAAATTAAATAGACACAGCTAATAACATAAAAATTTCCAGTAAAATAAAACGTCTCAATAAAATCATAGTTTAATCATTTGGTTTCACCTAATGTGTATATGATACAAATGTTTAAAAGATGAAATAAAATTTAAGTAATAAAATTAACGGTAAATTGTAACTACCAAATAAATGGCTGGCATATTTTACTGTATGAAAATTATATAAAATTTTAATAGGAACATGAATAGCATTGATAGCTATAATTTATGAAGTGCTTCTGAATTCCTGATAACTTTTATAACTTTACAAAAACTTCTAAAAAAGTTAATTTTTTTTAAAAAAATATTTTTATTGATTTCAGAGAGGAAGGGAGAGAGAGAAAGAGATAGAAACATCAATGTTGAGAGAGACTCACTGATCGGCTGCCTCCTGCACACCCCCACTGGGGATTAAGCCCGCAACCCAGGCATGTGCCCTGACTGGGAATCGAACCCAGGACCTCTTGGTCCATGGGTCGATGCTCAACCCACTGAGCCATCACAGCCGGGTTAATTTAATCAAACCTTAACAATTCGCATATTTTATTTTTCCTCCCTCTAAGTGTGGAAGCTGCTGTTCTGAGAGGTGAAGTAAATTCAGAGCTAACAAAACAGCAAGACTGAGTTCTAACCCAGTGACGACCTGATCCTGAAGTCTTTGCAGTTAACTTCTGGGTTTCATGAAATGATCCTCATGACCCACAATCCTTGATTTTATTATTTGTTATTATTTGTTATTTCTTATTTCACAAACTCTTCTCCCTTCAAATAAAAACAGAAGTGTAGGTTGACACTTTTAGCTTAGTTCCTATGTGTGTTCAAGGGGCTCCTCATGTTAGGTTAGAAGAGCTGGGGAAAGTTTTATCCTATAATTTTTATGAGACTCACACAAAATTGCCTTTTTGGAGAATCTTCTAGATGAAACCCTGTCACCAGTTAAAAGTTTCTTCCTCTTTCTTAGCACCTTCTTTGACAGAACTTGAGTTATTGTGCTGCAGCTACCGTTGGGGTGCCTGACCTCTGAATGGTCATGGTGGCGCCTCTGTTTCAAATTACCTAAGAAGAGCTATGGGGAAATGTCTTTGACAAGCAATTCTGGTGGAACCCGTTTTTGTTTTTTGTGTTGTTGTTTTTTAAATATCCAGAGATATTTTCTGGCAACTTTACTCCTAACAATATTTTCTGGGAAATATTTTACTCATTGATCCATTCTTCCCCCATTAATTTAGGAAGTGTATACTATAAAGATAAAGGAAAAAGATCGGTTACAGTATTTACTAGTGTTGATTTTTAGTTACTCTTAAGCTGAATGGTTTTTGTTGTTGTTTGTGGGTTTTTTGTGTGTGTGTGTATCCAAAGGTTTCTAAGAAGCCAGTTTCATATTAGTATTTGTTATGTGGCATATTTTCAATGCATGGGTCAAAACAAGTGGTTTATAGATTTTCCTGCCATTTGTTGTTCGTTCTTGCATTCACTTAAAACTCTTCAGGGAATACATAGATTAAGAAAATATCTGGGCATGGAAAGTAATTCACTATGAATTCTTGTTTCAGCTTCTACCTTAAATGTATTCCTGCTGGAAAAGTAAATAAAATATGCAAACACCTCAAGAATCCATAACTAGGTTTACAAAAAGGCAAATATTTTTATTACAGTTAAACAAATATATATACATATATATTTTTTCTAACTTAAATTTAATAATAAATCTTCCATGTACATAATTTAGTTTATTGTGAAGAATGAGAGAGAGAAGGATAGTTGGAATCATAAAACATAAAGTGTTATAATGTTAGTCCAAAACTAATTTTTTTTAATTGTTATTAAAATGACTCCAAGAAAACTGACACTGATTATCATATAAGTCATCATCAAAAGAAAGAGATTTCATCTACAAAATGAAGTGAATATCAATGGAATAGCTAAGGGGTGAAACACAGAAGAGAAAGACGTAATTAGGCAGAGCCTGGAATTTGGTTCAAAAGCTGAATTTGAAAACAAGCAGCAAAACAAACAAAATGTGAAAATCAATGAGTACTATTTAGTTACTTAAGAGACATTAGAGGATGTCAAATCCGACTCCTTCCCTCTATAATTGAGCCATTAGCAAAAAGTACAGGGTAGCAGACGTGTGTCTAGATCTGGTTCTAAAATTCAACACTCCATTACAGACCATTTGATAGTTCTGTCCTCTATTAGCTTTAAAACCCATTACATTGGTGTTTCTGTTTTCTTGGGATATATTCCTAGAATTGGGATCACTGGGCCAAATGTCAGTTCCATTTTTAACTTTTTGAGGAAACTCCATACTATCTTCCATAGTGGCTGCACCAGTCTGCATTCCCACCAGCAGTGCACGAGTGTTCCTTTTTCTCCACACCCTCTCCAGCACTTGTCATTTGTTGATTTGTTGATGATAGCCAATCTGACAGGTGTGAGATGGTACTGCATTGTTGTTTTGATTTGCATTTCTCTGATGATTAGTGACTTTGAGCATGTTTTCATATGTCTCTTGGCTTTCTGAATGCCCTCTTTTGAAAAGTGTCTATTTAGGTCCTTTGCCCATTTTTTGATTGGATTGTTTATCTTCCTTTTGTTAAGTTGTATGAGTTCCCTATAAATGTTGGAGATTAAACTCTTATCGGTGATAACATTGGCAAATATGTTCTCCCATGCAGTGGGTTTTCTTGTTGTTTTGTTTATGGTTTCTTTTGTTGTGCAGAAGCTTTTTATTTTGATGTAGTCCCATTTGTTCATTTTTTCTTTAGTTTCAAGTGCCCTAGGAGCTGTATCGGTGAAGAAATTGCTTCGGCATATGTCTGAGATTTTGTTGCCTTTGGATTTCTCTAGTATTTTTATGGTTTCCCGTCTTACGTTTAAGTCCTTTATCCATTTTGAGTTTATTTTTGTGTATGGTGTAAGTTGGTGGTCTAGTTTCATTTTTTTGCATCTATCTGTCCAACTTTCCCAACACCATTTATTGAAGAGACTGTCTTGACTCCATTGTATGTTCTTGCCTCCTTTGTCAAATATTAATTGAGCATATTGGTTTGGGTCGATTTCTGGGCTCTCTATTCTATTCCATTGATCTATATGTCTGTTCTTGTGCCAGTACCAGGCAGTTTTGAGAACAGTGGCTTTGTAATACAGTTTGATATCTGGTATTGAGATCCCACCTACTTTGTTCTTCTTTCTCAGGATTGCTGCAGCTATTCGGCGTCTTTTTTTATTCCAGATGAATTTTTGGAGAGTTCGTTCTAGGCCTGTGAAATATGACATTGGTATTTTAATGGGAAGTGCGTTGAATTTACAGATTGCTTTGGGTAGCATGGACATTTTAATGATGTTGATTCTACCAATCCGTGAACATGGTGTGTTCTTCCATATGTTTATGTCTTCTTCTATCTCTTTTTTCAATGTCCTGTAGTTTTCTGAGTAGAGGTCTTTTACTTTTATGAGTTAAGTTTATTCCTAGGTATCTTAATTTTTTTTGGTGCGATGGTAAATGGGATTGGTTTTTTAGTCTCTCTTTCTGTAAGTTCACTATTGGTGTTATATTAACACCATAGATTTCTTGGCATTAATTTTGTATCCTGCTACATTGCTGAATTCATTTATTAAGCCCAATAGTTTTTTGATGGAGTCTTTAGGGTTTTTTTTATGTACAATATCATGTCATCCATGAATAAGGACAGTTTTACTTCTTCTTTTCCAATTTGGAAGCCTTTTATTTCTTCTTCTTGTCTAATTGCAATAGCTAATACTTCCAGTACTATGTCGAACAGGAGTGGTAAGAGTGGGCATCCCTGTCTTATTCCTATTCTTAGGGGAAATGGTTTTAGTTTTTGTCCATTGAGTATGATGTTGGCTGTGGGTTTGTCATATATGGATTTATTATGTTGAGATATGATCCTTCTATTCCCACCTTGCTAAGAGGTTGTTGTTTTTTTATCAAAAATGGGTGTTGGATTTTGTCAAATGCTTTTTCTGCATCAATTGATAGGACTATGTGTTTTTTTCTTTCAGTTTGTTTATGTGATGTATCACGTTTATTGATTTGGGGATATTGTACCATCCTTGCATCCCTGGGATAAATCCTACTTGGTCGTGGTGTATGACCTTTCTGATGTACTGCTGGATCCGATTTGCTAAGATTTTGTTGAGGATTTTGGCATCTATGTTCATGAGGGATATTGGCCTGTAATTCTCTTTCATTGTGTTGTCTTTACCTGGTTTTGGTATTAGGGTGATGCTGGCTTCATAGAATGAGTTTGTAAGTGTTCCTTTCTCTTGAATTTTTTGGAACAGTCTGAGGACAATAGGTTTTAGTTCTTCCTTGAATGTTTGGTAAAACTCCCATGCAAAGCCATCTGGCCCTGGGCTTTTATTTGCTGGAAGCTTTTTGATGACTGCTTCAATTTCTTCCATAGTTATTGGCCTATTGAGATTTTTAGGTACTCCCTGATTGAGTTTTGGAATGTTGTATTTTTCTAGGAATATGTCCATTTCCTCCAGGTTGTCTAGTTTGTTGGAGTAGAGTTGTTCATAGTATTTTTTAACAACCATTTTTATTTCTGTGGGGTCTGTTGTTATTTCGCCTCTATCATTTCTGATTTTGTTTATTTGGGTCCTCTCTCTTTGCTTCTTGGTGAGCCTGGCTAGAGGTTTGTCAATCTTGTTTATCCTTTCAAAGAACCAGCTCTTGGTTTCATTGATTTTCTGTATTGTTTTTTTTGGTCTCTATGCCATTTATTTCTGCTTTAATCTTTATTATCTCCTTCCTTCTGCTCACTCTGGGCTTTTCTTGTTGCTCTCTTTCTAATTCTTTGAGATGTATAGTTAGATGATTTACTACCATATTTTCTTGTTTTTTGAAGTAAGCCTGTAGAGCTATAAACTTCCCTCTCAGGACTGCTTTCATTGTGTCCCATAGGTTTTGGATTGTTGTGTTTTCATTGTCATTAGTTTCCAGGATGTTTTTAATTTCTTCTTTGATCTCATTGGTAACCCAATCAATATTGAATAACATGCTATTCAGCTTCCAGGTGTTTGAGTGTTTTGGATTGTTTTTATTGTAGTTTATTTCTAATATTATGCCATTGTGGTCTGAGAAGATGCTTGGTATGATTTCAATCTTCTTGAATTTGGGGAGACTTTGCTTGTGAAACAATATGCGGTCTATTTTTGAAAATGTCCCATGTGCACTTGAGAAGAACGTATATTCCGTGGCTTTGGGGTGAAATGTTCTGAAGATGTCAATTAAGTCCATCTGATCTAGTAAGTCATTTAGGATTGCTGTTTCTTTGCTGATTTTTTGTCTAGAGGACTTATCCAGCTATGTCAGTGGTGTATTAAAGTCCCATACTATGATTGTATTGTTGTCAGTCTCTCCCTTGATATCTTCCAGGAGTTTTTTTATGTATTTGGGTGCTCCTGCATTGAGTGCATATATGTTTATCAGGGTTATATCCTCTTGTATCGATCCCTTTAGTATTATGAAGTGACCTTCCTTATCTCTTGTTATGGCCTTCACTTTGAGGTCCATTTTGTCCGATATAAGTATTGTTATCCCAGCTTTTTTTTCATTTCCATTTGCCTGAAAGGTATTTTTCCATCCCTTCACTTTCAGTCTGTGTGAGTCCCTTATTCTGAGGTGGGTCTCTTGTAGACATCAAATATATGGGTCATGTTTTTTTATCCATTCAGCCACTCGATGTCTTTTGATTAGAGCATTTAGTCCATTTACATTTAAAGTTATTATTGAAAGGTACTTGTTTGTAGCCATTTCTATTTTTTGTGCCTGTTTTCTTTCTTAGCTTTTTATTTCTTCTTTTTACACCAGTCCCTTTAGCATTTCTTGCATTGCTGGCTTGGTGATGATAAACTACCTTAGCCTTTTTTTGTCTGTGAAGCTTCTTATTTCCCCTTCAATTTTGAATGATATACTTGCTGAATAGAGTATTCTTGGCTTCAGTCCCTTGCTTTCTATCACTTTGTAAATTTACATCCATTCTTTTCTGGCCCGATGTGTTTCTGTTGAGAAATCATTTGATAATCTAATGGGAGATCCCTTGTATGTAACTTTCTGTCTCTCTCTTGCAGCCTTTAAGATTCTCTCTTTGTCCTGAACATTTGCCAAGGTAATTATGATGTGTCTTGGTGTGGGTCTTTTCGGGTTCATCTTGTTTGGGACTCTCTGTGCTTGTGTGATTTTTTTCTTCCCCACCTCAGGGAAGTTTTCTGACATTATTTCTTCAAATAGGTTTTCTAAGCCTTGTTCTTCTTCCTGTTGTTCTGGCACCCCTATTATTCATATGCACCCCTATGTTCATAGCAGCACAATTTACCATAGCTAAGATTTGCAAACAGCCTAAGTGCCCATCAGCAGTGGAGTGGATTAGAAAACTGTGGTACATCTATATGATGGAATACTATGCTGCTGTAAAAAAAGGAATTCTTACCATTTGCAACAACATGGATGGAATTGGAGAGCATTATGCTAAGTGAAATAAGCCAGTCAATGAAAGAAAAATACCACATGATCTCACTCATTTATGGATAATTAAGACCATGATAAACTGATGAACAAAAATAGATACAGAGGCAGAGCAACATCAAACAGTGCCGGGGTCCAACCCCAGCAGGTCCAGGGGTCCCCAAAGGTGTGGACGGAGTCGGCGAAGAAGGAATGACACGGAGACAGCGTTCAGTTGATCAGCAGCCTAGCCAGGATCTCTAGCCAAGTTCTGGTCAGGATCTCCAGTGAAGTTCTGGTTAGGATCTCCAGCCAGGTTCTGTGTCCATGTTGTCTTGCTAGGTTCTCCAGGTTCTCCAGCCAGGTTCTGTAGCCATGTTCCCTCGCTAGGTTCTCCAGCCAGGTTCAGTCACCAGGTTCTAGTCAGGTTCTCTTGCCAATTTCTGTAGTCAGGTTCAGTCCAGGATCTTTTGCCATGTTCTCTCCAGCGAAGTTCTTCTGTCTGTAGGTTCTGTGTAGGTTCTGTCTTCTCAGTCCTGTCTTCTAAGTTCTGTCTCTTGCTGTCTTATTACATCTGTATTTATACCAGTTGATTCCAATCCTATCAATCTCTATTACAAAGGTTAGGGCGTTTCTTATCTCCATTCCAGGGAGTAAAGATTATGTAGCTTAAGCATGATTGTTCGTAGTTAAAGTGATTAATTACCCGCCTGGCACTTAGTTAAGAGGTTTTATTCCCTCCCTAACTTCAGGGGAAAATCCCTACCTGGGGAAACAACCTTTCTCAGAGACCTTGGTTAAAACACATAGTGCCAAGAAGGTGAGCAAACATATTAAGAACAGTGAGCAAACATATTAAGAACCATATATGCCAGGTCCCTTGAAACAGCAAGCATGGACCGGCTCCCGGCAAAACAGATTGTCAAACTACAGTTGGAAGGCCGGGGAGGTTTGGGGGGGTGGGTAAGAGATCATCTGAAGGACCTGTATGCATGCATATAAGCATAATCAATGGACACAAGACACTGGGGGGTATGGGAGGCTAGGGCTAGGTCAAGGGGAGAAAAAAAAAAGGATACATATATAATACTCTTTCTAATACTTTAAGCAATAAAACAATTAAAAAACGAAACAAACCCATTTCACTATCTTCTGTTTGCATAGCTTCCTTTTCGAGTATTTCTGGATTTCACATAGTTTCAATTACAAATGCACTCCTAAGCCCTCTAATAAGAATAGTTTACTGATTTTCTCAATTATTTCATACTGACAAGTGAAACTAGCATTTTCAAAAATGATGGAAGGACCTCCCCGCCACCCCCCACCCACATCCCCCCATCTCGTCTATGGCATATCTCCATCACTGTAAAACCAGTCAAAGAGAATGCAGCAGCAAAGCCAAAGGCCAGTAATAAGTGATCCATCTGTGGCTTGGCTGAGTTAACTGAGGTTTCAGGCACACCGACCCTCCGGTTTCCTGGACCAGTTCCCTGTGTAAGTGCCGCTGCAGAGAGGAGATTGCTGCTTCTAAATTGCCTCTGCCTGCTTGGGTGGGCCTCTGGGACCAACTACAAAAGCCATCCTTAAATTGCAACAATCTGTATTAGCCAAAGGGATTAACATTTTTGCTTTTTTTGGCTTCACTTTAGGAATGTCGGTGAGAACCCTAACTCCTCTAATCTTATCACGTGAGCCCACACTTCTTTCCCAGGGAGATGGGTTGTAAATATAACAAAATGTGCAATTAAACACACACATACATACACACACACACACAAATAAAATAAAACAAAAAAACATACCTTGCATTAATGTCTTTCAATGCTAACTCTTTTATTATAGTTCTCACTCTCAGCTAAAAGAATTTTTAATCTGAAAATCCATTATCTTCCAGTGAGAAAATTTTCACCTTCATTTTATACTGCTCCTGCTCGCCCTCCCCCCACTTCTTCTATTCTTGAACATTGCATATATTTTTATCATTTTAAAGACTTTGTTGTCATTAATAAAATACTGAAGTCTGTCCCTTGCATCACTTTCCTTTTATTCTCTGCTATTTTTTCACTGTTTTCTATGAGAATGTTTCAACATCTTTTCTAAATTACTTAAGTTTATTTGAATTTTTCATTGTTGATGCAGTAGTTTATTGCTTGTAAATTTTAAAATAAACTAAAGAACTTTGTGTTTTTTAACATGCATTTTCCTCAAATATGCATTGTTTTCATTTATATTTCAATCTTTCCCATCTCAGCAAATCACAAGCCCCTTCTAGTTGTTCAGATCAAGATACACAAAAAGTCATTCTGAGTTTTCCTTCTTTCATACCTTACATCCAATCCACCAGCAAATCTCATAAACTCTCCCTTCAATATACATCCTCAATCTAATCATTTCATTTCATTTCTCTTTCCAATATATGAGAGACATTACCACTTTCCTTAGAAGATTTTAATATCATCTATCTCATCTCTCTGACTCTATTCTTCCATATATTGCATTCTCCACAAAAAAATTGAAGGATCATTTAAAAACTCACACAATCATGTTAACTTTAATAGATGATATTATTGCTGGCATTCATCTGCTCCTTCTCTTTTCTATGGTATATATACTTCCACCCCTGCTACTTTGAGATTCTCAGGACAAAGAATATACACATCCTGACCTTTTCAAGAGGCTTGGCATGGTGACTTGTAGGCTAATGAGATGCGAATGGAAGTTATATGAGCCAGTTCCCAGCAGAAGTACACCTCTCCATCTTCACTTCTGCCTTGGGGCATGGTCTTTCAACATGAGTCCCAGAATAAAAAGAAATGTAGTAGAGGTACAACTGACCTGTGTCCATGGATGGATGTGCAACATGTGCAACTCCTTAGGCTGGAGCTCAGCCTATCCTGGCTAAGACCTTCTTTACTTTCTACTAGAAAACACCCAGTAATTCTACAGAATGGAAGCCAATATTCTTTGAGAGCCTTCAGTGCCTTCCATGAGATAGTCATCTCTATCCTTCATTCTTGTTTTACTTTTCCTCTATACTTTTTTTTTTATTGATTTCAGTGAGGAAGGGAAAGGTAGAGAGAGATAGAAATATCAATAATGAGAGAAAATCATTGATCGGCTGCCTCCTGCACACCCCCTACTGGGGATCGAGCCCACAACACAGGCATATGCTCTGGTTGGGAACTGAACTGTGACCTCCTGGTTCAAGGGTTGAAGTTCAACCACTGAGCAACACTGGCCTGGTTCCTCTATACATTCTGTTGCAGGCACATTGATTCACAAAGTTCTTGGACTCCTTCAGCTTCCTCTAGCTTTGGGTAGTTTGCGTTTACTTTCACATCTGCCTGCAAGACTCATCTTTAGACAAGCACAGGAATCATTCTCTCTCTTCATTCACAGATCAAATATCACCTTTCTCAAAGGTCTTTACTAGCCACTCTATGTAATATTCAAACTGAGTCACCTTTTGCCTCATACTCTGCTTTACTCATCTTCATACAAATTATTGCTTATATCTTTCAATACAGAAGTAATCATAGAGAACATATATGGGTATTTACACATGCAAGCACAGTTCTAAGAGTTTTCTAGGGTTCATTTCATTGTATCCTCTCAATAATACTGCAAAGAGGGCACTGCTGTTATTTTATTTTATAGATCAGGAAACCGAAGGATAAGTAGGTAAGTAATATATCCAAATTCACAAAAGATTAAGTGAACAAGCCTGAGATGAACCTGGGCATTCTTATTTTTGAGAACAAGCTCTTAGGCGATGTGCTAAGCCAGCCTGGAATTGTCTCAGGTATATGCATGAAGTCTCCTTGGGACTGCACAATATTCATCTAAAAGCTGCTGAAGTCACCTGCCAAGATCAGAATGTGAAAGCTGGTTTGATGTAACCTGTCATTACTATTTCAGTGGCCTTAGAACAAGAAGATGCTTGGGGCCATAGCAAACCCCAGCAAAGGGAACTTATCTCTTGTTTATTTTTTCCTGTTTTTTTCCCCTCCTATTTTTTATTTTTGTAATTATTTTGAAAAACCCACATTTAGATGATCTGCATTTCAGTATCTGGTTTATCACAACTTTCATGGGGTCATTATATCAAAACTTCTTCCTAGCTATTGGGATGCAATGTCAGGCAAAAACCTTGAACTTCACTGTCCAGGGAGAAGGAAAAGCAACTCTAATGAGTCATCTGATTATTACTGCTTTGCCAGCTCTAGGCTTCCAGACATAAGTGATTTGGAATGATTTAGATACACAGCACAAGAAACAGATTTTGTTTATGTGTTTCCTGTGACACATGCCACATTATTAGAAAAAATTTTATGCTTCATCCCTAGGAATTTTCCTATCACTTGGTGTTTTAACTGCATGAAAGATTGATCGCTGGAAGCTTGCATCTCTTGGATCATACTTTTAGAGTGTTGAGTAGATTTTCCCCTGTTAGCACATTTCTTTGGTCAATTGATCTGGGTACTAAGTGGTTTTCTCAATTTTATCTTTTTTTTCCCCTTAAAAGCCACAGACAGTAATCACTTACTCAGAATAAAATTTGGACCTAAAGAAAGAAGCTGTGTATAACTTGATCAATTGTCTTTTATCAGCCAAATTAAGCACTATTTTAACCTACATAGTTCATGCAAAATATCTAGTAAATACATAAATGCACTGAAATGTTTGATCTACATGCATTTATCCACTTACTTTCATATTGATGAGAGAGAGAATGGGAAAGAATGCCTTCCTATAAAACATGACAAAAGAGAAAAAAACTACAAATGACCTGTATGTGCTGCATAATAGGAGGCACTGTGGCTTCTGTCAGATGCCATGCAGTTAAGGGAGGAGGGTTTTCTGAAAACATGGATTCAGAGTTGGCCAGTCTGGATCTGCATTTTCAGCAAGTTCTAAGGAGAGGCTGATGCTGTCATTCCAGGGACCACACTATGAAAGTCAAAGGTCTAAGAATCCCAAGAGAAACTATAATGCTTTGTTATTAGGCTATATTCAGCATTTACGATCATCTTGTCATTTTTTTCTTATCAGTTATTCTTTCATTGAACAGGTATTTACTAACAACTTGGTATATGTCAAGCACTTGTCTGACTGAGGTGTTTGGAATATATCAGCAAACAAAACAAACCCATATCCATGAAGGCCTGACTTACATTTTACTTCGTGGGCCATGGTGAAGAGAAGACAATAAACAATAAAAACATAATATAAATAAAATTACGTGGGATGTTAGAAGGGGGCAATTGCTATGGTATAAAATGAAATTAAGACAAGTTATAGAAAAGGTCAGGTGTGTGGAAACTAGTTTAAAACAAGGTTTGATATTAAATAAAATGTGTGGGGGTTGGTATATCGGCAGTGATATAGAATGTCCAATCAGAACAGGAATAGAAATAATCTACCTAAAACTTGAAGATTGCCATAAGTTCTGCATTAATTTTCCCCCAAAGAGCAAAACTCTATTAAAGAAGTACAGACTGTTATTGAATATTTTCTCTCAGTTTTGCTTGAGAGGAGATGGTATTTATTTTGTAATGTCTGGCAGAAAGAGTAAAATCACATTGCTTATAAAATCCATAGTTATGCAAATAACTTACAAAATATAACTTATGTTTGCAAAATGCCAATAGAAGTAGAGATTTGGCTAAGAATCTGATTACATCATGATTTCAGCCGTTTTTATTCTTTGCTTTGCTATTCAAATATGTTTTACTAACTTGTGAGTAACCAGGAACATGGCATGAATAAATTCCGTAAAAAAATAAAAGACAGGATACACAAAAAGTTATTTTCAGTAATTATGATAATTGCATCATTTTGTATAAAATTTTATTTTTTATAAATGAAAATAATTTTATAATTTATATGATAAAACATCTTGGAGTTTAGAGATAGCAGTACATATGAAAATTGCTAGTCAAACTTTTTAAAGGTGAATAATTAAAATTCTAATTGAAAATAAATTTCTTCATACACACAAGATACATCATGTGAACTGAACATTTACAAAATAAAGAAAATAAAACTTTCATCACAAGATCATTGATTAAAAATACCATGCATTTTTTGTTGGGAAATTTTATGCATGGTTCTTGAACTGTTAATGAGGGAGGTGATTGATATTTATTAGTTAAGCTCTAGAAGTAGGTGAACTTATAAACCTACAGTTTATAATCTTTTATGTAGTTTTTATTGCCATAAGTGAATCAGACTGTATAAAAATCAGGGGAGGTCTTTTTGACTTGGTAATTGAAAATCATTGATTGAGTCAGGTGTATTTCAGCAAATAGTGGTTTTATGGGTGATATTTCACAATTCATTGCCACTTAACTAAGAGAAAAATTCCTCTTTACCTTTAGAAAACCTTCCTTTGCTGACATTACCTATAATAAATATACATTTTGACTAACATTTAATGAGAATGTCTATTTTTCCTCTGCCAAAGCATGTAAAAATAATTGTTAAGTCTTCAAAGCAATTTCTTTGGAGAATTATATTTTGTACAATCATGTTAAGCTTGTTAAACATATCTTTTAACCCTTTCCTTTCAAAACCATAAAGAGAGTTTGTAATGCAAAACAAAAAAAGTAAAATAGAAAGATGAGAGAGAGAGAGAGAGAGAGAGAGAGGTGATAGGTTCACATACATATACACACATAGTTTGCTTTCTAAGAATTTATACTCTTTTTTTTGGGCACAAACACATCATAATCATCACTTACTAATTGAATTTAGCTTCCTTCAATTTTTCTTTTATATATTTCCAACCATCAAATGTAACTCCAAAGATAAAGAACTTCATTACCAGTGGTTTAAAAGACAATCAGATCTCATTTCTTCTGGTCTTCCTAGAGTGGTTCTGAAATAGTAGCACAATTGCAACATCTTTGACATGAAAATTGCATGGAGAGAAGACAATTTTTAAAGTCCCCATATGTAGAGGGTGTCCCCCCAACATATATTAATACTTTAACAGCTGATATCTCAATTGTTTCTCTTTTTTTTTCAGAATTAACCCATTGGAATTAATAATTATCCAAAGTGTATACATTTTTTGGGGACACCTTATATTTGCATATGCAAATTTTGTTTTCATGTAATTAAGATGAATCACCTAATAATCAAACATCAGTAAGGCTATCTGATGTACTATGTCAAAAAAGTAAAAGATAAAGTACTCCCCCCATAGGCAACTCTGGTTAGACAGGCCTACTAATCTGTGGAAATACTATGCTACATTTATTCAATAACTCTGAAAAAACAAATTTGGTATCAATGGTCTATAGAAAATCACTAAACACTTATTAGCTGATCTAGAAGAATGATTTGATATTTTGTGCCCTTGACCTCATGGATAAATTCGAAATAATGTACAAACATTCTGCCCTGTCACCTCATCAGAACATTTTTAGTTGAAAATTAGATTATTTATGTTACAAAATTTGTATACTACTTTGAAATACTATAAAAATGTGTCATCTTCTTTGTGTGGGAAGAATATTCTCACAAAGTTGGTTATATTATCTGGTCATCCTGACACATAATGATGTATGAGAACAATCGAGCACTGCTGTATTTTGCTTATGATTTTGCTGTGTTTTTCTAGGTAGTGGCTAAGTGCTTTCTACATGTTCTTTTATTTAATCATTGTAATAGTTTAATTATAAGGTGAGAACTTAAGACCCAATTTTTCTAAAAGAGGAAACTGAGTTACAGAGAACAGATTTCCGTAATACAACAGTGTTACTCAGTGAGAAAGGATTTGGACTCCATCAGTCTGCTACAGAACTCATGTTTTTAATTGATACACTATTTCCAATGTGACCTTGATTACTAGTGTGGATTAGAAAGAAAACATTATATTTCTTTATTAAATATCAGTATTGTTATATATCAAATTATAGTTATTTATATTATGATCATTTGTAAGCTTTTTCTTTCACACATTATAAATAGTTCTGTAGCAATAGCTTATTATGATCTTAAATGAGGAAAAATAAAGCTTTTCCTTTAACATAAATTCCTACATGCCATTACAAGAATTTGCAGGGTGCCCTGGCTAGTGTGACTCGGTTGGAGAATCATCCCATACACCGAAGGGTTGTGGGTTTGATTCCTGATCAGGGCACATACTCAGGTTGTGGTTTCAATCCCCAGTTGGGGCACTAGATTAATTGGCCTCCAGTGGACTCACCTAGCTTCTCTCTGTAAATAAAATGAACAATAAAATTACTATATATTCTGGTTCTTGTGATATCTCATTCCTCTATAATATATTTATTATACTCAGATTTTACTGTGCAGCCCTACCATCAAACCCAATTAACAAAAACAAAGATAGCCCTAGCTGGTTTGGCTTGATGGGTAGAGCATCAGCCTGTGGACTGAAGGGTCCCGGGTTCAGTTCCAATCAAGGTCACATGCCCAGGTTGCAAGCTCAATCCCCAGTGTGGGGCACTCCTATAAGGTGGCAACAGAGCTCTCTCTCCCTCTCCCTTCCCCTCTCTCTCTCTCTCTAAAAAAAAAAAAAAAATCAATTAAAAAAAGAATAATGCAAGGTAAAGGGACTTGTCTTGCATTTTATCAATGTTTCCTTAATACAAGTTACTGAAGCATTGTTATTACACCCAGGGACTGCTCACTCATTTCTACCAGAGCCTACATGATTAGGTAGCCATATAAGAATTTAAATATTAATTAGGAAACATCCTACACCCTAACACTTCATTCCCTTAAAAATTATCTGAAATAATTCAGATTGAACTAACTTAAATATGTAATATTTTTTAAAAAATCATGCTATTTAACCTACGTGCGTGTTAGTTTTGGAACTGTTTTCTATACTCCTTTGTATTGTGGGCACTTATTGAATTATTTTGGTTACTTCTAATTTTTTAGAATGTTTTAAACATGCATAATGCCATGGGAGCCTATAGGCTGTATTTAATATCTGTAGATATTAGACTGTCTATGTTTTTCTTTTTAAATATATTTTTAATGATTTCAGAGAGGAAGGGAGAGGGAGAGAGATATAGAAACATCAATGATGAGAGAGAATCATTTGTTGGCTGCCTCTTGCATACCCCCTACTGGGGATTGAGCTTGCAACTTGAGCATGTGACCTTGATTGGAACTGAACCCGGGACCCTTCAGTCCACAGGCTGATGCTCTACCCACCGAGCAAAACCAGCTAGGGCTATCTTTGTTTTTTGTTAATTGGGTTTGATGGTAGGGCTGCACAGTAAAATCTGAGTATAATAAATATACCATAGAGGAATGAGATATCACAAGAACCAGAATATATAGTAATTTTATTGTTCATTTTATTTACAGAGAGAAGCTAGGTGAGTCCACTGGAGGCCAATTAATCTAGTGTGAATGAATATACTACACTGGCCAGTACTTATCACATCACAGTGTGCCCTGTATTTAACAGCCTCCAACAGCCAGAGCAATCTTTTCAGCCTGCTGTGAAGCAGAGAAGGCCTGAATGCAAAGCTTTAAAGGAGGGCAGGCACCCACACAACACAAGGCGGGTGGGTGCAGACAGTGAGTTCATCATCTTCACCTAAACAGTGGTGCCTGCATTACAGACAAGATATAGAGAAAACAATAGACTTTTATAAGTTTTGATAATTAAGAATCTGTATCACAAGGTGATTATGCGAAATAGCATGCCTGGCATGTGGAAGGTATCCTGAATTATGTATATACACACATACTTAGAGATGCTTGGGAAACATGATGGTATATAATAAAGGCTTGCAAATGTAGTTGGGATGACAGGAAACTCTTTAAAGAAAAGAGGGAGTAGCACAAAGGTTTTAGAATCAGGAGGAAGGACATCAGAAAGAATGAAGGGAAAAGAATTGTACATTTCGGTAAGAAAAGTTCAGAGTTAGAAATGCATTTCTAATTGGAATGGAAATGTCACAATGCAAACCACGAGAACTACAGTTTGAAATATTGCCAATGCTGAGGCCAACAAAACAAATAGCTCACCATTCTAAATTCTCTAGGGGAAATATACAAACCAGAGAACAGTGCAGGAATTGTGAAGTTTCCAATTTGAATATGTGCTTTGGAGGCGAAAAAAAAATTATTTTAAACAAAACTGAAAAACAGAAATGCACCTTTTTGTAAGCAGATGATAATTATATTGAGCACTTAATATGGGATATGTACTGTCTAAATGAGTTCATGAATTAACTAATATGATTTCATATTCATTGAATAAAATATGTATTATTGGTGTTTCCATTTTACAGTTAAGGAAAGTTAGGCAAGGAAATGGTGGAACCCAGGTTTGAATATAGGTAACTGACTTAGAGCTCTAGACCCTCCCTCAATCATACCATATGGACAAAGTACTTTTATTTTTGCAAGTTAATATACAAATGTAGCTAAGAGAGAACCCCAAAGGCTAATGCATGCAACTAATGACCAAAACGTGGAATTAAAATAGAAAAAGAGTTGAATCCTTTAAAATATTAAATGATAGTCAGATATTTTGAGTTAGATAGTACCATGACCTAGCCTATCACTTGAAAATTAGCCTCAGAGCTTGAAAAATGGTTGATCCAGTGACCTTGCTGAAGTCCCTACAAAGGAGAGATTAAGAAATAAAGCATATATATTTTTATAATAAAAATTTGAGTAAACAAAATTCTGTTACAAGGCAAAGAAAAAATTGACAAATTGAAAATCAGTTGGGATCTCAAATGGCATACAAAGAAGTAAATTTGACAAGAGTGACATTCATGTATAGTGTTCTTCTGCTTCTAAATTAAGTGGGAATATGTAAAAACCCCACCTGATACACCTCAATTATCCACAGGCATGACATATTTTAAGTTACACTAACAATTGATGCTCTCTCTCTAATTAATTTGTTTTTGAAATATTTCTGAAAGGAAATACCACAGTGTTAGATAACCAAACTCTTGCCTAGTGAGCTTATGCAATGACTTTGATAAATGGGGCTTGAATCAGTAGAAAGACATTTATACGCTATCTCAAAATCTAAGAGTGAACAGCATTAAAATAGGCAGTGAAAGGTGCTAAATCAACAAAAGCTATATGATTTCTGGGTTTATTTTAATAGAAAAAGCCTCTAAATAACTACATCAATGCCTCATTTATTCTTCCTTCCTTGCCATTATTTGCCATAGCAATTCCCTTTGAAGTTCAATCCTGTTCCACACTCCTGTCTGATTAGTCTCTTGTTCACTAATATAACTCATTCTTCAAATTTGAAATACTGTATACAAAGAATCTTCAAATATTTCCAGGGACCCAGATATTTATATTCAGTCTGCAATACATTCGTTATTGCAATGGTTTTCCTACTCACTTCATAGTCTGCCTTAGGTGTCTAGTTCTGTTTCTCCATGATTCCTCTACTAAGAGACAAAATGAAAAGGTATTAAATGGCAAAGGAGAAGCTGAAGAAAGAACTTGATATGAGAATTAGAAAGCAGCCACTTCCTAATTCCAGGATCCCAGTTCTCTCACAAAATACAAGCATTCATAGTTGTAGAAACAAAACAGAGCACATACACACGGACCAAAACAAACAAACAAAAAACAATGGATTCCTACTCATCCATATGAATGTAGAAACAACATTAAAAATTCAAAGATGCTATAGGGCAGTGTTTATATACTATATTATCTCCAGTCAGCTGATATAGCAGGATATAGCTTGACAAAGAAGGGCCACATTGATAACTAATTAATGAGTGGCAGAAGGGGGCCATGGATGGGCAGTTTAAATCAATAACTGAAGAAGTTTAAAAAATGATTTCTTGCCCTGACTGGTTTGGCTCAGTGGATAGAGCGTTGGCCTGCGGAATCAAGGGTCCCAGGTTCGATTCCGGTCAAGGGCATGTGCCTTACTTGTGGGCACATCCTCAGTAGGAGGTGTGCAGGAGGCGGCTGATTGATGTTTCTCTCTCATCGATGTTTCTGACTATCCCTCTCCCTTCCTCTCTGTAAAAAATCAATAAAATATATAAAAAAAATTATTTCTTAAAAAATTATATATATATATATATATATATATATATATATAGAGAGAGAGAGAGAGAGAGAGAGAGAGAGAGAGAGAGAGAAATTGCAGAGAGGAAAATAGTGATGAGAGAGAATCAATGAATGGCTGCCTCCTGCAAGCCCCCAACTGGGGATCAAGCCTGCAACCAAGGCATGCCCTGACCTGGAATAGAACCTATGACCTCTTGGTTCTTGGGCTGATGCTCAACCACTGAGCAACATCTGCTGGGCATAAATTAGTTTTGTTTTGTTTTTTTTTCTTCAGATGTCTACTCACTATCACTAAATTAACCTATATCAGTGGTTCTCAACCTTGGCTGCACATTAGCATCACCTGGGAATCTTTTTAAAATCCTCATTCCTGGGCCCCATCCTCCAGAAATTCTTTTTCTTTGTTATTAATGTTGTGACCCCACCCCATAACAAAGGAACAGAATTTCTGGAGGATGAGGCCCAGAAATCAGGATTTTAAAAAGATTCCTAGGTGAGACTAATGTGCAGCCAAGGTTGAGAACCACTGACCTATATTGTGCAAAACAGTTGTTAAAACCTAGTTGAGGAAAATTCAATGTAGTCAAGCTGTTTTTGATGAAACTTGATTTAACCTTGCCAACATAAAAGAGTAATTCAGCTAATTCTGTCCTTCCAATAGTCATATATATAGAAGGAAAAATATGTTAAGTTCAGTCAAAATAATATTTTATTGTTTTATACTCATTAAAATTTGATACATTGTTTTGTGTCTCACTTTTCCTTTTTATAAAATAAAAATTTTCAGTCCTGATTGCTAGATTTTAGTATACAATGCAAGGAATGAAGACTGATTAGAGAGCAATTAATTGTAGTCCATGGCACTTTCTTCGTTACGTTGGGCAAGGATGAGTTTATGACATCCAGCTCTTCTTTGTAACTATCATTATCCTGACTTGCCAAACCTTTCTACTGAACACCATGTGTTCAACTACCCATTGGTCTTTTCACAGTGATAGCTCGTAAGCTCATAAAAGTCAATATAATCATGAATTAACACTCTCTTCACTGATCTTTATCTTATACTTCTAATCTTGTAAAGGGGCACCCTGCTGACCCAAGTCCTTAAGCCAAATGACTGATGTCATTTGAATATCTCCTTTTCCCTCGTACCCCACTTTCAATCAGTGTCTTGCCCTTAAAAAGGCACTCCAACATGCCTCACATATCCTTTTCTTCATTTCATATCTTCTGTTAAGTGTATATATGTGGCTGTCACATGTCACATTATGATATCACTGAATCCAATTCATTTTGTAGACTTTTTAGGTGGTATCATACTTGATTTAGCAACTGCATTTGTCAACCAAATCAGCTTCTCTCAGCTTCTCTTATTTAAAATACCTTTCCAGGATTTTTTTTTTTTTCTTTCACAACAATCACTGGTTATGTGTTGCTTCCAACTTTTCTTCCAAATTCGCTGACATGTGGCAGTGTTCGCAGTGATTGAGCCTTTTGCACAAATTATTCATTTGCTAATATCACCAAGCTGAAAGGTTTTAAATATTGTCTTAGTGATAACCACATTTATCTTCCTACTCTGAACTGCTCCTCTAAACACCAACATACGTAACAGTACTGTATGCCATCTGAACATATCTGCCTGGGTGTCTAGTATGCATATCACAGAAGATGTTCAAAATCAAATTGCTAGAATCCAACCACCTCCCCAAAAACAGTTCTCACAGTCTTCTAGACCTCAGCCCCAAAACTTACTCTATTTCTGTTTTTCTTTCACAGCTCATATCTATTCCATCAGCAAGTACTACCTTCAAGACATACCCAGTGTTTGACCACATCTGCTCATTTCCATTTTAACTAACTTTATGTTAATTATCTCTTAAGCTATCTCCTTAATTCCTTCCTGTTCCACATAGTTTGTTCCCAAAACAGCAGCCAAAGCAGCCATGTTAAATTATATCAGATCATGTCACTCCTTTGCTCAAAAGCATAGCAATGGCTTCCTGTTCCATTTGTGGCTAAAGTAAGAAGCATTACAATACCGTAATGTACATGCTGTAAGTGATCTGGCCCAGCGTGTCATTCTGGTATCATCTCCTCTTCTTGTTCTTTTTGTTTCAGAGATGCTGCCCTCACAGATTTTTCTCAAAGAAGCTAGAAAGCATCCACATTAGAACACTTGTACTTATTATTCTCTTGCTCTCTCTTTTTTTCTGGAACTTTTTTTTTCTCACTTCTTTCAAGTCTATTTATCCCTAGCAGTCAGTGTCATGTTCATAAATATGTAACATGCATGAATATGTATGCCTGTGTATAAGTACAGGGGTGGGCACAAGTAGGTTTACAGTTGTCAGCATGCAAAACAGAGATTATTTTTGTACAGTATTATTATTTACTAATTATTTGCCATATGAACAACTGTAAACCTACTTTTGCCACTGTGTATATATTGTTATTGTACATTTTACTGATATAAGATATGTAACACCCAATTTATAAATAATTATAATTTACTCTTTATTGTAAAGTCCACATAGTATGGATTCTTACAGAATGCTTGCATTGATGTTTGCATCCACATGCAAACTATTGTTACAATTCAATGAATATTAACAAAATCCTACTGCAAATAAGTGCTTGATTACTATCTTAATCAGCAAAGTCGTTGTTGGGATCATTGATGAACATGTTTATTTCTGGCTGGTGTGTCTGTTGATATTTTTGTTTACATTAGCATAAATAAAAGAGTTTATACAAACTTCACTTTTTTTTATCAACTCTATTAGTATGAGCCACTTTTTTTTCTGCTAAGTTGAATAATAGTTTTTATTAGTTACAATAGTATTCTTCAACTTTTTTTTATTATTCCCAATGTAATGGCTTATTCACCTTTAATATGCTTTATTTATGCCTTCTCCTTTACTTTTGCAAATGTAGAAAATAAAAATAATAGTAAATTAAGCCTTGATTTAGTATCATCTGCTGACTTGCACAATAAAAATACCCCCAACGTCAATGATTTTTAAGTGACAAGTTAACACAAGTGACACCACCGAACATGGAGTTGGAAAGAATGAGCAATAGCATTCTCTAATATTTTATAGAATACACTGGAGATATGGTTCATGGGTTCATGCACTGGTGAGGTCCCTCAGCGTGGCCTGCGGGGATCAGTGGACCTCTGCACCACTGTAGCCTGGCCTTACCCACCAGCTCCTGGGGCTCCAGCCTGCTGTTCGCATTGATTTCACACAGCATGAAGTAGTGCCTGAAGCAACAGACGGCAGGGGAGGAGCCGGAGCCTGGGCTGGGCACCAAGCTGCTCCCACTCATCCCAGTCCCACTGCTTGGGCGTGCAGGGGGAGGGTTTGCAGGAGAGGCTCTGTGACCTCAGCTGCGCTTGCCAGCCCTCAGCCAGGTCTGTGGGAGCACACTTACCATGAGGGGGCAGCTCCTGCATTGAGCGTCTGCCCCCTGGTGGTCAGTGCACATCATAGCTACCGTCCAGTTATCTATTGTCTGGTCATCCGGTCCCTTAGGCTTTTATATATATAGATTCTATAATTTTTTTTAGGATGCACTACAGCATTCTATTATATTTCCACCATGAGGTAAAATAGACATAAGTAGCAACAAGAACATAAACAATAGTAAAATATATTAATTCAATTAGAAAGTGATGAGTTTCCAGTATTTATTATTTTGTTACTATGATGTTGACTTTTACATTTGTATACTTTAAATTTTAACAATGGCCATATTTACAAACCAGCTCTCCAAGTTTTTGAAATTTTAACAATCAACTCTTCTGAATAGTACTAGGTAACTCTAGCACCCCACTATTCTAGTCCTAGTTCAAACTATTAGCCCACACCAAATGTTCATTTCCCCCCAGCAATTAACACCACCTAATCAGCTATATATAATGTAGATATTTTTGTACTTGTCCCCCCCCGCCCCAATTTGCTCTTGGCTGACTTCCATGTATAAGACACCCATAGCCTAACTGGTTTGGCTCAGTGGATAGAGTGTTGGCCTGCGGACTTAAGGGTCCCAGGTTCGATTCCGGTCAAGGGCATGTACCTTGGTTGCGGGCACGTCCCCAGTGGGGAGTGTGCAGGAGGCACCTGATTGATGTTTCTCTCTCATCGATGTTTCTGACTCTCTATCCCTCTCCCTTCCTCTCTGTAAAAAATCAATAGAATATATTTTTAAAAAGACACCCTAAAATTTTCCAGTCTAAAGATTTTAGAAAAAAATAGCGTCTTATACATGGAAAATTATTGTAGTTGTCTCAACAACAAATGTTTCAATGTTTTTGAGATATTTGTATTAAGTACACTTTCTTAAATAATAATTTTGACTTTTTATAAAAACCTATATAACCCAGGCTGGATAGCTCAGTTATTTGAGCATCGTCCTATACGTTGAAAAGTTGTGGGTTTAATTCCCAACTGGGGTACTTACAGGAGGCAATTAATCAATCTCTCTCTCTCTCTCTCTCTCTCTCTCTCCCTTCCCCTTTCTCAACTTCTCAGTAAAATTGTATGCTTGAGTGAGGATTATAAAAACTTACATAAAAATGTTTAACCTTTTTAAATTGATTTTAACCATCATACATAAAACTATAGGGAAAAAAATAAATTACATAAAAAAATAAAAAGCAGAATAATGGAAAAACATGGCAATGTTAAAACAAGGCATAATATATCTATATGATTAACTTAATATTTATTATTTGTTTCTGCATTTTGAGTCCATGAATTTTTTACAAACTACATGAACAGCTATTTGGGGAAAATAATACTTTAGTTCTAGATTTATAGATTTCATTATTATTTTCCAGGAAAATACATTTCTACTTAAATGGAATATTTCTGCAAACACTCACTATCTGATAAAAATATTTTATTTGCTATTTTAAACATGAAATTATATTATGAATTCTCTTGATCAAAAAGATCAATTACAATCTTGTTACTTTCCATAGAGTACAAATTTCCAGATGATAAGAATCTTAATATTTCATTATTTACAGAAGTTGTATTCCATGTGTTCATTATACATCAATTTTATGGAGGTCAGTTTCATATTTCCTCTTTTCTTTATCCTCCAAATACTATTTTTTACCTGGACTCATAGAATATGTTTACATGTGCCATAGATGAAATATATGAGGTATATGTTTCTGTATATATAAGTGTACATGTATTTCAGTTCTGGAGAGAAGGATAGGGTAGAAGACAAAAAGAGAGAGAGGGAAGAGGTGTTAGAGAGAGAGACATAGAAAGCCAACCATCAAGCATTAGGAATAAATGTGTGTTTGTGTCCGTATATGGGTATGTATGTGTTTACATGTATATTTTGAATTGAAATGCCATTGCAGTGTAGCAAGCTACCCCAAAACTTGAAACTTTCAAAACAACTGTGGTTTTGGAAGTGAAGAAATTGAGCAGGGACTATCTGGGCAATTTCTTGATTCATATGGCATTGACTTGGTTACTTGCTAGCATTCAGATGATACTTGGATTTCTGTAGAGGTTCACAGATGAGTCCACTCAATATACCTGGTTTGTCAGTGGAAAGAGCTATGGAACTGGGCTCAGATAGATCCCAGGCCTGCTCCATCTCAGCGCCTCTCTAGAGAGCAGAGTAGCTTAACTATTTACATGTGGACTCTAGAGAGAAGAGTAGCTTGACTGCTTACATGAAAGCTCAGGGCTTATGTAGATCAAGGTAGAAGCTTCTAGTTCTCCTAAGTCCAGGGCAGAAATTGCCATAATTTCACTTCCACTGCACTGTATTGGCCAAAACAGGCATAGGCCAGCCCAGACTAGTGGTATGAGTATTCAGTTTCTTGAATAAGTCAGACCAGAAACTGGTAATGGCCACTTGGAGCAAGATGGATATTTAGTTCTTTGGGTTTTTGCTCTTTCTTCTGTTGTACAAAAGACTGAATCCTCAGTTTTTAGTCAAATCTTTCAGTTAGCCCAGGCTATTCACCACCTTTCAGACATCTTATTGATCATAATTAGAACTGTGATTCCAATGCTAATTGAACCCAACCTGACAAAGAGAACCAGGATCATGTCTGAAACCACATTGTCAAAGTGTAGACATCCTTCCAAAATCTATTTCAGGCTCGGTTGCAGTATTTTCCTCAATTCCTTCACAAGGAATCAGAAACTCAGAGGGTAGTGATGTATGGAATGAATACTGGCTCTATGGTACCTATCTGTCCTTGGGCAATTTTCCTTAACCTTTCTGTACTTGAAATCTCTCTTTGATAAAAACAAAAAGTAGGGTAATATGAATAACTTTCATAGGCAGTTGATGTCAGGATTTAGTGTGATGATCAAAATAAAGCATTCTTCATAATCTATAATAATAAAAGCATAATATGCTAATTAGACCAGACCTCCTTCCAGAAGTCCTTCCAGACGAAAGTTGCGAGGAAAGCCCAGGTCCTGAGTGGATCTGAAATCGGCAGAGCCGGGCTGACCCAGTGGCTTAGGCAGGCTGGGCGATGCGCTGGGCTGGGCTCAGGTTGGGGTCCCTCCCCTCCTGCTGGGGGGCCCTAGCCCTAGAGGTATTCACCTCAGTGATGACAGGCAGTGGACACTCAGAGGTGGTGTTTCTGCATAGGGCCTCATAAACACACCCGCCCTGCCTTCCACAAGGCCAAAGGAAAGACCAGGTCCCGGGTGCCAGAGGGAAGCTGGTGCCGGCAGCTGGGGGACAGAAGGCCTACTCCTGCACGAATTTCATGCATTGGGCTTCTGGTGCTTAATAAATACTTAATAAGGGGCAGCACTTCCATTATTATCATCATCATCACTATTGGAATTTACTCCAAGATAAGGCTTTTTCAAAATTTATAGTTGATATTTCTCCATATAGTGCTGCCTCAGTACATACTTGCTGAATAGAATAGGTATGCTAAAAGTCTGAAATTCTGTGGAATACTTGGCCTTCACAAATGCCCTGGAAGCCCTCTGTTTTTATTGGTATGAGTATTAAGGATACTAGTAACTGATCTTTTGAAAGTATAGATCCCATTAAAACACTAACAACAGATATAAAAATAAATGAAATGAAAAAAGAGAAATAAAACTTTCTAAGTCAGACGAATCTTTACTGACGCATCAACACAACTACATTCTCCTTGAATATGTCTGATTTATGTCCCATATCTATAAAAAAGATAACTCTTACTTTCATGATGATGATGTTCCTATCTAAAATGCCACTGTGGCATTTGGATTTTTTATCAGGCAGACCTGGGTTACATTTCTGGTTTTGCAGATTTATGATCTGGGGAGAGTTACTTAAACTTTGAGTTTGCCTTCCCATGAAATTCATTGGAAAAAATATATATGAGATATATACCTGAAGTCACATTCCATATTCAAAACATGTGAATCTCTTTTCTGCTCAGTAGAAATAAAAATGCTTCAATATCAATTCTAATCATAGGAAGAGAAAATTATAAATAAGAAAAAATTGAATCTACTTACTAAAGCATAAAAATGTCTGCCTTCATGAATCTATGATTATTAATTCCATGAGTCATAACTTGAAGCTAAATATGTTGAATTGCTTGCTTTGTTTGTTTTCAAATTCCGGGGTGCCAGTGTCATATAATACTAGAGGCCCAGTGCATGAATTTGTGCATGGGGATGGGAGGGAGGGACCGTGAGAGGTTGGCCTGCAGACTCCGATCACAATCTGTGCCAGCTGGTGCAGGGGAGGTTGGCTGTGTTGAGCGTCTGCCCCCCAGGGGTCAGTGTGACTCATAGTGACCAATCATTCCAGTCATTCGGTCAAATGGTTGCTTAGGCTTTTTTATATATTCTGTGTTTTTATTTAAAATAAAATGCACAGAAAAATCTAAATACAAATCTGAAGTTATTCCATTACCCACTGGAACTTTAGAGTCCGGAATATGCTGAATATGACTGTAGAAACAACCATGGCTTTGCTCAGCTTCATCCAGTACCAACAGACGGTAGTGAAGTTTAGTCAGTATTGGCTGTCCACAAGGACAGCAAGACAACTATTCAAACCTTCTGTCACCTGAGGAACAAAACAAATATTTAGAGAGTGTCTTAACACTTACTGAGAGCCTGATCTTTACTGTTCTCCTACGATCATTTTCCAATGATATCATTTTGTCTATGCAGTCATGCACATCCCAGATGCACACCTTTACTAATGTCAGATAAAATTTTCATGGATACCATGCTTGTCCATCATCCTTCCATAGTTTGTAAGCATACCATTCTCCCATCAAGTACTCTTTGTTCATGCTTGTCCATTTTGATAACAATGGGTTATCAAAAGTCTGAAGTCTGGGTTTTGTTTGCCATTTAAGAAATGATATTTTTTGTATTATTTAACTTTCCAGATTTGCATATCAATTTCTCCATCAGTAAACACTCAGATCGTAACATTCTAATGTCATAAGCTCTGCCTGTAAGTCATAAAAATATTCAGCATACATTACATTGGTGATGAATGAAAAAAGAGATTTCTGGAACTGTGTTGCCGATGGATACATAGAGATTCAATGTCTAAATCATTTTGCTTTCATTGTAAATGAGAACTTATGGAAGCCACATTATCTTTATAATCAGTATGGAAATTTCAGAATGTATACTGAGCAAACATACCATATAATATATTAAATGTTAAACTAAATAGCAAGTGAATAGCTAACACAAAGAATCTCCCAGGTTCCTAACTCACCACAGTGAGGCAGCTGGAAATATGAATTATTACTGACAAGATGATAAGTGTCATCATGTAGAAAATGGTTAGTGGAACTTATGAACATTATTCAACCTCTCAGCATTCATATTAATTTAAACAAAAAGATCCTTCAATGATATATGAGCACCTTAAGGCCAGATATCATGTGTTCTCAATGATATATATATCACTGAGATTGATATATCAAATTTGACCATCCATGAGATTGGGGAAAGGAGCTTGTCCCCAGTACTGAGGCTCAGGTCCACTCCCCCAAGTTCTGGTCAGTAGGTCTGAGGTGACATTCTTGAAGTTGCATGATAATTGACATTTCACATGATTTTGTTATCAAGTGGCCCTCATGCCCCATTAGAAAAACATTGGAAGACCAGCACATTTTAACAGACATTACATAATAACATATTAGACATTGAGTGAATGAACAGTTAGGCAAATAAGGAAGTAAAATAAGCACTTAAGCTAAAGTGCATATTATAGTTTAGACATTGAAGAAATCTTACCAGTTTCTTTTATGAATGTGCACATGTACCTTGGAGATTTCTGTAGGAATTTGAATGTGCATTCTTATTCATTTGTTCTAGACTTTTAGGGATTCTATTTTGCAGTCTTCTGTGGCAATATCTAATGAACTGAATTTTTACATTTCAATCTTAAATTCTTCTTAGTGAGTAAAAATGCAAGTAAACATTTTGGAGAATCTATTGCTGCATATGAATCTCATCATTCAGGGAACATACACATATGGTAGGCCTGTGAGTTGGATTCAACAAGCAATGTTTATATCCACAGATGAGTTTTCAATGTTATGAACTTGTATTCAGCAGAGAGTAATTCCGTTACAAGCCCCTACATATCAAGGTGATTGGGAAGCAGTAGTCAATAGGTAATTTGCAGGCAGTGGGGCACCTGCAATCATTTACCAGGAAAGTAATAAGAAACAAAACAACATAATACAATGGTAATCACATCCTGTTGATTCAACCCAGCATCACAGGAGAATAAAAGGCAACAATTCCCGTTAACAATTTGGAAGTAAACATTGCTAGTGAAGCATGTCCTGCAAACATCCACAACATGCCATTACCAGTTACCTCCCATGTATTGTAAATAGAAGAATTGTCTTTGTTTCAAACAAATGAGCAATGCAATAATTTATGGTAATTACTTTAGCTGCTTCATATAATATGTTTTTATTTTTTAATTAATTTATTTATTTTATTTATTTCAGAGCGGAAAGGAGAGGGAGAGAGAGGTAGAAATATCGATGATGAGAGAGAATCACCAGTCAGCTGTCTTTCACATGCCCCCCCACTGGGGATCGAGTATGCAACCAGGGGATGTGCCCAGATCAGGAATCCAGTTGTGACTTCCTGACATTCAACTATTGAGCCACAGCTGCTTCATATTTTTTCTTTACAAATTTACTTAATGGAAAGGCCATGTTTATGTCCTTATTAGGTTTATTTGGAAGACAAAAGTAAAGTAGATTACAATACTGTGTACATGGATATATGGCAGAAAAACCCAAACAAACAAATAAGACTTCATTTTTTACTTGCATTATGTAAATATAGTTTAATCTGGTACATGAGTTTAGGCTTCACAGTTTTGAAAATATATAATACCATTGCACATTATTTTTGTCTATGTGTGTGTGTTTCCATACATATATGCATTTTTTGGCATGACATGATGGAGATTAAAAGTAAACAAAAGTATAAATATATACTGGCAAAACTTCATCTTTCTATGGCTTTTTAAAGAATGATCTTGACCCTCTTGCATTCCAATCAGCTGTGGTATTTGTTATAGATGTTAGGGGAAGTCAACAAGACCAATTTGTCCTCCAGCTGGACTGGAGCAATACGGAGCTCCTCACCCAACCTCGGCCTTTGGAATATTACTTATGCCTATGGTTCCCATGACAGGAACTGTTTTCAAGGACACAGTTTGAGAAGCAATGTGTGGCTAAGGTGGTGTATGCAACTGAATCCAGGTCACTATATGAACTCTTAAGATTTTAGCATGTGGGTTTGGAGCTCTCCTAGTCTTTGGTCACCCGATGGAGAAAAGATAATATTTCAATAAATTGTGCTGAAACAAATAAACATCCACGTGCAAAAACATGACACCCTTAAATCACATTACACTCTTAAAAAAGGTAACTCAAAATGAATCACAGGCCTAAATGTAAAGTGCAAAAATATAAAACTCCTAAAAGGTAGCATAGGAGATAGTTTCCATGACTTTGAGTTTAGCAATGACTTCTTAGGTACAGCTCAAAAATCATGATCCATGAAAGAAATAATTGAAAAGCTGAACTTCAAAAAAACTTAAAAACTTCTGCATGTGAAAGACACTGCATCGTCAAGAGGTTAAGAAGACAAGCCATAACCTGGGAGAGAATAGTTGGAAAATAGATGTTTGATAAAGGACTGTTCTAAAATATACAAAGAACTGTTAAAACTCAATAAGGAAAAAACAATCCAATTAAAAAAGGGCATCAATCCTGTATCAGAAATATCATTAGTGAATATATTCTACCAGCCAGTAAGTTGCTTTTGTTTTGTTGAAGTTTTCCTTCGATGTACTGAAGCATTTAGATTGATATATTCCCATTTGTTTATTTTTTCTTTGGTTTCCCTTGCTCAAGGGGACGTGTCCACCAAGATGTTAGTCAGATTAATGTCAGATAGTTTACTTTGTCTATTTTCTTCCAGTTTTATGATTTAGGATTTACATTTTAGTCCTTAAAGCATTTTTTTTAAATATTGTATGAATGGTACAGTTTTTATTTTTTTGCATGTATCTATCCTTCACTTTGTAATGATCAATGTTTTACTTATATATTTATAGTATACAGAATATTACTTTAATTATTTCACTGTAAAACATTTTCCTGGACAATAATCTTATACTTCTTCCCACCAGAGTTAAGTCCCTCTTATGATGTATTCTTTTAAGAATAGCATCTTTATTTTGTTTCAAATACTAGAACATATGTATTTATTTTATAAAATATATTCATTCTTACCTCATCCCCTCTGCATCAACTCAATCCCTTCTTATATAATTATTACATGTTATAATACATTGTTCTTTTTAATAAGAATGCTTGAGGCTTTTTTATATGCATGAGTTAGATGAATCACTTATTATCCTATAATTATAATTTTTGATAAGGATAATTTTCATTTCATATTTAGCTTCAGGAAAGTTTTTATGAACTCCTCAATTATATATTCACAAATTTTGAAATTTGTGGGATCTCTTTTTCTGGTGCCCAAGGCTCTCCTCTCAAAGTCATTACACATCCAGTAAATCAATTCAGTAAGAAATTCCAGAAGTTCGGTGTTTTTTATTCAAAACAACTGATTGACTATTCGTTCCATTTTTAAAAGACTATTTTTTGCTTAAATATACAATCAATTTTCTCTCATTATATCAAGATATTGTTTGCAAACGAGTCCAACACTATAGTTAGCAGGTATTATAATTGGCATCATGCTGTGAATTGCACTGCTAACTAATCAAGTGTGTGATTGAAGCCATTGGTGTCATTCTCAAAAGTGGCGTGGTCCAGATATTTTTTTTAATAAAAGTAAAAAGGTGGTTGTTAATTGTAGACAAATGTTTGGGGTGGTAACTATATTTATATTATATATTTTCATCCACATAAAGCTTATATACGTATAGATTTATATATTTATTTATAAGATAGATCATCTACATGAGGACAGTTTTTCTTATTTTATGACTTAATAGTATTTGGGTAAACTTGGCTCTCTCGAAAATTTGTTTAATTTTTAAATGTAGGCCTCTCTTAACAAGGCTATCTAGTTTGTGCTTATCTGTGTGTTTACTTACACATAATTAGAAATAGGTATATAATCTTTTTAATCTCTGTTGGATTCAAGTATTAATTCATGAGAAAGTCCATGAAATGTCTCCTTTGTCCCTATAAAAATAAAAAATGTGATTATTTGACTCAGTCTCATAACTTTACTTTTCCATATATACTTAGATCTAGTTCTTATTGTTTTTATTTCTTGCCAAAAATAGTGAGTTTCTTAATCTTGATATATGTTAAAATGCTTCCCACCTATCATCTTCATTCAAGTGTCCACACTTCCCCATTTTCCTTCATCCCACTTTGACATCACTGTCAAGAAACTATGTAAATTCTCTGCAAAGAGGAAAAGTAACCTCAGATCATCACAACTGAGAAGCCCAAGTTGAGAAACCAGAAGAATGAGCAAGCTCAGGTTGCAATCTGCCCTCCAGTAGCTGCCCACCCCAGGGAATGCCGAGATGGGCATCTTACATTTCCCATGGGTAGGATGGTTTGGGATGTGTGCTTGACATAAATGTTTTAATTGGACAGTTTAGTAACATTGATAAGGTACGCTTAGCCTCAGAAGCCTGGCTTTTCTTTCAAACATATTTCATTAAAAATACATTTCTTAAAACAGAAAATAAGGATAAATATTTCTATGCCATTTCTCATTTATTGAATAACCCATTCTGGGCTTTAAAATATGTGTTACAGGAGTTATTAGAACTGCCTTACATAACATGGACAGAGAAGCCAGAGAGCACTACTCGGTGGTCATTCAAGCCAAAGACATGGCTGGGCAAGTCGGAGGGCTTTCAGGATCGACAACGGTCAACATCACCCTGACTGACGTCAACGACAACCCCCCACGGTTTCCTCAGAGTATGTACCTGTTTCTTCTGATTTGAATGTAATACTATTCATTTATATAAACCAAATGAAAAACTTGCTTCTATAGCGCCATGTTACTGTCATCTTAAATGGAATGTTCTGTTTCTGTGCCATACGATCCCCCTTCTATAAATAAGACTAAAGATTTCATCCTACCTATTGTCTCCTGAACCTGGGAGATAATTGTCACTGTTTAAAGGTCTGTGTTTCAGTTGGTATCGCAGTGAAACATTTAAAATGATGTAGTCATACTGGATGATGATATCCTGCATTGGCTAAAGTATTTATGGATTACCAAGGTATTCATTGAGATATTCAAAATACTATTTGATATGGGCATTCTGAGGCAAAATAATTGCATGGTTACCTTTTTTTACTAAAACTTAAAAGAAAATCCTTCATATTAGGAATTAATGCTCTTCACATACACACTCACGCACACACACCATCCAACAATCCAACATCAGGGTACAATTAATATAATAAGGTAGGATTTTGGAGTAGAATATGAGTCTTGAGAATGGAGAGCATAAACTAGCAGGCAATTCAGGGAGAAGTATCAGTTCTGTGTGCTTGAAAGGAAGTGATATTTATGCTATCAGAAGGGACAATATATCATTATATTTGAATATTTTTGATGTGGTAGAACTGTAGATGACATTTTATAGGATGATTTTTAATTATAAAAGTTCTGTAAGGGATCTTTCCCTTATGTTCTTCTTCTACATGATGTTTCAAAACTGTAATAAAATTGACAGTGTGGTATGTCAGTAATGACTCTTCACAAGTTAGTGCTAAATTCCTTCCCCAACTTTATCTCTTTATTTTTTTTAATATATTTTATTGATTTTTTACATAGAGAAAGGGAGAGGGAGAGAGAGTTAGAAACATCGATGAGAGAGAAACATCGACCAGCTGCCTCCTGCACACCTCCTACTGGGGATGTGCCCACAACCAAGGTATGTGCCCTTGACTGGAATCGAACCTGGGACCTTTCAGTCCACAGGCAGACGCTCTATCCACTGAGCAACACCGGTTTGGCACAACTTTATCTCTTTAAAAAATATTTTTTATTGATTTTAGAGAGAGAGCAAGGGAGAGGGAGAGAGGGATAAATATTGATGTGACTTAGAAACATCTATCAGTTGCCTCCTGTACCCCAACTGGTACCGAACCTACAACCTGAACAAGTGCCCTGACCAGGAATCAAACTGGTGACCAACCAAGTGAGCAACACCAGCCAGGGCTCCCCAGCTTTATCTCTTAATGTTGGTCTCAGTACACCTCAGCCTCAGCCAGGTGGAATACTGATCATTCCTAAAACATAGTAATACTTTGCATACCCTTAATTCAACTCATAATTCTCCACACTCACATTTCTTTGTTTAAAAGCCCTGCACAACTAACCCTGTTGCAGAATCAGCAGAGTTTATATTTTTAATTTCCTATTACATAGCACTTCCCCATGTCCTTTCATGTTATCTTTATTTCCATAGGTGCATATCTCCTTGTCTAGTATGCATCTAAGTAAGAATAATGCTTGAATTGTCTTTGTAAACTTAAGTGTTCAGGTCAGTGCCCAGCCCTTGAAAAATGACTACTACTGAGTGACTGGGTCAAATTTAAATACTCTGTCAAACTACCATTGTTAGAATATATATAAATCAAGTTCACAGTTAGGCAAAACCACTTTAAAATATTGGTTCTAGAGTTAAGATTATGTGACCTGGTTCACTGGCCTTTGCCCTGTGAAGGAAGTATGTCTGAAAGAAAATTATAAATCATAGGTAGGGTTATATTACATTAAATATAACATATAATTAAATTTAAATCATTTTACAAAGTACAGTGTACTTTTATATTTAGTTTATCATTTAGTCCATGCAATATGCATATAAACATACATCACTTTCACACAAGTGCTATTATTTCACAGGATTAGAAAATTTAATTTCAAATATTTTTAAAAGATAATGAGTAATAATGCTAAACTCAACTAAATACAAAATTTAATATAACTCAAAATTCTAACTTATATACCTTATTTTCAGGCTTTTTATACCATGACTATTGTTAAGATGTATATTAATATCATAGATTTTAATCAAGAGAAAAATCCAGGGTGGAATGGCTGGGGGAGGGGGTCAAGCGGGGAAAAAGAGACATATGTCAAACTTTAGACAATAAATAAATAAAAAAATAAAATAAAATAAATCCAGTTCTACACAATAGGGCATCAATAAATGCTTGGTCAAAATACATATAGCATCTCCATTTCTCTATAATCTTTTTTTTTTAATTTACAAGTCCATTAAAATTGATTTTAGAATTCAGAAAAATTGTAATAGTGATGACATACAAAACTATTTATGGGCTTATGATAGATTAATAACAGTTTTGTTGTTGGAAGCATCCATTTATGGTGAAAACAATAATTTTACCTGACAAGGAGACAATAAATGCATACTCTCTGAGGTAACTCATTATATGTAATGGGACCTACCTGTCCTTGGTAACAACCTGTGCAGAATGACTGACAGATGTCACCCCTGCCCCACTGCAAGATGCACTTAGTTTTGAAACAGAGCCAGTACCTACTCTGACTTGTTTAAAAGATATTTTATTTTGCACTCATGTTGCTCGAACATACTGCTGCTTTCAGAATGATTTAGTGTCACCCTGACAAGAGTAGCTTGCAGTAAACTATTTTTTATTTACCCATTGCATTAAACTCATCAAATGGCTGCTTACATATGGGAAACTTTGCAAACTCTTGGAAGAAGGAAATGATGTATATGAGGACTGATATTCATGAAGCACCACAAAACACAAATCCATTTACATTTCAGCCTATATAAAGATCACATCCAGTTATCAAATGGATCCAGTGGTCTCATTGTTTCTCTTAAGACATGATATTTGCCGAAACCGGTTTGGCTCAGTGGATAGAGCGTCGGCCTGTGGACTGAAAGGTCCCAGGTTCGATTCCGGTCAAGGGCATGTACCTGGGTTGCGGGCACATCCCCAGTAGGAGATGTGCAGGAGGCAGCTGATCGATGTTTCTCTCTCATCGATGTTTCTGGCTCTCTATCTCTCTCCCTTTCTCTCTGTAAAAAATCAATAAAATATATTTAAAAAAAAAAAAAAAAAGACATGATATTTTTAGTTCTCCTAACTTCCTTCTCTCTTTTCCTATCTGAGAGAGCCGTCTTTCTTACACCATTATGTGATCAGTTCTAGTATAAACATCCAGCATACAGAACTGCAAAAATATTACCTTACTGTGTTTTTATTCTTTATCTTTCATTTGCTGACCTACCATGGCCTGAGAAGGTGAGTCAGCTTGTTATATCTTGTATTAATTTAAAGCTAGCTCTGTATTTTATTTTTTGTTAATTCTCACCCAAGGATATTTTTTCCATTTATTTTCAAAGAGAGAATGTAGGGGAGTGATGAGGGAGCTGGAGAGAGAAAGAGAGAGAGAGAGAGAGAGAGAGAGAGGAAGGAGAGAGAGAGAGAGAGAGAGAGAGAGAGAGAGAGAGAGAGAGAGAGAGAGATGAGAAAGATACATTGATTGCATTGATTGGTTGCCACCTGCATGCGTCCCTACCAGGGTCAGGATCCAACCTGCCACCCACCTATGTGCTCTTGACTGGGAATCAAACCTGCAACATTTTGATGTGCAGGCCAACACTCTAATCATTGAGCCACTGGCGCTATATTTTCATTTCAAGTAGATAGGCTTTGAGTAAGTGTTTGAGAGCAAGAATGAATTAGACTAATAGCTAAGTTAATTCTACAGAGTTGCAAACTCAGTGTCCTAGGATACAAGGTGAGCAAAGGTCCAGGAGGGAGAAAAGCCATGCTCACATAAGAGATCAGCCATTGCTCAAGCCTAAGTAATGCCTACTTGTGGGCAGGAGAGTGTTAGAAAAGGTAACAGCTTGTTAAGACTCAGTGAGTGAGAAGAAACCAGACCGTCTATGGCTTAAATCCTTAAAAAGTACAAATGGATGCCCAGTTCTCCTCAGAGAAGACCACCTTGTGATGTAAAATTCCTCAGTATTGGTCCTTTTATTGAAAGAAATCTATTCTACTTCTTAAGATTCTTGTTTCCTTTCTGGTTTTAGCTATGTTCGAATTATATTGTAGTTTTTGCTTAATTTACTATTAGGCCAAAAAAGTAATCACTGACAACTATTAATCTGTATAAACTAAATATGCATGTAAAAGTCATTACCTTACACAAAAGTTTATAAAGCAAACTCTGTACCATAAATGGAAGGATATGCGTTTCTGAGACTTGCCCTTGAAGAGTAAATAAATAAGTTGGGGAAAGAAGAATAACACATGTCAAATAATCACAATGAGACTTGATTATCTGACAAAACTTCCCAATAACTGGAAATGATTGCAAAACTATAAGTCATCCAACAACTGAAGCCCACTTAGGACTGGAGTTAATATAGTGCAATGTAATAGTGGGAGGATCAAGTCCTGAAAGTTCAATAGATGGCAGTATTTCCCATAATACTAAAAATTACAGATGTTTAACTGATTTAGGTAAGTTTTAATGTTCCTGAAAAAGAAAATATAATTGATGAAGATATTGACATTTTTGTGATATTGTGATAGCAAATATTTCAGAGGAAGAACCATAGTTTTACTATATACATTTTCATAAAAACAAATCTAAATGTATATAATACATTAAACACCAGTATTTTACTTAAAGGAGGTATTCAAAGAAACACAAAAAAAGCTTTTTTGATCTGTAATGTGCTTTTAAAAATGACATCCAGTTGATTTTATTATGGCTACAGGCATATTATTTTGAAACTTGTAAGGATTTCTTTAACATCAGCATGTGCTTTATTTAGATAATTGTCTCTATATACTTTTAAAAAAGTACATTCTTCAGCTGCATGGTTACTTTTCTATGTCTGTAAATTAGTTCAAGCTCATTCATATGCTATTCCAATTTTCTATATCCACACATTATTTTTGTTTGTCAGCAACTGAGAGATATATGTTAATGTTTCCCACTATAATACTAGAATTTTCTATTTACCCTCATACACACAGAATTAGTAAATGATATCTTTCACAGATTGAAAATTTTTCACTGTGAAACCTTTCTCTTTAACTTTAATAATGGTTCATTCTTGAAAGTCCAATTTTTCTGATATTAATATAGCGATACCAGGTTATTTACTCTTTTTCCCCAGTTAATATTTGGTGTTCCCATCATTTTACTTTCAAACTATATTGTTCTTATTTTTAAAAGTTTCTTTAAGCCATTTTGCGTTTGTTGTTGTTTTCTTCTATTATAATCTCAGGTTACAATTTTTACCAGGGTTTTTGAATGTGAAGGAATATTTTAGAGAAAGCACATCGGCATCAGTGAAGAGAATGACCTGGAATAATTGAGGAAGTTAAAAACATAGGGAGCAAAATATACATAAGTGCTAATCCATAGCCGGATGTCATAATTGATGATTTTTAAACTATTGTAATTTTTTATTTCAAGTTATAAAATTGTGTTATCTTTTACCTCCTTCACTCATTTATCTACTCTTCTCCCATCTCATCTCTGGCAAATACCAGTTTCTTCTCTGTATCTATGAGGTTGTTTTTGTTTTAGATTTCACATATAAGAGAGTGTATACAGCATTTGTCTTTCTCTTTTTGGCGTATTTCACTTAGCATAATACCTTCCAGGTCTAGCTAGGTAATTGCAAGTGGCAAGATTTCATTATTTTTTATGGTTGAATAGTATTCTCTCAGAAAAAATGTCTATTCAGGTCTTCTGCCCATTTTTTTAACCCCTAGAGTGCCAGGAGCCCTGTCACGCTCCTCCTGCAGTGTCACTGTTAGATGCTAGTAGTTCACTCTTTATGAGGGGGGGAAAAAATTTAAAAACCTTAACTCAAAATGCCTTGGCAATTTTAGCATAGTTCCTAGGATATTGGTTGGCACTCAAAGGGTTAATAAATTGTTTTGGATTTTTTTATTGTGATTGAGTTGTATGAGTTCTTTGTACGTTTGGTGATTAACCCCTTATCAAATCTATGACTTGTAAATACTTTCTCCCATTCAATAAGTTGCCTTTTTATTTTGTGTTTGGTTCCCACTTGGTCTGAAGAAACATGCTTCTGATATTAAAGTTAAATATTTGTTAAATCAATTCAGGTTGCCTGTTTAGAAACTTACCAGTCATAATATGTCAACCATTTTACTCTTTGTTTAAAATTTATTTGGCTGTATGCTACGGCAGAATTATCATTTTTTTTCCTTTATTTACTCTCTTTTGTATAGTTATTTATGTTTATGGTCATAAGCAGAAATTTATTTGAAGTGCTTTGTTTCTAGTTAGGTTTTATGAATCAATTTTTCACAGAATGTTGAAAAAAATAGGAATTATTTTCAATTAGAATTTATAAATTTACCATCTTTTAGCTTTTTATGAGTAATGCATATCATTAAAAGTGAGAGAATATTTGCCCAGCTAGTGCGGCTCAGTGGTTGAGTGTCAATCTATGAACCAGGAGGTCATGGTTTGATGATTTCCAGGTTGTGGACTCAGTTCCCAGTAGGGAACATACAGGAAGCACCCCATCAAGGATTCTTTCTCATCAATAATGTTTCTATCTCTCTCACCCTCTCACTTCCTCTCTGAAATCAGTAAAAAATATTTAAAGTGAGAGAATGTTCAAAAGTGACACACTGTATCTTCACTTTGAAGAGAACAATAACTTTTCATAGGATAATCAGCTTTGCTATGATTGACACATCATAACACCAAATGTGTTAGGTTAAAGAATTTTAAATATAGTATTTCAGAGTGCAGTGAAGATTCTCATACTGGACAATTGTGTTTTTAATGTGTGGCATTCAAATAGCAATAGTATTAGTAATATGCTTTATTCATGTATTAAAACATTGCAGGCAGACCTTAATATAATGCTTAATGATTAAAATTCAATAGAAGTTTCTTAGATGCAGGGAAATTCCTTATTGCTTGTGTGTCCTTTTCCTAACTTGAAAGCAGCATTTCCACTGTAAACTATCTGCATAAAACAATTTAAAAGAGACTTAGAAACCTTCTGGATAATCTTGTTAAGTCAGGCAACCTAGATAATTCAGATATTATGGTATCTAACCATTTATATGCCAATCAATTTTCTCCTAGAATCATCTATAAATACATATTTTATATTCAACTGGTCACTTTCTCATATAAATACTATTCATGTAAGAAAAATACTAATTAGTCACAATGAATGTGATGATCAGATTAATTAAAGGTGTTGAAGGCTGTGGCTTGGGTTAATCTTAGGGAATAATTTATTTGCTTACCTGGCAAAGTCACTGAAGCAAGGATACAGGTCTTTTAAAAAGCAATTAGAATCAATTCTATCCTGGGGTAAATGTGTTTTAAAAGGGACAAGCTTCATTGAGCAAAATGCCCTTTTATTATTCCCACCAAGTCTTCCTTTCTTTAATGTACTTCACCTAATCATTAACATTTTATGATGCCTTCTAAGAAATTATGTGAAAAGGATCACATCTAGCAAATAAAATTATAGCACAGTCAGAAACAAAAATATGAAATAATTGTATTTGTATCTTTATGCTGTGTACAATTGCATAGTATAAAACCAAAATAGGTAATTTTAGCACTATTTGAAGATATCTTTAAAACTTCCTAATGAGGTAAACTATAACAGAAATCATTCATGTATATTCAAACTAAAGGAAAAATACTAATATACTACAAATAATTTGTTTAAAATTAAATAATACCCATTTCACCTTCATATTTTAGTTTTCCATTCAGAGAATCAGAGAAAAGTTAACATATTGAAGACAATTTATATATTTTTGTAAAATATATATTTCTCATTTTTATTAGATTCTCCCCATCATTATGGATTCCCAGCATTTGTGCTATCCCAATTTTTTCCATGCTGAGTAAAGATTTAAATACCAGTTGCTCACATCTTGATTTTACTTAACTTTTACTGTGATAAACTGTAAAGAACATAAAATTTACCACCTTAACCATCATTAACTGTTCAGTTCAGTGGGATTCACAATTTTACAATGCTGTGCGGTCGTCAATACCTTCCATCTTTAGAACTCTTTGCATTTGCAAAACTGAAACTTTGTACACATTAAGCACTAACTCTGCATTTTCCCCTCCCCTCAGTAACTGGCAACTGCTATTCAACTTTCTGTCTCTGAATTTTACTGTTCTACTTCATATTAGTAGAATCATAAAGTATTTGCCCTTTATGTTTTTCAGCTTTATTCATACTGTATATTAGAATTTAATTCATTTTAAAAGCTTTTTAATATTCTTTTGGATATTATATTGCATTTTCTTTAACCATTTGTTATTGAAGGCCATTTGGGATGATTCTGTCTTTTGGATATTGTCATCAATGCTACTATGAATATTGGTGTACACATATATGTTTAAGTCACTGTGCTCAATGCTTTTGTGTGTATAGCCAGATGTAGGATTGCTGGATCCTATGATAATTTTATGTTTAACTTTTTGAGGAACCACTATACTGTTTTCATAGAAAATGTACTATTTTACATTCCCAATGGCAATGCATAAGTGTTCCAATTTTTCTACATGCTCGTTAATACTTATTTTCTTTTGCTTTTGTAAAAGTAATAGCTATTCTAATTTCAGTTTTTATAGTTCGTATGTTTCTAATAATTTGTCAGTTTCCTATATATGTAAATTTTTTACTATTTTCTTACAATTTTTTTTCTTTCTACAAAATATGTGGTTCTGGCTCAAGGTTGTTCTGATTTTAGTAATTTGACTTGTCTCTCATTTCATTCACAGTCAGTTGGTTAAAGGTTTGTCATCTTTGTTTATCGTGGCATGGAGAGAATTGAGAATTAATCTGGTACTTGCTGCCGACCAAGAGTTCTGTTTACGGGAGAGAGTGGAGCAAGAGCAAGTAAAACACCACAGATCCTTACAGTTCGGAAAGTACTTTTTCTTAATGGAGCATTTGCTTGGTGGCTACGAACTTTTGGCTTTTCCAGAGCTCATATAACTTTGTCCAGCCAGTTTCTGGTGTTTTCCATGTTTCCACGGGGAATCGAGGCTTGGAGCTTCCTAACTTGCCATTTGGCTGATGTCAGTCATATCATTACTTTAGCAGTGGCCGGCAAACTGCGGCTCGCGAGCCACATGCCGCTCTTTGGCCCCTTAAGTGTGGCTCTTCCACAAAATACTGACTTCTGTGCATGGGCCACAAAGTTTCAATCACACTGTACGTGCGCGCCCACACGTGGTATTTTGTGGAAGAGCCACACTCAAGGGGCCAAAGAGCCGCAGTTTGCCGACCACTGCTTTAAGGCATTTAAATCACAATTGTTCCAACACATTCAACTTTTCGAGATAAGATAAAAATTTTACCTTGAATATGATTTAAGGCATCAAAATGCTGCAGACGATGTAGTAAACATTTGGTATGACAGGCACCTCGTTCAGGAGACCTGCTCCTGTCTCCCTGGCCCTGAGAACGTTGAGTACATTCCTCCCGTGGGAGCCTGTTGTGGAGCCCCGTGAAGCCCACGTGGCATCCGGGGGAACAAGAGTTGAGGGGAGCATGTGTACTTGCTACTGACATCAAGTCTTCCAATAGACTCCATGGCTCCCTATGGCTGTCGTGGTGTGAGTACACCCATACAAGTCTGATGCCATGGTTTAAAGATATTTGGGGTGTCACTCATCATGTAGTGGATTTTACCTGTGAGAAGCAGACACACATTTGTGACAGGAAAGTAGACTGTGAACAAACTGTATCATTTATTCAGGATTGTTTGTCCTTTCACTCTCTTATCATGCTTTTCTGTAGGTGGTGTGTATGTCCCTGCTACTTTAACTTTGGGCTTGACCAATGACTTTGTTTGACCAATGGAATATGGTGGTGGAAAGAAATTAAAGAGAAAGAGTGAAGTTTCTACCATACATACATTTGTGTTGAAATGATTTTTTAAAAAGACATAATGATGTGAAAAGACTATATAGAAATAAATTAGGAGTTCTAGAAAACTGAAAATAATTAACATAAGTCATGAAAACAATAAACAACAAAAGACTGAATAATAATATAGAAACAATGAAAGAAAAATGAAAGTAGAGAAAAATCTCTATATAATAAGCAAGTTAGTATATTATAGGTGGAGTGATCAGAGAAGAAAACTGTGAAATGAAAACTTTCCTTTATAAACAAAAAATAAAATAAAAATTTTGAAAGAGAACTTTTATGACTGAAAAAAAAAGATTCAGAACTCAGACTGAGTTATCACTCTATATTTCAATATGAAAACACCATCTAAAACTAAACACATCTGATGATTTTTGTTTATTATAAACACCAAAATAAACCTTAACTATGGATGCAGAAAAAGGAGCAAATCAGCTGGCTAAGTGTACTTTTCTTCTCTAAAAAATATATACCCATCTCACAATATACAGTGATGCACATGTGGGCACTTAGGTTGGTTTGGGAGGAGTCTTTGTATCATATAAATTTACATCAAATCGTTATCTATTTCAGCCTTCAACAAAAGAACAATTTATTTTACTATAAAGGATCTTTTCCAGTGATTCTTCACTGCTTCATAATATCTTTCCATTATTGATAACTGTTAAAATAATAACTCTTTTCTCTAGTAAATGCTTTAAGAAAAGGGAGGGAACAAGAAAACCTCAATCATTAATTTCAAGAGGGAGAATTAAGAATTTTTCTCACAAACCCAATTATAAAATGTATTTCTGAAAATTGAATGAATGATCTCTTTGACTCTCTATTTGCCTACTTCTCTTTTTCTCCATCTCAAGCTAATAAGTGGAGATACAATATAGTACACACATATAATATATGCTTGTATAAACAATATGCGTGAGTATATATGTTTGTGTGTGTGTGTGAAATTGCCATCTGTCTATGTGTTTTTTTAAATTCACGTTAACCCTCTTGAAGGTGGTATAGCACAGTATATAACCTTTTAAAAATATATTTTTCTATTGATTTTAGAGTGAGAGGAAGGGAGAGGGAGAGATAGGAACACTGATGAGAGAGAAACATCAACATCCATTGCACCTCTTGTCCACTCCAAACCTGCAGCCCAGACATGTGCCCTAATGGGGAATTGAACCAGCAACCTCATGGTGCATGGGTCTATGCTCAACCACTGAGCTGCACCATGGGCCAGGCTACATAACCTTCTTGTGAACTCAACATACTCTGAGGATTCTTTTGGCAACAGAAGAAATGCTCACTTAACTGTAGCATAAAGTTATTTAGATGGGTGTTGTTTTTTGTTTGTGTGTTTGTTTTTCCCAGAGAGTAATTATAGAGTAAATATATTATGGAAAAGCAAAAGATTATTCAACATGTATATTAATATTCTATGATTTATGACCTTTACTAATCTTTAGATAAAAGTGCATTTTTTTTTTTCATGAACAGCAAGCTGACTTTTTCTATTTGAATGAATTAATGGCAATGGCAAAACTTCAGGCTTTTAGTCAAAGATTTCTAAATTCATTTGATTATACCCTATAAAGTTTCTCCCCTGTGTTTTTCACTCCCATAGAAAATTCTAATTCTCATAAATTAACAGGTAAATGAAAGTTTATGTATTACCATTATAATTCAAAGATCGTAATACCTAATTATTTGTGGACTGTTGTTTCTCAGGTGTCAGAATGTTTAAGGGTAACTCTATACAGTATTTATATACCTTCATGGTTAGTACTGGCACGTTGTTTTTGTTAGAATTAGTATGTAGAGTAAGTTTGATATAATTGTTATTTTAGGATAATTTTATGTGTTTTCTTCCATTGTTAAGCACAGTATACTAAAATGTGTTAGGGCATAAATAAATTATATTGGTGTTTAGGGTTACAAAGGTATTATATCCATGTTAAACACAAATGTTTAAGCATTAAACGCATGCTAAGCTCTTTAGAATATGCTTTCTTCCCTAGCAGGTTCTATTTTTACATTTTAATAATCTTTGTTATCAGAGACATCTTAAACTCATTGAGTTCATTTACATTTATCATAGTGTCTCTGTTTTCAATTTCCACTTCTATTAATCCTGTAATTCCCTAGCTAGAATATTACCTTTATGACTTATATAATAAGTACTCAGAGGCTGTATTTTACAAAATTTTTGTATTTTTTTATCTTATTAGAGAGAATCTTTTTCATTATCTTTATTCCTTTATCTATTGAGGGTATGGGTTATTTCTATATCTTGGCCAGTGTGAATGCTGCTGCAATGAACATGGGAATATCAACTTCTCTGTGAGGTCTTAATATCAGTTCTTTCAGATATACTCAAAAGTGAGATTACTGATTATATGGTAGTTCTATTTTTACGTTTTTGAGAAACCTCCATACTGTTTTGCATTGTGGCTGAACCAACTTACATGGTTCACAAACAATGCACAAGGATTTCCTTTTCTTCAGATCTCGCCAATATTTTTTATTTATATTTGTCTTTTTTAATAATAACCATTCTGGCAGATGTGAGATGATATCTTATTGTTATTTTGATTTGCCTTTTTCTGATGATTAGTGATGGTGAACATATTTTCATGTCTTCTTTTGAAAAATGTCTATTAAGTTCCTCTCCCCATTTTTGATCAAATTGTTCGTTTAGTGTTGAGTTGTATAAGTTCCTTAATTTCTGGATATTAAGCTGGTATTATATTAATGATTTTAAAATATTTGTTCCATCGTTAGGTTGCCTTTTTAATTTTGCTGATTCTCTCCTTTGCTGTGAAGAAGTATTTTAGTTTGGTGTAGTCCTTCTGATCTATTTTTGCTTTTGTTTCCTGTGCTTTTGATGTCATAGCCAAAAAATTGTTGCTACAACCAATGTCAAGAAGATTTCCCCCTATGCGTTCTTCTAGGAATTTACATTTTCAGCTGTTAATTCATTTTGAGATGATTTTTGCATATAATGTAAGGCAAAGGTCCAATTTTATTTTTTATATGTGAATATCTTATTTTCCCAATACCATTTGATGAAGAAATTATTCTTTCTACATTGTTGACTGCTGGCACCCTCATCAAAGATCAGTTGGCTTTATATGTAGGGATTTACTTCTGGGCTCCCTATTCAATTTCCTTTTTTATTTTTACTTTATTATAAAATTACTTTAAATTATTTTTAGAAGCTGACCAAAAATACGTGGTAAATAAATGTATAAAAACATTGTATTTATTTGCCATAGTTTTCACCAACTTAAGTTGATTGATCAAAGTAAAAAATCACATTTACATGTAGGTTATATTCTTTTTTCTGTTTTCACTTTAAATTTTACATATTATCTGGAGCAAAAATGGAGATTGCACTACAGTTTTGCTCAACATCAAAATGCAAACTTGACCTCCCTCATTTATTTTTCTGTTGTTTATGGGTGTAGAGTTGATAAAATATTTTAATTCAGATATCTACAAATTCTTCTTATGTAGGCTACTTTTCATACAAGTTAAAGTTTGTGTAAGTCTAGTATTTCATTACTAAGTGGTATACTGAAATTTAAAGCTTGAAAACAACTTAATTTTATGTCCATTTAAGTATTTTTCTTAATATTTTAATGCATTTTCTTGTAAAATAAATTTATTATCATTGAAATGTTTAATATAAAATACTTTTCAGAGCACTATCAGCTGTATGTTCCTGAGTCAGCTCAAGTTGGTTCAGCCGTTGGGAAAATCAAGGCAAATGATGCAGACACTGGCTCAAACGCTGACATGACGTACTCCATCATTAACGGTGACGGTGTCGGGATATTCTCCATCTCTACTGACAAAGAGACCAGAGAAGGGATCCTTTCCTTAAAGAAGGTAAAATGAATACCATGTCAGTGATTTAGGCAACTGGCTCATTTTTCCATGAATGAAAATTTAGCAGGGGTATGAATCATCCATATTGTCAGGTCTTTAAGATGATAAAATATATCCTCTTGAAAATGTAATTACATTTTAGTTATGCAACATTTTGACTGGCTCTTTGGATACTCTTTTAGAAATTATATCTTGTATGTTGAGAAAACATTATGTTGAATACATCAGGAATGTCCCCCCTCATCTTTGTTCTAAGACAGTGTTTCTCAGCCTTGGCTGCACATTAGAATCACCTGGGAATCTTTTTAAAATCCTGATGTCTGGGCCTCATCCTCCGGAAATTCTGTTTCTTTGTTACTAATGTAGTGGCCTCCCTCCATAACAAAGCAACAGAATTTCCGGAGGATGAGGCCCAGAAATCAGGATTTTAAAAAGATTCCCAGGTGATTCTAATGTGCAGCCAAGGTTGAGAACCACTGTTCTATGATAACAGATTTCTCATCAATGTCAGTTATATTAATATCATTACTCTATGTTGTAACTAAGAGACTTTCCTAAACTACAGTAATGTAAAAATCTTTACCACATTATCCAGCACTCCTTAGGCTATAAGTTTATACTTGATGATCATGGAGCCATCAAAACAGCTTCGGTGAAACCATTAACCTTATTTCCCATTCTTTTTTATTCTTAAGAATTGTCATTGGATTGAATCAATTGCTTTTTGCTGTTAAGAGTACATAAGGCTCATGTCCTTATAAAAAAGAAGTGGAACTAATAAAATTACAGAAATCAATTTAAGTGTAACACCTAGTGAAGTGTATCTCAGTCTTTAAATGTTTAATGACTTCAGCTTAAAAATCTACTTGTTCAGATCCCTGGACTCTAATTATTGCATATTTTGATTCAGAAAGACTGGAGTGGGTGGGGCCAAGGAATTGGCTTTTTAAATTTTTTTTTAATCCTCACTGGAGGACATATTCTTTCATTGATTTTAGAGAGAAAGAAGGGAGAGGAGGAGAGAGAAACATTGATCAGTTTCCTCACATATGCACCTAAAGCCTGGGTATGTGCCCTGATCAGAAATCAAACCTGCAATCTTTTGGTGTACAGGGCAATGCTCCAACCAACTGAGCTATGTACTGACCAAGGTGGAATTGACCTTTTTGACAAACACTCCAGATTATTCTGCAGTAGAATATGTTCAGAACACAGGCTGAGAAATTTTACCCTCATGTGCTATTGTAAATATTAATGTGAATTTAATTATCTATCTATCTATCTATCTATCTATCTATCTATCTATCTATCTATCTATATATCTAGCTATCATCTATCTGTTTTTGTTTTGTGTATACTTTTCTATTTGCTCTATATAAAATCTCATTAATTTTTCTAGTAATCACAATTTTATATTGATTTAAAATTCAAGATTAAGGTTTTTTTTGTTTGTTTTTTTCTGAATGCTACACAGGGGTCTACAAAGTAGAATTTAAAGTGTGTAAGTACCTATAAAACAGTAGTCATCACTGGTCTCTGTAAAATAATCATATCTTTCGGATTAGCATTATCAATCTCAGAGTTACTTTATTGCTATGTTTTATGTTGTAAAGCATAGAGATTTAAGACCTAAACTATTTAACTCAGTGGGTTTTAACCTTTAAGAGGTACTGATTCAGATGGCAAGAAATGGATACAAGTCTGTCAAAGTCTGTTCCTTATTTAATCTCTAAAGCAGCTCACGTTAGCCAGCAAGGCAGAGCAGCTAATCTTCCCAAAGATCAAAATCAGCTGTGCTCTCTAAATCAGCTTGCAGGAGCTCTGCACATTCCTGTCCATATCATTTCTTCATCAGAAAGTTGCCAAGTTAAATTCACCAGTCCATGGTATGGCACCTTGTAAATACAGTTTGATAACTTTCATTCATTGTTTAATGGAGCCTGACTGGGCGGAAGGGGGGAAATTGATAAGGATGAATGCATGTTGATGCACTTTTTCCTCTGACATCAACCTCTAGCTAGGGATGTGCTTCTTCTTAGCAGTCTGTCTCCAAATCTCTTCTTGGGCTTTTTATACCAATTTGCACTCATTATAAAGTTGTTCCATTTTTTTTTTTCAATTCAAGGTTCCAACCCTATTTGCTCTTAATGAATATCAACAATATCGTTTGTAATATCACTTTTCCTTTTAAACCTATTTAATTGCATATATATGCTTATTGATTTAAACCAAAAAATCTTGAATGTGTCTCCATATCAATGAAGGGTGACGGAAAACATGTTCTTACTGTCAGATGAAATATAAACTTGGCCCTATCATTAAAGCAGTAGATGACATTATATCAAGTCTTTTAACCTTCAGTTTTCTTATTTAAGCACTTTACAAGGTGGTTAGTAAACATAGATAAAATATGGTCAAAATACACTTGAAGTTTGGCCTGGCTAATAATTACAATAATACCTCAATATCTACTTTTTTACTTGTCATCCTTTCTTCCTGCATTTGCACCAAGTCTTTAAATATAGTTTCCAGACACACCATGCTGTTATATAGCTGCCCTTCTTTGTTGGATGTTGTCCAATTCACCTGGATGCATACAAAGAATGAAGCATCCTGTGGTATTGTACCACAAGAACATGCTGTCATTCATGTGTCTTGGTAATCTACTTCCCCTTCCTCCTTTGTTAAAAAATATTTTGTTTTTCAGAGTTCAATTTAAGTATTGTCTTTGTAGTGCAACATTTTCAGGTATATTTCAGCCACAAATATCCTTCTTTGGATTATCTTTTCTATTTTTCACTTATTTCTTATGGTATAAAAGAGGGCAATTCCATCTCTTTCTTAAATTTGCTATGTCTGAGGAGTAGGAAGACCTTATTCTGGTTAATTTACTGTGAATGCCCTAGTATTTCCATGAATATATGCTACAAATGTATTCCTGTCTATAATAGCTATTAAATATTTTTATAACCAGGTACTTGTATTTTTATACTCTATATTATATAAAAATTATATTCTATATTATATGATTTCATTTAATAAATGATCCATTGAGATGGACAATGAGTAAACATGGTAAATTTTAAAATTATATTGTAAAATCTCAAGTTAATCTTAAGAGAAAAATAAAATGGTTTTCACTATAGCCATACTATATCTATTCCAAATAACCACTTTTTTTAGTGGATTGTGTTTATTTGATTTTTTGACATCATTACTTTGCCTGCCATTATATGACAGACTAAGAATCAGAATGTTCTTTGCCATGGATTGTAAAGTTTTGAGGCCATGAACTACAAAGAGCAATAAGCAAGGCATCCCAACACATTGTAAATATACATATAGGCAAATCCATGAGCATACTTTGTAAGAAAAAAATAGTTTTCTAATTCTAATGAACTATTTACAAAAACTGACTATTCTTTAGGGATGTTACTATTAAAAACCTCAGCCAACCTGATATTTTTATTCTTAATAGGTTCTAGTATCTAGAAAGCAATACTCCTGCTCAGCCTGATGCTGAAGAGAGATGAGTCCATTTCAATTCAGTGAAATCTATTACTGTGTTTGTAATAACTTCTGACAGAGAAGTGCCAAAATAGTATGGACAAAAATGCTCTCCTCCAGATAAAATATAACTAAAAATTCATGAAAATGACCCAGAAAACAACAAAATCCCTCAACCTAGAAACTTAACCACAACAACAGACAACAGCAAACTTTTCTTTAATAAAATGTAAATAAAAGAAAAATGTACTACAAAATTGCAAAATTTCTAGCAAAGAAAGGCATATGGAAACTATGAGATACAGAATAAGTACTTCTGAGAGTATATTCATAATCCTAAATATATTAAAGACAGAAGTAAAATAATAAAATTAAATAAATAGAAGATATTACTAAAAATAGGAAGAATAAAAGAAAAAAAATAAAGACATCAATGAGGTTAGAAATCAGAAACATATTATATACAAAAACGTTAGATTTTGGAAAGAAAGCAAAACATAAAAAAATAAATAAACTTTAACTAACCTTAATAAAAATAATGGAAGGAATAATAGAAAATAAATAGCTATTAAAAAATAGAAAGTGTGTCAATACTTTCTTAATTTTACACAAATAAATTTCATGTAAAGAATATTTTTGTAAAAGTTCCTAAAAAGCAACTTCAAAGACATAAAAAATACATATAAACTAATCTCATATAAGATAATGAGAAACTTGTGAAAGAACTACCCCTCCAAATTCTTCAGATTCAGTCATACAAAAGAAATTCTATGAAACCTTAAAGAGCAATTGATTCCAAAGATATTTAAACCTTTCAGCACATTGAAAAAAAAAAAGGAAGATAAACAACCCATCAAAAAATGGGCAACTGACCTAAATAGATACTTTCCGAAAGCAGACAGAAGGAAGGCCAAGAGACATATGAAAACATGCTCAAAATCACTAATTATCTGAGAGATGCAAATCAAAATGACAATGAGATACCATCTCACACTTGTCAGAATGGCTATCATCAACAAATCAACAAACGACAAGTGCTGGTGAGGATGCAGAGAAAAAGGAACACTCGTGCACTGCTGGTGGGAATGCAGACTGGTGCAGCCACTGTGAAGAACAGTATGGAGTTTCCTCAAAAAACTAAAAATGGAACTCCCATTTGACCTCGTGATTCCACTTCTAGGACTATGTCCCAAGAAACCGGACACACCAATCAGAAAGGATATAGGCACTCCCTATGTTCATAGCAGCACAATTTACCATAGCTAAGATTTGGAAACAGCCTAAGTGCCCATCAGCAGATGAGTGGATTAAAAAACCGTGGTACATCTACACATGGAATACTACACTGCGGGGAAAAAAGAAGGAATTCTTAACATTTGCAAGAGCATGGATGGAACTGGAGAGCATTATGCTAAGCGAAATAAGCCAGTCAGAGAAAGATAAATATCACATGATCTCACCCATTTATGCAATATAATGAACAACATAAACTGATGAACAAAAACAGATCCAGAGAGAGAAGCATCCATCAGACCGTCAAACCTCAGAGGGAAGGCAGGGGAGGGTGGAGGTAAGGGGGAGAGACCAACCAAAGGACTTGTATGCGTGCATATAAGCCTAACCAATGCACACAGACAACAGGGGGGTGAGGGCATGAGCGGGGAGGGGGGTTTGGGGGGTTTTGGGGGGATAAGGACATATATGTAATACCTTAATCAATAAAGAATTTTTTTTAAAAATCTCACTGTGTTTATATATGAGGCAAATAAATCTGTATTGTCTGTAGGGTTCCTGTAACAAATCACAAGAAACTGTGTGGCTTAAAACATTCTCTCGCAGTTTTGAAGGCCCGGAGTTTGAAATCAAGCTTAATTTTTGGCTAGGATGCAATTCCTCCATAAACTCTATAGCAGTGGTTCTCAACCTTCCTAATGCCGTGACCCTTTAATACAGTTCCTCATGTTGTGGTGACCCCCAACCATAAAATTATTTTCGTTGCTACTTCATAACTGTAATTTTGCTACTGTTATGAACCGTAATGTAAATACCTGATATGCAGGATGTATTTTCATTGTTACAAATTGAACATAATTAAAGCATAGTGATTAATCACAAAAAAATATATGTAATTATATATGTGTTTTTCTATGGTCTTAGGCAACCCCTGTGAAAGGGTCGTTCGACTCCCAAAAGGTTCACGACCGACAGGTTGAGAACCGCTGCTCTAGACGATGATACATTCCTTGCTTTTTCCAGCTTCTGATGGCCCCAGGCATTTCTTGGTTTGTGGCCACATCACTCCAATCTCTGTGAAAATGTTAGAATTGCTGATAATCCCAACTGGCAGTTTTCCAAGAAGTTCATAGTTCTGAAATGTTGTTAAATGGTATACTCTATATTCACATTATCAACTCCCATCCCTACACGAAATATCTTGAAGGCAAAATTTATATAGTCGTAGTAAATAATGCTGAACAGATTATCAAAGACTGGACCCTACTCTTTTGAAGAGTCTTAAAGTAGTTCTAAAAGGAAGAATTACCCCCAAGTATTTCTTTAGCTTGAGTGTTTTAGTCATCATTCAGTGTGAATGATTATTATCAAAATCTAGCCAGAAAGATCTAAGAGCATGGAAAGTTGGCATTTTAATGTAGAGTTGGACAAGCTCTTTCTTATACTCATGAAAATTTTCAGGTTCTACACTATGCTATTAAGCTCACACTATGACTTATTTTATGAATTTATTTTCTTTCTCTTTTTTTCAGGCTGAGAAGAATGCTTATTTTGCATTTTATAAACTCTCAGCCACACATTTCATGTTATTGTTTTCTGTGGCACCAGCATAGCCTGGGTAACCTTTCCCCCAAAATTTCTCCTTGTAACATCTTTGCAGCAAAATGAGATATTACATGAATAGGTTTCTCTGATCCTGGTAGATTGTATTCTAAATAAATAAATAAAAGTCTTCCAGTAACTAAAGAAAGTAAAATCCACAGATTTCTAAATAATTTCCCAGGAACAAATGATTACTAGAAAATTACTAAAAGATCTATTTAAAATGTGTGGATGATGAGTAATAAGTACTTGGATAGCTTTGCTAGACTTATAGTAACATAAAAACTAATTATAATCCTAATTCAATCTTTGTATACTATTGTAGTTATAATGCAAATAAAAGAATTAACATATTTTATATTGTATACATAATCCTGCAATCACTGAGAATAAATAAATGGATATAATAATTTCTCACTTTTTCTAAAATTGCAATTTAGCACTGCTGAATTAAATGAGGTTGTTAAAATATTTCCATTTGCATTAATTTACCTGCTTCTAAATTACTGTCCCGATCTGAAATATTCCTCTTATTCCTTAGAGACTTCAACTGGATTTCTAGCCACCCATCTGCCTGTCCTGGCAAAGAAGTTCCGCAAAATGATTATCCCTGCCCTGAGGTAGTTAAATATATATTAGCTATTATAAAAATACAATTATGTGTCCAAATAAACAGCCAGCTTCTTATCACTAGGTAGTTTAGTGTTAAGGCAAATAATATCTAATTTGCAAAGGGACCTGCTAAAAAATGGAAAAAGAGATACCTGTTAAACTGATGTGCAGCTTGATAGTAATATCTGGGGGGTAGAAGTGGCCAAGTTATCTCCACAATTTCACTGAGAGTCAGAAGATAAGAATGCCAGCACCAATAAATATGTGGAGATGTGATTTAAAATTCTGTGTTATCACACGAGAAAGGAATATTAACTGTCCCTAGTAAAGTAAACAAATCCTAGTTGTTTTGTTTTGTTTTTTGTGTTTTAGTTTTAGGGTCTCAAATATTCACGTTTAGAAAGAAGAACCTTAGTCATTATAAGGTTTACCAGATGCAGCAAGTTGACTCTAGAAAACAATACACTGATTTTAAACAGTGGTAAACTTATCAAGGATGCTGCATTCCAAGATTCTGACAGTCCATGTTCCTCTGAGCCAAGAGCTACCATACCCACCCACCCAATTCCTGAATGGAAGCAAACTTGTACCATTCGCAGAACAGGTTGTTTAAATTGGGATGAGATTTGTTGAATTACTCAAAGAGATGTTCTCATTCACTAATGTTAACTAGTTAACTGACACGATATTTTGAATTTAATTAAAAAGGTTCACCTCTTGTGTCTATAGATGCTTCTGGTGTACAAATGGTTGAGGAGAGAGGAGTCAACAAAAAACCCTAGCAATCTGTGAGTCCAACTCAGAGTTATGCAACTCCAAACCAAGATGAATGTTAGTTTCTTTGGCAATTCATTTCTAGTTTAAACTCCCTCAGAAGAATATGATTCCCAATTGGTACGTCACAAACTGAAGAATCAATTAACATTTCTTTAAAATATATACATCTAAAATACATAATTCTGTCTTATATAAATGCATGTATGAAAATTTGAGATATTCAGATAAAAAATATTTTATTTATTAAAAACTGATAAAATATTGTGGTAGCCCAGTCTCATCCATGTCCCTATGACCTGAGAAGTTTTCTAGGTTTTAGTTTCTTTATATCAAGTTTTGAAATTAAATGGTTATTTTTCCTTCTATGCAATCACCAATCTCTGGGAAGGCCAATTATCCAAGGCAATTCAGAAGAAGTAAGGAAAATAAACATCAGTAAGACTGGTCTTCCTATTTATAAAATTCCTTAAAGATACTCATTCTAATCAGCTTCTCCTTGTCCCTCAGGATAAAGGAAAATAGCTGAGTTTCTCCATAGGGAATGAACATTCTCTGAAAATGCCAAGAGAAAAAGTTCCAAGATTAAAACGAGCTAGTGCAAAATTAGTGACAGAAATAAGGATGAAGAAAAACAAAAACATCTTCTTCTTCTCATAGATATTACAAAGGAAGTTCAGCATCAGTGGCTGCTTCCCCAGGCTCACATTAAAAGCCTGGTCTCTGCATCAGCTGCACTAACATCACCATGGAGATTTTTGACATTGAACTCCGTTTTCTAAGCTCACAAATCGGAGCTCACTTTAGGTTGCGGAGCCTATTGTGTGCATCATGCTAAACATTTCCCAAACATTCGCTTCTGATCTGCAAAGGTACCTCCTCATAGAAACAGGACCTAGCTGCTTACATGCACCGAGGTTCGTATCCTTATTATTAATTTCCATAGTACCCAGTCTTATAGCACTAAATACACAGTGCTGTAAATGTCTGTTTACTATTTTATTTTATATGCTACAGTAGACCATATATTCCTTGGGACAAAATGCCATACTGACCTTACCCATTATTATATGCTAAGTCAAATTAATTATGGATGATATATGTAATTAATAGAGAAAATAAATATTGGTTGGACAATTTTAAAAAGGAGAGTACACTAAAAAGATTATAAGATTAGGCAAAACTGAAAGCTAAAAGAATAAAAGAAACATACAAAAAAACTATACAGCACAAAGTTGATTACACAATAATACAGTATAAAAAAATAAACAAATACATGGAATGCTATTACTAGTAAAAGAGAAAATAAATGAAAAACAAAACAACAAAAATGAAATTCAAAAGTCTGTATCAACTTTATTGCTAAAATTCCAATAAAATATTTTGAATTGAACACTTAAAAGTTTAGTCCAGCCAGCATGGCTCAGTGGTTGAGCATCGACCCATGAACCAGGAGGCCATGGTTTGATTCCTGGTCAGGGCATATGCCCAGGTTGTAGCCTCAATCCCCAGTATGGGGCATGCAGGAAGCAGCTGATCAATGATTCTCTCTCAACATTAATGTTTCTCTCTCTCTCTCCCTCTCCCTTCCTCTCTGAAATCAATAAAAAATATTTTTAAAAGTTTATCAGATTTTAAAATATGATACAAAGTTTAAAACCAGCAAGGTGAAAAAATAAGATGTGGTAGATGCAAATCAATGATATGAGATACAGTGTATTATTTAAATGCAAAATGGAAATATCTACACTAATAAAAGAGAAAAATGGTAATTGGCGTACGACGCTACCCTTTTCATTGGCTAATCAGGGTGATATGCAAATTAACTGCCAACTAAGATTGGCAGTTAACTGCCAACAAGATGGCGGTTAATTTGCATATGTAGGCACAATGCAGGGAGGCGAAAGGGAAAGCAGGAAGAAGCCCCCTGCCACTGACAGTGATCCGAAACCCAGGGGGGAGCTAAGAGCTGGGGGGCAGGGTAAAGGCGGCCCTGGGGCTGCGTTTGCCCTGCCCCCCAGCCATGATCGGAGAATCAGGTGCCTTTGCCGCCCTGGCCAGTGATAGCAGGAAGTAGGGGTGGAGCCAGCGATGGGAGCTGGTCACGGTCGAAGCTGGCAGTCCCGGGAGCTAGGGGTCCCTTACCTGGGCCTAAAGCAAAGCCCACGATCGTGGCGCCCCCCCCGCTGCCACTGCAGGTCCCCGCTTCCCGGGTCGGATGCCTAGGCCAGAGGCGTTAGGCCTGGGCAGGGGCGGAGCCTGCAACCGCAGGGAGCTGGGGGTCCCCTGCCCAGGCCTGACACCTCTGCCAGAGGCCTCAGGCCTGGTCAAGGGGCCGATCCGGTGATTGGTGATTGGAGGGTGATGAGGGTCAACTCCTCTGGCTGAGGCGTCAGGCCTGGGCAAGGGGCCAATCCTGCAATTGGAGGGTGATGGGGGTCTACGCCTGAGGGCTCCCAGTATGTGAGAGGGGGAAGGCTGGGCTGAGGGACACTCCCCCCTCCCCACACCCAGTGCACGAATTTCGTGCACCGGGCCTCTAGTGTGTGTGTATATATATATATATATATATATATATATATTTCAAATTTAACAAGTTAGTAGCAATTTTTAAGTTTATCTTTTTACTGTTGGTAGTATTATAGATAATTCCTTTTAAAATTAATACTTAAGCCCTGGCTGGTTTGGCTCAGTGGATAGAGCGTCTGTCTGCAGACTGAGGGGTCCCAGGTTCAATTCCGGCTGAGGGCACATGCCGGGGTTGCGGGCTCTATCCCCCCCAGTGGGGGGGGGGTGCAGGAGGCAGCTGGTCGGTGATTCTCTCTCATCATTGATGATTCTCTCTCTCTATCCCTCTCCCTTCCTCTCTGAAATCAGTAAAAATATAAAAAAATTAATACTTAATAAGTTAAATTGTCAAAGAGATAGAGAAAAGTTACTTGAAGAGACTACAAATCAGAGTCTCCAAAAGCAACATTTGTTTGCCAGTGGGGAATATTTTTTGTACTTAGTTATCATCGTATTTATGGTTGTGAAAAGTAACAGTTGATTTCAGACTTGAGTTTCCCTGATTTCTTCTTTAGATACCATTACTAATACAAACTTTATAGTTTGTTTTTAAGAGAAAATAGATGGATTTACATCTATTCAAAAATAGAAAAAAATGCTTCTTTGAAAGTGATAACTGTCATAATTTGGATCTCATTTTTTTTTTCCCTGCAGCCACTGAACTATGAGAAAAAGAAGTCCTACACTCTCAACATAGAAGGAGCAAATACACACCTTGATTTTCGCTTCTCTCACTTGGGTCCTTTTAAAGATGCCACCATGCTGAAGATCATTGTCGGGGATGTGGATGAACCACCTCTATTTTCCATGCCCTCCTACGTCATGGAAGTCTATGAAAATGCCAAGGTTGGAACTGTCGTTGGCACAGTTTTGGCACAAGATCCTGACAGTGCTAATAGCTTAGTAAGGTAAGGTATGCTTCAAAATTTTAGACATCTACATATTTTGATTGTGTCATAGTAATTTAAAATTTATAAAATAATACTTAAATATGTTATATCTATGTTATTGTTCTATTATTACAATTAAATTATATTACTGATATTTTATCTGAGTCATGTAGTAGATGGGTTTCTGTCAAATGAAGAATATATGTAGCTATATCCATGAGTATATTTTTGACCACACAGATTAGATTTTCCACTTGACTTAATAGATATGAATATAACTGACTGGAAACATTTATAGAAATGAAGTTGAGAAACCTTGATCTCTTAGTGATAGGAAATATAGATACAGTACAAAAGGGGAGAGGGCTGGGAATAAGGCTTATCTGCCTCCAGGTTCTGACACAATAGCTGTGTTCCTTTAGGAATCATCCACCCTTACCTGTAAAAGCAGAAAACGACTCTCTATCTCTCAGGTATTAGGGGAAAGAATTAAGCATTGTGTATAAAGTGCTAAGCAGAGTGGCCTGCACCTAGTAGTCACTTACTAAATGTCCAAAGCTGCCTAGAGTGCTCACTTAGAGACTAGACGCTGTCACTATAGGACAGCATGTGGGAATTCTGGAGTCTTGAGGGACTAGCTGTGTGATCTGATACAGTTATTCAACCTTGGAATGTAAATTCCAAATATATAAACAAGGAATAATAATACTGCATGAATATGCTGATATAATTAGATTAGATTGATACAAAGTAATTAGCACAGTCAGTAAGTGCTCAGTAAATATTTTATTATGTTAGTATGTCATGCCGTGGAGATTATTAAAATGTTATTGTATAATCAGAAAGATTTTTTTTTTTGGTCTCAATTATAACAAAATCAAAGACTGTATACATGTAGGGGAGTCTTAAGTTACCCTGGATTTATACCCTTGGCTAATCCTAAGACCTTAGGAAGTTGGAAAGTCTTAATAAATATGTCAGCTTTCCCCCATATTTATTCTGATTCCCTGAGTTCTCATCTATTTTTTTAATTGTTTTTAATGGTGTTTTTTTTTTATTGATATTTAGAGAGAGAGAAAGGGAGGGGGATAGAGAGATAGAAACACTGGTGAGAGAGGAACATCATCAATCACATCATTAGTCGGCTGCCTCCTGCATGCCCCCTACTGGGGATCAAGGCCACAACCCAGGCATGTGCCCTGACCAGGAATCAAACCTGCAACCTCCTGGTTTCTGGGTTGATGCTCAACCATTGAGCCACACCTGGCAGAGCGAGTTCTCATCTATTTTAACAAAAGCTAATAGAGTAACCATTTCCGTTGGTATCTACATAAGGGTTATAAAGGCTCTCAATTTCCTTTTATGTAAGCATGATTGTTTCAGCTTAAAAACAGAAGTCCACAGTACCCCTGCATGGAGAGAACCAATGTTATGTGCACAAATGTGTGTATTCAACAATCCTGCTTCATCTGTGAGTGTAGGAGTACCCTGTCAACTGGTACCCTCTCTCACACTGAGAGCAAGAGCTGGACACTGCTTGGAGAAGCAGGATGGGCAAGTACACAAAATAGTATGCATTAGCCCAGTTATAGAAATCGATATGTAAGGGATAGAAGTAGGAGACAACATAATTAGTTTTCCAACCAGAGAAAAGCCTGCTATGCTCCAGCATTACATAGAATTCCATCTATATATATAAAAGCCACAGTGATCAAACAAATGGTCGACCAGTTGCTATGACATGTACTGACCTCCGGGGGGAAGATGCTCAATGCAGGAGCTGCCCCCTGGTGGTCAGTGTGCTCCCACAGCAGGAGAGCTGCTCAGCTGACCCATGGGTGCCAGACGCAGGGCTCATGGCTGTCCACTGCAGCCTGGAGGCCTCCGTGGAGCTGCAGCGAGCCTACTGAGCAGTGGCCACGGCAGGTGCAGTGGGGTCGGGATGAGCAGGAGTGGCAGGTGGCGTTAGGCTGCCAGTTTTGGCCTGATCCCTGCAGGCTATGCCGAGGGACCCCACAAGTGCATGAATCCATGCTCTGTGTCTCTAATATTTAAATGACATTTCTGATACTTAACAGTAAGTATAATTTGTTCAACTATATTAAAAACTATAGCAAAATAAATGATATTTGCAAATGTGGCCCATTTATTACAAAAGGAGCCAACACCTTTGAGAATAAAAATATTTCATGCTATTAGTTTCACATAAAGTATTTGATAAACTTTAGTAAGCCTTTTTTTAAATATTAAGATGCTAATAATGTAGTCTATACCTTTTAATTAAAAGAGGTGTGAGGTACATTCAGTTTTAAAAGAGATATTTAAAGCACCTTATTTGGTTATTACAATAGTCCTTATAATAAAGAAATTAGTGCATGCACACACAGCAGCTGCAGTTTGAAGCCCAGTGGAGAGATAAACTTGAAAAAATTGCATTCTTTGATAGGGTGATAAAGGTATGAAGGTGTGCATGGAAAGAAAGCGTGCACAAAATCTTATAGACATAATGAGTTGAAGATTGTAAGGTTCAAAACTCAGGTTAAGGATGAGACAGATGAAGAATAGAGAAAATCTATGTAGTTTTGTGTATATGAGGAGCATAGGTTACCTGTGTGTGAAGGGCAAGTGCTGAGATTGTAGAAAGAAGCGAGGCAGAGACCATGAAAAAGGCTTTGTGCTGACATCTTTGAAATTTATCCTGCAGCAATATCAAAGGGGGAGAGAAGAAAAGACAAAGTATGAGCCATTATAATCAAAGCGATGGTGGGAGCTCTGCAATTCAAAATAAATAATAATGAATTTTTTAAATGCTATGAAGAGTGGCATCTCTGTGCCCAAAGGGTAGGTCAGAGGAAGAAACATTGAGGTCAGAGACAAACTTCTTTCACTGTTGCTCTGTAGATGCCAACATATCCCAAAGCACCTATTCCACATGGCACAGTGTCTCTCATGCAGTTTCCCCACTAGAGGACATTTGACAATGTTTAAAGACATGTTTGGTTGTCACAACTGGGTGAGGAATGCTAGTTACCTCTGAGTAGAGACCAGGGATGATGCTCACAAACAAGAATTATCTGGTCCAAAATGACAGTAGTCTGAGGTTGAAAAACCTTGATACAGAAGAAACTAAACTGGTTTGTCCATTGGTAAAACTGGAGTGCTAATTATACTCTTGGAAAGAGTTTTTGAAAAGAGATTTTTGGTGTTTCTAGTTTCTTGGGATACCAATTAGAAATGATATATGCACCCCTATGTTCATAGCAGCACAATTCACCATAGCTAAGATTTGGAAACAGCCTAAGTGCCCATCAATAGATGAATGGATTAAAAAACTGTGGTACATCTACACAATGGAATACTATGCCACGGTAAAAAAGAAGGAGTTCTTACCATTTGCAACAGCATGGATGGAACTGGAGAGCATTATGCTAAGTGAAATAAGCCAGTCAGAGAAAGATAAATATCACATGATCTCACTCATTTATGGAATATAATGAACAACATAAACTGATAAACAAAAACAGATCCAGAGACAGAGAAGCATTGATCAGACCATCAAACCACAGAGGAAAGGTATGAAAGGATAGGGGTAAGGGGGGAGATCAACATAAGGACTTATATGCAAGCATATAGGCCTAACCAATGGACACAGATAACAGGGGGGTGAGGGCATGAGGGAGGGGGGCATGCAAAGTAATATGGGGATAAAGAAACATATGTAATAACTTAATCAAAAAAGAAATTTAAAAAAATGAACCATAGAGATAATAAATAGTCAAATAAATAAATACAATAGAGATAATGACATAAAATTAGGTTTCAACCCGTCCTCCTTTTTACTTCCAGCATAATGCACATTTCTTCCTCCAATTATAGTTTTGCTTGTTTTCACTGGTTTCAAACCCTATGATTTTATTTATCTCAGGAGATATCATAAATTTTCTAATAATTTTCCAAACAACACACTCAATTTCAATATGTACTATTTGTAGTTCTAAAATATGGGTTCCATGGAAACCACTTTTGACTTTTGGAGGGCTATCACAATTAAAAAAAAAATAAAAAATAATTAAAATCATTCATTGGAAACAATCATAACAGAACAAGCACATCTTTTGGAATTACTTTTAAAAAAACAGTGGTTAAAATAAAATCTTGCCTGTTACTTGGGAAATATATTATGGGCTATTTTAATATTTGTTTGGAACAATTTATATGGATATATGCATTACTCATGGACACAGACAATAGGGTGGTGAAGGCCTGTGGTGGGGGAGGGGGTGGGCTAGAAGGGGCCAAGGGGGGAAAAAGGGGACATATGTAATAACTTTCAACAATAAATATTTTAAAATTAAAATTAAAAAATTTTAAAAAAAGAAAAGAGATTTTTGGGAAATGTATACCAGTGAGTATGTTTCAAATACATTCACAGCCATGTAATATTTCACCCTATACATTTTTAAATAAAATAAATAATTCATGTATAATGAATTGTCCCATGATATTATTAATTGCCTCAGTAAGTACTCTGTACTATTAGGAGTGTTAATCGAACACCGCCATGTTAATTGAACATCCCACTTGTTCGGATGCAAAGATGATTGGTGTATTGACTCCAAATGCTAATATTGAGAAGCACAAGTCTATTAGCATATGCATTATTCTTTCTGCTTTGTTTTGGTTAGACAACCAAAATAAATCCTTCTAAAGCTACCTTAAAATAATTAGATTCCTTAGCTGCTTTTGCAAGGTATAATTTACATAATATTTATTCTTGATTTCAATAAAAGTATGTCATTCATATGGGCCTCTAGCTGCAAACAGTGAATAAAAAACAGAAAACATTAACAAACACAAAAGCAAACCTTATACTTCCACCTTTCTTAGGGACTAAACATTTGTACTAATTAAGGAAAAGCACAGTGAAAAGATGTACCTTGCCATGTGCCCTGAAATGCAATTAACTCCAAGTCTGTAGAATTGATAATGAAAGGGAGTTTGAGTCTTACAGGCATTTGTGAAAAGCTTCCTGGCTTCAGTCTTTTGTATTTCAATTTTCTAAATTATTAGTAAGACTCTTCAGACTTCTAAGAGCATACCATGTCTAGCTTTTGTCTCTTTCAACTCACAACAAGAATGTGCAATTGGCAGCAATATAATCACCACCTTTAAAAAGAGTAAAATCAGAGCCAGGCTATTTACCTGCAATGAAGACACCCTCAATTTAAACAGACTGCACTCAATTGCTGGCATGCTGCAAGTGGAAATCAGAAACTCCCCCGTAGCTGTGGAGAGATGAGCAATATATTTATATATTTTAATCTTCACCTGAGGATATGTCTTTATTTATTTATTTTTTTAGAGAGAGAGGAGGGTGGAGGGAGAGAGAGAGGGAGAAACATCGATTTGGGAGAGAAACATTGATTGGTTGTCTCCATACAGGACCCAACAGGGGATGAAATCCACAACCTGGGTATGTGCCTTGACTGGGAATAGAACCAGCAACCTATTGGTGTACAGGACAATGTGCCAGCGAACTGAGCCATCTGGCCAGGGCGAGATGAACAATCTTTGGTTGTACAAGAGGAGCTAGAGAGCTTTCTGGAAATGTGATCTTGTGACTATTAAAAATAGTGACCATTTATGGCTTGTTATCTGTAAGCTAGGGGCTTTATATAGCATTCCAAAATCCCGTGTAAGAATTCTGAGGAGTCTACAGATGAAGAAACGAAAGCTCAAAATGTTAAGTAATTTGGCCAAGTTTTCATAGTGATAAAGTGGCAGATCCAGAATTTAAATCCAGTTTTGTTTTACCCCCAAAACCTTGTTTCTTTGTTTTTAAAGCCAGAATACCAGGCCTATTTTTTTTAACCAGGCCTCTTATATATTTAAACAACAACTTCTATTAATAATACTAGTCATAAACAATTGCATTTGTAGAAGTCAAAGGTCACAAATTAAGAAACAGACTGATGTTTTACATGGTCAGAAAGCCATTGAGTGAAGTCTACTATTTGGATGCACTTCATACATTGGATAAATGAGATGATGAAAAGAGTCAAGCCTCTTTTTATAGTACAACATATGGTGGTCAATGTAATACTACTGAAATGTATAATACTTGATTTAGTACAACACAAAGAAATTATTGAAGACCTCAATTAACAATTTCTCATAAGAGGAAGAGCTTTAGTGTGAATCTCTATATACATTCTGAATCTATATATACATTCTACCATCCTAACTTCTTTCCACTCTAAATTAATATCTGTATTTATCTATATATTTACTTATTGTTGATAACTTTTTTTATGGTTTCTTTGTATAACTTTACAGCAATCAGAAGGAAATAACAAATATTGTGTTTAATTGTTTCAAATTTCAACATGACCCTACTTAGGAAGCAATAGCCCATTTATATGCTAACTTTAGGAATAAAATTGTGATTAGAGTTGAAAATATATGCCAAATTTTTAAAAAAAATTCTAAATTATCTTTAAAAAAAAAAAGTGTTGCAGAGAATTAGGAGTGTTTACTCTGCCTATTTTGAGTTTACTTGTAGCCTCAATGAGCAAGTGTCCCAGTATAATCACCGTGTTCTTTATTCTTGTTTTCTATTTTATTTTATTTTTTTCCATCACCATTATCCTCTCTGTGCCCTCTTTCACTTCCACCCACCCCGTCTAGCCCCGCAATCACCACACTGTTGTCCATGTCCTTGAGTTCTCTACATTTTTTTTCTTTTTTGACTGCATTATTTTTGGTGTGTTTATTGTTGAGATTTTGTTGTTACATTATTTTATGTTTCTCTGAAATTTTCACATAGCTCATGATGAGATGGGAATTAGAAATACCACATTAATATTAAATGTTAAAACAGCAAAATTAAGAGATATTTCATAATAATAAGGTTATATTGCAAAGTTCAACAGTAAAAAATATAATAATTAAGAAGGTTTGAATATAGGATTCAAACTTTTGAAAAGAAAGACAAAGAATAACTAGAAATTGTTTCAAAATATATTCATGTTAAAGATATCATCTGATATATGTTTATAGACCAAATTTGCTTATAAAAGTTTAGTTTATTGAAAATCTAGTATAGTTTAATTAGAATGGCAAGCTTAATATACCCTGATCAAAACTGTCATAGCGATCTTTTTTATTTAATTACTAGAGGCCCAGTGCATGAAATTCATGCATGGGTAGGGTCCCTAGGCCTGGCTGGCGATTAGGGCTGATCAGAACCTTCCTTCCCTGGCTGCCAGCTGCTGTCTCTGGCCTTCCTTCGTTCTGCACCTCCCCCTGGTGGTCAGCGTACATCATAGTGGGCAGTCGAACCCCTGGTCAGTTGAACTCCTGAGGGGACAATATGCATGTTAGCCTTTTATTATGTAGGGTTGTTGTTCTTTCTCTTGATTTATTTTTATTTTTTCCATTACCATTTATTCCCCCTATATCAGTGATGGCGAACCTTTTGAGCTTGGCGTGTCAGCATTTTGAAAAACCCTAACAACTCTGGTGCCCTGTCACATATAGAAATTTTTTGATATTTGCAACCATAGTAAAACAAAGACTTATATTTTTGATATTTATTTTATATATTTAAATGCCATTTAGCAAAGAAAAATCAACCAAAAAAATGAGTTTGCGTGTCACCTCTGACACGCATGTCATAGGTTTGCCATCACTGCCCTATATCCTCCTCCACTTGCACCTACCAACCTACTCCCCCCCATAATCACCACATAGTTATCCATGTCCATGAATGAATTTTTTTCTCTTTTTCTTTTTTGCTCAATCTTTCTACCCCCCTTATCCCTCCTACCTCAGCTGTCAGCCTGCTCTCTATCTATGATTCTTTCCTAATTTACCTATTAGTTCAGATTGTTCACTAAATTCCATATCTGAGTAAAATCATATTGTACTTGTCTTTCTCTGATTGGCTTATTTCACTTAGCATAATATTCTCCAGGTCCATCCATGCTGTCTCAAAGGGTAAAATTTTCTTTTTTTATGGCTGAGTAGTATTTCATTGTATAAATGTACATAACTGTTTTATTCTCTTATCTAATGGACACTTGGATACTTACTAATGGACACTTGGACTGTTGCCAAATCTTGGCTATTGTAAATAACACTGCAATGAACATAGAGGTGCATATGCCTTTTGAATTAGTGTTTCAGGTTTCATTGGATAAATTCCAAGAAGTGGAATCACTGGGTCTTCTAATACAAGGGAGATACCTCTTTAAGGATGTTGAATACCAATCAAGTAAAGATAGAGAGAAAGCAGTCTCCTACTTAAAGCCAGAAGTCTTTGTCTGTAACTGGCATTTTACAAATGTATCACATTTCATATAGCCAAGTTAGCATATTTACATTGACTAAGAACTTTACTGCTAAATGTCATGTAACTATGACATTTGAGAATGCAAGGAGACCTAAAAGTGATTGAGAAAAACATGTTCTTATATGGAAGAAGATATCTGTAAACTGAGGACCAACTGACTGGCTCCAGATAACACAGTTAAGCCATCATAGATTGTTCACTAAATTCCACATCTGAGTAAAATGTGGAATTCAGATTCAATCAGAATATGGTCATTTCCATGCTTTAATAAAGGTACAGAACACCTGTAAACTTTTTCCCATTTTTTGGTTCAAATTCATCTGGCCTATAGCAGTGACCTCCCCAAATCACAGCCCTGACTCAGGAAGAGAGCATAGTTTCTGGGTGGTCTGGTTTCATTTAGCCCCGGAATGAATAGCTAAATCCTGGCTTAGGGTCACTGTTTTATTAGACTACTGACTGGAGACTAAACCGCCTAATAGCTTTCAGGTGACTATTTCAAATAAATTTAAAAAGTTTTAAATGGTTCCACGGCATTTCTAAAACTCAGGATTATTAGAATGTATGATATCTCAGTAACTTAGCGGAGTAAATAACAGATGGGGAAACACGATTTCTTATGCTAGAGTTTTACTTCAGTTAGATCAGTGCTTCTCAACCTCCTGGCCCTTTAAATACAGTTCCTCATGTTGTGACCCAACCATAAAATTATTTTCATTGCTACTTCATAACTGTAATGTTGCTACTGTTATGAATCGTAATGTAAATATCTGATATGCAGGATGGTCTTAGGTGACCCCTGTGAAAGGGTCGTTCGACTGCCAAAGGGGTTGCGACCCACAGGTTGAGAACCGCTGAGTTAGACGCTTTTGTTTCATTGGATCCCTTTGGTTCAGAAAATTCAAAACCCTTCCAAAATAGCTCTGTGCTCTGTGTGCCACCCCTTTTATGAAGCACACGGTGCTCTTTATCAAATGACAAGATCCGTATGTTTTGGAAAGATTATTTTCTGGATGCATGGCTTGTGGGATAAATTGTATCCCAAAAATGAACAAAGGGAACCTTAACTTTTTTAATGAATCTGAGCTATGCCACAGCTGTTTGTTTGTTTGTTTGTTTGGTTAAAGACAAGGCCAAGCTGCTGAAGTATCCCACAGGGTGTATATGGATTAAACTTGATCCCATTTATTAGTCAAGGTCAGTCAAACTTACAAATACAGCTGATTGGGAGGCAAAATCTCAAATAAATCTGCTTTACCACTCACGTTCTGTGTCTGCAAGTACCTAAAGTGTGACATGTGAGAGAAGTCTCCTAGACTTCAAGCCAACTGATGTTTCTCCAAGTAAATCACTGTAAGATTTTCAGTGCATACATTTTCAATTAGTTTATTATGGTGAAATGGACAAACTGTAATCAAAATAATAAATGTTTCTGAGGAGTGAAATGTTGTTATTGAAATGAAAAATAACTCTTCCAATGCATTTCAATATGACTATAATTTTCTTGAGTCTATACCTACATAATCATAGGGGAATTGAGTGCCAGATGATGAACTGGGTAATTGGTTTAAAGTAGCTTCTCTTGAAGAAAATAAAAATATGGGAATAAAGGTAATTGCTACTGAAAGTGACTGTTTCCTATCATTATAACTTGTTTGCCTCTTTGTTGGCCTATTTATTCTAATTTGAATAATGAATTTTCATCTTATTTCAATATAATGCATTTTATTTTCAATTTTGTCATAGAATTAATGTAAACATATTTATTCTCTGGCCATCAATCATATTAGTTTGAAATACTTTATTTTTCTTTTTTTGCTTACTCATTTCCCTAACTAAATCGATATCTAAATAATTTTCAGGGTTTGCTGATTCTTCTTCTTTAATATTTTTATTTCCTGTACTCCCTCAAATAAATATTTTTGAATGAATATAGAAAGCCTCCAATATTGTCTTCTCTTTAGAAAAGGAGCTTATAAATATTATGTAACGGACCTAGATTATATTTTAATCTCTTGCACTAAGAGCTCCTTGATAACATTTCCATCACTCTGTGCCTCAGTTTTCTCCTCTGTGAAAATAGCCTATAAATAATAGTGATCTCATGCAGTTGTTTTGAATATGTAATGAACTAGTATTTAGAAAACACTTCAAGCACAAAGCAGTACATTTTAATTGCTCAATAAATGTTAGCTTATATTACCTGTTACAGATTGCTTTTGTATGTATATCAGTTTTCTTGCAGTCTCACATATCACCCCTATATAGTCTTTATTATGGAGGAGAGTAGAATTTGAAGAATATTTTTAAATGTCTTGTCCAGTTACGTATACTCTAGCTTCAGTTTACACTGGCTTACTGTTGAAAACTGTGAACTGGAATATAAAAAATTCTCAAAATTCTAATTTTTTTTTAGGTTTTACCATTAATCCCAATTTAGAACCTATATCATTTAGGCAAATGGTTACCAGATATTATACTTGCTGGATGTTTTACAAAATATTAAATTAATATTATCATTTGCAAAAAAAAACCCACCTATGTATGTAAGTTCATAAAATATTAAGATGCCATGTTTACCTTTTGAAGGTTTGTAAAAGGAAATAAATGGATTTTATTAAAAAAAAAAAATAGAGGCCCAATGCATGAAATTTACATAAGAGTAGGCCTTCTTTCTTCTCCTGGCTGCAGGCACTGGCTTCCCTCTGACCAGCAGGCACCTGGGACCCGGGCTTCCCTCACAGCCCTGGCTTCATCAGAAAGGTCATCCTGGAAGGACATCCAGAAGGATGTCTGGTCTAATTAGCATATTATGCTTTCATTATTATAGATTATTTGATAGTTACCTACTAAGAATATTGACATCTATTTTTTATTGTTTGATGAGCAGCTTAATGGAGCCATGCCACTTTTTAAATTTTAAATAGTTAGCATTAAATTATTCTATATTTAGTCTCTGAATATAGTTTTGAATAGTTTCTTTTTTCTAATATTTCTCTTTACCCTTTTTATTTGTATGGCTAGGCAGAAATTCAAGGTTAGTTAAGCAGAACTATTTAGTTCTCCTTGAGTTGAAATTCAATTGCAACTCCACAAATAAGACTCTTGGGACCCAAGCATAGCTGATATTTAGCCCTTATGTTGCAGATATCTCAAGGGTGTTAGGTTGCAAAGAAAATTAAAAATTAAATAATAAGAGTCAAAGGACACATCTCTAGCATTATACCTACCATTTTCAAACATATTTAAATACAGGTTTTTATTCTTTAAATTCAAATAAAACTATATTTATTCTAAAAGCATTTAACAACTCATACTAGCCGTTACATTAGAAAGCTCTGCGTAAAGTGTGTAAAAAAGAGGGGATTATTCTGATAAAGAAATTACACATTTTCAGATTCTTTATTTTGCCTACAAACAGAAAAAAAAAACCATTTTCTTTCAGACTGATGGTTCTGAAGTGATCAGATTTCTAAAATGGGGCATATTCTTCCATATTTTATAGGGCTGTATTGATAGAAACATAATCTGGACTTTTGCGTTGCAACAGGAATCTTTCAGGTTGAATAATGATTCGATTTCGGGTCGCATTTTCGGATGCAGGAACTGTTGTTCTCTAGAGAGTACCCCCAAATGAAAATTTTCTTGAAAACAGGTTAATAGTAACTAACTTTAGATAATACATGGGTGGGCAAAAGTAGGTTTACAGTTGTGAGTACACAAAACTCAGAATTCATTATTTTATTATTTATTTATTAATTATTGCATTACTTATTATTATTAAATTACTTTTTCCCACTCCTGTATAAAAATCACAATGCTAATTGACTATATTTTAAGGGATGCTATCTTTTTCGTTCATCAGATCTTCTCACGCCTCCTAAGCAGTTTAGCATTGGGCCTCTAGGTTAGACATATTCGGGGAAGGTTTTTTGTGTGTGATATGAATTCAAGTAAAAGAAAAAACTAAAACAGTTTCAGTGTGCCATGGCCTAATGGTTTGGAGAGCTCAATGACATAGCTCTTTCCCACTCTTCTGTAGTGTTAGAATCTGGTGTCTCTTCTTTGAAACAGATTTGCCTTATACTTCTTGTTTAAATTGCTTTTTTATGTTGCACTTCCTTCAATTAACATGTAATTAATATTAGAGCAAGAGTTCACAACAATGTCTTGTTTTTGGTCACACAGTTACAAGTGATGCCTTTTGTCCCTTTATATGTGTTATTTTCACTAAGCGAGCTCCTACATTTTAGTGAGGTGCTCTATAGTCAATCTGCACGGTATCATTAATTTCTGCAATGTTTTGGCATGTGTATGTATACACGAGTTGTTATAAGGTTTCACACTTTAGCAATATATTCTAAATGTCTTGTTAATACCTGCCTATCAGAGACATGGGTTGTTTTCCAATTATACTCTGTTCTAGAAAGGAAGATGAATTCTGTGATATTGCCGTACAATTACCTAGTCAATATATTTGCCCAAACTTCTGAGATTTTCCTCATGAAGAAGGGTTTCTGTTACTTTCAATGGAAAGTCTTCTATCTGTGCTTTGGAGCCCAATCCTACTCACCTTTTTAGGTATTTCACTCTTTCAAAATGATAACTTCCTTTAAGAAAGACAATGCTTAATATTTCCCTTCACAGAAAAAATAATAATTTGTTGAAACTCACTTCTCTGATGACATAAGCCTTCATTTTTTTCTGATCTCTTTTTCAGGTAACGATGGCAAGCAAAATGTCATAACTCATGGGCTTCACATTCTCACATTCAATATATTCTTGAATCCACTACAATAACAATCCCATCATTTCATATTTTATTGAAACTTTATTCTCAAGTTAACCAGTCGTGTCCATCCTGCCAAATCCAATCAACCTTTACTAACCTCACTCAGCTTAACAGAATTCACCAGGGCTGCCCATTTATATCAATTCTTTCTTGGTTTCTCTATTGCCTCGCCCTCCCACTTTTTCTCTTCCTTTCAGCTGTTTCTCTCCTTTTACTAGCACTTTCTTTACCCAGATTCTGGGCTGCTTTAGACTCAAAAGGTTGAGTGCTGTAGTGCTCAAATCTTTTATTTCCTTTATTCTTACAATTCTCTCCTAAAGGAGTTTGTACCATTCCCATTACCTTAAATTTAAGCTGATATATCTCAAATTTATATTTCCTGTTCAGAAAACACAAATTTCACACCCACATCTAAATCTCTGCTTTTTATTACACATGCTTATCTAATTAATTGACATCGAAGGCATAATGGGTTAAGCCTTAAGGTGGTTGATTCCTCTCAAATTGTTTTTCTCCCAAAGAGAGTATTTCCCTTAGCTCTTCTTTAAAAATATTTTTATTGATTTCAGGGAGGAAGGGAGAGAGAGATAGAAACATCAATGTTGAGAGAGATCATTGATCAGCTGCCACCTGCACACCCCACATTGGGGATAGAGCCCACAGTCTGTGACTTCCTGGTTCATAAGTCAATGCTCAAACACTGAACCACACCGGCCGGCCTCCCTTACCTCTTTATCCAGATCAGTAAGTAGGCCTATCCATTACATGGTAGATCACACACACACACACACACACACACACACACACACACACACACAAGTTACTGTGATCTCTACCCTTTACTAATGCCACTTCAGCAAAAAGTTCCGTAGGTTGTGTCTGATATATACCATTATTTTGTACAGTTGTTTCCATTCCCTTCTTTTTTCCCCACCTTTGTCCAAAATAGCGTAATTTATATTCTGAATTGTTTTTACATTTCTACAATCCAAGATTTAAAGTAGTCACTGTGATTTTTTTTCATAAAATAAATAAATCGTGTATGGGAAAACCATTGCTTTTTTAAAAAAGCAAAAATTCCTTACCATGTGCTGCAGGGCTTGTCCATCAAACTCCTTCATTCTGCTGGCTACATGGAAAGATACATTTGTTTCTAAAGCAAGTCAAACTTTTTCCTGAAGTTGGATCTTTGCATGTTGGTTTACCATATTCAAGTATTCTTCCTTTGGCACTTTCCATATAATAGCTCACTTTTTATTCAGGTCTAAGATAAAATGTTACTTAAACTGAGACTAATGCAAAGGGAAGAAGTATTAGAGGTTTAGGAGAGAAGCCTTTTCTTCTCTCCTGATGGTTTGGAACATTTTTAGAACACATGATTGTTTATTATATTATTTATTCATACTTATGTGCATTATCTATTCTGAATAATGTGAAATCCCAAAACTTGGGGGTGAAGAAAAAAGTAATTTAAACCCAAAGTGTATGCCACTGTGAGTTAGCTGAGGATCAGCTGAACTGAGCTGGCTTTTGTTTGCTGGTTCTGATTATCTCCAGTGCGTTCCATCCTGCGCCTGTTCATTTACTAGGAGGTTCTGCCTGAGGCTGGGCATCCTGAACTGGGACAACTCTGCCCTTGCATCTCCATCTTCCTCTGGGGCCAGTGCACTAGCTCTGGCATGTACTTCTCATGGCAGTGGCCAAGCATAAGAGGAAACATGCAAAGACTCATGAAACCTAAACACAAATATGGTCTAGGTAGGACGCCACTGCTTTCAAATCATTCTATTGCCAAAGTAAGCTGGAGGCCACTCCTACTGTGAGAGGGCCCTGCCGAAGTGTATGAATTGGAGAAGGAAGAGTTGTGGTCGGTAATGCAACCCACCTTCCATTTATTTCATTTCTCATTCGTTGACTATGGACATATGACAACAATGAAATGGTTTTTTTTTCATTTTATATTTATGATCAAACCTCAGCTACAATGAAACTCTAATATAAATTAGTCTCTGACATCTCCTTCTATTCTAAAATGTTTGTACATGTAACAATGAGAAATTTCATTACACATTTGATTTTTTCCCCAATATACTATTGACTTCCCAGAGGTGATTTTTTTCTCTACTTTATTAATTATTACATTTCTCCTGTCTACTACTCTATTCATGGAATTTGGTAGCTATTTTTTAATTAGTAATTAAACTAAGCATATCATTAAAGACAAACTGAGATAAAAAAAATAATTGATGTCAGTCTATGCAAATGTAAAGTTGCCAGTCAAATCTTAAGAGCCAGACATAAAAGTTAAATATATGTGTTTAAATATTTGAGTATCTCACTTGCTTCAGTTTTATATTTTTTATTATAACAGCAAGAAAAAATACTTATCTATTTTCTTATCTAGGTACTTCATTGACTACAACGCTGAAGATGACAGGTTTTTCAATATTGATGCCAATACTGGATCTATTAAGACTACAAAGGTTCTTGATAGAGAAGAAACTCCGTGGTACAACATCACAGTGGCTGCTTCAGAAAATGGTAAATGACTTGACTTTATGTACGATAGGAAAATATGTCACCGTACAGGAAGATTTATTCTGAGATTTCCTCATAAGCAGGTCTCTTACCATTTTTATTTTTGACGCCAGGATCTAAGAGAGTGCACAGAATGTATTAGATACAATTTTACACATTGTCAGACACAGTGAATACAGCATATCTATTCTCCTTTACCTTAATCCTGGCATAGTGGTGAAAAATTGCATTGTGGACACTTAGTCCTCATGCTTGAGTCAAAGCATTTGGCTCTCCTTCTAACTGTGCTTATATCGTACTTATAAGTAAGTCATCAAAAGGCTAGATAGAAGAACAGTTCTTCACACACTTCAGTTTAGGAGAAAAGGAAATGAAAAACTGATCATTGCTCTTGAATAATTTCATCAATATAACACCCCTCCTCAGGCTTCAGTTAGCATTTAGAAAACTTATTGTAAAGTAATAGTAATAACTTGGAATTTCAATAGGCAGGACTACGCCCTCTTTGAGAGAAATATAGGAGATACAGAATAATGCACTATGGTTAATATCTAAGTTCAGAAAAGCACAAGCATAAATGTCAATAATTATTTGTGAGTTTAAAAGTTGTATAAGACTGTGTTCAAACGAAATTAGAATAAAACTAAGAAAATGGATCTATCATAACAATGAATTCTTTCTTTACATATTAAGTGATAAACCAAAGTCTAAATTACCCCAGGTGTAGAATTTAAGTTTGCAGAAATTATATAGGCATTTAGAAAAGATTTCTATGTTATATATATATATATATATTCATTAGAAATACACACACACACACACACACATATAATCAACTTCACATTAAAAAATAGTGCTATAGAACATGAAATTATGCTCGGTTTTCGGTTTTTGGGGTTTTTTTTGCCCTCAGAGGTTATGCCTCCTCTATGTGCTCCGTTCTAGGAAGCCACTAATCTAGATTCTATTTCTCTAAATCAGTGATTTTCAACCTTTTCATCTCATGGCACACATAAAATAATTATTAAAATTCTGTAGCACACCAAACTATAGTATATTTTATGCCGATCTGACAAAAAAAAAGGTATAATTTTTATTCACTCACACAGGATGACTGTTGTGTTGGCTGTCGTCATTTTTAAATTTGCCCTTCTAAGGGAAAAGAGGTCAGTGCCCCTGACTAAATAATTAGGTAGTGCATGTTTTAAAAATTCTTGTGGCACACTGGTTGAAAATCACTGCCTAGTTGTTTTAGTCTGTTCAGGCTGCTAGGTGCTTTAAATAATAAACTTCTTTCTCACAGTCCCTGGAGGCTGGGAAGGCCAAGATCAAGATGCTGGCACATTCCCTATCTGGTGAGGACCAGCTTCCTGTTTCATCCATTGCTTCTGCCTAGTGGTGTCCCCACAAGGCAGAAGGGCAAGGAAGTTTTAGAGGTCTCTACTGTAAGAACACTAATCTTAATGATGAGGCCTCCACCCTTATTGCCTAATCACTTTCCAAAGACCCCACTTCCTAATACCATCAATTGGGTGTTAGGTTTCAACATATGAATTTTACATTCAGTCTATAGCAATACATTTACCTATTATTGGCACTTCATATAAAAGAATCGTGTAATCTGTGGTCCTTTATTACTGGCTTACTTCTCTTAGGATAATGTTTTCAAAGTTCATCCACATCATGGCATATCATTAATTTATTCTCTCTAATTGCTAAAAAAAATATACCATTTTATAGATATACCACATTTTATCTATCCACTAGAGGCCCAGTGCATGAATTCGTGCACCAGTGTGGTCCCTCGGCCTGGCCTGCGGAATCGGGCCAACATCAGCTCTCCAACATCCCTGGAGGGATCCCGGATTGTGAGAGGGTGCAGGCCAGTCCGAGGTACCCCATCGGTGAATGATTGCGGCTGGGGAGGAACGCAGGAGGTTGGCCAGCTGGGAGAGACTGCAGAAGGGCTCCAGGGGTGTCCAGACCATCTTGCTCAGTCCTGATCAGCCAGACCCCAGCAGCAAGTTAACCTGCCTACTGGTAGTCAGTGCATGTCATAGCAACTGGCCGACCAGTCGACTGTCTGCCCCTGCTGGTCAGTGCATGTCATAGGGAGCAGTTGAGCAGCCTTAGCATATCATTAGCATATTACACTTTGATTGGTTGAAGGGACTACCGGACAACTGGACACTTAGCATATTAGGCTTTTATTATATAGGATTCATCACTTGATAGACATTTGGGTTGTTTCTACTTTTTGCCAATATGAATAATGTTTTGACTATTAATGAGAAAGTTTGTGTATAGCCATGTCTTAACTTATTTTGGGTATATATCTGGGATTGAGATATGGAAATTATATTTAACAATCAGAAGAACTTAACTGCCAGTCTGTTTTCCAAAGTGGTCACATTTTACATTCCCATCAGCAGTGTAGGAGTTCAATTTCTCTATATTGTTACCAATATTTATTATTATGTATCTTTTTTATTATAATCATCCTAGTGGGTGTGGGTGATTGTGGTTTATGCAATTTTATAATGTCCTTTGAGACAAGTCAATAAGTATACTATGTTAGAATTTTTATTTTACCTTTTATGAATATTCTACGTGTTTTGCATCTATAACATTTGCTCAAGTAGCTTCCATTTAGATGTTTTTCAACATCATATTCTCTTTGAAAATAAGCATTCACTAATTACTTTTAAATGAGTGTTATAAAGAATACACGAGTGGGTTCATTTGTGATCATTTTGGTTAATCTTCTTTTTCAAAATAATCACAATAGGTGTAGAATTGCATGTTCTTTGTCACCTGAGGAAAATTTCATTACTGTTAAATGCTAAGGGCTCATTAAAAATTAGTTGATAAAATAAAGGAATAAGTGGATTAATCCAGAAAGAGATGATGAAAATATTATAAAGATCCATAAAAGATTGTGCAGTTCTTTTGGAACTGGCTCCCTGTGTAGAATATGGAAGGGACAATTTTTTGAAAAGGATGACTGTGTTTGTCAGAAACAATAGGAACTTATTTTATAATAAAATCAAGTCCAACTCTAGTGGTGTTTTGATCAAAAATCATACTTTAGGTTGCTCTAAATCTTACCTCAGTCCAAATAATATTTGTATCAAGTAGAAACTAACTTATGACTATACATGAGTTTATATATATCATGAAAATTGTATTATGTGCAATCATTACCAAAGGAGAGGCCCATTTTCACTGAATTAATGCCTAAAATATATACTTACTTTTTTAAAAAACTATTTGCCTGTACTTTAAATGGGTAATGAGTTCATACATGCCTGCTTAGTAAAACAGTATAGTAAATTGCAGTACCCTGAATTTTATAGATGCTAATAAAAAAGCCTAAAAGACAACCCAAAGAGAAATACTAAAATGTAATTTAATCCTAATCCTAAACATGTATGTAGAATGAGCAACAGATAATATTTTATAGCCGTATGGCGAGACTGTTTAGAAAACTGCACTCTGATGCCCTGATTACTTAGCCTAAGTGCCGGTTACATATTGGAGGCTCTTTCATGTACAATTGTTTGTAAGTGTTAGCCTCAACACCAGCCACATTATTCATGTCTTTTCTAGTTTATTCTGTTGTGGAAATGCACTTGATACTTTTTTTCAGATTGAATTTTTGAAAGCCATTCTATGTTAGAACCGTTTAGGTTCACGGCACAGTTGAGAGGAAGGTACAGAAATTTCCCATATACTCTCTGCCCATATGCATGCTATTGTCAGTGTGCTTATTTTATTATATGAAATTTAACTTTCACAAACTTGTTCATAGTTGCAATTTCCCTTAGCAAGAAAAGAATTTCTTATTGGCACTTTTTCCTTAGCACACAAAGAAATCGGTACCACTTTAAGCATGATCAAAAATAATAAAGTTCTCTTCTGACATATGTCTATACATGGATGCCTCAGTGGATTAGTTACCTATTTTCATATAACAGATTACCAGGAAAGAGCCAAAAACAATTCAATTTGTTCTAAGGTAAAAGAAATTTATTGGCCCATGTTACAAACAATAAAGTTCACATGTGAGTTAGGATTTAGGCTTACTGTACTTTGATCAGGTCTCTATTTTCATTTCTCTGTGATATTTCCTTTTATACATTTCTTTTTATCTTGTCTTTTGCCTTAGAGTCGCTATATTATAGTAACAAGCAACAAATACTGTGTTAACTTATATATATTAACAGGTTGAATGCACCCTCTCACAATGAATGCCACCTTAGATCCGGGAGAGAAATTGTCATTTTGAATAACCATTAAAAATGATACTCCAATTAGGTCATTTTTAAGTTTTCATTCACTGTTTTTAAAAGTTGTATTTTATTCATGAAATGTGCATATAATTGGACTAATTACTCTGGCAAAAGGTATGTGTTCATCATATTGGCTCAAGATAATCAAGGCCCATATTTTATCTTCACTTGTCTTCAAATACATTCAAACTTTGTGGGTTCTACACGTGGAGAGAAGTTTGGTGAGGCAATTATAATACTTACTCATTCTATTTTTGTTGTTATTTAGTTATTTACATAACTAGAGGCCTGATGCACGAAATTGGTACAAGGGGCTCAGCCCTCGCAGTCCTGACTTCATCTGGAAGGTGGTCTGGAAGGATGTCCGGAAGGTTGTTCAGCTCTCCTGTCTAATTAGCATATTATGCTTTTTATTATATAGATATGTTAATGCATTTAAGGGCTTACTAATTGCACTATGCCAATCTCAGTATAAAATTCTGGAAGAACTCGGCTGGTTTTGCTCAGTGGTTGAGCTTCATCTCATAAACCAGGAGGTCAAGGTTATATTCTCATTCAGAATCCATACCCAGGTTGTGGGCTCAATCCCTGGTTGAGTTGTGCAGGAGGCAGCCAATAGATGATTCCCTCTCATCACTGATGTTTCTATCTCTCTCTCCCTCTCTCTGAAATACATAAAAACATAAATAATATTTTTAAAAATTCTGGAAGAATTAGAGCAAAAGTGTGCATTAAAGATAAAAGCTTGAATAACTGAAGCAATTATATATAGTGCTGTTAGATATTTATTTTAGAGTTTTCCTTTCTCCTTAAATTTTCAATACCTCTTTCAACGTAATTTGTTCCTGATATGCAAAAAATAACCTTGCTCCTCTAAAGAAATAAAATAAGGAAAGTCAGGAAAGGGTTTCGACAGTTTTCTGTCATCACGTCTATCAACCTGATTAGCACAATGTGCTTTAATCTGCACAAATCTGTCTTCCTTCAAGTTCCTGTGAGTAAATTCTCCACGCCATGTGTGCGACCACCTCTCTAGGTGTGCCCCGAGTCCTCCCTTGCCCGCTCAGAGACATTGCACTGTCAATCATTTTCCTCTCCCCTGCCCCTTCATTTCCCCTGTCTGATACACAATTCTCTGTCCTCATAAATAGGCTTTAATTCCTCTCTGAAAATAAAATTAACTCTCACAAACAAAACCTGAACACCTACCTTCAGTGTTTCCCTCCTGATACAACTCTATTCCTGCATTCCCTTTACCAAACACCCCTTGGAGGAGTTACTTATACAGTTCTGCACAGCTTACTGATGGGGATAAATTGTATAAATTTGCCCTTAGGCAATTTTGTCTTTGTTTGCAAGTCCATAGACATGGATGGTATAGGCTGCTACTCAACCTAGGCTATATGGCATAGCCCATGGCTCTGTAGTAGAGGAAAAATATTTTTCTTTCTCTACACTTCTATGTTCTTGGCTTGGACATCCCTGTAATAAAAGATTAATAGGAGAAAAACAAACAGATATTTAATAGCCTGTCTACAAGGAAGAGAAGATACCCAGGAAAACTGAGTACCTCACAAAAATGATTGAAGCCAGGTTTCAGCTGAAGATAAAAGATGTTGTCCCAGGTTCGATTCCGGTCAAGGGCATGTACCTGGGTTGCGGGCACATCCCCGGTGGGGGATGTGCAGGAGGCGGCTGATCGATGTTTCTCTCTCATCGATGTTTCTGACTCTCTCTCTCTCTCCCTTCCTCTCTGTAAAAAATCAATAAAATATATTAAAAATCAAAAATAAAAATATAATAATAATAAAAAAAGATGCTGGGGTTGGTAGGAGTCAGTTTTGGGAGGTTACAAGGAGAAGCACAGTAGGCAGGGTAAGACTGATGCAGATTTCAGTAGTTGTCTTCAGCTTCCTTAAGGGTCCCTAGAGATAAGGTTAGCCGTGGGCAAACTACGGCCCGCGGGCCGGATTAAAACTAAAAAAAAAAAAAAAAAGACCTTACCCTTTTATGTAATGATGTTTACTTTGAATTTATATTAGTTCACACAAACACTCCATCCATGCTTTTGTTCCGGCCCTCTGGTCCAGTTTAAGAACCCATTGTGGCCCTCGAGTCAAAAAGTTTGCCCACCCCTGGATAAGGTCATCATCCCTCACAGTTCCTCCTGGTATAGCAAGGGAGATACTCATGCAAATGGAGATTCCCCTTATGTGTGTTAATGTCTTTTACAAAAGGTAATCTACTTGGTTTTTAGATCTTCTCCCATGTCTGCTAGTGCTTAAAATTTACCCACCAAAAAATATTTTTATGCCAAATAGACATACTTTCAGGTGAAAAAATTGTGTTCCCCTACAGCTTCTGGGCTACAAATCTGTACACAACATTTTAGCGTACTGAACACTGTAGGCAATTGAACACAGTGGTGTTTGTGTTATACATTGTGCTACATTAGGGCAACTATGAAGTCACTAGGCAACAGGACATTTTCAGCTCCATAATGAACTTAATGGAATCACTATCACATATGCATTCCTCTTTGAACAAAACGTTGCCATGTAGTGCATGACTGTATTCACAGTCTGCACTCTCTATCACCATGCTCTTTAAAATCTACTGTAAAAACAATCTTGTGTTCATTGCTTTGCCAGAATTACTTTTGTCCTCCATATTGTAAAATCTAAAGTCTAACTTTAATTTCACCGTCTGCTCAACATGGCAACAGCAGTTAGCAAAAGTGACAACTCCTTCAAGAAAGAGGTTCTTTCTTTGATTTAAGGACACACTATTCCCTAGATTCTCTAGCATCTGGCTACCTCAACATTTTCCCAGCTGCAGTCCATTGTACGTGAGGTCTGTATGGCCACGGGTCATGCAGCTGCCAAGGCCACTTGGCAGGCTAGAACATGGGCAAGTGCCAGTCACAGAACAAGGGAGTGCTAGGGAGCAGGAGCAAAGGAAGAGGCGAGAGCCAGAGAACTCTGTCTGGAGTTATAACCAGGAGCTTAACCAATGAGTCCCTCAGGATTTTCTGGGATCAGTGGCTCTGCCCACCTAGACAGTTATCTTTGTTCCCAGGTTAGACTGACAGGCAAGCATCTTCCCTAGGGCACCCCGACTCTACTGTGCATGTGCACGACTTCCCTTTGTTTGATCCTTTCCTCCAGTGATCTGCAGGGAATGGCCTGGTGGTTCCCTGGGGAGCATGGGCTTGCAGCTTCCTGGTGAAGTTGCCCAGATGACCAGGCTTATAACGTCTGCCCTCTCCTTTGCTCTCTTTTCCTATTTTTTAAATTATGACAATCGCACAAGTAAATTTTTCCCTCAAAATCCAATTTTTCCTCTAAATCTGCTCCTCCAGAGGTCTTATCCATGTTAGGAATGATGGCTATAGTCTCCAAATTCCTCACGTAAATCACTCAGAGTCATATTCAGCTCCACTTTTTCTTTTTTTTAAAATATATTTTATTGATTTTTTTACAGAGAGGAAGGGAGAGGGATAGAGAGTTAGAAACATCGATGTGAGAGAAACATCCATCAGCTGCCTCCTGCACACCTCCTACTGGGGATGTGCCCGCAACCAAAGTACATGCCCTTGACCGGAATCGAACCTGTGACCTTTCAGTCCGCAGGCCGACGCTCTATCCACTGAGCCAAATCGGTTAGGGCTCCACTTTTTCTTTTGTTCCACATCCAATTTTTCAGAAACCTCTGTCAGCTATGCTTTAAAAAATATTCATAAAGCAACCACTTTATACTATTTCCATCACTCCAACCCCTGTCCAAGCAAGGACCACCTCCACCAAAGTATTTCCTGTCGCTTCCTAAATATCCTCCTTTAACCTGTCACCCAGAGAACTGCCAGAATGTTTCTTTTAAATCATAAGGAATGCCAGTGCAGTCTCTTTTAATAAGAGAAAATACTCACAAGTAAATTAAGGTCACAAAGCAGGACACTCATAATGGGCTTTCCAAGTTTTACACATACATCCCGCCAAACAAAGAGTAAAGGTGAGGCATATCTTGTTTTTGCTTTAGTTCTTGTGTATGAATCTGAGCACATTTTAGAGATTTTTTTAAAATGAATATAGACTGTTCTGGCTTTTGTATTGTGTTCATTATATATACGTCTCCAGTTTTGCTTCTATGTTCATAAAGGCTATTGATTTACAGCTCATTACTTATTATTGTATTATCATTACCATCCTTTCATTATTTTATTAGGCAGTGATGCATAATATTCAAGGACACTGTATCTGAAGTAAGACTGTCTCTTTTTAAATTCTGTTTCCCTTTATAACAGGCAGTTGGAACTTGGGCAAGTCACTTAACATATAGGGTGTTCCAAAAATGTATACACATTTCAATAATTAGTAGTTTAAATGGGTTAACTATGAAAAGAAAGAAACATCAATTGAACTAGCAGAAAAAAGTGTGTATACATTTTTGGGGGGACACCCTGTATTAATTTATTTTTAACAAAGGATTTCAATGAGGGTTACTTTAATTTATAAGCATTCCCATTGGTTTATATCCAGCATTTGGAGAAATCTTGTCAAACTTTTTAATATTATATCAGTCTGGTTGGTGTTAAATGGTAACTTATTTTGATTAACTTCATTTCTTTAATGTTGAAAGTACTTTATGTGTTTATTTGGCATTTATATTACCTATTCTGTTAAATGTTTGTCATTAATTTTACCAATTTTTATATTATGCTGGCCCCTTTTTTTTATTATCAATTTAATACATTGTATTATATATATACTAGAGGCCCGGTGCACAAAAATTTGTGCACTCGGGGCGGGGGGGGGGTCCCTCAGCCCGGCCTGTGCCCTCTCGCAGTCTGGGACCCCTTGGGAGATAACGACCTGCTGGCTTAGGCCTGCTCCTGGGAGGCAGAGGGCAGGCCCAATCCCTAGGTGCAGCCCCTGGTCAGGCTCAGAGCAGGGCCGATTGGGGAGTTGGGGCACCGCCCTCTGTCATGCACAGAGCAGGGAGATTGGGAGGTTGTGATGCCACCCTCAGTCACAATCAGGGTAGGGCCGATTGGGGGGTTGGGGCTCCGTCCCCTGTCACACTCAAGGCAGGGTCGATGGGGAAGTTGCGGCGCCACCCCCTGTCACGCACAGAGCAGGGCCGATCAGGGGGTTGGAGCACTTCCCCCTGTCACTCACAGAGCAGGGCCAATCAGGGGGTGGGGCACCGCCCTCTATCACCCACAGAGCAGGGCCGATCAGGGGGTTGGGGCACCGCCACTCTCACACTCAGGGCAGGGCCGATGGGGAGGTTATGGCTCTACCCCATCACACACAGAGCAGGGCCCATGGGGGGGAGGGTTGGGGAGCTCCCCCCTATCAGGCACAGAGCAGGGTCGATCAGGGGGTTGGGGCGCTGCACCCTGTCACACACAGAGCCGCAGGGTGAACAGAGGTTGGGGAGCTCCCCCGTATCAGGCACAGAGCAGGGCTGATCAGGGGGTTGGGGCGCCTTCCCCTGTCACGAACAGAGCAGGGTGGATAGGGAGGTTGTGGCCCTGCCCCCTGTCACACACAGAGCCACAGGGCGATCAGGGGGTTTGGGCGCTGCCCCCTGTCACGCTGATCCCAGTGCCGGGAGGCATATTACCCTTTTACTCTATAGGGTAGAGGCCTGGTGCATGGGTGGGGCAGACTGGTTTGCCCTGAAGGGTGTCCCGGATCAGGGTGGGGGTTCCCACTGGGGTGCCTGGCCAGCCTGGGTGAGGGGATGATGGCTGTTTACAGCTGGTCACACACCCTTCAGGGTGGGGATCCCCACTGGGGTGCCTGGCCAGCCTAGGTGAGGGGATGATGGCGCTTTGCAGCTGGTCACACACCCTTCAGGGTGGGGGTCCCCACTGGGGTGCCTGGCTAGCCTGGGTGAGGGGCTGAGGCTTTCTGCAGCTGGTCACACCCCCTTCAAGATGGGGGTCCCCACTGCGGTGCCTGGCCAGCCTGGGTAAGGGGCTGATGGCTGTTTGCAGGCTGGTCAAGCTCCCCCCACCCCCCCATAGGGACCCTCACCCCATGGAGATTTGGCCAGCCTAGGTGAGGGGCTGATGGCTGTTTTCAGGCTGGCCACACTCCGTTTAGGGTGGGGTGTCCCCACTTGGTTGCCTGGCCAGTCTGGGTGAGGGGCTGAGGGCCATTTTCAGGCTGTCCAAACCTCCCCCTTCCCCCAGTGACAGCAGCTCCCAGTCTCTCCTTTATTTCTTTTCTTTATTTAATTCTGGGATTTATTTACCTTCTATAATTGAAACTTTGTAGCCTAGAGTGGAGCTCAGAGCCGGCCAGGGTGGGGCGGGAAGCTTGGCTTCTTCCATCGCCCGGGGCAACCTAAGCCTCCTGCTCGCTCCAGCTCCATGGCCGCAGGCCGCCATCTGGTTGGGTTAATTTGCATATAGTCGCTCTGATTGGCTGGTGGGCATGGCTTAAAGTGTAGCAAAGGTACGGTCAATTTGCATGTTTGTCTTTTATTATTGTAGATAATTTTTTGTATAGTGTAATTACAGCCCTTATAATGATAATGATGTAGATAACAAATTTTACTGTAACCATTTCTTTTTTTAAAATATTTTTATTGATTCAGAGAGGAAGGGAGAAAGAAACATCAATGTTGAGAAAGAATCATTGATCAGCTGCTTCCTGCACATCCCTTACTGGGGATCCAGCCTATAATTCTGGCATGCACCCTGACTGGGAATTGAACCATCGCCTCCAGGTTCATAGGTTGACACTCAACCACTGAACAACACCAGCCAGGCTGCAAACATTTCTTGATCAATCTTACTTTCCCCACCAATCTGCAATAGCATCCTTACCATATATTAAATGTCCATATATAATGGATTTGTGGTTGGTTCTTTTCTGTTTCTCTTTGTCTGTATACTTTGACACTATCACATTGTCTTAAGTTCTAATTCTCTATAATAAGACTTGATAAATGGTAAAGCACTATGCATCATCTTTGTATTAACTATAATATTTTATTATATACCGGAGTTCTATGAGAATTCATGCTAAGTTCTATTTAAATTTCTCTTTATTTTCCCCAAGTGGAACTTGACATCACACACTGTGTATGTTCTCCCATAAGAAGGGAATGATTCTTTGTGTAAAGAGCTTTCTATTTTCTCCAAGTTTATTTAGATTTGAAACCTTGAACTTTTTAAAGATCGTGTGACTTTTTTTTAACCAACTGCTGTGCTTTTCTTAGTTTAATGATGAAACTGATTGTTCATCCCTTAGACTCTGACAGCATACAATGAAGTCTGACAACTTTCTCCCACTCCAGTTCTGAATAACATATAATTTCCTTGATATGACAAAAAATACCATTTTAGCATTCATGGCATGCCTTGGTGTTCATTTTTCATTTTCCTGTAAGTTAATGAGTTTAGCAAGGAGTGCCATCATAAAGTTGTCTTTTGCCAAAAGTCCTGCTGTAGCATATGGAGCTAGTGACAAGCTACACTATTAAGGAGATTTGTTTAAAACCAAACCTCTAAAGTGTGCATGGAAATACTAAATACATCCCTGTGTGTTTTGCAGACAATCCTGGTTTGCTCAGCCATGTCACAGTGGGTATTAGAGTTCTGGATGTCAATGACAATCCACCCGAACTTGCCAGGGAATATGATATTGTTGTATGTGAAAATTCTAAGCCTGGCCAGGTAAGTTAATTGTTCTCTTCCTGTCATTTGAATGGAAAAAAGAAAAAGCAGCTCTATTTCTATTATTCTTTTTTTTCATTTTATTGAATTTGTTCATTAATAAAACTATGTAGGTTTCAGGTGTAAAATTCTATAATGCATCATCTGTATATTGTATTGTGTGTTCACCACCCCAAGTCTCAAAATGCTAATTTTGTGCCCAGTGAAAATAATTTTACAAAGCTTTATTTTAAGTACCAGGTAGATTTTTTTTTTTTTTAGAATCATAGGAAATAAATTTTCTCCAAATCCCAACTGTAATTCAAAAACTAACTCATCCATGCATGCATTCACTATACCTATAAAATGATATTGAATGCTTTGTGTGTCGCCCCACAGTAAATGGGAAGGAAACCGCGAACCCTTCTGTGCTAATGAAGCTTTGAGACTAGATTGGAGGAATGCACTGGTTTATCCATATTAGAGGGCCCAAGTGAGTGACACGGGTAACCATTGTGTGATACTGGTACAAAGAGATGATTGGTTTTAACAATGTGAAGAGTGTGTATGTATTAAGGAGGTGGGAGAGCAAAGGCAGGAGAGAAGAGCTTGAAAATAGGAAATGAGTCTGCGTGTATGTGGCACCTAGTTAAAAGAGATTGGCGATTCTGAAGGAAGGCCAGGGTGGCTGACGCACATAAGACAAGTGGGGGACTTGGAAGGGGAAGTGCATTTATTTCTCTTCTCTTCTTGAGCTTCTCATTGTTTCCAGAAATCAGATATGTGCTCATAGCTTAGCTGGGTCTTTGCAGACCCAAGACCATAATCGAGGTATCAATCAGGGCTGTGCTTTTACCCGGGGCTTGGAGACCTCTTTCAAGTTTACAAGGTTGCTAGCTACATTGAGTCCCTTTCAGCTGCAGACCCGAGAACATCAGGATTTCCCCAGTAAGGACATTTACTTCACCATACAAGTAAGGACTGTATTTCTGGTGAGACAATGCTAGCAAACAGCTTTATCTAGGGTAATGTAATCAGATGATTGATGTATCGACGTTTTTGCCATATTGTATTGGTCAGCAGCAAGACACAGTTTACACCACACTTAAAAGGAAGAGATTACATCGCCATGCATTGCGTAAGAATCACCTGAAAGTCTCTCTGTCATAGATGAATCTAGAGATGTAAAAATGTTATAGGTCCAATAGTATAAGTCCAATAGTTCCTTTTATTGTCATTGGTAAACCAGAATGAAGATATCATCCAAAATAACTTCAAATTATTTAGAAGCTTCTGATGAAATTATAATTCTGAGAAACATTGTCTTATATATTCGTGTATGAGGAACAATCAATAGTGGCTTGCTAGAGTAATCATTGCTTATGTGTTTTAAGTACGCCCAAGAGGGGTATTTTATATATAAATGGAGAATTCTTTTTTACATAATTTTTTTCATGTTTATTGTCCACAAAAAAATTAGAAAACATGAATAAGGACAAAGTTGATGAAAATTATAATATTTTAAAGTACAAGTTATATGTCTTAGTCTCTTATTAATATATTAAGATTATCACCTCTGAAACTTAAGAATTTTCCTACATCACCATTTTAAAAGCAGTAAATAATTTTATGGTACAGATATATAATGATTTACTTACCAAATCCCATTTTTAATGGGTCAGAAATGTATGCATAAATCCTAAATATTATTTTCTTAACATACATTATAAAGGTATAATTGATGAGAAAAATCTTTAAAATTTAAAATATAAATACAGATTTAAAATATATAGCAACTGAATATAGAATTACAGTTCTTGGTAGTAAGAGTAAATTAGACTTAGCTGAAGAGAAAATAAGTGAATTGAAAAATAGATGCCAAAACCGGTTTGGCTCAGTGGATAGAGCGTCGGCCTGTGGACTGAAAGGTCCCAGGTTCGATTCCTGTCAAGGGCATGTACCTGGGTTGCGGGCACACCCCCAGTAGGAGATGTGCAGGAGGCAGCTGATCGATGTTTCTCTCTCATCGATGTTTCTAACTCTCTATCCCTCTCCCTTCCTCTCTGTAAAAAATCAATAAAATATATTTTAAAAAAATCTTAAAAAAAAATAGATTAGAATAAAATGTCAAAAAGATGAAAAGGAAGTATCAATACAATTATGAAAGCCATGCTACTTGCAGGTCTACCATATAATTTATTCAATTTATATAGTATTGCTCTTTTATTCACATAGCTGTTACTGTTTTCAGAAACTAATTACTAGACTTAGCAGCCCTAAATTCTAATAAAATTTGATTAAGTTATGTGATTACTTCATTTTACCCTTTAAAAACTGTATTTATATTGAGCATCATTGCTGTGTTTTAATGTCGTATGACTTTAGCTGTCAGTATAAGATAATTGGGTTCTTTATGTTGCTCAAAATTTGTTTCCAACTCTTTCACCAAAGTGAATTTAGATTTGTCAGTGAGAGAATAAAAACATCATTTTTAAAGTATCGCTTATTGCACTTGTATTTAAACTATTCATTGCCAATCTGTGTAGTCAGTTGTAAAATGAACCCTGCTTACAAGTGGAAAATGGTTGGTTATGTAATTTTTCAGTCCTGAGATTATTAAACCTTATGTTTGTAGCATTTCTGAAGAAACTTTGTGTAATTTGATGCAGATTTGGAATGGAGAACTCTATTTAACTGATTTGTAAAATAGGCTTTCTGAAGCATATTTACATGGTTCAGCTCTATGACACTTAATTTTAGAATTAAAGACATTTCTGATATAGATGCTGTGCATCTAAATATAATAGCATGTGACTGTGGCAAAGAGACTGGTCTTTTATGAAAGCAGCAGGGAGGGTGGGTAGGTGGGAGGTAATCAACCAAGGAATGTGTATGCATATATGCATGACCCATGGACACAGACAATGAGGTGGCAAGGTCCTGGGGTTAAGGCGGGGCCGGGGAAGGGGCGGTAGCCTGGAGGGTGTCAATGGGAGGAAAAGGAGACATATGTAATAGTTTCAACAATAAAGAATTATAAAGAAAAGAAATACATTTTTAAAAAGAAAATCATGCATGCATAAAATTTGATGTCAGTTCCCAAAATAGAGTAAATTCAAAATAATTAAGATGCACCTAACCTAGAAAATTTGAAAATAAATGAAGGGAGGGAGAGGTTTTAGGTGGGGAAGGGACATATGTAATACTTTCAACAGCAAAGATTTATTTTAAAGAAGAAAATAAATGAAGGAATGCTTTTAATCTCTCTCTTCCTCGTGTGTGTGTGTGTGTGTGTGTGTGTGTGTGTGTGTGTGTGTGTGTTTTCCATTGGAATTAAACTTAGGAAATAGAATATATGAAATAAAATATTTTATTAACTAACACAAGTCTCTGCCTCATCGCATCCAATTAACAATACATATTGGGGAAAAAAGTAAAGTTAGATCAGTAGAGATTTTACACTGTGTCAAGGATCAAGCTCATTTAACTAACAAAGTCATTATAATTATATTAGCAAATATATTCATAATCCCACAGACACCAGGCAGGTAAGAGCATGAGTGTGTGTGGGGGGGGGTAGGAGGAAATGGCGGGGGATAAGGACACATATGTAATACCTTAATCAATAAAGAAAAAAAATTAAGCAAACTTGTTGATTAATTTAAAGAAGATGTGATGTTGTCCATAGAATGCTGTTTTAAAAAATATATATATTTTTATTGACTTCAGAGAGAGAGAGGGAGAAACATTGATGAGAGAGAAACAGTGATTAGCTGTCTCCTGCATGCCCCCTACTGGGGATTGAGCCCAAAACCCAGGCTTGGGCCTGACCAGAAATCCAACCAGAGACCTTTTGGTGCATGAGATGATGTTCAACCACTGAGCCATACCTATCTGGTATAGAATGCTCTTTTTAATGTAAGTGTTTAGTTAGGGCTAGGTCATTTACCTAATAGAAGATTGTTATTTTTATAAATCTGTGATACTATATTTTTTTTCCTAAAAAATTCTCCAGAAATAATAGACTTTGGAAAACACATTTAAACAAGAGGATACATTTATTTGATAAAAGAAATCAAAATTGGTTCTAATTAGTTTTTGCCAAAAGTAAATATTTACTCATTGGCATTATAAAGAATTATTCTAGCAATTATTTATAAATACCAACTCTATTTTTTTATTTTTTTTCTCCTTTGGTTGATTAAATCTGTGACTGTGTTTCTAAAAATCAGTGTAGATAAATCATAACTCTGAGAGAGTAGAAAATACTGATGACAGAGACATGTCAATTACAGGTCTATCTAGCAGAAGTTGAAATCTTTTGGAAATTATAAATATTAATTTCTTAAGTATGTCTCCTAGTAAAAGTCTGAGGAGACAATACATGGAAATCCTATTTGCTAATGAAAGAGAAAAGGTGATTAGTAAAACAGAAAAGTTGAAATATCCCATCTCATATCCAAAAATTATCTGACTTCTAGATAAAAATGGAACAACATTCTAGGTTTTTGGAAGCATTTCTCAGAAATGTTATGGAAAAAATTAAGTATAGATGCGTGATTCACAATTCTACAACAGTTGAAGATGAATGGTTCGCTCTGAAACAAAACTCATGATAATCACCTCATCATTTTCTATGTAGATGAGACCAAGAACCCTCTCATCAAGACATATTTGCCAAATGAATTCAGATTTAAAATTACCTTGATAAACATGGAAATATATTTTACTAAAGGCAACAGGAAACCAGGAAATACAACATAATATGAATTATATCAGAGATTTACAAAAAGAGTAAGCTCATGTTTATAAAAATATTAAGAAAATTTAAAATAACATGTAAACTAATTTTGAAATGAGAATATAATTGCCCCAAAGAAGTAATAACAAGAAACAAAATAGTCTTTGATTTAAGTTACCTGTTCTCCACCAATCCCCTCCAAAATTGCTTTCTAGAATAAGAAATGAACTTTAAATGTGGCAGTATGTTATAAGGGATCATTGCCAAAATAAAATTGCAAATTGGAGAATCACAATGAATGAAGAGTAGGGGTAAGAGGACATTTATTTTCCAAAAGAAAAGCATATTTATCTTATTTAACCCTGAACACAACCTTGAAATTTGTCTTTTTTATTTGTTTTTTAGTAAGTAACTGACATGTAGAGCATGTAGCTATGTTTGTCATATGCACACACTGTACTCTCCATAGAGAGTACATATACTTGAGAAAAATATTTTAGAAGACTTCTGATTATTCATCAATTAGTCAATAATCATAGCCAAGAGACAATAACAAGGAAGAAAACTATCTAAACAGAGACTAGCTATCCTAATATATAAAAGGTTAAGCAACCATCTGACTGTCCAACCGGTAGCTATGACATGCAATGACCACCAGGGGGCAGATGCTCAATACAGGGTGATGCACCCAAGAACCAGAGAGGAGGGAGCCCCATTCTGGGGTTCATCACTCAAGAACTGCCCTCTTGCAACCCGGGACCCCTCGGGGGGTGTCAGAGAGTTGGTTTCGGCCTGATCCCCTCAGGCCAGGAAGAGGGACCCCTCCTGCCGGAGGGACCCTGCTCACTCTGCAGATGCCCTTCGAGCCCTGACACTGCCCCAGGTGTGGCCGGCCAGGGAGGGACCGGGGGATGTTGGCTCCAGAGCATGTCCGGCCTGTCTTATCCAGTCCCACCCCACTGGCCACCTTCTAATTAAGTTCCTTTCAATGTGCATGAATCTGTGCACCGGAGCACTAGTGCTTTAAATAAAAAGGAAACCAAAAATGAACAAATATGTGAAAGCAGGATGAAGAATTCTTGGGGGACATAAGAGGGATGGGCTTTCACCTAGATCCCTTGCTAAAACAGTACATTTTGAGTAGTGATAGAAAGTACATAAAGGAGTGGGCCATGTGAATAGATGGAGGAAATGGACCACACTATCTTCACTTTCACTTCATGAAAACACATGCTTGTCTTGTCCAACTCTCACTGACCACACCCTCTCAGTGCTTTTATCTTCCTCCTCATGACCCTGACATCATCATGGGCTTAGTACATGGAGAGGAATTTCAGTTTCAACTATGGTACCTTTTGGTGATTATTTCACTTGGTTAATATTGAGTAAAATATTCTTCAAAATCTCAATTTCTGTAATGGATGTACAATATTTCACATATAGGAAATGAGATTTTTATGGCTCTTTTTGCCCTCTCTCTCTCTCTTTTTCTCTCTCTCTCCCTCTCTCTCTCTCTCTATCTCTCTCTCTTTGTTTTTATTTTTCCTGCATGTGAAAAATAGGAAAGGCTGTAAAGAGGATACCTAAGCATTAGGTGAATAGCTTGTATTTAACATTGAGGCATGTTGAAATAATGTTCATTGTGTTTATTCAGAAGTATCCCTTTAATTTTGAAAAGAGGAAAATATTATCTTGCTAATTTGTTTGGAAATCTATTTTTAAGAGTATACTAATAATGGCTATAGCTATTGATATTGAAATTTATATTCAGTTTTTAGGCCATCCGGAATATGTTATTTACATATGCCAATATTCTCTGCTTCTTAATGTCAAAGAATCCAAATTTTGGGATTGTTTTCTCTCACTAGAGATGAAAAATGTCCCAAAAAGCTCTGAGTGATGTGGTTTTGCCTGTGCCATTATTTTACTATTCAGATTTCAGGCACATCAAACTCCTTAGGGGACTCAAGTTCCCCATCCTTAAAATACAGGAGCCGCACCATGATCGGAAAGGTTTCCTGAAACATTAAAAAAATAACAAAAATACAAATAAGACTCCCCTGCTTTTGCATTTACTGGTTGAGACTAACATATACTCTAAGATCATTCTATATCAACACTGGGATATTTATATTTCTACAAACAATATCTCATGTCTCCCCAAACAGATGTTCAAACAAAATCTTAAAACTAATTGGCCCCAAGGTACTGTGGGTGATAAAGGAAAAAACAAAACAAAACAAAAACTAATGTTTGTGCCATGCTAGAAAATAAAATGTGAATACTTATAAATTGTACCATAATATGTTTCCTGAAATCAATGCAGATGAGAGCAAGTTCATTGGTACTTTTACTAGATGAATACGAAAGCACTCAGGATGGTACAAGAGGTCTTTTAAAAATCCTTTTGTGTTAACAACTGAAAATGTTGTAATATAATTAAAATCAAGGGAATAAGCCAAGTTAAATTTACTATTCAGTGTTTGTTTTTCTCTTTAGGTTATTCATACCATCAGTGCCACCGATAAAGATGATTTTGCCAATGGACCAAGGTTTAACTTCTTTCTTGATGAACACCTGTCTATAAATCCAAACTTCACCCTGAAGGACAATGAAGGTGAACATAAGTACATATATTTTTTTTTATCAGTTTTGACTTGATGTGGAATAGGCCTGAATAGTTTTTCTATATTCTTTTATATCCATGGACAGCTTGCAAATCAGCTTCTAGAGTCAGTTTGATGTTAATATGTTATGATCTGTGAATAGCTTATATTTAAAATTGAGACATATGTACAAATAACTTTCATTGAATTTATTCAGAAGCATCCCTTTAAACAAGAAATGTACATGTAATGTGCTCTTGGGAAATTTTTAAGAGAAATCTTAGCTGACAAACATGTTTATGAGAACTGCTGGAACTGCTAGGGGTGGAAAAATTTTAAATTAGGAAAAATGAAAAATATATCCTAGGGACAGTTAAGAAAAGAAAGGCAATGTTTGAATCACCTTGCATTAGCAAGATTGCCAAGATGTGCTGTACGAATTATATTTCCTCTTGTTGTTATGAATATTTTTCAAAACATGGGTAGGTAAATATGCATAACTACAGAGTACTATGGATTTTTTGAACACCACAATTTAATCAGAGAAGATTTATCGTGGTTTAGATCCCTATTTGATAGATTCCTCCAGGTTGCATAAAAGTCATTCTTTCATACATAAGGAAAACATCAAGTCATTCAATATGTACAGTTTCTGATTAGCATCAAGTTTCTTGTCCCCAAGGTTATCTTTTATCTGAAATGCTGTTATTTAGGATTTAACACTTGACTCTGAATAACAAAAAAGAAATAATGGTGTATGCCATCGTGTGTATGACAAATTGTATTTAATTGACTATTGTACCATATTTACATTTGAAATCCTATTCTACAATTCCAAATATACTTAGTGGAATTAACCATACTAAATATGTAAAAAATCAATTAGTATTTCCCCATATTGTAAATAATTTCATGATTTGGGTAGCATTCAACTTTCTGTCCTAGGAGATTGAAGTCATGTCTAGATACCCATATTTATATTTCAGTGGGAACTGTTGTTGAAGCACACATTAGTGACTAATGTGTAAAGTCCTTCCTACTAGATTAGACTATCTGGAATTTGAGAATTTAATGAATATATTCAAAAGGTCTTACTACAGTGACTTGACCACATTTTCAATGCTAGAAACTCATATAGAAACATTTAGAAATGTATTTATAATACTGATGCAAATCTTTTAACATTTATTTTAATCATACATATAAATGCTTGAATCAGCTACACAATCTCAAGTATGAGAGAGCTATGGATAGTTGTGTAGGAGTAAAGATGTTTGAATTTGCCCTGCTGGTGTGGCTCAATGGTTGAGCATTGACCTATGAACCAAGAGATCATGGTTTGATTCCCAGTCAAGTCACATGCTCAACGTGTGGGCTCAGTCCCCAGTGTGGGGTGTGCAGGAGGCAGTGGATCAATGATTCTCTCTCATCACTGATGTTTCTCGCTCTATCTCCCTCTCCCTTCCTCTGTGAAATCAATAAAAATATATTTTTGAAAAAGATTGTTGAATATTTGTAAGACTTTATTTAAATGTTGTTAATACATAATATTATAAATAACAAATAATATATTTGAGATAGAAAAAATAAACTGTTTTAAAATTATCAGGGATTACACTATGTAAATCCTTATGACATATTGATTTCTGTTAAGATATGACTCTTTTCTTTTTCCTCTAACTATACACCTCTTTGATCTTTTTTTAACACATTCTTGATTTTCTTGATCCTTTACAATTATCATTTATTGGCAGATTATTAAATTCAGTTTATGACTAACATTATATTAGGGTTCTAGACTAAGATAAAAATTTCAGAGTTCTTATTCAATCATTTGGTAAGAGTATATTTAAAAATATAATGAGATATCTTTAAGCCTGATATTTCATCTGATTACATCTATAGTATATTTGAACCACTATCTGTGTATATGTTCTCCCACTCAGTGGGTTGTCTTTTTATTTTGTTGATGGTTTCTTTTGCTGTGCAAAACATTTTACTTTGATGTAGTCCCATTTGTTTATTTTTCCTTTTGTTTCCCTTGTTGGAGGAGATATATTAGAAAAAGTATTGCTACAAGAAATGTCCAAGATTTTACTGCCTATTCTTTTCTTCAAGAATTTGTATGGCTTTTATAATCTACCAGTTAAGTCTTTACTCTATTTTGACTTTTTTCTTGTGTGTGGTGTAAGAAGGTGGTCTACTTTCATTTGTTACACGTATTGGCCCAATTTTGCCAATGCCATTTATTGAATAGACTATCTTTCCCCCATTGTATGTTTTTGTCTCCTTTGTCAAATATTAATTGACCACAAGGTGTGGATTTATTTCTGGGTTCTCTATTCTGTTCCATTGATATATATGTTTTTATGCCAATACCATGCCATTTTGATTACTATGGCCTTATAGTATAGTTTAATATCAGGAAGTGTGGTTTCTCCATCTTTGTTTTTCTTTCTCAAAATTGCTGTGGCTATTCGGGTTCTTTTGTAGTTCCATATAAATTTTTAGAATATTTGTTCTAGCTTTGTGAAATACCTCATTGGTATTTTGGTAGGAATTGTGTTGAATCTCTGGATTGCTTGGGGTAATATGGTATTAATTCTTCCTATCCATGAACATGGTATATATTTCCACTTATTTGTAGCTTCTTCAATTTCATTCTTCAGTGTCTTATAATTTTCTGAGTACAGGTCTTTTACTTTTACATCCTCAGTTAATTTATTCCTAGGCATTTTATTCTTTTTAAAGCAATTGTAAATGAGATTGTTTTCATAGTTTCCCTTTCTGATAGTTCATTATTGGTGTATAAAATGCAAATAATTTCTGGATATTTATTTTGTATACTGCTACGTTACTGAATTCATTAGTTAGTTCTAGTAATTTTCTGGTGGACTATTTAGCATTTGCAGTATATATACAGTATTGTGTCACCTGCAAATAATGATAGTTGTACTTCTTTTCTTTCCAATTTGAATGACTTTTATTCATTTTTCTTGTCTGATTGCTGTCACTAGGACTTGAAATACTATGTTGAGTAAGGTTGGTAAAAGTGGACATCCCTGTCTTATTTCTGATCTTAAGGGAAACACTTTTAGTTTTTGCCCATTAAGTATGATGTGGGCTATGAGTTTGTCATATGTTGCCTTTATTATATTGAGGTATGTTCCCTCTATTCACACTTTGTTGAAAGTGTTTATCATAAATGGGTACCAGTTTTCTAAAATGCTTTTTCTGCATTGATTGATATAATCATGTGTTTTTTATCCATTTTTTAAATGTTGTGTATCAATTTTAGCAATTTGTAGGTGTTGTACACCTTGTTTTCCAGGAATAAATTCCTTAATCCTGGTGTATTATCTTTTTAATGTATTGCTGAATCTGGTTTGCTAATATTTTGTTTTCTTTTGTAATAAATGTGTCTGACTTAATCTTTATTTGTTAAGGCATCTGTCTCAAAGATAGTTATCTGTAATCAACCATTACCAGCCACAGGCTGCCTCCCTCCACCCCATCCCCTTTGTTTTAGAGATGTTGACTAATTTCAATAATTGATCATTTGGGCTGCTTTTTTTCTTTTTCTCTGCCCACATTTTAAATCCCCACTTTTATGTTTCACCTTCATATAAAGCCCACAAAAATCTAGGTCCCTACCTTCAACCCCACTGAAAGCAGAACCCCAAGATCCATATGCACACACTCATTCTCTACCTGCAACCTCGTTGGCCCCAGGTGTACCATGTAGTTTCCCAGACATGTAAGCAACAAACCTTCTTCCAAAGTTTTCTGGTGGTTATTGCTGAGGCCATCTTGCAATCATAATAAGAACCACAAGGGCTGGTCCAGCCACAACAGAGGCTATTCATAGTGTGAGATAAGGAGCACACAACAAGGTGCTCCTTAAGTATGGTACTAGTACAGGTATAGATAGGTAAATGAGAGCAAATTTAGAGGGCTAAAATAAATACTTGGATGTCTAAGTCTATGTATAAATGTATGAACTTCACAGAAGGCCAAGGTAGTATTTTTAACCATTGTGGGAAGGAAAATTCAAAAAGTACATTTAAAGAGACCAACTGACTATATATCTAGAGAAACTAAAATTATAATTCCTTGTGCATATATACACAAATAAATTACACGTCGATTAAACAATTATTTATACAATAAAAAATTTAAGAGCTTTAGAGGAAACTGACGTGGACTACAGTTTGTAATTGGGGTGGGAGGGATTTTTTATAAAAGACATAAATATCACATTCATAAAATATTGATAAATGTGATAATATTAAAATTATTTTATTTCTGCATCAAATTATTTCCAAACAAAACTTGAAAAACAGGTCATAACCTGGTGTAAGATATAGCATTACATACAAGTGAGTAAGGATTGATACCTTGAATATATTCAAAACATCCCACCAAAAAAAATAAACATTTCAAAGAGAAAATAAAACAGTTAAAGGTCAAGAAAGAATAAGTAATTAACAGAGTGATGCCAAAATAGTAAATCAACATATGAACAATTGTTCAAAACCATTAGTGATCTTAAACATAAAATGGAAAAATAATAAAATGTCACATGTAATCCTTAGCCAAATATAAAAATATAAATAAATCTGGGAATGTCAGCGGTTCAATTACCACGTTTTGAAGATGTGTACTGGTAGCATTCACACCTTGCTATTGAGATTATACCCTACTTGCATGATAGGTAATTAGTCTGGATACAACGTTATGAATGCCTTGCAGAAGGCTCCACACTCCTGGGTCAGAGATAAATGACTTGATTTCTCACGACATGGGAAGCAAGATGAGCTTCATGTTTTCTCTCATTTCCCTTACCCCAAAGTCTCAAGACAGTGACATGAAGTGACCCAGGTACATGCAGAGGAATTTGGGATTAGGATATCCTAATATTCTACAATGGACTGCCAGAAAATCAGGTTGGCCTTTGCCCCGAGGTAATCATTAAATGTATTGGGTGACAACAAACCTGCCTTCCATTCTGGGAGGAGACACGCTCTCTCTCTTGCTAAGACTGTTCTGAATGAGAGCTCGTGCTGTGTGCTGTGACATTAGTAACCAAGTCCTTCAGGGGGGACCCAGGAGCCTGCTGTCTTCTGCTAGCGTCCATAAAAGTAGAGCAGGCTAACTTGTTAGCACATGACTATGATAAAATCTCAATTATATTTCTTGACACTTCATTGGGTTAACTCCTAGTAAAAACAATTGTAAAAAAATCTGTTTTTTTAATGATAAATTGTTTCTATATGTATGCTTAGCTTATCCCAGTGACAGATGCCTTGATAGCGTTTCTGCCTGGAATCATGCAAGCTAGCTCATATCCTCATGCCACATAAGGTCTTCGTCCATTGATACTCTGAGGAGATTCTCCTATTTACTACCCACATCTGCTTACTAAATAATTAAATTTAAACCATATTCCATGTTTTCCTAGATCTTTACTATCGTCAGTAGATATTTTCTGTCATATTTTTTCATTCTCTCATTAATTTGGAATTTCCTAATTTATCTGAACATGGGAGAACAGATGTCATTTTTAGTGTTCCATCCTATTTATATAAAAAGTCTTTTACTTGGGGCCTGTATGTTTTTTTTATAATTCACTGTGACATATGCTGGGAATATATTGTTAGAAAACACCAGCATGCAACTTACATTCTGCTTCAAGGAAGCAAGAGTCCTATGAAAGAAAATATGTCCATCCAAAGAAAACATAGTCCAAATACTGACTGCTTTAGTGACAGCCATTTCTTCCTTTTTATAGAGATGGAATCTCTGGCGAAATTTTCTTTTTCACATTTGTTTTTTTTTAATATTTTCCTCTATTTTCTTGAACATGTTAATCTTACTGATTTTATAATCACTGTTAGTGAATTTTAATATCTCAATAAGGTGACAGGTTTTTGTGTTTGATTTTCAGAGGGGTACCGGAGAGGCAAGACTGGAACTAATGTCCTATTTGTTGTTAGTCTAGTAATTTTTAGCTGGATGTCAGGTAGTCTGTAAACCTAGAAGAGTCTCAAATGATAATGTATTTCTTTAGAAAATAGTCACCATTTTCTATGATGAGCAATGAAAGAGGGAGATTATTACGGTAATCAAATCAGAGTTGAGCTAAACCAAGGCCAATTTTCAGTTTCTTTTAGGTTCCGTCTATCTCAGGTTTGTCAGTGTTTCCAGCGTGGCCCTCTAGGGAAGCGGTTCTCAACCTGTGGGTCGCAGCCCCTTTGGGGGTGGAATGATCCTTTCACAGGGGTCGCCTAAGACCATCAGAAAACACATATATAATTACATATTGTTCTTGTGATTAATCACTGTGCTTTAATTATGTTCAATTTGTAACAATGAAATTGGTGGTCACCACAATATGAGGAACTGTATTAAAGGGTTGCAGCATTAGGAAGGTTGAGAACCACTGCCTAGGGCTTCCAGTGGAGAGCCTGTTTCTGCACCAGGGCCACTCACCCTGGTCCCTAACTCTAATCATTGTGCAACAACAAGAGGTGGCAAAACAAACAAACAACAACAACAAAACCTCTGCTTTGTATTTCAGGGCTTTTCAGCTTAGAATTTTAGCTTCCTCCTCCTAAACTTCCAATTTCAACTTTCAATGTAACAACCGTCTTTAGGGAATATCATTTTTGTGGTTGAGACCGCTCAATTTCCAAATTAATTACAGGCCCTAAAAACCTCTATAAAAATCCTCCTGGTTTCCCTGTCCCGGGGTTAGAATTTCAGCCTCTTGTCAGTTCCTAGTATAATAAGCAGCTACATTGTAATCAACAGTTCACCTCTCCACACTTTTGACCTCTGGAATCTAATCCCTCCAGTTATCTCGCTTTAGCAGCTGTCTCATGCCATTAAACAGAATTTCTTGAAAGATTCGGGCCTTTCTCTTTGTTATCAGTGGGAGTATTGGTCAGTCAAAAACTGTTTTACTCAGGCCTACATTTTATAAAGCAAGAGTCGTGTGGGACCAGTCTCATTCAATGGTTGGGATAAAAAACTGGGCTTGGAAGAAAGGACACTGTTCAATAATAATCTAACCTGGAGATGCTGGCTGCCTAGATGTTTGCTGATTTGAAACCGATATCTGTCCTTTGAAATTTAATTAAATTGGTACAGGACCCCATCCTATGTACTGATCAAAACCAAGATACCCTCCAAAAATTGTATGCACACACACACACACACACACACACACACACACACACACACACACACACTACTGAGCTCTGTTGACTAGACTGACATTTTACAATGGCTGTCCAGCACATTCTACTCCAGCTTCAAGCGATATTACTATTTACCACCATCCCTTTCCCTTCTTAGAATGTTTTTTTCTCTAAAAGAATTTCTGTAGTCAGCTCTTAACTAAACATTGTTTTTCTCCCGCCACTTAATCTTTCAGGTGATAAGCACTATCCTCCGTCTACAAGGCAGTTATCTGAGCTGGCCAGGATGTAAGGCATTGAAACACCCACCCCGAAATGTAGGAGAAACTTGCCATCTAATTAGGGAAATAAAGGTGATATTCAGTGTAACTGACAATTAGGGGCAGTGTAATGTGAGTTACTTTAGAGAGATCACTAAAAGTCATATTGTTGAAAGAGCAAGAACAGGGTTTGACTTAAAGCAGTGATGGCGAACCTATGACACGCATGTCAGAGGTGACACGCGAACTCATTTTTTGGGTTGATTTTTCTTTGTTAAATGGCATTCAAATATATAAAATAAATATCAAAAATATAAATCTTTGATTTACTATGGCTGCAAATATCAAAAAATTTCTATATGTGACACGGCACCAGAGTTAAGTTAGGGTTTCTCAAAATGCTGACACGCCGAGCACAAAAGGTTCGCCATCACTGACTTAAAGGATAGCGTGCTTCACCAGGTAGAGGCAATCAGAGAAATCTTTTCAGTGAGGTGGGAAATGAAGACGGCAGAGAGATGACACAATGCAGCATCAGTTAAATCGGTCAGAAGGCTCTAACAAGGGAGATGTGGCAAAGCAGGCATTATAATTCACTATTAATAACATTAAGTAATAAGCATGTGCTATATTCTCTGCTCCAAAAATGAATAGGATATTCCGCCATGAATACTTTACAGACTCTAACAAACTGTGGTAGATAGAAAAAAACTGTAATAAACAGAAATATTCAGCAGTTAACTTAAAAGTTATGAACCCTTACTTATTAAATACTAAAGACTTTGATTTGGAAAATAATCAAGTGAAGGAATTACTTTCTTTTTACAACATATATAGCGAAGTGAATATTGTATTCTATGTTTGACAATGACCTTTTTATCATGAACTAATATATTGATAATGAAACAATTTTATTTAAAAATCAGGTTCAGAAGATTTTTAAGTTCCAGCATTTTTAAACTGTTATTGCTCTAAAACAATAAAAACGCATAAAATGTTTTCTGATTAAAATGTAGTGTTTCCTGCTGTCACCTACTCTTTAAATCGTGATAAGTAAGTTTTTAATGTTAGCATCCAAAAAACCAATTTTATAATTTTGATTAACCAAACGCCTAAAGCAGATGTGCTATAGCCATGCCACAGGTCTGTGAATAGAGGCTTACAACAGGAGTCTGTGCATACAATTACTGTGTTCATTTATTTTGTATTATAAAAGGATAACCTCATCCCCCAATATAAAATTGCCATTAGTCTACAGAGTAAGTCTGTCTGCTTCAGGATCTTTTATGCTGCCTCTTGAGACTACGTTTTACTTGAGGCAAGGCGTTTCGCTAGCCTAATTCCTAGGCTTAATACCAATTGTCAAGTGTATTTACAAATCTTACACATTTTAGTAGGGGGAAAAGTAATTTATAACTCTTATACACTTGTTTCTCAGTTTTCAGGGTCCTAGATAGCATTTAATGTGCCTTTCAAATTTGAAAATCCTTATAATTTTGCTGATAATTTGCTATCAAGGACATCTCCTACTTATATTTACCTGTTTCCTTCTTCTCATATGCATTTCCCACTTTTATAGACACTAGCATTTTAAAAAAAAATAAATGAGTCCAAATAATACATTCTTTTAAAAGTAAAGAACTGCACTAAAAATTTCCATTTTAAACAAAAATGGAACAAAGCTTTTGTAGACTGTTCTTTTCATTTTGAAGATATTGTTTTTTATTTAATTTTATTACTTTTTATTTAATTTTATTACTTTTTATTATTTTTTTGCAATATTTATTTCTAGTTCAAAAAATGAGGTCATGTTATTTATAAATCTTTAATGATTTTTTAAAAAAAATACTTAAGTAGGGAAATACTGCTTTTCCTTATGGAATATGGGTTTAGTGAAAGAATATCTAACTTCAAGTTTACTAGTACATTGCCTTGAGTTTAAGATAAGGAATACTTTAAACTTTGACCATGTAGCTAATAAAAAGGTGTCTTTTCTTTCAAATGTCAGTTCATTTGTAGTGAAATGCGGTCATTTAGTTTTATATATTCTGGAACCCATGGGGAATTTTAAGTTTATTTCATGCTTCTTTAGCATTGTCAGATTTGTAGCAGTCAGTATTCCCAGTTTATTTCTGTCCTTCAAACCAGAGCTCACAGCTGGTGGTGTAATTTCTCTACAGAGCATAACCACTTACAGTTCTGTTTTTAACCACAGGGCTTCAAAAGAGCACTTAGCGGTTCCTTCATTCCTAAGTTAAAGAGTGCCATAGCCTGTCCTCAGAATAAGGCTGCCAATGAAGCCTCAAATATCCCCTGATGTATGTGGGGCAGCTGTGCCTGCTGAGTCACTCACCTGGTGGCAGCGATGAGGCTGATTTTGCTCTGCCATGAATCTCTTTCTCCTCTCAGTCCAGCCTCACTCAGTCTTCACTCACAGCATTTATCCAGTCACACCTGATAGAATCATGCTATTCTCTATGCAAGGTGGACCCCAATGCTTGACTAAGGAGAGGCAGACAGTCCATGTGCAATCTTGACCCTGAAATGGGGAAGTGTGATTTACAGAGGTAGTGATTTGATTTGTTTTAGTGGGCCTGATGCTTTGGCTAAATACATATGTGCTTTTCTGTCTCCTTATTTATTTTAACCTCTGCTGATTTTTTTTTTTTTTTACTTTTATATATCATTTGCAAATGGGTTTGTCAGCTCATACTTCCTCTCACATCCTTATTCTATACTACTCACAGTGACAATAAAAGGACAGCTGACTCATACTCACTAAATAAAAAAGTAAAAACAGAATTAAAGTATGGCTAATTTTACCATTTTTTGCCACTTCATTTTGCTTTCCTTCTTAATATGCACTTTTGCCTAATTCCTTCCTTGCTTGGAACCAGGTAATGAAAATGCCACGGGAATCACCTACTCCACCCTGTGCCTTCAGGCAGGGGACCTTAAAGCAAAGCTCTTGGAGGATTTATCCTTATACTTTCCTGCAGTGTTTATAAATTTAGTGACTCAAACAGAATTTTTTCTACTTTGGCTGCTCCATTCCCTACTAAAAATAATAGCATTTGTTAAAGGTAAAAAATAATAGGTAGAGGGTTTAACCTTTTTTTTTGGTAAACTGCCGTGTTTTTTTAAAAAAAATATATTATATATATTGATATTTATATTCAAGAGAAGAAGGGAGAGGGAGAGGGAGAGAGAGATAGAAACATCAATGATGAGAGAGAATCATTGATCAGCTGCCTCTGGCACGCCCTACGTGGGGATCAAGTCTGCAACCTGGGCATGTGCCCTGCCAGGGAATCAAACCCTGACCTGGTTCATAGATCAACACTCAACCACTGAGCCACCCCGGCCAAGCTAAACTGTTGTTTTTATCTCTAATTTAAAAATTATATTATTGTGTTATATTTATGAATCATTTTGAATTTGCGGTTGGATTTCTATTTTAAAATGTTCTTTTTTAAATTCTCTATCACCTTCTCTGCCTAAATTAACACTCTTACGCAAATTTATGTGTTATTCATGAACAGATTTGCTGATATTCTTCAATATATATATTTTTGTTTCATATGTATTTATATTCATTTTTTAAAATTCTCTAATATACAGAGTCATTTTTACACAGGTAGACATAATTAATATCAAAGAAGGACTGGGCAGTTTCAACTCTGGTTTTAAAATGTCAATAATAGATGTAGCTTCCTTACATAAAGAGATATTTTCCTGCTGTGAGTGAGGGAATATGTCTCAAAAGGAAATGCAGAATCAAACTACTTTATGGCAATGGGTAAAAATGGATAGTAATAGATTGCTTATTAATCCCCTCTGAGAGCATAATCTAAATGTCTCTACATGCTTGGTGGAATTGATAGAGTTGGTTATAATTGTTATACCCATATTATTTCTGAATCTAAAAGCAGAAACCTAACACAATGGATGGTTTTGTTTGTCTGGGCTTTAAAATTTATCAAGAAGGAATGTGGCAGATGGTCAAAGGAATGACATTCCAGGGTGCAAATAAGAACTTAATGACATATTGAATCGTACATTTGTCGTTTGGCAGAAACACAAGCGAAGCCGGGAGAATACTTACAAACTTAAATGAGCAGCAGAATCAAGAGTCTAAAAACTGAGATTAGGCAAATTCCAAGATTAAAAGAAGGGGACGTCAGGTAACATGAGAGGAAGAATACACCTTCAGTGGAGAACATGAGGAGATGGTGCTGCTGAGTTATTACAAGATATATTAGTTCACTTCTGTTTTAATTTCTTAATACGTGTCAACATAACAAAGGCACCGTAACAAAAGGCAAATTCCTGCTGAGCATAGTTCACATCATTATGTGTCAAGTACCTATTATGTGAAAGGAGCTTGGCAGGAAAGCCAAAACGCATTGCTTCATGCATGGGCTTGATAACAGTTAAATTATGAATGGATCTTACTGCTTCTGAAAAAAAAAAAAAAAAAAAAAAAAAAAAAAAAAAAACAGGAAAAAATGAAAGCAATTTGAAGCCATGAATATTTATCTGACTAGTAGAAGTTAAGGTTCTATTTCTAACTTTCTCCTCGGACATACTGTTATATACATTTTCTTAAGTCCAATAAGAATCTCAGTCGTTTCTCCTGTTCTGATGGATTTGGAAATATTATTTTAATAGCGTGCACCAGGAAGGTCATTAAACTAGCAGACATAGAATGAGGAATAACAATGCAAAAATAACCCCGCAACCTGTGCACCAGAGGCCATCGTTACCAACAGGGAGGGGATTGGTGGAGAAGAGGCAGTATGACATTATGGTTTTGAGGGCTCTAGAATGTAATGGGACTGTATCCTGATCACTCACTAGCTCTGTGATTTCAGCCAGTTTAGCCTCTGGGACTCAGTTTCTTTATTATCAAATTATTATTTATAGTAAAAATGATATCCCTTAAAATATAAGGAATTTAACATCCTGTCCCTTTGTAAAAAATGAATCTCTATTGTTGAAAGACTTACAGAGGTCTCCTTTCTTTTCCCCCGTGACCACCTTCTACCCCTCACATCCTCCTAGGCCTTCACCACACCAGTATCTGTGCCCATGGGTTATGCATATATGCATACAAGTCCTTTGGTTAAGCGCTTCCTGCCCCATGCCCCTTCCTTTTGAGATTTGTCAGTGTGTTCTATGTCTCTGGATCTATTCTGTTCACTAGAGTTTAACATCCTCTCCATTTTAAGGTGTGTGGATTATCATGCAAGCATTTACTGTAGTGAATAGCATTTAAAAAGTACTTAAAAATACAATTACTATTTTTTTCTTTGTTGACTTTCCCATGATGTGTTTGCTATAAGAAGAGTGCTTCAAATCACAGCTAAGTCTAAAAAAGTTTATCAAAGGATCTGTTCCCCCATAAATATATTGTCTATACCAATGGACCTTAAACCTTTTTGTACATGAATGTCAATATTTGCTAAATATGTAGATGCCCATGCCTCTCACTTATATTCAGAGTCACCAGGTTTGAGTTTGGGACCACTGACTCCCCCTAAAGTTCAGTATCTATCGCTTTCTCTCCCCTCTGCCTTCCACGGTTTCCCCTCTCCTTTAGCTTGGACTTTATTAATTTTTCAAATAGGTTTCTCAGTGTGAGAACCAATTATAGTTACTCTTTAGTAACTGCCCCTTTATGTTCCCTTTTCCATTTCATAAACTAAAACCCAGATGACACATACCCATTTTATTCACTAAAGTCAATGTGAATCTTTAATGGCGCTTTACTAAGTACATGTTGTTCTGCTTGTGTCTGCCATAGATAACACAGCCAGCATTCTGACCAGGCGGAGGAGATTTAGTCGCACTGTTCAGGATGTGTATTATCTCCCCATTACGATCTCTGATGGTGGAATCCCCTCTCTCAGCAGCAGCAGCACCCTCACCATCAGGGTTTGTGCATGCGAGAGAGATGGGCGCGTGCGGACCTGCCACCCCGAAGCCTTCCTGTCCGCCACTGGTTTGAGTACAGGAGCCTTAATCGCTATTCTTCTGTGTGTTGTCATTCTCCTAGGTAAGTCCTTCTAAATCCTAATGGTGTATGATGGCAATTGTGAGTGAACTCTACAATGGCCAGGAGTTCACTGGACAAGAGAGAAAGATGGAGAGAAGAGAGGGATTTTGACAAAATAAAGAAAAAAAAATGTATAAGGTGAATAGCAAAATGTGGCTGCACAGATTTCATTTCAATTTACTTTCTCAAGATTACTGTTAATCTAGACATAATTTGATTCAGATGTGACAAAAGAGTTGAAAGAGCAGGAAAAAGGAATGAGATATGAGAGAAATCATTTTGGAATCTATTTTAGAAATAATTGATAGTCTAAATCTCATATTGAACAGGCTTTTATAATTAACTAGAGGACGGGTGCACAAAAATTTGTGCACTCAGGGGGATGAGGGGGGGTGCCTCAGCCCGGCCTGTGCCCTCTCGCAGTCTGGGACCCCTCGGGAGATAATGACCTGCTGGCTTAGGCCTGCTCCCGGGTGGCAGAGGGCAGGCCCAATCCCTAGGTGCAGCCCCTGGTCATGCACAGAGCAGGGCGGATTGGGGAGTTGGAGCGCCGCCTCCTGTCATGCACAGAGCAGGGCAGAACGGGAGGTTCCGATGCCACCCTTAGTCATGCTCAGGGTAGGGCCCATTCAGGGGTTGGGACACCACCCCCTGTCATACTCAAGGCAGGGTCAATGGGGAGGTTGCGGCGCCACCCCCTTCACGCACAGAGCAGGGCCAATCAGGGGGTTGGGGCGCTGCCCCCTGCCATGCACAGAGCAGGGCCCATCAGGGGGATAGGGGCTCTGTACCCTGTCACGCACAGAGCAGGGTCGATCAGGGGGTTGGGGAGCTCCCCCCTGTCACGCACAGAGCAGGGCCGATCAGGGGGTTGAGAAGTTCCCCCCTGTCACTCACAGAGTAGGGCCAATAGGAGAGTTAGGGCACCGCCCCCTGTCACACACAGAGCAGGGCCCGTGGGGGGGTGGGGTTGGGGTGCAGTACCCTGTAACACACAGAGCAGGGCCGATCAGAGAGTTGGGGAGCTGCACTCTGTCACACACAGAGCTGCAGGGCGATCAGGGGGTTGGGGAGCTCCCCCCTATCAGGCACAGAGCAGGGCTGATCAGGGGGTTGGGGCGCCTTCCTCTGTCACAAACAGAGCAGGGCAGATAGGGAGGTTGTGGCCCCGCCCCCTGTCACACACAGAGCCGCAGGGCAATCAGGGGGTTTGGGCGCTGCCCCCCGTCACGCTGATCCTGGTGCTGGGAGGCCTCGTGGCTCCGCTGATCCCAGTGTTGGGAGGCATATTACCCTTTTACTATATAGGATAGAGGCCTGGTGCACGGGTGGGGGCCGGCTGGCTTGCCCTGAAGGGTGTCCTGGATCGGAGTGGGGGTCCCGCTTGGGTGCCTGGCCAGCCGGGGTTAGGGGCTGATGGCTGTTTGCAACTGGTCACACCCCCTTCAGGGCGGGGGTCCCCACTGGGGTGCCTGGCCAGTCTGGGTGAGGAGCTGAGGGCTATTTTCAGGCTGGCAGGTGACTGAAGCTCCCAACCGCTCCTTTTTTTCTTTTTTTTTTATTCTGGGCCAGCTTTAGCTCTGAGGCTTGGCTCCAGCTCTGAGGCCTCTGCTGCTGAAAGCAGGTATCTGGTTTGTTTTGGTTCTGTAACGGAAACACTGTTTCAACTCCAGCTCTGAGACCCCGGCCTGCTGAAAGCAGGTTTCTGGAGTTTGTTTAGATTCTATATTTGTAACAGTGTTTCAAACTGCAAGCTCAGAGGCCAGCAGCGGCAGGCGGGGAACACTGGAGTCCTCCGTGACTGAAGCAAGCAAACCTCATGTTTGCTTCCAGCTGCCTGGCTGCCGGCCGCCATCTTGGCTGGCTGTTTATTTGCATATAGCCCTGATTAGCCAATGGGAAGGGTAGTGGAGGTACGGCTAATTACCATGTTTCTCTTTTATTAGATAGGATTTCAAAGAGCAAAAGTGGCATCATTCTAAAATTAATCTCAACACCAAATTTAAAATATTGCTTTCTTGTAGAAACGTCTACTAGTCTAAAATAGTACTTAATTTTCTATGTTAGTTGAATTCTAAAGTTAGTTAGTCTAAATAACATGGGCCTTAGAGATATTAAAATTTATTAAAATACAACAAATAGGACTTTTATTTGTTTAAAAGCAAAATACTTCCTCTAATTTTGTATTATTATTGTAAAAGGCTAACTTTTACAACAATCTCATTTGTGGCTGTTATTGCTACAAACTTTTTAGAATTGCTATTTAATATAAGGCAGCAAATCTAGATTTTTAAAACAAGAAAAAATGATGTAAAGGGCATTTCTGCTTTATAGTTCAAAGTAGAAATATATTTGTTTTTCCAGTGTGTTCTCTCCCTCCTATCTTTCTCTTGGTAGCCTTAACTTTTGTTCTTTTCTTTGTACTATCCATACAAAAAAACAAAACAAAACAAAAAAGCAAAGCTATATGCTTTGGTGAAACAGATATATTCTTGCAAGATATGTTTCCTGTTTTGTTTCTGGGGTGGAAGCCAAGTTACCTGTACAGAAGGAGTGGAGAGCAAGGTGGGATCAGGCTGAAAAGTAGAATACAGATTCAGGCAGGGTTGACGCAGGCAAGGGCTTCTTGGAGATGGTAAATGTGGTGAGATTTGTCCCAGGAGTATAAATAGAGATTTAAAGTAACGAAATCTCATCATGAAGTTTGCATTTTGGAAGAAAAAAAAATGACTGAATGAAGCAGAGAACAGATCTCACAAAGGCAAAAGAGCCCTAGGCAAAGTGACTAGGAAGGAAATGAAGCATCTCATTCAGACATAGCAGTGTTTGGATCAGCTTACTTTGAGGGAAATGGCAAAAAGGTGGCTAATGTCAGGATTTTTAGGTGAAATCAGAAGCTATCTTGGATAATATGGTGCAGGTTCCCTGATGAAAATATTTATCAAAATTTTAACTAAAGGCCTAACTAGTTTTGCTTAGTGGACAGAGCATTGGCCTGCTGACCAAAGGGTCCCAGGTTGGATTCTGGTCAAGGGCATGTACTGGGTTGCGGGCTAGATCCCTAGTAGGGGACGTGCAGAAAGCAGCCGATCAAAGATTCTCCCTCATCATTGATGTTTCTATCTCCCTCTCCCTCTCCCTTCCTCTCTGAAATCAATAAAAATATACTTAAAACAAATTTTAACTAAAGCCCCTGAGATTCCATTAGAAAAAGTGCAATGTTAATAATTTCATTTCTGTGAAGAGAAATTAATGTCTGTGACATAGTGTCCTTTTTTGAAACAACATTCCACAGTCAAAAAATAAAATAGCTGATAAGAAGTGATGTTGGATAAATTTGATACGTGGCTAAGTTAGAACAGTATCAAATGCCACCTTTTATCTCTGGCTGAATGTGATCCTGATCTTCCCTGAGCTGGTGGACTTCAGAAGCACACTTAGTTGAAGCCCCTGCAGCTGGAGAATATAAAGTGATAACAGACTAGGACTGATCTGTGATAAACTCCAGTGTGATCATTAAGTCAAGAAGAATGAGAGAGCAGAGGAGACCAAAGGAAAAGTCAGCGAAAAAAGAATCTTAGTAAAGTATAATGTCATAAAAGTCAAAGGAAGAAAATGTATCAAAGGGAGAAGACCATTCCCCAATGTCAAAAGCTGCTCAGAGGTTAGATAAATTGATTACCAAAAAGTATCAATTGCACTTAGCAACGTGGGTATGGAGGTTTGGTGCACCATAACAAGAACTATATTATTGCAGTATACTCTTTTACACATGCATGGTGGAGAAGGAAACCAGGAAAATCAGACTTTCTGGAGTGTTGTTGTTATTGTTGTTGGTTTGTTTTTTATTATTTCAGAGAGAGGAAGTGAGAGGGAGAGAAAGATAGAAACATCAATGAGGAGAAAAAACCATTGATTGGTTGCCTCCTGCAGGCCTCCTACTGGGGATGGAGCCTGAAACCGGGCACGTGCCCTGACCTGGAATCCAAACGTGACCCCCTGGTTCATGGGTCAACCC